>NC_088105.1:1258130-2506260 GCF_036370855.1 Dromaius novaehollandiae
CGTCACACCCAGGTCACGCTTGAAGCCCCCACGTCACGCCCACGTCACGTTCGATGCCCCCACGTGAAGCTCACGTGGCGTTCGAAGCCCCCACGTCACGCCCACGTCACATTCGAATCACCCACGTCACGCCCACGTACGTTCAAAGCCCCACGTCACGTTGGAATCACCCACGTCACGCCCACGTCACGTTCAAATGACCCACGTCACGCCCACGTCACTTTCGAAGCCCCCACGTCACACCCACGTCAGGTTCGAAGCCCCCACGTTACGCCCACGTCACATTCGAAGCACCCATGTCACACCCATGTCACGTTCGAAACACCAACGTCACATTCGAAGCATCCACGTCACGCCCACGTCACGTTCGAAGCCCCCACGTCACACCTACGTCATGTTCGAATGACCCACGTCACGCCCAGCTCACATTTAAAACACCCACCTCACGTTCGAACCATGCACGTCACACCCACGTCACATTCAACATACCGACGTCACACCCACGTCAGTTTGGAAACACCTACGTCACGTTCGATACCCCTACGTCACACCCACGTTAGTTTTGAGACACCCACGTCACGTTCGAAGCCCACACGTCACACGTACATCACGTTCGAATGACCCACGTCACACCCAGGTCACGTTCGAAGCCCCCACGTCACGCCCACGTCACGTTCGATGTCCCCACGTCACGCCCACGTCACGTTCGAATCACCGACGTCACGCCCACGTCACGTTCGAAGCCCCCACGTCACACCCACGTCACGTTCGATGCCCCCACGTCACGCCCACGTCACCTTCGAATCACCCACGTCATGCCCACGTCACGTTCGAAGCCCCCACGTCACACCCACGTCACGTTCGCATCACCCAGGTCACACCCACATCACATGTAAAGTACCCACGTCACGCCCACGTCACGTTCGAAGCCCCCACGTCACACCCACGTCACGTTGGAAACACCAACGTCACGTTCGAGACACCCACGTCACGCCCATGTCACGTTCGAAGCCCCCACGAAATGCCCACGTAACGTTCGAAACACCCACGTCACACCCACGTCACGTTCGCATCACCCAGGTCACACCCACGTCACATTCAAAGTACTGACGTCACGCCCACGTCACGTTCGAATCACCCACGTCATGCCCACGTAACGTTCGATCCCCCCACGTCACACCCACGTCACGTTCGCATGACCCAGGTCACACCTACGTCACATTCAAAGTACTGACGTCACGCCCACGTCACCTTCGAAACACCCACGTCACACCCAGGTCACGCTCGAAGCCCCCAGGTCATGCCCACGTCACTTTCAAAGCACCGATGTCACGCCCACGTCACGTTCCTATCACCTACGTCACGCCCACGTCAGCTTCGAATCACCCACGTCACGCCCACGTCACTTTCGAAGCCCCCACGTGACGCCCACGTCATATTCGAATCACCCACGTCACGCCCACGTCACGTTCGAAGCCCCACGCCACGTTGGAATCACCCACGTCACACCCACGTCACGTTCGAAGCACCCATGTCACCCTTACATCACGTTCGAAGCCCCACGTCACGCCCACGTCACTTTCAAAGTACCGACGTCACGCCCACGTCAAGTTCCAATCACCCACGTCACGCCCACGTCACGTTCGATGCCCCCACGTGAAGCTCACGTGGCGTTCGAAGCCCCCACGTCACGCCCACGTCACATTCGAATCACCCACGTCACGCCCACGTCACGTTCGAAGCCCCCAGGTCACACCCACGTCCCATTCAAAGTACCGATGTCACGCCCACGTCACGTTCGAAACACCCACTTGACACCCACGTCACGTTCGATGACCCCACGTGACGCCCACGTCACGTTCGAATCACCGATGTCATGCCCACGCCACGTTCGCATCACCGACGTCATGCCCACGTCACGTTCGAAGCCCCCACGTCACACCCACGTCACGTTCGATGCCCCCACGTCACGCCCACGTCACGTTCGAATCACCCACGTCATGCCCACGTCACGTTCGAAGCCCCCACGTCACACCCACGTCACGTTCGAATGACCCACGTCACACCCCCATCAGGTATAAAGTACCGACGTCACGTCCACGTCACGATCGATGCCCCCACGTCACACCCACGTCATGTTCGAAGCCCCCACGTGACGCCCACGTCACGTTCCAAGCACCCACGTCACACCCATGTCACGTTCGAAACACCAACGTCGCATTCGAAGCATCCACGTCACACCCGCGTAATGTTCGTAGCCCCCACGTCACGCCCACGTCACGTCCGAAACACCCACGTCACACCGACATCACTTTCGAATCCCCCACGTCACGCCCACGTCACGTTCGAAGCCCCACGTCACGTTGGAATCCCCCACATCACGCCCACGTCACGTTCTAAGCACCCATGTCACCCTTACGTCACGTTTGAAGCCCCCGCGTCACTCCCACGTCACGTTCCAATGACCCAGGTCACACCCACGTCACATTCAAAGTTCCGACGTCACGCCCACGTCACGTTCGAAGCCCCCACGTCACGCCCATGTCACCTTCGAATCACCCACGTCACACCCACGTCACCTTCGAATCACCCACGTGACGCCCATGTCACACCTTCGAAGCCCCCACGTCACGCCCACGTCACGTTCGATGCACCCACGTCACATCCACATCATTTTGGAAGCCCCCACGTCACGTTGGAATCACCCACGTCACGTTCTAAGCACCCATGTCGCCCTTACGTCACGTTCGAAGCCCCCAGGTCACACCCACGTCACTTTCAAAGTACCGACGTCACGCCCACGTCACGTTCGAGGCACCCACGTGAAGCCCACGTCACGTTCGAAGCACCCACGTCACGCCCACGTCACGTCCGAAACACCCACGTCACACCCACGTCACATTCAACGTACCGACGTCACACCCACATTAGTTTGGAAACACCTACGTCACGTTCGATACCCCCACGTCACACCCACGTTTGTTTTGAAACACCCACGTAACGTTCGAAGCCCACACGTCACATGTACTTCACGTTCGCATGACCCACGTCACACCCACGTCACATTCAAAGTACCGACGTCACGCCCACGTCACGTTCGAAACACCCACGTCACACCCAGGTCACGTTTGAAGCCCCCACGTGACAGCCACGTCACGTTGAAACAGCGCACGTCACGCCCACGTCACGTTCTAAGCACCCATGTCACCCTTACGTCACGTTCGAAGCCCCCAGGTCATGCCCACGTCACTTTCAAAGCACCGACGTCACACCCACGTTAGTTTGCAAACACCCACATCACGTTCGAAGCCCCCACGTGACACCTACGTCACGTTCAAATGACCCAGGTCACACCAACCTCAAATTGAAAGTACCGACGTCACGTCCACGTCACGTTCGAAACTCCCACGTGACGCCCAGGTCACGTTTGAAGCCCCCACGTCACGCCCACGTCACGTTCGATGTCCCCGCGTCACACCCACGTCTGGTTCAAATCACCCACGTCATACCCACGTAACGTTCGAAGCCCCCACGTCACGCCCACGTCACGTTCAAATCACCCACGTTGCGCCTACGTCGCGTTCGAAGCCCCCACGTCACACCCACGTTAGTTTTGAGACACCCACATCACGTTCGAAGCCCCCACGTCACACGTACGTCACGTTCGAATGACCCAGGTCACACCAACCTCAAATTGAAAGGACCGCCGTCACGTCCACGTCACGTTCGAAACTCCCACTTGGCGCCCACGTCACGTTGGAATCACCCACGTCACACCCACGTCACGTTCGAAGCACCCACGTCACACCCATGTCACGGTCGAAACACCAACGTCACTTTCGAATCACCCACGTCACGCCCACGTCACGTTCGAAACACCAACGTCACTTTCGAATCACCCACGTCACGTCCACGTCACGTTCGAAACTCCCACGTGACGCCCAGGTCACGTCCGAAGCCCCCAGGTCACACCCACGTCACGTTCGATGCCCCCACGTCACACCCACGTCACGTTCGAATCACCCACGTCACGCCCACGTCACATTCGAAACTCCCAGGTCACGCCCCCGTCAAGTTCGAAGCCCCCACGTCACACCAACGTCACGTTCGATGCCCCCAAGTCACACCCACGTCACGTTCAAATCCCCCACGTCACACCTACGTCACGTTCGAGTCACCCACGTCACGCCCACCTAACGTTCGAATCCCCCACGTCACGTTCGAAGCCCCCACGTCACGCCCACGTGACGTTCGAAGCCCCCCCGTCACGCCCAAGTCACATTCGAATCACCCACATCCTGCCCACGTCACGTTCGAAGCCCCACGTCACGTTGGAATCGCCCACGTCACGCCCACGTCACGTTCTAAGCACCCATGTCGCCCTTACGTCACGTCCGAAGCCCCCAGGTCACACCCACGTCACCTTCAAAGTACCGACGTCACACCCACGTCACGTTCGAAGCACCCACGTCACGCCCACGTCAGATTCGAAGCCCCACGTCACGTTCGAATCACCCACGTCACGCCCACGTCACGTTCCAATCACCCACGTCACGCCCACGTCACGTTCGAAGCCCCCACGTCACACCCACGTCACCTTCGAATCACCCACGTGACGCCCATGTCACACCTTCGAAGCCCCCACGTCACGCCCACGTCACGTTCGATGCACCCACGTCACATCCACATCATTTTGGAAGCCCCCACGTCACGTTGGAATCACCCACGTCACGTTCTAAGCACCCATGTCGCCCTTACGTCACGTTCGAAGCCCCCAGGTCACACCCACGTCACTTTCAAAGTACCGACGTCACGCCCACGTCACGTTCGAGGCACCCACGTGAAGCCCACGTTACGTTCGAAGCCCCCACGTCACGTTGGAATCACCCACGTCACGCCCACGTCACGTTCTAAGCACCCATGTCACCCTTACGTCACGTTCGAAGCCCCCAGGTCATGCCCACGTCACTTTCAAAGCACCGACGTCACGCCCACGTCACGTTCCTATCACCTACGTCACGCCCACGTCAGCTTCGAATCACCCGCATCACGCCCACGTCACTTTCGAAGCCCCCACGTGACGCCCACGTCATATTCGAATCACCCACGTCACGCCCACGTCACGTTCGAAGCACCCATGTCACCCTTACATCACGTTCGAAGCCCCACGTCACGCCCACGTCACTTTCAAAGTACCGACGTCACGCCCACGTCAAGTTCCAATCACCCACGTCACGCCCACGTCACGTTCGAAGCCCCACGTCACGTTGGAATCACCCACGTCACGCCCACATCACGTTCTAAGCACCCATCTCACCCTTACGTCACCTTCGAAGCCCTCACGTCACACCCACGTCACGTTCAAATGACCCAGGTCACACCCACGTCACTTTCAAAGTACCGACGTCACGCCCACGTCACGTTCGAATCACCCACGTCACGCCCACGTCACGTTCGAAGCCCCACGTCACGTTGCAAGCACCCACGTGACGCCCACGTCGCGTTCTAAGCACCCATGTCACTCCCACGTCACGCTCAAATGACCCAGGTCACACCCACGTCACATTGAAAGTACCGACATCACGCCCACGTCACGCTCGAAACACCCACCTCACACCCACGTCACGTTCTATGCCCCCACGTCACACCCACGTCACCTTCGAATCACCCACTTCACGCCCACGTCACTTTCAAAGCCCCCACATGACATCCACGTCACGTTTGATGCCCCCACATAACGCCCACGTCACGTTCGCATCACCCAGGTCACACCCACGTCACATTCAAAATACCGACGTCACGCCCACGTCACCTTCGAAACACCCACGTCACACCCAGGTCACATTTGAAGCCCCCACGTCACGGCCACGTCACGTTCGATGCCCCAACGTCATGCCCATGTCACGTTCGAAGCACCCATGTCACACCCATGTCACGTTCGAAACACCAACGTCACATTCGAAGCATCCACGTCACTCCCGCGTCACGTTCGAAACACCCACGTCACGTTCCAATCACCCAGGTCACGCCCACGTCAACTTCGATGCCCCCACGTGGCGCCCACGTCACGTTCGAAGCCCCCACGTCACGCCCACGTCACATTCGAATCACCCACGTCACGCCCACGTCACGTTCGAAGCCCCACGTCACGTTGGAATCACCCACGTCACACGTACGTCACTTTCGAATGACCCAGGTCACACCAACCTCAAATTGAAATACCGACGTCACGTCACGTCACGTTCGAAACTGCCACGTGACGCCCACGTCACATTGAAACCACACACGGCACGCCCACGGCACGTTCGATGCCCCACGTCACACCCACGTCACGTTGAAACCACACACGTCACGCCCACGTCACGATCGAAGCACCCACGTCACACCCACGTCACCTTCGCAATACCAACGTCACGTTCGAAGCATCCACGTCACGCCCACGTCACCTTCGAAGCCCCCACGTCACACCGACGTCACTTTCGAATCACCCACGTCACGCCCACGTCACATTGAAAGTACCGACGTCACACCCACGTCACGTTCGAAGCCCCCACGTCACACCCACGTCACCTTCGAATCACCCACGTCATGCCCAGGTCACTTTCGAAGCCCCCACGTCACGCCCACGTCACGATCGAAGCGCCTGTGTCACGCCCTCGTCACGTTCGAAGCACCCACGTCACGCCCACGTGACGTCCGAATCACTCACGTCACACCGACGTCACTTTCGAATCACCCACGTCATGCCCACGTCACATTCGATGCCCCCACGTTACGCCCACGTCACGTTCGCATCACCCATGTCACACCCACGTCATATGTAAAGTAGCCACGTCACGCCCACGTCACGTTTGAATCACCCAAGTCACACCCACGTCACGTTCGAATGACCCAGGTCACACCAACCTCAAATTGAAAGTACCGACGTCACGTTCACGTCATGTTCGATGCCCCACGTGACACCCACGTCACGTTGAAACCACACACGTCACGCCCACGTCATGATCGAAGCGCCTATGTCACGCCCACGTCACGTTCGAAGCACACACGTCACACCCATGTCACGTTCGAAACACCAACGTCACATTCGAAGCATCCACGTCACACCCGCGTCATGTTCGAAGCACCCACGTCACACCCACGTCACATTCGAAGCCCCACGTCATGTTGGAATCACCCACGTCACGCCCACGTCACGTTCTAAGCACCCATGTCAACCTTACCTCACGTTCGAAGCCCCCACGTCACTCCCAAGTCACGTTCCAATCACCCAGGTCACACCCACGTCACATTCAAAGTACCGACCTCACGCCCACGTCACGTTCGAAACACCCACGTCACGTTCGAAGCCCCCATGTCACACCCACGTCACCTTCAAATCACCCACGTCACGCCCACGTCACTTTCGAAGCCCCCACGTGACGCCCACGTCACGTTCGATGCCCCCACATTACGCCCACGTCAAGTTCACATCACCCAGGTCACACCCACGTCAAATGGAAAGTACCCACGTCACTCCCACGTCACGTTCGAATGACCCAGGTCACACCCACGTCAGATATAAAGTGCTGACGCCACGTCCACGTCCCTTTCGATGCCCCCACGTTACGCCCACGTCACGTCCGAAGCACCCACATCACACCCATGTCACGATCGAAACACCAACGTCACATTTGAAGCATCCACGTCACACCCACGTCACGTTCGAATCACCAACGTCACGTTCGAAGCATCCACGTCACACCGGCGTCACTTTTGAATCACCCACGTCACACCGGCGTCACTTTTGAATCACCCACGTCACGCCCACGTCACATTCGAAGCACCCACGTCACGCCCACGTCACATTCGAATCGCCCACCTCACGTTCGAATCATGCACGTCACACCCACGTCACATTCAACGTACCGACGTCACACCCACGTCACTTTGGAAACACCTACGTCACGTTCGATACCCCCACGTCACACCCACGTTAGTTTTGAAACACCCACGTCACGTTCGAAGCCCACACGTCACACGTGCATCACGTTCACATGACCCACGTCACACCCACGTCACATTCAAAGTACCGACGTCACGGCCACGTCACGTTCCATGCCCCCACGTCACGCCCACGTCACGTTCGATACACCCACGTCACACCCTCGTCACGTTCTAATCAGCAAGGTCATGCCCACGTCACGTTCGAAGCCCTACGTCACACCCACGTCACCTTCGAATCACCCACGTCATGCCCAGGTCACTTTCGAAGCCCCCACGTTACGCCCACGTCACGTTCGATGCCCCCACGTCATGCCCACGTCACGTTCGAATGACCCAGGTCACACCCACGTCAGATATAAAGTACCGACGTCACGCCCACGTCACGTTCGATGCCCCCACGTCACACCCACGTCACGTTCGAAGCCCCCACGTCACGCCCACGTCACGTTCGATGCCCCCACGTCACACCCACGTCATGTTCGAAGACCCCACGTCACACCCACGTCACGTTCGAAGCCCCCACATCACACCCACGTTAGTTTTGAAACACCCACATCACGTTCGAAGCCCCCACGTCACACGTACGTCACGTTCGAATGACCCAGGTCACACCAACCTCAAATTGAAAGTACCGACGTGATGCCCACGTCACGTTTGAAGCTCCCACTTGACGCCCACGTCACGTTGGAACCACACATGTCACGCCCACGTCACGATCGAAGCACCTATGTCACGCCCATGTCACGTTCTAAGCCCCCACGTCACGCCCACGTGACGTCCGAAACACCCACGTCACACCGACGTCACTTTCGAATCACCCACGGCACGCCCACGGCACGTTCGATTCACCCAGGTCACACCCACGTCAAATGTAAAGTACCCACGTCACGTCCACGTCACGTTCGAAACTCCCACGTCACGCCCACATCATGTTCGAATCACCCACGTCACACCCACGTCACGACCGAACAGCCCAGCTCACACCCACGTGAGATATAAAGTACCGACGTCACATCCACGTCACGTTTGAAGCACCCACTTGACGCCCACGTCACGTTGGAATCACCCACGTCACGCCCACGTCATGTTCGCTGCCCCATGTGACACCCACGTCACCTTCGAATCATGCACGTCATGCCCACGTCGTTTTCGAAGCCGCCACGTGACGCTCACGTCACGTTCGAAGCACCCATGTCACACCCATGTCACGTTCGAAACACCAACGTCACATTCGAATCACCCACGTCATGCCCGCGTCATGTTCGAAGCCCCCACGTTACGCCCACGTCACGTCCGCAGCACCCACGTCACACCCACATCACGTTCGAAATACCAACGTCACGTTCGAAACACCCACATCACACCCACGTCACGTTCGAAGCCCCCACCTCACACCCATGTCACGTTCCAATCACTCAGGTCACGCCCACGTCAACTTCGATGCCCCCACGTGACGCCCACGTGACGTTCGAAGCCCCCACGTCACGCCCACGTCACATTCGAATCACCCACGTCACGCCCACGTCACGTTCGAAGCCCCACGTCACGTTGGAATCACCCACGTCACACGTACGTCACGTTCGAATGACCCAGGTCACACCAACCTCAAAATGAAAGTACCGACGCCACGTCCACGTCACGTTCAAAACTCCCACGTGACGCCCACGTCACGTTGGAACCACACACGGCACGCCCACGTCACATTCGATGCCCCACGTGACACGCACGTCACGTTGAAACCACACACGTCGCGCCCACGTCACGATCGAAGCGCCTATGTCACGCCCACATCACGTTCGAAGCATCCACGTCACGCCCACGTCACGTTCGAAGCCCCACGTCACGTTGGAATCACCCACGTCACGCCCACGTCACGTTCTAAGCACCCATGTCACCCTTAAATCACGTTTGAAGCCCCCACCTCACTCCCACGTCATGTTCAAATGACCCAGGTCATGCACACGTCACATTCAAAGTACCAATGTCACGCCCACATCACTTTCGATGCCCCCACGATACACCCACGTCACGTTCGCATCACCCAGGTCACACCCACGTCAAATGTAAAGTACCCACGTCACGTCCACCTCACGTTCGAAGCCCCCACGCCACACCCACGTCGCTTTCGAATCACCCACGTCATGCCCACGTCACATTCGAAGCCCCCACCTCACACCCATGTCACCTTCGAATCACCCACGTGACGTCCACGTCACTTTCGAAGCCCCCACGTGACGCCCACGTCACGTTCGATTGACCCAGGTCACACCCACGTCAAATGTAAAGTACCCACGTCACGTCCACGTCACGTTCGAAACTCCCACGTCACGCCCACGTCACGTTCGACGCCCCCACGTCACACCCACATCATGTTCGAAACCCCCATGTCACGCCCACGTCACGTCCGAAGCACCCACCTCACATCCACGTCATGTTCGAAGCCCCCACGTGATGCCCACGTCACGTTCGCAGCACCCACGTCACACCCATGTCACGTTCGAAACACCAACGTCACATTCGAAGCATCCACGTCACTCCCGCGTCATGTTCGAAGCCCCCACGTTACGCCCACGTCACGTCCGAAGCACCCACGTCACACCCACGTCACGTTCGAAACACCAACGTCACGTTCGAAACACCCACGTCACACCCACGTCACGTTCGAAGCCCCCACGTCACGCCCACGTCACGTTCCAATCACCCAGGTCACGCCCACGTCAACTTCGATGCCCCCACGTGGCGCCCACGTCACGTTCGAAGCCCCCACGTCACAGCCACGTCACATTCGAATCACCCACGTCACGCCCACGTCACGTTCGAAGCCCCACGTCACGTTGGAATCACCCACGTCACACGTACGTCACGTTCGAATGACCCAGGTCACACCAACCTCAAATTGAAAGTACCGACGTCACGTCCACGTCACGTTCGAAACTGCCACGTGACGCCCATGTCACGTTGGAACCACACACGGCACGCCCACGGCACGTTCGATGCCCCACGTCACACCCACGTCATGTTGAAACCAGACACGTCACGCCCACGTCATGTTCGAAGCGCCTATGTCACGCCCACGTCACGTTCAAAGCACCCACGTCACACCCACGTCACCTTCGAAACACCAACGTCACGTTCGAAGCATCCACGTCACGCCCACGTCACGTTCGAAGACCACACGTCACGCCCACGTCACCTTCGAAACACCAACGTCACGTTCTAAGCCCCCACGTCACTCCCACGTCACTTTCGAATCACCCACGTCACGCCCACGTCACGTTCTAAGCACCCATGACACCCTCACGTCACGTTTGAAGCCCCCACATCACTCCCACGTTACGTTCAAATGACCCAGGTCACCCCCACGTCACATTCAAAGTACCGACATCACGCCCACGTCACGTTCAAATGAGCCAGGTCACACCCACGTCAGATATAAAGTACCGACGTCACGTCCACGTCACGTTCGAAACTCCCACGTCACGCCCACGTCACGTTCGAAGCACCCACGTCACACCCACGTCACGTTGAAACCACGCACGTCACGCCCACGTCACATTCGAATGACCCACGTGACACCCACGTCACGTTGAAACCACACACGTCACGCCCACGTCACGATCGAAGCGCCTATGTCACGCCCACGTGGCGTCCGAAACACCCACGTCACACCGACGTCACTTTCGAATCAGCCACGTCACGCCCACGTCACGTTCGAAGCCCCACGTCACGTTGGAATCACCCACGTCACGCCCACGTCACGTTCTAAGCACCCATCTCACCCTTACGTCACCTTCGAAGCCCTCACGTCACACCCACGTCACGTTCAAATGACCCAGGTCACACCCACGTCACTTTCAAAGTACCGACGTCACGCCCACGTCACGTTCGAATCACCCACGTCACGCCCACGTCACGTTCGAAGCCCCACGTCACGTTGCAAGCACCCACGTGACGCCCACGTCGCGTTCTAAGCACCCATGTCACTCCCACGTCACGCTCAAATGACCCAGGTCACACCCACGTCACATTGAAAGTACCGACATCACGCCCACGTCACGCTCGAAACACCCACCTCACACCCACGTCACGTTCTATGCCCCCACGTCACACCCACGTCACCTTCGAATCACCCACTTCACGCCCACGTCACTTTCAAAGCCCCCACATGACATCCACGTCACGTTTGATACCCCCACATAACGCCCACGTCACGTTCGCATCACCCAGGTCACACCCACGTCACATTCAAAATACCGACGTCACGCCCACGTCACCTTCGAAACACCCACGTCACACCCAGGTCACATTTGAAGCCCCCACGTCACGGCCACGTCACGTTCGATGCCCCAACGTCATGCCCATGTCACGTTCGAAGCACCCATGTCACACCCATGTCACGTTCGAAACACCAACGTCACATTCGAAGCATCCACGTCACTCCCGCGTCATGTTCGAAACACCAACGTCACGTTCGAAACACCCACGTCACGTTCCAATCACCCAGGTCACGCCCACGTCAACTTCGATGCCCCCACGTGGCGCCCACGTCACGTTCGAAGCCCCCACGTCACGCCCACGTCACATTCGAATCACCCACGTCACGCCCACGTCACGTTCGAAGCCCCACGTCACGTTGGAATCACCCACGTCACACGTACGTCACTTTCGAATGACCCAGGTCACACCAACCTCAAATTGAAAGTACCGACGTCACGTCACGTCACGTTCGAAACTGCCACGTGACGCCCACGTCACATTGAAACCACACACGGCACGCCCACGGCACGTTCGATGCCCCACGTCACACCCACGTCACGTTGAAACCACACACGTCACGCCCACGTCACGATCGAAGCACCCACGTCACACCCACGTCACCTTCGCAATACCAACGTCACGTTCGAAGCATCCACGTCACGCCCACGTCACCTTCGAAGCCCCCACGTCACACCGACGTCACTTTCGAATCACCCACGTCACGCCCACGTCACATTGAAAGTACCGACGTCACACCCACGTCACGTTCGAAGCCCCCACGTCACACCCACGTCACCTTCGAATCACCCACGTCATGCCCAGGTCACTTTCGAAGCCCCCACGTTACGCCCACGTCACGTTCGATGCCCCCACGTCACGCCCACGTCACGTTCGAATGACCCAGCTCACACCCACGTCAGATATAAAGTACCGACGTCATGCCCACGTAACGATCGAAGCCCCCACGTCACGCCCAGGTCACTTGTAAACACCCACGTTTCGCCTACGTCACGTTCGAAGCCCCCACGTCACACCCACGTTAGTTTTGAAACAACCACATCACGTTCGAAGCCCCCACGTCACACCGACGTCACTTTCGAATGACCCAGGTCACACCAACCTCAAATTGAAAGTACCGACGTCACGTTCACGTCATGTTCGAAACTCCCACGTCACGCCCACGTCACGTTCTAAGCACCCATGTCACCCTTACGTCACGTTGGAAGCCCCCACGTCACTCCCACGTCACGTTCAAATGACCCAAGTCACACCCACGTCACATTCAAAGTACCAACGTCACACCCACGTCACGTTCGAATCACCCACGTCACGCCCACGTCACGTTCGAAGCCCCCACGTCACACCCACGTCACCTTCGAATCACCCACGTCATGCCCACGTCACTTTCGAAGACCCCACGTGAAGCCCAAGTCACGTTCGAGGACCCCACGTGACGCCCACGTCACGTTGAAAACACACACGTCATGCCCACGTCACGATCGAAGCGCTTATGTCACGCCCTCGTCACGTTCGAAGCACCCACGTCACGCCCACGTGACGTCCGAATCACTCACGTCACACCGACGTCACTTTCGAATCACCCACGTCACTCCCACGTCACGTTCGATTCACCCACGTCATGCCCACGTCACTTTCAAAGTCCCCACGTGACGCCCACGTCACGTTCGAAACATCCACGTCACACCTATGTCACCTTCGAAGCCCCCACGTCACACCCACGTCACCATCGAAGCACCCACGTGACGCCCACGTCACGTTCAAATGACCCAGGTCACACCAACGTCAGACATAAAATACCGACGTCACGCCCACGTCACGTTCGAAGCACCCACGTCACACCCACGTCACGATCGAAGCACCCACGTCACACCCACGTCAGATATAAAGTACCGACGTCACACCCACGTCACGTTCGAAGCCCCCACGTCACACCCACGTTAGTTTTGAGACACCCACATCACGTTCGAAGCCCCCACGTCACACCTACATCACGTTCGAATGACCCAGGTCACACCCACGTCACATTCAAAGTACCGACGTCACGCCCACGTCACGTTCAAATGAGCCAGGTCACACCCATGTCAGATATAAAGTACCGACGTCACGTCCACGTCACGTTCGAATCACCCACGTCACGCCCACGTCACGTTCGAAGCACCCACGTCACACCCACGTCACGTTGAAACCACGCACGTCACGCCCACGTCACGTTCGATGCCCCACGTGACAGCCACGTCACGTTGAAACCACACACGTCACGCCCACGTCACGATCGAAGCGCCTATGTCACGTCCACGTCACGTTCGAAGCATCCACGTCACGCCCACGTCACGTCCGAAACACCCACGTCACACCGACGTCACTTTCGAATCACCCACATCACGCCCACGTCACGTTCGAAACACCCACGTCACGCCCACGTCACGTTCGATGCCCCACATGACACCAACGTCACGTTGAAAACACACACGTCATGCCCACGTCACGATCGAAGCGCTTATGTCACGCCCTCGTCACGTTCGAAGCACCCACGTCACGCCCACGTGACGTCCGAATCACTCACGTCACACCGACGTCACTTTCGAATCACCCACGTCACTCCCACGTCACGTTCGATTCACCCACGTCATGCCCACGTCACTTTCAAAGTCCCCACGTGACGCCCACGTCACGTTCGAAACATCCACGTCACACCTATGTCACCTTCGAAGCCCCCACGTCACACCCACGTCACCATCGAAGCACCCACGTGACGCCCACGTCACGTTCAAATGACCCAGGTCACACCAACGTCAGACATAAAATACCGACGTCACGCCCACGTCACGTTCGAAGCACCCACGTCACACCCACGTCACGATCGAAGCACCCACGTCACACCCACGTCAGATATAAAGTACCGACGTCACACTCACGTCACGTTCGAAGCCCCCACGTCACACCCACGTTAGTTTTGAGACACCCACATCACGTTCGAAGCCCCCACGTCACACCTACATCACGTTCGAATGACCCAGGTCACACCCACGTCACATTCAAAGTACCGACGTCACGCCCACGTCACGTTCAAATGAGCCAGGTCACACCCATGTCAGATATAAAGTACCGACGTCACGTCCACGTCACGTTCGAATCACCCACGTCACGCCCACGTCACGTTCGAAGCACCCACGTCACACCCACGTCACGTTGAAACCACGCACGTCACGCCCACGTCACGTTCGATGCCCCACGTGACAGCCACGTCACGTTGAAACCACACACGTCACGCCCACGTCACGATCGAAGCGCCTATGTCACGCCCACGTGACGTCCGAAACACCCACGTCACACCGACGTCACTTTCGAATCAGCCACGTCACGCCCACGTCACGTTCGAAGCCCCAGGTCACGTTGGAATCACCCACGTCACGCCCACGTCACGTTCTAAGCACCCATCTCACCCTTACGTCACCTTCGAAGCACCCACGTCACACCCATGTCACGTTCGAAACACCAACGTCAAATTCGAAGCATCCACGTCACTCCCGCGTCATGTTCGAAGCCCCCACGTTACGCCCACGTCACGTCCGAAGCACCCACGTCACACCCACGTCACGTTCGAAACACCAACGTCACGTTCGAAACACCCACGTCACACCCACGTCACGTTCGAAGCCCCCACGTCACGCCCACGTCACGTTCCAATCACCCAGGTCACGCCCACGTCAACTTCGATGCCCCCACGTGGCGCCCACGTGACGTTCGAAGCCCCCACGTCACAGCCACGTCACGTTCGAATCACCCACATCATGCCCACGCCACTTTCGAATCACCCACGTCATGCCCACGTCACGTTCGAAGCCCCCACGTCACGCCCACGTCACGTTCGAATCACCCACGTCACGCCCACGTCACGTTCGCATGACCCAGGTCACACCCACGTCAGATATAGAGTACCGACGTCACGCCCACGTCACGTTCGATGCCCCCACGTCACACCCACGTCATGTTCGAAGCCCCCACGTCACACCCACGTCACGTTCGAATGACCCAGGTCACACCAACCTCAAATTGAAAGTACCGACGTGACGCCCACGTCACGTTTGAAGCTCCCACGTGACGCCCACGTCACGTTGGAACCACACACGTCACGCCCAAGTCACGATCGAAGCGCCTATGTCACGCCCACGTCACGTTCGAAGCACCCATGTCACGCCCACGTGACGTCTGAAACACCCACGTCACACCCACGTCACCTTCAAATCATGCACGTCATGCCCACGTCGCTTTCGAAGCCGCCACGTGACGCCCACGTCACGTTCGAAGCACCCATGTCACACCCATGTCACGTTCGAAACACCAACGTCACATTCGAAGCATCCACGTCACTCCCGCGTCATGTTCGAAGCTCCCACATTACGCCCACGTCACGTCCGAAGCACCCACGTCACACCCACGTC
The DNA here is from genome assembly GCF_036370855.1 of Dromaius novaehollandiae. Lineage (NCBI taxonomy): Eukaryota > Metazoa > Chordata > Aves > Casuariiformes > Dromaiidae > Dromaius > Dromaius novaehollandiae. The sequence goes on from NC_088105.1 coordinate 1,274,837, forward strand.
ACGTTCGAAACACCAACGTCACGTTCGAAACACCCACGTCACACCCACGTCACGTTCGAAGCCCCCACCTCACACACACGTCACGTTCGAAACCCCCACGTCACACCCACGTCACCTTCGAATCACCCACGTCATGCCCACGCCACTTTCGAATCACCCACGTCATGCCCACGTCACGTTCGAAGCCCCCACGTCACGCCCACGTCACGTTCGAAACTGCCATGTGGCGCCCACGTCACGTTGGAACCACACACGTCATGCCCACGTCACGTTCGAAGCCCCACGTGACACCCACGTCACGTTGAAACCACACACGTCACGCCCACGTCACGATCGAAGCACCTATGTCACGCCCACGTCACGTTCGAAGCACCCACGTCACACCCACATCACCTTCGCAATACCAACGTCACGTTCGAAGCATCCACGTCACGCCCACGTCACCTTCGAAGCCCCCACGTGTCCCGATCCAATATCGGGAGGGTTTCGTTACGATCCCAAGGACGAGATTAAGACGCTAAAACCGGTCAAATATCTTACAACCTTTTAACTTTATTTTCCACAGAGTGGGGAATAAAGGTGGGGAAAGGCAAAGGGGAGGAGAGAGAGAGAGAAAGAGAGAGAGAGAAAAGGGGGGGAGAGAAAGAGATATCACCACCCGTGGATCCAGCGGTGTCCCGTTGGTCCTCTTCACCCTGGGTGTAAATTTTAGCGATGCGCGTGCAGTAATTACAACTCGAGCAGGGTCCGACCCTAGGTTCCCGCTGAAAAGTTTGGAGCCAAATCAAGGCAAATTAAATAAAGAAATTGTAATGACACGCGTGCAGTAGTTACAGCTCGAGTTGGGTGCCTCCGAAGAGGGACCCTGAACAAAGAAATCCCTGGGCAATTATAGCTTTTTTCAAATTAAGTTTCCCTCCCCTCACGCGGCAGTTCAGACCAATAGTAATCTTTGGGTCTGGGGTCTCCTGCTCCCTTATTGGGTCTCATCATTGTTATCTTTACTCTGCCCTTCTTTCTCAGGGCCTTGACAAACAGGTGTTGTTCCAGCAATTAACACTTACAGTGTTATCTTCCAAGGTCCTGATGAAGAAGATACAATCCAGACCCCCCCTAATTAACACTGTTTCAGCAGTGAGGGGAGGCTTTGTTTCTCAGGGTCCTGGCGCCCAAGCAGGCCTTATTTCAAAGCCTTGACATCCTCCCTCCCGGAGTGTGACGCATAGGAATGCAAACTGCTGGTAACTCCCTTATCTTTCCAGTCTGCACCAGCTCTGGGGCCCTTTCTCACTGAACTAGGGAGTGCGGCCTAAGGCTTCAGCAAATTTAGCTACTCATGCTAAGCAACTTTTATAAAAGTTGTGCTAAGCGGCAGTAATTTGCAGTCCAGGTCCCAAAGTCTCTGCCCGATCATGGTCCGGTTCAGCGCAGGCTTGGTGTGTCCTGAATGGTTGCAGGGAGACCATTTCAGGGGTCGCAGCAGCTCAGTCCTGTTTCCGCTGGGAACAGATGGCTTGTTTGGGGTTTTGGTTTGCTTGCACCTTATGTACCAAGAAATGTTTAAGGCAAAAGTTCACTCATCTGTCCGCCACACCACGTCACACCCACGTCACTTTTGAATCACCCACGTCACGCCCACGTCATATTCGAATCACCCACGTCACGCCCACGTCACGTTTGAAGCCCCACGTCACGTTGCAATCGCCCACGTCACGCCCACGTCACGTTCTAAGCACCCATGTCACCCTTACATCACGTTTGAAGACCCCACATCACTCCCACGTTACGTTCAAATGACCCAAGTCACACCCACGTCACATTCAAAGTACCGCCGTCACGCCCACGTCACGTTCGAAACACCCACGTCACACCCACGCCACGTTCGAAGCCCCCACGTGACGCCCACGTCACGTTGAAACCATGCACGTCACTCCCATGTCACGTTCGATGCCCCACATGACAACCACGTCACGTTGAAACCACACACGTCACGCCCACGTCACGATCGAAGCGCCTATGTCACGCCCACGTCACGTCCGAAACACCCACGTCACACCGACGTCATTTTCGAATCACCCACGTCACGCCCACGTCACGTTCCAATCACCCACGTCACGCCCACGTCACGTTCGAAGCCCCACGTCACGTTGGAGTCACCCATGTCACGCCCACGTCACGTTCAAATGACCCAGGTCACACCCACATCACATACAAACTACCGATGTCATGCCCACGTCACGTTTGAAACACCCACGTCACACTCACGTCACATTCGAAGCCCCCACGGCACACCCACCTCACCTTCGAATCACCCACGTGATGTCCACGTCACTTTCGAAGCCCCCACGTGACGCCCACGTCACGTTCGATTGAGCCAGGTCACACCCACGTCAAATGTAAAGTACCCACGTCACGTCCACGTCACTTTCGAAACTCCCACGTCACGCCCACGTCACGTTCGACGCCCCCACGTCACACCCACGTCATGTTCGAAGCCCCCACGTGATGCCCACGTCACGTTCGCAGCACCCACGTCACACCCATGTCACGTTCGAAACACCAACGTCACGTCCGAAGCACCCACGTCACACCCACGTCACGTTCGAAACACCAACGTCACGTTCGAAACACCCACGTCACACCCACGTCACGTTCGAAGCCCCCACGTCACGCCCACGTCACGTTCCAATCACCCACGTCACGCCCACGTCAACTTCGATGCCCCCACGTGGCGCCCACGTCACGTTCGAAGCCCCCACGTCACGCCCACGTCACATTCGAATCACCCACGTCACGCCCACGTCACGTTCGAAGCCCCACGTCACGTTGGAATCACCCACGTCACACGTACGTCACGTTCGAATGACCCAGGTCACACCAACCTCAAATTGAAAGTACCGACGTCACGTCCACGTCACGTTCGAAACTGCCACGTGACGCCCACGTCACGTTGGAACCACACACGGCACGCCCACGTCACGTTCGATGCCCCACGTCACACCCACGTCATGTTGAAACCAGACACGTCACGCCCACGTCATGTTCGAAGCACCTATGTCACGCCCACGTCACGTTCAAAGCACCCACGTCACACCCACGTCACCTTCGAAACACCAACGTCACGTTCGAAGCATCCACGTCACGCCCACGTCACGTTCGAAGACCACACGTCACGCCCACGTCACCTTCGAAACACCAACGTCACGTTCTAAGCCCCCACGTCACTCCCATGTCATTTTCGAATCACCCACGTCACGCCCACGTCACGTTCTAAGCACCCATGACACCCTCACGTCACGTTTGAAGCCCCCACATCACTCCCACGTTATGTTCAATTGACCCAGGTCACCCCCACGTCACATTCAAAGTACCGACATCACGCCCACGTCACGTTCAAATGAGCCAGGTCACACCCACGTCAGATATAAAGTACCGACGTCACGTCCACGTCACGTTCGAAACTCCCACGTCACACCCACGTCACGTTGAAACCACGCACGTCACGCCCACGTCACGTTCGAAGCCCCACGTCACATTCGAAGCCCCCACGTCACACCCACGTCACGTTCGATTGACCCAGGTCACACCCACGTCAAATGTAAAGTACCCACGTCACGTCCACGTCACGTTCGAAACTCCCACGTCACGCCCACATCATGTTCGAATCACCCACGTCACACCCACGTCACGACCGAATGACCCAGGTCACACCCACGTGAGATATAAAGTACCAACGTCACGCCCACGTCACGTTCGAAGCCCCCACGTGACGCCCACGTCACGTTCGAAGCACCCACGTCACACCCATGTCACGTTCAAAACACCAACGTCGCATTCGAAGCATCCACGTCACTCCCGCGTCATGTTCGAAGCCCCCACGTTACGCCCACGTCACGTCCGAAACACCCACGTCACACCCACGTCACGTTCCAAGCACCCACGTCACGCCCATGTCACGTTCGAAGCCCCCACGTCACGTTGGAATCACGCACATCACGTTCTAAGCACCCATGTCACCCTTACGTCACGTTCGAAGCCCCCAGGTCACACCCACGTCACATTTAAAGTACCGATTTCACGCCCACGTCACGTTCGAAACACCCACGTCATGCCCACGTCACGTTCGAAGCCCCCGCGTCACTCGCACGTCACGTTCCAATCACCCAGGTCACACCCACGTCACATTCAAAGTACCGACGTCACGCCCACGTCACGTTCGAAACACCCACGTCACACCCAGGTCACGTTTGAAGCCCCCACGTGACAGCCACGTCACGTTGAAACAGCGCACGTCACGCCCACGTCACGTTCTAAGCACCCATGTCACCCTTACGTCACGTTCGAAGCCCCCAGGTCACACCCACGTCACATTTAAAGTACCGATTTCACGCCCACGTCACGTTCGAAACACCCACGTCATGCCCACGTCACGTTTGAAGCCCCCACGTGACGCCCACGTCACATTCGAAGCCCCCACGTCACGCCCACGGCACCCTCGAATCACCCACGTCATGCCCACGTCACGTTTGAACCCCCACGTCACAGCCACGTCACGTTCGAATGAGCCAGGTCACACCCACGTCAGATATAAAGTACTGACGTCACGTCCACGTCACGATTGAAGCCCCCACGTCACGCCCAGGTCACTTGTAAACACCCACGTTACGCCTACGTCGCGTTCGAAGCCCCCACGTCACACCCACGTTAGATTTGAAACACCCACATCACATTCGAAGCACCCACGTCACACCGACGTCACGTTTGAATGACCCAGGTCACACCAACCTCAAATTGAAAGTACCGACGTCACGTCCACGTCACGTTCGAAGCTCCCACGTCACGCCCACGTCACGTTCGCATCACACAGGTCACCCTTACGTCACGTTCGAAGCCCCCACGTCACTCCCACGTCACGTTCCAATCTCCCACGTCATGCCCACGTCACGTTCGAAGCCCCCACGTCACGTTGGAATCACCCACGTCACTCCCACGTCACGTTCAAATGACCCAGGTCACACCCACATCACATTCAAAGAACCGACGTCAGGCCCGCGTCACGTTCGAATCACCCAGGTCACGCCCACGTCACCTTCGAACCACCCACGTCATGCCCACGTCACGTTCGAAGCCCCCACGTGACACCCACGTCACGTTGAAACCACACACGTCACACCCACGTCACAATCGAAGCGCCTATGTCACGCCCACGTCACGTGCGAAGCAACCACGTCACGCCCAGGTGACGTCCGAAACACCCACGTCACGCCGACGTCACTTTCGAATCACCCACGTCACGCCCACGTCACGTTCCAATCACCCACGTCACGCCCACGTCACGTTCGAAGCACCCACGTCACGCCCACGTCATGTTAGAAGCCCCCACGTCACACCGACGTCACTTTCGAATCACACACGTCACGCCCACGTCACGTTCCAATCACCCACGTCATGCCCACGTCACGTTTGAAGCCCCACGTCACGTTGGAATCACCCAGGTCACGCCCACGTCACGTTCTAAGCACCCATGTCACCCTTGCGTCACGTTCGAAGCCCCCACATCACTCCCACGTCACGTTCAAATGACCCAGGTCACAACCATGTCACATTCAAAGTACCGAAGTCACGCCCACGTCACGTTCGAATGACCCTCGTCACACCCACGTCACGTTCGAATGACCCACGTCACGCCCAGCTCACATTTAAAACACCCACCTCACGTTCCAATGACCCAGGTCACACCCACGTCACATTCAACGTACCGACGTCACACCCACGTCCCGTTCGAAACATCCACGTCACACCCAGGTCACGTTCCATGCCCCCACGTCACGCCCACGTCACTTTCGAAGCACCCACGTCACGCCCTCGTCACGTTCGAAGCACCCAAGTCACACCCAGGTCACGTTCGAAACATCAATGTCACATTCGAAGCAATCACGTCACACCCGCGTCATGTTCGAAGCCTCCACGGTACGCCCATGTCACGTTCGACTGACCCAGGTGACACCCACGTCACGTTCGAAACAGCAACGTCACGTTCGATGCCCCCACGTCACACCCACGTCACGTTCGAAGCCCCCACGTCACACCCACGTCACGTTCCAATCACCCAGGTCACGCCCACGTGAACTTCGTTGCCCCCACGTCACGCCCACGTGACATTCGAAGCCCCCATGTCATGCCCACGTCACATTCAAATCACCCACGTCACGCCCACGTCACTTTCAAAGCCCCACGTCACGTTGGAAGCCCCCACGTCACTCCCACGTCACGTTCAAATGACCCAGGTCACACCCACGTCACATTCAAAGTACCGACGTCACGCCCACGTCACGTTCGAAACACCCACGTCACAACCACGTCACGTTCGAAGCCCCCACGTCACACCCACGGCACCCTCGAATCACCCACGTCATGCCCACGTCACTTTCGAAGCCCCCACGTGACGCCCACGTCACGTTCGATGCCCCCACGTCACACCCACGTCACGTTCGCATCACCCAGGTCACACCCACGTCAGATGTAAAGTACCGACGTCACGTCCACGTCACGATCGAAGCCCCCACGTCACGCCCAGGTCATTTTTAAACACCCACGTTACTCCTACGTCACATTCGAAGCCCCGCGTCACACCCACATCACCTTCGAATCACCCACGTGACGCCCACGTCACTTTCGAAGCCCCCACGTCACGCCCACGTCACGTTCGATGCCCCCACGTCACACCCACGTCACGTTGCAATCACCCAGGTCACGCCCACGGCAACTTCGATGCCCCCACGTGATGCCCACATGACGTTCGAAGCACCCACGTCACACCCACATCACGTTCGAGTCATGCACGTCACACCCACGTAACATTCAAAGTACCGACGACACGCCCAGGTCAGTTTGGAAACACCTATGTCACGTTCGATGCCCCCAGATCACACATACGTCAGGTTCGAATGACCCACGTCACGCCCACGTCACAGTCGAATCACCCACGTCACGCCCACGTCACGTTCAAAGACCCACGTCACGTTGGAATCACCCACGTCACGCCCACGTCACGTTCTAAGCACCCATTTCACCCCTGCGTCACGTTCGAAGCCCCCACGTCACTCCCACGTCACGTTCAAATGACCCAGGTCACACCCACGTCACATTCAAAGTACCGACGTCACGCCCACGTCACGTTCGAAGCCCCCACGTCACACCCATGTCACCTTCGAATCATGCACATCATGCCCACGTCACGTTCGAAGCCCCCACGTCACGCCCACGTCACGTTCAAATCACCCAGGTCATGCCCACGTCAAATGTAAAGTACCCACGTCACGTCCATGTCACGTTCGAAACTCCCACGTCACGCCCACGTCACGTTCGAAGACCCACGTCATGTTCGAATCACCCACGTCACTCCCACGTCACGTTCTAAGCACCCATTTCACCCCTGCGTCACGTTCGAAGCCCCCACGTCACTCCCACGTCACGTTCAAATGACCCAGGTCACACCCACGTCACATTCAAAGTAACGACGTCATGCCCACGTCACGTTCGAAGCCCCCACGTCACACCCACGTCACCTTCGAATCACCCACGTCATGCCCACGTCAAATGTAAAGTACCCACGTCACACCCACGTCACGTTCAAAACTCCCACGTCACGCCCACGTCACGTTCAAATCACCCACGTCACGCCCACGTCACGTTCGAAGCCCCCACGTCACACCCACGTCACGTTCGAAGCCCCCACGTCACACCCACGTCACCTGCGAATCATGCACGTCATGCCCACGTCACGTTCGAAGCCCCCACGTCACGCCCACGTCACATTCGAAGCCCCCACGTCACACCCACGTCACCTTCGAATCATGCACGTCATGCCCACGTCACTTTCGAAGCCGCCACGTCACGTCCACATCACGTTCGAAACTCCCACGTCACGCCCATGTCACTTTCAAATCACCCACGTCACACCCACGTCACCTTCGAAGCCCCCACGTCACACCCACGTCACCTTCAAATCACCCACGTGACGCCCACGTCACATTCGAAGCCCCCACGTCACACGTACATCACGATTGAATGCCCCAGGTCACACCCACGTCAAATGTAAAGTGCCCGCGTCACATCCACGTCACGTTCAAAACTCCCACGTCACGCCCACGTCACGTTCGAATCACCCACGTCATGCCCATGTCACGTTCGAAGCCCCCACGTCACACCCACGTCACGTTCTTATGACGCAGGTCACACCCACGTCAGATATAAAGTACCGACGTCACGTCCACGTCACGATCGAAGCCCCCACGTCAAGCCCAGGTCACGTTCGAAACACCCACGTTACGCCTACGTCACGTTCGAAGCCCCCACGTCACACGCAAGTCACCTTCGAATCACCCACGTGACGCCCACGTCACTCTCGAAGCCCCCACGTGACGCCCACGTGACGTTCGAAGCCCCCACGTCACGCCCACGTCACGTTGGAATCACCCACGTCACGCCCACGTCACATTCGAAGCACCCACGTCACACGTATATCACGATCAAATGACCCAGGTCACACCAACGTCACATTCGAAGCCCCCACGTCACGCCCACATCACGTTCGAAGCACCCACGTCACCCCCACCTCACGTTCAGTTACCCACGTCACACCCACATCACGTTCGAATCACCAAGTCACGCCCACCTGACCTTTGAAGCACCCACATCACGTTCGAACCCCCCACGTCACGCCCACATCACGTTCGAGGCATCCACATCACACCCACGTCACTTTAGAAGCCCCCACGTCACACCCACATCAGGATCGAAGCACCTACGTCATGCCCACGTCACGTTCAAACACCCACGTCACACCCACGTCACGTTCAAAGCATCCACGTCACCCCTACCTCACTTTCGATTCACGCACGTCACTCCCACGTCACATTCGAATCACCCACGTCACGCCCACGTCACGATCGAAGCGCCTACGTCACGCCCAAGTCACGTTCAAATGACCCATGTCACACCCACCTCAAATTGGAAGTACCGACGTCACGTCAACGTCACGTTCGATGCCCCCACATCACACCCACGTCACGTTCGAATCACCCACGTCATGCCCACATCACTTTCGATGCCCCCACGTGACGCCCACGTCACGTTCGAAGCACCCACGTCACACCCACGTCACGTTCGATGCCCCCACATCACACCCACGTCACGTTCGAATCACCCACGTCACGCCCACGTCACGTTTGAAACACCTACGTCGGGGCTTCGAAAGTGACGTGAGCGTGACGTGGGTGCGTTGAAGGTGACGTAGGCATGATGTGGGTGCGTCGAACGTGACGTGAGTGTTTCGAACGTCACGTGTGTGCTTCGAACGTAATGTGGGCGTGACGTGGGTGATTCGAAAGTGACGTGGGCGTAACGTGAGGGTTTCGAACGTTACGTGGGTGTAACGCGGGTGCTTCGAACGTGACGTGGGTGTGACATGGGTGCTTAGAACGTGACGTGGGCGTGACGTGGGAGCTTCGAACGTGACGTGGGCGTCATGTGGGGGCTTCGAAAGTGACGTGGGCATGACGTGGGTGATTCGAACGTGACATGGGTGTGACGTGGGGGCATGGAACATGACGTGGGTGTGATGTGGGGGCTTCGAACGTGACGTGGGTGTGACATGGCTGTTTCGAACTTGACTTGGGCGTGACGTCGGTACTTTGAATGTGATGTGGGTGTGACGTGCATGATTTGAACGTGACGTGGGTGTTTTAAATGTGAGCCGGGCGTCAAATGGGTGCTTCGAACGTGACGTGTGCGTCACGTGGGGGCATCAGAGTAGACGTGGGCGTGACCTCGGTGTTTGGAACCTGACGTGGGTGTGACGTGGGGGCTTCAAATGTGATGTGGGCGTGACGTGGGTGATTTCAACGTGACGTGGGCGTGACGTGGATGCTTCGAACGTGACATTGGTGTTTCGATCGTGACGTGGGCGTGACCTGTGTCATTTCAACGTGACGTGGGCGCCACGTGGGAGTTTCGAACGTGACGTGGACGTGACGGCGGTACTTTCAAGTTGAGGTTGGTGTGACCTGGGTCATTCGAACGTGACGTACGTGTGATGTCGGGGCTTCGAAGGTGATGTGGGTGTTTCAAAACTAACGTGGGTGTGACGTGGCGGCTTCGAACGTGACGTAGGCGTAACGTCGGTGTTTAAAAGTGACCTGGGCGTGACGTGGGGGCTTCGATCGTGACGTGGACGTCACGTCGGTACTTTACAGTTGACGTGGGTGTGACCTGGGTCATTCGAACGTGACGTGGGTGTGACGTGGGGGCTTCGAACGTGACCTGGGCATGACGTGGGTGATTCGAACGTGACGTGGTTGTGACGTGGGGGCATCGAAGGTGACGTGGGTGTGACGTGCGTGCTTCGAACGTGACCTGGGTGTGACGTGGGTACTCCGAACGTGACGTGGGCGTGACGTCGGTAGTTTGAATGTGACGTGGGTGTGACGTGGGTCATGTGAACGTGATGCACGTGTGACGTGTGGGCTTCCAACGTGACTTGGGTGTTTCAAAACTAACGTGGGTGTGACGTGGGGGTATCGAACGTGACGTGGGCGTGACGTCGGTACTTTCAATTTGAGGTTGGTGTGACCTGGGTCATTCGAACGTGACGTAGGTGTGACGTGGGGGCTTCGAACGTGACGTGGGTGTGACGTGGGTGATTGGAACGTGACGTGGGTGTCACTTGGGGCTTCAAACGTGACGTGGGCGTGACATGTGTGGTTTCAGCCTGACGTGGGTGTGACGTGGGTGATTCGAACGTGACGTGGGTGTTTTAAATGTGAGCTGGGTGTGACGTGTGGTCTTCGATCGTGACGTGGGCGTGACGTGGATGCTTCGAACGTGACGTTGGTGTTTCGAACGTGACGTCGGTGTGACGTGGGGGCTTCGAATGTGACGTGGGTGTGACGTGGGTGCTTCGAACAGGACGTGGGCGTGACGTGGGAGTTTCGAACGTGACATGGACGTGACGTCGGTACTTTACATTTGACGTGGGTGTGACCTGGGTCATTCGAACGTGATGTACGTGTGACGTGGGGGATGCGAACGTGACGTGGGCGTGACGTGGGGGCTTTGAATGTGATGTGGGTGTGACGTGGGTGTTTCGACCGTGACGTGGGCGTGACATCGGCACTTTGAATGTGACGTAGGTGTGAAGTGGGGGCTTTGAACGTGACGTGGACGTGACGTGGATGCTCCGAATGTGACGTTGGTGTTTCGAACGTGACATGGGTGTGACCTGGGTGTTTCGAATGTGATGTGGGCGTGACGTGGGGGCTTTGAACGTGAAGTGGGTGTAACCAAGGGATTCGAATGTGACGTGGGCATGACGTGGGGGCTTCAAACGTGACGTGGACGTGATGTCGGTACTTTGAATTTGACGTGGGTGTGACCTGGGTCATTCGAACGTGACGTGGGCATGACGTGGGTGCTTCGATCGTGACGTGGGCGTGACGTGGGTGATTCAAACGTGAGTTGGGTGTTTGGAACGTGACGTGGGCATGATGTAGGGGCTTGCAACGTGACGTGGGTGATTCGAACGTGACGTGGGTGTTTGGAACGTGATGTGGGCGTGACGTGTGTGCTTTGAACGTGACGCGGGCATGACGTTGGGGCTTCGAACGTGACGTGGCTGTGATGTGGGGGCTTCGAACGTGACGTAGGCCTAATGTGGGTGTTTCGAACTTGATGTTGGCGTGACGTGGGGTCTTCGAACGTGACGTGGGCGTGATGTGGGGGCTTCGAACGTGATGTGGGCGTGAAATGAAGGTTTCAAACGTGACGTGGGTGTGACGTGGGTGATTCGAATGTGGTGTGGGCGTGACGTGGGGGCTACGAACATGACATGGGCGTGAGGTGGGGGCTTGGAACGTGACGTGGTCGTGAGCTGGGTGCTTCAAACGTGACGTGGGAGTGACGTGGGGGATTCAAACGTGATGTGGGTGTTCTAAATGTGAGCTGGGCGTTACGTGGGGCTTCGAACGTTACGTGGGTGTGACGTGGGGGCATCGAATGTGACATCTGCGTGGCGGGGCATTGAACGTGACGTGGGCGTGACGTGGGTGATGCGAGAGTGACATGGGCGTGACGTGGGGGCTTCGAACGTGACGTGGGTGTTTCGATCGTGACGTGGGCGTGTCGTGGGTGCTTCGAAAGTGACGTGGGCATTACATGGGGGATTCGAACGTGACGTGGGTGTGACGTGTGATTCGAACGTGAGGTGGGTGTTTGAAATGTGATGTGGGTGTGACGTGGGGGCTTCGAACGTGACGTGGGCGGGATGTGGATGCTTCGAACGTGACGTGGATGTTTCGAACGTGACGTGGATGTTTCGAACGTGACGTGGGCGTGACGTGGTGTCTTTGAATGTGATGTGGGTGTGATGCGGGGGTTTCGAATGTGACGTGGCCGTGTCGCGGGGTCTTTGAGGGTGACGTTAGCGTTACGTGGGTGCTTCGAACATGACGTGTGCGTGTCGTGGGTGTTTCGAACGTGACGTGGGCTCCTCGTGCGGGCTTCGAACGTGATGTGGGTGTTTCGAACGTGACGTGGGCGTGACGTGGTGGCTTCGAACGTGACATGGGTGTGACGTGGGGGCATCGAACGTGACGTGAGCGTGACGTAGGTGATGCGAGAGTGACATGGGTGTGACGTGAGGGCTTCGAACGTGACGTGGGTGTTTCGAACGTGACATGGGCGTAATGTGGGGGCTTCGAACGTGACGTGGGCATGACGTGGGTGATTCGAAAGTGGCGTGGGCATGATGTGGGTGATTCGAAGGTGACGTGGGTGTGACGTGGGGGCTTCGAACGTCACGTGGGCGCCACGTGGGGGCATCGAAGTTGACGTGGGCGTGACGTGGGGGATTCGAACGTGACGTGGGTGTGACGTCGGGTCTTCGAACGTGACGTGGGTGTGACGTGGCGGCATCGAACTTGTCGTGGGTGTAACGTGGGGCATCGAACATGACGTCTGCGTGACGTGGGGGCTTCGAACGTGATGTGGATGTGACGTCGGTACTTTGAATTTGACGTGGGTGTGACCTGGGTCATTCGAAAGTGACGTGGGCGGGACGTGGGTGCTTCGATCGTGACGTGGGCGTGACGTGGGTGATTCAAACGTGAGTTGGGTGTTTGGAACGTGACGTGGGCATGATGTAGGGGCTTGCAACGTGACGTGGGTGATTCGAACGTGACGTGGGTGTTTGGAACGTGATGTGGGCGTGACGTGTGTGCTTTGAACGTGACGCGGGCATGACGTTGGGGCTTCGAACGTGACGTGGCTGTGATGTGGGGGCTTCGAACGTGACGTAGGCCTAATGTGGGTGTTTCGAACTTGATGTTGGCGTGACGTGGGGTCTTCGAACGTGACGTGGGCGTGATGTGGGGGCTTCGAACGTGATGTGGGCGTGAAATGAAGGTTTCAAACGTGACGTGGGTGTGACGTGGGTGATTCGAATGTGGTGTGGGCGTGACGTGGGGGCTACGAACATGACATGGGCGTGAGGTGGGGGCTTGGAACGTGACGTGGTCGTGAGCTGGGTGCTTCAAACGTGACGTGGTTGTGACGTGGGGGCATCGAACTGGACGTGGGCGTGACGTGGGTTATTCAAACCTGATGTGTGTGTGATGTGGGGGCATCGATTGTGACTTTGGAGTCACGTGGGGTCTTCGAACCTGACGTGGGCATTTCGTGGGGGCTTCGAACGTGACGTGGGTGTTTCGAACGTGATGTGGGTCTGTCCCGATCCAATATTGGGGGGGGTTCGTTACGACCCCAAGGATGAGATTAAGACGCTAAAACCAGTCAAATATCGTACAACCTTTTAACTTTATTTTCCACGGAGTGGGGAGAAAAGGTGGGGAAAGGTGAAGGGGAGGAGAGAGAGAAAAAGAGAGGGAGAGAGGGAGAGAGAAAGGGATATCACCACCCGTGGATCCAGCGGTGTCCTGTTGGTCCTCTTCACCCTGGGTGTAAATTTTAGTGAAGCGCGTGCAGTAATTACAACTCGAGCAGGGTCCGACCCTAGGTTCCCGCTGAAAAGTTCAGAGCCAAATCAAGGCAAATTAAATAAATAAATTGTAATGACATGCGTGCAGTAGTTACAGCTCGAGTTGGGTGCCTCCGAAGAGGGACCCCGAACAAAGAAATCCCTGGGCAATTATACTTTCCAATCTTAAGCTCTCCGCCCTTCACGCAGTAGTTTGGACCAGTAGTAATATTTAGGTCTGGGGTCTCCTGCTCCTTATTGGGTCTCTAGGTAGGTTGTTTACCGTTGTGGTTTCTGCTGACAGATGCGTTTTCATTCTTCGGGTCTTGCCCTTATCTCTCAAAGCCCTGACAATTTATTACTTCCCCAGCAGTGATGGTAGGTGTTATTTCCCAAGGTCCAGACAAAGGGAATATGATCTGGACCCCGAGACAGCCCAGACCCCCCCAGTCAGCATTGTTTCCACAGCGAGAGGAGGCCCTGCTCCCCAGGGTCCCGGTGCCCAAGCAGGCCTCACTTCAATGCCTTGACATCCTTCCTCCCGGAGCGTGAAGCATGGGAATGCAAACTGTTGGTAACCCCCTTGTCTTTCCTGCCTGCACCAGCTCTGGGGCCCTTTCTCACTGAACTAGGGAGTGCAGCCTAAGGCTTCAGCAAATTTAGCTACTCATGCTAAGCAAGCTTTATAGAAGTTGTGCTAAGCAGCAGTAATTTGCAGTCCAGGTCCCAAAGTCTCTGCCCGATCGTGGTCTGGTTCAGCACAGGCTCGGTGTGTCCCGGGTGGCCGCAGGGAGACCATTTCGGGGGTCGCAGCAGCTCAGTCCTGTTCCCGCCGGGAACAGGTGGCTTGTTTGGGGTTATGGTTTGCTTGCACCTTATGTACCAAGAAATGTCTAAGGCAAAAGTTCACTCATCTGTCCGCCACACTGGGCCAGTCCGCTTGCTCCTCCTGCAGCGCTCCTGGGACTCTCTTGCCTCTTCCCACCTCCTGCTCCCTCCTGGGGGCATGGGCATACAGCCGCTCCAGCACCTCTCACTTGCACCTTGCGTCCTTGAGGAGCTCCACTCGCGTCACCTCCGGTTTCCACAAGTTGTAGAAGGAGTTTCTGGCGAGGAGCTGAAAGGAGAGAGGGAGATTTGTGAAGGCAGCTCCTTTTCCCACCAGGAAAGGCCTCGCGGGGCCCCGCCAGCACTGGCACAAGCAGGCTGTCGTGGCACGGTGCAGCGGCTGACCCCAGCACTGGGAGGGTTAGCCCCCCACTGCCCCGGCCCAGCCCTTGCACTCACCTCCTTGGGTTTGATGTTGAGGGATCCTGAGGCTGTCAGGGAGAAACGTTTCCCCTTGCCCTGCTCTTGCTTGCCCTCGCTCTCCTTCAGGCTCTGCTCCCTCCTCTGCAAACAGGCTTCCCGCAGCTGGGCCAAGCTCTGCCCAGTGTGGGCCAGGCAGCTGCTGTCGAGCTCCTCCAGCGTCTCTGTTTTGATCGACAGCACTGCCAGGTACTGCGAGGTGTTGTCCGGGTGAATGCGCAGCGGCTCTCCTCCAACGCGGCAGATGATGCCCAAAGGCTGCTGTTTTGGGCGCTGCCCTGCTGGCGCTGGTCGTGCTGTCCCCGGCCCCACACCCTTGCCCGGGGAAGCTGGTGCACCAGCCCCGCTGACCTGCCTTTTGCCCCCACGAGCGTGGGGATCAGGCCTTTGCTGAGCTGCGGGGGCTGTGCTTTTGCCACGCTCTGTGCTCTGGTGCTGGTCTGGCCTTGCCAGTGTTGCTGCATCGATGGTGTGTGCCTCGAGGCCCAGGCCCGCGTCCTCCAGAGCCACGGCAGGCGGTGCGGGGCCATGTGGGGCAGGCCCCTGGCTCTCAGCCCTCAATTGCCTGCCAGCTTCTGCAATGATGCTCTCAACAAGGCCAGCAGGCTCCGACAGGGAAGGCGATGGGGTCTCAGGTGGGGCCATTTCACTGTGGCACCTGGCAGCGACGTCTTCTGCAGAGCCAGGTGGTAGCTCTGCAAAGGGCGGCTGGTGAGTCTAGCCATGTCCGAAACAGCTTTGGCTGCCGTCGCACACTGCAGGGGAGAAGAGGCTGTTTCTTCCGGGGGCATCTCAGCTGGGGGCACTTGCAGGTGGGGAGGCTGCAGGTCTGCCCCTTGGGATGCTGAGGACTTGCTTAGCACCAAGTCCTGCCTCTGCACCACTGCGTCCAAGCATTGTGCCTTGACCTCCTGGGCACAGGCATCTCTGGGAGCCGGGGGCAGCTTGCTGACTAGCTCCTGGTGCATTTCTTGGCCAGTGCTGGCAAAACCCACCGCTGACGGGGACTGTGGCAGCCTTGGCACTGTCAGGTAGCTTGACCAGGCCTCGTGCCTCTCCTTGCACACTGGTGTGCCTCGCAGCTCCCTTTCAGGAACGGTCTGTGCTCCTGCGCCAAAGGAGGAGCTTCCTGAGAGCTGTTGGCATTTCAGGGCAAGAGGTGTTCTGGTACCGTCGTCCTGCAACATCCTTGCTTTTCCCAGCACTAATGGGGAAGACCCAGGCTGGAACTCAGGCAAGGAGCGGACATGCTCCTGAATTGTGGGCGTAAGAGTGCGAATTTCCCACTTGGGTTTTTGAAGGGGAGGCAAGGAAAGCTGGGATGGCTTTAGATCCTCCTCTTCCAGGCGCCTCCCTGAGTCCAGAGCCATCCCAGCCCCACTAACAAGCGGGAAGTGTTCCCTGGCAGCAGCTTCACTGGAATTTGTAGCCAGCCTCTCTAATGCCTTGGTCATTCTCTCCAGGACTCTCCTGCTCACAGTTTCCGCATCCATGGCATTGGCCCAGCCTTGGGGAGAAGATCTGCCGGATGTTTCCAGAGCAGGCAGCTTGGTTTGACTTGTAGCTCCTGCTCTTTTACCTGCAGAGGCCTCCGGGCCTCCCTGTGCCTGCCTAGCTGCCTTGGCTGGGAGCGGTGGTAAGCCAGGCAGATGTGGTGTCTCTGCTCCCGCATAAGTCCTGCCAGGCAGTGTCTCCCCGTGCCTCAAAGGAGCCTTCTTGAGAAGGCCGGTGGAGGCATGCAGAGCTTGCACTGTGACATCCCTGCTAGTGTCCTCCACCATCTGCAATTCAAACCCACAAGAAAGGCCAAGTTACTGCCATCCTCCCCCCCTGCCCTGCATCCTTCCATCATGGAAACTTCCTGCAGCCCCTGATGCCCTTGATGATGGCAGCACTCTCCCACACAGGTGGCTGCTGCCCTGCTCCCAAAGGCTGGGTGGGGAGAAGGGTCCTCACCATGGGGCAAGAGATGGGCAAAGGCAGCTCCCTGGGACGCCCCGAGGCATGTGCTTGCAGGCTGCCATGCAGAGCAGCCAGTCAGCCTGCCGAGGGGCGGAGACTGCCTGGTCTCGGCCAGCACTTCCCGCCTGCTTCTCAGCAGCTGCAGGGAGTCAGGCAGAGGCTTTGCCACCTTCTCTGCTCAGCTCTGTACCTTTGATGCCGTGTTCTGAGGCTCGTGAACTCTGTGGGCCGGGCAGCAAAGGCAGCCTGTCCCTTTGGTGGGACGGAGCCGGGGTCCGGCTGTGCTGCATTGCTGCGTGCAGCTCCTGCTGGCCCACCTGTGGGGAGAAGGAGATGCATGATGGAGGTGGTTGCATTGGTACAAGCGGTTCTTGAAGCACAGGAAACCCCAACCCTGTGTCCAAGGGAAGCTCATGGCTGCACGCAGCCTGGCTGCACTTGGCCCAGAGCTGCTCTCTACCCCCTCAGGGCAAAGCTCACGGGGTGCGTGTGAGCCTTGAAGCATCCAGGTCAGTGTGCTTTGTCTGAGAGAAAATGCCCAGGGCCAGGAATAAATGCCCCCTCGCTGGAGGAGCTCGTGCCTGGCTGTCTTGCCCCAGCTCCCCTTCCCCACCATGCTCATGCTGTCCGTGTGGGTCCCATCCCTGCTGCCTGCCCATGCCTCTGCTCTGTCTCTCTTTGACCCTTGACCCTAAACCTAACCCTAACCCTCACTGGCGCTCATCCAAGTTGAGGACGGCCACATATGGTGCCCTGGAAAAGGCATTCCCAGAACAATTGTTCTGGGAGGGTTTTCCTTCCCTTGGAGGCCCCTTTTCAGGGGTAGTCCTGCCGCAGCTCTACACACTATCTCTCTCTGAACCTTAACCCTAACCCTAACTATTGTGTAGGCTGAGGCAAGTCAGGGATGCCCATAGGTAGTCCCTTGGAAAAAGCTATCTCAGGACAATTGTTGTGGCAGGGTTTTCCTTCCCGTGGAGGCCCCTTTTCAGGGGCACTCTAGCCACAGCTCTATGCTCTGTCTCTCTCTCTGAACCTTAACCCAAAGCCTAAGCCTAACCCTCACCTGAACCCAAACTCTCGTATGGGCGGAGGCAAGTCAAGGACAGCCATGAGTGGACCCTTAGAAAAGGTGGTCCCAGGACAATTGTTGTGTCAGGGTTTTCCTTGCCTTGGAGGACCCTTTTCAGGGGCAGTCCAAACACAGCTCTACACTCTGTCTCTCTCTCAACCTTAACCCTAAGCCTAACCCTAACACTCATTGGCACTCGGCCAACTCGAGGATACACGTAACTGGTGCTGTTGAAAAG
Organism: Dromaius novaehollandiae; assembly: GCF_036370855.1. Classification (NCBI taxonomy): domain Eukaryota; kingdom Metazoa; phylum Chordata; class Aves; order Casuariiformes; family Dromaiidae; genus Dromaius; species Dromaius novaehollandiae. The sequence goes on from NC_088105.1 coordinate 1,293,449, forward strand.
GAAATCCCAGAGCAATTGTTCTGGCAGGGTTTTCCTTCCCTTGGAGGCCCTTTTTAAAGGGCAGTCCAGCCACAGCTCTATGCTCTGTCTCTCTCTCTCAACCCTAACCCTATCCCTAACACTAACCCTAACCCTAACCCTAACTCTCATATGGGCGGAGGCAAGTCAAGGACAGCCAGGAGTGGTCTCTTAGAAAAGATGGTCCCAGGAGAATTGTTGTGTCAGGGTTTTCCTTCCCTTGGAGGCCCCTTTTCAGGGGCACTCCACCCACATTTCTACACTCTGTATCTCTCTCAACCCTACCTCTAACCCTCGATGGCGCTCAGCCAACTCGAGGATGTCCATACGTGGTCCTTTAGATAAGGCAGTCCCAGGACCAAAGTTGTAGCAGGGTTTTCCTTCCCATGGAGGCCCCTTTTCAGGAGCACTCCAGCCACACCTCTACGCTCTGTCTTTCTCTCAACCCTAACCCTAAGCCTAACCCTAACCCTCATGTACACTGAGGCAAGTTGAGGTCCCTTGGAAAAGGTTGTCTCAGAACAATTATTCTGGCAGGATTTACCTTCCCTTGGAGATCCCTTTTCAGGGGCAGTCCAGCCACAGCTCTACACTCTGTCTCCCTCTCAACCCTAACCCTAACCCTATCCCTAATACTCCTTGGAGCTCAGCCAACTCGAGGATGCCCCTTAGTGGTGCCCTGGCAAAGGCAGTCCTTGGACAATTGTTCTGGTAGGGTTTTCCTTCCCGTGGAGGCCCCTTTTCAGGGGCAGTCCAGCCACAGCTCTATGCTCTGTCTCTCTCTCAACCGTAACCCTAACCCTAACTCTAACTTTCATATGGGCGGAGGCAAGTCAAGGACAGCCAGGAGTGGTCCCTTAGAAAAGGTAGTCCCAGGACAATTGTTGTGTCAGGGTTTTCCTTCCCTTGGAGGCTCCTTTTCGGAGGCACTCCAGCTGCAGCTCTACATTCTGTCTCTCTCTCAACCCTAACCCTAAGCCTAACCTTAACCCTAACCCTAACTCTTGTATGGGTGGAGGCAAGTCATGGACAGCCATGAGTGGTCCCTTAGAAAAGGCGGTCCCAGGATAGTTGTTGTGGCAGGGTTTTCCTTCCTGTGGAGGCCCCTTTTTCAGGGGCAGTCCAGCTGCACTTCTACGCTCTGTCTCTTTCTAAGCCCTACCCCTAAACCTAATCCTAACCCTCGTTGGCGCTCACCCAACTCGAGGATGCAAATAAGTGGTGCCCTGGCAAAGGACAATTTTTCTGGCAGTTATTTCCTTCCCTTGGAGGCCCCTTTTCAGGGGTAGTCCAGCCACAGGTCTACGCTCTGTCTCTCTCTCTGAACGCTAACCCTAACCCTCGTTGGCACTCAGCCAAGTTGAGGATGGCCCTAAGTGCTGCCCTGGAAAAGGCCATCCCAGGACAATTGTTGTGTCGGGGTTTTCCTTCCCTTGGAGGCCCCTTTTCAGAGGCAGTCCAACCACAGCTCTACACTCTGCCTCTTTTTGAACCCTAACCCTAACACTAAGCCTAACTCTAACTCTAACCCTAACCTTAATCATAACCCTAACTCTTGTATGGGTGGAGGCAAGTCAAGGACAGCCATGAGTGGTCCCTTAGAAAAGGTGGTCCCAAGACAAGTGTTCTGGCAGGGTTTTCCTTCCATTGGAGGCTCCTTTTCAGGGGCACTCCAGTCGCAGCTCTACGCTCTGTCTCTCTTTGAACCCTATCCCTAACCCTCGTTCATGTTCAATCAATATGAGGACAGGCATACATGGTCCCTTGGGAACAGTTGTCCCAGCACAATGGTTGTGGGCGGGATTTCTTTGCCTTTCAGGCCCCTTTTCAGGGGCAGTCCAGCCACAGCTCTATGCTCTGTCTCTCTCTCAACCCTAACCCTAAGCCTAACCCTAACCCTTGTTGGCGCTCAGCCAATTTGAGGATGCACCTAAGTGGTGCCCTGACAAAGGCGGTCCAAGGACCATTGCTCTGGCAGTGTTTTCCTTGCCTTTCAGGCCCCTTTTCAGGGGCAGTCCAGCCACAGCTCTATGCTCTGTCTCTCTCTCAACCCTAACCCTAAACCTCTTGTAGGCTGAGGCAAGTCAAGGACAGTCATACGTGGTCCCTTGGAAAAAGTGGTGCCAGGAAACTTGTTCTGGCAGGGTTCTCCTTCCCTTGGAGGCCCCTTTTCAGGGGCAGTACAGCCACAGCTCTGCCTTTCAGGCCCCTTTTCAGGGGCAGTCCAGCCACAGCTCTACGCTCTGTCTCTCTCTCAACCCTAACCCTAAACCTCTTGTAGGCTGAGGCAAGTCAAGGACAGTCATACGTGGTCCCTTGGAAAAGGTGGTGCCAGGAAACTTGTTCTGGCAGGGTTCTCCTTCCCTTGGAGGCCCCTTTTCAGGGGCAGTACAGCCACAGCTCTACGCTCTGTCCCTCTCTCGACCCTTACCTTAAGGCTAACCCTAACCCTCACTGGCGCTCAGCCAACTCAAGGACAGTCATACGTGGTTGCTTAGAAAAGGCGGTACCAGGACAATTGTTGTGTCAGGGTTTTCCTTCCCTTGAGGCCCCTTTTAAGGGGCAGTCCAGCCACACCTCTACGCTCTGTCTCTCTCTCAACCCTAACCCTAAGCCTCGTTGGCACTCAGCCAAGTTGAGGATGCCCCCTAAGTGGTTTCCTGGAAAAGGCTGTCCCAGGACAATTGTTGTGGCAGGGTTTTCCTTCCCGTGGAGGCCCCTTTTCATGGGCACTGCAGCCACAGCTCTGCGCTCTGTCTCTCTCTCAACCCTAACCCTAACCCTATCCCTAATACTCCTTGGAGCTCAGCCAACTCGAGGATGCCCCTTAGTGGTGCCCTGGCAAAGGCAGTCCTTGGACAATTGTTCTGGTAGGGTTTTCCTTCCCGTGGAGGCCCCTTTTCAGGGGCAGTCCAGCCACAGCTCTATGCTCTGTCTCTCTCTCAACCGTAACCCTAACCCTAACTCTAACTTTCATATGGGCGGAGGCAAGTCAAGGACAGCCAGGAGTGGTCCCTTAGAAAAGGTAGTCCCAGGACAATTGTTGTGTCAGGGTTTTCCTTCCCTTGGAGGCTCCTTTTCGGAGGCACTCCAGCTGCAGCTCTACATTCTGTCTCTCTCTCAACCCTAACCCTAAGCCTAACCTTAACCCTAACCCTAACTCTTGTATGGGTGGAGGCAAGTCATGGACAGCCATGAGTGGTCCCTTAGAAAAGGCGGTCCCAGGATAGTTGTTGTGGCAGGGTTTTCCTTCCTGTGGAGGCCCCTTTTTCAGGGGCAGTCCAGCTGCACTTCTACGCTCTGTCTCTTTCTAAGCCCTACCCCTAAACCTAATCCTAACCCTCGTTGGCGCTCACCCAACTCGAGGATGCAAATAAGTGGTGCCCTGGCAAAGGACAATTTTTCTGGCAGTTATTTCCTTCCCTTGGAGGCCCCTTTTCAGGGGTAGTCCAGCCACAGGTCTACGCTCTGTCTCTCTCTCTGAACGCTAACCCTAACCCTCGTTGGCACTCAGCCAAGTTGAGGATGGCCCTAAGTGCTGCCCTGGAAAAGGCCATCCCAGGACAATTGTTGTGTCGGGGTTTTCCTTCCCTTGGAGGCCCCTTTTCAGAGGCAGTCCAACCACAGCTCTACACTCTGCCTCTTTTTGAACCCTAACCCTAACACTAAGCCTAACTCTAACTCTAACCCTAACCTTAATCATAACCCTAACTCTTGTATGGGTGGAGGCAAGTCAAGGACAGCCATGAGTGGTCCCTTAGAAAAGGTGGTCCCAAGACAAGTGTTCTGGCAGGGTTTTCCTTCCATTGGAGGCTCCTTTTCAGGGGCACTCCAGTCGCAGCTCTACGCTCTGTCTCTCTTTGAACCCTATCCCTAACCCTCGTTCATGTTCAATCAATATGAGGACAGGCATACATGGTCCCTTGGGAACAGTTGTCCCAGCACAATGGTTGTGGGCGGGATTTCTTTGCCTTTCAGGCCCCTTTTCAGGGGCAGTCCAGCCACAGCTCTATGCTCTGTCTCTCTCTCAACCCTAACCCTAAGCCTAACCCTAACCCTTGTTGGCGCTCAGCCAATTTGAGGATGCACCTAAGTGGTGCCCTGACAAAGGCGGTCCAAGGACCATTGCTCTGGCAGTGTTTTCCTTGCCTTTCAGACCCCTTTTCAGGGGCAGTCCAGCCACAGCTCTATGCTCTGTCTCTCTCTCAACCCTAACCCTAAACCTCTTGTAGGCTGAGGCAAGTCAAGGACAGTCATACGTGGTCCCTTGGAAAAAGTGGTGCCAGGAAACTTGTTCTGGCAGGGTTCTCCTTCCCTTGGAGGCCCCTTTTCAGGGGCAGTACAGCCACAGCTCTGCCTTTCAGGCCCCTTTTCAGGGGCAGTCCAGCCACAGCTCTACGCTCTGTCTCTCTCTCAACCCTAACCCTAAACCTCTTGTAGGCTGAGGCAAGTCAAGGACAGTCATACGTGGTCCCTTGGAAAAGGTGGTGCCAGGAAACTTGTTCTGGCAGGGTTCTCCTTCCCTTGGAGGCCCCTTTTCAGGGGCAGTACAGCCACAGCTCTACGCTCTGTCCCTCTCTCGACCCTTACCTTAAGGCTAACCCTAACCCTCACTGGCGCTCAGCCAACTCAAGGACAGTCATACGTGGTTGCTTAGAAAAGGCGGTACCAGGACAATTGTTGTGTCAGGGTTTTCCTTCCCTTGAGGCCCCTTTTAAGGGGCAGTCCAGCCACACCTCTACGCTCTGTCTCTCTCTCAACCCTAACCCTAAGCCTCGTTGGCACTCAGCCAAGTTGAGGATGCCCCCTAAGTGGTTTCCTGGAAAAGGCTGTCCCAGGACAATTGTTGTGGCAGGGTTTTCCTTCCCGTGGAGGCCCCTTTTCATGGGCACTGCAGCCACAGCTCTGCGCTCTGTCTCTCTCTCAACCCTAACCCTAACCCTTATCCTAACCCTCACCCTCACGCTAACCTAGACCATACCAAAAATCACTCGGAGGCTCCTTTACAACTCCAGAAGGCACTTGGAGGCATCTTTGCCACACCAAAAGGCACTCAGAGGCCCCTACACTGCTCCAAACAACATTCGGAGGCACTTAGACTGCACCAAAAGGCACTCAGAGGTCACCAGCCCACTCCAAAAGGCACTTGGGGCCCCTACACTGCTCCAAAAGGCACTCGGAGGCCCCTGCACCACACTGAAAGGTACTCGGAGGCCCCTATGCCGCACCAAAAGGCACTCAGTGGCCCTCAGCCCACTCCAAAAGGCACTCAGAGGCACCCAGCCCACTTTAAAAGGCTCTCAGAGTCCCCTGTACTGCTCTAAAATGCATTTGGAGGGCCCTGCACCACTCCAGAAGGCACTCGGAGGCACCTGGAACCCTCAGAAAGGCACTCGGAGGCACCTGGAACCCTCAGAAAGGCCCTCAGATGCCCCTGCACCACTCCAAAAGGCACTTGGAGGCCTCAACACCACTCCAAAAGACACTCAGAGGCACCTAGACCACACCAAAAAGCACTGAGAGGCACCTAGACCGCTCCAAAAGGCACTCAGAGGTACCTGTACTGCTCCAAAAGGCACTCGGAGGCCCCTACACTGCTCCAAACGGCACTTGGAGGCCACCAGCCCACTCCAAAAGGCACTTGGTGGCCCCTACACCACTCCAAAAGGCACTCTGGGACCCTTACACCATTCAAAAATGCACTTGGAGGCCCCTGGCCAATTCCAAGAGGCCCTTGGAGGCCCCTACACTGCTCCAAAAGGTACTCAGAGGCCCCAACGCCACTCCAAAAGACACTCAGAGGCACCTAGACCACACCAAAAAGCGCTCGGAGACACCTAGGCTGCTCCAAAAGGCACTTGGAGGTACCTGTACTGTTCCAAAAGGCACTCAGAGGCACCGGCCCACTTAAAAAGGCTCTCAGAGTCCCCTACACTGCTCTAAAATGCATTTGGAAGACCCTGTACTGCTCCAGAAGGCACTCGGAGGCATCTGGCACACTCCAAAAGGCACTCAGAGGCACCCACCACCGCTCCAAAAGGCACTCAGAGGCACCTCCATCACTACAAAAGGCGCTTGAAGGCCCCTGCACCACACCAAAGGACACTCAGATGCCCCTACACCACTCCAAAATCCACTCGGAGGCCCCTACACCTCAACAAAATGCACTCAGAGGTTCCTGCACCACTCTAAAACACACTTGGTGGCCCCTACACCACTCCAAAAGGTGTGTGGAGGCCCCTCCACCACTCCAAAATGCACTCGGAGGCTCCCGCACTGCACCAAAAGGCGCCCAGCCTGCTTCAAAAGGCACTTGGAGGTGCCTACACTGCTCCATAAGGCACTCAGGCCCATGGGACGCTCTAAAAGGAACTCCGAGGATCTGGGCCCAACTCAAAAGGCACTTGGAGATGCCCGGCCTACTCCAAAGGGCACTCGGAGGCACCTACTGCTCTGCGGTGGGAAGGAGGTGCCTGGGCATGAAGAAGATGGCAGAGGAGGAACTGTGCACCAAAAGCAGGATTGCCTCATCCTCCTCTGGCCCACCAGCACGTGTGTTGACACTTGCTGGTGAGTCGTGGTGACACGTCACTTGGCGGGGTTGGATGCTATGGTACAGTGCTCAGGCTTCATCCTCACCGGAGAATGGCAGGCTCCAGCCCGGGGGTGGGAAGTGAAAGGAGAGACACCCCTTGATTTTCAGACATGCTCACATTGTCTATTGCATTGCCACCCCGGCCTCTGTGAAGAGCCTGGGCAGAGAGTGTGCAGCGTGACACAAGCAAGGCCAGGTTTGCAGGGGGGGGAGTGGGGCTGAGAGGTGAGCGTGTAGACAGCTGGGACCAGATGGCACTGGTGTGCAGGGGGGCACTTCTGTGTCCTTCAGCCCTGGGTCAAAGTAATGACTTCTGGTCTCCAAAAGCAGCAGATTGTCTTTCACCAGGTGGCCTTTGCACCCATTTCAGCACCAGCCAGCACTGTTCCTGTTAGCAGTGCATTGCTCCTGAATGGCAGGCAAGGACTGTTGTGGGTGAAGGAGGCTGCCCATATGAAATCTGGAGAGCCCCAGTGTTCACAGCAGAGCTTGTCCATTCATGAGTATCCCCAAACCTCTGGAGATGAAGGAGCCAAAGGGAGTCCTGGGAGGGTGCCTCTTGGCTTAATGAAACTTTGTGTCAGGCAGCCCCTGCCTCGTTTGATGCTCCTCAGTTCTTCACCTGTCAAATGAGAAGAGGAACTCTTGCTTTCTTCCACCCCACCTCATTTGCCTCTTTCAGGCCATAAGCTCCTCGGGGCAATGGCAGCCTCTTGTTAGGAAGTCCCAAGAGCAATGGAGAGCTGGTCCCACAAGATCTGCCTAAGCCCACACCCTCTTCCAGCCCCCGGGATTTGTGTAAGCATGCTCATGTCTCAGAAGGAGAGCACATTTACATAGTTCAGGAGGAGAATGTCCTGCAAAGACAGGTCCATGTTTATGCAAGCCTTCTGTTGCTATCCTATACCTGTACCTCTGCTCACCCAAGTGCCACTGAAGTGGGCCAAAGAAGAGCTTGCTTGGGTGTGTGTGGTGCAAAGCTGTACCAAACCAGGGGAAAGGCTCTGAGATTCCAAACTCTCTCTGGTTGGCAGAGTGGAAATTGGTGTCCTCAGTGAAAGCAGGAAGAACTACTCAGGAAAGAGATTTTTTTTTTTTTTTTCACTTGGAAACATCCCACACTGCAGTATTCCTTGTACTTGTCTCCATCTGGAAACATCACCTGGTAGATGCCTCATCTTTTCCACACGTAAGTGCTCCAGGGGCTTTTTTTTCTCCAGGGCATGGGAGAGAGAAAAAAGGCACTTGCCTAGAGGGAAAGAGGGAGCCCACCTTGTGCAGCATCTCTGTCCTGCCCCATGGTACTTTGTCCTGTCTCTGTGACTTGCAGGAGAGAGGGAAAAGAAGGGCTTGGTACTGCAGTTCCTGCTTTGTTCATTGCCTGTGCCTAGGCACACAAAAGGAGCTGTAGCAACCAGAGTGACAGGACTTCCCTCAGTTAAGCTCCTTGTGTTGGAGGTAAGCCACTAGAATGGTGTGCCTTTACAGTTCCCTCTGCACCAGCAGAGTGACTTTGGAAAGCAGTGATTTCTAAAATGAAGCATCGCATGCGTTTCCCACGTGCAGTCTTTGTTCTCTTGCCTAGTCAATGATAGGAAATGCCAGGACCACGGAGACTTTGCCTGCGTGCCAAGCAAAGGTGAGCAGTCCATGTGTTCCAGCAGATTCCTGCAGTGTACTGCTGCGCAGGATCTTAGCAAATTGCAGTCAGCTCCTGTGGCAGAGTAACTTGGCCTTGCCTGGGGGAGCTCAGTGGAGCCAGCTGGTGGGCAACAGCGCAGGACCCGTGGCACTGCCCACTGCCTGCAGGAGCACTGCAATGGATAGCGCCCATCAAAGGGGGATCTGGACAGCCAAGTCGAAAATGAGGTGGACTTTGTGTGAGTAGCAAACACATCCCAAAGCTGCAGGGCAGTTTTGCTAGGGAAGATGGAAGAAGGGATCTGAATGCATGGAGACAGATGCCACTTGCTCCCTGGAGGAGCCTGGGAGGAAATCCCATGTGCAGAGGCAGAGAGGCCAGGCAGGCAGCATGTCCCACCTCTTCCTCGGTCAGATTGCTTGTGCCTGGCTGTTGCTTCACTGGATCAGAGCAGCAGCCTAAGACAGCCCTGGAGTGATGGCCTGCTGGGCAGGTGCCAGGTTGCTGGATGAAGCACAACCCCTTGGGACAAACCTCCCTGCAGGATATAGGGCCACATCTTCCTTCCTGGACCCAAGAGTCTCTCCAGCATGTTTGTCTCTCTCTGTTTATTTCCTGGAGCCCCTCCCAGATTTCTGAGTTGCTGATGCCACTTGCTGGTAGCCCTTACTCCTGAGAGGCTGCACTGTAAGCATGCCAGGTTTCTTGCAGTCTGGCAGGTGGAAATGCCTTCCCTTGGTCCCTCTGCGCAGTGAAGATGGAACCCAGAGCAAGGAAACTCTCGCAGCAGCAGCAGCAGCAGCAGCAGCAGCAAGGCTTTTCTTCTCTGGACGTGCCAAGTCTCTGCTACAGCTGGCAACTTGGAGGAGACAGTCAGCAAGGCAGGACCAGATGTGGAAAAAGCTGGAGTGGCATACTCACTTCCAGAGCATCAGAAGCAGGAAAAGAAAAATTATTTTCCAGAGACATGGGTTGGAACCCTTCTCTCTCAAGGACCTGTGCTGAGCCACAAATAGAGGTCCCAAGAGCTTCTTCTTGGTGTGGGACAATTTCATTCTGGGGTGGTCGTGGATGCTTTCTGTGGAGGAGGCAGCTGCTTTTGAAGGCCTTCCAGCAAGAATATTCATCTGTTGCTCATTCTGAAGGGGAAGGAAACAGGCAGCCACACCATCAAGTCGATACTTGTCAGTTCCCAGCACACTCTTCTCCCTACAATGAAGGTGCAAATCCCAGGCTAAGAGGTTTCCAAACCTCTTGAAGCCAAAGAGGGCTGCAATGATGCTCCCATCATCTGGGGCAAGTGCGTTGCATTGGGTAGTGCTACCCAGCCAGGGGGTGCTGGGCAAGCAGCAGCCCTGCCCGGAGCACTACCATTAGACACCAGTGCTATCAGCAAGGTGAGAGTGCAGGAGGGAGGGGTTTTCAAATGAAAGGGTAGAAGATGCAGAGGAGCAGGAGCACCTGGGCAGCAACCCTCTCTGAGAGGACACAGTGAGTGGAATGTAAAACCAAATCAGCAAAGGTTGTGCCCCTTGAGGGATGCTCACAGTTTTACAGCTCAGGTGGCCATTGCCTTCGTAAGTGCTTAGCTGTCTTGGAGTTTCTTCAAAGTCTGAGGTAAAGTCTGCGTGGCGGCTTCAGCTGTTCACTCTCAGCTCTTCCTGCTGCATCGCACACCACTGCACTGCACGAAGGGGAAGGGCAGGAGTGCTGCCTCCTCCTGATTTTCTTGCCTACTTTTGCTTGATTTCTGTTTGCGGTGGGCGGAACCAGGAAAAGAAAGGTGATGATACCATGGTCGTCTGCTCTGCGATCACCATCTGCCAATGGCCATCTAGCAGGGCAGCTTTTGGATCTGGGCTCAGAAAGGCAGGCTGTGACCAACCTCTGGCAGCTCTCCATTTGGGAAGAAGGCACGTTACCGCTGCCCATCCAGGTGAGCAAGCCTGGCAAGGGAGTTACCATTGCTGCAAGCTAATTTCTTGTGTTACAATGCCAGATACAAGACTTTAAAGCAATGCAACGAACACACTGAGCTCAAGAGATTATCTACATATGTACATATACACAATATGTGTGGAACAAGAAGAACGGGGGCACTGGGGGCAGGCAGGGCACCGGGACTGTGGGTTGCAAGTGCTGTGGTGGGTGCACAGGACCCGCAGGGGTGTGAGCAGTTCAGGATAGCGATGGGGTGTGTGCGCTGCTCATGTGCACGTGCATAGGGGTGAATTTGTGGCAAAGGTGCTGAGCCTCGGTGGTGGGGGGGGGGGCGAGCAGGAGGGCACTGGGGAACAGCAGCCCCCCCGGGCTGGAGTGTCACGGCTGCCGGGTGTGTTAGCACAGGCTGCGGCTGGGCGAGGGGGGCCAGGGCAGTGGCGGGGGAGAGCGCTGGCGCTGGGTGGTGAGATGTCGGGGCGCAGGGCTGCTGCGCAGAGCCGAGAGCACTAGCAGGTGTGGCGAGGGTGAGGGTGCGGGGGCAGCCGGCACCGTGGGCACTACAGCCCCAGGCAGGCTCGCAGCCTCGACGGGGCTTGGGGGTGCTTCCCACCACGAGGGTGGCTCCCAGTGCAGAGCATGGCTGCCAGCGACAGTGCAGGTTGTGTCGGAGCAGGTTGGGGAGGGTCAGGACCAGGTGGGTGCTGCGAGCGGGCGGGCAGGCAGGAGTGAGCGCCGGGGGAGCCAGGGCTGGCGCAGTTCGGCTTGGCTCGGCCGCCTGGGAGGAAAGCTGTGCCAGGAGAGCCGTGGCCAGTGGCGGAGGGGCTGCTCGTGGCACTGCTGGCCAAGAAGGGGAGCCAGGGCCAAGGCGAGGAGCCAAGAGAGCGTGAGCACCAGTTGCCGTCTTGTGGGCGGAAGAGAGCTGCTGGGGGTGGCGGGCAGCGGGCAGCACTTTGGGCTGAGATGTTCCCGGGACAGGGCGCCCCAAGCACAGCAAAAATGCCGCTGTCTGGGGAAACAGTTTTCCTCCCCAACACTTCCTGGAGGTTTGTTTTCATTCTCTGAGAATCCCTAGAGGCACAAGCAGATCCGAAGAATAATAACCTCTGTTGCCTAATAGACCATGGAATAGGCAGTAGCACAGGTGACGCCAGAAAAACCGCCTGTCACCATTTGGCCAAAGATGGTCAAGTTTTCCATTATTTTCTTTTGAGAGAGGCACTGAGGTTACTTGGAAGACGTCCAGATGTGTGTAGGTCCAAAGGCACTGACAACCATTGGTCTCCTAAAAATGCCAGGCACGAGACTTTCAGGCAATGCACATGGGAAAGGAAGGCCGAACACACTGATCTCAACAGATTATGTATGTATACACAATATGTATGGAACAACAACAACAACAGATAGCCAGTAAGAAAGCTTAAAAGGATTTATATGAGATTTATGAATCTATTCTAGATATATATGTATGCATATATGCACAGCTCTATTTATATTCTATCTACAAGCTCTCTTTACTGAATTATGCACTGATGACAAAACAGCAAATAAAGAAAAAGAATGGGGGAGTAGAAGCACATTCCCTGTTACTGAGCATGGGAGAAGTTTTCAATTTCTTCCTTCATTTCCTAAAAAAGATAAAAGGGAATAATCACCAACTAAACAAAGGCAAACTTGATATAAGCTGGAATAGAAACATAAAAATCCTGTAGTCAGCTGCTTTATATAAAACAAAAGTGCATACAAGTGTTGGCTGGCGCTATTTAGAAAGTACACATGCTCCATCCGTTGCAATGTCTTTTATCAGCTCTAGCTTTTAAGTTACCCTTAGGTGTGCAAAACAGAGTAGGACACAGAATGCACAGTCAGAACAGAGCACCTGTTCTCGCTCTTTTTGCAGTGTGGAAGAAGAGATCAAGACGAGCCAGGCTTGGGAGAAGAGACCTCCTCTTTTGAAGGCAAACCACAGAGGGACAAAGAAGTTTGCCTCCTCCCATGCACAAGCATCTCAAAAAGAAATGGGGTTGTGGCTCTTGAATCTCAAGACTGAATATGTGGCCTATCTCAGCTGCCTCAAGGCTGGGCATGCCTGACTTGGGCCATGGTAGCCTCTGCAAGATTTCTGCTGAATTCTAGTAGCTCATACATCCTCTTTGACAAGAAGGCATCTGAGACTCTGAAGAATCAGGGGAAAGCCTGCCGAGGCAGCAGTCTCCCTCCGCATGAAACTGAAGCTGCTCAAGCATGCTTGTCTACAAGAGATTGTGGTGGCACTAGAGAGACCTCTTCCGCTCCTGTTAGGCTGTGCCCTTCCTTTAGAAGTGTTCCAAAAGGGCAGGACCACTAAGCCTTACCATGTTGGAGTGCCTGTGGGGGGAGAAGGGGAAGGGAAAGGGAAAACACTGAAACCAGCCCCCTTCTTTGGCATCCCCCTGCTGTTGCAAAAGAGGTTCCCAAGGAAAGCTATTCACAGACTCGAAGGTTCACAGCTTTGAAAGGGCTGTGTGGGTGGCACCATTGTCTTGTCTTGTCATTGTCAAGCTCCCTTTTGCCCCCCTGAAAGTGCCAGGAGTCATTCCAAACTGAACGAGGGCTTTGCAGTCTGGCCCAATGCCTTCCAGATGCAAGTCAGCAACTCATATGTAACACAGACTACTAAGCAGGAAAGGGATGGATAGTGACTAAGCAGAATATCTACAGTGCACATGGAAGAAGTGCAGAACAGTGACAGGAAGTGCTGTGTAAACAAAGTACCTCTATTAACTGTGTTTTGTCATCATCTTGCCAATGGCGGTAAACACACTGGCTGAGCACCAGATGTAGTTTTTCGAGGTGGTGGATGTTGCAGTCCTTCATTGCCTCACCAATGACATTCAGCAGTTGCTGAAGAAAAAGGGAGACAGTACAAGTTTACAATAGCATGAGATCTTTTGAATAGGCTCTCGATGTGTTCAGACACAAAAGAAAACAGTCCAACACAACTCGCATCCTCTTTTCTTCTATCACCAAATAAAAAAGGAGTGAAACGTCCAAGAACAGACCAAATATCGCAGATTTCCATGGAGGAAATGAGCTCCTTTGTCCTACTTGCAAGAAAAAGCAAGGCTTCAGTTTCAGCTGGCATTGTGTTGCTTCTCAGGCCATCACCTCCACAATCCTAACTGCAGGTGAACTCCTCTGAGGACAGCGGGAACTGCCATGGCCCATTTTGCAGTAAAGGACAGCGGCTGCCACAGCAAAACCCCTCTTGCCTTGGATGAGTTTCTGTGGTTGCAATGCAGGGCTCTGTGAAATGCACCTTTTGAAGAGAGGCCACAGAGCCTCTAGAAAGAGGGCTGCCGGCTGGTAATGGGAGCCTCCTCAGGTGTTTCTGTCTCCCTGTTAGCTGGACATTGCCCATGCCTGCAGCTCCGCTGGCAGAATGGATAGCTCAAGAGTCGACAGCAGAGCAGGAAGCAAAGGTAGATCAGTGAGCTCCAACCCACCCTGAGACACATGCTGGTTTCCTTCTCAGCACGGGGTGAACATTTCCTCCTCTTCTCTGCTAGGCTCTCTGAGGGTGACGTGTTCCTCCTTCGCTTTCATCTGCAGACAGCTGCACAGAGGTAGGAGAAAAAGCAAGTCAAAGCATTACCTAAGCAGTTCTGTCTGCAAAATCTAGCATTGTGAGAGGGACTGGAGTACCATTGTGCTGGCTCACTATATACATGTGTTGAGGGAGAGAGGGCAGCAAGTGAAGGGGGTCAATTTGCTATTAGAATTGAAAAGCACAAGAACTGGTTAGGTGATATCAAGCACAAAAGAATCCTCCTCAAGTTTTTGTGCACAGAGCAGACTGTAGATCAAAGGCATGAGCACAAAGCAAGGTCATAAGCTCAGGTGGCTTCCTCTCTTATCACAGGAACTAAAAGAGATGGGAAGCAGAAAAGCCTTTGGAGACAAACTCGCCTTCCTCTCTGTTCCAAAAGCAGAGGTTACCAAAGCCTCACAGACAGATGGCAATTACTTGGCATGGGGCTGGCAGGCAGGAAGGCAAGCGGGAGAGGAAGAGAAAAGGGAACCAAAAGCAAAGGAAACATCCTGACTGTTTCCTATTACAGTAAGAACTTGTGGAGTGTCCAGCAACCACTCTAAACAACATGTTACATTTGAGGAGTTAGCTGTTCTGGGGCCATTGAGGCCAGTGTTTTACAGTGTGAACCAAGCTCTGTCGCTGGGCTTTATTTCATAAGCATGTTGAGTGAATGTCCTGGGGACTGACCTCACATGCTGAACCTAATTCAGAGATGGAATGCCTTTGGTGTAAAGCCACTGGCATCACCAAAACCAGGTATGCCATGACAAGGGGGAAGATATCAACATCATTGTCACCTTATCCAAAGAAGGAGAAAGAAGAAAAGAAAGGAAAAGGAAAGGGAAAGGGAAAGGGAAAGGGAAAGGGAAAGGGAAAGGGAAAGGGAAAGGGAAAGGGAAAGGGAAGGGAAGGGAAGGGAAAGAGAAAAGAAAAGGAACTTGCCACTAGAGAGGGGTGTACTGGAAGCTCCAGGCACCACTGGCCATGTCTCATCCCCTTGCTCCTCCAGCTGCCTCTCTTCCTCCTGTCAGCAGTCGAGGCTCAGGTGGTGATGCCACAGGCGGGACTTCCAGTGCCTGACAAGCTTCAGTCAACCAGAAAAGGTTAGCCAAGTGATGGTACTCAGATACCAGCAGAGTAAACATTCATGCCAGGAAATCTATTACCAAAGCAAATGCCGAATGGCTGCTAAGCTACAGATAGCAAAGCTGTGTTTGTAGAATAGCCTCACCTGCTTTTTTTTGTGGTGCAGCAGGTTTAGCAGCTTGGTGAACAAGCAAGTCCTCAAAAAACTTTCTCCCTTCCTCCTTGCCAGGTGACTGGACATTGAAAACTTCTCCATAAAGCTCAGAAAACAACACTTGTACCTGGGGTGGGAGGAGAAAAGACAGTGCAGCCATAAGGCCCCCCGCCAAATTTGTGTTCTACTCCAAAAAGATGAATACCTTTTTCCATGAAGCTGAGGAATGCTTTGAATAAGGGAGAGACTAGAACAAGTTTGCTTCCTGGCCTTAAAGGCGAGATTATAGTGGGTCAGCCCAGCAATTTAGGGCATCTTCTTTAAGGAACCCCTCTAGGATTAAAGCTCCGTGAAGCGACCCTAGGTTCCAGTGCTCCCAGGGAGGACACTGACCATCTCCTAGGTTGCCTGTTTTGGATTTACTTGCCTTGCTGCCCTTCAGTTTGAAGCCTTGTGGCAACTGCAGAGGGAAGAGATGCCAGCAGGGTGCCCTAGTGATACTGGTGTTGAATGGAGTGATGAATTAACATGAGACTGAAAAAAGCCAGAAAAGCAGTGAGAGAAATACCTCTTGCGGGAGATCTGCATGGCAAACATCCGACGTAGAGAGCAACAGCACTGGAGCATATGCTGGAATGCACTCGAGTAATGTTGTGAGCGTAGCTCTCAAGGTGACTCCAGCAGCCTCCCACCAGGCATGGATACGTGGAATATAAATGATGCTCGGTGCTGTCCTCTGGGCTTCTCGGATCAACTAGTAAAAAGGAAGTTGGGAGACTATTGAACCAGGTAGCAGAAGCTGCTAATGAGCAACAATGTATCAATCAAAGTTGCCTCCAAAACCAGATGGCACAAAGACCAAGTGTCCAAACAAACCACCAAGAATAAGGTAACATTTCTGCTTGGACCCAGCTCCTTGGACATAGCTACACAGAGAGAGGCAGACCTGAATCTCTGCCTGATTTCCAAATTGCTTAGATGTCAGCTAACTCCCCCAGAGCTTCGCCCCTGGGTGCAAGTAGCAGTGTGCTTGAAAACCAGGCCCAGCCCTTCAGCAGGGTCCCACATGAGCCTGGGGCCACTGCTACACCACTCAGTTTCCAGCTGAGGGAGGGCTTGTATGCAAGTGGGTGTGGAGCAGAGGCTGAACAAACACAGGCCTAGGTGAAAGGGTGAGAGCAGAGCCCGAGAAAGAAGCCTGCCTATCATTCCAAATTTCAAGGTTCAGTGCATAAGAGGTGAACAACCTTCAGCCAGTCTGAAAGGCTCTCTCGCTCACAGCTGACCATCTCATTTCCAGAGGATCCTTCAGAGAAGATTACTTGCGCTGTACTGTCAGTAATTACCCAGCTACAAAGAATGCTCATAGTTATCAACAAGTGTATTCTTGCCTCTTCCCTGTGGTATGATGAGAGAAAAGAATCGCTTTTCTTTCCCCCCAAACCTGGGTTGCATTTCAGTATTACAAAGGAGGAGGCTAGAGAAAGGGCATGACATGCAGTCAGGCTGATGCAGAGGTGCCTCCTGGGAGCAACAGAGTCTGAAGAGGCAAAGGAAACAACTCTGGAGAGCCCACTGTCATCAGCAGCAGCTCTTGCCATGAAGAGGGGTTTATCAAGAGCATCTTGGAGCTCCCTGAGCTGCTAGCAACATCCTTACTGTTTAACTTGGAATGGAAAAGATGCTTGTGCACAACATCCTTCTTCTCCATTGTTCAGTGTACAAGAAAAGTGTTCTTTTGGTGTGAAATAAACACCACAGAAAGCAGAGGAAAGCCAGGCCATGGCCATTAACACCGTGAAGTCTGCCTACTTCCCCTGAGTCTCTTCATCCTGTGAGATTGCAGACAGAAGAGGTACCTGCGCACATCTTTCTTTGGGTGAGGTGCTGCTAGCAAAGAGAGCTGGCAGGTCCAGCACATGAACTGCAAACCTCTCCAGCGCGTGTATTAGCGCAGGTGCCAAGTGAGAACTTTGCCCGTATCCAGGCTCTCCAGTGATTAAGAACCTGGGCCTGTGACATGGTGGCTGGCAACAAGCACTGCTAGGAGCTTAACTGCAAAACAAGAAGTTTACAAAGAAAATGATCAATCAAGACACAGATGTTAAAGGTGTCTTTCTTTGTCCAGCACACACCAGCCAGGCTCTCTTCCTCCCCCCCCCCCCCCCCAACATGACGCACTTATGTTCAGGATGTCCTGACTGAGCAGCCTTGAGGTCTCTGCACTGGCCAGGTTTAGGTGCAGGTGGTCAACTGGAAATGCAGAAGGTGGTCAGGAAGAAGCAGAACAACCCTTCTGAGAAAACAAATGCCGTGGGCTCTGAAAGGCCTTAGCTGTATCTAAGGAAGTGCAAAACATTCCTGTGAGTCCACAGAACTGGAGGATATTTATTTGATTCCTTCATTGAAATGGTTTCATCTTTCCTTGTGTGCTGTCTCCTAGATTGCAAATACAACTTTCTTGTGATTTTTTCACTGTTATCATGGAATACATCTGTGAATAGCACCTTTTTTTTTTGCCATCCCAGTACTGCAGGACCTTTTCTGGCTCAGGTCAAGGAGCCTAGAGACTGAACCAAGTTCTGTGGGTCAGACGCTTTCCTGAGCAGCACAGTAAGAGAAACTGATAAAAATTATTGACCCAGCTGGGACCTCATAAGCTAATAGCTCCACTGTGGGAGTGAATTACTTTCACATTGCAATGGCAAAATACGAATGTAAGCATAGTGGCTTAAAGATAGCAAATGAAGACATTCTTTGCAGGGTTTTTATTAAGCTCTTTTAGCGGACCATTCCTCACTTTTCTTCCTATGATGTGAGTCAATACTGCATTCCCAATCTGGGAAGCTAGATGACTCCACAAACCCACATTGCATTTTTTTTAGCTAAGAGGAGAGACAATGCATTTCTTTGGTCTTGAATCCTTAAAGAATAGCATGCATGAAATCCATGTGCCCTGATTGTCTGTGGATGCCTCAGGTGGAAGAAAAGGAGGCTGGCTCCTTCAGTATGATTGGCTGGAGCTACTTGCTTTCTTACAACTGTATCACCTGTTTATATCTCCGTGCTTCCTTCTTGCAGTTTTTGATGCCAAAACACCCTGGACTAACTCTTCCTTCCTCCCTCATCTAACACCCCTCCCACTTGCAACAGCCAAGACAGTTTGGAAAGCCCCAGCAATCAGAATTTCAATCAAAGGACATGGACAGTTACCTGTTACAGTTAAGGAAGGTTTGCTTTTGCTGGCCAGGCCTGGGATGAAACGGCTTATCTTCAGGACCAGAAGGTGACTCCTCATCACTGTGCACGCAGTCGTTTTCTAAGAGAGGAGTGGTACCATGAGAAGGCAAGAGAGGCTTGTTAACTTTCCCACAGAGTCTGCAACCCTCTCTTGCACTAAGACAGCTTCTAACTGAGAGCTGAAACCCAGGGCCTTGCATTTCTTCACCTGAGGGGCATACACTGAATGCCATTTCCAAAGCCCTCAGTCTCTACAAAGCTCTCCCAAGTGTCTGGATTTGTGCGAGCTATGTTTTGCTAGCGGCGAAAGCTCCTTTTCTCCTTGGAAACAGCAAAGATGATGCTGACAGCCTTCAGAAACTGGATGTTTGAGTGGAGAACACACTACTGTTCTCTACTGTGAAGTGGGAGGAGTTCCCAGCTCTTCCCTCTCTACCATTCAACTTCACCTCATCCTGACTGAAAGCTTTGTTTCTGTGCATTGCACAAACTAGCAGTGTTCGCTTTGGGAGAGTTTTATGACAGTGAATGCTATGGCCTTACCTGGCTGTTGGTCCTTCTTAAGTGCAAGTGCTGCGTGGGGAAATACCCTCTGCATGCCTTTGAGGAGTCTCTCTAGCGTGTTCTGAAGCAGTGGCTTGGAAACTGGTGACAGTGGTTGTCCAGAGGAAGCCACAGCCCTCTGTGAAGCTGGTGCAGTCTTCTGCATAGCCACAAGAAAATCTGTTGCTGTGATTTCAATGGCAGCAACATCGATCTGCAGCTTCTGACTGCTTGTGTAGATCTGGGGATAGCATCGATGCAAAGCACAGAGGGCAGCTTCAGCGCAGAGGGATTGGATAGCAGCCCCACAGTATCCTAACCAGCAAGAGCAGAATCAAAAGGTATGTCAGCCTCAGGCACCACAAAGGAGTCAAGGATGGGCTTTGCAAAGGGACATTCTCAGTCTTTGCACGTGGCCCAATGGGAGAAGAGTTTCATGGACAATGGAAAAAGAGTTCCTGCACTGCAGAGGAGTTCCATGATGGGGAACTTGCATTACGGGAGGCACAGCACCCTATAGCCTGTGCTTTGGAAGTAGCCCTCTGAGCCAAACAGCTCCTGAGGAAGATGCCCCACAGACCCTTCCATGTTCTGAGGGGGGAGGGAAGGGAAGTAGACAGAAGCATCCCACTCTGACAGCAACCAAGTCATGCCGCCTGGCTCGTGGGCGTGGAATTCTGAGGGAAGGCATGGGAGCTTGGGGACTGCCTGGCACAAGCTCAGACACTGTCACGCCCCAGGCACAGGCAGGAACTGGGGGTGCTTTTTCATCTTACCGACGCATTTTTCAGCAAGCTCGTCAAGCAATGCGTCCAGTGGCTTGGGGCTCCAGTCTCTCGTGTGGATCTTGAAAATCTCTTTTCAAGCCTACAAACCAGATGGTTACATTTTGGTTTGTCTTAAACCTTTTTCTCAAAACAAAATAAACAGTGCACAACCCCTGCCCCCCCGGCCACACTCCAGCCCAACTTTTCCTCCGAGGCTTTCCCAAATGGCAAACTGAGAGCAAGGCGGCAACTTCAGAAGGCAAGTGCCTAGGTGGACTCACTAACTAAGCAAAGAGAAAGCACGTGGGGAAGGAAGATTGTCCATGTGCTCCAGCCGGAGTGAAACTCCTGCTTGCAGCCTTCCTGCTGGTTCTGTTTGGGAACAGGGAGGTGTGCAGCACATACACCACTTCTTTCCTTCCTCACTCTCGGAGATGCTGTGCGGCAGCCTGGTTTTCTTGCCAAGCAAGGCTTTGCCCCAGCAGCAGGAAGGTTGACTGAACAGCCTTACCTCCTTGTTTGGCAAGGTGAAAAGGAACTCCCTGTCAAAGCGTCCAGACCTTCATAAAGCAGGATCCAGGGAGTCTGGCCTGTTGGTGGCTCCAATGACTATGATCTCTCCTCTGCTGTGTGAGCCATCCATAAGTGCCAGGAGCGTTGTGACAATAGAACTGACAAAAAAAAATTATTTGGATTCCCTGGTTTAGTAGCTGTTGTTACCTCCAGCATGACTTTCTCCAAAGTCACGTCACTCAAAAAGGACAAGCTTTTGTGGATGAGCTGTTGATTAGCAAAAGGCCTCATTGTAAGACAGAAAAAATGAGGCAAGGTCTTGAGAGCGACCTTGTCTGGACACCAAGCTTAGTGACCTAATTTCAACTCTTGTCTTCAAAATCCTATGAAGCGCTGTGTCATTGTACTCGAGGAGTTCAGAATAAGCGTGTGTGTCGTATAAAGGGAAGCAGGTGGGTCTTCTTTTCCTAGAGGTGAAGCAGATTACATGGAAATGGAAGAAAAAGGAAGTACCTATGAATCTGGTCTTGGCAACTGGAGCACACAGGAGCAAGACCATCAATCTCATCAAAGAAAATAATCGAAGGCTGCATCTCATAGGCCTGGAAAGGAAGTACAGAGGCAGTCATATTGATGTATGTAGAACAAAGCACTACTCAGCAAGACCATGCAGGAGAAACATTATGGCTGCAAAGGCACTGACACTGTGCTGGACCCAACTTCTGCAAGATTTCCAGCCCCTCAGGCAAAGCAGGACAGCAGGGAAAAAGGAAACACTGGTGTTCCCTTTTCAACAGGAGACACTGCCCAGCTGCCCATGAGGCCAAATTCTCCTGGAAGACATCCACCATGAAAAAGTAGAGGTCCAACTCTGACCGAACCTGTAGCTCATTCCCTCCTTACCTGCTGAAATAATGAGCGCAGCTGTCGCTCGGATTCTCCCACCCACTGGCTGAGGCAGTCGGCACCTTTTCTCATGAAGAACGCTATTCTCCTGTCTCCCTGCCTACATTCATTCGCGAGCGCTCGAGCCACCAGTGTCTTTCCAGTGCCTGGTGGGCCATAAAACAGACAGCCTCTGCAACATGAAAAAGAGAGATTTATGTAGCTTCAGCAAAAACATGGAAAAGTGCCTATGACAACCCCCATTGTGAAAGCAAAGCAGCCTTCCCTCCTCATCAAAACATTTCCAATATTTGAAAGCAGGCAGAGCTGCAGTGCGAGGAAAGTCCATAGAGGTGCAAGTGTTGCTAAGAGGCAAGATTTGAGAGCAAAGACTGTCTTTCTCCCTGCAAAATTCAAAGCTCTTGGACTGTGCCTTCCAGAATTTGTTGGCAACTGCTGGGGAGGAAGCCTTAAGCTGGGAGACTGAAAAAGGTCTTCCCTGTTTCCACACCCTACTTAAAACATCAACTGGAAAAAAGAATTCCTATGAACAAAGCAGCAAAACATCTGAAGATCTGCAATACTTTTAAAGGTATAGAAAGGGGAGGATTTAAAGTCATGTTTCAACATCCAGTGAGTTAAGCTTTGTTGGCCAAGAATATATAAAGCTAGCCTTTAAGTCTTGAGATATTGCCCCTCCAAAAAAAAAAAAAAAAGAAGAAGAATACTTTTCATGTTAAAAAGCATATCACAACATTTAGCTCTGTAGTTCTAATGCATCGCCTGTTACCTGGGGGGTTGGATTTGGAATCTCTCAAAGAATTCTGGGTAAAGCAGTGGGAACAGGACCATCTCCTTTAAGGCTGAAATGTGGTGAGAGAGACTGCCCACACCATCAAAGCATACCTAAAGAGACATGCAACAGAAGACATGTCAGAGGTCAGAGAAAGCTGCATCCTAGAAAAAAAGGCTTCCTCCAAACTTCCTTAGTGCTTCCTATGCCAGCACAAAGGCAAGGTTCAGGACGATCTTGAAGTTCCCTGAGAGAAAACTGTAAAGCCTGGGAGCTGTCAACAGCACAGTAGGGAAGGTTTTTCATGACCCCTAGAAAAGTCCCCACTGACACAATGAGTTACCGCTCCTTACCGAACTCTCAATTTGCACTGGATCAACTTCCGGCAAGGTGGTTCTGGTTTTCCTTCCATCCACATGCTTTCCCTTGAATTCGTCTTTCCCAGAGTTTAGGGGTAGGCACCTGATGTGAATGAAGGTGAAAGGGAAAGGGGCTCTCTAACTGAACATGCAGTTAGCGAGATTGCTGTGGTTTTCATAATTGAAAGTGAGTGTAGAAGCACTTATACACTGACATAAACTTCCCAAACTGTTAAAAATTCCCTAGAATTGATTGGCATTCACTATCCAAGCATGAAGAAAAGCAGGTGGACATTTTTATACAACACGATGAAATCGTTGAATGACAATGTGTGGAAGGGGATTCTAGCTTCAAGTGTAGAACAGAAGAATTGCAGATACCCATTCTCAGCCAGGACATCCGCAATCATCTCATCGCTGGCCCCCAAATCCTGCCTTTTTAAAAGCTGTTAGCTAATGAAAGTTATCTTCTTTCCCAAAGAAAAAGCCTTGCTTCCTCTAGACCCTCCAGCTGCCACAGCTACAGTGCTGCACTTTTCCCATCATGACCATCAATCGGAAAAATCTTTTCAAGCATTACTCAGTGATGGCAGTGGCACCACTATGGCTCCCTGAGAACTATCAGTATCCATACACCAACCTGTTTGTTCTTTTGCAGCACGGGCTTCGTGACCGAGCATGGGCAGATGCAGCCCTTTGCCTGACAGGAGAAGATGGGCCTGAAGAAATGGAAAGCAGCAGTGAGCATGCACACTGGCCAAGAACTGCAATGTGCACAGGATACACGCCTCTCAATCACAAAGAGAGAGTTTTACCTGCAGAATGAAGGCAAGGAATTGAAATGAAAGTTGTGTGTGGGGGGGGAGGTATATGTCTTTTCATCTAGCAACTTCTAGCCCACTGTACACAAGAAATCAGCTCTTCTGAGAAACTGTGCATGTAACCTACTTTCCAATGGATCCTGGAAGTACAGGACAGTCTTCCTGGGTCGAAGGTTATACTCCTTGCAGGAATCTTTGCCATCTTCCCCTTCTCGGCCTTCACCTTCTTGTGTTGCCCCTGTGACTGTAGAACCTAGAGAGAACTTCTTATTTGTCTGTACACGTATAGATTTTCATTCAACAACCTGTATCCCACTTATACACAAGAAATTAGCCCTTCAGAGAGGCTCTGCATATAGCCTACCTTTCAGCAGGGCTTGAGCCTCTTCAGCAGTTTGCCTAAGGTTAGATGGCTTTGGAGTATCTTCGCCATCAGCCTCTTCCTGCTCTTCATCGTCTTCTGAGGACCCTGTAATTATAGTACCAAGACATAATTTCTTGTTTGTCTCTGCATATGCACATTGTCATTCAAGGACTTATTCCTCCCACCCTTAAGCACAAGGAATCAGCCCTTCTGACAAACTGTGCACATAACCCACCTTCCAAAGGCTCTTCATACTGGAGAACTACTCCTGGGCTGAAGGTTATACTCCTTGTGAGCATCTTGGCCATCTTCCCCTTCTCAGTGTCCACCAGCCTTTGATGGCCCTAAAATTACAGAGCCTAGCTATAATTTCTGATTGCGCTGTGCATACCTATGTTTTCATTTAACATCTTCTATCCCCCTTATACATGAGAAATTAGCCCTTCCGAGAAACTGCCTATAACCTACTTTCCAGCGGAGCTTGATAGCATTCAACAAGTTTCCTTTCTCTCACACTATAGCGTGCCTATAGGGAGCAAAGGTACAGGCTCTTTTAGACTGGGGTACACTTTGGAGGAAGTTCTTTCAGCAGTGGCATCATTGTGCTGTGTGAAATACATTACTTACCGAAAAGGAGCAAGGTAAAGACATTTTGACTTCTGTAAGGACTCCCTCAGTCTGCCTGAGGTCCATTCTTCCTCAGAATCTGAACTCAAACAGCAATATGAAGCCCATATCAACTTTTGTAAGCATGGAAGAAAAGTTCTTTACTTTTGAAGAAGTTTCTCAGGCAAAGAAAATTGCTGAAGAGGACAAGGTAAACGTCCTGAGAGTGAAGCAAGCGTTTGGTCCACAAGACAATACGGAAATTACTGAGCCCATAGACACGAGTGCCAGTAGTCCAAAGGTCTGGGTGGAATGATAATCCAAAACCAAAGACAGCAGCAACAGGGAATTACACAGGAGCTGTCTGCAAATTCTTTAGACATGAAGCACCTTTACAATTCCTCCTCTCACGCACCTTCTCAGTCCTCTGAGACTTCAGTAGCCATGACCGTCTACCTCCAAAACACTCCTGTCAAACCAGGTTGGTTCCACAATACCAAGGACCACAAGTGTGACAGCAGCAAAGGAGGGGACAGTTATTGGAGCGAGGACCAAAGGTCCTGTGGCCGCAGCCGACAAGGGAATAGTGACACAGGGCTGGACATGCTGCTGGGGAACAAAGATTCTAAATGCACAAGTTCTGCAGCCCTGACAGCGCCATATTATGGAGGGCTTCCACAGGCAGCAATTCCCAGCAGCACTGCGGACTTCCTTAGGGGCACAGAGGGAATAACCAGCCTACCGACTTAGTCCAAATAGCTCTTGCAGCCAGGACAAACCGCTCCTCTCCAACGTCCTCCTGGGAAGGTAACCAAACAGCGTCTTTTGCTGTCTCAACACCTCCTCTCGCCTTCTCCTGCTCACAGCACAGCAGCTCCTCCAGAACAGAGCAGAGCACAGCAGGGCAGGGCAGAGCCGTGGTGAGAGCAGCCCCCAAGTGCCTGGGCCCAGCTCAGGCTCCCGGGGCCATATGGGGAGGGGGCAGCCGTTGCTGCGATGCACTGCGTGATGCCCCAGCCCATGTCACAGAGGGGCTGCAGGGACCCCTTTACCCCCCAAGGCGCTGCCAACGTTGGCCCTGCAAGGGTAAGGGGAGCTGCCTGGGGCACTTTAGGGAGCTGCCCCCACCTCACTGCCCACTCCCCAAGGATGCCAGGGGGCACAGGGAGCAACAGGAGGGGTTCCCCAGGCTGGGGCTCATCTCAGGCATGCCGCTCCTGAGATGCCCCCAAATCAGGGTTGCGGGGCTGTAACTGCTGGCAAGGAGATGCTCTGCTGAGGAAGGAAGGCCTAAATAAGCACCTGAATGAATAAAGAGGAAGACTGTGATTGCACTCACTCAGCCTCTGGGGAGGAAGGGCCAAGTCCCAGCTGTTGCTTCACTAGGCCTCAGGAATGGAGATGCCATGGCCTAGTGCAGGAGCAGAGGGGTTTGCTCCCTCACCCTGAAAACTGTGTTAAGGCAAATCCACCATGAATGGCTCCCAACAGTGTAAGAGCCTGGGAAAATCAGGAAGAAAAGAAAAAAAAGCTTATCGGAAAGGTCATTTCTTCCCCTCGGCACTAAATTCTCTCTGCGTTAGAGACAGCCTCTGGGAATCCTGGTCTTGGGGTGGGTTCTAATTTGGGGGGGGTTAAAGATGTGATCCTAACAGGGCAAAACAAAGTGAAGGGTGGGGCCAGGCTGGGATTATCACTGGAACCCCAAAACCTATTTTCATTCACTGACTGCAGAGGAGAGAAGCTGCAGAGGGGAAGTGAGTGTGAGTGGGGGAAAAGGGAGGGGATGGTGAGCATGCTGGGAGGTGAATGGAGGGAATGGGAGCACAGAGGGAAGGGAACGGAGGGGCTGTGTGTGCGTGGTGAGCAACGGTGGGGATCAGAGCATGCCTCAGGGGAGATGGAAGGGAGGAGAGTGCTGAGGGAGGGGGAAGCAGGGGACTCAGGGTGCTCACGGAGGGAAATGGAAGGTACCTGAGGATGCAGGGAGAGGAGTGGAGGAGACTTTAGCATGCATGAGGGGACCAGAGCATGCATGGAGAAGGGATCTAAGGTTGTGCAAAGGAGCCTGGAGTATGCCAAGGGAGCAATCAAGGCAGTTGCAAGGCACACAACTGCACACCCCAGGAGAGCAGAGAGATACACGAAGGGCACACTGAGCCCATGGCTTTAAGATTCCAGGAAGGCAGCTCCCTCAAGGCACCGGCACCTCGGCACTGCCACACCAGGCCTGGGCCGGTGGGAGTGTGTGGGGCACTGAGGCTCAGCTCGGGCAGACTCGGCCCCTGCCCTCTATGGGGCCCCAGACAGCTCTTTCCCCCTGCCCCACAGCCCCGGCCCGGACCTCCTGCTCCACAGACCCAGCTGCCACTCACTGCCCCAAGGCCACAGCTCTGTCCCAGTGCCCCACAGAGCCCAACTCTGACCTCCTGCCCCATGGCCCCAGCTCCGACCTCCACAGCAGGTGCCTGCGGGGGCAGTGACTGTGGCAGATTTCTACCACTGTGGACTCTGGCCTCCGTTCCTGAGACTCTGCCAGGGGGATTCCCAGCATGGCCCAAGGAAGCAGCCTCCGAGTCAGCCCCTGCTGTTCCTCTCTGCAGAGGAGGCAGGACCTTCTGCCTGAAGCACTGGCTGGGGCCCTGTGAGCTGCAGATGCTCTGCAGTGGCAAGAAGGGGCCTGGGCATGAAGAAGATGGCAGAGGAGGAATTGTGCACCAAAAGCAAGATTCCCTCATCCTCCTCTGGCCCACCAGCACGTGTGTTGACACTTGCTGGTGAGTCGTGGTGACACGTCACCTGGCGGGGTTGGATGCTATGGCACAGTGCTCAGGTTTCATCCTCGCTGGGGAATGGCAGGCTCCAGCCCGGGGGTGGGAAGTGAAAGGAGAGGCACCCCTTGATTTTCAGACATGCCCACATTGTCTATTGCATTGCCACCCCGGCCTCTGTGAAGAGCCCGGGCAGAGAGTGTGCAGCGTGACACGAGCAAGGCCAGGAGATCCCAAGAATAAAATAACCTCTGAGCTGCATTGCAAGGTTTCTGAAGGAGTTCCTTTGCCTGTATCCAAATCTGATCTGTTTGAAAGCCCTTGCCTAATAGACAATGGAATAGGCAGCAGCTCACAGTAGACAATGTAAGGGTTTGTGAATTTTCAGAACATCTGCTTCATTAAGGATATCTGATCAAGGACAAAGGGGGAAGTGATAAAAAAATAACACAGAGCTGAACCTGATAGGCAAGGAATAACAGACAATGACAAAGACCAAAAGTCTCCAGTCTCTACTTAATTGGCCATTAAGAAAGCACAGGCATAGTTTTGGAGAGGGATAACCTGGACTTTGTAATTGAGGATTTCAAGTTGTTCATGGAGTGTTGTGGAACCATGCAGAACTGACAAAGCAATATGTAGGGCAGGGGATGAGGGAGGAACACAGAAGGGGAATAGGGAAGTGGTGTGTAAAAGGGACTGGTCATATGTAAGCAGTTGCCAGTCATTATGCTTGTGTGACAGAGCCCTGCGGCTCATCACCGCAGTCTATCCTATCTTCCTGTTAAATCCTCTCAACTATCTTTCCATGTAACTTCACTCTGCCCCTGTGTGTGAGTGCTGTAAGGTCTAGGTGCCAGCAACTGGAGAGATCTGAGTGAGCAAATTTGGGGCCAGCAACTGGAGTCAGAGCCGAGACAGCAGTGGCCCCCATGATTGTGATGCCAGTAACTGAGGTGAGAGAGGGTCTCAGGTGCTCAGGACTCATATTGCCCATGTATTGTGCAGGCCAGCTGGGGGTGGAGGGGGGGTGAGTAGAGTGAGGGTCTCAGTGTTAGTGGCTGGTGCTGGACCGCATTTCATAGCACCCATGTGCTTGGGCACCAGCTGCTGAGGGGGCCACGGTGTTTTTCCCTAACCTGGTGTGCATTGGGGTGGGATTCTCCAGCAAACTCCAGGCTGGACTAGCCGTTGAGCAAGAGGCCCAGAGTCTGGGTAGGGATATTAGAGGGACAGAGGGCTCAGCCTTGCTATTGACTGAACCTGCAAATGGAAGAGCAGCAGCTGCCTCCATCAGCCTGGGACAGAAAGCCTTCCAGATCCCCAGCCTCACTAGGCTGGGCTCCAGTGGCCAGGTAGGAGGGATCCCTGGTTCCCAGAGCCTGCCAGGACAGTGACTCTATAACATCCTTTAACACACTGGTTATGCTAATTGTGGGGTTTTCTTTCATTTACTTACTGATTCTGGTGGGAAACTTTGAGATGGTGATGTTAATCAAGACTGAGTCTCAGCTGCATGCTCCCATGTATTTCCTTCTTAGTAACCTGCCCATCTTAGATGTCAGCTACTCTGCTGTTATTGCCCCAAGGATGTTGCTGACTTTTGCAGCAAAGAGGAATGCTACAGGCAAAGGCATGTAACTATTAAAAAAAAAAAAAAAGAAGTTGGGGGTCCTCTTGGAGTCAACAGTAAAAATAGACACTGCCAGAGGACAAGTTGTATTACCTATCCCACACACGTTTTATCATGAGAATGAATCATCTGAATACACCTCCATTTTAAGTGACTACTGACCCCGTTAGAAACACATGTGGTGTAGGATTCATCCCTCTGAACTTCACAGGCATCTAAAGAGAGACTAGAATGCCAATTCCAAGGTGTAGTCAGTAGAGGTGTAGTCAAGAAAATATAGTAATTCATCTAAAAATATGAGTGTCTCCTCTAGAGTAAGATGAAACATTACCCAAATGAATCCCAGACAACTGGTTGATGTGTGGCTCTCTGTGACATAGACACCTGCAGTGGCACACAATTCCACATGTAGATATCTGACCTGGGGCTTAGGGATTACGACATCTAGATCCTGTGGGAACCTAAGAAGAACAGCCTATGGAGTTCAGGATGTTCTGATGAGCACATGTAAATGTCTACTTTAAGGTGAGATAATTTGTGCTATTGAATTCAGTAATACTGTTGGCTGAATGTCCATGAAATACAATGGGAACCTTGATACCCGAAACACATACAGGCATTTATATTGCTGATACAGCGAATTATGTGTATGAATCTGGAGCTGAATCCCACCTCTGAATTTAAAGAAGCTGAATTTGACTCTCCTAAAATTTAGTTAGATTAATCCCAAATACAAACCCCCTTTTTTTCTTTTTCCTTCTCCAGAAGCACAAGGTGTGACATGCCACCGAGATGTGCGTGAAGTTACCCAAGATTTCCCGGAGAATGATCAGAACCAAATTCTAAGCTTCAGTTATGTAGCAGAGCAGAGAAGCAAACCCTTTTATAAGACTCAGTGATCTTATTACACACACTTCCTTTTTTCCTACCAAATATATTCCAGGAATCTCTTGCTCAAATTTTGACAGCTACCTTGATCATGAACTCCATAAGGTCCAGGAAGTGTCTGCCTGGGAACGCCCCAAGGTGGATAACCATTTTCAAAACTTTCCAAGCAAAACTTTCAAAACTTCATCTTAAACAGAAAGCCTGGTCATCCTTTTGGTTTCCAGACCAGGGTCTGTATGAGAACAACGGCTTTTTTTGGCCATACAGTCCATTCATTTGTTATCTCTTCACTTATACCACTGAGCATGTTCTTGGTTACCTTGAAAAATGCTGTGCACAGAAACATACGGAAGTGCCATCATGGATTAGAAAAATAGAAGGCAGTCCCATCTAAAAGCCTAGCTTGCTAAGGGGAACACAACTGCAAGGGCCCCAAAACACAGCTTCCATTCATGCCTCAGTATTCCCACAACTGAAGCACATCTTACGGATAGTCCTTGAATTCGGAGTTCATAAAGAATCTTCTCCAAAGCACCGTCAGACAAAAATGTACACACTCATCTTTGATTTTTAATCTCACATTAACTCATTTCAAAATAGAGAACTCTTACTATGGCCAAGTTTCCCACCATGCAGCAAAGACTGAAATGAGTGAAGCATCTCATTCAGCACTAATCCTTGAAATAAAGGTTCCCAAATCCCTCTACCAGAAGAAACAAATCTGTTTCAAAATGTGTATTTAGTGACATCCACAATTTCCCCTCTTCTTTTATTTGTTTGGTTCATATCCTTGTAAAGTTATTTTACACAGAAAAGAGAGAAACTACTAAAGACCAAAGCCAAACCACAGCTTCCCAGGGTTCAAGTCACTGTGAAGGCTACCAGATTACATCCATAGGAGCTGTCATTTAGAACAGGTCCACCAAACCAGCCGAAATATGCAAGATGACACTGACAGAGAATTTGGCTCACTGTTCATCAATAACCTAGACTACTGTATGTTTTCTTATAATGTGAAGAGGAAAAAGAGCAAGAAGGAGAAGAAATTAAGCAGTAACACTGTTTACAAACATGAAGGCTTATTATGCATGAAGACAGTACCTTCATTTCAGTGTAATTTATTTTAAATATTAAAAAGCAGATTTTGTATTAGAGAGCTATTCCCAGTATAAAGCCCTGGAGAGAAAAGGCTTGCTTATGCAGAAAGAAGGTAGGATGTAATTTTCCACAGTCAGCTTCATGGAAGGTCTCAAGAGTCCAGTGCCAATATGCATTGGCAATGTGATACAGATAAATGCCACTCATATTTGAGAACATGCCTGCAGTTTGAAGTGGAAGAGCCACCTGGTTCCAAGGAAATGACTTACCAGTCATGTTGGAGCTACACTTGCTACTATCAAAGCATTTCATTGCTGACCATAAACGGTTAGCGGGAATTTGCTTGTTGCCACCTCTACAGGAACATTCCTGCAATGGTTTGTCTCTGATGAGCAAATAATTTCCTCTACTTTCACCATTTAGGGAAGGTAAGCATGAGGAATTAACAGAGCAAGGAGAACTAAAACACCTAGCTATTTCTGAGGTGAAAATCATGTAACAAGAAAGTGGTGATTTCACTTTAATTTTTGCTCGCTCGTTCTCAGATGAAATGAAAAAAAGTGAAATAAATGAGATAGTAGTCAGTAAATCTAAAAAAACCCCAAACACAGTATGAATGCTGTCTTTTGATTGTGGAAAGGCCCACATCAGCCTTGACCTTCTCAACCATACCTTCAGGGCTGCTTTCTTCTGAATAATGTATTTTTAGTACAGAGCCCCTAGTTATGTAAACAAATTTGTGTTTATGGTTCTTCAGAAATGAGAATGTTGTTGTTTGGTTAAAGTAGAAATTGTAATCAAAGGTGATATTTGAGTGGAGTTTTAATTATAAATACGCCCAGTTCTTAAGAAAAATACTGCTTAGGAAAGCGCTAGAGTTCTGGGAGAATTTCAGCAAGGCCATATAGCTTCCAGCTCTGAACAAGGTTGTGATAATGCCCTAAAATATCACCGTTTATTAATCATCCTGTTTTTACAAGGTCATCATCTTCTAAATCTGCAGTCATTTCAATTTGCTGATCTGCATACCTTTTTTCCTGTCCTCTGTAGATAGCCATTTTTATTTAGAAATGTAGAGAACCGGTACTAAATGCGGTTTTGTCTCGCCATTGCTCCACCCCCAGGAGCCGTCTGCCAGGTAAGCAACCTCATGCACCTGCACAGGGGAAAAAAGGCACGAAAAGGGCAGAAGGTGGCTTCTAGGGGAACAGCACGTCTGGCACGAACCGCATGTACACATTTGCCATCTGCGCATGAGCAGGAGACACCCCCCGCCCCAGATGCCCCTATCCTGTTTCTGGAAGGTTCCGAGAGGGCGGACTGCGCATGACAGCTAATCTGCATGGGAAGTGAGGAAGCACCTCCCAGAGGCAGGGCAAGAACCTATAAAAACTGCAGCCTGTGTGAATGGCGGGGGGGTGCTTGTTTACGACGACTGGAGATCTTGAGTGGAGTCAGCGGAACATCATCGGACTTGGAGTGGCGGTAGCTAGTTTCTTTCCTCCTTTTCCAACTTTCTCTATCTTTTCCCCTTACCCTTTTTCCCTCTCCCCTTCGCCTTTCCCCACCTTTTCTCCCCACTCCGTTGAAAATAAAAGGTTGTGCGGTATTTGACCGGTTTTAGGGTCTTAATCTCATCCTTGGGATCGTAACGAAACCTCCCGATATTGGATCGGGACAAGAAACAGTTGTTACTATATCCTGACTCCTCAGTAATTCTCAATTGTGCTTGTGAGATTCCTTCATGAAAACAAACCTGTAGAGGCTGTTAAGAACTGATCTTCTGGTTTATACTTGATTATGTCAGATAATCTTTCTTTCCAGATTTAAGTACCTACTTTATAATCATTTCATTCTGAGCTCTCACCATATGCATACTTTATAAACATCTTATAAAGACGTCTTATAAAACCTTATAAAAGTCTTAGGCAATTAACAATAGGAGTCTTCTGACCTCTTTTATTGGATGAAATTAACTGCTTTCTGAAAGTGCTCATTCATTTCCCTTGATAACAGAGTAAATGTAGAGGACTATTCAGCTGTAGATATCTTTATTTGGTCACATGAATTCCACCCCAAAAACATGGGAATAATTAACAGACTCAAACTTCAGTGTACCCTTATGCAGTACACAGCCCTTATATCCAGAAAACTCTGTGTTCAGTTGGTTTCTGCATCATACTTACGCAGTTGCATTAATGCTGTTGCCCACACGGCTTCTTTGTTAAGCCTGTCCTTCTGTGGCCCCCAATGTCATCAATCACTTCTTTTGTGACATTCCTCACTCAGAAACTCTCCTGCTCTGATACACACTTTGCTCACATGGTGCATGTGGCCTTTTCTGCAGTAGCAGGGTTGAGCACCATTTTAGTCGTCCCCATCTCTTAGCTGTATATCATCGTTTCCATTCTACAGATTCATCGTGCCTGAGACGGGTGGAAAATCTTTTCCACCTGTGCCTCCCATCTATCAGCTCTCACCCTATTCTGTGAGACTCTTCTTTATCTGCTTAAGACCCATGTCCAGCAGCTTAGACGATCAATACAAAGTGGTGTCTGTGTTTTACACACTGATAGTCTGTACGGTGAACCCCCTGATCTACAGCCCGAGGAACAAGGAGATGAAGGATGTTCTGAGGAGGACAATAGCAAACACAACTATTACTAAGTAAAATCATCTTATGGGACAAATCTGGAAGTGTCTAAAAGTGGGAGAAAAATTCAGAGAGTATAATTTGTCTCCTGTGGAAGATATCCATGTTTCTGAGTCAGCAGCTAGGAACCTCAATAAGATGGGATGCTGCTTTTTTTATTTTTCTTGGGATATAACTTTTTTGGAAGTCAGTAGAGGGAAAATCAGAACAGATTATTTTCACATGCCACTTGCCTTTTACAAAAGATACCAGTCAGTGAAGTGAGAAATGGTTTCCAGGTTGCTTCCCGCAGAGTTGTCCCAGATCTCTATGGCCCCAGCTAACCTTCTAACCAGCTGCTGAACATCCAGCTATGCTGTGGAGGAAATATACAGCAGGAGAAATAAAGACCCTAGGTGAACACCTTCCTGTTAGCTCAGTTCAAACTAGATGAAGTGATAGCTGATATTACTAAGTGTCTTTGAGGTTAAGGGCTGGAAACTTTACATCTTTCTGAGGTCACTCAAGCTGGAAAAGGAAATGTCAAACTAACAGAGAATTTTGTGCTGAAAGAGTCAGTCTTGTGTATAGGATATTTTTGTGGGGAACTGTTCCACAAAAAATTGCCAGCCAGCTGCAGGGGTGAGGCAGGAGCCTGGTCTTAACATGAGAGTGTAACCCCAACCGTCATGACTTGCCCTGTTAGGAATACGAACTCTGAAGACTGTAAGAAGGATGGTACACCGAATTATCATCAAGAAGTTGCACCACTGGTTTAAATAAATTAATCCCTACCTAACTTTCATAGGCAAAATTGTCTTCTGATCTATACTACTTCATCCAGTTGGATGCCCAGGTCAGACTGTCTAGCTTTCCTGGTAGGAAATGGAAAGAGGAAGAGGCATCCTGAGAAGGTAATTCATTCCTCTTTCCTTAGCCACCTCTCTTAGGACAGGACATATGCCTCTCCAGCATTTTCTACCTGCATCCATTGACCACAGAATGTGGGTGGCTTTGTAAATTAATAAATCTGGGGTAAGATTCATGTCCCCTAACTCTAGGTTTCCAAACAAAAATAAGGCAACATTCATTTTCCTCATCATTTCCATTTTATGCTTAACCAGTTTCACTTGTGTCCATATGATCATTTCACCTTTGTGTGTTCCCCATATATCTCCTCACCAGTAGAAATAATAGTAATATTCTGTTAAGAGAGGTAAACTTTTGTAATGTCCATCGCAGCAAGTGAAAAATATGGCTGCAAAATTTGACCTCAAAGGAAATTCCATTATTTCAAAAGTTTCAATTATTTTACTGTATCAGGACAACACAAAAAAAATTAAAAGATTGTTGTATTTAATTAAAATATATAAATATTTATATTTTAAAGAATTCCTCAGTATTTCGCTTAAGCATTCCGAGTCACAGTAAACTAATCAAAACAACTTTTATTTAGTTTATGTTGGTATATATACCGTAGACTAGTAAGTACCACCCCCTCCTACTGCTAGTACCATTGCTAATATGCTAGAAGTAACGTCCCATGTTGGACCCATTTCACCTGCTATTAGGCACTGAGCCACATCTCCCAAGTTTGTAATTACATCAGCTCACTGCCCGAGGAAAGAGATTTTGTTTTTCCCCTATCTTTTCTTTTGCCTCCCATCCTTGGCTTCCAGATGCATCCCTTCCCATCCGTTAGAGCAAACTCTCACACATCAACAGTTCTCCGAGCTGTTCCAGCAGAACAACAGAAAATTACCTTTTCTTTTTTTTTTTTTTTTCCTCCTGCATTGTGTAAAACTTCTGTTGGGCTTCCATGTGATATTAGGTCCACATAAAACAAGAGCACCCAGCTCTCCACAGAAGGGGGGACAAATAGGGGCATCCACACTTCAAGAAGAGTTGGCGGGCTTGTAACCCACACGTCCTTCGCAAACTGGTATATACATTCAGCTACATGCGTACATGAGTGTGCACAGGGTTAGAACATCTTGGGATTAGGTATGGTAGGCATTTACAAATGCTTTGTAAAAATTTATTATTGCAGTTTATCTGTTGTATTGCTGATATGGATGCTGAACATAGAGTTCAATGATTACCAGTTAATGACATGTTGTTAAGAAATTAATAAATATTTTCAATCCTGATTTTGGTTTAAACTGTGTGAAGTGATATGCCTTTTTTTTTTTTTTTCTCGTTTGCAAGAGCTTTCTCAGTAAATACAGTGTCTGTATCCATTTTCTCCAACAAGGAGGTCTTCTGGTATTTGAAACAGCAGGCTAACTCAAACACTCATTTGCCTTCCTTTTTTCAGACATTTCTAGGTTACCTCTAAGCTTTTGTCTCTTTGGTGCTCATGCTTTTTTTCAATATAAGAAATGATCACGGTTTTGGAACTCTGGAATTCATCTGGAATTTCCAAGTCTTAATGAACAGGAAGCTGAAGAAATCCGCCTCACAAGAGGCCACCAACCCTTCCATAGCCTGGAAAATACACATGCCAAAAGAAGATGCCTCTAGAAGTGACATGTGACAATAGTGGCTGGGAGAGAATGCAAAGAATGAACAAGGAAATAGCTGGGGAAAGGTATCTGGGGACTGCTTGTTTTGGGTAGATGGCCAGTCAAAAGCTTTCAAAAGGATATAAAATAAAGCACTATATAATCTTGGCAACAGGACACTTTTCCTCTTTCATTACCTCTCCCTGCCCTTTTCCTCCTGCCCAGTTTCAAACTTAAAATTCCTCTCTTAATTTTAGGGGCCTTTTAAGGGTTATCCCCAACTATCTCATTCCCTGTCACAACCTCCGCCACTCCTCATCTCCTGCAAGTAAGTGGCAAAAGTATGCATCTGGGAAGAAAGAGGTATACACGGTGGTGGGAAGCTATTAGATCATCTCTTCTGGAAACACACCCTAATTTTAATGAGATACATTCAGATCCTACTCTTGTGCAGGAGGCACTACAGTAATCACTGCTGTACAAGCACAAGCCAAAAGAGATCAGTTTCCAAAGGTCCCCTCATTAATTTTAGCACAAGTATCAGAGATTATTTTCATTTTTATTGTTCCTGCAGGGGCATAGCTAAGCTAAGGATATTAGAGTCACTGTCAGAGTGGTGCTTCTATGGTGCAGTTTTGAACAGTTGCTACAGACATTAGCCAGTAGCAAAAGAAAAGCTTCAATATTGTGCTCTTCCCACTTGGGCCTGGGATTTCAGTCCATGCAGGTTCTGTGCTGTTGCTGTGCTACTTGTTGAGATGGATAGTTTATGACATTTGTCTTCCGCTTTAACACACAACACTGCTCTGCCACCAGCAGAGTTTCCCCTAACTACTTAACTATTCTGTATCCTGGCATTAAAATGACCTGCTGGCTGTCCTCCTTCCACCAAGTTTCCAATACACCTTGTATAACAACGCCATCATTTTAGGCCCAAAATTCAAGTCTGGGGAAACTTTATTTCTTAAATCTCTTGTATTAGTTGGAACCTTCTTCAGTGCTTTCCATTCATTTTCCATTTTCTGACTTAGCCTTCACTTCATGATACAGAATTTTCATGTATTCGGTCTTAGAAACATTACCTTGGAGCCATGTAACATTCCATATTTGTTAGTTTTTCCCTTACTTTTAAAGCTCATTTAACATCTTTTTGATTTGCCAGCAGCTTGATTTCCTACTAGTTCAGATGGAGTCTCCTCCTCTTGCATAGTATACCTTTATTACGGAATTGTCCTGAGTCCTTAATGAAGCTAAAGCTTTCCTCACACAATAATCTTAGCTGTTTAAATAGATGTTTCTCCACTCTCTCCTTAATATGCCATACAATGCTAAGAGCATTTCAGAAAATGTCACCAAACAATTCCAGGTCTTTATCTGCCTTTCCATGAACCTAAACTTTTCCTCCAGAACTTCACTCCTGCTTTCCCCTATGCCATTAGTCCTTATATATATGATGACAGCATATTAATCCTGTGACCGTCACAGTAGACTATGTAGGTTCACTGTGTAGTCTACAGACTTTGTGTTTCAGAGAAATACACTCTTTGTTCCTTTTTGTCATCTATGTTGATTAATTTTCCCCTCACAGAATCTACGAACCTATTTAACCATGAGAAACTTGATCTTTTCATCTCAAGTGTCAATAATTTCTCCTCCTTTCAAAGTTTGAACAGCTTTAGCTGGGCGAATGTTCCATTAATTTGAATGACCCAGAGAAATTAAAAAACAGAAAGAGCTGGGGACTTATTTCTCTTGGACCGAATGTATGAATATCATTTCTTGAACACTGACTTTTCTAGCCAAGGTGTTTGATTTGGTTACACATAAACATATCCCTTGGTGAATAAGAAAAGACCTTGGCAAATATATAGTTGTTTTAACTGAAGCATCTTAGAAGAACATTAGTTTGTGCCTTGAATTAACTTACTGCCATATGTCACATGTTGGGAGTCCCAGTGTAGAGGTTAGAAGTGTAGAGAAAGCGTTTGAAGGAGCAACTCATATCTGTGCTTCTTATGTCTGTAACATGTTTCAGAATAGGCTGAAGCACGTCTGATGTCAACACACAGCTTGAGAAAGGGGCTTCTGTGGCGGACAGATGAGTGAACTTTTGCCTTAAACATTTCTTGGTACATAAGGTGCAAGCAAACCATAACCCCAAACAAGCCATCTGTTCCCAGCAGGAACAGGACTGAGCTGCTGCGACCCCCAAAATGGTCTCCCTGCAACCATTCAGGACACACCGAGCCTGCGCCAAACCAGACCACGATCGGGCAGAGACTTTGGGACCTGGACTGTAAATTACTGCTGCTTAGCACAACTTCTATAAAACTTGCTTAGCATGAGTAGCTAAATTTGCTGAAGCCTTAGGCCGCACTCCCTAGTTCAGTGAGAAAGGGCCCCAGAGCTGGTGCAGCCTGGAAAGACAAGGGGGTTACCAGCCGTTTGCATTCCCATGCTTCACACTCCGGCAGGAAGGATGTCAAGGCTTTGAAGTGAGGCCTGCTTGGGCACCGGGACCCTGGGGAGCAGGGCCTCCTCTCGCTGCTGAAATAATGCTGATTAGGGGGGGTTCTGGGCTATCTCGGGGTCCAGATCATAATCCCTTTGTCTGGACCTTGGGAAATAACACCTACCGTCACTGCTGGGGAAGTAATAAATTGTCAGGGCCTTGAGAGATAAGGGCAGGACCCGAAGAATGAAAACACATCTGTCAGCAGAAACCACAACAGTAAACAACCTACCTAGGGACCCAATAAGGAGCAGGAGACCCCAGACCTAAATATTACTATTGGTCCAAACTACTGCGTGAAGGGCGGAGAGCTTAGATTGGAAAGTATAATTGCCCAGGGATTTCTTTGTTCGGGGTCCCTCTTCGGAGGCACCCAACTCGAGCTGTAACTACTGCACACGTGTGTCATTACAATTTATTTATTTAATTTGCCTTGATTTGGCTCCGAACTTTTCAGCGGGAACCTAGGGTCGGACCCTGCTCGAGTTGTAATTACTGCACGCGCTTCGCTAAAATTTACACCCAGGGTGAAGAGGACCAACAGGACGCCGCTGGATCCACGGGTGGTGATACCTCTTTCTCTCTCCCCCTTTTTTTCTCCCTCTCTCTCCCTCTTTCTCTCTCTCCTCCCCTTCACCTTTCCCCACCTTTTCTCCTCACTCCGTGGAAAATAAAGTTAAAAGGTTGTATGATATTTGACCAGTTTTAGCGTCTTAATCTCGTCCTTGGGATTGTAACAAAACCCCCCCGATATTGGATCAGGACAGCTTCCCAGAATGCAAAACAAGGCCTAAGTTTCACTCTTCTCCAGGGGTTTAATTCACCGCCTACATATCCTAGAGGCTCAGAAAACCAAGACAGGTTGATATGGCTGAAATTACCAGTCTGCTTCAGAGCAGTCTGGGGAAAAGGCCTTCTCTACTGAACAGAAGCATCTTTTTCTCATTCCCTGTGTTTCCCTCCCCAGTGTGGAAAATGATTTTTTTTTGGTCCATGATGACCTAAGTTACTATGTAGCAGAAGAAAACAAGAAAAATAACACAGAGGGAAAAAAAGAAGAAGAAAAATCTCTTTAAAAATGTGAGGAAGAAAGTCCATTTGTATAACTGCACAAGAAGAGAGGACAGATTATCTCCACAGGGAGCACAAAGGACATTTTAATTGTCCCGCTGTGTCTTGCCTTGTGTTCAGATGCTGTGGCCAACCAGGAATTCTACACCCAAATGGAGCACAAGTATTTGAAAAACATGTTACTTGCTAAAATATCTCCTTTCTGACAAGGAGCAGGAGATTTTCCTCTCCCACAAATAAGCTGTGTCCCTGATTCGGCTAAAGATGCACTGTGTCTTCCCTTCTGGTTTTAGAGAACAGAAATTCCTTCTTATTTGGAGACAATAGAGAATATGCACCTTGCAGTCAGAGCTGCGTTATTTTCTTCCTCTTCCTCTGCTTCTTTTACAGGAGAGTTCATTGACAAGAGAAGCAACACTGACACACCCAGAATGCTAAGACGTGAGTGGTAAGGTAAGAATAGTGAGTTGCAAATACAAATTCTTTTGACAAGCCTGAATGCAGAAGATGAGCTATTTCATACCTTTGCTTTATATCATGAGGGAAGTGGGAATTTCCTTCTTCCTCCTCCCCCCCATCTATCAATACAGGTATTCTTGAGAATAATCTCTGATTTTTTTTTCAGACTGTGAGAGCTTGCTTTAGGAGCTTTCAAAGCAGTAGCTTTCTCATTTTGCTGGGATTCCATTTGGCATAATTACCATGAGAACAAACTCTTTGATTGAAGGTAATAATTTCCAAATGAGCTAACACCTTACTGGACACAGTCTAGGAAAATCTATGAGCTCAAAAAAGCATTAAAACTCTGTTAAAACTGGTGGTGGAAAAATGTCTGAAAAGTGAAAGGGGAAAAATTGTTTCTTATGCCACAAAGAGTGGGACAGAAGGTTTTTCAGTTAAATTGCAATGGGAAAATTTGAGTTAAAATTTAGGAGAAAACTTAATAATCACTAACTTTTTAAGAACAAACATAAATGGCTAGGGATTGTGTGAAAACTATGCTACTAGAGAGTTTAAAGAACAAAGTAGGCAAGGGTTTCTGGGAATCACATTGGTGGAGTGCATTCTTCCTTGGAAAAATAAAAATGGACAAGATCAGTTATTCCAAAGTCTCTTCATAATTTTGTATTCCTGGGCACAGAAAGCTTATCTCCAGACTGCTAAAACAGAACATGCTTGAGAAGTCAGCTGATTATAATTTTCACATTAGTTTCAGATTTACAGAAGCAACAGCAGACCATAAGCTCTGCTTTTTTCAAGCTGAAATGCCATTAATGCTTATAGGTCAGCTTTTCCAAGCAACCAGCTTTTGCCTGCTGCTTACCATAGTTGCTCCAAAATACCATTTTTGGCATAGTGGTAAGCTACAGACTTCTTTGGCTCCTTTTTTTTGGTTTGAGAGATTTTCCTAGTTTAGCATGTGTTTATATCTCAGCAATGTACAATGTTAATTACCTAGACTATGTCTATCAAAACATGTGAAAAAAGCATTTCTAGAGTATGATCCAAGTTATCTTTGAGTGAACATCTAATATAGGTGGGGTAAAACAAATACTATGGAGCTAATGCCTGCAGTGCAGATGACTGCTGTAGAAGTTAAATTAAGCATTTGGGGAGGGAAAAGTAGTGAAGTTTGCAGGAACAGGTGCAATTTGTTAACCTGTGCTCCTTCAAAGTGCACAGAAAGAAAATACATTTTTAAAAGGCAGGAAATGTCTCTGAGATAATCTAAGTTCAAAACTTGAAAAATATGAATAGGAAGAGATATGCAAAATTAAGCCTTCATCCTCAGTCAGCTTGACTACAGCCATGTTGGCAACCTGACAGTCACCTTGCATTTGTCTTGTTTTCTTCAGTGTAACCCTGGCTTTCTCACCCATGATAGATGGCAGAAGGGAATCACTCTGTGGTGACAGAATTTATCTTGTTGGGCTTCACAGACAAGCTGAGGTTGCAGGTCCTCCTCTTCATGGTGTTTCTACTGATCTATCTGTTCACCCTAGTGGGAAATCTAGGGATGATTGTGCTCATCTGGATCAGCTCAAGGCTCCACACCCCCATGTACTTCTTCATCAGCAGCCTTTCCTTCTTAGATGTCAGCTACTCCACCATCATTATACCCAGCACTCTGATGACCTTTGTGGCAGAGACAAAAGTCATATCGTACACAGCATGTGCATCTCAGCTCTTCCTGTTCTGCATTGCAGTGACGGGAGAATGCTACCTCCTGGCCGTGATGGCATATGACTGGTTCATAGCCATCTGCAACCCCTTGCTTTACCCTGTCATTATGTCCAGGAAGTTCTGCATGCTCCTTGTGTGCGGCTCCTGCTTCATGAGCTGTGTGAATGCAACTGTTCAGACGACATTTATATTCCGCTTGTCCTTCTGCAAGTCCAACATCATCAACCATTTCTTCTGTGACCTGGCCCCCACATCCTGAAACTCTTGCTCTGACACATCACTGATCTTGTCCATTTTGTCTGTGATACTATGCTTATCACCGCCACTGTTCTCCTCATTGTCATCTCCTACATATGCATCGGGGTCACCATCTACAAGATTAAATCTGCCAAAGGCAGATGCCAAGCTTTCTCCACCTGTGCTTCCCATATGACTGGTGTTACCATGTTCTATGGGACAGGCTCCTTCATGTACTTAAGGTCCAGTTCAAAATACACTGTGGAGCATGACAAGATCATCTCTGTATTTTATACCCTGGTAATTCCCATGCTGAACCCTATGATTTACAGCCTGACCTGAGGAACAAGGAGGTCAAAGAAGCCCTTCAAAGGACAATAGCAAGGCTGTATTGTTCTCCAAGAAAACAACAGATTCAGGACTCCAAGCAGAACTGAGAGACAATGATGTGTCCTTATTGTTGAAACAGGTGAATTAAATACGCAGGAAGGTGGGTTCCCCCCTGCCAAAGAGAAAGGAAAAGGGAGCAATATCCAAGACTGCCTGTTGCCACATCTGTTTTTTGTGAAAGAGCGTTGCTAAGCAAACACCCTTCCTATTGCAGGGCTCCCTCTTTTCCCTCACCCCTAAGAGAGGGATGTGTCGTCAGCAGTCCTCAGGAACTAACTTTTCAGATGTGATGTAGCATTACTCCATAATGTAGCAGTGCCTCATGCCTGATCTCATGCTGTGACCTCTGCAACTACAGACGCTGTCAGACAAATTCACTGGGAATAATTATACGCATTCTTGTTTGCTTGTTTATTTATTTGGAAGCCAAAGATATTAGGATGTATCTTAAGATATTTGCTGTATAGAAGTCTAAAAATGAGTTAGGCTTTCTGGGTTCCTTGTTGAGGTGGCACCCTTTCTGGGTGCCAGTTGAGTCTAAGTTTTAGTGGCAGCTCCACCAAGCTCTTATGTTAGATCATACCACACTTCCATGCAGGATGACCCTATGTGATGGTTATGTGCTGCTGATTTCTACATACGCTCTAGCAGCTCCTGCATTTCAGTTGCCCAGGTAATACCTGCAGTGGTGGGTGAAGGAAGAGATCAGCTGCCAGGAAAGAGCAGATCACCTCCCATCCTTTCATCTCTTCCCACTAGGATTTCATAAAGTGAAATCCTGATACTAAGTTTAATGTAAGAGACCAACACAAAAGCTATGCCCTGGGGTATTGGTCCTTCTCCCAGATATGATGAGAAGGTCCTTCATGGTAGTGGGTGAAACTGGGCCAATCTACATTGTGACTGATGGTCAGACCACTTGTCGAGCACTTCTCTCGAATAAAATCTTACCCAAAGAAATCAGCTGAATGCATAATTATGATGTGGGAAGTAAATCCTTATTTACAGCAGGACATGTAGCAAAGGAGGTGCTTGCTGTTCTTGTGGTGGGAATCTGCCTCATTAATGACATGGCATAGGGAGTCCTGCAGGATGAACCTCAGGAAGAAGAAAACCAAACAAGGCAACAGACCCAGCATATGGAACCAAGTAGTCAAGAACAGGCCATGATAAAAACAGAGATTAGTAGCTTGGTGGCATGGGGGGTTCATGGTTAGCTGGTGGGTGAGAATGAGTCTTTTTTTCAGGCTTTATCCTTTATGTAAGAGGATGTGTACCTGGGGAGATTGGATCACTGCACATCCCTGTGCTCAGGGCTCCCCAACAAGCCAACCGGGAATGGCAACTGGGCCCCACCCAACCGCTACCAAGCTCCCCACAGATCTCATTAGGATAGTCCAATTCTAGGAAGAGATTCCTATGCTGCTCTCCCCACCCCCCACCCCCTCCCCCCGGGCAAATTCAGGAGGTAGTGTGGGAAACAATAGATAATGAAGTACAGGTTTCAACAATAGCCTGGTTTAAAATAGAAGCCTTACAACAAACTGGGGAAAGTACCTAGCAGCAGAAGACCAAAACAACTGGGTTTGGTACAGAAAAGATGATTGGCTTTTACTCAACATCACTGCCATAGCAATATCTAGACTCTGCATACTTCTTAATGATACCATAAAAGGGGTCCTACAAACCTGGGAGGTGCAAAGTCTAGTGGCAGCCACTGGGAATACAAAGGAGCAGACCCAGGTCAACTAATTTTCAATTGTAATGGTGTGGGCATCACCAGGGGAAATCATTCATCTTCACCATAGATACCTTTGGAGAACGTTATCAGGTAGCAAACAGAAAAAAAATGGGAAAAAGTGAAATGGCGGTGGCAAACACACTCAGAGGCCTCAGTGGTACTGAATGCCACCTCAGTAGATTTCAGAATCACGCTTAGATTCACCTAGTGGTTGTGTTGATCTGTTTACCCAAATTGCATCCAGCCCATCTGGGTGAGCGCGAGTGCATATCAGATCCCTATCTCTGGTCTGGAATTAATTAAAGGAGGAAAAGAGGAGAGGAAGTTTAGGAAACTTATGGAGGGAAAATATATACCTCACTTCAGCATAGAACGTCAGAGTCAGGCCCAGACAGTGATTTACTCTAAATGGTTTGGTGTTCTGGGAACAGGCATTGTCTGAAAAAATAGAACACTAATTGCCCGAGGACTTAGAAATAAATACTTAACACCAGCTGACATGACACTGCATTGAACTGAAACTGACCTTTGATAATCAAGAAGTGGCCTTGGTCTGGCTTTCTACATTGCAGTGTCACTTGACAATCAACATAGACCTGTTGCA
This sequence comes from Dromaius novaehollandiae, assembly GCF_036370855.1. NCBI lineage: Eukaryota > Metazoa > Chordata > Aves > Casuariiformes > Dromaiidae > Dromaius > Dromaius novaehollandiae. Next base: position 1,337,612 of record NC_088105.1, read on the forward strand.
GAAAGGACTACCAAAGAGCACTACCCAGGCCTGCAGGAGCCAGATCAGATCTGCAACATCTCAGGGACCTGAGCCTATAGGCAAAATGAGGACTCACTCTAGCCGCATGATCCCATGGGATAACAAAAGCATTGCACCCAGCTGTCAGTATCCCATGACTCTGTGGCTGGGGAGATACTGAATGCACATCAGAGCCAAAGAACTAGAACTTTCTGCACACACTATTACTCTTAACGAAGCATAATTGATGGTGCTTTAGCACGTACATACTGTACTGCCTCTAAAAGGTCATGGCGGTGCCATCCATGTCAAGAGGTCAGACTGCAGCTACCTGCACGCTCATGATGAATGAGCCCAGTTAGGAGAGGGGCTATTGGAGGATGCATCTATGTAATGAAAAATACGTGGCCACGACCACCCCTTCCACCCCACTGCTGCTTAGTGTCAAACCCAAGTGGGTTGGGGTCTTCTTTGACTATGAAGCTGGAAAAGTCTCCTTTTATAACATGACTAAACATTCTCATATCTACACTTTTCATGTCATCTTAGCTGAGTCTGTCTGTTCCTTCTTCTATCCAGGCATATGCATGGGTCATATTAATGTTGACCCACTGAGTATGTGGCAGACAAGATGAGTGAACTTTTGCCTTAAACATTTCTTGGTACATAAGGTGCGAGCCTTGCTGCGCACGTTGCAGATTTTGCAGGAAACCATAACCCCGAACAAGCCATCTGTTCCCAGTGGAAACAGGACGGAGCTGCTGTGACCCCTGAAACGCTCTCCCTGCGACCACTCGGGACACACTGAGCCTGCGCCAAACCAGACCACAATTGGGCGGACACTTTTGGACCTGGACTGTAAATTATTGCCGCTTAGCACAACTTCTATAAAACTTGCTTAGCATGAGTAGCTAAATTTGCTGAAGCCTTAGGCTGCACTCCTAGTTCAGTCAGAAAGGGCCCCAGAGCTGGTGCAGGTGGGAAAGACAAGGGGGTTACCAGCAGTTTGCATTCCCATGCTTCACACTCTGGGAGGAAGGATGTCAAGGCATTGAAGTGAGGCCTGCTTGGGCACCGGGACCCTGGGGAGCAGGGCCTCCTCTCGCTGCTGAAACAGTGTTAATTGGTGTGTGTGGGGGGGGGTGTCTGGACTATATCCCCTTTGTCAGGACCTTGGGAGATAACACCCACTGTCACTGCTGGGGCAGTGCTAATTGTTAATTGCAGGAATTACCACCTCCTTGTCAGGACCTTGAGAGACAACAGTTGGACCCAAGGAATGAAGACACATCTGTCAGCAGAAACCGCAACAGTAAAGAGACAACAGTTGGACCCGAGGAATGAAGACACATCTGTCAGCAGAAACCGCAACAGTAAAGATAAACAGCCTGCCTAGGGACAGCGATGAGACCCAACAGGGAGCAGGAGACCCCAGACCTGAATATTACTATTGGTCTGAATTACCGCGTGAGGGGTGGACAGCTTAGATTGGAAAGCTATAATTGCCCAGGGGTTTCTTTGTTTGGGGTCCCTCTTCGGAGGCACCCTGCTCGAGTCGTAATTACTGCATGTGCGTCATTACAATCTATTTCTTTAATTTGCTTTGATTTGGCTCCGAACTTTTCCAAGACACCCAGGGTGAAGAGGACCAACGGGACGCTGCTGGATCCACGGGTGGTGATATCTCTTTCTCTCTCCCCCCCCCCCCCCCCCGCCCTTTTGAGTTTATGTTTATAAGATCTGTTCAAATCGTACGGCACAGGCTTGTTTATCTAATTAAAGTAATCGCCATCGAGTTATTGTATTTAGCCACATGCCTTGTCTTTTGTATTAATAAATCATAAAACTGGTTGGCTGGTGTCGTTTCACCTTAATTCAGTCCAAGAGCATCACGAACTTGGTCGTTGGTCCCAAGGGGAGGGAGGTCATCCGAAACAACTCCTTTCAGGCCACGACAGAGTATATGTCAGCCCTCAGACTGGTACTGGTTTATTGCTACTCTGGTAACAGATACAATATCCAATATACAAAAAGCTGATGGGGTGTCAAAAGGGAAATGCTTCCTGAGCAAGCCTCTGGTCTTAGAGTCCCATTTTCAGCAACCAGAATCCCTGGATTTACAAGGAAACTAGGTATGCCTGCTTCTCCCCATGTTAGACCTCCACAGTCCCCCATAATCTCTAGTATTCACTGGAACCTTGTAAAGCAGTTAACAAACCCTAGAAGGGTGCTCCAGTCTATGTTGTTGTTTGTGTGTGCATTTTTACAATCCAGACTAACTGGCACTTTGTCTGTGTTGATGTATATCTTCTGATTTTTCAGATGACTTTGAAATAAATGACTATTTTTGGAAAGTAGTTTCTGCTGTCATAGTTGAAGAATCACAGGAAGTACTATGGAAACATCTACCTGTTCTGCTCTTAATGGACAATTCTTTTCCTATTTAGCAGTATAAGATGTCTGGTCTTTTTGGCCAGTTGCCAGAAATTAAACATGTTGAGTTTAACATGAGTTGTCTATACCTTTTCTGGAGCAGAAGCTAGGGACCAGAATAGATACCTTGGGTCATCTTATATGCCATTAAAACTTGCATTTAGGGAACTGAGTCCCACTCTTACTGTAGGTCACTGAACTCTGTGGGAGGCTCTGTAGCATCATAGTTTTGACATGGAAGAACCATTGCTTTCCTGCAGAAAGTTTTATGTAGGTTATTTGAACAGTGGTCACCAACTGACGTAGAACAGTCACCTGCCAGACTTTTCTGCTGTGACAGCTTAGTACACTCACTATTGTTCAGACTCATGGGAAGGATAAAATAGTCTTCTGAATTTGTCCCTAATGGCCCAAACTGTTGGTAAGTACAGACATGGTCCCTTCAACAGCAGGGATGTAATATGACTGAATATTGATTTCAATCTTCTTTCTCTATATTGTCAGGAGGCAGACACCTGTGGTGCAGGATGAGCACAGAAATAGTGTGCCACTCTCTAGTTGCAGATGACATTAAATGGATATGATCTAAAAGGCAGCAGCTGAAGTATTTCCTTAAAGCCATCAAGTTAAATTTGACAAAATTTAGGCTCTTGTTTAAAATGCAATCTGTTTCAAGTGTGAAGAGAAGAGGAATACTTGAATGATCAGCTGGAATGCATGGAGCTCTGCCTGGGGACAGGTGAGGGACCAGCTGAGCGCTCATGGGTGGGGATTGGTGGGCAGACCAGCATGGGTGACCATGTAATGGGTGTCTGCTGTAGGCCATCTCTTCAGGAAGAAGAAATAGATGAGGCATTCTTCAGAGAACTGGAATAAACTTTATGTTCATAGGCCCTGGTCCTATGAACTTTGACCACCCTGATATTGGTTGGATGGACAACAGAGTAGAGCACAAGAAATCCAGGGAGCTGGAGTGCTTGATGACAACTTCCTAACACAGGTGATCAAGGAGCTGAGGAGGAGCGGTACTCTGGACCTCATACATACAAACAAGGAAGGACTGGTTGGAAATGTGGAAGTCAGGGGCAATCTTGGCTGCAGTGACCACAAAACAGTGGAGCTCAGGATCCTGTGAGGAGGGAGCAGGGCAAAAAGCAGGATCATAACCCTGGACTTCAGGACAGCAGAATTTGGCCTGCTCAGGAAGGCTCCCATGTGATATGGTCCTGGAGGAAAGAGGGGTCCAAGAGAGCTGGTTGGTATTCAAGGATCACCTCCTCCAAACTCAAGAATGGTCCATTCCAACAAGCAGGAAATCAAGCAAAGGTAGCAAGAAGCCTATGTGGATGAACAAGGAGCTCCTGACTGAATTCAAACCTAAAAAGGAAGTGTACAGGAAAGATTCCCAAGGACTGCAAGAGAGCAAATGTCACCCCTACCTTCAAGAAGGGCAAGAAGGAGGAGTCAGGGAACTACAAGCTGGTCAGCCTCACCTCACCTAGGAAGGTGATGGAGCAACTAATCCTGGACACTGTTTCCAGACATGTGAAGGATAGGTGATAGGTTGGGAGTAGGCAGAATGGCTTTATGAAGGGAAAATTATGCCTAACAAACCTGACAGCCTGCTATGATGAGATGATTGGCTTAGCAGGTGAGGGGAGAGGAGAGGTACTTGTTCATCTCAGTTGTAACAAGGCTTCCGACACAGTCTCTCATGACATCCTCCTAGACAAACTGATGAAGTACATGCTAGATAGGTGGACAGCGATAGCTGATATCAGGGCATCCTTTACACCTTTGTTTCTCAGGCTGTAGATCAAGACATTCAGCACGGGGATCACCATCATATAAAATACTGCTCCACTTGTGCCTTGCCATTGTGAGCTGTTGCACTGAGGTAGAACATAAATGCAACTGACTTGCATATAGCACACTGACTGCTATCAGGTGGGAGGCACAAATGGAATTTTTCTTTTTTACTGTGGGTTGATAGCATCCTCAGGATGTTTTGAAAGCCCCCTACAGTGTGCTTAGCTGCCATTGAAGATTTTCAGTATTCTTCAAGTTATGCATTTTGTTTGCACTGTCAGCCTGAGGAGTGGAATACATCAACTCTGATTTGGATGTTTCAGTCTAAACTAGAGAGATAGAAGTACCTTTAGATGGTGAGTCATTTCATTCTTGGATAATTATCTTAATATGCAGACAATATTTATTAAATAGGGTGGATATAAATAAAATGAGTAGAACTACAAGAAAGTATATATGTAATAGAAAAAGTTTCAAAGTCCTTTGTATCATTGACCTTTCATTCCATAGATAGGAAATCCATAGGGATTTCCAAGTGATTGGTCTAATATCCTACAGCAAAGAAGAGAAGAAAACAGTGGTATACTACATCACATTCTAGAACATGCCCCTTTTGTCTTTTCCACCTATGATTTAGTTGCAAAAGGTTCAAGAAAAGACTTCTTTCCTTAGTCCACTCACTCTTTAAACAACTATATATGAGGCAGAGAGGAAGAGTAAGAAAAGTTTCTTGCATCTGTATTTCACATTTTCCTGTATAATCCCACAAGGTTTTTCAAGGTCCTGCAGTCTGGTAGCAACTCTGCATGCTGCTCTTAGTTGGGCTATTATTTCTACAGAAAATAATCATCTCCTTCAAAAAAGAAAAATCTTCCAGATCAAGTATTCAAACAGACAGATATCCATGCTAAATCCAACACAAGCAGCAATGACCACCCTACCTACCTCAAGCAGAAAGAAGCTAACCCTACAGCTTCTAAGAGCCTTGGCCTCTGTTCCCAGCAGAGATCATTATACTATTGTCACACTTTTTTTTTTTAACCCGTGACATCAGGATTTCCTTGACAGTGCTGCCCATTCCCACTCTTAGACAACTGTTTGATATGCAGTTCAAAGTCATTTGCATATCATTTTGATTAGAAAGAGGCTGATTAGAAAGACAGCTAATGTTTTCTGAAGCTTTTATTTGCTGTGAAATAGTTTGTGGCCAAAACAATGACACACATATCATTTAAAAATATTATTAAACCTAGTTCCAGACCTTTCACAAAAGCTCAGTCTTAGATGCTTTAAAGAAACTTCTTTTCAGAATATTCTTTATACTTCCTAAAACTCTCTTTCTTTTGAAGTGCCTTATGCTGGTCATCCACTTGGGTTAATACTCATTTTGAAAATCTTGATTAATGAGAAAAGATATGTTTGTCCAGTCCCCACCTGTCTGCTTCGTTTCTCAAACCAGAAGCAAATGTTTGGAAATTCATGGTCATTAACTTACCTGTAGCTTTTGGAAAGACTTGAACTCTGTTTTTTGATGGTGTAACTACAGAAAACATTTCCATATTATTCAGACAGTGATAGTTTAGTCCGCAATTAGTAAGAGATTCCTTCCATTTATATAGGTAGTAAACGTTGTTGATGACCGCAGTCTGATGGTACCAGAAGCAATGATCTAGTTGCCTCAGTTTGTTAGTGAATACTACATTGGTATGACCTTACTGAAAAGGGTAAGAAAGGGTATTCCAGCTGTCAACACAGACTATCATTTCCAAAAACTATGAGAGTATAGCATGGCTCACATCCAACTGGATCAGTTCTTTTCTCCCATTTACCACTTCAAAATGGGTCAGCCATGTGCAAACTATTAATGAGGAGTCACCTCAAACTGTGTCCTGTAATTGTCTTGGGGGTAGACAAGGGAAGAAAAAAAGAGATAGACAGACATAGATTTGGTGCATGCCAACACTGTGATAGGCTCTGTATTACTGAAATAGTAGTAGTCAGACCAAACCAGTTCTGAAGACAATGCCCTGCTGGTTTTTATTTAACTGTATATGTAAGAATTGCCTAGTTTGGACACTGAAATTACACATCCATGCATGGTTCCAAGGCTCTTTTTCAGCTGAGAGAAAAGGCACTATGATGGTGCAGTTCATCTGGCGTATGAGAAATACTTACTTTGGGATGGGATGAATGCTGATTTCTTGATTTCTGTTCACCTGCTGCACAGGGAACTGCACAGAAAGCCCTGGTACAGATACCTCTTCACATCAGTCCCATCCATGACAACTCTGCTGTGATGTCAACATGAGAACAGAGGCACCCCCCCTCCCCCCCAAAAAAAGCTTCATGGAAAATTCATGGAGGCATTTACCAACTTCTTAAAGCTTGACTTTGGAATTTAAATGGTTTTGGATAGTAACAGACAATCATGCTATTTTTAAAGTTGTTGAAATATATTTTAAAAAAATCAGAAAATGCATTATGAACCCATTGTCAGCACAACCCACAGCTGAGGGTGAACAAAACTTAACATACTTTCATACTTTCACTGATTTACTATTAAGAATGAAGATTCATTACCACTGAGAGCTGAGTTCCAGCAGGAAATAGTCATTTGCTTAGCCTTTACACAAAGGCAGCAACCACACTAAAAGCCCACTAAGAAATACATCCTTGACATTTGGTTTCAGTACAGAGCAGTGTGCAAACAACAAAGTCATATGAATTATTTTGCACCAGGCACCACAGCTGGAATGCCATGCCATAGTGCTTTTACAAGCCTGAGGTCCACCCCCAGCCATAAGCGTTTATCATCCCAGCACAGAGGCGTAGTTAAGATGCACCCAGATTTATAGCCACAACACACACACATAGGAGTCTGCACAGCACCCTCCCTCTACTGGAGCGACTCCAGCAAAGGGCCATGAAATGATTAAGGCACTGGAGCCTCTCTCTTACAAAGGGAGGCAGAGAACTGTTTAGCCTAGAGAAGAGAAGGCTCGTGGCGGTGTATCTTATCGATGTTTATAAATATCTGATGGGAAGGTGTAAGAAAGATGGAGCCAGGCTCTTCTCAGTGGTGCCCAGTGACTGGGAAACAGGCAATAGACACAAACTGAAACTCAGGGAATTCCATTTGAACTTAAGAAAACACTTCTTCTCTGACAGGGGATTGAACACTAGAACAGGTTGTCCAGAGAGGTTGTGGAGTCTCTGTCCTTGGAGATATTTAAAACCCAACTGGACATGGTCCTGGGCATCCTGCCCTAGCTGACCCTACTTGAGCAGGGAGGTTGGACCAGATGGGGGTCCCTTCCAGCCTCAACCGTTCTATGATTCTGTGATTCTTTGTGCATCCAGTTCCATTTTTTTGTCAGCCACATTTTTCACTTCTGCCTGGAAGGAAACACTGTTTCTCGTCAGGGACTCGCACAGACCTAAAACAGACTCTGTAAACCTACCTTCAGTACTGCCAACACTCAGAACGGCTCAGGCATAGCAGTGGAATGTTCACAGAATCCTTGTGATTGCAAGGCCTTCTTGCCTCTGCACAGGCCAGAAAAGCAGTCTTAGAAAACTAGCTTGTGTGTAGACTTCAGCACTGTTCACATCTCAGTTTAGGGGAGCTGATTTCCACCCTGGCAGACCGATTTTGAGATGCATGGTGCAAACTGTGGCCTGGTGTACCTATTCACACCGCAGGTATTGCAGCTGGATTCTTGGCATGCCTGGTGAAAACACACCCAGATTTCTGACCTTAAGTGATGGCAAAGGAGCTTTCCTTCCAGTGAATTTTCCACAAAAGATGTGCTCACGTTCTCTTTCACAGGAGTAATATGGACAAAAAAGGTGCCCCAGCCATATAAACTGCCTTAGTACAGAAGGATGTGTATCTTTAAGTGTGCCTACAGTATCCCTTCCTGCCATTCACACTCCATAAGGTCTATGTATCCAAGCTTCCTCTGTGCTCAGTGGAGAAAAAAAACTATCAGCCTGTCAGCAAACTGTAGGTCACCTCCTCCTATGATAATGGGCTAAGCCATGCTATCCAGTTGACCTTCTAGAGGTGTACACCTTTTAACTGTAAAGGAAGTGCAGGCAAGGAGTTTTGATCCTGGCATCTAAATTTTAGATGGCTGAAGTTAGAGGAGATGAGTCCTTCACCTGACTGAGAGAAATCATAAATTGTAGTACCTACCCAGTTGCTTGGGCTCCAGAGGAGGCCAGGGCCTGGGAGAGAGGTTCTCATCTTGTTAAAGCAGTTCTTACCTGGCTGGTCACTCTTCTTAGGGTACATTTAACTTCTTTATTCCTCAGACTGTAGATTAGGGGCTTTAGCAGGGGGGTGAAGATCCCACAAAGCATGGAAACGATCCTGTCCTGATTGAGTGAGTAGCTGGAGGAAGTCCGTACATATGTGTAAATGGTGGTTCCATAGAAAAGGCATACTACTGTCAAGTGAGAACCACGAGTGGAGAAAGCTTTATGCCTGCCCTCAGCAGAGTTTGTGCACAGGATAGTCAAGAGGATATAGACATATGAGATCAGCATGACCAGAAAGGCACTGCTTCCGAGGATGCCAGCAACTGTGAGAATTACCAGTTCCCTGGTGTAAGTAGGAGAGCAGGAGAGGGCCAGCACGGGGGAATATCACAGTAATATTGGTCAACTTTATTAGAATCACAGAAAAAGAGTGTAAAAATGAAAGATGTGTGCAACAGAGAATTCAAAAATCCTGCTATCCAGGTGCCAATGGCTAGGTGAGCACACAGTTTCATATTCAAGATATTCATGTACTGCAGCGGATGACATATTGCAATGTAATGGTCATATGCCACCACAGCCAGGAGGAAAATCTCTGTGCCTACAATATCAATGAAGAAGAACAGCTGGAGCATGCAGCCAGTGAATGAAATTACCTTGTTCTCAAACAGCAAGGCCTCCAGCATCTTCGGTACAGTTATAGTGGGGCACAAGACATCCAGGAAAGATAGGCTGCAGAGAAAAAAGTACATGGGGTTGTGCAGGCAAGTATCTGTGCTAATGGCAATAAGGGTTGTGATGTTGCTTGCCAGCGTGGCCAAATAGATGAACAAAAACAGCACAAAGAGAAGAAAACATACCTCTGGAGCATCAGAAAGACCTACAAGAATAAATTCAGATACTGTTGACACGTTGGCCCTCTCCATTTTACCTTTCGTTGTGGAAATGATTTCAGAGATATACCTGGAACAAAGAAGTAGGAACTTTGTCAAAATTGCATCCCTCTTTGAAAGAGTGGGGGGTTTTTTGGTCTGTTTAGCAGTTCAAAAACACTTGCAACTTTGCCTCACCTCACTCAAAAATCTGAACTTTACTCCCATATACCTAATGTAAAAGGCAAAAAATAGGCATCAAGCATACAGTGATTAATCAAGAATGTTTACTTCATTGTGTGCAATTCATCTTCTCTGACTCTGGAGAGCTGAAGAGCTGAAGACAAAGATAACAATTTAAGTTCATCTCTATCCACCATCTCTCTCTAAGGCATTTACAGAGAGCCATTCTTTCTGTTTGTGTCAAATGTCTGTCCTAGCCCAGTGGTGCCCAGTAAGGATGTTAGGAGTAGTCAGAGACAGGGTTAATCTTGCCTCAATTCAGGTGGGTATGATGAAGGTAGAGGTCAAGTCAATTTATCAAAGGATTCAACTTCAGCCTTTAGAAGAGAAATTGAAGGGGAGACCTATTTGCAAACTTCAGCTACTCAATGGGAGGTTATAAAGATGAAATCAGACTCTTAGAGATGCATAGAGAAAGGACAAGAGGCAACAGGAACAAACTGCAGCAAGGGAAATTCCAGCTAGAAATAAGAAACAAGAAATTCACAAGAGTGCTACAACATTGGAAGCAGCGCCCAGAGAGGTGGTGGCCTCTTCATCCTTGGAGCTGTTCCAAACTCAGTTAGACAAGACCCTGAGCAACCCAATATAGCTTTGAAGGTAGCCCTACTCTGAACAGAGGGGTCGGAATACAGACCTCTAGAAGTCCTTTCAGCTTAAATTATGTCATGATGCTAATATCATGAAAGGAGTTTAGATGACTAGCTGAAACTAGAGACCTAATTTTTAGGTGAAGTAATGCTAGCACAGAGGAATCCCACCCCCAGTAATCACTGAAAGGGATGGTGTACTCGGAATGCATTTTGTTCTTTCAGCTTTATCTAGTGGGATAAAAAACTGAATATAATCCAGTATCTGATAAAAGACTTCACTTCTTTCTACAAATTTTGCCCTGTAGACTTTCATAACAACAGTATCATCACTTTTAGGATCTACTCGGACATTTAATTTTTTCCCCTCTCCCAGTGCATAGAAGTCTAGGCAGACTTGGCATTGAAGGATCTTTCCATATACTTTGCATTACTATATTAAACAGTAAATCAGTACTTGCAAGAATGACTTATGCACTGGTTCTATAGTGAGAGCCAGCAAGACTATTCTAGCTGAATCTTATGCAGGAAATTCTTTACTGATAACCATTAGAGCAATTCATTACCATGATCAGCCAAGTCGTATGCACTCTGCAGGCAACGCCAAGGAACACAGGGGAAAAAAGAAAGTCTTATTCACATCCTTATTTTGAAACCTGGATCACAATGATGACATGGTGTAAATAACATAATATATTGTCACTTGTAAGAGATACAAAGAAACAACATAAAATAGGTAACTATGGTACCCAATTTAAAGCAGGATCATCTCTTGCCTCTCATTCTCACAGAAGCTTATTTCCAGCTTGAAAAGGACTAAGGTCAGACCTTAAAATAGCATAAGAAATGTTTTAGTCAGCAGGAACACATGGTGGTTTAAATCACAGCATCATGTATTCTTAAAATGGGAAAGTCATTCAGGTGAAATACAATGGAAAATGAACACAGAAATACTCACTGCTACAAGGAATTCATTGCTGGTAATATACACTGATCTGTATCTCCAGGAAATTTAACTGTCCTTTTTTCTCTTTCCATATCTAATAAGAATATCTTCACATAACAGAAAAATTATTTCACTGTTGACTTAGGAAACACCAATCTGTTAAGCAAGTGATCAAACCAAATTTGGCAACATAGGAATAGTTATGCAAACATCCACAAACATTGGCAAAATCGCTGCTTCATTGCAAGAGCAAATGTCTTTTTTTTTTTAATGAGGTTTCATAAATATGTGTTGAGGGTAGTATCTGGAGAGGACTGTCTCTGAGGCTTTCTTGGATGCTATCTTTATTGGGTGTGGGAGGCTTTTTCAGAATATTATCAAAAGGTCAAGGGAAGCTAGACATACGATAGAAGTATTTCATCATCCTGAATCCTTTCGTTCCTATGTCTTTCATGTTCTAGGACCTTTCTATAGGTGGTTTGGAACTTAAGTCTACTCTCGGGAAAAGGAAATAGATGGTGTCTTTCTCTTTAGGTCCTACAACTCTACCTCATGGGCCCTTCCAGGTTACTGAAGTTTTATATCTCAAGAGAGTCCACAGTTTTAAGTGACTTCTTTACAGTAAACTACAGCCTTAAGAAGACTTGTTCACAAATGGTTTTTTAAGCCAGTTTGTCTTAGTGTGAAGTTTGAAATCAACCACTTACACAGATTAGGCCAAAATAAATGTGGCAACAGCTCCCCAGCAAAAGAACATACCTTAGGAAAGGGCAGTGGTAACACATACATTCCAAGTCTTTGCAGACTAAAGAACAGATCCTGAATGACTGCTGTGGAAGTGCTGTAATGGCTTTGCAAGGACAGCTAGCACAGCATCCTCTAAACTCCTTCTGTGTTGATTTTATGAACAATATCCAATTCTTTCACAGGAGCAACCTTTTAATTTTGTACAGCTCCTCCTGAAAAGACAACAGGTAAACCACTTGTGAAATCTATGCACTACTTGAAGTGGATGTGTACCCAGGCATAAGAATGAACACAAATTACCAGCACTACTTGGGAGAACAATCAAAAAATCCCACTCTTGTTCCAGAACTGGATGCACAGGATGGTGTATATGTTGCTGTTCCAACACTACCAACCAATAACTTTTGCAGTGTTAACATGGATAATATTGTTTATCAATCACTCCTAAAGTCTGTTCTCTATGATTGCAGTGTGTGACTCATAAAATTAAGACTCCCACGTATGTGTTAGAAGATATGCTGGGATTCTCTAGGGATTACCAAACACAGGTCTCCCCTGGAATGCTTGCATAGACCTTCAGCTGGAATAAATTCATGAGGTCCAGTTCTCTTTCTGTGTACTGCAGTAAGCCCTAGGACCATCAGAAATCACATATCCCATGAAGTTTCGAAACAGAGAATGGAGGTAATCAGTATGCAATAAACCCAACAGATGCCAGAAATAGACAGTGAACAGATAAATCTCATGTACACCTAGGAGCAGAACTAGGGCTGTGCCCTTCCATCTTCCCAAACTGGCTTAATGGGATCTCCACTAACTGAAAACTTCCTGAGTTACCCATCTTTTGTTGGACAGCCACAAGAGGGCGATACTTCATGAAAATCTCTATGTGATACAAGGCTCCAAAATCCATTGCTGTACAGATAGTCAAGCGATGATGTGCTAACACTAGCCAAACGAATGGACCTCCTGCCTGTGAGATATTCCCTTTCTGGTACTTTTAATCGGAGACCTTACAGCTAGATCCCAGTGCAGATAATCCAATCCTGTTACAATGCAATGTCTGACATTCTGCCAAACCATACATTGCTAGCCATCAGCATGAAGTATGTGGTATAGCTAACTATCTCATCAAAATGTACACTTATAAAAGGTAGTGGTGTAGTTATATGTGAAAGTATAAACAAGTTCAATGAGCGGTTCACGTCATGTATCTCAGGAACCTCTTTTAGGTTGGGACACATTGCTCCATCAAGGTGAGATTCTCCCGTGACTATAGAGAGTTTTGGGCTGCTGGCTCTCAATGCCACATCTAGTTTTCAGATGTGTCATTGTAGGCATATTCTTAGTTGTATTGGTTAATTAAAAGTAGAAACACAGGACAATATCTGAGATATGGTCTTAGCCAAATCTAATCAGGCCTTCCAATTAACCAGGCTGGTTGTGATGTTGTTAGCCCAAGACTAAAAAGGTCTAGGTTTGTGAATACAATGTTACTGACTCCCAAGATGCTTGTGAACTCTGTGCCACTATTATGTACCAAATGCAAGTGCAGTCTTCAAGCCCTCAGGAAAATATCGGCAATTACCAAAAGCTCCCTCAGCTGTGTCTGTATTATGCTGTTCTTTTTATCAGTTTTGTCATATGGTTACCAAGGCCTAGTGAATTTTACATAAGTAGAGAAATATTTCATAAGAATAGCATTACTAGCCTCTATGTATTCTAGGTACTGAAATATTCAGTCCATACGCAATAATTTCAATACTTGTGAAGTATTACTCAGGAAAAAAAATGAGGCCTTTAACCCAATTGCAAGTAGATGTTACATATTGCTTGTAAAAAGGGTATTCTGCCTCTGGGTAAAAATCCAATTTCACAAGTAGTGCTCTTCACCTATGAGTACTTCAAAGTAGTTTAGAGGTACTTCGGTGGTGCAACTCCTTCAAATGTTACTATTTCAGACCCCTAACTTGCTGGATATATGTAGTACAGTGTAAACTCCTTGTTTCAGATCTTATTAATCCAAAGGGCTCTATCATCCAAAGCCATCTGCTACTACTCAACCTGCTTATTTTGTTATGGCCGCCACAGGAAATTTCTAATTGAGGATGTGCACTTTAAAGTTGCAGTTCTTCCATTCTGTTTTATGATGAAATGGTAATTAAAAAAAAAAATCTTAGGAGTCTATATATGCGTGCACTAGTAGATGATATACTGGGCCCAAATAATCCCAGGCCTGCTGGGGGAGCAATTTAAATCGAAAGTTTTTAAACACACACCTCTGAATTCAGTGAGTCCTTGGAAAAATAGTTCTTCCTTTGAGCCCTACTTTCCAGGTCAACACCTCTCTGGGGCTTTTTTGGTTGCAAAAAACTTAGCCCTGGCCCTCTTGGCCCACTGGGAGAGTCTCTCTCCCTCTGCCAGTTCAGAGGCCTGGCTGTGGCCAAGACTGCGCACCCTGCAGCTCTCAATTGTGTCTAATCTGCATTCACGTTGCAGATTCCCTACCAAACTCCTGCCCTGCCAAAGGCACCTACTCTCCAAAAGGGTCTCTAAGTTCAGGACGTTTGGGGGAACCGAAATCTGGAGTTTCATCTTGATCCACAGTGCAGGAAGCAGGACAGAACAAATAAGCAGCCATCCCCCCTGGTGCACAGCCACACATTTTTAAATCTATACATTCATTATTATCGCAATTTCCTGGCTGTTTTTTTTTTTTTCCTAGATTTTGATTCTTAGCTTTGGATCTCAAAGCAAATAGAAAGCTCAGAAGGAGAGGAAAAGTCTTTTTATGCATGCAATACTGCTGTTAAGATTCATTTAGGCCTCTTTTTTTCCTCACTGTGAATGCTATTGCATTATGTAACCCTGCAGACTGGTGCTTCCACTGAGGATCGTTAGCCTTATACCTGAGGATCTGTCACTATGGGGTTTACACAGGCAGCAGGGGCAACTGTTTGCCTGGAGAAGGACTTTGTTCACCCCCCTCATGCCACACCAGAACTATGTTCCTAGTGTAATGCAATCAAAGCAATCTGATATTGACTAATAGTGGGATTACTGAGCTTTGTCAGGTCTTGAGCTTGCCAGCTAAGGATGCTCCTTATACTCCAGGCCAATTACAGACTTAGCTGCTGACTTTAGACATGAGGCTGAAAACAATCCTTTTCCCTTTCATGGCCATTTGCGTTTCATAGAGATAAGATGCTCTGAGATAGTTCTGTTGGAAGGGAATAATCCCTCATTGCAACTCACATTGCAGGTGGGCTCCATACTCACTGCTAGGCTCCCTCAAAATGTTGCTTATTCTAAAATTAAATTAAAAATTAGGTTTCTAATCAAACCTTTGTCCCATATTTTCCAGGTTCTGCAAAGAAGATGGAGTAGCAAGAAGAAATCTGCAGAGTAGGATGCCTGGGACAACAGAAGAAAACAGTGAAACTTGTGACTTGGCCTTATCTTTGCCAGGAACCATTCCTGAGTTTACTCCCTTTGCTATGTAGACCAGATTCTTCAGTCAGCTGTGTGTCATCCCAGCAAAAAACAGAATAGTTCAAAACCAGCTTAGTCCAGGCAGTTTTAAAACTGCACCCTCAATAGTGCAATGCAGCCAGCTCTGTTTGACCCATCATCTTTAAATGAAATAGATTAGACCAGGGTCTCTCTGGTTTTCTTGAGATACAACAAAAGCATTGTAGAAATCCTGCCAGTTTTCACAGGATGCTTCTCCTTTAAGGCAGTCTCTCACCATCCCTAGATTAGAGCAATAATCAATCTGACTGTAAAATGAGAGAGCTGCGAATTTCGAGGAGTGAAAGAACTTGAGATTTTAATGATGCACACTGGAGCCAATTTAAACACACTTGCAAACTCATTTGCCAAGTTGCATCATTGCAACTTGTCAGGCACAAGTTTTTTAACTGTACCTACTGAGACCTTATTAAAGTCATCCTAAGTAATTTCCTGGAAAGACAAACCAATTATATTAAAATGCTTGCTGTGAGTCTGTAGACACAGGCTCCTTTTAAAACTGTAACCTACTCGGAATTTGTATTTGGCTTCCCTGTCATAGTCGGAGTGATTATTTCAATTCAATACATGCAATAATCTGCATAGTGTTTCCTCATAGAAAAGCAAAAAAGTCACAGACATTTCCCCTGGAGGAAAGGTAGAGCTTAAAAAAAGAAACCAGGAAATTAGAGTTTCACAATTACAGATCAAGCAATTTAAAAAAATCTGAAATTCCACACTTTTGGTCTTATGGCTATGTTAGAATCCATCAAATATTACTAGTCATCAGTTAATAAGTATCAGCCTGATGTGCCTGCTTTCCACAGTCTCTCCATTTTGCCTCACCAGCACAAAATGTCTTCTTAGAGGGACACATCTTCATGCTGAGAGAAATCAAACTGGCAGTTGAGAAATCCAGTGTTGAAGTCCATCACTGCCACAGGTTATGAAACAGGTTTCCCTTTCTGGAAAAAAGAACTTCTAAAATAAAATAGTTGAAATCTGACAGTATACATAATCCAGCCCAATTTGTTCTCTCTCCTGCCACCTCTCTCAGGTTATTAGGCAGAGCAGAGGGGTTGCCTTGGGCAACAGATTACTAATGGCAGCAAAATTGCCAAGACCCCAACACAGCAGAATCCTGGAAAATTTCAGTGGGGGATAAATGGAAGTGGTTACTGAAGGAGTAGGACAGGGAAGAACAGCCCCCTCCCAAAAATTGGCAATTGTGTCCTTGTTTTTCCGTATCCTTAGTAGCGAGCAATAAATTCCAGCTCTTCAGGGCTGTCCCTGCACAACTCTGTGGCCTACTTTCAGGTTTGGCAACAAAATTCAACTGCTGAGAAGCCTGTCAGCCAACCCTTCAGCTCTGCCAGTGCAACTCTTATCCCAAACCCTGCCCGACAAGCACCCCACAGTTCCATTAAGGATGCCAAATTCTATTTTCCACTGCCATGTTCCCTACTATATCAAAGATCAAGAATACCTCCATCCCAGTTCCCCCATATGCATCAACTGACAGACCCAAGTGAAGGCTGCTACCTACAGACTTGGAAATACAGAGCTCAGTCCCCTGTCCTGGAAAGACCTTTGGCATCCCAGACTATTTTCACACAATGTTAGACCACGCAGAGATACCACTTGCCCCCACCAGTGAATATGAGCTCTAACTTTATTATGATGCACTGCCTTTCAGATTGGAAAAAAACTCAGGACTGAGGATAAGCTGGCTGCTGTTGCAAGGCTATGGCTGAAGGCATAGTCCAGGAGGTGGGGGAACTTGTATGTGTTGGTGGCCAGACAGGCTACAGCCAACACCGAGGGGGTCTGTGAGGTAAGTGCCAAGATCTGGCTGAACTCATGGAGCAAGGGACTCAGCTGAGAAAGACTCCAGAGGCTGTTTGGAGAAAAAAAATAGTCCCACTGTGGTGGCCTGGTTAGATTGTGCATGAGAACACTGACTCTGGATGGAGGGAAGGCAAAGAAAGGGAGTAGGAGACTAAAAGGAGACGTGACTCAGCCTAGTGGCAGGAGAAGAAAAGAATAATTGGAGCAAGTGACAAAAGTGAGCATCAGAAGTGCAGTTTAGGGCGCTACCTAGATAAACTCAAACAGCTGGAAGTCCAGACTGGCATTCAACCTAGCCTCCACAGGTAATGACATGAATGAATGCTCATAATGGCAGAACTGAGCTGAGGCCAGGCTTTATCTTATTTCAAGCAATAACAGGCTGTGAGGTGATCAGAAATTACAAAAAAGTCATTTAGACATCCTCTGCAGACATGTCCCAGGTTTGTAGATGGCTAACTCTGCTCCTAAATTCACTGTTTTCACCATTCTGTTATTTCTCCCTGAAGTCTAGATGAGCCCCCCCCCAGTTTTAGGCCATAGCCACCACTGCAATTTCAGTCTGCTCTCACCCCCATGCAGATCTGAAGACATCTTTCCCAAAAGCTGTTCCTGGGAGGTAATTACATACTCAATTATTTTCAGTTGATAAATCTTGTGTGCTTAGAGATGCATGCGATGGACACACACATGCAGAATTACCACTACCTTAATAGCCCCAGTATTCCTCCACACATCCCACAGTGCCTCCATTTTCCCATGGGTTCCCTTCCCTCTTCCAGCACATATTCCAAGGAGAGAGGAAAAAAAACAAAAAAACCCAGCTCTGTAAGTGCTCCTATTCCCATGTTTTTAGGACTTCCTTTTAAACCAACTGCCCAGCTAGTCAGCTGGTATAGTTTGACTTTGATCCACTGTTACATTTTAGATTGAGAAGCACTTCCAGTTTCAAAAGCATGTTTCATATGAACTTTGTCTAGTTTCATTTAACTCAAAATACACTATATTATTACATATTATATGACTGTATTACAATGTCTATGATATACATATTGAAAAATATCTTAATTTCAATAAAGAAATTAATGATTCAAAATGAAGCATTTTGATTTCTCCATTGAAATTTAGCATAATTGACCAGGAAGACATTTCAGTGTTTCAATATTTCTCTCTAATGCAGAAGGCAGGTTAGAGAAGTAGGAATTCACCACTGAATAGAAGTATCATTTGCCCAAAGATGGGAGATCTTTGGAGATCAGCCTCCACCACAAATATCAATGACTGCCCCAATGCTGCTGATATATATTATCAGGTATATATTTATATCTATGAATTACAGTAAGAATGTAGAGTGACCAGCTCAGATTTATGGAATTATTTCAAGTCTACACTACTGCAATTTAATCCTACCCTGAGTTCTGATTTTGGATCACATCACATCTGACTCAGGGAGCTGGCTCTTAGAGAACAAAAAGCCACTGGTTTGGCCATGAAAGTAGCACAGAGGAGGAAACTGAACCTGCTAGATGGCTTTGAATATCTTAAACACCAGCACAGGGAGAGAAGGTGTGCAGATATGACTCACTGCTGTGGAGGTAAGCTCCCTGATGACCATCTACCTGTCTTTTTCTAGAAGAGTAGTATTGTACATTGCTCTTCCCGGAGACCTTTAAATATACACAGTAAAATAAAATGATGTCTGTGATTTCTTTTCAAGCTATTTCCTTCCTTTGAGCTGGCAGTCCACTGAAAAAGACAATTTTGGACAACTCAGAAATCTGGCTTAAAAAAATCTCACATATCAATGTTGCACTGTCCTTATCTTGAACAGAGAAGTATGAAAACTGTGAACTTCACATATCTGATGATACTTAATAATCAGAAACAAGAGATAAACCTTGAGCTTCAGCCTCTGCAGCAACAGAAAGATGACAAATAACAGGACCAAAAGGTTATACTGTCACACACTTTTTCCTACTTTTTAGGACTGTCAGGCCAGTGGGATAATAGTGCACATAGTCCAAATGTTTTTACTACCCTGTGCATATTCTAATTTTAGCAATATTGAAATAAATGGCTTCTGAGATAGCAATGACCTTTAATCATCACTACTTGATCAAAATTCAGACTATAACATACTGAAGATAAGTTTTCTCCTTAGCCATGTGTCTTTGGGCAAAAATAATTATGTTTCTCAGTCACATTACCTCTCAGTGTAAAATATGCTGGCAGCAGTCTGACAAAAAGAGACTTGTAAAATCCTTCTTTAGTGTGCCACAGATGATCACAGGGACACAATCTTTGCCATCTCTATGCACAGCTTTAAGGAGAGAAAGTCAGGGGAAATAAAAGCCCTAACAGACATGCAGTGGAATGCAAAGGGAATCTGCAAGACCTCTTTCCATCTCACTTTGACTGTAAGCCTCATGCAGAAGCAGGGACCTCTCACCTGTCTGAGATTAATTCCGTCACTTTCAGCTCAATAAAGACTTAAACTCCTTCTGCCAACTGAGGGACAATATTCAAAAACTCAGCCAGAAGGGATGGAACATCTGTTAGTGACACAACACCTATCCCTAGAGCTAGCTTAGTTGAATTGATAAAAGGATTCCAAAGCCTTTCCCAACTTTCTCAACTTCCAGAAATGATTTGCATTTATTCTCAAAACCACATTGATGACAGATGTGCAGTTGGTAAGTCAAAAAAAAAAAAATACTGAAATAAGATTGTAAGTGAAAGAACACTTCAGCTTGCTTAAATTTCAAATTATGTCCAATGTCCTTAAAATAACTACCAGTTCACTCAGTCGCCTCAAGTTAACTGATGATATGTAGAGGTGAAAAGCAGGAATAAGTTCTTGTTACTTTACAATAGTAGCAAAATTAGAAGTAAACTTTTTTCGAATTTCTGTAATTTTTTCATGTTTCCAGGCAGAATAGGAAAATAGGAGGTAGTCATGACTGACAGAAGAGAGAGATTTGACAGAAGAGGGAGAGTTACTTTCCCTAGTGTTTGGGAGGTGAAAACACAGGTGTCTATTCTCTAAAATTTCCTTTCCAGAACTTCAGGTTCTTTGTGTTACACTGGAAGAGGATACTCCTTTCATATACTGAAAACATAGCAGAAACAGCCATAAAATTCAAATCACATTTTTCTCCTCTTGAATATCTTTGAAAGCTTTTTCTCATCTTGATGGACTGGTGGTTCTCCTATAAGGGCAAACGTTCCTAATAGAACAGAGAACTGAAATGCTGTGCCACACACTCCTCAGCCAGGAGTCCTGTTTGTGCTTGGAACTTGGAAGTTAAAAGTAAGGATTCCTCCAGGTTTCAGTAGCAGAGGAACACAATCTTTCAAGATAAAAATTGAAGATACAACCAGTTAAAAGTCTATCTAAAATCACTTCTAACAATTAAGTACCTTTCCAAATCTCACCCTTAGAAGCTGATCAAGTCTTCCTTGGAAGTCCTACTCTTTGTATCAAGGTTTTGATAAATTTTCCCCAAAGTTCTCTTTCTATCAATTCTTCTGAATTTTCTCTACTATGACCTAAAACTCTCCTCAGAGCATCCTTCACCTCCTTATTCCTTAGGCTGTAGATTATAGGATTTAGCACCAGAGTCACCACTGTATAGAACAGAGAGGCCCATTTATCTCAGTCCAGTGAGTAGCTGGATATTGACCTAACATACATAAAAACAGTAGTCCCATAAAACAACAAGACAGCTCTCAGATGGGTGGCACATGTGGAGAAGGCTTTGTGTCTGCCCTTGGAGGAGTGGATCCTCAAGATGGTGGAGATGAGATACATACAGGAGATTAGAATTGCCAGAGATGCAAAGATGCTATGAAATATACCAAAAATATGAAGTACCATCTCATTGCTATAGGTTTCAGAGCATGAAAGCTAGATCATAGGGGGAAAGTCACTGAAGTAATGACTGATAACACTGGAGTCACAGAAAGAGGATGTGAAGGTGGAGATAGTTTGTGCAAGTGCATGGACAAAGCCAATGAAATAGGAAATGATTACCATCTGTGCATAGGCTTTTGAGGACATGACAGTTGCATAAAGTAGAAGGTTACAGACAGCCATGCGCAGTCATATGCCATTACTGCCAGCAGGAGACACTTAACACGAGCCACGAGGAGACAAGTGAATAGCTGTGCCACACAGGCACTGATTGAAATGGCTCTCCTCACTGCTGAAGAGTTCACCAGCAACCTTGGGGAGATAGCTGAGCAGTAACAGAAATCCACAAAACCCAAGCTACTGAGGAAAAGGTACACCGTGTATGAAGCCGGGGGATCAACCTTGATCTACGTGATCATTCCAAGATTCCCTATTAATGTGCTTAAAAAAAAAAGCAAGTTACCTTCACCTCTTGGCTTTGTTAGTCCAGAGGGAATAAGCCTCAATGGCCACATAGTGATTCCTCTCAGGCATGTTGGTAGCACACTCATGTTATCTCCCAACAAGAAACTGATTCAACACCTAGAAGTAATGGGAAAATGGCAACACACAATTTATTTTCTCAGTAGTCACAAGTATGGGGCATTTTCATCATAGCTTCTGACCAGACTTCTTTAGTTATGCATTGAAATGACCTGTGATACAAGGGAGTACTGTTCCTATTTTTCAGGTCAGATAAGAAAGCCCAGAGAGATGAGATAGTTTATTTAAAAGACAACAACAGCACTGTGAAACACTAGTCTTTCTTTCTGTATTGCCGTCACCAATATATTTTTGCCTGTTAACTAATCCCCAACCCCACCCCCAACTGGCCCTAACCTAACCTCAACCAGCCCTAACCACAACCCTAAATGGCAGACCCTAACCCTCTAACCCAATAACAGGGTGACCAAGCGCCTCCAAAAACCACCCTGCCTAGAAAACACCCAGCTCCAAGCCAAAGCTCCACACTCACGCAGGCAGTGATTGATCACCACCTTGCAGAGCATCAGGGACTGACAGGGGGAAAAGAAACCCAGCTGGGGGCACAACCCCAGCTGTGTGTTTTTTGTTTGTTGGTTTTTTTTTTTTTTAAAAAAATATCTAAGAAATTTTAACTAGAGCCTGGAAAAAGAAAAGAACATGCATACAAGGTTAGACACACTAACAACCCCACCGAACAACCAAACAACTGCCCACTCACTCCCATCCCAGCCATTCATCACCCCTACTAATAGAACCATCTCCTTCCATCCTTTTTTAAAGGTAACACTGTACTGGCATAAATAAGAATCCCCCCAAATGGCCACCCAATCAAAAAAGAGTTTAAAGAAAAGAATACTTTTACTTCTTACTGAAACCCCCCCCAAGAAGTTTCATGGATACGTTATTCTGCTCTGGCCACTGCCATTACTACACAGCTCTCAACCCTCCCTCTCCCCCCAAACACACACACAAAAATGGCAGCACAGAAGACACTGCCAGCCAGAAAGACCTATGATGCCACAACCATGCAGCTCTGATGCTCTGGATGAGCCCACGAAAGAGTTAGATGCCACCACCCGTGACGGAAAAGGGCCAGCAAAGCTGGGAAAAGCAATGCAGAAGAGGCCAGCAAGAAAGACCTGAGGCTGTGACAACACCGGGGAGAAAACCCTGAAAGGGCGCCAGGAAGACACAAAACAAGAGCAGGCTCAGAAGAGGTCTGGCCGATGAGGCCTCGATGATGGCTGCAAAGATGACTGACTGCAAACAGCCATGATGTGAAGTCAGAGCAACAGACCACCCCCTTCAGCTGCCTGCACAGAACAAGACACAATCCATTGGAGCGATGCTGATGAGTCAGGCCAGGCAAAAAGACAGTGGATGCCTGCCACACTAGTGCTGCAGAGCATGGGCTGTGCTCCTTGAGCACAACAAGCAAGAGCAACATCAAGACCTGAGCAAAAGATAGTACAGCTACAACACACACCACAGACTGCACTACAACACAGACACAGGCTGGAGCTGCTCTGCCTAGCATATCCTCACTTTCTGCCATGCACACCCCACTGCCTCACACACACATCCAGAACAACCATCCACTCTACACTGAACATCAGCACACACCTGCACACACACACACACAGTCAAAACACCCCAACACCCTTTGCCCATCAACTTAGCTCTTCCAGTGCTCTGCATCACCATCGGTCCTCAAGAGCCATCCTCAGTGGCAGACCTGTCCTCTCCGATCTTCCTTTGCTTGCCACATTTGCCTTCACCTGCCAAACCAGAGCACAAGAAGTCACCCCCATGCCAGTTGGCTCCAGCCTCACCTGCAAGAGCACTCTCCACCAAAGCACCATGGGTGCTCCACTCACCTGAAGTGCGCCAATTCCAAACACCAGCATCCTGGCTGCAGGGAAGCCCATGGCACCTGGAAAAAGCAAAATAATGAAGCGACTCTTCTGGCAGGCAGCGCTCACCAGCCCTACAATGCCCAACACCAATCCGCTCACCTGAAATCCTCAGCCATGCTTGGGAAAGGCCCACACCATACCTGAAAAAGCAGAGCAAAAGACATCACCAAGAGGCAACCCGGCATCACCCTACCACACAATAAAATTCTGACCCAAAAAGCTCCCCCTCTTACCTGCTCGGGCTCTTCTCAGCACTCTACTTCTCCTCTTCACAACTTCCTGCAAAACCTGAGACAACCACACCTTGGGGTGATGCCAAAACCACACCCCACCACAACAATACCTCACTACAACATCTTTGCCTGCTCTGCTCACCCATCTTGACTGCTGGGCCATTGGCCGCCACGCCAAGGCCCACCAGGCACCTGTAAAACCAGAACAGTGCCAACGAGACAACAGCCCTACACTGGGCTCTACATCCTCTCTCAGACCAACACTCACCTTGCCCTGCTCCTCCCGGACGCAAGCAACTTGCTCTCCACAAGGCTCCACACCTACAAGCACAAAGCAAAAATTAACCAGGGAACCACTGACCACAACACTCCTTCCAACAAGGAATCTCTAGCTCACCTTCTTACGGCATTCCCCTTCCTTCCTCCATCTCCCTCAAGAGATCCAAACACTAATCCGCATCTGCAAAAAAGCAATGTAAAATGGAACACACAGATGCTGACCAATCACTATTCCAGCCCATCACTGCCACACTCCACACACTACCATTCCTAACACCCACAGGCAAGGCAGCTCCAGCCCCGAACAGACACACAGACACAAACATGAAGGAAAGCCCTATGCAAAAAGAACTATTCCCATGCATAAGATGCTGCCAGCCAAAAAGCCCTACAATGCCACAACCACACAGCTCTGATGCTCCGGACGAGCCCATGGAAGAGTCAGACGCTACTGCCTGTGATGGAAAGGGGCCAGCAAGGAAGACCTGAGAAGAGTGATGCAGAAGAGGCCAGCAAGGAAGACCTGAGGCTCTGATGATGCAGGGAAGAAAATCCTGAAAGGATGCCAGGAAGATGCAAAACAAGAGCAGCCTCAGAAGAGGAACGGCCAAGGAGGCCTCAATGATGGCTGCAAATGGCCACGATGCAAAGCCAGAGTGACACGCTGTGGCGGACAGATGAGTGAACTTTTGCCTTGCACATTTCTTGGTACATAAGATGCAAGCAAACCATAACCCCGAACAAGCCATCTGTTCCCAGCGGAAACAGGACAGAGCTGCTGCGACCCCTGAAATGGTCTCCCTGCGACCATTCGGGACACACCGAGCCTGCGCTGAACCAGACCACGATCGGGCAGAGACTTTGGGACCTGGACTGCAAATTACTGCCGCTTAGCACAACTTTTATAAAAGTTGCTTAGCATGAGTAGCTAAATTTGCTGAAGCCTTAGGCCGCACTCCCTAGTTCAGTGAGAAAGGGCCCCAGAGCTGGTGCAGACTGGAAAGATAAGGGAGTTACCAGCAGTTTGCATTCCTATGCGTCACACTCCGGGAGGGAGGATGTGAAGGCTTTGAAATAAGGCCTGCTTGGGCGCCAGGACCCTGAGAAACAAAGCCTCCCCTCACTGCTGAAGCAGTGTTAATTAGGGGGGTCTGGATTGTATCCTCTTCATCAGGACCTTGGAAGATAACACTGTAAGTGTTAATTGCTGGAACAACACCTGTTTGTCAAGGCCCTGAGAAAGAAGGGCAGAGTAAAGATAAGGGAAAAAAGCAGCCTGCCTGGGAACAACAATGAGACCCAATAGGGAGCAGGAGACCCCAGACCCAAAAATTACTATTGGTCTGAACTACCGCGTGAGGGGTGGGAAACTTAATTTGAAAAAGCTATTATTGCCCAGGGATTTCTTTGTTCAGGGTCCCTCTTTGGAGGCACCCAACTCGAGCTGTAACTACTGCACGCGTGTCATTACAATTTATTTATTTAATTTGCCTTGATTTGGCTCCAAACTTTTCAGCGGGAACCTAGGGTCGGACCCTGCTCGAGTTGTAATTACTGCACGCGCATCGCTAAAATTTACACCCAGGGTGAAGAGGACCAACGGGACGCCGCTGGATCCACGGGTGGTGATATCTCTTTCTCTCCCCCCCTTTTCTCTCTCTCTCTTTCTCTCTCTCTCTCTCCTCCCCTTTGCCTTTCCCCACCTTTATTCCCCACTCTGTGGAAAATAAAGTTAAAAGGTTGTACGATATTTGACCGGTTTTAGCGTCTTAATCTCGTCCTTGGGATCGTAACGAAACCCTCCCGATATTGGATCGGGACATCTAATTGGCATCACGGACAGGATCCCTTGAGACGAGAGTGTCGTACAACCTTATGGTGTGCTGAGCGACTGTGTGTGAATGAGACGTACGAACAAGTACGAAGTGAGTGCGGAGTTCCGATCTGCGGTTCCGCTCTCCCGTGAGGGAAGCGGCTGGAGACAAACGAAGCGTAAGGAAGGAGTGAATGTTGAGATCTTTAGTATACTAGTTTGTGGTTTGGCTCCTGAGGGTGGATAGGGGAAACTTGGATTTTAAGGTGTGACCCCCTCAGGATGATATCCCCTTTGTAGGACATTTTTTGTAGTAGCTTACAGTTTGGCCTCCCGGGAGCGTATAGGGGAAACTTGGGACTCCTTTAAGGTTTGGCCCTCCCGGGACGAAATCCCCTTTGTAGGATATGGCTGCCCAGAAGGCAGGCAATTTTTGTGGAGAAATCGAGAAATTGTATGATCTTTTGGAAGTACACTGTTCTCACCCCTCGCCCTCAGGACGAGACTGGGCACGGGACCATTGGTCCCAATTGCAAAATGTAGTAGACCACATAGCGGTCTTGCAAAAAGAAGCTAAAGTAGAGAAAGGAAAAGGGAAAGCTATTGTTTGTGCCATGCTAGAAGCGTGCCTAGCAGCTGCGGTGGAGGAGAGAGAGTGGGCACCTTGTCAGGCGGAGGCTGTGGTTGCCGCGCTGCAAGCGGCGGTAACAGCCCTGCAAGAACAATTATGGGAAATGAAGCAGGCGCTGGAGGAGGAGAAGCACCAAGGTCTGATATTGAAAGAGGAGCTAAGAAACCAGCTCCTGAGGGAGGCAGGCACCCTCGCCGAAAGTGAGGTGCTGCCCGAGGAAAAAGGGATACGCCAAATTTACCCCCAAAGGGACGAAAGGGAGGCAGAAAACTAGATCCTCCGTCCCCTCAGGGGGAGGGGGGAGGCGGAGGGTGGATGTTTCCCGGCACAGTCCCCCTTCAATTCCCCTGTGTGGCATACCCGCCTCCCAGAGCTCCGATTCCCCTGATATCCCATCCCATTCCCCCGGCCAACCTGTTTTGGTCAAACTTCCCACCATGGGAACCAAACCGCTCGTATTAGACACCCCAATAGATAAATATACTTGGAGAGCAAAAGATGCTAGTGGGAAAACCCACAAGATTCACACAAAATGGATTGTTCCCTCCTTCTGACCCAAGGAGCGAGTTTGTTCTTATTTCTATTTTCAAGGGCGGCGGTCTGACCAAGATGCATCTACTGCTCTGGACCATCCAGATTCAAGGATGCATCCACGAAGGCGACGAACGACCACTCCCTCTACCTTCCCCCAACCCATTTAATCCCTTCGAGAACAACGAGTTTGTGTTGCTGGCGAAAGCAGTAAGCCAAACTTTAAATTTAAGCCACTGCTGGGTTTGCGGAGGACCGCTAGGGTTATCAAGTTGGCCGTGGATGTCCACACCCCTCACCCCAGACCAGATCGTAAGCAATTATAGCGAAACCGTGGAAGACACGTGGGACGACAGTGGGACCTGGCCAATTCAGTTCCCAGCCATGGGGCAGTATTGTTTAAATCGTACCCAGGAGGGAGGAATTGAGGTGGGGGAAAGTAAATGTCGATGGACATTCACTCGTAGGACACTCGATAAAGACAAGAATCTCCACCTATGGACTTGGCTCGATGAAACGGGGCGCGGTCAGGGATTTGAGGGATACTGGTCAAACAAAAATGAAACTTTAATTCTCCAACGACCCAATTATCCCCCTTACAAGCAAATCTGCAAATGGAGAGGTACTTTTGGGGCTTGGTATTGTACCGGCCAAATAGGTGATGGGGCAACCACATTTTTCAGCCCTCTGGGTGACAGAGACACAACTTACTTTCAATTTCCACCTGGAATAAATGGGCCATTTGCTCAGGGCATTGGAGCTAAGAAGGGGCATTATTGGATCTACGGACACACAGCATATAAATTTTTACCTGCTGCATGGTCAGGAATTTGTTATATAGGGATTATCAGACCTTTGTTTTTCCTTTTACCAGAAACAGGCGGACCTCGGCTAGGCGTAAAGGTATATGATAACCTCGGAGACAGAAGGGTTGCCCGTAAGACGCGGTCCATTAAGGTAGATTTGGGTGGGACGCAAAAATGGGGAAATAATGAGTGGCCTCCTGAACGAATAATCCAACATTACGGGCCGGCAACCTGGAACCCTAATGAACCAATATCGGGGGCGAGGGAACCAATTTATAACCTAAATCGAATAATCAGACTACAAGCGGCTCTAGAAATTATTACCAACAAAACCGCTGATGCAATAGATCTTTTAACTCTGCAATCTCAACAGATGCACACGGCAATCCTTCAGCACCGCATGGTTTTAGACTATCTATTAGCTGAAGAGGGAGGGGTGTGTGGGAAATTAAATATTTCCAACTGTTGTTTAGAAATAGATGATGTAGGCGAAGTAGTTCTCCAGTTAACCAAAGATATCAGAAAAATAGCCCACGTCCCTGTCCAAACCTGGAACAGCTGGAGTGGCGATTTGTGGTCCTGGTTACCGGGGGCACTGTGGGTGAAACAGTTAATATTGTATTTGTCATGCGTGGTTGCCGCTTTGATGTTCTTACCTTGTATAATTCCTTGCTTTGTTCAATTAATCCGACATGTTGTGTCAAATATGCAATTTGTTCCGACCACCTCACCTGACGGCATAAAGAAAATCCGTGCCATCCATCGGCCACGGCCAACCACAGTACCCATCATTTAAAACCCACTCTCAGTTTATCCTGAAGGAGGCAACTGCATATTAACATCCACAACGCATTTGCTAACTGTTTTATACTTGTTGTAACAATCACTTACCTTGTTATCTCAGTTTTGATTTTTGTTCTATGAAGTTAAAGAATTAGCTTGCATTGAGCAAGACCTCTGTTTAATCGCTGTTAAGTACCTTTCCTTTTACTCTTCCCACAACTTGTTCCCTGCGTGCTTCTATCTTTTCTATATTTCCTACTGGTCTCTCTCTCTCTCTGTCTCATATTATCACCATGGACGAAGGCTATGAAGACTTCAGGAAGGAGACGTACCAATCAATGTTTAAGTCACGGGGTGGTGTGGCGGACAGATGAGTGAACTTTTGCCTTGCACATTTCTTGGTACATAAGATGCAAGCAAACCATAACCCCGAACAAGCCATCTGTTCCCAGCGGAAACAGGACAGAGCTGCTGCGACCCCTGAAATGGTCTCCCTGCGACCATTCGGGACACACCGAGCCTGCGCTGAACCAGACCACGATCGGGCAGAGACTTTGGGACCTGGACTGCAAATTACTGCCGCTTAGCACAACTTTTATAAAAGTTGCTTAGCATGAGTAGCTAAATTTGCTGAAGCCTTAGGCCGCACTCCCTAGTTCAGTGAGAAAGGGCCCCAGAGCTGGTGCAGACTGGAAAGATAAGGGAGTTACCAGCAGTTTGCATTCCTATGCGTCACACTCCGGGAGGGAGGATGTGAAGGCTTTGAAATAAGGCCTGCTTGGGCGCCAGGACCCTGAGAAACAAAGCCTCCCCTCACTGCTGAAGCAGTGTTAATTAGGGGGGTCTGGATTGTATCCTCTTCATCAGGACCTTGGAAGATAACACTGTAAGTGTTAATTGCTGGAACAACACCTGTTTGTCAAGGCCCTGAGAAAGAAGGGCAGAGTAAAGATAAGGGAAAAAAGCAGCCTGCCTGGGAACAACAATGAGACCCAATAGGGAGCAGGAGACCCCAGACCCAAAAATTACTATTGGTCTGAACTACCGCGTGAGGGGTGGGAAACTTAATTTGAAAAAGCTATTATTGCCCAGGGATTTCTTTGTTCAGGGTCCCTCTTTGGAGGCACCCAACTCGAGCTGTAACTACTGCACGCGTGTCATTACAATTTATTTATTTAATTTGCCTTGATTTGGCTCCAAACTTTTCAGCGGGAACCTAGGGTCGGACCCTGCTCGAGTTGTAATTACTGCACGCGCATCGCTAAAATTTACACCCAGGGTGAAGAGGACCAACGGGACGCCGCTGGATCCACGGGTGGTGATATCTCTTTCTCTCCCTCCCTTTTCTCTCTCTCTTTCTCCTCCCCTTTGCCTTTCCCCACCTTTATTCCCCACTCCGTGGAAAATAAAGTTAAAAGGTTGTACGATATTTGACCGGTTTTAGCGTCTTAATCTCGTCCTTGGGATCGTAACGAAACCCTCCCGATATTGGATCGGGACACACGCCACCCCTTTTAGCTGCCTGCACAGAACAAGATGCTATCCATTAGCACAATGCTGATGAGTCAGGCCAGGCAAAAGACAATGGATGCCTGCCGCGCTAGCACTGCAGAGCATGGGCCACGCTCCTTGAGCGCAAACAAGAGTGACATCAAGACCTGAGCAAAAGATAGCACAGCTACAACACACACCCCATAAACTACTCAACAACACAGACACAGGCTGGAGCTGCTCTGCCTACCACACCCCCACTTTCTGCCATGCACACCCCACTGCCTCTGCCTCACACACAGCACTCATCCAGAGGAGTCCTCCATACTACACTGTATGTCAGCACACACACCCAAGACACATCAACACTTTGCTCCTCACCTAAGCTTTTGCAGTGCTGTGCGTCACACCACTGGTCCTCAAGAGGCATCCTCAATGGCAGCCACATCCTCTCTGATCTTCCTTCGGTCACCACATTCGCCTTCATTGCCTGCCAAACCAGAGCACGGGAGATCACCCCCATGCCAGCCAGCTCCAGCTGAAGAGCACCCTCCACCAAAGCGCCACTGATGTTGTGCTCGCCTGTGCCGCACCAACTCCAGACTCCAACATCATTGCTGTGGGGACACCCATGGCACCTGGAAAACCAAGACAAAGTTACTATGCTGCCAGGTAGCGCTGACCAGCCCTACAACAACTGAAACACCATTCTGATCACCCATTCTACCTCACCTGAAATCCTCAGCCATGCCTGCAAAAGGCCAACATAGTACCTGAAGAAGCAAAGTAGGCAGCCCCAGAAGCCAGGGTAGGGGTCAGAAGCAGAGCCACAAAAGGGCAGGTGGCACTAGGTTCACAGGCATGGATATAAGAAAGGAGCTGCCAGGCAAGACTGCAAATTGGTTCCTGGTGGTTCCGAGAAGTACAACCGTTTCTTCTCTCTCAGCACTGAGGCTTAGCCAAGAAGAGAGGTGAGTTCATTAGCTGAGGGGAGGTTGGTTTTTGAGCTCTTCAGGCACATGGGCTTACTCACAGTCCGCTTTGCTTTCCGACAAGGTGACTTCCTTTCTCATCCTACTGCAGTTACAGGAAGGGAGAAGGCTTCCTTCCCTCTTCATACAAAATCTAGACTCTTCTACAAGTCTGCATACTACAAAAAAAACCCACACAGTTTCTCCCTGAACAGGGCTGACAGTATTTCTGAGGAGCAGCAAAACATCCAGCGAGCCAGAAACCAGACTAGCTGATGAGAGCAATACCTCACACAGATCCACCTTACTGGAGATAAAACACACAACCACCACCTAGGGTGCAAGTGTAGAAGGAAATGTTTTCCCAGGACCCCTGCTCTCTTCTCTTGTCTGCAGTCCAGCAGAGGCACAAACAATGCCTCAAGCATCAGCATGCTCAAAGAGCCCAGTGATGAAGTTAGGCCCCTTCCACAACACACAAACACCAGAAAACAATACTGACAATTAACAGAGGATACAACTGCACACTCAGAAACCCTCATCCACCTCTGAACACCCCACACCAAGATACCAACACAAAACCAAAACTGCCTGCTATAAGCAATTTTCTGGCATGCTCACAACTCCACCTTCAGCCATCTCATTGCTCTAACATTAAGGAATGGCCTTTGCTTCTCTAAATGCAGCAATAAGTCTTTCTGGATAGTTTCACTTCCAACAAATACTGTTATTTCCCAAGACAGTTCCAGAGCACTACCCCCAAAGAGAGCAGAGACTGTATGAATGCCCTGGGTTTATGTAACCCTAGCCTCACCCACTGCCCTACCCACAAGCCCTTGGAAGGGGAGGGGCAAACCACTGGCAGCCATAAATACATAGGGCTAGGTAAGAGCAAGGCTTTTGCTTCCACTCAGTAGCTGGGCTACAGAGCACAGAAAGGCTAAACAGACCTGTGATAAAATGGACCATCTTCTTTGTTACTAAGACTTCATATACTGTATCCATAATATCAGGAGGTATGTTATTAAGCTTTTTTTACCCAAACTAGCACTAGCCTTTGCACTAAAAACTAAAAATCAGTTCTGCTTATGCTTAGAAAGAAAGCTACAAGATTCAACATAACCTGTTAAGGGAACACTACACCACAGTGCTCTAATTGGTTCAGACCTGCATATAATACAGCTGTTGTAGCAGGACAGCATTTCCTCTAGGGCAAACCAAGATATCAGAATAAACTCCTGGAACAAGGCTGCTTCTGTAATGTGAGTACTTCTGAAGAGGGGTACTTCCTGTATAGTACCTAGAGTGCTCAGAAAAAGGGGTCAGTAGGTGGAATGGGTAGTTCCCCAGGGGAGTACTAGCTCTGTATTTCTAAGTGGAGGACTGGCACAAGGAGGGAAGAGGGATGCTAAGAGGGCTGGAGAACCTACGCAGGGCTCTGGGGGCACAACAAGGAAGGCTGACAGA
Organism: Dromaius novaehollandiae; assembly: GCF_036370855.1. Lineage (NCBI taxonomy): Eukaryota > Metazoa > Chordata > Aves > Casuariiformes > Dromaiidae > Dromaius > Dromaius novaehollandiae. The sequence goes on from NC_088105.1 coordinate 1,370,232, forward strand.
GTAGTCCAGAGTAAAATAAAGGGGTTCCTCAGGGCTCTACAGGACCAACAGAGGTCTATGCAGCACAACAAAGCTCTAAAGAGGAACCCAGAGCAGATTAGACATCTCTTACAGAGACTAGAGAGCAACTAAAAGAAGCCAGAAGAGAACAAGCAAAGCCTCCGAAGGGGTTCAGAGGAAAACAGGGGTACTCAGGCAGCTGAACGATGAAAAGAGCACTCCAGGGCATAAGAGAGGGCTCAGGAAGAGTTCCGAGAACGCTGCAGAAGTTCTAAAGGAGCTAGAGAGCCAAAAGACAGCTCTAGGGAACAAGGAAAGCCCAAAGAGTGGTCCAGAGTGCACTAGAGGGGTGCTGAGGGGCCTGCATGGCCAAGGAATGACTCTGGGGAACAAGGAAGAAATCTGGAGGGCTTCTGAGGAGACTAGAGGATTCTGAAGGGGGCTGTGGAACCAGAGTACAGCTCTGGGGCACAACAAGCACCCCACCCCAGGAGAGGTTCTGAGCAGACCAGAGGGCTCCTAAGGGGACTAAATGGCAAAAAAAACAAAACTGGCTAACATGACTGACCTCAGGAGGTGCTCCGAGGGGACAGGAAGGCTCCTATGGTATGCAGATGGCCAAAAGAGGACTCTGGGCACAACGAAGGCCTCCAGAGGGGTTCTGAGTACACTAGAGGTGTCCTAAGGGAACTCGAGATCCAAAAGACAGCTTTGGAGCACGACAAAGGCTTTTAGAAGGGTGCTGAGGGGACTAGAGGGGTGATGAGTGGTCTAGAGGGCCAAGAGAGCTCTGTAGCGGGGAAAATAAAAGGTCAAAAGATTAGGCCAAAGCAGAATAGAGGGCTGCTAAATGTGGTACAGGGCCAAAACAGGGCACCACAGTATGAAGAAAGGCTCCAGAGGGATTCTGAGGCTTCTACCAGGGTCCTAAAGGGGTCTAGATGTCCAAAACACAGCTCTGGGGCACAAAGAAGGCTGATAGAGTAGTCCAGAGTGCACTAGAGGGCTGCTAAGGGGTCTACGAGGCCAACAAATGACTCTGGGAAAGAAGAAAGAAATTTGGAGAAGTTGCAAAGAAACCAGACGATTCCTAACGGGGATAGAAGACAGCTCTGGGAAACAAGGAAAGCTGAAAAAGTAGTCCAGAGCACACCAGAGGGCTTCTGAGTGGTTTGTGTGGGCAAAATAACACTCTGGGGAACAAGGAAGAAATGAGGGGTTCCAAGGAGACTAGAGGGTGTCTAAGGGGTCTGGGGGGGCCAGAAGACAGCTGGGGGGGCCCATTCTGTGGGAAAGAGGGGTCCAGAGCACACTAGAGGGGTGCTAAGGCGTCTACACGGTCAAGAAATGCCTCTAGGGAAGCAGGAGGAAATCTGGAGGGATTGCGAGAAGACCAGAGGGTGTCTAAGGGACTGGGGGGGGGGGGGGGGGGCAGGCAGAAGAGAGCTGGGTGGCCCAATTCTGTGGAAAAGAGGGGTCCAGAGTGCACTAGAGGGGTGCTAAGGTGTCTGCATGGTCAAGAAATGGCTCTGGGGAAGCAGGAAGAAATCTGGAGGGGTTGCAAGGAGACTAGATGGTGCCTAAGGGGTCTGGGGGGCCAGAAGAGAGCTCTGAGGCACAGCAAGCACCCCAGGAGATTTGTTCTGAGCACACCAGGAGTCCAAAGGGTACTAGATGGCCAGAAACCTGACTATGGCAAACCAGGAAGCAATCTGGAAGGTTTCTGAGGAGACTAGCTGTTCCCTAAGGGGGCTGAGGGGCCAGAGGACAGCTCTGGGGCAGTACAAGCACCCCAGGGTGGGTTCTGAGCAGAGCAGAGGGCTTCTAAGGGGCCTAGATGGCCAAAATACAAGACCTGGGTAACAAGGAAGACCTTGGGAGGTGCTCTGAGGGGCAGAAGGGAATCGATTTTGAGCCGACTAGAGGACACATGGAGGTATGTGAGGCACAACAAAGGAAGATAGAGGAGTCTTGAGGGGACTAGAAGGAAAGGGGAGCGGAAGGAAAGGGGATCTGATGGGATAGAGGGCACATGGAATGGTCATAGGGATAGGGCAGAGAGAGGATTCTACAGTGCAACCAATGGAAAAGAAGGGCTGTAGGTCACACTGAAAGGGTGCAATGAATGTATCAGATTCTGGGGTACCCCCAAGTCATCCTGAGGGGAGTGTGTGGCACTCAGAGGGGTTCTGATGGGGCTAAAGGGCAGTGGGATGGACCTTAACGGGCTCAGAGGGCAAACAGGCATCCTGAGAGGACTAGAGGGAAAAGCAAAGGCTCTGAGATGCACCAATAGGAAACAGAGAGGTTTTGAGGAGACTAGAGGGAAAAGAGGGGGGACTTAATAGGACAAGAGGACAAACATAGGAGTCTTGATGCTACCAGAGGGCCTACAGACACCAAACGGCAGAGTAATCTCACAGGAACTAGAAAGAAGCAAAGAATTTTGAAGGGACAAGAGAACAAATGGAGTGCCTTGGAGCACACCTAAAAGCAAATGGATTGGTCCTGAGGAACTAGGAAGCAAATGGGGGAGTCCTGGGGGAGTCCTGAGGGGACACAGGGGAAAACTGAAGGTTCTGGGGCATTAGCTCACCTGCCATAATCTTCCTGCTTGGAGCCTGCCTCTTCCCTCTGAAAAGCTGGCCTTTGCTTTCATTGCACAGGCAGCTGTCAGCTGTTGTGTAGCCTTGGCAGACAAGCTGAGGATTGCTGCCCAGGCAGTCATGACCTGCAACACTGCATGCTCAGAACAGTTCTCAGGAAGTCACGCGTACTCATAACCTGAAGAGCAAAAACCAAATCTCTCTTAAGGTCAGTTTTTATTTCACGGTAGGAGCAATTTTTTCCCTCTTCTGCACTGTACTGCCCCTAACAGCACACCTTCCTCATCACCATTTTCCCCTGCTCCTTTCACTCCTCTCAGTTGTCCCTGTGTCTTAGACCTCTAAAGCAGCTGTTTCTCATCCACACGTACTTTCCTGTCCTGTTGCCAATTCATCCCCATTTGTCCTATAGCAAGCAGCAGCAGAGACCTTGGCCTAGTTCTTTGCTGCACACACCTTTTGATCTGGCAAGCAGCTCAGACAGAGCAGAGGGCAGCAAGAAAAGTGGATCTGAACATAGTAGACTTGGGCACCAAGCAAGATGGAAGCAGCAGCAAGGCATCAAAGAGATGACATCTTTGTAAAGAAAAGAGATATAGTTCCAGGCAACTGGGGATTCTCTGTACCTGTGGCCAGGTCTCCTGCAGGCTCTTTCCACACAGTTAAAGGCAGCTGAATGCAGTGCCTTTAGGAGGCATGGTGTCCCCGGTACTGCTGTGGGGTGGCTGTTCCAGGGTCTCTCAGGCTGTTTTAGGATCCTTGGACAGAAACAGAGCTGTTCACATTTCCTTGAGGACTTTCCCTTGTGCTGCACAGCAGGACAGCTCTGCACCGTGCCCTCCCAGCACTGCTGCTCCTCATAGCTGCTGCCTAATTGGCCCCAATCCTGAGCAAAGCTACAACTCCCAGGAGCCCGCACTGCCCCTCCTACTCTCCCTGCCCTCCCCATTTCCAAGAGGGACAGCCTCAGCCCCTGGGGACAAGCCTGCCTGGTCACACCAGAGATGGAAAATGCTTCCTGCCCTGTACCAGGGAAATTCCACTATCCCCAGTGACCTATGGGGACTCTTGTGTGAGCAGCACATGTCCAGTAAGGAACAGACACAGCAGGCCACTGCTGCAGGGCTGAGAAGGCACCAGCATCTGGAACTACAGCTCCTGGCCTGCCACAGAGCATAACATGGCTGGCTCGTGGGAGCCCTACTGGCAGAGAACTGCCCCTCCGGCCACCTCGAGAGGCACAGCATAGTCTCTCAGAAGCCCAATACGGGAAGACTACATCTCCTGGCATGCCGTGCAAACAAAAATGGCCGCTCGGAAGCCCAGTGCCGGAAGACTACCGCTCCCGGCATGCCAGCGGCGCCCCCCGCCCGCAGCGCTAGGTGAGGTTTGACCCTCTGGAGATTCCGTTCCTTTCCGTCCCGCCCCCGTTCCCCTTCCCGCCCTGTCTCCCTGGAAACCACCGCAGAGCCCTGAGCGCGACCCCGCGATCCCCAGCACCGGCCCGGGGCTCCCCCGACACCGCCGCGGCCAGCTCTGGGTCAACTCTGACGTTGCCCCTGCCACCCCACGACGCTCCTTGGGGCTTCCCCTGGGATCCCTCCTTCCCCTCCCCAACACGTCCCGAGCAGACATAGGACACCCCCCCGCGCTCCTCCGACCGCGCAATAAACCACACCACAGCCCCAGTGGACCGCCTGCCTTCCCCCCTCCCCCGTCCTGGCGCACCCTCCTTTTCCCCCCCCAGCACCACTGCAGACCCACCGCACCTCCTTCCTCCCCACCCGAACCCCAACGCACCCCCTTACTTCCCCCCCTGCCCATGCCACCACCACCTCTCCCCGCCTCCATGGTCCCAGTGCACCCCTCTTCCCCACCACGTCCTCGGCCCCCACAGCCCCAGTACACCACCATCCCTGGCCCCGGTGCACCCCGGTTGCATTGCGCTGCCTGGGATGCTCCCATCCACCCGGACCCCCAGCACACGTGGGACCCACAGCTTGGAGCACACCTCCCCTGGCCCCACTCACCTTCTCCATGGGGCAGCTGCCGTGCCGGTCCCAGCCAGCAGTGCTCAGCAGCAGCTCCATCATCTGGAACCAGCCCCAGGACAAGCTTCCTCCAAAAGCAGCCCCAGCCCTGGTGTGTGCCCACCCTTGCAATCAGCCCCACCTGGGGCTTGTCCCACCTGTCCCAGCCACAGGGCCCCACCTGGGGCCTGTCCTGTCACCCAGCTCCACCTGGCATTCAGCCCAGCCCCAGGGTCCACAGCTGCAGCTCATCAGGAACTGGGGAGAGGGAATGGCCATCAGCCCCATCAGGGACAGGTGGGGCTACCAGGGCAGCAGAGGCACCCCCACTCCTGAGAGCAGCTTGCTGAAAGCTGAAGGGAGAGCCCTGGAGTGTAGAGAAAGGAAAGGGGAGTATGCAGAGGACAAGAGAACAAAGGGAGAGCTCTGGGTGCAACAAAAGTAGAAAAAGGCAATGACAAACAGAGTGACTCTGGGGGCACCACCAAGAAGCACCCAGAAAACTCTGGGACAGGAGAGAAAGCTAAACAGAGAACTTTGTGGCATGCTGCAGAACAACCACAGGGCCCACCAAAAGGCACGCAGAGGCCTTGGGGGCACAAAATGTGAATTGAGGGGTCCTGAGGGCATCAGAGGGCAAATGCAGGGCTCTGGGGCAAAGCAAAATACAAATGAAGGGTGTTGGTGCACACCAGAGGGGTCATAAGGCATGTCACAGGGCTCAGTGCAGCTGACAGGATGGTGCCTGCGGGCTCCCCCCATCCCCATGGAAAGCAAATCCAGAAGCAGTCTGGGGACCTCACACAGCCCTGCAGGGGCCCTGGCTGCCCCCACAATGATGGGAAACACCCCCAAGAGCCCAGGCAATACGAGGGAAATTCCCCGCAGCTCTGGGAACAGCACTGGGTTCCCTGGGAAGCACAGGCACTCCAAAGTACAAGGGACTCGGGGACCAGCTCCCAGCCCCGGACACAATGTGTAACCTCCTCCCCTGGGCATCATCTTCAGGCAAACCAACAGCAGGAACCACAGAGATGAGTGCAAAGAAAAAAGCAACTGTTTATTGTTTTACTGCGCAGAAACAACAGCTGGAAGCGAGTCCGCCATGGAGCTCAGTGTCAGCATGCTTCCCCTTACCTGCGATGCCTGAAGAGTCATCACCACAGCAGCGTCCATCCGTCCGTCGGGGAAGGGTCAGCTCCTGCCGCTGCCCTTGGCGTGGCAGGTGTCTGAGTAGCCGACAGCCTACTCCTCTGCTTTTTCCTTCAGGGCTAGGATTCATCTCTGTTACGGAAATTAGGCTTGGCAGCCACCATAACAGGGCTCGACCCTAGGTTCCCGCAAGTAAAGTTCAGAGCCAAATCAAAACAAATTAAATTGTAATCACACGCATGCCGTAATTACAGCTTGAGCTGGGTGCCTCCAAAGAGGGACCCTAACGTAAACAAATCCTGGGCAATTATAGTTTTTTCAAATTACATTTCCCGCCCCTCATGTGGTAGTTAGACCAATAGCAATTTTTTGGTCTGGGGTCTCCTGCTCCTCATTGGGTCTCATCGTCATTCTGAGGCAAGCTGTTTTTCTCCTTATTCTTGTTTTTTGCGGTCTCTGATGAAGGTTGTACCTCTGTTTTTGTTGGGTCTGGCGGTTGTCTCCCAAGGTCTTATTTTTCAATTGTTTTGACGTCTTCCCTTTCAGAGTGGGTGACACAGGAACGCAGACTGCCTGTGGCTTCCTTATTTTTCCAGCCTGAACAAGCTCTGAGGCACTATTTTTCAACTAAACTAGGTAAAGGTTTATTACTTTTCCCAAGTGTGGCCTAAGGCTTCAGCAAATTTAGCTACTCATGCTAAGGAAGTTTTATATAAGTTGTGCTAAGCAGCTATTTCTAGACAGTTCCAGTTCACTATTCTTTAACAATCTCAGAGATGAGAGGAAAATGCCTGATCCCACCTGTCTGCACTTCCGCCCTACCCCAGACTAGAGCCCTGCAAGACACTTCCACAGCTCTCAGCTCACCTGTCACATTGCCAGTCTCAGTGTGATGGGCCTGCGCCATATCAAATCCAGAACTCAGGTCAGTGCACAGAGCTGAACGCTGGGTACAGGGGAACGTTACAAACCCCATACAAGGGTTTGCAGCCTGCTGCTTAGGCTTCAGGGCTTACAGTTTATTATCTAAGGATTTAGCCCCTCTCATTTCTCAGCAAGTCATAAGCCCTGAATGCTAAGTGACAAACTGCAAGTCTTGGAACCCCAGTGGTTGCTGAGGCTTTAAAATTTATGGATGAGGTTGGATTTTTAATCCTGCGCCCTGATCACTACATGAGCAAACTGTAAACGCTGACTGATAAAGACTGAGCCCCACAAAAGAAAGTAATAAACTGTAACTTCAGAGTGAGAGACCCTCAACAACAAACTAAACAATAAACCTTAAGTGAAAAATTCCAAACCCTCAGCTTTAAGCAACAAGCATCAGAGCACCCAAAGCTCTTTCCAGAGCCTGGAAACAGTCAAGAGAAGTGAAGGAGTTTTGCCCACGGCTTAGGAAGTTTTCCCTTCCTTTAGAAGTACAGCAGAACAGGAAGACACGCACCAGAATCACGTTACAGTTGCTGTTTAGAGGCTTGGTTTTAGCCACCATTCAAATGTGAGCACGTGCAAGCGTCATTCCACGGGACTGCACTAAGCTGCACTTGCACTGGACCTACCTGAAAGCCTGCAAGCACTAATTCATCTCCAGGTCAGGCAATTAGTATGTTTGGTCCTCTCAGCTCCGTGGGCAAACATCCACAGCCAGCGACACCAGTAACCACCTAGGGGACAACCACCTTGCACCTCCCAGCCCCGCTCACGTATGATGCAGCCCAAGACTTAGCTGTGTCCACGCTGCAAGTCAGAGCTCATCCTCCACGGCCAGCCGCGCATCTCCGCAGAGATCCCAGCTGTGACGAGGCTCCTTCGACTGCCCAACTGGGCTTCGGCACCTGCAAAGAGGCCACAGTGGTTACTGAGAAGCCGAGCAACTGCACGGCCCTCCTGCTAGAACTGCTTCCCTAGTCCAAGGCCCATGATTGTTCCCACAGTTGTGACCAACCCTCCCGTGCTGCTTCTGTCACCCTCTCTGGCACCATTTCATCGCAAAGATGTCAGAGCAGCTCTCACGGACAGGCAGGCTCGCTCAGGCACCCGGCCACCTCCAGCCTTCGCTAGATGGTCCTCCGCAGGGAAACTCTGCCTCTGACGGACACTCTCAGAAAGCACTGTCCAGCCAAGGCAGGATAAAACTAAGGCCTCCAAAAACTCCAAACTCCGGAGAGATGGAGCTGATGGGAAACCGACTCGTGCTACCGGCACCGTAGACTATGGTTTTGCTGTGTACTCTGGCGCTGTTGCTCATACACACGTAACCCCATTTCTCTGCTATAGCAAAGTTACTGTTGTAGCTGGCTCCTGAAAGAAACTATAACTTGCGAAAACAAAAATCCCAGGTAAGACAGTTGCGTACTTAAGACATCAGTTGTGAAAGACCTTTACTCTCAAAGTACAAACAATACTGGAACCCCTTGAACTCCTGGACTTCAAAGGAGGAAGCTCTGGAAGATTTACAGCCCAGCATTAATAATACTAGAAGCAGAAATTGTTTGGAGGGACCAGAACAACAAAGAGCAAGGAGTTCCAAGGAAAGAAACGAGCCAGAAGCTACGTAAATGACTGCACTTACTAAGATAAACTCAAAGCATCCTTCATCAGGAAGCGACAGTGGAGAGGGGGGCGGAGGTGTTGACAGCACAGCATGGCCCCTGAGGAAGCACTAAATCAATGACACGGGTTGAGCTGTAGACGTAGGGAAGACACCAGTTTGCATAAAGGCAGACCTGACAGAAAAGTGGGCTTGATGCCAGCGTCACGATCACGAGTCAAGCTGCACCGTGCAGCAGCCCTGGCTGTGCGCGGGCAGACAAGAGGCCGTAACTGCAGACCGCGCTGACGAGTAGGACAGACGACAGCAGCAGCTCCAGACCGCCCTACCGTGAGCGCCTGTCCTAACGCCCGAGGACTCGGAGCCTCTGCTGCTCTCTGCCTCTGCGACACCTTTCTCAGGAGCCTCTTCGCTGTTGACTACATACCCCATGGCATCTCTAGCCCACTAGTGCTCCCCCACTGCACACCCGCAGCCCCGCACCTCCGCAGGCAGAGTCACTGTGGAGGTGTCTGACGTGACCCAAACATGGCCGATCGATGGCACCCTCTGGGCGCTGCTGATCACCAGCTCTGCTGAGCACCAACTGCCTCTCAACACCCGCCGCACCAGCCAAAACACACAGCAATGACAGACCTCCAGCTGGACACGGGGACAGGGAGCAGAACAGGAGAAAAGAGGGGTAGAGAGCTTGGCAGAGGGATGGAGAAAGAAAGAGAAGGATAGAGACCTGGCCCCAGGGTCAGGGCACTGGACAAAGGAATAGAAAGAGAGGGCGAGAGGGCCACACAGATGGAGGGAGGGCTGCACAGAGGACCGGGGAGCAGAAGAGAGAAAAAGAGGGAAGGGGAGGTGGGCAGAAGAATAGAGAGGGGCGAGGAGGGAAGGGGAGGTGGGCAGAGGGACAGGAAGCAAAAGAGAAGGGGGGAGAACCAGGCAGAGGAATGGGGATGAGAAAAGAGCGACAGGGAGCCGGTCGGAGCGATGGGAAGAGAATGGGAATGATGAAGAGCTGGCCAGAAAGGTGGAGAGAGAAAAAGAGGGAAGGGAATTCAGATAGAGAGATGGGATAGAACAGGGGAAAAGAGGGAGAGGGAGGCAAATAGATGGGTTTAGGAGCTGAACAGAGGGATGGAAATAGAAAGAGAAGGCTGGAGGGGCGGACAGAGGGCTGGGAAGGCAAAGAGAAGTATGGAGAGACAGACGAGAGCGGCAGAAGGACGAGGAGCAGGACAAAAGGAGAGCGGGCAGGTAGCGGGATAGGGAGAAAAAGAGGACGATGAAGAGCTGGATAGAGCGATAGAGAGCCAGTTAGAGGGATGGAGATATCGACAGAAGGATGGAAAGAGTAAAAGCGGGATGGGGAGCCGGGCAGAGGAAGGAGTGGCTAAATAAAGGGATGGGGCACCGGATGGAGCCACGGGGAAAGAAAGGAAAAGCTGGAGCGCTGGACAGAGGGACAGGGAGCGGAACCGGATGGATCCAGACAGCCCACAACAGCCCTCGCCACGCTCCAACCCCACTCACCTGCCGAGCACACAGAGCTCGCTGCACGCCACTGTGCCCAAAGCCCGCTCGTGGGCCTGCTTGCCCGTTTCCTTGTGGCTCCAGGGCGTCTGCGTCTGCAAGAGCAAGGGCGCGCGCACAGGCCCAGGCCGGGGAGGAACCCTGCGTTCGGTCACGGTATTTTACTATTCCATGCACATTAGCCCCTTTCAGACGCTTAACCTCAAATGCCCTTAACAACTTCAGTACGCGTGGCACCTAGTTTTTCCGCACCCTCAAATCTTCCTTGCTCTTTCCCATCTTGTTTGAAAAACCCTTCCAGACCCCTTCTGTACTTACATGTTTCCTCAAAACAGCATCACCGAAACCAACAAAACGGGCTGAGCTGCTCCTCTTCGAGCTGCCGGCCCTCAGAACAGTATCCTGAAAATGAATCAAACCACCAAGGTCACGGGGAGACTCTCGTTTTAGAGCTCTCATCTCTCCCCCCCCCCCCGCCCCCCAAGCTTTAATGATGGCTCCCTAACCTGGGCAAACGCAGCTCCTCCCTGAAGCGCTGTAGCAGTTTTTATTCTGCGGTCCCAAGTTGCCGTTATGACATTAAGCAGCAAAGCAAGGCAAAGACAGGTGGGCTCACGGCTTACCCATCTAGCCACAAAAATTCCTATTTTAGACCTCACTGGTTATTCCAGGTAAACAGACCAAAACAGAGCTCCAAACAGGCAGGTGAGGCTTCACACAGACCTCGTGGCCCTGCTAGCAACAGCAACACCATAGTGACCGGGCTACCGGTCGCTATTCCCCCCCTCCTTTGCCGGTCCCTGAATTGCGGCTTATTACTCACAAGTCCAGTAGGGACGCGGCCAACCTTCCTATGGCGGAAGGCTCCTCATCAGGACCAGGCGGAGAACCTTTCCACCGGCATTTGGATTCTCCCAGCCACTCTTGACATGTGACAACTTACAAAGGTCTGAGGGCGGCGGTAGCCTGTAGCTCTTCACAGAAGCATACAGCTGTTCCCCAAGGTTCCAAACGCCTAGGATTAACGCAATCTATAAATACAAAAAAATACTACCGCTAGGGTAGTAAGGTGTAAAGCCAAGCTAAAATTTCTGCAACCGAAAAAGAAAAACCTCTTCGCGTCTGACAGAACGAGCCATACGCACCAGCGCCTATAGCTCAAGCAACCCCCCCCGGGCAACGTTCTTCTGGCAAGCTGCAGATCCAAACTCCTCCCGTCCTGCCTAAGAGTCTCCGTTGGGACATGACGACTTTGCCAGCCAGCGCCTGTTGATGGAGGCAGAGTAAAATCCATTGCCCTGCAAAAGTACAGAGCAAAGAAAGAAAGAAAGAAAAAATCAAAGCTCTGCAGAAAATCATAAGAATCCAAAGTTGTCTGTAAGCACAAAAGCAGATCTAATACGCACATGAGCAAGGTAAATGAGACTACGCGAGCCACGAATACCACTTCCCTCAGCCCCTGGTTTGGAAGCTATGATGAGTCGGGCTTGCCGTGCAAGGGAAGTTAAACTCAGTAGCCGCTAGAGATTATTCTTTCAGAAACCTTCTGCATCCACATTTTTGGCACAATCATGCTCTGCCCCTCCGTCCATTCAGACACGTACAAGAAGATCCACTGCTTGTAACACTTGCACAGCAACCCCACCCCTGCCCTACTCATTAAGGTTAGCGCCCGCTGTGCCACTTGGATAGATGACACTCTGCTGTCTCTTCATTTCCCCGACGTTCCTACTTTAGAGGGAACTGAGGAGATTGGATTGCCTCTGTGCAATCAAGGGTAAAAGTCTCAAAGATGGTTACAGCCCAGATCGCTGCTGAACAGTCTTTCTCACAGCCGGAGAATTTTTGTTCCGGCCCCAAAGGGGATGTAAGGATCAGGCTACTGGCACCCAACTTTCCCTTACCGCCGCTTTCTAATGGTGCGCTCCCACAGAGTCGGCAGGTGTGGAAAGCGTTACCGAAAAAGGCTTGCCTCGTCCTGGGAATTAGAGGGCACGAGGTGTTACAGCCACTTCTCCCAGTTCAGCAGAAGCAGCGTTGCGTTCCTCATTCCAGCTCCATTCCCGACTCCCTTCCAGTAATTTCCACCACGGTCTATTGATACCGGCAAAGCCATGTTAATGCTGCTGGAGGAAATTAAATCCTCCTAAAATTGCTCTAAGTTGGGAGACTTAATTGCTCTAACCGACAAGAGGGAGCCTTAATTCCACGAGGCTTTAACCTTTCTTCTATCTACTGTCCTCCTCTTTCCCCAAATACCATTGCCAGGTAACTAACCGGGGGTTGCACCGATCGAGCCCTCCTGAAATCAGTCGCTTCATTTTACGCTTCGGACACTTTGCGCTCTCGCTCTCTAACTCTCCCTTCCTCTACAGTAACTCTGCTCACTTGACCACCATTCCCCTAATATATATATAACAATATATATAATATATATAAAATATATATATATAATATATATAACATAATATATATATAATATGGATATATATATATATATATATGTAACCCACATGCTCTCTGCATGCTTATCAAAGCCCACATGGTCCTCACATGCTCCCTGCACACTCTTTCCATGCTGCACACACTTCTCAGTGCCCCAGCACTCCCTGCAGGCTTTATGGGTGCCTACATGGCCCTCAGACTATCCCCATGCAGCTGTGTGCACCCACACACTCCCTGCCTGCCTCCCACACACTTACCAGGACCCAAACACTCCCCACATGCTCCCTGCACTCTTCCCTGCATGCTACCAGCATGCTGCTCCCGTTCTCCCCTATGCCCGCAGGCACCTTGTATGCTCCCCTCCCCTTGTACGTTCCCCGCCCACTGCCCAGCCCCTGCCTGCCTCTGCCCATGGTGTCATCTCTGCAGTGCCCCCCAGCCAGTGTGGCTGTGTTTGGGCCAAGCCAGGTGGCCCGTGTGGCAGCCTACGTCCTCGACACAGTCCTTTGGCATGCCAAGGTCTATGCCTACGCCCTCACACCCCAGGTGAGCTTGGCCCTGTCAGAGGTAGGTGTGCAGTGAGGTGTGTGATGTGAAGCCTGCCCTGACCCCATCCCCCGTGGCTTCTGTCCTTGTCCGCAGGTCTGCCTTGACCTGACCCTGGTTTACCTGTGAGGCCCTGAGCCTGCCCTTGCCCAGGAGGAGGGAGGGGAAACCCCCAGGAACCCCAACACCGGTGGAATCTCCCTGGCTCAGGGTCATGGGGGACACCCCGGTGTCTCAGAGGGCTGGGGGGAACATGGAATGATGGGGAGACTATGGGATCTGGTGGGCACCCTGGGGTCTTGGAGGGCTGGGGAATCATGGGGAGGGTCATGGGAGGCACCCGGGGTTCATGTGGGCACCCAGTAGTGTGATGGTGTCAAAGGGGCACCTTGGGGTTGTGGCGAGGGTCATGGGGGATGCTTTGTGGTCTGGTGGGAATCAAAGGAGCACCTTGGTGTCAGGAGATGTTGGAAGGGGTCTGGAGGGCAGCCTGGCGTCCCAGAGGAGGGCTGGGGTCACCCTGGGATCATGGGGCTGCGACCCTGGCTGGCCCTGGGAACCCCCAGGAGCAGGCTCTGCCCCACCCCATGGTCCCCTGTCCCCAGGGTTTCCCAACATCCCTCCCTGTCACCAGGGGCTATGTCCTAACCCCTGTCTCTACTGTGTCCCTGGAGCCAGGCCCTGACACATGTCCTCTGTGTACCCTGTCCCTCCTGGCCTCTGTGCCAGGCCTCTGCTTTACCCCTCACATCTTCCTGTGTGCCCAGCATCTCCCCTAGCCCTGGAGCCAAGCCCTAAACCCTGGCTTCTGTCCCCCTGTATCCTCTGCAGGTCCCCAGTTCCAGGCCCTGAGCTCTGTTCCCTCCCATCCCCTCCTTGGCCCCAGCCAGGACCCTGTGTCCCCTATCTCCCTGGTGCCAGGCCCCGAGCCCTGCCTCCCCCTGTCCCTTGTTCCCCCCCTCCCTAGTGCCATGCTGTGACCTGAGTGCCCTTGCCCCCAGGGTCCCCAGGGTGGGAGGTAGCAGTGGCTGAGCTGGCCCAGGTGGCTCAGGGGCTGTGCCAGGAGGTGGATACGGGGATCCAGTGTGGTCAGGACCAGCTCGAGGCTTTCCTGGTGCCCCTGGAGAGGCCACAGGGCCGAGGATCCCTCTTGGGGCCCACCAGGCTTCCCTCTGGGGCAAGAAAAGCCTTGAGTGGCCCCAGAGCCACGGTGCGGGATAATGAAGGCCTTGGACACTGCCAGTATCTCTGTGTCCTCTCTGGGACCCACTCTCATGTCCCCTGGGACAGCCCTGCGACTCCCCCAGTATTCTCCAGGGCACCTCTGGGACCCCATCCAGGTCCCCTCAGGCACCCCTGTGTCTTCTGGGACACCTCTGCTGCTCCCATGCCCCCTGCACCCCCTAGCAGCCCTTAGGACCCTCACCATGTCCTCATGTTCCCTGTCACCAACTAGCCCCCCCCATGCCTCCAGAATCTCCCTAATCCCCACATTTCCTGCCCCCACTCCTGGAACACCTCCCCCACATCTCTTGGGACACCTCTGTGTCCCCAGGTCCCCTCTCCCCATCCCTGGGACTCCCCCATATCCTCTGGCACCCCCTACATCTTGCAGGGCAGCCCTGGGACCCCCTAAGTCCCCTGTTCTCCCCCATGTCCTCCAGGACACCATGGGAACCTCATATCCCCATGGGGCACCTCTGGGAGTCCCATGTCCCCGGAGGTCCCTCCCCTGCCATGTCTTCTGGGACACCCCCAAATCCTCTGGGATCCCCCATGTCCTCTGGAACCTCCCCCATGTCCCCACATCCTCCTCTTCCCTCCCTGGGACCACCCAACCACGTGCCAAAGCATGTCAACTCCTTTTTCACACAGTATATTTATTTACTGCTACAGCCCCAGTGGGCTTTGTCCCCATCTCCCTTTGGCCCCACTGGCCTTGGTCTCTGCCCTGTCATGGCCCTGGCGGCCTTGGCCCAAATCCCAAACGCAATTCCTTTTCAGAACTGGGGCCTCCTGTAACACTGGGAAGCAACAGGAGCTAGTTAGACCTTCAGTAACTGCATGCTACTTGAAGGACAACACCACACTTGCTCACAGTTTCCTGCAGCCCAGGACTTGCTCTGGAAGTTTGAGCTGCCCTACACATTGCAAAGGTTTTGCTTGCTTTCAGGTGGCTGCAAAGCAGCTGCCATTGGGAACCTCATACCCATGAGCAAAACAAAGCCTTGTGCATGTCTGCTGAGCAACATGACCCTTTTTCCTGGCTCAGGCTTTTGCGGGGGGGAATCACTGCAGGCTGGTCTGTTTAGGCCACCCGCTATCTCATCAGCCAGCTCAGTCCTAGAGGCTTCCCTGAGGTGTTAAACATCTCTGGAAGTCCCCATTTGCTTGCTTCCTCCGAAACAGCAGGCTGCAGCTGCCAAAGAGGCCCCAGCTGTGTGTGACTTATATCTGCAAGAGCTGCTGGACTCTGATATTTATTCCTCACCTGCCAGGGGAGTTGGGGGGTGGGGAGGTGGAGGGTGTCACTTACAAAACAGCCATGGCATGAGAGACGCAGCGTTTCAGTGTCCTGTGCTGGATTTTGGGCCAGGGCTCTACCCAGCCCCAGCTCGGGCAGGGACGGGCACCCACCAAGCTGTACCAGTTTGGTGGCTCTCTCCATCCCCCTGGCTGTGCGCTGCAAGTCATGCCCAGGGCGATGTCACAGCAGTAAAGAGCAGCACCCCAGGGTGCAACAGGGACCCCGTGCCCAGGGCAGGCCCAGTCTGGATGGGACCTGTGTCCAACCCGCGAAGCACCTTTGGCCCAGTGTCCGGCCCATGCTGTGAGGCTGCCGCTGCCCAGCCTGGCCCTGCTGGCGGGGACAGCCTGGCCCTGCCACCCTGGCCCTGCTGGTCACCAGAGGGGAAACGCCACTCAAATCTGGAGACATTTACCAGAGCAACGGCTGCTGGCCCGTTCTCCACCATCCATTGGCCTCCAACCTCCTCCACTCTTCCGGGCTGGCCTCAGATGGCTCCAGCCTCTGCAGAGCCCGGCTTGCTTGTCTTCACAGGATGCTACAATGGCAGGGACAAATTCCCCCTCGCACCCTGGCTGACTCCCTGCCTGCCCCTGCCGGCCCACAGACTCTGCACACACGCTCCCACTGCCATCCTTCGCCCCCTTCAGCGCAGCACCAGCATCGGACACTGCCTGGGGCTGCTCAGAGACACAGGCATCAGGGGCTAACCCAGCGCATCCCCGAAGCAGGGGAAAGCAGAGGGTGCCGCATCCACCCCAGGCCTCAAGATCCATGACCCTGCAGCACAGTAGTCCATGCCGCTGCACTCTCCTGGGCCTTGGCAGGAGCTGGCATAAACTTACTCTTGTCATGGCATCTCCAGCCCCTGGGTCACTTCTTCTCCTTTTCTGCACGGGGAAGGGAGAGAGAACTCGTAGTTTTGGCCTGCCGGTCTTGCATCATTTCTTTCTGCATTTTGAACTTCTCCGGATGAAAGCCACCATTTTTCTCTGACACTCTTCTGCCTCAAGCAGCAACTATGGTGCAAGGCAAACAGAGAGAAGGCATTTCAGATGGACCTGAGGTCAGAGGAAACACCACTCAACAGCCCAGGAGGCATCTCCCCATTGCACAGCCAATCGCAAAACATTCAACTCCAAGGCCTGCTTTTTCCACCCAAGTCTACAATAACAGCTCCATCCCTCGGACAATGAAGACAACAGACTTTTTCCTTTCTTCTTTTTTACATCAGCATGCTTGGGAGGTTCTGCTCCACCTTATATGCCTGATGATCTATCTGTCATTACTCCTCCTCCTCCTCCTCCTCCTCCCTCTACTGTGCCGGCTGCCGGACTCTATGCTGTGATCTCCAATGTGCTGACTAACCCTGCTGCTTTACAGCCAGGGGGAAAGGGAGGGGCCAACCCCCCCCCCGCCCCGGCCCGTGTTGCAAGTACTTACTAATCAACCCTGGAACCCGAGTGATCTTGCCTTATGGGGGGGTAAAATGCCGAGACTAAGAGAAGATGCAGAGCGATGTGTCCAGTTATTTTCTAATATGCGCACTGAGCACAACCCAAACTGGAGTGGTACCCAAATTCTTTTCAGGGAACTATTTTGACCAAATGAACGGGATAAGATAATTAACAAAGATGCGGAAGTAGCGCAGCAAGCCGGGGGAAATAGAAACCCCTGACTAGCAAATGATCCAAGTTGGGATTATAATAATGCAGGAGATAGAGCCGTGTGTCAAACAGGACTTGGAAATTTAGTAGAAGCAATTAGAGCATGCAGAGAGTTAGGAGTAAATTGGACTAAAGTGCAAGAATGCAGACAGTGATTAGATGAACACCCCAGTGACTTCTGGGGGTCGCTGTGGCAAACCCTGCTAAAATATGGAGGAATGACCCCACAAAACTTCAATGATACACTCGCAATTAGTGTTTTTATAGATCAAGCAGCCCCTGATACACGAAAGTATTTTAAAGAGCATATGCCAGGCTGTCAAGGAGCGGCTTTACAAAAGATTTTAACTGTAGCAGTATTTGTTTATGATGGTCGAGAGGAAAACCAGAAAGCTGAGCAAGTAAAAGAAAGAAAGGAGACGGGGGGGGGGGGGAGGGAAGTGAAGGGAGAGAATGTTATTACTGTAAAAACTTAGGACATGTGCGGTGAGTGTGTTCTTTTCAGCTGCAAGGGATAGCTCGGGGAGGAGTTACAAGTGTGAAGAGTTAGCCCATGGAAACAATCCCTCAGAATAACAAGAAGAAGGGAACCCCGGCGACCCTGGAGAGGCAGTGGAGGACGTGAACACGCCTCCCACAAAGGTTTGCAGGGTCTCCCGCAATTTTCTCACAAATACTAAGGAATGATTTAAAAGAGGTAGAATTACTGGGTGGGTCAACTCTCATGCAATATGTAGAGGATTTACTGATAGCAAGTAAAAATGAAGATACCTGTATAATAGACTCTGTACATCTAGGTACTACTTTAGCAGAGAAAAGGTTACTGGGCATCTCCATCTAAACTCCAGCTGTGTCAAAAAGAGGTAAAATACTTGGGGTTCATTCTAAGAGAAGGGTAACAGCTAGTAGATCCAGAAAGAGTAGATACTATAATAAAACTCCCCCGTCCAGTAACACAGAAACAATTACAAGGATTCCTTGGAGCTGTGGGATTTTGCAGACCATGAATTCCTGGGTTGGGAGCATGAACAAAACCCCTGACAGAGGCAACTAGAAATGAAAAAGCAGAACCCATTGCATGGGGCCCTGAAAGAGAGCAAGCTTTTAGAACTATAAAAGGAGCTTTGGCATCTGCACCTGCTCCTCGGGCTCCCAGGTGATACAAAGCCCTTCGATTTGTATGTACGAATGTAAGAGGATTGCCAGCGGAGTAATAACGCAAAAATTAGGACCCCACCAGAAACCAGGAGCATATTATGCTGCTCAGCTAAATTCGATTGCAGCAGGGGCACCAGCCTGCATTAAATCTGTGGTGGCAGCAGCGGCAATAGTAGAGAGAAGCCGCCCTCTCATTCTGGGACACCGTGTAACAGTCTATGTCGCACATGAAGTGGAGATTCTGCTAAAACAATATGCAGTCCAAGCATTATCGCCACAACGGACACACAGCTACAAACTGATCCTCCTAATGGCAGATAATGTTGTCCTAAAAAGATGCACTACCTTGAATCCAGCAACCCTAATACCTCTGCCTGATGATGGAGAAAAACATCACCAATGTGAGCCAGTAATGCACATTTCAAGTAAGCCAAGGACCTATTTAATTGATGTTCCTTTGCAAAACCCGGATCTAATTCTATTTGTAGACAGCTCATCCTACTAGCTGCAGGGACAGCGACAAACTGGGTATGCTGTAATCAGCCAAAAACGAGTAATAGAGGCCGAACTGCTTCCCACACGAATGAATGCACAAGGAACAGAACTAGTAGCCTTGACAAGTGCAGCACACCTAGGAAAAGGAAAGCGAGTTAACATCTACACCGACTCTCGATATGCCTTTGGAGTATGTCATGCAACAGGGATGTTATGGAAAGAACGAGGATTTTTTTACATCGTCAGGAAAGAAAATAGCTAATGGAGAAGAAATACGTAATTTGCTGGAAGCAGTCCAACTGCCCAAAGAAATTGCTGTAATACACTGCCCAGCCCATACTAAAGACACTACAGAAATTAGTAAAGGAAATGCTTTAGCTGACACTGCTGTGAAGGGTGCAGCTCGACAACCTCTGAGAGAATGTATGGGGCAGTAATCTTATATTCAGAGATAACATTGTTGTAGATACAAGTAATCACTCAAATATCTGTGTTTGTAACTTTACCAAAATTATGGGATGCGACTTTAATTATTCAGCTCCTGTTAGATCTTATCAATTGTTACAATCTAACTATACATTGAGCCAAAATTTACTACCTACCCCCATTGGAATGAATCTTACACTAGTAAAGAAACTACTACAATGTGATGATTTGTGTTGCCTGCTAGAACGCACCCAAAAGAGCGGACAGAAAACTCTAATCACCATTCATCATGATGCAGAAGAGAGACACCACGTCTCGGAAAGGGTAAAAAGGGATGGAGAACATCATGGCTGGGAAACTCTTCTAGGATGGTCACCAGCTGCAACGAAGTTTTGTGCTTCCAAGCATCCCCCTTTAATTTCTGCCAGGAATCCCCTCTCCCTGAGGCACAGGGCACTTTCTGCCTGTGGGGATGCCCAGGGCCACATGGGGCCTGTGCTGCCCTGTCCCAAGGCCTTACTGGCTCTGGTGTGTCCTCTGCAGAAGGCGATCCACATCGCCGCTTTGTGGGGAGCCTCCGTGGGGTCTCCCTGGCCCTGGTGGCAGGTTGTCTGCACGCTGCCTGCAAAGCCAGGAGGGGCAGATTGTCATGGAGCATCACAGGGGAGTGAGGGGAAGGTGCTGGTGTGTCCCCAACAGCATTGGGGGGGGGGGGGAGGGGGGCAGAACAAGGCCTGCAGAGGGGACGGACGTTCTGGACATGCAGGTCCTGCTCAGGGGGCATGTGTGTCCCCTCCAAACCTGATGCTAGTCATGCTGTGGGGTCCCAGCATGGCCACGCAATGGAGCGGCCCTGGTACGCTCAGCAGGATGCCCAGCTCTCTGGGCACAGAGGGGGTGTGGGAGGAACTGGCAGGAAACCTTGTCTTGCTGTATCTCCTCGAAAACTCAGTTGTGCGGAGCATGCATTGCTCCTGGCCCGGTTTGGGGGCACCCAGCACAAGAGGGCTCTACTGCCAGCTGCACCCTTCTAGCTGGACGCTGAAAAGGGTTGAGCGCCCTTATCAGGAAGGGCCTGGCCACATCACCCCAAAAGAGAGCCCTTCCCCACGTGTATGGACACTCTGCCAGTGTGGGCTGGAGTGTTGGCTCTTGCCTGCTGTCTAACAGGGAGATCACGTGCAGAGCCCAGATTTTTCTCACTGTTTTGAATGTGCCTGTTTTTTCAGTTCTGGTGGGAAACCTGCACAAAGCAACTCGTCCGCAGAGCCTGGCCAGGCTATGCGTGGAGAGAGAGCGAGCAGCACAAGAGTGAGGATGTGGGGGGCTCTGAGTGGTGCTTACATTGTTGTTGCTTGCTTTGGGGGCTGGGATGAGGTTTGTGATCCTCTGCAGGGTCTGGAAAAGAAGAAATATTTGGTAGAGTGAGTCAGAAGGAGCCTTCTTTGGCCGTTTTGGAGCTTGGCAGTGAGCTCCCAGGGGCAACATGCCTATCCCACCTGAAGGGAATACCTCCAAGGGAGTAAAACCCGAGGGAATAATCCCAAGCAAACAGCCCCAAGACCCCCCTAGTCCGTGAGGACTCACCCCAAACTGCTCCCATTCCTCTCCCCGCTTGCTCTGCTGGTTCGGGGTGCTGGGGCCTGGCTGTTCCACTGTGTCCCAGTCCCCTCCATGCATTGCTGCCTGCCCACCTGCCCGATGGAGGTAGGGAACCCCCTTTACCCGCCGCGAGGCTGAAGGCTTCTCCGGGCTCTGGGTGATGTCCTGGGTCCAGCAGCCAACGGTGTCCAAAGCGGGCGCTGTCGGTGGTGTGGTGTTGATGGCGATGGGCAGGGGCGAGCAGGTCCGTGGCTCAGGGCTCCTTGCCCCCTCCAGCACGGGCGGTGGGCTCCTGGCAGGACTTGGCACAGCAGCTGGCCTGGGGTGCGTGGTCATGTCCCTCGTCTTCCTGGTGTCTCTCTGGCAGGTCCCATCAAAATTAAGGCTTTTACCTACTCCTGCTCTGCATGGGCACAAGGCAGGGGACCAGCACTTTGCACGTAACATCCACCTGCCCAACAGCATCTGGGGGGACCTCCTCTACTCCTGGCTTTCCTAACTACTTGCATGGGGACAGTCATCCTTGGGCTGGATATGCTGCTTGCGGGTGGGGGAGAAGGGAGTGAAACCCTCCTTTTGTATTGGCTATTGACCTCTGCCCATAGGGAAGGCTGGACAAAAATCTGCTCACCAACCAAGGCAGTGGGGTTGAGGACCACCCCGAAAACACCCTGCTCCAGCCCAACCCTTTGCTCCAGGAGTGGGTCCAGACCTATCAGCAACCCCCCGTCCTCCAGCAACACCCAGTACCGTGGCTCCCACCCCACATGGCTGGGGCTCACAGGTCCATGACTCCCCCCAGGGGTTGTGGGGCCCCCAGTGCCTCCCTTCCCTCCACTCCCTGAGCCCTTTTGGAGTTGCAGCGGGGACCTGCTGTCCCGATGCCTTGCCCCAGCCCGCTCCTCTTACGCAGACAGGATGTTGCTTTGGGGAGCAGCAGCTCGGTGCCCCACAGGGGCCCCCGTCACTGCAGAGACAAGCTCAAGCTCTGGCCAAGCTCTGCCTGGGAGGAGAGCAGGCCAGATGTGAGGACGTGGGGCCCGCAAGCAGCGCTTACGTTCTTCACGCTGGGTTTGTGGGCTGGGAGCCACATCCTGCATGGCTCCAGAGTCTGCAAAATTAGAAATTGTCACATCAGTGGCTCAGAAGAGCCTTTTATGGCACTTTCAGAGAAGAAAGAGAATTACAGTCTCGGCACATGGGGAAGGCTGGAAATAAACCTGCTCACTGCCCCAAAGCGCTGGGCAGGGTTTACCCTAAAACATTCTGATTTAGCCCACTCCTTTGCTCCAGATGTAGAATGTTCTGACTTAATCCTCACCTTAGCTCCAGAAGTGGGTAGAGACCCACTAGTTACTCCCATTTTCTGCAGCGCCTGGCACTGGCACTGTGGCTCCCACCCCATGTGGCTAGGTAGCATGGGTTCCCCACTCTCCCCTCAGGGCTCTGCCATGCCCCCAAAGCTGCCTATCTCCCCACTCCCCAGCCCTTCCTCAGCACAGTGGGACATGCTGGTGCTGTGCCTGGCCCCAGCGTGCTCCTCTTACACAGATGGGATGAGGCAATGGTGACGAGGCCTCTTGTGAGGCACCTTGTGGGGTGACGGGGCGCCATGGGGCAGTATGCAGGGCAACGGGGCTCTCATGGGGCAGCGTGCAGCATAACAGGGCTGCCATGGGGCAGCACATGGGGCGCGAGAGCTGTGCAGTGCCACATGGGGAATGGCAGGGTTGCTGGCAGTGCCAGGGCCACCAACTGCCCCTGAGGCAGCATGTCCTGTGACCCCAGGTGTGGGGCCCTGCTCAGAGGGACCCCTACCCCCCCTCCTCCCCACATCCCCCTTTGCTCAACATGGGGAACCGCATGTCATTGCAGTCCCTGATGGCGAGCTGCCAGAAGCCAAAGCCGACCAGGACGACAGGCCAATGTGGAAACCTGGGAGGCACCATGATGGCGACCACCAAAACGTGTAGTCTTCTCAGACGGGGCTACTGGGTGACCATGCTGCGCCTCTCGAGGTGGCCCCGGGGGGGGAGGGGGGGGCGGCAGGTCCCTGCCAGCGGGGTTCCCACCAGCCGGCCGCGTGGCAGGCCAGGAGCTGTAGTGCCAGGGGCCGGTGCCTTCTCAGCCCTGCAGCAGTGGCCCGCTGGGTCTGTTCCTTACTGGACGTGTGTCACTCACGCCTGAGTCTCCACAGGTCACGGGGGACAGTGGAACGTCCCTGTTTTTCCCCGGTACAGGGCAGGAAGCGTTTTCCATCTCCGGTGGTGTTGCAAGACAACCTTGGAAGCTCAGAAAGAGTGTTCCTGCTGTTTAAACTAGGCAGATGAGGAGAACCTCTCTCTCTTTCTCTCTCAATTTCCTGGGAGGAAATAATTCTTTAATCAAGGCCATCCTAGAACTGCTAAAGCCTTAAAGAAACAGTAAATCAAAATGTTTTGTTTTCTATGTAGACATTGCTAATTTAGCAAAGGAATTCAAGGTATCCCCTAACTGAACTGTCCTCATTATAATACAAGAAAATCACGCCCATAGGTCAGAAAGACCCGCGCCTGGGTGAAGACCCCTCCCCTGAGCATGCGTAGTCATAAAATCGTGTGTAAGCAATATTATAATTGTATGTAAATCACTAACCAACCGGTGTAAGAGGGAAAGTTGCAGACCTTGCAACTTGTATAAATGCTACTCGGAAAGCCTGGGGGGGGGGGGGGGGGTTTGCACTTGATTTATGCGGAAAACACCGAGCAGCCAGGCTTGCACAACTCTGAAATAAATAAGCAAATGTCTCTCCTGAGCGTGTCATTATTGGCTTAGTGCACAGCGGGCAACGAATCCGCTTTTCAGACAGCAGCGTCACCAGGCGGGGTTGTCCCCAGGGGCTGGGGCTGTCCCTCTTGGAAACAGGGAGGGCAGGGAGAGTAGGAGGCGTGCTGCGGGCTCCTGGGAGTCGTAGCTTTGCTCAGGATTGGGGCCAGTTAGGCAGCTGCCGGGAGGAGCAGCGGTGCTGGGAGGGCACGGTGTGGAGCTGTCCTGCTGTGCAGCACAAGGGAAAGTTGACCAGCACCGTTGCTGTCCGAGGACCCTGGAACAGCCGGAGAGACCCTGGGACAGCCACCCCACGGACACCGTGTCACTGCCTCGCAAGGCCACTGCGTTCAGGTACGTTTGACTACATCCGGCAGAAGAAATGTAAGCCGAAGGATCAGGGCAAATAGCTGCTTGTCTAGGTTTGTTACCTAGCGACGCACTGGCAAAGCTTTTAATGAACACTCGTACTTGATCAAGTGCGTATTCATTCTGTGAATATTAATTACTGCCAGACTGCATACATCACTGATCCTTTAAAGCAAGTCCATGGTGTTGGAGTAGCACGTGTAGTGGAGACTAAATGCAATACCACCTCATTTTGATGTTGTTCTCTTCTACGAAAGCACTTGGAGCAGATTAAAACATTTCTCGGACTATTTTGTTTATTGAGTGGACCTTGATACTGGGGAAAAGCTGCCATGAAGCAGACCTAGGAGTCAGCTTCCTTAGAGAAGGTGTCTTGTCCTGTATTTGAGGGCTTCCGGTACGTTTTGACAGACAGTAGTGAGTGACGGGTTTCCTTTGGACCCCCCAGCGAGCAGAAAGTTCTGCCTGGAAGGCAAAATGTTTCTTGCGGCTGGGTTGGAAGAAGCTGGCTACTGATCCAAAGCAGTGACAATTCTGGGGAATCAGGGGAAGTTTTTAAAAGAGAGTCGTTCCCTTTGCTAGAAGGCTATGCACTTCGGTTCCTGATAGCTGTAGTAATCAAGCCAGGTAAGCGACAGGGAGGAGCCCAAGCCATTTTTGTCTAGCGAGTATTTTGCAAGGGGAAAATGAAAGCGCTGCGCCCTGCTCCTTGCTGCCATCGCGTGTCTGGAAAGCGGTACTGCACACCGGGGGCGGGGGGGGAGCACATGCGCATTGCGTTCCAGCGCGCTGACTGCTGCCCTCGCGTGTCGACAAGGCAGCACTGCAGCCGCCGGCGGCCACCGCTGCGTACGAAGACCGTTGCGGGCAGCCGGCGCACACGTGCGCGCTGCCGGTCGCCGTGTTGGCCGCTACTCTGCGCTCTCTCGGGGACGGGTAAGCGAAGGGGCCGCGTTCGTGCCCCCTGCCCGGTGCTCACGGACCGGGAGCGCTTTTCCCGAGAGGGCTTTTCCTTCTCGGTGCTTCCTGGGGGCGTGGGGACGGGCAGTGCCGTCTCGGAGCTGCTCCGCGGCACTCTCTCCCCGGGGCAGCCCCAGCGCCTGCTCGCTGATCCCCGCCGCTCTCTCGGGCGCGGGCAGAAGCAGCCTCGGGGCGCTCGCTGCTCGGCCTGAGCGCCGGTGTGGCGCGGCGGGCTGCGGTTCGCCCGCGGGAGCCGGCCGGCTGCAGCGCGGCGCTGCGACCACGCGAGGGTGGGGCCATTGCGGGTCTGGCCTGCCTCGCGCTCCGCTCCCCCGCCCCTCCGGCTCCCCCAGCGCGGTCCTGGGCGGCGCACGCGCAGTGCGGCGGCGTGCGCCCTGGGCGGCCGGCGCATGCACGGTGCGGCGGCTCGCAAGATGGCGGCGAGCAGGGCAGGTGTTTTCACTGGACGGCGGCGGGCGAAGGCAGGGGCTGCCTGGAGTCGAGCATGTGGGGGCCCTGGTGAGGCGAGCGTGTGCCTTCGGGTGGCCGCGGGTGTCGGGCTGTGTCCTGCCAGCCAGGGCCGTCGCTGCGTGGAGGCGGCGGGGCGGGGTTGGGCGGGACGGGGGGGGGGGTCGGGCCCGGCGTCGCGCCGCGCCGGGTCTGCCGGAGCGCGGCTCTGACTCTCCCTTTTGCGTGTGTCGCCTGTAGGGCCCCAGTTCCTCCCCAGCGTGGGACGGGGCGTGTGCTCGCCCCTGCGGACGCAGCCTGGAGGAGTGTGGGGGGGGGTGTCTGCGTGGGGGTCTGGATGTCTCCAGCAGCGGCACGGCAGCCTGATGCCTCCTCTCGGCTTGGACGTGGGGTCCTTCGCAGCTCTTCTGGGATGCGGGGCCCTTGGTGAGTTCCCTGCTGCCTCCTCTGGCGTTCTCTGCGAGCTCATAGTTCCCTCCACCTCCTCCCCCCCCCCCCACGCCGCCCCCCTGCTTGGTGGGGTGGGAAACCGGTGGCTCCTCCCGCCGAGCTGACAGCCACGTGGGGCACCCCTATGCACTCACTACGCATCTGGGATGGCACCCACACCCTGAGGGCCCCACAGAGTCCCACCCTTCCTGCAACCACCCCCCCAAAGCCATTAAACCACCCACAAATCCTGCCCCAACGCACCCACAGGCCCCAAAACGCCTCCGAGCCGTGCCACAACGTTGTCACTGACTCCAGACCTTCCCCTGCACTCTGTCCAGGGCCCCAGACGTTCCTCAAACTGCTCCCAGACCCAGTCCCCGCAGCAGTGAGGCGTTCTAACAAAGATGGGGTGCGATCTGCGTCTCCGCCTCGACTCAGTCCCGCTTTAGAGAAACAGGAACTTACAGCACTTCCTGGTGAAGAGTGTTGACGGGTGGATGCGCAGATGACAAAGAGATTTTTCTCTCTTTTCTTCTGAGCTGACTCTCAGAAGCCTCTGTATGTGCACGATGTGGCTGATCTGGGATAATTGTGCTGTGCGCAGTGCTTAAGGAGAACATTGCCATGAAATGGCGGGCTAAGGAATAGCCTTAAAAACCTAAAAGGCTCAGGAAAAGCCAACGAGAACACCGATGGGCTCTGGGAAGCCCCAGTGATGCTAGAGAAAACAGTGTGGCTTTTAGGCACCTCCTCAGAGCAGCAGCAATGTCTTGCTCCAGCCTATGGGACAATGGGGACTCTTAATTACCGCCTTGAATTACCACAAGTGTTGCAAAAGCAGAAGGGACTAGGGAGCATGCAGAGCAGGTTATGGACTATATGGTGAGTTTAAACAAGCAACAAGCCCCTCTGCAAATAGGAACAGGTTTAGCCCTAAGTAATAGATGAAGGTAGCTGTGAGTAACGTGAAGCGAAGCGGTGACGTCAGTCACCCCGAAAGCCTCGGAGAAGTGGTCCAAATACCTGATACCCTCGCGGCCTCGGCAGTCTTTTTGGTTTGTTTGGCAGGGTAGCCCACCGAAGGGGGACATCTCGAAGAGAAGCAGCAAGACCTCGGGATCCGGTGGTTCATTTTGGTTGTCGCCTGTGAGGCCAGCATCTGAGCATAAGAGGAAGCTAGAAGCTGTGTTGAAAAGGTAATAGGTTTGAAATGGAGACAGGCAAATCGAGGGCTATCTTTCTTCCACATAGTTAAAGACAGAGAGAGTTGTCGGTTAAGTGCGCGTTTACAAGGGTCTGAGAACAATAACAGTAATACTGAAGCAGAATAAAAATAAGGTTTCACGGAAGATGGCGTTAGGTGGGTATTAGGCAACATGCCCGCCTACCCAATAACCTAGCCCTAATTGCTGTGTGTAACGTTTCCAGACTGTTTACCCTGTAACGTATGATGCAAAGTGCTGTATTAAGACCTTTCCCTTAAGGAAAAGAAGAAGAAAAGAAAAAAAAGAGGGGGAAAAAAAAAGGAGCACGGTAAAGAGAAAAAAACGTGCATAATTCTGTGTGTTTCACTGGAAGTAAAACGTGAGTTTATTGCTTTCTTACAGAGATGGCACCAAGGACAGCAAATGCTGATGAAGAGAAGAGATGGACAAGCGTTTTCTTGTGGTTAATACCTAAGGGACGGGATGAAACAAGCCAAAATGCAGCGGCCCCTCGATATCGCCAGGAACTGCTACAGGAGGAGGCGTTCTGGCACGGGTAACTAAGGTAACTATCGCTAATGACTGTTAGTAGTTATTTCGGCCTCCCAGAGGCAGTGCTGAGGACTGAGTAACCCGTTCCTACCCTGTGGCTATTGTTAACTGTATCTGCCCTTAGTTTTGCTTTGGTTGTTTCTATTTTGTTTTGTTACCGTACATGCATATATGGAAAGGGAAAGATAGAATGCTTACTTTTTTAGATTAATTGCCACGGCTGAAGTTGAAGAGACTATATATGAATATAAGCAAGCTGAAGTATTAAAATCAAATGGAGCCAAGTGAAAGCTGTCTCCCTCTGCCAGAAAAAGGGAAAGCCCATTCCTCCTGGCGAGGAGGGATCGCCATTAATAGTGATCCGAATAATAGATCACCAACATATAACAGAAGGTCTGTACACGTTACAAGACGTGTGCTGCGTACATTCATCTCTGTGTCTGACTTTACATGTCTGTGAAGCATCATACTTCTAAGAGCTGCGAGACAGCAAATTATTATCTTAGGGGAATGGTAGTCAAGTGACCAGATTTACTGAAGAGGAAGCGAGAGAGAGGAGAGAGAGAGAGAGAGGTGTCTGAAGTGTAAAACTAAGAGATCAATTTCAGGAATGCTCGATGAGTGCGAGCCCCGGGTTAGTTACTTGGCAATGGTATTTGGGGAAACAGGAAGACGGTGGATAGAAGAAAGGTTAAAGCCTTGTGGAATTAAGGCTTCTTCTCATCAGTTCCAACTTGGAGCAATTTTAGGAAGATTAAATTCCTCCAGCAGCATTAACGTGGCTTTGCCGGTATCAGCAGACGGTGGTGGAAAGTACTGGGAGGGAGTCATGAATGGAGCTGGGACGAGGAACGTGATGCTGCTTTCACTAAACTGGGAGAAGTGGCTGTAAAACCTCCTGCCCTCTAATTCCCAGGACAAGGAAAGCTTTTTTCAGTAATGCTTTCCACATCTGCTGACTCCATGGGAGCAGCACCACTAGAAAATGGCGGTAAAGGAAAGTGAGTGCCACTAGCCTCACCCTTACGTCCCCTTTGGGGCCGGAACAAAAATTCTTCGGCTGTGAGAAAGACTGTTTAGCAGCAATCTGGGCTGATAACCGTCTTTGAGACTTTTAGCTTTGATCGCACAGGGGCAATCCAATCTGTTCAGTTCCTTCTAAAGTAGTAAAATCAGGGAAATGAAGAGACAGCAGAGTATCATCTATCCAAGTGGCACAGTGGGTGCTAATCTTAACAAGCGGGGGAGGAGGGGTGGTTACTGTGCAAGTGTTACAAGCAGTGGATCTTCTCGCGTGCGTCTGAATGGACGGAGGGGCAGAACACGGTTGTGCCAAAAATGTGGACGCAGAAGATTTCTGAAAGATTAATCTCTAGCGGCTGCTTAGTCTAACTTCCCTGTCACAGCAAGCCCGACTGTCGCCGTAGCTTCCAAACCAGGGGCTGGGGGAAGCGGTATTCGTGGCTTGCGTAGTCTCATTTACCTTGCTCATGTGCGTATTAGGTCCGCTTTTGTGCTTACAAACAACTTTGGATTCTTACAGTTTTCTGCAGAGCTTTGATTTTTTTTTTTTTTCCTCTCTGTCTTTCTTTGCTCTGTACTTTTGCAGGGCAATGGATTTTACTCTGCCTCCATCAACAGGCACTGGCTGGCAAAGTTGTTGTGTCCCAACGGAGACTCTTAGGCAAGACGGGAGGAGTTCGGATTCGCAGCCTGCCAGAAGAATGTTGCCCGGGAGGGGTCGCTTGAGCTATAGGCGCTGGTGCGTACGGCTCGTTCTGTCAGACACGAAGAGGTTTTTCTTTTTCGGTTGCAGAAATCTTAGCTTGGCTTTACACCCTGTAGCGGCAGTATTTTTGTATTTATAAATTTTGTTAATCCTAGGCGTTCAGAACCTCGGGGAATGACTATATGCTGCCGCGAAGAGCTACCGGTTACCACCGCCCTCAGATGGGATTTTTGCTGTCACAAGTTACGGTTTCTTTTAGGAGCCAGCTACAAAAGTAGTTTTGCTATAGCAGAGAAATGGGGTTATGTGTGTATGAGCAACAGCGCCAGAGTTCACAGCAAAACCACAACCTACCGTAATCCATTAGCTCCGTCTCTCTGGAGTTTGGAGGTTTTGGAGGCCTCAGTTTTTGTCCTGCCTTGGCTGGACAGTGCTTTCTGAGAGTGTCTGTCAGAGGCAGAGTTTCCCTGCAGAGGATCATCTAGCGAAGGCTGGAGGTGGCCGGGTGCCTGAGCGAGCCTGCCTGTCCGTGAGAGCCGCTCTGACATCTTTGCGATGAAACAGTGCCAGAGAGGGTGACAGAATCAGCACGGAGGGTCGGTCACGACTGTGGGAACAATCATGGGCCTTGCACTAGGAAGCAGTTCTAGTAGGAGGGCTGTGCATTTGCCTGGCCTCTCAGTAACCGCTGTGGCCTCTTTGCAGGTGCCGAAGCCCAGTTGGGCAGTCGAAGGAGCCTCATCACAGCTGGGATCTCTGCGGAGATGCGCGGCTGGCCGTGGAGGATGAGCTCTGACTTGCAGCGTGGACACAGCTAAGTCTTGGGCTGCATCATACGTGAGCGGGGCTGGGAGGTGCAAGGTGGTTGTCCCCTAGGTGGTTACTGGTGTCGCTGGCTGTGGATGTTTGCCCACGGAGCTGAGAGGACCAAACATACTAATTGCCTGACCTGGAGATGAATTAGTGCTTGCAGGCTTTCAGGTAGGTCCAGTGCAAGTGCAGCTTAGTGCAGTCCCGTGGAATGACGCTTGCACGTGCTCACATTTGAATGGTGGCTAAAACCAAGCCTCTAAACAGCAACTGTAACGTGATTCTGGTGCGTGTCTTCCTGTTCTGCTGTACTTCTAAAGGAAGGGAAAACTTCCTAAGCCGTGGGCAAAACTCCTTCACTTCTCTTGACTGTTTCCAGGCTCTGGAAAGAGCTTTGGGTGCTCTGATGCTTGTTGCTTAAAGCTGAGGGTTTGGAATTTTTCACTTAAGGTTTATTGTTTAGTTTGTTGTTGAGGGTCTCTCACTCTGGAGTTACAGTTTATTACTTTCTTTTGTGGGGCTCAGTCTTTATCAGTCAGCGTTTACAGTTTGCTCATGTAGTGATCAGGGCGCAGGATTAAAAATCCAACCTCATCCATAAATTTTAAAGCCTCAGCAACCACTGGGGTTCCAAGACTTGCAGTTTGTCACTTAGCGTTCAGGGCTTATGACTTGCTGAGAAATTAGAGGGGCTAAATCCTTAGATAATACACTGTAAGCCCTGAAGCCTAAGCAGCAGGCTGCAAACCCTTGTATGGGGTTTGTAACGTTCCCCTGTACCCAGCGTTCAGCTCTGCGCACTGACCTGAGTTCTGGATTTGATATGGCGCAGGCCCATCACACTGAGACTGGCAATGTGACAGGTGAGCTGAGAGCTGTGGAAGTGTCTTGCAGGGCTCTAGTCTGGGGTAGGGCAGAAGTGCAGATAGGTGGGATCAGGCATTTTCCTCTCATCTCTGAGATGAATCCTATCCCTGAAGGAAAAAGCAGAGGAGTAGGCTGTCGGCTACTCAGACACCTGCCACGTCAAGGGCAGTGGCAGGAGCTGACCCTTCCCCGACGGACGGATGGACGCTGCTGTGGTGATGACTCTTCAGGCATCGCAGGTAAGGGGAAGCATGCTGACACTGAGCTCCATGGCAGACTTGCTTCCAGCTATTGTTTCTGCGCAGTAAAGCAATAAACAGTTGCTTTATTCTTTGCACTCATGTCTGTGGTTCCTGCTGTTGGTGATGCCCAGGGGAGGAGGTTATGCATTGTGTCCAGGGCTGGGAGCTGGTCCCCGAGTCCCTTGTACTTTGGAGTGCCTGTGCTTCCCAGGGAATCCAGTGCTGTTCACAGAGCTGTGGGGAATTTCCCTTGCGTTGCCTGGGCTCTTGGGGGTGTTTCCCATCATTGTGGGGGCAGCCAGGGCCCCTGCAGGGCTGTGTGAGGTCCCCAGACTGCTTCTGGATTTGCTTTCATCACTCCCCAGTGTCCCTTGTGGGTCTGGGGCCAGGGCCTGCGTGCCAGGAGTAGGGAGATAGAGTTTCCATGGGGATGGGGGGAGCCCGCAGGCACCATCCTGTCAGCTGCACTGAGCCCTGTGACATGCCTTATGACCCCTCTGGTGTGCACTAAGGCCCTTCATTTGTATTTTGCTTTGCCCCAGAGCCCTGCATTTGCCCTCTGATGCCCTCAAGACCCCTCAATTCACATTTTGGGTTGCCCCCAAGGCCTGTGTGTGCCTTTTGGTGGGCCCTGTGGTTGTTCTGCAGCATGCCACAAAGTTCTCTGTTTAGCTTTCTCTCCTGTCCCAGAGTTTTCTGGGTGCTTCTTGGTGGTGCCCCCAGAGTCACTCTGTTTGCTCTGTCATTGCCTTTTTCTACTTTTGTTGCACCCAGAGCTCTCCCTTTGTTCTCTTGTCCTCTGCATACTCCCCTTTCCTCTCTGTACACCCCAGGGCTCTCCCTTCAGCTTTCAGCAAGCTGCTCTCAGGAGTGGGGGTGCCTCTGCTGTCCCTGATGGGGCTGATGGCTATTCCCTCTCCCCAGTTCCTGCAGGGCTGCAGCTGCAGGCCCTGGGGCTGGGCTGAATGCCAGGTGGAGCTGGGTGACAGGACAGGCCCCAGGTGGGACCCTGTGGCTGGGACAGGCAGGACAAGCCACAGGTGGGGCTGATGGCAAGGGCAGCCACATGCCGGGGCTGCGGCTGCGGCTGCATTTGGGGGAAGCTTGTGCTGGGGCTGGTTCCGGACGATGGAGCTGCTGCTGAGTGCTGCTGCCTGGGACCGGCACGGCGGCTGCCCCATGGAGGAGGTGGTGGATGGGAGTGTCCTGGGCAGTGCAGCACAGTGCAACCAGGATGCACCAGGGCCAGCGATGGCAGTGTGCTGGGGCGGTGGGGGCTGAGGACGTGCTGGGAAAGAGCAGTGCACCGGGGCCATGGAGGTGGAGGGAGGAAGGGGGTGCGCCGAGGCTATGGTGGTATGGGGAGGGGGGGGAAGTAAGGGGGTGCGTTGAGGTTTGGGTGGGGAGGAAGGAGGTGCAGTGGATCTGCAGTGGTGCTGGGGGGAAGAAGGGGGGTGCGCCAGGACGGGGGAAGGGGGGGAAGGCAGGCGATCCGCTGGGGCTGTGGTGCGGTCTATTGCGCGGTCGGAGGAGCGCGGGGGGGGGGGTCTCCTATGTCCGCTCGGGACCGTCTCGGGGAGGGGAAGGAGTGATCCCAGGGAGAGTCGGTGGGGGGGGGGGGGCAGGGGCAGCGTCAGAGTTGACCCGGAGCCGGCCGCGGCGGTGTCGGGGGAGCCCCGGGCCGGTGCTGGGACTCGCGGGGTCCCGCTCGGGGCTCTGCGGTGGTTTCCGGGGGGACAGGGCGGGAAGGGGAAGGGGGGCGGGACGGAAAGGAACGGAATCTCCAGAGGGTCAAAACTCACCTAGCGCTGCGGGCGGGGGGGGCGGTGCCGCTGGCATGCCGGGAGCGGTAGTCTTCCGGCACTGGGCTTCCGAGCGGGCCATTTTTGTTTGCGCGGCATGCCGGGAACAGTAGTCTCCCGGCACCGGGCTTCCGGGAGGCCATTTTTGTTTGAACGGCATGCCGGGAGATGTAGTCTTCCCGTATTGGGCTTCTGGGAGACTATGCTGCGCCTCTCGAGGTGGCCGGAGGGGCAGTTCTCTGCCAGTAGGGCTCCCACGAGCCAGCCATGTTATGCTCTGTGGCAGGCCAGGAGCTGTAGTTCCAGATGCTGGTGCCTTCTCAGCCCTGCAGCAGTGGCCTGCTGTGTCTGTTCCTTACTGGACATGTGCTGCTCACACAAGAGTCCCCATAGGTCACTGGGGATAGTGGAATTTCCCTGGTTTTCCCTGGTACAGGGCAGGAAGCATTTTCCATCTCTGGTGTGACCAGGCAGGCTTGTCCCCAGGGGCTGGGGCTGTCCCTCTTGGAAATGGGGAGGGCAGGGAGAGTAGGAGGGGTGCTGCAGGCTCCTGGGAGTTGTAGCTTTGCTCAGGATTGGGGCCAATTAGGCAGCAGCTATGAGGAGCAGCAGTGCTGGGAGGGCACGGTGCAGAGCTGTCCTGCTGTGCAGCACAAGGGAAAGTCCTCAAGGAAATGTGAACAGCTCTGTCTCTGTCCAAGGACCCTAATACAGCCTGAGAGACCCTGGAACAGCCACCCCACAGCAGCACCAGGGACACCATGTCACTGCCTCCCAAGGGCGCTGCGTTCAGCTATCTTTACCTGTGTGGAAAGAGCCTGCAGGAGACCTGGCCACAGGTACAGAGAATCCCCAGTTGCCTGAAAATATATCTCTTTTGAGACCTGGCCACAGGTACAGAGAATCCCCAGTTGCCTGGAACTATATCTCTTTTCTTTACAAAGATGCCATCTCTTTGATGCCTTGCTGCTGCTTCCATCTTTCTCGGTGCCCAAGCCTACTATGTTCAGATCCACCTTTCTTGCTGCCCTCTGCTCTGTCTGAGCTGCTCGCCAGATCAAAAGGTGTGTGCACCTAAGAACTAGGCCAGGGTGTCTTGGCTGCCTGCTATAGGACAAACAGGAGGGCAAAGCAGAACAGGACAGGAAAGTACATGTGGATGAGAAACAGCTGCTTTAGAGGTCTAAGATGCAGGGGCAACTGAGAGGAGTGGAAGGAGCAGGGGAAAATGGTGATGAGGAAGGTGTGCTGTTAGGGGCAGTACAGTGCAGAAGAAGGAAAAAATTGCTCCTACCATGAAATAAAAACTGACCTTAAGAGAGACTTGTTTTTTGCTCTTCAGGTTATGAATATGCATGACTTCCTGAGAACTGTTCTGAGCATGCAGTGTTGCAGGTCACGACTGCCTGGGCAGCAATCCTCAACTTGTCTGCCAAGACTACACAACAGCTGACAGCTGTCTGTGCAATGAAAGCAAAGGCCAGCTTCTCAGAGGGAAGAGGCAGGCTCCAAGCGGGAAGATTATGGCAGGTGAGCTAATGCCCCAGAACCTTCAGTTTTCCGCTGTGTCACCCCAGGACTCACCCATTTGCTCCCTAGCTCCCTCAGGACCAATCCATTTGCCTCTAGGTGTGCTCCAAGGCACTCCATTTGTTCTCTTGTCCCTTCAAAATTCTTTGCTTCTTTCTACTTCCTGCAAGATTACTCTGCCGTTTGGTGTCTGTAGGCCCTCTGGTAGCATCAAGACTCCTGTGTTTGTCCTCTTGTCCTATTAAGTCCCCCCTCTTTTCCCTCTAGTCTCCTCAAAACCTCTCCGTTTGCCATTGGTGCATCTCAGAGCCTTTGCTTTTGCCCTCTAGTCCTCTCAGGATGCCTGTTTGCCCTCTGAGTCCCTTAGGGTCCATCTCCCAGCCCTTTAGCCCCATCAGAACCCCTCTGAATGCCACACGCTCCCCTCGGGACGCCTTGGTTTGCCTCCGGGGTACCCCAGAACCCTATGCATTCATTACACCCTTTCAGTGTGACCTACAGCCCTTCTTTTCCATTGGTTGCACTGTAGAATCCTCTCTGCCCTATCCCTATGACCATTCCATGTGCCCTCTATCCCATCAGATCCCCTTTCCTTCCGCTCCCCTTTCCTTCTAGTCCCCTCAAGACTCCTCTATCTTCCTTTGTTGTGCCTTACATACCTCCATGTGTCCTCTAGTCGGCTCAAAATCCATCCCCTCCTGTCCCCTCAGAGCACCTCCTGAGGTCTTCCTTGTTACCCAGGTCTTGTATTTTGGCCATCTAGGCCCCTTAGAAGCCCTCTGCTCTGCTCAGAACCCACCCTGTGGTGCTTGTACTGCCCCAGAGCTGGCCTCTGGCCCCCCAGCACCCTTAGGGAACAGCGAGTGTCCTCAGAAGCCTTACAGATATCACCCTGGTTTGCCATAGTCGGGTTTCTGGCCATCTAGTCCCCTTTGGACTCCTGGTGTGCTCAGAACAAATCTCCTGGGGTGCTTGCTGTACCCCAGAGCTGCCTTCTGGCCCCCCAGACCCCTTAGACACCCTCTAGTCTCCTCGCAACCCCTCCAGATTTCTTTCTGCTTCCCCAGAGGCATTTCTTGACCATCTAGACACGTTAGCACCCCTCTAGTGCACTCTGGACCCCTCTTTTCCACAGAATTGGGCCCCCCAGGTCTCTTCTGGCCCCCAGACCCCTTAGACACCCTCTAGTCTTCTCCTAACGACTCCAGATTTCTTCCTGCTTCCCCAGAGCCATTTCTTGATAATGTAGACCGCTAAGCACCCCTCTAGTGCACTCTGGACCACTCTTCTGCACAGAATTGGGCCCCCAGCTCTCTTCTGGACCCCGGACCACTTAGACGCCTCTAGTCTCCTCACAATCCCTCCAGCTTTCTTCCTGCTTCACCAGAGGCAATTCTTGATAATGTAGACCACTAAGCACCCCTCTAGTGCACTCTGAATCCCTCTTATCCACAGAATTCGCCCCCCCCCCCAGCACTCTTCTGGCCCCCCAGACCCCTTAGACACCCTCTGCTCTTCTTGTAACCCCTCCAGATTTCTTCTTGCTCCCCAGAGGCAATTCTTGATAATGTAGACCGCTAAGCACCCCTCTAGTGCACTCTGGACCCCTCTTTTCCACAGAATTGGGCCCCCAGCTCTCTTCTGGCCCCCAGACCCCTTAGGCACCCTCTAGTCTTCTCCTAACCCCTCCAGATTACTTCCTGCTTCCCCAGAGGCATTTCCTGACAATCTAGACCCTTTAGCACCCCTCTAGTGCACTCTGGACCACTCTTCTGCACAGAATTGGGCCCCCAGCCCACCACCCCAGACCACCCGTACTGGTGTACGTGGTCCTGGATGATTGCCTGGCCAGCCAAAAATTCCTTGAGGAGCCAGGGTCATTGGAAGATGTGGCCCACTCACAGCCGTAAGATCCCATGATGATCCTACAACAACCATCTCTCTCTACATTTAAGATCTTGTCCTTTTGTAAGATACTTGTGCTTCTAAGCTAGTCTTTGCCTTTGGCCTCTGAACCCTGAATTATGTGTACTTTCTGATGCTGGAGAGTGTTACTTTCCCAGGCCACATCAGTCCTTGTCCTTTTGCTCAGCTGTTTTTTTTGGTGTTTTTTTTTTTTGGGGGGGGGGGGGTCTTTTCTTTACTCAGCATCTTCTTTTCTTAGTTATGTTCAAAGCAGCTTTTTTTCCCTGCTCTTGAGCTTGTGCTTCTTCTGTGACCAGCAATTGACCATTAATGAGCTGTTTATAGCCCTGGGGGTCACTGCCTTCAACCTGCACCCATTTTTTCAAGGGCTTTGCTTTTATTTCAGGCTTAAAGATCATATCATAACAAGAGACACCTGATACCAAGCTCTGATTCACACAGCAAGTTCTCCTAACAAGTTGGCAACAGGTCCAGTAGGCCAGGACTGGGGCCTCGCAAGTCAGCACTGAGTCCTGTGGCCTCTTGCCAGCAGTGGCAATACTATTTTTCCTGGGCTGCTGGGTGACGCTGTTACGGCGTGGTTTGGCTTGCTTCTGCGTGGTGGTGAAGGCCACGGAGCTGAGCTGGGCTGCCTGTCCCAGACGTGTTTGGCATGGACACTTCATCTGAGGTTTTCGTTGTTACTCAGGAGAGCAGAGTGCTGAAATGTAATTCAGTTGAAGGATGTATAACTTTTTATATCTGAAGCATTTGCAGGAGGAAACATTTAGAGATAACAGCAGCCAATTTTATGGTTTACCAGCAGGACCAATGTTGTCCCTGCAGCCAGAGTGTTTGGGAGCCCAGGAATTTTTGACTTGGTACTTTACAGGAGGCTTTACACTATTCAATGGCTTTTGCACTATTTAATCGAATATAATTGTATTTGTGAGTTAAAAGTAGTGGAATCTGGTCACTTTTGACATTAGTTATCTTTTGAAAAGCACAACTGGAGGGAATTTTATAACAAAGAGCAACTGTCCCTTAAATTTCAATGTATTTATGAAACATTTTTTCTCCGGCAGTCTCTCAAATAACTCAGTGAAGCAGGCTTAACACTGCCGTAGTGATATGCTACTTGTAATACATGTGAAATATGTAATTGCTTTGAAAGAGTATTAAGCTTTGAAAATGTGTTAAGTTTTGAAAGAGACTTAGGCTCAGAAGTTGATATGTGACTAGAATTTGCTTTTAAAACTTATTCTTTAATGTAAATTCTACCATTTAACTTATAGTTCATGTCATGAACATGGTGAACACATGATGAATGGATCACTTAATAATTAAGATGGTTGGTATAGGCCTCAGGCAAAGTATTTAAAGCATTTTTATAACATGCTGCTCTAAAGATTACAATAAACCTTAGTAAAAATAACATTTTGCATGGTGCATTGTTCAAGGGTACTAATGATAAAATTCTGTTAAGTAACTGATATGGCTTCAGTTCAGTGTAGAGAACAAATTTTGTTGTTGTTTTACTTTTTGCCACCTCATTAACAGAAGCTAACATAATGAGTAGGGACTACCAATCTCAAAGACTGACTAACAATTTCACATTCTTTCATTTAAGTTTTAATTTACTGGTCAATATAACTATTCTTTTCATTTGGAAAACATTACTATTACTTTATTGGATTCAGCAGTAGACAGTCTCTGTATCTAGAATTCCCGTCTGATACTCAAGAGAATTTGCTTTTTCCGCTGCTTGCTGGCATCAGAAATTGTGCTCGTGGGCAGCAGAGCTGTCTCTGGCCGTTGTCAGGAAAGCAGACGTTCTCCTGCAGATGGGTCTGCTGCCTTACTGTTCATGCTTCCCAAACTTTAACTTTTCTTCTTAAAGCATCTACTGCTGGGTGTCTCCCAGGGCTTCAGTAGTTTCTTACTTTCCTGTAATGATAGTGCTAGTGCTGGGCAGCGAGGCCGAGCAGACGAGGCTGCTTTGTTCAAGTATCCAGAATGCCTCTGGTGGGTTGCAGCTGCATTGTGGCTGGGCTGTGTGCGGACAAGTTTGCAATCTAGAACCATTTCTTATATCAGAGGGTGTACAATGGTTTGGTACAACAGTCTCCTTCTTGTGATAGTGGCTAATCGAATTTCTGTATCTTATGGACAGGAAAGTACAGGAGAAAAATATATTTCTGAAAGCTGTCCCTTGTTTCTATATGGTTGATGTCTCTGCTCCTGGACAGATGCTTAGAGTGTTTGATATCTGCTCAACAAGTCCAAAAGCTTGCCAGCGTAAAGATAACACCTGTAAATGTAGTGCTCTGCTGTCGTTTATGAATATAAAGCATACGTGTTCTGCGTTCTGCCTTTATAAAGGTCGGTCTCACTCACTTCAGTTAAGTCTTGTTTGCACTGTAAATTACTTACATTGAATAATGCCTGTCAAATGCAACTGCAATATAAAAAGGGTTCTTGGGTATCTAACACTGGGATTGTGCTGTTTTTCCCCTGCCCCTGGGGGGTTCTTGAGTGTCCATTTGGCTCAGCCTTGGTGGAGGCAGCCCTTAGGTGTGAACAGCTTTTCACTAGGATAATTGAAAGACGCTTTATGCCAGGGGCCTGGGAGTCCAGGCAAACCACCTAGATTTATGGGAAAGAGAATCATCCATCAATTCAGAAATTAACTGTTTCTCAGAATTTACCCTGCGCTACAGTTTTTTTCTGTTGACGACAGATACTCAGTCTGACAAGTGCAGCCCTTCTTTCTGAATAAATCCAAATTCCTCTCCACTTGTAACTCTGGAAGGTAATAATTGGTGGTGCTTCCAAAATATGTCTGTCCTGTTTAGGGATCTGCCTGGAAGCAAATGTAGTATACATATTTTACAGCAAATAAGTTACTTGCTTAATTAAACATTTTTGTCAGTTTTAAAGCGGGTAATAAATGACAAAATATTTATCTACATGTTCTGCAGACAATTTGTGAGAACAGATTTTAGTGTCTGTGATTACTTTGGTTCTTGCTGTTTAGTATTCTTGTTGATTATTCGTTTCAGTCATTGTGTTCTTTTTACCGTGAGTGGAGAACTGAAAACTGTACAAAAGTAGAACAACAGAAAGCACTCTTAATTACAGACTGGTACTTATGTTTGCATTTGAATGCCAAGCGATTAAGAACAATTTTCCTGGAATGTTGGCCAAAAATGCAAATCTTATTCATGGGAATAGTTAGGAATAGCAAAGAAAAGCACATGAGAAGGGTCTGAGAAGTGCGGTCTAACTAGAAATGTGTCTGCAGGCACTGTGTCTGCTCTGGTGCCAGTTCAGTCTGGCTTTTTGTGGGCTGACGGCTCTCCTGCGGTGGCCCTGGGAGCAGCTGGGGCAGGGTATTACTCAGGTTCCCCCACCTGCCCTTGTTACTCTGCTGCTTTGTGTGTGTGTGCATGGGTGAGCTTTTTAATCATATAACCTAACATATTCAAGTATAAAAACAGGTGTTATTTCTGTACTGAATAGTCTGCTTTCTGCTTGCTCTCACAAGTAGCATTGGGTGCTATTCCCTTATCTACTGTATTATACCAACAGTTTCTGTCATCCCATTTCTGTTCCAATATGCATGCGTATAGACAGAGATCAAGTTTCTCCTTAGTAACTGAAACAGATTCATTTCTTTTAACTTTTCGCTATAAGATAACTCTTCCATACTTTAATTGTTCTTATGTCTCACTGCTCAAACATCTCTGATTTTTAGAACTGCAAACAGTATTCCAGTAGAAACTGCCAGTTTCGTAGTAGTATACCTTTCCTCTTCCTTTTAGACACACTGTTATTCAGGATGTTCATATTCATTTGATTATTTGTAGTATCTTTTGCAGAATAATCATCATCCTGGATAGCCATCACCTGGAGTTTAATATAGTCTACATTCTGTTTCTCCTGGATGTATGACTTTGTATTTGAATAAGCAGCAACCTATTTGAGCTTGTCCAGGTCATTAAAATTCATTTTGTCTTGGTGATTTGTCATGGAAAGCATGACTTAAATATCTAGGTATAAAATCTTCTTCAACAAAAAAGAATATTCAAAGTTAAAAATATAAAATGAAAAACAGTGAATAGATCTTTAAGAAAGTAGTGAAAATATATTCCTTTTCATCTAAATAGTTCCAGCTTTTGTGGATTTAACATAAGATATTTTCAAATGTATGGGCCTAAATTTAAGCCTAGATTATGAAAATGTTGGCTATGAGTCAAACTTTCATACCAGCTTTGAACTCATTACCAGAGCACACCCTTTTGCACGCATTTGATCATGCAAGGCAAGTAAACAGCTGATTTTTACATACGAGTATTTTTTGTGTGTGGCTTGAAAATATACAGATGATTTGTGTCTGAAAGATTTTCCTTATTTTAATGTCCAATAAGACATGGTTTATTTCTTAAAAAAACAAACCAAACAAAGACCCTTAGCAATAGAACAGAAAAACTGAGAGAAATCAATGACAACTGTCATCAGCTATATTGCATACAATAATGAAGTATTTTTAGGCTAATCATTTATATGAAAAGACCTTAGATGAATTTAGTTTTGGCTGTAAGTCACAATCCACTTCTACAGTTTTAAACAACATTGAACACTGTATGGAAGATATATTTAAACCACATCTTTTCCAGCATATAACAGATCACATGAATCAATCACCTCTATGCTGGACAAGTTCAGAAGAGTATGGAGCAGTATTGCAGCTTTTAGGCAAGAAGAGAACATTAATGTTACGATCATTGGCCTGCTGCAGAGTATGGGTGACATACTCTGACCCAGTAATAACTGTATTAAATACTTCCTGATGAATTTTGGAGTATCGGAGAGAAGGCATCCCATGTTAGAATCCTACATACCTCTAATGTCCCCTTGGTCAAGGGGATATTAGACCAAGGACAAATGCTCATGTAGGTAAATTTTTTTCAGATATATTTAAGATGCTGCTCACTTGAGTAGATTCATATCCATTCACCTGGAAAGGAAAATATAACTCATTGTGCCTAGATGTACTCAGAAAATATCCTGAGTAAGTTCTGTCTTTAACATTTAAAATATTTCACTGTCCCTTTCTCAGCAGGGGCTCAGTCATGCAAGGACTAAGCACTTCCAGGTCCCTGCAGGCAGCAGTGACCATGAGATTGCACAGCCCTGCACAGTGTCAAGCCTCTATTACTCATCCAAATTCTGTACTTGGTTTTGTGCCTTTGTCAAACCAAAAATATTTTATGAAAGTTTTATGCATTTTATCCTTCTGAAATACATTAGAGTATCACTGGACTTCAAGATACTACTTGTCTATCCACTGTTTGGATTTCTTTCATCTGCACAATATCTTTCCCTGTCACCTATTATTTCTGTTCTCTGGTGTTGTACATTTGGCAAAGCTGCCTGGGAAAGGCAGTATCAGCACGGATAAGAACCAGTCATAGAGGCATCAGATTGCCTGCACCAGACGATACAGCTGGTGTTACGTGCCATGAAGAGCTCCTATGTGCATTTCTGCTACTTTGATTTTTTTGTCTTTGCTGATCTAAGTTAAAGAACACTTGTCCTCCCTGGTGCTCTGCAGCCAGCTGACTTCCTCCCCTAACTCCTTCACCTGGCAACGCAGCTCACCGGCAGCAGCACACCCGCTGCAGGAAAGATGACCGTCAGCCCCAGGTCACGGAGAGGCCCCGGCCACTCCTTGCAGCCTGAGGCTTGCAGAGCTGCATCCTCCATCGGAAGGTCTGTCTGGGTGGAAACTCTGATGCGGTAGGGACGGTGACTGCAGCAGCTGCTGGGGAGCGCACCTTGTGTGTCACAGCCACCCCGAGAACGTGCACGCTGCCCGGAGAGGAGATGAGGCGCCCTTCTTCGTGCCCCGCTGCGCAAGCTGCTGCGTCTGTCGGCTGCATCTGCTAGCTGCTGCTGCTGGTGAGCGCCGCAGCATCTCCTGTCCCACCTGCACCCCAGATGGACACCTGCTTCTGCAGGGACCACGTCCTTCCCCTTACATTTCTGTAAGCGGTATGGCCACGGTGGGTGTCTTTGCTGTTAGCACTAGCACTTTGGTCACCGCACAGCCTTCAAAGGCTTTAGGTCAGCTGGTAGAAAAGGAGGTGAAAATGTATCTCATGAGTTCTTTCTTGCTGTAGCATTTTAGAAGATACTTTTGCTGCTGCATGAGTGGTTATTTATGTTTTGCACAGTAAAGGCATTTTATGCACTACTCAAGTAGTTCAGCCCTTTGATTTTTATGCCATATGGTTATTGCTGTTGCTTTTAAACAAATTCAGTGCAATCCTCTCATATAACTTATAATAAAACTGGAGTATCAACTTAACACGCAGGTTATTTTAAACAATAAAATTTCCCCCTTGGGCATCGTGTTCTCCTCTTGTGAATTTTTAAAAGGCAATCTTGTGTTACATTAAATGCTTTTGTGGAAATGATATTAGTAATTGGATTCATAATGGATGGCTGTTTAAAAACAATTGCTTACTTTAGATGAGGCAGGCTGAAAAGCAGGTGTTGATTTATCTAGGATAATTAAATTTCTCTGTTTAAAAGAACTAAATTCTGGGATGTGACTTGTAAGTATCTCCTTTCACTGGTCATTGCTATTTCCAAATTTTCAACCTCATTATCCTTCCTGCCTATATCCCCATGCTGAATATCATCCTCCTGATTCGCTAAAAATTGAGGTTATGCATTTGTTTAGCTTTGGAGCTTTTCCAATATTATTTTTAATAGCTACCTTCACATGTTTCTTAATATGCAGCTTTGCTGACACAGACTGTAGTGTGCGTAAATAGAGATGACTGAGGTTTAACCTTTAAGCATAGTAACAACTCTGCTGAGCACTGCTTTTTGCAATTATGCATTGTAGTAAGAGTCTAGGTCATGCTTTCTCAGGAACATCCCTGTGGAGGACTGGCTTGAGGGCAGAGGTCATGTGAAGACTGAACAACTAAAGGAAGCAGAACTAAGTGCATATCGCACACAGTTGATGTGAGCCAAGTCCCGTACGAGAGTAAAAACAGCTAGAGCCAAGGACACATTGTCCTTGGCTCCAAGGTGTTATCAATGATTAGTCCTGGGAACTTGCGGGTGATGTAATGCAGAAGTTGCTGGGTAAACCAAATTGCTGTTACCAATAAGGAGCTCAGCTTTTGCAATGTGTATGAGCCTGATTAGTCCTATACTATATAAAGAAAGACCACACCTAATAAAGTTGAAGTACACTGATCACTCATATTGAGCGTCTGGGTCTTCCCTCCGTCGGCTCCTCCCGTGCAAGTTTCCAACAAATGGCGCCCGAACAGGGACCCTGCCGGTCAGGGACTCGGTGATTAAAAACTCAGGAGTCGACAGCGTGCTAGAGACAGCTGGTCCTGCTGTGCTAAAGGCGACGAGACACAAAAGGGGGTCTACGTGCCAGAGTTACAGAGGAGGTGGAGAGGACACAAACAAAGGGGGTCCGTGCCCAGGACGAGACGGGGTCCTGCCAGAAAGTCTCGCCGCAGGTCTTGCAAAGGTTGCAACGGTAAGTGAGTAACCACGGCGCGACAAGCGGCTTATTATTTATTAAGATGCTTTTTAGAAAAGCGAGGTACTCAAGGAATAGAATGTCATAAGGAACTCCCAAGGCTATTAGCTTACGGAGTGGCTAAGGGGTGTTTTGTTAACCCAGATAAGGAACTCCCAGGGCTATTAGCTTACGGAGTGGCTAAGGGGTGTTTTGTTAACCCAGATATCATGTTCGAACAAACTGAATGGAAAAAATTTGGGGACAAGTTGTTTGATGAAGTAATAAGTGACAACAAGACAGCAAAAAAGCTGATGAAGCCGTGGAGGGCAGTTACTAATGCTCTCGCACCTCAAAGAAAAAAAGAAAAAAAAAAAAAAGAAAAAAAAAAGAAAAAGAAAAAAACAAAAAAAGAAAAAAAAGAAAAAAAAGAAAAAAAGAAAAGAAAGAAAAAAAAGAAAAA
This sequence comes from Dromaius novaehollandiae, assembly GCF_036370855.1. Lineage (NCBI taxonomy): Eukaryota > Metazoa > Chordata > Aves > Casuariiformes > Dromaiidae > Dromaius > Dromaius novaehollandiae. Next base: position 1,414,661 of record NC_088105.1, read on the forward strand.
AGTAAAAAAAAAGTAAAAAAAAGTAAAAAAAATAAAAGAAAAGAAAAGAAAAAAAAAAAAAAAAAAGAAAGTAGCTGCCGCCGCCGCGGAGCGTTTGGGAAGCCCCGATGGGTTCAAGGAACCCCCGCATGCAGAGGTGTCCCCTGTGTCCCCATACCCATCGCCCCCCTCGATCCGAACCTTTAATATTGCCCAGGGAGGGTCTGGGAACACAGGCCTGCCAAAAGGAGCAACATTGACCATGCGGCAGATCCCCCCTCCTCCCTCAGCACCTCCCCCCTCTCTCCCTCCCCCCCCTCCCTCTCTTTCTCCCCCCCCTCTCTCTCCCCCCTCTCTCTCCCCCCCTCTCTCTCCCCCCCCCTCTACCCCCCCCTCTCTCTCCCCCCCTCTCTCTTCCCCCCCCCCTTTTTCTCCTCTCCTCCTCCTCTTCCTTTGGCCACAGTTATCTGAGGACACCCATCTCAGGCTATCAATGTGAAATAAGTTTTTCTCTATGATATTAATGGTCAGAAACCACTAATAAAAGCAGTTTGGAAAAAAAAAAGAAAAAAAAAGAAAAAAAAAGAAAAAAAGTAAAAAAAAAAAAGAAAAAAAAAGAAAAAAAAGAAAAAAAAAAAAGGGGGGTATCCCATCTTATATGGGAATAAAGCAGGGCCGGGAAGAGCCTTTCGGCTTATTTATTGACAGAGTAGCCAATGCTATACAAGCAGCAGGGGTACCAGATTATCTGAAAGGGACTATCTTGAAACAATGTGCAATACAGAATAGTAACCCTTCAACGCGTAGTATTTTAGCCACACTCCCGGGAACATGGACTATTGAGGAGGGGCTAGAAAGAATGGCACAGGTACCTGTAGGACCGCAAGCTATGCTAGTAGAGGCGGTGAAACAATTAGGAGAGAGCATGAGAGAGCAAGCACAGGCGTTGCGGGATAATATGCAACAGAATCAAAGACAGGTATTCGCTGCCCTTGCTCCTTTGCAAAATCCCGGCGGAAATATCCCCCCTGATCGACGATTGGCACGCTGCTACCGATGCGGCATTGTTGGTCATCTTCGCAGAGAATGCCAAGCTAGTAGAGTATGGTGTCCCAACTGCAAAAGCAGTAAACATGATGGAGCGGCTTGCTGGAAGGCTGGTTCGGGAAACGCCCAAAGAAGCGGGATGAGCCGCCCCGCGACGACACAAAAGGCGGCCTTCACCACAACAACTCAGCAACCCCTGCAGTTAACACAACCACCTCAGCCGGCGCCCAGCTCCACTCCGAACAGCATGAATCCCTTTGTCTTCGACCAGCCACCAGAGGGAGTCTCGGACTGGACTTGGCAACAGCAGTAGACGCCACCTTATTGGATACAAAGCCAACAAGAATCCGGACGAATGTCTACGGACCAGTAACTATTAATCATGAGCCGATAGGTGCCTTACTGATTGGAAGATCGTCCGCTACAATGAAAGGATTACAAGTTTTGACAGGATTGATCGACAAGGACTATTTCGGGGAAATACAAATTGTGGTTTCAGCAATGTTTCCACCTATGCACATACCACAAGGATCGAGAATAGCTCAACTTATTCCGCTTCCCCACCTGACTGAAGGGGTGGCACCAGCGAAAGAGCAACCACGAGGCTATGGTGCTTTTGGTTCCACTGGAAGTGCAGTATTACTGACTGTCGGAATGCATCAAAGGCCCCGACAAACCGTGACTGTAAAGTATAAAGAAGAATCTATACGCACTAATGCCTTATTAGACACTGGAGCGGATGTATCAATAATTAGCACTAAGATTTGGCCCCAGCATTGGCCAACCCGAGAGACCAGCTCTATGGTAGCTGGGGTAGGCGGGGTCACCCTCGCCCGAAAATCATCGACGCTACAATGGACTATAGGGAACAAGGTGGTTAATTGCTCCGTTTCCATTTTACCCCTACCTGAAGGAGTGCAAGCATTAATAGGGCGCGATATCCTTGCCCAGATGGGTATGGTGCTTACCTCGGAACACCCTTTATAGCACCGGCCATTGCCTGGACTTTCCCAATCCCACTCAGCTGGAGGACTGATCAGCCTGTGTGGGTAGAGCAATGGCCGCTTAAACGGGAAAGTCTCATTCAAGCACATGAACTAGTAAAGCAACAGTACAAACAAGGTCATCTAAGATTATCTACCAGCCCTTGGAATACCCCAATATTTGTGATCTAGAAAAAATCCGGCAAATACAGACTTTTACATGATCTACGTGCTGTAAACAGACAGATGCATGACATGGGTGCTTTACAACCGGGGTTACCCAATCCAGCAATGATCCCAGAAGGCTGGCACCTGCTAATCATAGATTTAAAGGACTGTTTCTTTACTATAGCCCTCCATGAAGATGATAAACAGCGATTTGCATTTACACTCCCTGCTATCAATAGAGAGGGGCCAGACCAAAGATTTGAATGGACAGTACTACCGCAGGGTATGCGAAACTCACCAACCCTCTGTCAACTCTATGTCGATGCGGCACTTCAACCGTTACGTCAACAGTGGCCAGAGACCATAATATATCACTACATGGACGATATATTGTTGGCACAAAAAAAACCCTTTTCTCCTGAACAAAAATTTGATCTAATCACACAATTAAAGAAAAAGGAACTTGTAGTGGCCCCGGAAAAGGTACAAGAATCCAGCCCCTGGCAGTATCTAGGTTGGCATATTTCGAATGCCACCATCAGACCACAGAAATTGACAATCAGGACTGACATAAGAACACTCAATGATGCTCAAAAACTACTAGGAGACCTCCAATGGATCCGTCCGGTTGTCGGCATTCCTAATGAACTTTTAAATCTGCTACGCCCCTTGCTGAAGGGAACAGACCCAGCGGCTGCCGTCACGCTCACAGAGGAACAGCAACGGGTACTCCAGGAAATTGCATCGCTAATTACTACGCGTGCTACGCACCGACGCCTGGAAAATCAGCCACTTGATCTTACTATTTTATGTGGCCCACAATACCTAATGGGAGCCATTACACAACACAAAATAAAAACGGGGGAAAAAAGAGGGTTGGCGGAACCCATTGTACTAGAATGGATAGCACCACCGTTACAACCAAAACGAACTATTCAAGAAAAAATTTCAACGCTGGCCGAACTCATTAGGACACTCTTCGCCCCTGACTTACATGATCAGCGTTGGTCAAATCTGACTGCAGCAATCAAACATAGAAGAAGTGAGAATCGTCGAGGCAAGCGTGAATTGAAAAAACTAGGTTCAGATTGCGCTGATGATATAGAATTATGGGGGCCTGCGGAAAGGTTTTTCGCCGCAGCTTTAGACCCTAGCGTTGCAGTTGCGCATGCCATGTCTAATCTAAATAAACTTGCTTGTTGGGCTGTTAAGCAATCAAATGTTACTACACAAATTCTCTCTGAAATGTCACAGGATATGGATAGCCTGAGACATGCAGTGTTGCAAAATAGAGCAGCTATAGACTTTCTGCTTTTGGCACAGGGACGCGGGTGTGAGGATTTTGAAGCAATGTGTTGTTTTAATCTTTCTGATCATGGACAGTCAATCCATGAGCAATTGAAATGGCTAAAGGACCACACTCAGAGAATCACCGTACAGTATAATTGGTTTGATGATCTGTTTAGAAAGATGTTTGGTAATGTGAGTACCTGGATTTTGGGCTTGATCAAAGAAGGGCTACGTATTCTATTCATAATTGTATTAATTTTAATTGCTGTAAGAGTGATTTTTGGCTGCTTAACACAAAAGCTTGAACAATTAACTAAAAAGGTCTTTCTCGCACAAAATAAAAACGGGGGAATTGTGGAGGACTGGCTTGAGGGCAGAGGTCATGTGAAGACTGAACAACTAAAGGAAGCAGAACTAAGTGCATATCGCACACAGTTGATGTGAGCCAAGTCCCGTACGAGAGTAAAAACAGCTAGAGCCAAGGACACATTGTCCTTGGCTCCAAGGTGTTATCAATGATTAGTCCTGGGAACTTGCGGGTGATGTAATGCAGAAGTTGCTGGGTAAACCAAATTGCTGTTACCAATAAGGAGCTCAGCTTTTGCAATGTGTATGAGCCTGATTAGTCCTATACTATATAAAGAAAGACCACACCTAATAAAGTTGAAGTACACTGATCACTCATATTGAGCGTCTGGGTCTTCCCTCCGTCGGCTCCTCCCGTGCAAGTTTCCAACACATCCCAGTCTTTAATTCTTGTTGTAAACACAAAAACTGAAAGCACAAGAGTTCCTGAGCTACTCAGTTTCTCTGACTTTTCCAGCCAGGTCTGTTATCTGTGGAGGTTTTGCTGATGGGCTCTTGGCTTTGAAGAGCTTCTTCCACTGATGAATGCAATCTGGCTGCCATTGGAATAGACGCCTACTTCTTTCCCTTTAATTTCCCTTGAGAAGGTAAATAATCGTTCAGCACAGAGAGGAATGTCTTTTTCTTATGCAAAAAAACCCAACCCAAAACAAACAACCTTCCCCTCCCCAAGAAAACAGAGTCTGAAAGGCAGCCTGTGAGCCAGCAATCTGAACAGCAGCAAGGAAGGGCTTGAGTTCTGGGTGACTGCTAGCTTGCTCTTGGCATGATTTTGGCTCATACCAGCTTGGACTGCCTCAGGCAATGCTTGGACATGGTTATAAGGGGGATGGCACAGACCAGGAGTTATTCCCAACAAGCAATACAGCAGAAGCTGTCCTGCATTGGAACGAAGGTGGGATAGTGTTTATCTGTGTGATTATAAACCCAGCTCTGACACTGCTCCTTGGGGCCAGAGAGTGTACCCCAGCTTAGACCTAGCTCGGGAGTTTGGTCAATGGTTCTTTAGTTGCATAAACCACAAAGGACTCTTCTGTTGGCCACTTATTCCTTTGGAAAAATGACTTAATTCTGTAGTGTCCTTGTGACACAGCAGCTCTTCCAAAGTTGTTGACCAAGAGAAAAAGTGGGCTGCTCGTTTCATACAGCAGGCAAATCAGTGCTCCCAGAAGGGCCCCGTCCGCTTGCCTCTGGTGGGGAGTGGGGCACAGTCGTGCCTGGGGAGTCGTCCTGGGGAGGTGCTGAGGGACACTGCCAACAGGTGACTGGAGACGCAGCTACAGGAAATAAAAGAACTTGGAATTCTTCCTGGCTTAAGTGTGTAGGTTGCTAACAAATCAATAATAATGGTGTTACAAGACAACCCTGAGAAGCTCAGAAAGAATGTTTGAAGTAGGTAGATTTGGATAACTTCTATCTTAGATAGAATTTGCTTAGCATGAGTAGCCGCACACTTGCTTAGCATGAGTAGCTAAATTTGCTGAAGCCTTAGGCCGCGCTCCTAGTTCGGTAAGAAAGGGCCTCAGAGCTGGTGCAGGCTGGAAAGATAAGGGAGTTACAAGCAGTCTGCATTCCTGTGCCCCACTCTCCGAAAGGGAGGATGCCAAGGCTGAGAAATAAGGCCTGTTTGGGCGCCAGGACCTTGGGAAGCAAAGCTTCCTCTCACTGTTGAAACAGTGCTGATTAAGGGGTCTGGATTATGTCTTCTTCCTCAGGGCCTTGGGAGATAACACCTACTGACCTAGCTGGGGCAGTGTTAATTGATCAGGACCTTGAGAAGCAGGGGTGGGACCCAGGGAATGAGAAGAAATCACTAACCAGTCAGTGTAAAAGGGGAAGTCGCAAATCTGGCAATTTGTTTGTATAAATGCTACTTGAGAAGTTGGGGGGGGGGTGCTTGATTTGTGGGAAACCACCGAGCACCCAGGCTTGCGCAACTCTGAAATAAATAAACAAATGTCTCTCCTGAGTGTGTAATTATTGGCTTATTGCACACCGGGCAACGAATCTGCTTTTCGGACAACAATGGGACATAAAATCAAAGGCTAAATTACCTACCTCCATTGAGCAAGTAGGAGGGATGCAGGACCACCAGGGAGAGTGTGTGTGCTCCAAATCTTACCTCTGAGATCTGTTTTTAAGATTGAATGGTGCTTATACTGTGGATTTGCCATTCATTACACCACTGTAGACTGTCTTAAATTGCAGGTTATTTGAAAAGTGGATGTTTCTAAGTTATGAATAGTCTAATTTGATTATTAAAGTTTTTTTTTTCTAGTTTTGTCCTAATTAAAAGTATTCTTAAAACCACTTTAAGTAGTATAATCAATTTCATTATAGTGGTCTCATCAGCATGTAATATCTTAAATCAAAAGCTTCCAGTATTGAATTGCAGGGGATTATGGCAAATTAATAAACTATGAAAATTAGAGATGCCCTGGGTGGTTGTTAATCTTACTCACAGAAGTATTTTTAAAGACTTAAGTAAACTAGTCAGGGTAGGCAATCTGGAAGATTCTGTGCACTTCCAATATAGTAGATGATATAATATCTGCTCTGGACATTAAAGTGGAATGATAGAAGATACTTTTCTTTTGCACCTCTCTAGTTAAAAGGCATATTGGTAAGCTATCAGCTGGGGTTATTAGGTTTTCATTTCAAGAATGATGTTTGGCTTTGTGGAGAGCAGACAAGGCACTGTTTATTCCAAAGGCCTGCTGAAGAGGGGAAGGTATTACTGTTCACAGATGGGGAGTGGGACCGGGCGTAGGCCAGGTAGTCTCTCCCTGCCCGTGGACACACGCCCCAGCTTGTGCAGGATATGATGACAATGCCTTTGTCACCACCTCTGTTATTATCTGCTACCAACCACTTGCGGCCTAAACTAATGTCAAGAGCCTGACCCACACCAAAGCTGCCTCATAAATCAAGTGAAAAGGGGAATTAATATCTACAACTACATGTTGATCAGGCATGAGAACCCATGATGGGGGGCCTCCACTATTTAGTTCTCTAAATCTGAAGGGTGGAAACCTTTGTCACAAGTTTTCATTAATTTCCCTTCCCTTTTGAAAACCCAGTCAGCAGGTTGAGCCCAGAGGAGTGTGTCAGAGTGACATAGGTTCTGGCTACTGATAAGGACGTCAAGAAACCTAATCACAATAGAAATGCGCCTTAGAAGCATATAAAATGTGACAATAACAACAGCTCTTTGGAGCTCCCTCTCAGCTGGTCTGGGACCCCCCCCCCATTGCGTCCTGCACACTTGAGACCCTCGCCCGACGTGGAACAGGTCGTATTACCCCTGCTTGCTCGTATTACCCCTGCTTGCTCTGTATGTAGTGTAGTGTGTTATTTTTACCCTGTTAAATATGGAACTTGCTATATTGTTTAAACTCTCTTGCTTAAGGATACTGGTGTACTTAATAAATATCTGAAACCTGACAACCGCCTGGCTGTTTGGTCAGTGAAGCGTTTAAAGAAAAAAAATACAAGTCACCCCTCTGGCCACGAGCGGTGTTCGTGACACCTCCATGTCTCATAGGGCAGTGGCAGGCCCATAACTGCTGGCTGTGCTTGGGAGATCACAGCAGACACCATGTCTGATAGGTCAGTGGCAGGCCAGTGAATGCTGGTTGTGCTTGTGAGGTCACGGCAGCCTCCGTTTCCTATAGGCCAGTGGGATGCCCATGGATGCTGGCTGTGCTTGTGTGGTCAAAGGAGCCTTAGTGCCTGATAGACCAGTGGCAGGCCCTTAGCTGCTGACTGTGCTTGTGAGGTCACAGCAGCCTCAGTGTCTCATAGGCCAGTGGCAGGCTCATGGCTGCTGGCTGTGCTTGTGAGGTCACAACAGCCTCAGTGCCTCATCGGGCAGTGGGAGGCCAATCGCTGCTGGCTGTGCTTGTGAGGTCACAGCAGTCCTATAGCCTCATAGGCCAGTGGCAGGCCCCTGGCTGCTGGCTTTGCTTGTGAGGTCACAGCAGCCTCACTACCTCCTAGGCCAGTGGCAGACCCACAGCTGCTGGCTTGGCTTGTGAGGTCACAGCAGCCTCAGTGTCTTATAGGGCAGTGGGAGTCCAATGGCTGCTGGCTGTGCTTGTGAGGTCACAGCACTCCCATTGCCTGAAAGGCCAGTGGCAGGCCCCTGGCTGCTGGCTTTGCTTGTGAGGTCACAGCAGCTTTACTACCTGATAGGCCAGTGGGAGTCCAATGGCTGCTGGCTGTGCTTGTGAGGTCACATCAGTCCTATTGCATGATAGGCCCGTGGCAGGCCCCTGGCTGCTGCCTGTTCTTGTGTGGTTAAAGGAGCCTTAGTGCCTGATAGACCAGTGGCAGGCCCTTAGGTGCTGGCTGTGCTTGTGAAGGCACAGGAGTCCCAGTTCATACACCAGGGGCAGGCCCATGGCTGCAGGCTATGCTTCTGACATCACAGCAACCTCACTGCCTGATAGGCCAGGGACAGTCTCATGGCTGCTGGCTGTGCTTGTGTGGTCACATCAGTCTCAGTGCCTGATAGGCCGGTGGCAGGCTAATGGCTGCTAGCTTTTGAGGTCACAGCTGTCTGAGTGATTGATAGACCAGTGGCAAGCCCTTAGGTGCTGGCTGTGCTTGTGAGGTCACAGCAGGCTCTGTGTCTGATACGGCAGTGAACGGTGTTGTAGAGGTCTCCGAGTGCCTTTTTCTGCGGTGCTGTGGCCTCATGGTGCATTTTTTTGCAGTGTAGTAGCCTGCAAGTGCCTTTTTTTGCAATGTAGGGGCTTCCGAGTGCCTTTCTTGGTGGTGTAGGAGGTTCCGAGTGCCTTTTCTTGAGGTTTAGGGGCCTCCGAGTGTCTTGTTGCACATTGTAGCAGCCCCCAAGTGCCTTTTTTGTGCTGTATGGGCCACTGAGTGCCTTTTTCTGTGGTGTAGAGACCTCTGAGTGCCTTTTTTTGCAGTGCAGGGGCAGCCGAGTGCCTGTTTTTTGCGGTGTAGGGGCCACCAAGTGCCTTTTTTTGCGGTGCAGGGGCCTCAGGGTGCATTTTTTTTGCAGTGTAGTAGCCTCCAAGTGCCTTTTTTTGCAGTTTACCAGCCTCCGAGTGCCTTGTTTCACATTGTAGCAGTCCCCAAGTGCCTTTTATTGTGCTGTAGGGGCCTCAGGGTGCATTTTTTTGTGGTGTATTAGCCTCCGAGTGCTTTTTTTGCGGTGCAGGGGCCTCAGGGTGCCTTTTTTTGCATTGTAGGGGCCTGTGAGTGCCTTCTTTTGTGGTGTAGGGGCCACCGAGTGCCTTTTTTTGCGGTGCAGGGGCCTCAGGGTGCATTTTTTTGCAGTGTAGTAGCCTCCAAGTGCCTTTTTTGCAATGTAGGGGCTTCCGAGTGCCCTTTTTTGTGGTGCAGGGGCCTCCAAGTGCCTTTATTTCCAGTGTGCAGGCCTGCAAGTGCCTCTTTTTCCAGTGCAGGAGCCTCCGAGTGCCTTTTTTGGTGGTGCAGGGCCCTCCAAGTGCCTTTATTTCCAGTGTACAGGCCTGCAAGTGCCTCTTTTTCCAGTGCAGGAGCCTCCGAGTGCCTTTTCTTGTGGTTCAGGGGCCTCCAAGTGCTGTTATTTTGGGGTGTGTGGTCCTCCATGTACGTTTTTTTTTGCGGTATAGTGGCCCCAAGTGCCTTTTCTTGTGGTTCACGGGCCTCCGAGTGCCTTCTTTTGTGGTGCAGGGCCCTCCAAGTGCCTTTGTTTCTGGTGCAGGGCCCTCCAAGTGCCTTTTTTTTGCATTGTAGCAGCCCCCAAGTTCCTTTTTTTGTGCTGTAGGGGCCTCCGAGTGCCTTTTTTTTCCAGTGTAGGGGCAGCCGAGTGCCTTTTTTTGTGGTGTGGTCCTCCAAGTGCCTTTCTTTTGTGGTGTCGGGGCCTCTGAGTGCATTTTTTTTGTGGTGCACTGGCCTCCAAGTGCCCTGTTTTTCAGTGCACTGGCCTCCTAGTGCCTTTTTTTGCGGTGCAGGGGCTACTGAGTGCCTTTTTTGGCATTGTAGCAGTTCCGAGTGCCTTCTTTTGTGGTGTGGCAGCCTCCGAGTGCCTTTTTTTTGCAGTGCAGGGTCCACCAAGTGCCTTTTTTTGTGGTGCATGGGCCTCAGGGTACATTTTTTGCAGTGTAGGGGCCTCCAAGTGCCTTTTTTTGTGGTGTAGAGGCCTCCGAGTGCCTTTTTTTGCAGTGCAGGGGCCACGGAATGCCTCTTTTTGTGTTGCAGGGCCCTCCAAGTGCCTCCTTTGGTGGTGCAGGGACAAGCAAGTGCCTTTTTCTGCTGTGCATAGGCCTCACAGTGCATTTTTTTTGCAGTGTACTATCCTCCAAGTGCCTTTTTTTGCAAAGTGGAGGCCACCGAGTGCCTTGTTTTTCGTTGTAGGGGCTTCCGAGTGCCTTTTTTTTTGTGGTGTAGAGGCCTCCAAGTGCCTTTTTTTTGCGGTGCCGGGGCCACCAAGTGCCTTCTTTTGTGGTGCAGGGCACTCCAAGTGCCTTGTTTCACATTGTAGCAGCCCCTAAGTGCCTTTTATTGTGCTGTAGGAGCCACCGAGTGCCTTTTTTTGCGGTGCAGGGGCCACCGAGTGCCGTTCTTTCTGGTGCAGTGGCAGCTGAGTGCCTTCTTTTGTGGTGTGGTCCTCCGAGTGCCTCTTTTTTTGTGGTGTGGAGGCCTCTACATGCCTTTTTTTGCGGTGCAGGGGCCCTCCGAGTGCCTTTTTTTGCTGTGCAGGGCCCTCCGAGTGCCTTGTTTCACGTTGTCGCAGCCCCCAAGTGACTTTTTTTGTGCTGTAGGGGCCACCCAGTGCCTTTTTTTGTGGTGTGGTCCTCCAAGTGCCTTTTTTTTGTGGTGTAGAGGCCTCGGAGTGCCTTTTTTTGCTGTGCAGGGGCCTGTGATTGACTTGTTTTGCAGTGCAGGGGCCACCGAGTGCCTTTTTTTGTGGTGCACTGGCCCCCGAGTACCTTTTTTTCCAGTGTAGGGGCCTCCGAGTGCCTTTTTTTGCATTGTAGCAGCCTCCGAGTGCCTTTCTCTGTGGTGTAGCGGCCTCCATGTGCCTTCTTTTCTGGTGCAGGAGCCTCCGAGTGCCTTTCTTTCCAGTGTAGGGGCCACCGAGTGCCTTTCTTCGCGTTGTAGCAGCCCCTGAGTGCGTTTTTTGGTGGTGTATGGGCCTCCGAGTGCCTCTTTTTCCAGTGTAGGGGCAGCCGAGTGCCTCTTTTTGTGGTGTGGTCCTCCAAGTGCCTTTTTTTTGTGGTGTAGAGGCCACCGAGTGCCTTCTTTTGCGGTGCATGGGCCACCGAGAGCCTTTTTTTGTGGTGCATGGGCCTCAGGGTGCATTTTTTTGCAATGTAGGGGCTTCCGAGTGCCTTTCTTGGTGGTGTAGGGGCCTCCGAGTGCTTTCTTTTGTGGTGCAGGGCACGCCGAGTGCCTTTATTTCCGATGTACAGGCCTGCAAGTGCCTCTTTTTCCAGTGCAGGAGCCTCCGAGTGCCTTTCTTGGTGGTGCTGAGCCCTCTGAGTGCCTTTTCTTGTGCTGTAGGGGCCTCTGAGTGCCTTTATTTCTGGTGTACAGGCCTTCAAGTGCCTCTTTTTCCAGTGCAGGAGCCTCCAAGTGCCTTTTTTGGTGGTGCTGGGCCCTCCCAGTGCCTTGTTTCACACTGTAGCAGCCCCCGAGTGCCTTTTATTGTGCTGTAGGGGCCACTGAGTGCCTTTCCTTGTGGTTCAGGGACCTCCGAGTGCCTTTTTTTGCATTGTAGCAGCCTCTGAGTGCCTTTTTTTGTGGTGTACGGGCCTCCGAGTGCCTTTTTTTGTGGTGTAGGGGCAGCCAAGTGCCTTTTTTTGTGGTGTGGTCCTCCAAGTGCCTTTTTTCTGTGGTGTAGGGGCATCCGAGTGTATTTTTTTTTGCAGTGCACTGGCCTCCGAGTGCCTTCTTTTGTGGTGCAGGGCACGCCGAGTGCCTTTATTTCCGATGTACAGGCCTGCAAGTGCCTCTTTTTCCAGTGCAGGAGCCTCCGAGTGCCTTTTTTGGTGGTGCTGGGCCCTCTGAGTGCCTTGTTTCACATTGTAGCAGCCCCCGAGTGCCTTTCTTTCCAGTGTAGGGGCCACCGAGTGTCTTTTCTTGTGGTTCAGGGGCCTCCGAGTGCCTTTTTTTGCATTGTAGCAGCTCCCAAGTGCCTTTTTTGTCGTGTCGGGGCCTCTGAATGCCTTTTTTCCAGTGTAGGGGCAGCCGAGTGCCTTTTTTTGTGGTGTAGGGGCCTCCAAGTGCATATTTTTCCGTTGCAGGAGCCTCCGAGTGCCCTTCTCTGGGGTGTAGCGGCCTCCGAGTGCCTTTTTTTCCAGTGTAAGGGCAGCTGAGTGCCTTTTTTTGTGCTGCAGGGCCCGCTGAGTACATTTCTATCCGCTGTAGGGGCACCGGAGTGCCTGTTTTTGCATTGTAGCAGCCCCTGAGTGCCTTTTTTTGTGGTGTTGGGGCCACCGAGTGCCTCTTTTTGCGGTGCAGGGGCCTCAGGGTGCAATTTTTGCAGTGTAGTAGCCTCCAAGTGCCTTTTTTTGCAATGTAGGTGCTTCCGAGTGCCTTTCTTTATAATGTAGGGGCTTCCAAGTGCCTTCTTTTGTGGTGCAGGAGCCTCCGAGTGCCTTTATTTGCAGTGTACAGGCCTGCAAGTGCCTCTTTTTCCAGTGCAGGGCCCTCCAAGTGCCATGTTTCACATTGTAGCAGCCCCCGAGTGCCTTTTTTTGTGCTGTAGGTGTCACCGAGTGCCTTTGCTTGTGGTTCAGAGGCCTCCGAGTGCTGTTATTTTGGGGTAGTAGCCTCCATGTACCTTTTTCTTTGCGGTGTAGTGGCCCCGAGTGCCTTCTCTTGTGGTTCAGAGGCCACCAAGTGCCTTTTTTTTTGGTGAAGAGCCCTCCGAGTGCCTTTTTTTGCATTGTAGCAGACCCCGAGTGCCTTTTATTGTGCTGTAGGGGCCACCGAGTGCCTTTTTTTGCCGTGCATGGTCCTCTGCGTGCTTTTTTTTTGCAGTGTAAAGGCCTCCAAGTGCCTTTTTTTGCAGTGTAGCGGCCTCCGAGTGCCTTTTCTTGTGGTGCACTGTTCTCCGGGTGCCTTTTTTTTGCAGTGCAGGGGCCTCCGAGTGCCTTTGTTTGAGGTGCACTGCTTTCTGAGTGCCTTTTTTTTGCAGTGAAGGGGCATCTAAGTGCCTTTTTTCCGGTCTAGCCACCTCCAAGTGCCTATTTTTGCGATGCAGGCTCCCAAAGTGCCTTTTTTTCCAGTATAGTGTCCTCCATGTTCATATTTTTTGCAGTGCATGGCCTCCTAGTGCCCTTTTTTCCCAGTGCTCATGCCTCCAAGTGCCTTTTTTCTGTTATGGTCCTTCAACGTTCTGTGATATCACTTTACCCTCTGCCTGAAATGATATTGTCAGGCCCACCACTGCTGGATGAGATAGTCATGTCACTTCTGCCTCACGGCCTGGTAGGCCAGTCAGGCCCATCAGTCCTTGCTCTGCTTGTGAGGTTGCTTCTGCCTCTGTGCTTGATAGGCCAGTGGCAGGGCCATGCCTCCTGGCTGGGCTTGTGAGGATACTTGTGTCTCCATGCCAAAAAGGGCAGTGGCAGGCCCATGGTTGCTGGTCTGCTTGGGTGTTCCCTTCTTTCTCCGTGCTTGATGCGCCATGGCAGGCCCAGAGCTGCTGGCTGTGCTTGTGAGGTCCCTTTGACCTCAGGGCCTGATGAGGCACTCAGAGCGCCATGAGTCCTGCCTGTGCTTCTGAGCTCACTTCTGCCTCAGTGCCTGATTGGCAAGTGGCGGGCCACTGGCTGCTTGCTGAGCTAGTGAGGTCATTTTTACCAGCAGCCCTAAACTTAGCGCTACGGGAGGTTCAGAATCCTCCGTGACAGCCTCTAGGACTATTGCCAGTGGAAATTCTTTTGGGGAGACCTTTAGCCACAGTGGGCAACTCAGGCTAAAAGCAACCGCTTGGGTGGAGATGAGCGAATTACACTTACAAAAGGTAGGGCAAAAGCTCAGTGGGCCCACTCAGTACCAGGTGGCGTACAAGCACACGCTATCCAGCCTGGACATAAGGGGTTGGTACAGATAGTCACCTGAAAGTCCGAAGTGCAACCAAATCGCGGGAGGCCCCTACACTGTACTGTGGAGTTCTTATTTCACTGTTAAACTTCCAGGGAAAGAAAATTGGCTCCAATCAATCAGATGTAAAGCGGCTGAGTGGACCGGAAGCTCTTGGAAGCACCACATGAGCTAAGCCGTCCGGGACATTAAATGTTACAAAGTGTGGCGTGTAACACTTGTGTTGTTAGTTGTTGTCGTGACCTTTGTGCTTGCACTGGAGTATTGTTTAACCGCCCTAGCAAAAAACCAAGCTGCAAGTAAAAAATGTGTTGTAGCCAAAATCGAGGAGAAGCAATTTGGGAAGCAAATGAGGAATGCTCTTGTTCCTACTTGTATCAAATAGCGCATCCACAGAGTTGACAGCATGTTGCAGTGCCTACCACGTTGAAGGTGAGGCAAAAGCCCTGGAGGAGCATCCCATACGGATAGAAATGGGACCAAGACATTACCCAAACTGAGAAGTCCAGTGTGTCACTAACTACAAATTGTAGTGACTCTGGCCTGGTGCCGGAGAGACGATTGCACTGAGAACTTCCGCCTTCCATTGCCCGGGTCCCGGCAGACCCCAGTGATGTGTTCTAACGACCGCTCTTGTAATGGGAGTGTAACTTGTAAGTCTACTCCATTAGTTCTACCCTGCACTCTCAGGAGCGGGCTTTCAGCACTCTCTCCTGCTTTAACCACTTCCCCAATGCTCTCCATTTTAACTTTCCCTGCGGTCACTGCAGGAACAGCCCGACCATCTCCGCAGAGCTCCCACGCAGTTAAATCAACCGGAACACAAAAGTTACTGTTGAACCCTTTGTGGTCTCTAAAACTTGTAGCGTTACTCAGGCAAGAGAACATGTCTATGATTAAACCATCCTGTCTGCCATTTTTAAATATAGCTTACAGCGCATGGCTGGAATGGTTACGCAAGCGGACCTGACACACCAAATGGCGAGAAAGAAAGGATGTCAGTGGTGTTACAGGGCCAGGATTAGGAGTTCTAAATAGCATCGATGCTGAGGCATTAGTGAATAAATAAGTGCCACAAACAGAGATGTGTCCAGATTAGACAAAGCCAAGCCATTACGATCATCTCTGTTACCTCTTGGAAGTACTCAACGGTGCTCCTCTCAGATTTCTACCTCAGTGGGAGCTCAAAGAAGGAAAGCTCACCAGCTTCCTTAGTTGCATCAGGAGGAGCTGAAACTAATGTTTCTTTGGCGGTCCATTGTATCCAAGCCAAATGGACACAATCCGGACCAGTTGCAACAACTCGGGCAGGTGAGAAAGGGCTCCTACCCAGTGAAATTCGCAAAGCAGGACTCCTTCCAAAGGAGTTCAATATTAAGGAATCTTGGACTGCCACCATCTAGAGTTAATCAGAGTCAGGCTAGGGCAGCCCCATGACATTGCCTCCCATGCCTCACTTACACCACGTCCACTCACAGCTGCCTCCTAAGACTGCCTGCCTGCTCAGCTGCCTGTCTGAACAGCCCACGCTGACCGGCAAGAGCTGTTGCCAAGCAAGCTTGACCTGCATGCGTAGGGCAGCCCCACAGCACTTTCACAGCTGCCTTCCTCGCCGGTTGACACTTACAGCAGGGCTATTCTCCCTGAACGCCTAGGAGTGCCACACTGCTCCAACGCCTCCACTGACAGTCAGGGCTCACAGGCGGGAGCTAGTCCCAGCCAAGCTTCCCCTGCATGCCTAAGGCAGTCCCACAACAGGATAATGACTTGCCTTCCTTTCCTGTCGACATTAATAGCACCGCTACTCCCGCCTTCCTCCTAGCAATGCCACATTGCTCAAATGCCTGTCCAACGAGCAAGGGCTGCTAGGCAAGAGCGCGGGTATGCCAAACTAGCCTTGGGCAGCCCCACAAGAGGTACCCATCTCGCCTTCCTCCCCCGTCAACAATTACAGCAGGCGTACTCACAGCTTCCTCCTAAGAATGCCCAGCTGCTCAGACGCCTGTCCGAACAGCAAGGGCCGCTAGGCAAGAGCTCTGGGCATGCCAAGCTTGCCTCGGGCAGCCCACAGCATATTCCCTGCTCTCTTTGTAGGTGAGGGCCTTTTGGCCTTTACCCCCGGCTACTCCCAACTTAGTCCTAAGAATGCCAAAATGCTCAGATGCCTTTGTGAGCAAGCAGGGCTCAAAAGCAAGAGCTCGTCCCCACCACACAAGACCTGCTAAGCCACAGCAGGCCCACTACACCTTCACAGTTGCCTTCCTCTCCTGTCCACACTTAAAGGATGCGTACTCACGCTTTACTCCGAGGAGTGCCACATTGCGCAAACGCCTCTCTCTTTTCTGTCAGTCCTCACAGGCAAGAATTCTGGACACAAGTTGGAAAAGAGCTTCTGGCAGCCGCACAAGATATGCGCAGCTCACTGTTCACTTGTGTTGCCGATCACACCAGGCATACGCAGCGCTTCCTCCAATGAATGCCAGAATAGTCAGTGGCGCGTCCGAGCAGCCAGGGCTCACAGGCAAGAGCCTTCATCCCTGAGGCCACTGCACAGTATGTTCCTGAGTGGCCATCCTCGCCTGGCAAAACAGAGGGGCTTGCTCGCTCTAAGTGTGGGGGGAAGAGGTAGGCAAGCTGCGAACCTGTTGTAGAGCTGCCTTAGATATGCAGCTCAAGCCTATGAACGCTGGCTGTTCGGACAGCCGTCGGAGCAGTCTGTCGGCCTTAGGAAGAAGCTGTGAGTACGCCTGGTGTAACTGTCGACAGGGGAGGCTGGTGAGCCCAGCTCGTTTTGTGGCCCTGCCAGAGACAATCTTCTCCTGCCCAGATCTCTTGCCTATGAGTGCCGGCTCTCCGGAGAAGCCTCTGAGCAGCCGAGCCCTCTTAAGAGTAAGCATGGTGTAATTGTTGATGGGGAGGATGGCGAAATGTGACTTCCAGAGACAAGCTTGTTGTGCCAAGAACGCTCGCCTGTGAGCAATGACAGGGGAGAAAGGCATCTGAGCAGTGTGCCACTCCTAGTAGTAGGCTGGGAACCGGCGCGCTGTAACTGTCAGCAGGCGAAGAAGGCAAGTCGTGAAGGTGTTGTGGAGCTGCCCTAAGCTTGCAGTGCAAGCTTGCTGGGGCAACTCTTTTGCCTGTGAGCTCTGGCTGTTCGGACAGTCGTCTGAGCAGTCTGGCATTCTTAGGCAGAAGCTGTGAGTACGCCTGGTGTAATTGTCGATGGGAGGAGGATGGCGAGACGGGCTCATTTTGCTGTGCTCCCAGAGACAAGCTTGTCGTGCCCAGCGCTCTTGCCCGTGAGCTTTCTAAAGCGTAAGCCTGGTGTAATTGTCGACAGGTCTCACAGGCAAGAGTGATGGACTCCCCCCGCCCCAGGATTGCTCTGCATGCTTAGGGCAGCCCCACAGCACTTTCATAGCTGCCTTCCTCGCCGGTCAACACTTACAGCAGGGCTATTCCCCCCGAACGCCTAGGAGTGCCACACTGCTCCAGCGCCTCCACTGACAGTCAGGGCTCACAGGCAGGAGTTAGTCCCAGCCAAGCTTCCCCTGCATGCCTAAGGCAGTCCCACAACAGGATAATGGCTTGCCTTCTCCTGTCGACATTAAAAGCACGTCGGCTCCCACCTTCCTCTTAGCAATGCCACATTGCCCAAATGCCTGTCCAACGAGCAAGGGCTGCTGGGCATGCCACGCTTGCCTCAGTCAGCCCCGGAAGAGGTACCCATCTCACCTTCCTCCCTGTCGACAAACACACCATGCATACTGACAGCTTCCTGCTAAGAATGCCAGAGTGCTCAAATGCCTGAGCGAACGACAAGTGCAGAGAGGTAATAGCTCTGGGCATGCCAAGCTTCCCTTTGGCAGCCCACAAAATATTCCCTTGCTCTCTTCCTAGGTGCGCGCCTTTTGGCCCTTTACACCACGGCTACTCACAAGCCTTACTCCTGAGAATGCCGGCCGGCTCCGACACCCGTCGTGGCAGAAGTGGATTCAGAGGGAGAGCTCTGGGCACTACAGGTTTGCCTCGGGCAGCCTCACAAATAACAAACCCAGGGCTCGCTTTCCTTCCCTGTGGACACTTACAGCAGGACTCTTCCCACCTCACTCCTGGGAGAGGCACATGTATCACATGCCTCTCCCACTTAGCACTCACAGGCAAGAGTTCTTGAGTCACACCAAACTGGCTTCCGACAGCCTTGCTGAAAGTCCCTCTCTCGCCATCCTCCTCCATCGATAAGAAGACCAGGCCAGCTCAAAGCTTCCTCCTAAGAATGCCAGAAGACTCAGATACAGCCAAGGCTCACAGGCAAGAGCTCTTCCCAAGCAAGCAGGCCCTTCATCCCTAAGGCCACCGCACAGCACGTTCACAAGTAGCCTTCCTCTCCTGGCGCCACTTACAGCGGGGCTTGTCTGCTCTAACTGTGGCGAGAAGAGGTAGGCAAAGTGCGAACCCGTATACATCTGTTGTAGAGCCGCCTTAGATATGCAGCTCAGGGCTGTCAGCTCTGGCTATTCGGAAAGGTGTCAGAGCAGTCTGGCATTCTAAGGAGGAAGTTGTGAGTACGCCTGTTGCAATTGTCGAAGGGGAGGAGGGCGAGATGAGGTTTCTTGTGAGCTTCGAGAGACAAGCTTGTCATGTCCGCAGCGCTTGCCTGTGCCTACTGACGAGGAGAGAGCCGTTTGAGCAGTGTGGCACTCCTAGCAGTAAGGTGGAATAGGCCTGCTGTACGTGCCGACAGGCAAAGGAAGGGAGCCGAGAACGTGTTGTTGGGCTGCCCTGAGCATGCGGAGCAAGCTTGCTGGGGCAGTGCTCTTCCCTGTGAGCGCAGTCGACAATTACAGCAGGCTGAATCTTAAGAAAGCAAGCCTACTCAGATGCCTCTCTGGACAGGGCTGCAGTCACAGGCGAGCGCTCTGGACACAACAAGCTTCTTTCTGGCAGTCCCGCTGGAAGTCCACATCTCGCCTTCCTCCCCGTCGGCAATTACACCAGGCATACTCAGAGCTTCCTCCTAAGAATGCCAGACTGCTCAGACACCTGTCCGAACAGCCTGGGCTCTGGCCACCGCACAGCACGTTCCCGAGTGGCCGTTCTCTGCTGGCAGCACGTAAAGCGGGGCTTGCTTGTTCTAAGTGCGGAGAGAAGAGGTAGGCAAACTGCGAACCTGTTGGAGAGAAGCAGAGCAACGTCGTGAGCTCTGGTTGTTCGGACAACCGTCTGGCATTCTTAGGCGGAAGCTTTGAGTATGCCTGGTCTTATTATCGATGGGGAGGATGACGAGAGGGACTCGTCTTGTAGGGCTGCCCGAGACAAGCTTGGCATGCCCAGAGCTCATGCCTGTGGGAAAAGACAAGGGAGAGACGTTTAAACAATGTGAAACTCCTAGCAGTAAGGTGGGCATAGCCCACACAGGAGAAGATTGCCAACACAGGAGAAAGGCGAGAAGGGGAACTTTTTGCGAGACTGCTTGAAGGAAGCTGGCCGTGCCCAGAGCTCTTGCCTGTGAACTCCTGCTGGTCCAAGAGGCATCAGAGCAGCCTGGCATACTTAGGAAGAAGCTGTGCGTGCACTGTTGCAATTGTCGACGGGCGAGATGGAGGGACTTCAAGAGACAACCTTTTTCGTGCCTAGAGCGCTTGCCTGTGTGTACTGGCGAGGAGAGAGGTGTTTGAGCAGTGTGGCATTCCTAGCAGTAAAGCGGGAATAGGCCTGCTGTATGTGTCGACGGGCAAAGAACGCGAGCCGGGAACGTGTTGTGGGACTGGGCTAAGCATGAGGAGCAAGCTTGGTGGGGCAGCTCTCTTGCCTGTGAGTGCAGTCGACAACTACACCAGGCTGACTCCTAAGGAAGCCATCCTGCTCGGACACCTGTCCAGAGAGCCGCCACTCATGGGCAAGAGGTCTGGGCACGCCAAGCTTGTCTCTGGCAGCCCTGCGAGATGACCCGGCTCTCCGCCGACACTTACAGCAGGCGTATTCAAAGCCTCCTCCTAAGAATGCCAGACTTCTCAGACAACTGTCCGAACACCCAGGCCTCGCAGACGCTGTCGACACTGCAGTTGCATCGTACTGCTGGGAGTGCAACTCTGCTCAAACGTGTATCTCGCCCCTGTCAGTACTCACAGTCAAGCGCTCTGGGCACGACAAGCTTGTCTCTCGAAGCTCTGCCCATCTCGCCATCCTCCCCGTGGACACTTACACCACATCCACTCACAGCTTCCTCCAAAGAATGCCCGCCTGCTCTGCTGCCTGTACGAACAACCAGCGCTCACAGGCCAGACCTCTGGGCAGGACAAGCTTCCATCTGGAAGGGGTTCAGAGGCAAGAGCTCTGGGCAAGCCAATTGTGCTTCCGGCAGCCTCGCGAAACGCCCCTTTCTCGCCATCCGCCCCTCGATTATAACACCAGGCCAACTCAAAGCTTCCTCCTATGAATGCCAAAATGCTCAGATGCCTGCCCGAACAGCCAGCGTTCACAGGCAAGAGCTCTTCCCAAGCACACTTGACTTCTATCCCTAGGGCAGCCGCACAGCCCGTTCACGGGGGGGGGCCTTTCCTCTCCTGGCGACACTTACAGCGGGGCTTGCTTACGCTGTGTGGAGGTAGGCAAAGTGCGAAACTGTTGTAGAGCCGCCTTAGATATGCAACTCAAGCCTGTGAGCTCTGGCTGTTCAGACAGGCAGCTGAGCAGGCTGGCATTCTTAGGAGGCAGCTGTGAGAACGCCTGGTGCAATTGTCGACGAGGGAGGATGGAGAATCAGCCTTGCCCATGGGCCGTCCCGAGACAAGCTTGTTGTGTCCAGAGCTCTTGCCCATGAGTGCCGGCTCTCCGGACAGGCGTCCCAGCAAGCTTACTTTCTTAGGAGTCAGCCTGGTGTAACTGTCGACTGCGCTCACAGGCAAGAGACCTGCCCCAGCAAGCTTGCTCCGCATGCTCAGGGCAGCCCAACAACATGTTCCCGGCTCCCCTTCTTTGCCCGTCAACACATGCAGCAGCCTATTCCCGCCTTACTGCTAGGAGTGCCACACTGCTCAAACGCTTCTCTCCTCGTCAGTACTCACAGGCGAGCGCTGTGGAAATGACAAGCTTGTCTCTGGCCGCTCCACAACACGAGCCCGTCTCGCCATCCTCCCCATCGACAATTACACCAGGTGTCCTCAAGCTTCCTCCTTAGAATGCCAGACTGCTCATCTGCCTGTCCGAACAGCCAGAGCTCACAGACCCGAGCTGCACATCTAAGCCAGCTCTCCAACAGTTTCGCTGTTTGCCTGCCTCTTCTCCCAGCACAGAGCAAGCAAGTCCCTCTGTAAGTGCCGCCAGGAGAGGACGGCCACGCCTGGTTGTGTTGTGCGGCTGCCTTAGGGATGAAAGTCAAGCGCGCTTGGGAAGAGCTCTTGCCTTGTGAGCCCTGGCTGCTGGGACAGGGGTCTGAGACCAGCAAGCTTTCATAGGAAAGAGCTCTGGGCATGCCAAGCTTTCCTCAGGCAGCCCCGCAGAACGTGCCCATGACTACCACCCCTCCACATCGACCTGGTCGACACACCACTTCTGCTCGCACCTTATTCTGAAGAATGCTAAAATACTCAGACACCTGTCTGAAAAGCAAAGGCAAGGACAGCTTTCTTCGGGCATTGTCGCCAAAATTCCCAGTCTCGCCTTATTCGCCTGTCGACGATAACACAAGGCCTTTTCCCACCTTAAGCCTATTTGTGCTACACTGCTTAAACGCCTCTCCCACCTGTCAGAATGCACAGGCATGAGATCTGGGCACGACAAGCTTGTCTTGCGCAGCCCCATCAGATGAGGCCGTCTCGCCAGCCTCCCCGTTGACAATTACACCAGACGTACTCACAACTGCCTCCAGAGTGCCAGACTGCTCTGACACCTTTCCGAATAGCCAGCGCTCACAGACTTGCTCTGCATATCTAAGGCGGCTCTACAACAGGTTTGCACTTTGCCTACCTCTTCTCTCCTCACCACAGAGCAAGCAAACCCCGCTGTATGTGTCGCCAGGATAGGAAGGCCCCCCCCGGCTCGTGAACATGCTGTGCAGTGGCCTTAGGGATGAAGGGCCAGCTTGCTTGGGAAGAGCTCTTGCCTGTGAGCCCTGGCTGTATCTGAGTCTTCTGGCATTCTTAGGAGGAAGCTTCGAGTTGGCCTGGTCTTCTTATCGATGAAGGAGGATGGCGAGAGGGGGGCTTTTTGCGAGACTGCCGGAAGCCAGTTTGGTGTGCCCAGAGCTCTTGCCTGTGAGTGCTGAAAAGTGGGAGAGGCGGGTGATACTTGTGGCACGCCTAGGAGTGAGGTGGGAAGAGGCCTGCTGTATGTGTCCACAGGGACGGAAAGCGAGACCTGGATTTTTTCTGAGGCTGCCCGAAGCAAGCCTGTCGTGCCAGCACATTCGCCTCTGAACCCATTTCTGCTCTTTGGACAGGCGTCTGAGCACGCTGGCATTCTTAGGAGAAAGCCTTGTGTAATTGTTGACTGGGGAGGATGGTGCGATGGTATGTCTTCTGGAGCTGCCAGAAGCTCTTTTCCAGCTGGTGTCCAGAATTCTTGCTTGTGCCTACTGACGCGGAGAGAAGCATTGGAGCAGTGTGGCACTCCGAGCAGTAAGGTGGGAGTAGGCCTGCTGTAAGTGTCAAGAAGCAAAGAAGGCGAGACGTGGACGCAGAAGAACTGAAGAACTCTTGCCTGTGAGTGCTGCGAAGTGGGAGAAACATGTGATACCTGTGCCTATCTCAGGAGTGAGGTGGGAAGAGTCCTGCTGTAATGTCCACAGGGAAGGAAAGCGAGACCTGGATTTTTTTGTGAGGCTGCCCGAGGCAAGCCTGTAGCGCCCAGAGCTCTCCCTCTGAATCCACTTCTGCCACGACGGGTGTCGGAGCCAGCCGGCATTCTCAGGAGTAAGGCTTGTGAGTAGCCGTGGTGTAAAGGGCCAAAAGGCGCGCACCTAGGAAGAGAGCAAGGGAATATTTTGTGGGCTGCCAAAGGGAAGCTTGGCATGCCCAGCAGCCCTTGCTCGTTGGACAGGCATTTGAGCAATGTGGCATTGCTAGGAGGAAGGTGGGAGCCGACGTGCTTTTAATGTCGACAGGAGAAGAAGGCAAGCCGTTATCCTGTTGTGGGACTGCCTTAGGCATGCAGGGCAAGCTTGGCTGGGACTAGCTCCCGCCTGTGAGCCCTGACTGTCGGTGGTGGCGCTTGAGCTGTGTGGCACGCCTAGGCATTCGGGGGGAATAGCCCTGCTGTAAGTGTCAACCGGCGAGGAAGGCAGCTGTGAAAGTGCTGTGGGGCTGCCCTACGCATGCAGGTCAAGCTTGCTTGGCAACAGCTCTTGCCGGTCAGCGTGGGCTGTTCAGACAGGCAGCTGAGCAGGCGGGCAGTCTTAGGAGGCAGCTGTGAGTGGACGTGGTGTAAGTGAGGCATGGGAGGCAATGTCATGGGGCTGCCCTAGCCTGACTCTGATTAACTCTAGATGGTGGCAGTCCAAGATTCCTTAATATTGAACTCCTTTGGAAGGAGTCCTGCTTTGCGAATTTCACTGGGTAGGAGCCCTTTCTCACTTGCCCGAGTTGTTGCAACTGGTCCGGATTGTGTCCATTTGGCTTGGATACAATGGGCCGCCAAAGAAACATTAGTTTCAGCTCCTCCTGATGCAACTAAGGAAGCTGGTGAGCTTTCCTTCTTTGAGCTCCCACTGAGGTAGAAATCTGAGAGGAGCACCGTTGAGTACTTCCAAGAGGTAACAGAGATGATCGTAATGGCTTGGCTTTGTCTAATCTGGACACATCTCTGTTTGTGGCACTTATTCACTAATGCCTCAGCATCGATGCTATTTAGAACTCCTAATCCTGGCCCTGTAACACCACTGACATCCTTTCTTTCTCGCCATTTGGCGCTTCAGGTCTGCTTGCGTAACCATTCCAGCCATGCGCTGTAAGCTATATTTAAAAATGGCAGACAGGATGGTTTAATCATAGACATGTTCTCTTGCCTGAGTAACGCTACAAGTTTTAGAGACCACAAAGGGTTCAACAGTAACTTTTGTGTTCCGGTTGATTTAACTGCGTGGGAGCTCTGCGGAGATGGTCGGGCTGTTCCTGCAGTGACCGCAGGGAAAGTTAAAATGGAGAGCATTGGGGAAGTGGTTAAAGCAGGAGAGAGTGCTGAAAGCCCGCTCCTGAGAGTGCAGGGTAGAACTAATGGAGTAGACTTACAAGTTACACTCCCATTACAAGAGCGGTCGTTAGAACACATCACTGGGGTCTGCCGGGACCCGGGCAATGGAAGGCGGAAGTTCTCAGTGCAATCGTCTCTCCGGCACCAGGCCAGAGTCACTACAATTTGTAGTTAGTGACACACTGGACTTCTCAGTTTGGGTAACGTCTTGGTCCCATTTCTATCCGTATGGGATGCTCCTCCAGGGCTTTTGCCTCACCTTCAACGTGGTAGGCACTGCAACATGCTGTCAACTCTGTGGATGCGCTATTTGATACAAGTAGGAACATGAGCATTCCTCATTTGCTTCCCAAATTGCTTCTCCTCGATTTTGGCTACAACACATTTTTTACTTGCAGCTTGGTTTTTTGCTAGGGCGGTTAAACAATACTCCAGTGCAAGCACAAAGGTCACGACAACAACTAACAACACAAGTGTTACACGCCACACTTTGTAACATTTAATGTCCCGGACGGCTTAGCTCATGTGGTGCTTCCAAGAGCTTCCGGTCCACTCAGCCGCTTTACATCTGATTGATTGGAGCCAATTTTCTTTCCCTGGAAGTTTAACAGTGAAATAAGAACTCCACAGTACAGTGTAGGGGCCTCCCGCGATTTGGTTGCACTTCGGACTTTCAGGTGACTATCTGTACCAACCCCTTATGTCCAGGCTGGATAGCGTGTGCTTGTACGCCACCTGGTACTGAGTGGGCCCACTGAGCTTTTGCCCTACCTTTTGTAAGTGTAATTCGCTCATCTCCACCCAAGCGGTTGCTTTTAGCCTGAGTTGCCCACTGTGGCTAAAGGTCTCCCCAAAAGAATTTCCACTGGCAATAGTCCTAGAGGCTGTCACGGAGGATTCTGAACCTCCCGTAGCACTAAGTTTAGGGCTGCTGGTAAAAATGACCTCACTAGCTCAGCAAGCAGCCAGTGGCCCGCCACTTGCCAATCAGGCACTGAGGCAGAAGTGAGCTCAGAAGCACAGGCAGGACTCATGGCGCTCTGAGTGCCTCATCAGGCCCTGAGGTCAAAGGGACCTCACAAGCACAGCCAGCAGCTCTGGGCCTGCCATGGCGCATCAAGCACGGAGAAAGAAGGGAACACCCAAGCAGACCAGCAACCATGGGCCTGCCACTGCCCTTTTTGGCATGGAGACACAAGTATCCTCACAAGCCCAGCCAGGAGGCATGGCCCTGCCACTGGCCTATCAAGCACAGAGGCAGAAGCAACCTCACAAGCAGAGCAAGGACTGATGGGCCTGACTGGCCTACCAGGCCGTGAGGCAGAAGTGACATGACTATCTCATCCAGCAGTGGTGGACCTGACAATATCATTTCAGGCAGAGGGTAAAGTGATATCACAGAACGTTGAAGGACCATAACAGAAAAAAGGCACTTGGAGGCATGAGCACTGGGAAAAAAGGGCACTAGGAGGCCATGCACTGCAAAAAATATGCACATGGAGGACACTATACTGGAAAAAAAGGCACTTTGGGAGCCTGCATCGCAAAAATAGGCACTTGGAGGTGGCTAGACCGGAAAAAAGGCACTTAGATGCCCCTTCACCGCAAAAAAAGGCACTCAGAAAGCAGTGCACCTCAAACAAAGGCACTCGGAGGCCCCTGCACTGCAAAAAAAAGGCACCCGGAGAACAGTGCACCACAAGAAAAGGCACTCGGAGGCCGCTACACTGCAAAAAAAGGCACTTGGAGGCCTTTACACTGCAAAAAAAAAGCACGCAGAGGACCATGCACGGCAAAAAAAGGCACTCGGTGGCCCCTACAGCACAATAAAAGGCACTCGGGGTCTGCTACAATGCAAAAAAAGGCACTCGGAGGGCTCTTCACCACAAAAAAAGGCACTTGGTGGCCTCTGAACCACAAGAGAAGGCACTCGGGGCCACTACACCGCAAAGAAAAAGGTACATGGAGGCTACTACCCCAAAATAACAGCACTCGGAGGCCCCTGAACCACAAGCAAAGGCACTCGGTGACACCTACAGCACAAAAAAAGGCACTCGGGGGCTGCTACAATGTGAAACATGGCACTTGGAGGGCCCTGCACTGGAAAAAGAGGCACTTGCAGGCCTGTACACTGCAAATAAAGGCACTCGGAGGCTCCTGCACCACAAAAGAAGGCACTTGGAAGCCCCTACATTATAAAGAAAGGCACTCGGAAGCACCTACATTGCAAAAAAAGGCACTTGGAGGCTACTACACTGCAAAAATTGCACCCTGAGGCCCCTGCACCGCAAAAAGAGGCACTCGGTGGCCCCGACACCACAAAAAAAGGCACTCAGGGGCTGCTACAATGCAAAAACAGGCACTCCGGTGCCCCTACAGCGGATAGAAATGTACTCAGCGGGCCCTGCAGCACAAAAAAAGGCACTCAGCTGCCCTTACACTGGAAAAAAAGGCACTCGGAGGCCGCTACACCCCAGAGAAGGGCACTCGGAGGCCCCTACACCACAAAAAAAGGCACTCGGCTGCCCCTACACTGGAAAAAAGGCATTCAGAGGCCCCGACACGACAAAAAAGGCACTTGGGAGCTGCTACAATGCAAAAAAAGGCACTCGGAGGCCCCTGAACCACAAGAAAAGACACTCGGGGCCACTGCACTGCAAAAAAAAAGGCACATGGAGGACCACACACCCCAAAATAACAGCACTCGGAGGCCCCTGAACCACAAGGAAAGGCACTCAGTGGCTCCTACAGCACAAAAAAAGGCACTCGGGGGCTGCTACAATGTGAAAAAAAAAGGCACTCGGAGGGCCCAGAACCACCAAAAAAGGCACTCGGAGGCTCCTGCACTGGAAAAAGAGGCACTTGTAGGTCTGTACACCAGAAAAAAAGGCACTCGGAGGCTCCTGCACCACAAAAGAAGGCACTCGGTGTCCCCTACAGCACAAAAAAAGGCACTCGGGGGCTGCTACAAGGCGAAAAGAAAGGCACTCGGAAGCTGCTACAAGGCGAAAAAAGGCACTCGGAGGTCCCTGCACCACAAAAAAAAAAGCACTCGGAGGCTCCTGCACTGGAAAAGGAGGCACTTGCAGGCCTGTACACTGGAAATAAAGGCACTTGGAGGCCCCTGCACCACAAAAGAAGGCACTTGGAGGCACCCAATACTACAAAAAAAGGCACTCAGAGGGCCCTTCACCGCAAAAAAAGGCACTTGGAGGCTACTACACTGCAAAAAAAAGGCACTGAGTAGCCCCTGCAAAAAAAGGTGCTCAGAGGCCTCCACACCGCAAAAAATGGCACTCGGAGGCCAGTGCACTGAAAAACAGGGCACTTGGAGGCCAGTGCACCGCAAAAAAAAATGCGCTCAGAGGCCCCGACACCACAAAAGAAAGGCACTTGGGCACCACACCACAAAAAAAGGCACTCAGCTGCCCTTACACTGGAAAAACAGGCACTCGGAGGCCTCTAAACCCCAGAGAAAGGCACTCGGAGGCACCTGCAACGGAAATAAAGGCACTCTGTGGCCCCTACACCACAAAAAAAGGCACTCGGCTGCCCTACACTGGAAAAGAAGGCACTTTGGGAGCCTTCATCGCAAAAATAGGCACTTGGAGGCTGCTAGACTGGAAAAAAAGGCACTTAGATGCATCTTCACTGCAAAAAAGGCACTCAGAGAGCAGTGCACCTCAAACAAAGGCACTCAGAGGCCCCTGCACCACAAAAACAGGCACCCGGAGAACAGTGCACCACAAGAAAAGGCACTCGGAGGCCGCTACAGCACAATAAAAGGCACTCGGGGGCTGCTACAATGTGAAACAAGGCACTCGGAGGGCCCTGCACCACCAGAAAACGCACTCGGAGGCTCCTGCAGCACAAAAGAAGGCACTCAGAGGCCCCTACACCACCAAGAAAGGCACTCGGTGGCCCCTACACTGCAAAAAAAGGCACCCTGAGGCCCATGCACAGCAAAAAAAAGGCACCCTGAGGCCCATGCACAGCAAAAAAAGGCACCCTGAGGCCCATGCACAGCAAAAAAAGGCACCCTGAGGCCTCTACACCACAAAAAAAGGCACTCGGCTGCCCCTACACTGGAAAAAAAAGGTACTTGGAGGCCCGTACAACACAGAAAAAGGCACTCAGGGGCTGCTAGAATGCAAAAAAAGGCACTCGGTGGCCCCTGCACTGCAAAAAAGGCACTCAGAGGCCTCTACACCACAAAAAAAGGCACTCGGCTGCCCCTACACTGGAAAAAAAAAGGTACTTGGAGGCCCGTACAACACAGAGAAAGGCACTTGGGGGCTGCTAGAATGCAAAAAAAGGCACTCGGTGGCCCCTACACTGGAAAGAAAGGCATTCAGAGGCCAGTGCACCACAAAAAAAGGCACTCGGAGGCCCTTGCACCACAAAAACAGGCACTTGGAGGCCCCTACACCACAAAAAAAAGGCACTCGGAGGCAGCTACAATGCAAAAAAAGGTACTCAGAGGCCCCTACACTGGAAAAAAAGGTACGTGGAGGCCAGTGCACCACAAGAAAAGGCATTCGGTGGCCCCTGCACTGCCAAAAAAGTCAATCACAGGCCCCTGCACTGCCAAAAAAGGCACTCAGAGGTTCCTTCACTGGAAAAAGAGGCACTTGCAGGCCTGTACACTGGAAATAAAGACACTTGGAGGCCCCTGCACCACAAAAAAAGGCACTCGGTGGCCCCTATAGCACAAAAAAAAGGCACTCGGTGGCCCCTATAGCACAAAAAAAGGCACTCGGAGGCACCTGCACCACAAAAAAAGGCACTTGGAGGCCGCTTCACAGCAGAGAAAGGCACTCGGAGGCACCTGCAACGAAAAAACAATGCACTCGGAGGCCAGTGCACCACAAGAAAAGGCATTCAGTGGTCCCTGCACTGCCAAAAAAGTCAATCACAGCCCCCTGAACTGCAAAAAAAGGCACTCGGAGGCCGCTACACCACAAAAAAAAGGGCACTTGGAGGACGACACCAGAAAAAAAGGCACTCAGTGGCCCCTACAGCACAAAAAAAGGCACTCGGGGTCTGCTACAATGCAAAAAAAGGCACTCGGAGGGCTCTTCACCACAAAAAAAGGCACTTGGTGGCCTCTGAACCACAAGAGAAGGCACTCGGGGCCACTACACCGCAAAGAAAAAGGTACATGGAGGCTACTACCCCAAAATAACAGCACTCGGAGGCCCCTGAACCACAAGCAAAGGCACTCGGTGACACCTACAGCACAAAAAAAGGCACTCGGGGGCTGCTACAATGTGAAACATGGCACTTGGAGGGCCCTGCACTGGAAAAAGAGGCACTTGCAGGCCTGTACACTGCAAATAAAGGCACTCGGAGGCTCCTGCACCACAAAAGAAGGCACTTGGAAGCCCCTACATTATAAAGAAAGGCACTCGGAAGCACCTACATTGCAAAAAAAGGCACTTGGAGGCTACTACACTGCAAAAATTGCACCCTGAGGCCCCTGCACCGCAAAAAGAGGCACTCGGTGGCCCCGACACCACAAAAAAAGGCACTCAGGGGCTGCTACAATGCAAAAACAGGCACTCCGGTGCCCCTACAGCGGATAGAAATGTACTCAGCGGGCCCTGCAGCACAAAAAAAGGCACTCAGCTGCCCTTACACTGGAAAAAAAGGCACTCGGAGGCCGCTACACCCCAGAGAAGGGCACTCGGAGGCCCCTACACCACAAAAAAAGGCACTCGGCTGCCCCTACACTGGAAAAAAGGCATTCAGAGGCCCCGACACGACAAAAAAGGCACTTGGGAGCTGCTACAATGCAAAAAAAGGCACTCGGAGGCCCCTGAACCACAAGAAAAGACACTCGGGGCCACTGCACTGCAAAAAAAAAGGCACATGGAGGACCACACACCCCAAAATAACAGCACTCGGAGGCCCCTGAACCACAAGGAAAGGCACTCAGTGGCTCCTACAGCACAAAAAAAGGCACTCGGGGGCTGCTACAATGTGAAAAAAAAAGGCACTCGGAGGGCCCAGAACCACCAAAAAAGGCACTCGGAGGCTCCTGCACTGGAAAAAGAGGCACTTGTAGGTCTGTACACCAGAAAAAAAGGCACTCGGAGGCTCCTGCACCACAAAAGAAGGCACTCGGTGTCCCCTACAGCACAAAAAAAGGCACTCGGGGGCTGCTACAAGGCGAAAAGAAAGGCACTCGGAAGCTGCTACAAGGCGAAAAAAGGCACTCGGAGGTCCCTGCACCACAAAAAAAAAAGCACTCGGAGGCTCCTGCACTGGAAAAGGAGGCACTTGCAGGCCTGTACACTGGAAATAAAGGCACTTGGAGGCCCCTGCACCACAAAAGAAGGCACTTGGAGGCACCCAACACTACAAAAAAAGGCACTCAGAGGGCCCTTCACCGCAAAAAAAGGCACTTGGAGGCTACTACACTGCAAAAAAAAGGCACTGAGTAGCCCCTGCAAAAAAAGGTGCTCAGAGGCCTCCACACCGCAAAAAATGGCACTCGGAGGCCAGTGCACTGAAAAACAGGGCACTTGGAGGCCAGTGCACCGCAAAAAAAAATGCGCTCAGAGGCCCCGACACCACAAAAGAAAGGCACTTGGGCACCACACCACAAAAAAAGGCACTCAGCTGCCCTTACACTGGAAAAACAGGCACTCGGAGGCCTCTA
Source organism: Dromaius novaehollandiae (assembly GCF_036370855.1). Lineage (NCBI taxonomy): Eukaryota > Metazoa > Chordata > Aves > Casuariiformes > Dromaiidae > Dromaius > Dromaius novaehollandiae. The sequence continues at coordinate 1,445,414 of NC_088105.1, forward strand.
AACCCCAGAGAAAGGCACTCGGAGGCACCTGCAACGGAAATAAAGGCACTCTGTGGCCCCTACACCACAAAAAAAGGCACTCGGCTGCCCTACACTGGAAAAGAAGGCACTTTGGGAGCCTTCATCGCAAAAATAGGCACTTGGAGGCTGCTAGACTGGAAAAAAAGGCACTTAGATGCATCTTCACTGCAAAAAAGGCACTCAGAGAGCAGTGCACCTCAAACAAAGGCACTCAGAGGCCCCTGCACCACAAAAACAGGCACCCGGAGAACAGTGCACCACAAGAAAAGGCACTCGGAGGCCGCTACAGCACAATAAAAGGCACTCGGGGGCTGCTACAATGTGAAACAAGGCACTCGGAGGGCCCTGCACCACCAGAAAACGCACTCGGAGGCTCCTGCAGCACAAAAGAAGGCACTCAGAGGCCCCTACACCACCAAGAAAGGCACTCGGTGGCCCCTACACTGCAAAAAAAGGCACCCTGAGGCCCATGCACAGCAAAAAAAAGGCACCCTGAGGCCCATGCACAGCAAAAAAAGGCACCCTGAGGCCCATGCACAGCAAAAAAAGGCACCCTGAGGCCTCTACACCACAAAAAAAGGCACTCGGCTGCCCCTACACTGGAAAAAAAAGGTACTTGGAGGCCCGTACAACACAGAAAAAGGCACTCAGGGGCTGCTAGAATGCAAAAAAAGGCACTCGGTGGCCCCTGCACTGCAAAAAAGGCACTCAGAGGCCTCTACACCACAAAAAAAGGCACTCGGCTGCCCCTACACTGGAAAAAAAAAGGTACTTGGAGGCCCGTACAACACAGAGAAAGGCACTTGGGGGCTGCTAGAATGCAAAAAAAGGCACTCGGTGGCCCCTACACTGGAAAGAAAGGCATTCAGAGGCCAGTGCACCACAAAAAAAGGCACTCGGAGGCCCTTGCACCACAAAAACAGGCACTTGGAGGCCCCTACACCACAAAAAAAAGGCACTCGGAGGCAGCTACAATGCAAAAAAAGGTACTCAGAGGCCCCTACACTGGAAAAAAAGGTACGTGGAGGCCAGTGCACCACAAGAAAAGGCATTCGGTGGCCCCTGCACTGCCAAAAAAGTCAATCACAGGCCCCTGCACTGCCAAAAAAGGCACTCAGAGGTTCCTTCACTGGAAAAAGAGGCACTTGCAGGCCTGTACACTGGAAATAAAGACACTTGGAGGCCCCTGCACCACAAAAAAAGGCACTCGGTGGCCCCTATAGCACAAAAAAAAGGCACTCGGTGGCCCCTATAGCACAAAAAAAGGCACTCGGAGGCACCTGCACCACAAAAAAAGGCACTTGGAGGCCGCTTCACAGCAGAGAAAGGCACTCGGAGGCACCTGCAACGAAAAAACAATGCACTCGGAGGCCAGTGCACCACAAGAAAAGGCATTCAGTGGTCCCTGCACTGCCAAAAAAGTCAATCACAGCCCCCTGAACTGCAAAAAAAGGCACTCGGAGGCCGCTACACCACAAAAAAAAGGGCACTTGGAGGACGACACCAGAAAAAAAGGCACTCAGTGGCCCCTACAGCACAAAAAAAGGCACTCGGGGTCTGCTACAATGCAAAAAAAGGCACTCGGAGGGCTCTTCACCACAAAAAAAGGCACTTGGTGGCCTCTGAACCACAAGAGAAGGCACTCGGGGCCACTACACCGCAAAGAAAAAGGTACATGGAGGCTACTACCCCAAAATAACAGCACTCGGAGGCCCCTGAACCACAAGCAAAGGCACTCGGTGACACCTACAGCACAAAAAAAGGCACTCGGGGGCTGCTACAATGTGAAACATGGCACTTGGAGGGCCCTGCACTGGAAAAAGAGGCACTTGCAGGCCTGTACACTGCAAATAAAGGCACTCGGAGGCTCCTGCACCACAAAAGAAGGCACTTGGAAGCCCCTACATTATAAAGAAAGGCACTCGGAAGCACCTACATTGCAAAAAAAGGCACTTGGAGGCTACTACACTGCAAAAATTGCACCCTGAGGCCCCTGCACCGCAAAAAGAGGCACTCGGTGGCCCCGACACCACAAAAAAAGGCACTCAGGGGCTGCTACAATGCAAAAACAGGCACTCCGGTGCCCCTACAGCGGATAGAAATGTACTCAGCGGGCCCTGCAGCACAAAAAAAGGCACTCAGCTGCCCTTACACTGGAAAAAAAGGCACTCGGAGGCCGCTACACCCCAGAGAAGGGCACTCGGAGGCCCCTACACCACAAAAAAAGGCACTCGGCTGCCCCTACACTGGAAAAAAGGCATTCAGAGGCCCCGACACGACAAAAAAGGCACTTGGGAGCTGCTACAATGCAAAAAAAGGCACTCGGAGGCCCCTGAACCACAAGAAAAGACACTCGGGGCCACTGCACTGCAAAAAAAAAGGCACATGGAGGACCACACACCCCAAAATAACAGCACTCGGAGGCCCCTGAACCACAAGGAAAGGCACTCAGTGGCTCCTACAGCACAAAAAAAGGCACTCGGGGGCTGCTACAATGTGAAAAAAAAAGGCACTCGGAGGGCCCAGAACCACCAAAAAAGGCACTCGGAGGCTCCTGCACTGGAAAAAGAGGCACTTGTAGGTCTGTACACCAGAAAAAAAGGCACTCGGAGGCTCCTGCACCACAAAAGAAGGCACTCGGTGTCCCCTACAGCACAAAAAAAGGCACTCGGGGGCTGCTACAAGGCGAAAAGAAAGGCACTCGGAAGCTGCTACAAGGCGAAAAAAGGCACTCGGAGGTCCCTGCACCACAAAAAAAAAAGCACTCGGAGGCTCCTGCACTGGAAAAGGAGGCACTTGCAGGCCTGTACACTGGAAATAAAGGCACTTGGAGGCCCCTGCACCACAAAAGAAGGCACTTGGAGGCACCCAACACTACAAAAAAAGGCACTCAGAGGGCCCTTCACCGCAAAAAAAGGCACTTGGAGGCTACTACACTGCAAAAAAAAGGCACTGAGTAGCCCCTGCAAAAAAAGGTGCTCAGAGGCCTCCACACCGCAAAAAATGGCACTCGGAGGCCAGTGCACTGAAAAACAGGGCACTTGGAGGCCAGTGCACCGCAAAAAAAAATGCGCTCAGAGGCCCCGACACCACAAAAGAAAGGCACTTGGGCACCACACCACAAAAAAAGGCACTCAGCTGCCCTTACACTGGAAAAACAGGCACTCGGAGGCCTCTAAACCCCAGAGAAAGGCACTCGGAGGCACCTGCAACGGAAATAAAGGCACTCTGTGGCCCCTACACCACAAAAAAAGGCACTCGGCTGCCCTACACTGGAAAAGAAGGCACTTTGGGAGCCTTCATCGCAAAAATAGGCACTTGGAGGCTGCTAGACTGGAAAAAAAGGCACTTAGATGCATCTTCACTGCAAAAAAGGCACTCAGAGAGCAGTGCACCTCAAACAAAGGCACTCAGAGGCCCCTGCACCACAAAAACAGGCACCCGGAGAACAGTGCACCACAAGAAAAGGCACTCGGAGGCCGCTACAGCACAATAAAAGGCACTCGGGGGCTGCTACAATGTGAAACAAGGCACTCGGAGGGCCCTGCACCACCAGAAAACGCACTCGGAGGCTCCTGCAGCACAAAAGAAGGCACTCAGAGGCCCCTACACCACCAAGAAAGGCACTCGGTGGCCCCTACACTGCAAAAAAAGGCACCCTGAGGCCCATGCACAGCAAAAAAAAGGCACCCTGAGGCCCATGCACAGCAAAAAAAGGCACCCTGAGGCCCATGCACAGCAAAAAAAGGCACCCTGAGGCCTCTACACCACAAAAAAAGGCACTCGGCTGCCCCTACACTGGAAAAAAAAGGTACTTGGAGGCCCGTACAACACAGAAAAAGGCACTCAGGGGCTGCTAGAATGCAAAAAAAGGCACTCGGTGGCCCCTGCACTGCAAAAAAGGCACTCAGAGGCCTCTACACCACAAAAAAAGGCACTCGGCTGCCCCTACACTGGAAAAAAAAAGGTACTTGGAGGCCCGTACAACACAGAGAAAGGCACTTGGGGGCTGCTAGAATGCAAAAAAAGGCACTCGGTGGCCCCTACACTGGAAAGAAAGGCATTCAGAGGCCAGTGCACCACAAAAAAAGGCACTCGGAGGCCCTTGCACCACAAAAACAGGCACTTGGAGGCCCCTACACCACAAAAAAAAGGCACTCGGAGGCAGCTACAATGCAAAAAAAGGTACTCAGAGGCCCCTACACTGGAAAAAAAGGTACGTGGAGGCCAGTGCACCACAAGAAAAGGCATTCGGTGGCCCCTGCACTGCCAAAAAAGTCAATCACAGGCCCCTGCACTGCCAAAAAAGGCACTCAGAGGTTCCTTCACTGGAAAAAGAGGCACTTGCAGGCCTGTACACTGGAAATAAAGACACTTGGAGGCCCCTGCACCACAAAAAAAGGCACTCGGTGGCCCCTATAGCACAAAAAAAAGGCACTCGGTGGCCCCTATAGCACAAAAAAAGGCACTCGGAGGCACCTGCACCACAAAAAAAGGCACTTGGAGGCCGCTTCACAGCAGAGAAAGGCACTCGGAGGCACCTGCAACGAAAAAACAATGCACTCGGAGGCCAGTGCACCACAAGAAAAGGCATTCAGTGGTCCCTGCACTGCCAAAAAAGTCAATCACAGCCCCCTGAACTGCAAAAAAAGGCACTCGGAGGCCGCTACACCACAAAAAAAAGGGCACTTGGAGGACGACACCAGAAAAAAAGGCACTCAGTGGCCCCTACAGCACAAAAAAAGGCACTCGGGGTCTGCTACAATGCAAAAAAAGGCACTCGGAGGGCTCTTCACCACAAAAAAAGGCACTTGGTGGCCTCTGAACCACAAGAGAAGGCACTCGGGGCCACTACACCGCAAAGAAAAAGGTACATGGAGGCTACTACCCCAAAATAACAGCACTCGGAGGCCCCTGAACCACAAGCAAAGGCACTCGGTGACACCTACAGCACAAAAAAAGGCACTCGGGGGCTGCTACAATGTGAAACATGGCACTTGGAGGGCCCTGCACTGGAAAAAGAGGCACTTGCAGGCCTGTACACTGCAAATAAAGGCACTCGGAGGCTCCTGCACCACAAAAGAAGGCACTTGGAAGCCCCTACATTATAAAGAAAGGCACTCGGAAGCACCTACATTGCAAAAAAAGGCACTTGGAGGCTACTACACTGCAAAAATTGCACCCTGAGGCCCCTGCACCGCAAAAAGAGGCACTCGGTGGCCCCGACACCACAAAAAAAGGCACTCAGGGGCTGCTACAATGCAAAAACAGGCACTCCGGTGCCCCTACAGCGGATAGAAATGTACTCAGCGGGCCCTGCAGCACAAAAAAAGGCACTCAGCTGCCCTTACACTGGAAAAAAAGGCACTCGGAGGCCGCTACACCCCAGAGAAGGGCACTCGGAGGCCCCTACACCACAAAAAAAGGCACTCGGCTGCCCCTACACTGGAAAAAAGGCATTCAGAGGCCCCGACACGACAAAAAAGGCACTTGGGAGCTGCTACAATGCAAAAAAAGGCACTCGGAGGCCCCTGAACCACAAGAAAAGACACTCGGGGCCACTGCACTGCAAAAAAAAAGGCACATGGAGGACCACACACCCCAAAATAACAGCACTCGGAGGCCCCTGAACCACAAGGAAAGGCACTCAGTGGCTCCTACAGCACAAAAAAAGGCACTCGGGGGCTGCTACAAGGCGAAAAGAAAGGCACTCGGAAGCTGCTACAAGGCGAAAAAAGGCACTCGGAGGTCCCTGCACCACAAAAAAAAAAGCACTCAGAGGCTCCTGCACTGGAAAAGGAGGCACTTGCAGGCCTGTACACTGGAAATAAAGGCACTTGGAGGCCCCTGCACCACAAAAGAAGGCACTTGGAGGCACCCAACACTACAAAAAAAGGCACTCAGAGGGCCCTTCACCGCAAAAAAAGGCACTTGGAGGCTACTACACTGCAAAAAAAAGGCACTGAGTAGCCCCTGCAAAAAAAGGTGCTCAGAGGCCTCCACACCGCAAAAAATGGCACTCGGAGGCCAGTGCACTGAAAAACAGGGCACTTGGAGGCCAGTGCACCGCAAAAAAAAATGCGCTCAGAGGCCCCGACACCACAAAAGAAAGGCACTTGGGCACCACACCACAAAAAAAGGCACTCAGCTGCCCTTACACTGGAAAAACAGGCACTCGGAGGCCTCTAAACCCCAGAGAAAGGCACTCGGAGGCACCTGCAATGGAAATAAAGGCACTCTGTGGCCCCTACACCACAAAAAAAGGCACTCGGCTGCCCTACACTGGAAAAGAAGGCACTTTGGGAGCCTTCATCGCAAAAATAGGCACTTGGAGGCTGCTAGACTGGAAAAAAAGGCACTTAGATGCATCTTCACTGCAAAAAAGGCACTCAGAGAGCAGTGCACCTCAAACAAAGGCACTCAGAGGCCCCTGCACCACAAAAACAGGCACCCGGAGAACAGTGCACCACAAGAAAAGGCACTCGGAGGCCGCTACAGCACAATAAAAGGCACTCGGGGGCTGCTACAATGTGAAACAAGGCACTCGGAGGGCCCTGCACCACCAGAAAACGCACTCGGAGGCTCCTGCAGCACAAAAGAAGGCACTCAGAGGCCCCTACACCACCAAGAAAGGCACTCGGTGGCCCCTACACTGCAAAAAAAGGCACCCTGAGGCCCATGCACAGCAAAAAAAGGCACCCTGAGGCCCATGCACAGCAAAAAAAGGCACCCTGAGGCCTCTACACCACAAAAAAAGGCACTCGGCTGCCCCTACACTGGAAAAAAAAGGTACTTGGAGGCCCGTACAACACAGAAAAAGGCACTCAGGGGCTGCTAGAATGCAAAAAAAGGCACTCGGTGGCCCCTGCACTGCAAAAAAGGCACTCAGAGGCCTCTACACCACAAAAAAAGGCACTCGGCTGCCCCTACACTGGAAAAAAAAAAGGTACTTGGAGGCCCGTACAACACAGAGAAAGGCACTTGGGGGCTGCTAGAATGCAAAAAAAGGCACTCGGTGGCCCCTACACTGGAAAGAAAGGCATTCAGAGGCCAGTGCACCACAAAAAAAGGCACTCGGAGGCCCTTGCACCACAAAAACAGGCACTTGGAGGCCCCTACACCACAAAAAAAAGGCACTCGGAGGCAGCTACAATGCAAGAAAAGGTACTCAGAGGCCCCTACACTGGAAAAAAAGGTACGTGGAGGCCAGTGCACCACAAGAAAAGGCATTCGGTGGCCCCTGCACTGCCAAAAAAGTCAATCACAGGCCCCTGCACTGCCAAAAAAGGCACTCAGAGGTTCCTTCACTGGAAAAAGAGGCACTTGCAGGCCTGTACACTGGAAATAAAGACACTTGGAGGCCCCTGCACCACAAAAAAAGGCACTCGGTGGCCCCTATAGCACAAAAAAAAGGCACTCGGTGGCCCCTATAGCACAAAAAAAGGCACTCGGAGGCACCTGCACCACAAAAAAAGGCACTTGGAGGCCGCTTCACAGCAGAGAAAGGCACTCGGAGGCACCTGCAACGAAAAAACAATGCACTCGGAGGCCAGTGCACCACAAGAAAAGGCATTCAGTGGTCCCTGCACTGCCAAAAAAGTCAATCACAGCCCCCTGAACTGCAAAAAAAGGCACTCGGAGGCCGCTACACCACAAAAAAAAGGGCACTTGGAGGACGACACCAGAAAAAAAGGCACTCAGTGGCCCCTACAGCACAAAAAAAGGCACTCGGGGTCTGCTACAATGCAAAAAAAGGCACTCGGAGGGCTCTTCACCACAAAAAAAGGCACTTGGTGGCCTCTGAACCACAAGAGAAGGCACTCGGGGCCACTACACCGCAAAGAAAAAGGTACATGGAGGCTACTACCCCAAAATAACAGCACTCGGAGGCCCCTGAACCACAAGCAAAGGCACTCGGTGACACCTACAGCACAAAAAAAGGCACTCGGGGGCTGCTACAATGTGAAACATGGCACTTGGAGGGCCCTGCACTGGAAAAAGAGGCACTTGCAGGCCTGTACACTGCAAATAAAGGCACTCGGAGGCTCCTGCACCACAAAAGAAGGCACTTGGAAGCCCCTACATTATAAAGAAAGGCACTCGGAAGCACCTACATTGCAAAAAAAGGCACTTGGAGGCTACTACACTGCAAAAATTGCACCCTGAGGCCCCTGCACCGCAAAAAGAGGCACTCGGTGGCCCCGACACCACAAAAAAAGGCACTCAGGGGCTGCTACAATGCAAAAACAGGCACTCCGGTGCCCCTACAGCGGATAGAAATGTACTCAGCGGGCCCTGCAGCACAAAAAAAGGCACTCAGCTGCCCTTACACTGGAAAAAAAGGCACTCGGAGGCCGCTACACCCCAGAGAAGGGCACTCGGAGGCCCCTACACCACAAAAAAAGGCACTCGGCTGCCCCTACACTGGAAAAAAGGCATTCAGAGGCCCCGACACGACAAAAAAGGCACTTGGGAGCTGCTACAATGCAAAAAAAGGCACTCGGAGGCCCCTGAACCACAAGAAAAGACACTCGGGGCCACTGCACTGCAAAAAAAAAGGCACATGGAGGACCACACACCCCAAAATAACAGCACTCGGAGGCCCCTGAACCACAAGGAAAGGCACTCAGTGGCTCCTACAGCACAAAAAAAGGCACTCGGGGGCTGCTACAATGTGAAAAAAAAAGGCACTCGGAGGGCCCAGAACCACCAAAAAAGGCACTCGGAGGCTCCTGCACTGGAAAAAGAGGCACTTGTAGGTCTGTACACCAGAAAAAAAGGCACTCGGAGGCTCCTGCACCACAAAAGAAGGCACTCAGTGTCCCCTACAGCACAAAAAAAGGCACTCGGGGGCTGCTACAAGGCGAAAAGAAAGGCACTCGGAAGCTGCTACAAGGCGAAAAAAGGCACTCGGAGGTCCCTGCACCACAAAAAAAAAAGCACTCGGAGGCTCCTGCACTGGAAAAGGAGGCACTTGCAGGCCTGTACACTGGAAATAAAGGCACTTGGAGGCCCCTGCACCACAAAAGAAGGCACTTGGAGGCACCCAACACTACAAAAAAAGGCACTCAGAGGGCCCTTCACCGCAAAAAAAGGCACTTGGAGGCTACTACACTGCAAAAAAAAGGCACTGAGTAGCCCCTGCAAAAAAAGGTGCTCAGAGGCCTCCACACCGCAAAAAATGGCACTCGGAGGCCAGTGCACTGAAAAACAGGGCACTTGGAGGCCAGTGCACCGCAAAAAAAAATGCGCTCAGAGGCCCCGACACCACAAAAGAAAGGCACTTGGGCACCACACCACAAAAAAAGGCACTCAGCTGCCCTTACACTGGAAAAACAGGCACTCGGAGGCCTCTAAACCCCAGAGAAAGGCACTCGGAGGCACCTGCAATGGAAATAAAGGCACTCTGTGGCCCCTACACCACAAAAAAAGGCACTCGGCTGCCCTACACTGGAAAAGAAGGCACTTTGGGAGCCTTCATCGCAAAAATAGGCACTTGGAGGCTGCTAGACTGGAAAAAAAGGCACTTAGATGCATCTTCACTGCAAAAAAGGCACTCAGAGAGCAGTGCACCTCAAACAAAGGCACTCAGAGGCCCCTGCACCACAAAAACAGGCACCCGGAGAACAGTGCACCACAAGAAAAGGCACTCGGAGGCCGCTACAGCACAATAAAAGGCACTCGGGGGCTGCTACAATGTGAAACAAGGCACTCGGAGGGCCCTGCACCACCAGAAAACGCACTCGGAGGCTCCTGCAGCACAAAAGAAGGCACTCAGAGGCCCCTACACCACCAAGAAAGGCACTCGGTGGCCCCTACACTGCAAAAAAAGGCACCCTGAGGCCCATGCACAGCAAAAAAAAGGCACCCTGAGGCCCATGCACAGCAAAAAAAGGCACCCTGAGGCCCATGCACAGCAAAAAAAGGCACCCTGAGGCCTCTACACCACAAAAAAAGGCACTCGGCTGCCCCTACACTGGAAAAAAAAGGTACTTGGAGGCCCGTACAACACAGAAAAAGGCACTCAGGGGCTGCTAGAATGCAAAAAAAGGCACTTGGTGGCCCCTGCACTGCAAAAAAGGCACTCAGAGGCCTCTACACCACAAAAAAAGGCACTCGGCTGCCCCTACACTGGAAAAAAAAAGGTACTTGGAGGCCCGTACAACACAGAGAAAGGCACTTGGGGGCTGCTAGAATGCAAAAAAAGGCACTCGGTGGCCCCTACACTGGAAAGAAAGGCATTCAGAGGCCAGTGCACCACAAAAAAAGGCACTCGGAGGCCCTTGCACCACAAAAACAGGCACTTGGAGGCCCCTACACCACAAAAAAAAGGCACTCGGAGGCAGCTACAATGCAAGAAAAGGTACTCAGAGGCCCCTACACTGGAAAAAAAGGTACGTGGAGGCCAGTGCACCACAAGAAAAGGCATTCGGTGGCCCCTGCACTGCCAAAAAAGTCAATCACAGGCCCCTGCACTGCCAAAAAAGGCACTCAGAGGTTCCTTCACTGGAAAAAGAGGCACTTGCAGGCCTGTACACTGGAAATAAAGACACTTGGAGGCCCCTGCACCACAAAAAAAGGCACTCGGTGGCCCCTATAGCACAAAAAAAAGGCACTCGGTGGCCCCTATAGCACAAAAAAAGGCACTCGGAGGCACCTGCACCACAAAAAAAGGCACTTGGAGGCCGCTTCACAGCAGAGAAAGGCACTCGGAGGCACCTGCAACGAAAAAACAATGCACTCGGAGGCCAGTGCACCACAAGAAAAGGCATTCAGTGGTCCCTGCACTGCCAAAAAAGTCAATCACAGCCCCCTGAACTGCAAAAAAAGGCACTCGGAGGCCGCTACACCACAAAAAAAAGGGCACTTGGAGGACGACACCAGAAAAAAAGGCACTCAGTGGCCCCTACAGCACAAAAAAAGGCACTCGGGGGCTGCTACAACATGAAAAAAGGCACTCGGAGGGCCCTGCACCACAAAATGGCACTTGGAGGCCTCTACACCACCTTCCACTGCCCTATCAGACACAGAGGCTGATGTGACCTCACAAGGACAGGAAGCCGCCAGGGCCCTGCCAGGGGCCTATCAGGCACTGGCACTTCTGTGAGCTCACAAGCAGAGTCAGCAGCCATGGGCATCCCACTGCCTGATTAGGCACTGAGACAAAGGTGACCTCAAAATGCAGCCAGCACGCAGAGGCCTGCCACTGGCCTCTCAGTCACTCAGACTGCTGTGACCTCAAAAGGACAGCCAGCAGCCAATGGCCTCCCACGGGCCTATCAGGCAATAGGACTGCTGTGACCTCATGAGCACAGCCAGCAGCTGTGGGTCTGCCACTGGCTATCAGGCACTCAGACTGCTGTGACCTCACAAGCACAGCAAACAGCCAGGGGCCTGCCACTGCCCTATAGGGCACAGAGGCTGTTGTGACCTCACAAGCACAGCCAGCAGCCAGGGGCCTCCCACAGGCCTGTGAAGCACTGAGGCTGCTGTTGTTGTCCGAAAAGCGGATTCGTTGCCCGGTGTGCAATAAGCCAATAATTACACACTCAGGAGAGACATTTGCTTATTTATTTCAGAGTTGCGCAAGCCTGGGTGCTCGGTGGATTCCCACAAATCAAGCACACACCCCCCCACCCCAACTTTTCAAGTAGCATTTATACAAACAAATTGCCAGATTTGCAATTTTCCCTTTTACACTGATTGGTTAGTGATTTCTTCATTCCCGGGTCCCACCCCTGTCTCCCAAGGTCCTGATGAGGGGAAATCATTTAACACTGCCCAGCAGGGACAGTAGGTGTTATCGCCCAAACTCCTGACAAGGGGGAGATAGTCCAGACCCCTTAATTGACATTGTTTCAGCAGTGAGAGGAGGTTTTGCTCCCCAAGGTCCTGGTGCCCAAGCAGGCCTTATTTCAAAGCCTTGACATCCTCCCTTTCGGAGTGTGGGGCACAGGAATGCAGCCTGCTTGTAACTCCCTTATCTTTCCAGCCTGCACCAGCTCTGGGGCCCTTTCTTACTGAACTAGCAGTGCGGCCTAAGGCTTCAGCAAATTTAGCTACTCATAAAGCAAGTTTTATCTAAGTGGCTACCTCTAGACCACTTCAGACTTAATGTTAGAAGTTATCCTAATCTACCTAGTTCAAACATTCTTTCTGAGCTTCCCAGGGTTGTCTTGTAACAATTCCCCCCCTTTGAGACTTATATGATCATTTTCATATTAGTCTCACTCTTTTAAAATCTTTCCCATATTAATTTTGTACAACATCTAGAAATGCATTGAATCACTACATAAACGCATACAAAAACTACTAACACCATTCCCAAAATTGTTAAACACTTTTTAACCCATGAGCTCACGTCAGGGAACCAGGAAGTCAACCATTTCCATATTTCTTCAAATCCAAAAGAGGTATCCTCTTTCTGAACCCCATGTAAGATTTCAGTCTGCTTCCAGATTTCATTTAGATCGGTAGAAATTCTCCCGCTTTGATCCACATATACACAGCAACTAGTATTTATTATTGTACATACTCCTCCCTGAGATGCCAATAACATATCTAGCGCCATCCTGTTTTGGGTAGTTATTTTAGCAGTTTCTGAAACCTCCTCTTGTAAAGCTGCAGTGGCATCAGAGGTTTTATTCCCTATTTTTTTCAATAACTGCTGAAATATTTACTATTGCTTTTTCAAGTTCACTCACTCCCAGTTGTGGAAACAGCCACCTTACGAATGACTGCAACCTAGTAGGTCGATCTATTAAAGGATTATTGACCCTCTTTTGTCTCCTTATGAATGTTCTTAGCCAGGATTTTTGGTATTTATTACTCAATTCTTTTCTTATAGTAACATTAGGGATTATTGCCCCTAAAGTACATGTCCCTGACCAATTAGGAGGTAGCACTTTTCGTGCCTTGTTTCCACACAACCAATACCATCCACTACCTTTTGGAACACGCCACCCATTTAGTTCCTTACTTGGCCACTTATAACCTATTCAGGTATCCGAGAGCAATCTTTATAACCTCCTACCTTAATGGCTCCAGTACAGTTGATCGATTGCTTTCCATAAAGTATAGTTTTCTCCCACCATTTATTACTATTATTACATCTTTGGATACATTGATAATAATCTCCTGTCACACTCTGGACTTCCCATTCCTGTTTGGTTGTTTCTCGAAGCCTTTCAAAGGCGTACTATCACTTTCCCTAATCTTATGTATAATATGATCGTAAGCAATAGGCATAACACAGTTAAACTGAATACAACTACTACCGGGTGCAATACATGATTATAAATCCCTGTTGCAGTTGGTGACCACCCTAGAAGAGTTTCCCAGCCATGATGTTCTCCGTCCCTTTTTACCCTTTCTAAGATATGATGTATCTCTTTTGCATCATGGGGAACAGTGATTAGAGTTTTCTGTCCACTGTTCTGGATGTGCTCTAGCAGTCGATGCAAATCATCATGTTGTAGTAGTTTCCTTACCAGGGTGAGATTCATCCCAATGGGGGTAGGTAGTAAATTTTGAATGAATGTATAATTAGATTGTAACAATTGATAAGACGTGATAGGAGCTGAATAATTAAAATCACATCCCATGATTTTGGTAAAGCTACAAATACAAATATTTCAATGATTACTCATATCTACTACAATGCCATCTATAACTACAAGACTACAAAAGGTTCTCATACATACACACCCTCTCCCAATATATACAAGTATAGTTGCAGGTGTTTCATCAGGGTGTATTTCAAAATGACAAACATTTTGCTCAGCGTCAAGACAAATGTCTTGGGCTTTGATAGTATTAATTTCACAAATAAACCCTTGCTGTTCCTGTACAATACATGCGCTAACGTCCACAGTTTGCTATTTATTTCCATTTCGTTGGGCCCATACTCTATGTTCCAATGGATAGAGTATAGCTCCATTGTGATTTAATCCTAACGCAATGATTGGATATATTGTATATGTTGAAGCATTACGTATTGTTGAAACAAAGGCTGTGGCCTTAGTGTTGCTAGGATCATAAGTAAAATTGACCAGATACCACCAGGATTGGAATTCCTTTTCAAATTCGGTCGCATTATCCCAAATTACCTTTCGAATTTCAGTGGGTAAAGTGCCCTCTTCCCCTTCCCTTATAATCGTTGCTACCATAGATTGCATCCACAGTTGAGCTTGGATGCAACTGAGGGCCAGGGAAATATTAATTTGGGCTTCCCCAAGTGCATCCACTATCAAGTGGTGATCTTTTTCATTCATTTTTTCCCATTGAGGTAATATCTCGGATGAAAGCCATTGGTTAGTTCCTAATGCTAATAAAGAAGCCCTCAATGGATGTTTTAATCTGTATAAGTCACTTGTTGTTGTGCTCAGTTTATTTACGAGTACTTCAGCATCTATACTGTTTAGGACTCCCAATCCTGTTCCTATGATACCGGTCACATCTCTCCTTGTTCGTTTTGGAGAGGTGAGGGTTTGCCTATGTAACCACGCCGTCCATCCCACATAGGACGTACCTAAGAATGGTGAACAGGTCGGTTTGATTGTAGAGATATAATTTGCATTAATAGCTCTACTCGATTGAGAGACCATGATGGATTAAATAACACTCGTTGTTGGCCTGTATTTCTAATCACATACGGTCCAATTTCAAAGATTTGTGGGGATAAGGTTTTCTTACTCTTCATGGTAACAGAGTTATTTATATTGGTGAAAATAATTGTAGTCAGGGTAGGTATTGCTGTACTGGGCTCAATAATGTCTATTTTAAATTTAAATGATAGTCCCACATTGTGGTGAGCCCACAGACAAACTATTAAAACAGGCTGTTCTAAGGTAAAATTGTACCAGCAATCCAGGTTTTCAGTGGCACAAATTTTCCTTTCTTTTTCATTTGATTTGATTTTAGTGAGAGAGATTTGAGTCGCCTTCTCGTGGGTGGACCCGCTGATCACTCCACATCCTATCTTTATTTCCTTTCCTGTCCTTCCCAGGAGTTGGGGAAGTTGGTTAGTATTATCCCAGCTCCATTCATTTTCTGAGTATACTTCAGTTCCATGCATGACCAGGGTTGAGAGGTTTAAGTTTTTATCAGAATTTAATCCCATACTTCCGGTATACTTAACACGGGCCTGGGACCATGGCCACTCTAAGGTTCTTTGACCACAGGTTAGGGAAAGTAGCATTGCCAGGGTTTGAAACAGCAACATCAGCATGGCACTTCTGCCTGCCATCCTGCAGGGTGCAGTAAAGGGAAAGAGATTTGTGTTAGTGAGGCGAGTCCCAACAGCTTACCCTGGGGAAGTCGTGTATCCCATCGAGCTTTACGTGGTTGTTTTCACTGATCTGCTGCACCCTCTGCTGTGTTTGCTTCTTGGACTGTCACTCGTTTCACGTGAGAGTGGTGAATCCAATTCTCTTTTCCTAGAATTTTAACAGCGTAGTAAGAACTTAACAATACAGTATAGGGTCCTTCCCATTTTGGTTCTAGTTTTGTTTTTCGCGAGAATACCTTTATCAACACTTTATCTCCAGGCTGTATATCATGTGCCTGAATGTCTGATGGCACCGGCTGAAACCACTGAGCCTGATTTTGCAAGGCCTTAAACCGTTCTTGTAAGGCTAGTACATATTGTGTCACTCATTCATCTCCGTCTAATAGGCTGGTTTTAGCAGGGATATAAGTCCCTGGTATCGCTAAATGTCTCCCAAAAAGAATTTCTGCTGGTGTTAGTCCTATGGGTTGCCGTGGAGAATTTTGAACATCCCATAGAGCTAAGTTTAATGCCTCTGGCCATTTCAGGCTAGCATGTGTGCATATTCTTGCTATTTTCTCTTTTAATGTTCTATTCATTCTTTCTACTTGTCCTGAAGATTGTGGGTGCTAAGGAGCATGTAGGTTTCTTTTTATTCCTAACGATTTACATAACTGATTGATTATGCTTGCTGTAAAATGGGCACCCCTGTCTGAATCAATGGCTTCTGGGACCCCATACCGGGGTATGATTTCCTTCAGTAAGGCTTTTACCACTCCCCCTGTGTCAGCCTTTCTTGTTGGGAAAGCTTCTACCCAGCTTGATAACTGATCTACTATCACTAACAAGTGTTTGTATCCATAGACAGATGGCATATCTGCATAATCTATTTGCAGCTTCTGGAAAGGGAAGAAAGCCCATGGTCGCCCCCCAAATCTGAGCTTGGCTTGTTATTTGAAAACTTCTGGCAGGTCGGGCAGCTATTCGTTATTCTTGTAGCAGCTGCATAAATTCCTGGAGCAGCCCATACTTTCTGTAGCTGTTTAGCTATTGCCTCGGCTCCCCCATGAGCTTTATCGTGAAACCACCTAGCTATAGTAATTAAATATTTTTTGGGTAGAATTGGTTTTTCCCCAATTGTCCATATTCCATCATCATTTTGTTTTGCTTCCCACTGTTCCCATTGTTTTTTCTCTTCCACTGAGCAGTCTTTTTCATACATAGTTTTGGGGTCTATTAAGTTTGGCCACTCACTCTGGTCCATCCTTGGAACTGCCCCCATACATTCTCTCAGAGGTTGTTGAGCTGCAGCCCTCGCAGCAGCGTTGGCTAGAGCATTTCCTCTGCTAATTTCTGTAGTGTCTTTAGTATGGGCTGGGCAGTGTATTACCGCAATTTCTTTGGGCAGTTGAACTGCTTCCAGCAAATTACGTATTTCTTCTCCATTAGCTAATTTCTTTCCTGATGACGAAAAGAATCCTCGTTCTTTCCATAACATCCCTGTTGCATGACACACTCCAAATGCATATTTAGAGTCGGTATAGATATTTACCCGCAAGCTCTTACCTATATTTTGCTGCTTGGGGCAATGCTATTAATTCTGCTCCTTGAGCACTTACTGATGGAGACAAAGGATTGGCCTCGAGCACCTCAAAGACGTTAGTGACAGCATAGCTGGAGTGACGTCTTCCGTCCAAATAATAGGATGACCCATCTGTAAACAGAACTAAGTCCGGGTTCTCCAAAGGTCCTTCTTTAAGGTCCTCCCGGGGCTTGCTCGAGCTGACCACCACCTGCTCACAGGAATGATGTGGCTCTCTGTCCTCCGGTTGAGGCAATAGCGTTGCTGGATTCGATTCAAAATATTGCATCTTTTGAAAGTCACATTATCTGCATGCAGTATTATCAGTTCATAGCGGTGAGCTCTCTGTGGGGATAGTGCTTGAGTCGCATATTGCTTCATTAACAGTTCTACTTCATGTGGCACATACACAGTCAATGAATGACCCAAAACTACAGGTCGTGTTTTTTTCAATAAGAGCTGCAGTAGCTGCTATTGCTCTGATGCATCCTGGAGTGCCTTTAGCTACCTCATCTAGTTGCATGGAGTAACAGGCCACTGGTCTACGGTGAGGGCCTAGTTTTTGGGTGAGTACCCCACTTGCTACTCCCTGTCGCTCATGGACAAATAATTCAAATAGTTTGCTATAATCTGGTAACCCGAGAGCAGGGGCTGAAACCAACGCTTTTTTCACAGATGTAAAAGCTTCCTCCCTTTCCCTGGGGCCTTGGGCCCCAGGCCAAAGGCTCTATCTCCTCCTTTTTTGTTGCCTGTACCAGAGGCTTAGTAAGTTCTGCTAACCCAGGAATCCACGGTTGGCAGAATCCTACAGCTCCTAAAAATCCCCTAAGCTGTTTTTTTGTTACAGGACGAGGCATATCAAGAATTGTCTTTACTCATTCTGGATCAACTAACCTGTGTCCTTCTCTTAAGATAAAACCCAAATATTTTACCTCTCTTTGACACAGCTGGAGTTTAGACAGAGATGCTCGATGCCCTTTTTCTGCAAGAGCGTTACATAGAGAAACAGTATCTTTCAAACATGTCTCATAATCTTTACTTGCTAATAACAAATCATCTACATATTGTATTAATACAGAATGTCCTGGAAGTTCGATATCTGAGAGGTCATTTTTGAGTATACGCGAAAAAATAGTCAGAGACCCAGTAAATCCCTGTGGCAGCCTTGTCCAAGTTAATTGTTGTCCCTTCCAAGTGAAAGCAAAGAGATCTTGGCTATCTTCAGCTATTGGTATACTAAAAAAGGCTGC
Source organism: Dromaius novaehollandiae (assembly GCF_036370855.1). Classification (NCBI taxonomy): domain Eukaryota; kingdom Metazoa; phylum Chordata; class Aves; order Casuariiformes; family Dromaiidae; genus Dromaius; species Dromaius novaehollandiae. The sequence continues at coordinate 1,463,535 of NC_088105.1, forward strand.
TGTTAGGTCAATCACAGTAAAATAAGTTGCCCAATGGGGAATCTGTAGTAAAATGGTTGATGGGTCGGGGACTACTGGATGTGGAGCAACTACATGTTGGTTTATAGCCCTTAAGTCTTGTACAAAGCGATACTCTGGATCACCATCAGCTGTGGAGGACTGGCTTGAGGGCAGAGGTCATGTGAAGATTGAACAAATAAAGGAAGCAGAACTAAGTGCATATCGCACACAGTTGATGTGAGCCAAGTCCCGTACGAGAGTAAAAACAGCTAGAGCCAAGGACACATTGTCCTTGGCTCCAAGGTGTTATCAATGATTAGTCCTGGGAACTTGCGGGTGATGTAATGCAGAAGTTGCTGGGTAAACCAAATTGCTGTTACCAATAAGGAGCTCAGCTTTTGCAATATGTATGAGCCTGATTAGTCCTATACTATATAAAGAAAGACCACACCTAATAAAGTTGAAGTACACTGATCACTCATATTGAGCGTCTGGGTCTTCCCTCCGTCGGCTCCTCCCGTGCAAGTTTCCAACAAATGGCGCCCGAACAGGGACCCTGCCGGTCAGGGACTCGGTGATCAAGAACTCAGGAGTCGACAGAGTGCTAGAGACAGCTGGTCCTGCTGTGCTAAAGGCGACGAGACACAAAAGGGGGTCTACGTGCCAGAGTTACAGAGGAGGTGGAGAGGACACAAACAAAGGGGGTCCGTGCCCAGGACGAGACGGGGTCCTGCCAGAAAGTCTCGCCGCAGGTCTTGCAAAGGTTGCAACGGTAAGTGAGTAACCACGGCGCGACAAGTGGCTTATTATTTATTAAGATGCTTTTTAGAAAAGCGAGGTACTCAAGGAATAGAATGTCATAAGGAACTCCCAGGGCCATTAGCTTACGGAGTGGCTAAGGGGTGTTTTGTTAACCCAGATACCATGTTCGAACAAACTGAATGGAAAAAATTTGGGGACAAGTTGTTTGATGAAGTAATAAGTGACAACAAGACAGCAAAAAAGCTGATGAAGCCGTGGAGGGCAGTTACTAATGCTCTCGCACCTCAAAGAAAAAAAAAAAAAAAGGGAAAAAAAAAGGGAAAAAAAAAAAGGAAAAAAAAAAGAAAAAAAAAAGAAAAAAAAGGAAAAAGAAAAAAAAAAAGGTAGCTGCCACTGCCGCGGAGCGTTTGGGAAGCCCCGATGGGTTCAAGGAACCCCCGCATGCAGAGGTGTCCCCTGTGTCCCCATACCCATCACCCCCCTCGAACCTTTACTATTGCCCAGGGAGGGTCTGGGAACACAGGCCTGCCAAAAGGAGCAACATTGACCATGCAGCAGATCCCCCCTCCTCCCTCAGCACCTCCCCCCTCTCTCCCTCTCCCCCCTCCCTCTCTCTCTCCCCCCTCCCTCTCTCTCTCCCCCCTCTCTCCTCCCCCCCTCCCCCCCCTCTCCCCCCCCCTCCCCCCCTCTCTCTCCCCCCCTCTCTCTCCCCCCCCCCTTTTTCTCCTCTCCTCCTTCTCCTCTTCCTTTGGCCACAGTTATCTGAGGACACCCATCTCAGGCTATCAATGTGAAATAAGTTTTTCTCTATGATATTAATGCTCAGAAACCACTAATAAAAGCAGTTTGGGGAAAAAAAAAAAAAAAAAAAAAAAAAAAGGGGGGTATCCCATCTTATATGGGAATAAAGCAGGGCCGGGAAGAGCCTTTCGGCTTATTTATTGACAGAGTAGCCAATGCTATACAAGCAGCAGGGGTACCAGATTACCTGAAAGGGACTATCTTGAAACAATGTGCAATACAGAATAGTAACCCTTCAACGCGTAGTATTTTAGCCACACTCCCGGGAACATGGACTATTGAGGAGGGGCTAGAAAGAATGGCACAGGTACCTGTAGGACCGCAAGCTATGCTAGTAGAGGCGGTGAAACAATTAGGAGAGAGCATGAGAGAGCAAGCACAGGCGTTGCGGGATAATATGCAACAGAATCAAAGACAGGTATTCGCTGCCCTTGCTCCTTTGCAAAATCCCGGCGGAAATATCCCCCCTGATCGACGATTGGCACGCTGCTACCGATGCGGCATTGTTGGTCATCTTCGCAGAGAATGCCAAGCTAGTAGAGTATGGTGTCCCAACTGCAAAAGCAGTAAACATGATGGAGCGGCTTGCTGGAAGGCTGGTTCGGGAAACGCCCAAAGAAGCGGGATGAGCCGCCCCGCGACGACACAAAAGGCGGCCTTCACCACAACAACTCAGCAACCCCCGCAGTTAACACAACCACCTCAGCCGGCGCCCAGCTCCACTCCGAACAGCATGAATCCCTTTGTCTTCGACCAGCCACCAGAGGGAGTCTCGGACTGGACTTGGCAACAGCAGTAGACGCCACCTTATTGGATACAAAGCCAACAAGAATCCGGACGAATGTCTATGGACCAGTAACTATTAATCATGAGCCGATAGGTGCCTTACTGATTGGAAGATCGTCCGCTACAATGAAAGGATTACAAGTTTTGACAGGATTGATCGACAAGGACTATTTCGGGGAAATACAAATTGTGGTTTCAGCAATGTTTCCACCTATGCACATACCACAAGGATCGAGAATAGCTCAACTTATTCCGCTTCCCCACCTGACTGAAGGGGTGGCACCAGCGAAAGAGCAACCACGAGGCTATGGTGCTTTTGGTTCCACTGGAAGTGCAGTATTACTGACTGTCGGAATGCATCAAAGGCCCCGACAAACCGTGACTGTAAAGTATAAAGAAGAATCTATACGCACTAATGCCTTATTGGACACTGGAGCGGATGTATCAATAATTAGCACTAAGATTTGGCCCCAGCATTGGCCAACCCGAGAGACCAGCTCTATGGTAGCTGGGGTAGGCGGGGTCACCCTCGCCCGAAAATCATCGACGCTACAATGGACTATAGGGAACAAGGTGGTTAATTGCTCCGTTTCCATTTTACCCCTACCTGAAGGAGTGCAAGCATTAATAGGGCGCGATATCCTTGCCCAGATGGGTATGGTGCTTACCTCGGAACACCCTTTATAGCACCGGCCATTGCCTGGACTTTCCCAATCCCACTCAGCTGGAGGACTGATCAGCCTGTGTGGGTAGAGCAATGGCCGCTTAAACGGGAAAGTCTCATTCAAGCACATGAACTAGTAAAGCAACAGTACAAACAAGGTCATCTAAGATTATCTACCAGCCCTTGGAATACCCCAATATTTGTGATCAAGAAAAAATCCGGCAAATACAGACTTTTACATGATCTACGTGCTGTAAACAGACAGATGCATGACATGGGTGCTTTACAACCGGGGTTACCCAATCCAGCAATGATCCCAGAAGGCTGGCACCTGCTAATCATAGATTTAAAGGACTGTTTCTTTACTATAGCCCTCCATGAAGATGATAAACAGCAATTTGCATTTACACTCCCTGCTATCAATAGAGAGGGGCCAGACCAAAGATTTGAATGGACAGTACTACCGCAGGGTATGCGAAACTCACCAACCCTCTGTCAACTCTATGTCGATGCGGCACTTCAACCGTTACGTCAACAGTGGCCAGAGACCATAATATATCACTACATGGACGATATATTGTTGGCACAAAAAAAACCCTTTTCTCCTGAACAAAAATTTGATCTAATCACACAATTAAAGAAAAAGGAACTTGTAGTGGCCCCGGAAAAGGTACAAGAATCCAGCCCCTGGCAGTATCTAGGTTGGCATATTTCGAATGCCACCATCAGACCACAGAAATTGACAATCAGGACTGACATAAGAACACTCAATGATGCTCAAAAACTACTAGGAGACCTCCAATGGATCCGTCCGGTTGTCGGCATTCCTAATGAACTTTTAAATCTGCTACGCCCCTTGCTGAAGGGAACAGACCCAGCGGCTGCCGTCACGCTCACAGAGGAACAGCAACGGGTACTCCAGGAAATTGCATCGCTAATTACTACGCGTGCTACGCACCGACGCCTGGAAAATCAGCCACTTGATCTTACTATTTTATGTGGCCCACAATACCTAATGGGAGCCATTACACAACACAAAATAAAAACGGGGGAAAAAAGAGGGTTGGCGGAACCCATTGTACTAGAATGGATAGCACCACCGTTACAACCAAAACGAACTATTCAAGAAAAAATTTCAACGCTGGCCGAACTCATTAGGACACTCTTCGCCCCTGACTTACATGATCAGCGTTGGTCAAATCTGACTGCAGCAATCAAACATAGAAGAAGTGAGAATCGTCGAGGCAAGCGTGAATTGAAAAAACTAGGTTCAGATTGCGCTGATGATATAGAATTATGGGGGCCTGCGGAAAGGTTTTTCGCCGCAGCTTTAGACCCTAGCGTTGCAGTTGCGCATGCCATGTCTAATCTAAATAAACTTGCTTGTTGGGCTGTTAAGCAATCAAATGTTACTACACAAATTCTCTCTGAAATGTCACAGGATATGGATAGCCTGAGACATGCAGTGTTGCAAAATAGAGCAGCTATAGACTTTCTGCTTTTGGCACAGGGACGCGGGTGTGAGGATTTTGAAGCAATGTGTTGTTTTAATCTTTCTGATCATGGACAGTCAATCCATGAGCAATTGAAATGGCTAAAGGACCACACCCAGAGAATCACCGTACAGTATAATTGGTTTGATGATCTGTTTAGAAAGATGTTTGGTAATGTGAGTACCTGGATTTTGGGCTTGATCAAAGAAGGGCTACGTATTCTATTCATAATTGTATTAATTTTAATTGCTGTAAGAGTGATTTTTGGCTGCTTAACACAAAAGCTTGAACAATTAACTAAAAAGGTCTTTCTCGCACAAAATAAAAACGGGGGAATTGTGGAGGACTGGCTTGAGGGCAGAGGTCATGTGAAGACTGAACAACTAAAGGAAGCAGAACTAAGTGCATATCGCACACAGTTGATGTGAGCCAAGTCCCGTACGAGAGTAAAAACAGCTAGAGCCAAGGACACATTGTCCTTGGCTCCAAGGTGTTATCAATGATTAGTCCTGGGAACTTGCAGGTGATGTAATGCAGAAGTTGCTGGGTAAACCAAATTGCTGTTACCAATAAGGAGCTCAGCTTTTGCAATGTGTATGAGCCTGATTAGTCCTATACTATATAAAGAAAGACCACACCTAATAAAGTTGAAGTACACTGATCACTCATATTGAGCGTCTGGGTCTTCCCTCCGTCGGCTCCTCCCGTGCAAGTTTCCAACACATCCCAGTCTTTAATTCTTGTTGTAAACACAAAAACTGAAAGCACAAGAGTTCCTGAGCTACTCAGTTTCTCTGACTTTTCCAGCCAGGTCTGTTATCTGTGGAGGTTTTGCTGATGGGCTCTTGGCTTTGAAGAGCTTCTTCCACTGATGAATGCAATCTGGCTGCCATTGGAATAGACGCCTACTTCTTTCCCTTTAATTTCCCTTGAGAAGGTAAATAATCGTTCAGCACAGAGAGGAATGTCTTTTTCTTATGCAAAAAAACCCAACCCAAAACAAACAACCTTCCCCTCCCCAAGAAAACAGAGTCTGAAAGGCAGCCTGTGAGCCAGCAATCTGAACAGCAGCAAGGAAGGGCTTGAGTTCTGGGTGACTGCTAGCTTGCTCTTGGCATGATTTTGGCTCATACCAGCTTGGACTGCCTCAGGCAATGCTTGGACATGGTTATAAGGGGGATGGCACAGACCAGGAGTTATTCCCAACAAGCAATACAGCAGAAGCTGTCCTGCATTGGAACGAAGGTGGGATAGTGTTTATCTGTGTGATTATAAACCCAGCTCTGACACTGCTCCTTGGGGCCAGAGAGTGTACCCCAGCTTAGACCTAGCTCGGGAGTTTGGTCAATGGTTCTTTAGTTGCATAAACCACAAAGGACTCTTCTGTTGGCCACTTATTCCTTTGGAAAAATGACTTAATTCTGTAGTGTCCTTGTGACACAGCAGCTCTTCCAAAGTTGTTGACCAAGAGAAAAAGTGGGCTGCTCGTTTCATACAGCAGGCAAATCAGTGCTCCCAGAAGGGCCCCGTCCGCTTGCCTCTGGTGGGGAGTGGGGCACAGTCGTGCCTGGGGAGTCGTCCTGGGGAGGTGCTGAGGGACACTGCCAACAGGTGACTGGAGACGCAGCTACAGGAAATAAAAGAACTTGGAATTCTTCCTGGCTTAAGTGTGTAGGTTGCTAACAAATCAATAATAATGGTGTTACAAGACAACCCTGAGAAGCTCAGAAAGAATGTTTGAAGTAGGTAGATTTGGATAACTTCTATCTTAGATAGAATTTGCTTAGCATGAGTAGCCGCACACTTGCTTAGCATGAGTAGCTAAATTTGCTGAAGCCTTAGGCCGCGCTCCTAGTTCGGTAAGAAAGGGCCTCAGAGCTGGTGCAGGCTGGAAAGATAAGGGAGTTACAAGCAGTCTGCATTCCTGTGCCCCACTCTCCGAAAGGGAGGATGCCAAGGCTGAGAAATAAGGCCTGTTTGGGCGCCAGGACCTTGGGAAGCAAAGCTTCCTCTCACTGTTGAAACAGTGCTGATTAAGGGGTCTGGATTATGTCTTCTTCCTCAGGGCCTTGGGAGATAACACCTACTGACCTAGCTGGGGCAGTGTTAATTGATCAGGACCTTGAGAAGCAGGGGTGGGACCCAGGGAATGTGAAGAAATCACTAACCAGTCAGTGTAAAAGGGGAAGTCGCAAATCTGGCAATTTGTTTGTATAAATGCTACTTGAGAAGTTGGGGGGGGGGGGGTGCTTGATTTGTGGGAAACCACCGAGCACCCAGGCTTGCGCAACTCTGAAATAAATAAACAAATGTCTCTCCTGAGTGTGTAATTATTGGCTTATTGCACACCGGGCAACGAATCCGCTTTTCGGACAACAATGGGACATAAAATCAAAGGCTAAATTACCTACCTCCATTGAGCAAGTAGGAGGGATGCAGGACCACCAGGGAGAGTGTGTGTGCTCCAAATCTTACCTCTGAGATCTGTTTTTAAGATTGAATGGTGCTTATACTGTGGATTTGCCATTCATTACACCACTGTAGACTGTCTTAAATTGCAGGTTATTTGAAAAGTGGATGTTTCTAAGTTATGAATAGTCTAATTTGATTATTAAAGTTTTTTTTTTCTAGTTTTGTCCTAATTAAAAGTATTCTTAAAACCACTTTAAGTAGTATAATCAATTTCATTATAGTGGTCTCATCAGCATGTAATATCTTAAATCAAAAGCTTCCAGTATTGAATTGCAGGGGATTATGGCAAATTAATAAACTATGAAAATTAGAGATGCCCTGGGTGGTTGTTAATCTTACTCACAGAAGTATTTTTAAAGACTTAAGTAAACTAGTCAGGGTAGGCAATCTGGAAGATTCTGTGCACTTCCAATATAGTAGATGATATAATATCTGCTCTGGACATTAAAGTGGAATGATAGAAGATACTTTTCTTTTGCACCTCTCTAGTTAAAAGGCATATTGGTAAGCTATCAGCTGGGGTTATTAGGTTTTCATTTCAAGAATGATGTTTGGCTTTGTGGAGAGCAGACAAGGCACTGTTTATTCCAAAGGCCTGCTGAAGAGGGGAAGGTATTACTGTTCACAGATGGGGAGTGGGACCGGGCGTAGGCCAGGTAGTCTCTCCCTGCCCGTGGACACACGCCCCAGCTTGTGCAGGATATGATGACAATGCCTTTGTCACCACCTCTGTTATTATCTGCTACCAACCACTTGCGGCCTAAACTAATGTCAAGAGCCTGACCCACACCAAAGCTGCCTCATAAATCAAGTGAAAAGGGGAATTAATATCTACAACTACATGTTGATCAGGCATGAGAACCCATGATGGGGGGCCTCCACTATTTAGTTCTCTAAATCTGAAGGGTGGAAACCTTTGTCACAAATTTTCATTAATTTCCCTTCCCTTTTGAAAACCCAGTCAGCAGGTTGAGCCCAGAGGAGTGTGTCAGAGTGACATAGGTTCTGGCTACTGATAAGGACGTCAAGAAACCTAATCACAATAGAAATGCGCCTTAGAAGCATATAAAATGTGACAATAACAACAGCTCTTTGGAGCTCCCTCTCAGCTGGTCTGGGACCCCCCCCCCCCATTGCGTCCTGCACACTTGAGACCCTCGCCCGACGTGGAACAGGTCGTATTACCCCTGCTTGCTCGTATTACCCCTGCTTGCTCTGTATGTAGTGTAGTGTGTTATTTTTACCCTGTTAAATATGGAACTTGCTATATTGTTTAAACTCTCTTGCTTAAGGATACTGGTGTACTTAATAAATATCTGAAACCTGACAACCGCCTGGCTGTTTGGTCAGTGAAGCGTTTAAAGAAAAAAATACAAGTCACCCCTCTGGCCACGAGCGGTGTTCGTGACACCTCCATGTCTCATAGGGCAGTGGCAGGCCCATAACTGCTGGCTGTGCTTGGGAGATCACAGCAGACACCATGTCTGATAGGTCAGTGGCAGGCCAGTGAATGCTGGTTGTGCTTGTGAGGTCACGGCAGCCTCCGTTTCCTATAGGCCAGTGGGATGCCCATGGATGCTGGCTGTGCTTGTGTGGTCAAAGGAGCCTTAGTGCCTGATAGACCAGTGGCAGGCCCTTAGCTGCTGGCTGTGCTTGTGAGGTCACAGCAGCCTCAGTGTCTCATAGGCCAGTGGCAGGCTCATGGCTGCTGGCTGTGCTTGTGAGGTCACAACAGCCTCAGTGCCTCATCGGGCAGTGGGAGGCCAATCGCTGCTGGCTGTGCTTGTGAGGTCACAGCAGTCCTATAGCCTCATAGGCCAGTGGCAGGCCCCTGGCTGCTGGCTTTGCTTGTGAGGTCACAGCAGCCTCACTACCTCCTAGGCCAGTGGCAGACCCACAGCTGCTGGCTTGGCTTGTGAGGTCACAGCAGCCTCAGTGTCTTATAGGGCAGTGGGAGTCCAATGGCTGCTGGCTGTGCTTGTGAGGTCACAGCACTCCCATTGCCTGAAAGGCCAGTGGCAGGCCCCTGGCTGCTGGCTTTGCTTGTGAGGTCACAGCAGCTTTACTACCTGATAGGCCAGTGGGAGTCCAATGGCTGCTGGCTGTGCTTGTGAGGTCACATCAGTCCTATTGCATGATAGGCCCGTGGCAGGCCCCTGGCTGCTGCCTGTTCTTGTGTGGTTAAAGGAGCCTTAGTGCCTGATAGACCAGTGGCAGGCCCTTAGGTGCTGGCTGTGCTTGTGAAGGCACAGGAGTCCCAGTTCATACACCAGGGGCAGGCCCATGGCTGCAGGCTATGCTTCTGACATCACAGCAACCTCACTGCCTGATAGGCCAGGGACAGTCTCATGGCTGCTGGCTGTGCTTGTGTGGTCACATCAGTCTCAGTGCCTGATAGGCCGGTGGCAGGCTAATGGCTGCTAGCTTTTGAGGTCACAGCTGTCTGAGTGATTGATAGACCAGTGGCAAGCCCTTAGGTGCTGGCTGTGCTTGTGAGGTCACAGCAGGCTCTGTGTCTGATACGGCAGTGAACGGTGTTGTAGAGGTCTCCGAGTGCCTTTTTCTGCGGTGCTGTGGCCTCATGGTGCATTTTTTTGCAGTGTAGTAGCCTGCAAGTGCCTTTTTTTGCAATGTAGGGGCTTCCGAGTGCCTTTCTTGGTGGTGTAGGAAGTTCCGAGTGCCTTTTCTTGAGGTTTAGGGGCCTCCGAGTGTCTTGTTGCACATTGTAGCAGCCCCCAAGTGCCTTTTTTGTGCTGTATGGGCCACTGAGTGCCTTTTTCTGTGGTGTAGAGACCTCTGAGTGCCTTTTTTTGCAGTGCAGGGGCAGCCGAGTGCCTGTTTTTTGCGGTGTAGGGGCCACCGAGTGCCTTTTTTTGCGGTGCAGGGGCCTCAGGGTGCATTTTTTTGCAGTGTAGTAGCCTCCAAGTGCCTTTTTTGCAATGTAGGGGCTTCCGAGTGCCCTTTTTTGTGGTGCAGGGGCCTCCAAGTGCCTTTATTTCCAGTGTGCAGGCCTGCAAGTGCCTCTTTTTCCAGTGCAGGAGCCTCCGAGTGCCTTTTTTGGTGGTGCAGGGCCCTCCAAGTGCCTTTATTTCCAGTGTACAGGCCTGCAAGTGCCTCTTTTTCCAGTGCAGGAGCCTCCGAGTGCCTTTTCTTGTGGTTCAGGGGCCTCCAAGTGCTGTTATTTTGGGGTGTGTGGTCCTCCATGTACGTTTTTTTTTGCGGTATAGTGGCCCCAAGTGCCTTTTCTTGTGGTTCACGGGCCTCCGAGTGCCTTCTTTTGTGGTGCAGGGCCCTCCAAGTGCCTTTGTTTCTGGTGCAGGGCCCTCCGAGTGCCTTTTTTTGCATTGTAGCAGCCCCCAAGTGCCTTTTTTTGTGCTGTAGGGGCCTCCGAGTGCCTTTTTTTTCCAGTGTAGGGGCAGCCGAGTGCCTTTTTTTGTGGTGTGGTCCTCCAAGTGCCTTTCTTTTGTGGTGTCGGGGCCTCTGAGTGCATTTTCTTTTGTGGTGCACTGGCCTCCAAGTGCCCTGTTTTTCAGTGCACTGGCCTCTGAGTGCCTTTTTTTGCGGTGCAGGGGCTACGGAATGCCTCTTTTTGTGTTGCAGGGCCCTCCAAGTGCCTCCTTTGGTGGTGCAGGGACAAGCAAGTGCCTTTTTCTGCTGTGCATAGGCCTCACAGTGCATTTTTTTTGCAGTGTACTATCCTCCAAGTGCCTTTTTTTGCAAAGTGGAGGCCACCGAGTGCCTTGTTTTTCGTTGTAGGGGCTTCCGAGTGCCTTTTTTTTGTGGTGTAGAGGCCTCCAAGTGCCTTTTTTTTGCGGTGCCGGGGCCACCAAGTGCCTTCTTTTGTGGTGCAGGGCACTCCAAGTGCCTTGTTTCACATTGTAGCAGCCCCCAAGTGCCTTTTATTGTGCTGTAGGAGCCACCGAGTGCCTTTTTTTGCGGTGCAGGGGCCACCGAGTGCCGTTCTTTCTGGTGCAGTGGCAGCTGAGTGCCTTCTTTTGTGGTGTGGTCCTCCGAGTGCCTCTTTTTTTGTGGTGTGGAGGCCTCTACATGCCTTTTTTTGCGGTGCAGGGGCCCTCCGAGTGCCTTTTTTTGCTGTGCAGGGCCCTCTGAGTGCCTTGTTTCACATTGTCGCAGCCCCCAAGTGACTTTTTTTGTGCTGTAGGGGCCACCTAGTGCCTTTTTTTGTGGTGTGGTCCTCCAAGTGCCTTTTTTTTGTGGTGTAGAGGCCTCGGAGTGCCTTTTTTTGCTGTGCAGGGGCCTGTGATTGACTTGTTTTGCAGTGCAGGGGCCACCGAGTGCCTTTTTTTGTGGTGCACTGGCCCCCGAGTACCTTTTTTTCCAGTGTAGGGGCCTCCGAGTGCCTTTTTTTGCATTGTAGCAGCCTCCGAGTGCCTTTCTCTGTGGAGTAGCGGCCTCCATGTGCCTTCTTTTCTGGTGCAGGAGCCTCCGAGTGCCTTTCTTTCCAGTGTAGGGGCCACCGAGTGCCTTTCTTCGCGTTGTAGCAGCCCCGAGTGCGTTTTTTGGTGGTGTATGGGCCTCCGAGTGCCTCTTTTTCCAGTGTAGGGGCAGCCGAGTGCCTCTTTTTGTGGTGTGGTCCTCCAAGTGCCTTTTTTTTGTGGTGTAGAGGCCACCGAGTGCCTTCTTTTGCGGTGCATGGGCCACCGAGAGCCTTTTTTTGTGGTGCATGGGCCTCAGGGTGCATTTTTTTGCAATGTAGGGGCTTCCGAGTGCCTTTCTTGGTGGTGTAGGGGCCTCCGAGTGCTTTCTTTTGTGGTGCAGGGCACGCCGAGTGCCTTTATTTCCGATGTACAGGCCTGCAAGTGCCTCTTTTTCCAGTGCAGGAGCCTCCGAGTGCCTTTTTTGGTGGTGCTGAGCCCTCTGAGTGCCTTTTCTTGTGCTGTAGGGGCCTCTGAGTGCCTTTATTTCTGGTGTACAGGCCTGCAAGTGCCTCTTTTTCCAGTGCAGGAGCCTCCAAGTGCCTTTTTTGGTGGTGCTGGGCCCTCCCAGTGCCTTGTTTCACACTGTAGAAGCCCCCGAGTGCCTTTTATTGTGCTGTAGGGGCCACCGAATGCCTTTTCTTGTGGTTCAGGGACCTCCGAGTGCCTTTTTTTGCATTGTAGCAGCCTCCGAGTGCCTTTTTTTGTGGTGTAGGGTCCACCGAGTGCCTTTTTTTGCGGTGCAGAGATCTGCGAGAGCCTTTTTTTGCTGTGCATGGGCCTCAGGGTGCATTTTTTTGCGGTGTAGTAGCCTCCAAGTGCCTTTTTTTGCAATGTAGTAGCCTCCGAGTGCCTTTTTTGGTGGTGCCGGGCCCTCCCAGTGCCTTGTTTCACATTGTAGCAGCCCCCGAGTGCCTTTTTTTGTGCTGTAGGAGCCACCGAGTGCCTTTTCTTGTGGTTCAGGGGCCTCCGAGTGCCTTTTTTTGGTGGTGTATGCGCCTCTGAGTGCATTTTTTTTCCAGTGTAGGGGCAGCCGAGTGCCTTTTTTTGTGGTGTGGTCCTCCAAGTGCCTTTTTTTTGCGGTGCAGGGACCTCTTAGTGCCTTCTTTTGCTGTGCAGGGGCCTCAGGGTGCATTTTTTTGCGGTGTAGTAGCCTCCAAGTGCCTTTTTTTGCAATGTAGTAGCCTCCGAGTGCCTTTTTTGGTGGTGCCGGGCCCTCCCAGTGCCTTGTTTCACATTGTAGCAGCCCCCGAGTGCCTTTTTTTGTGCTGTAGGAGCCACCGAGCGCCTTTCCTTGTGGTTCAGGGCCCTCCGAGTGCCTTGTTTCACATTGTAGCAGCCCCCAAGTGCCTTTGTTTGTGCTGTAGGGGCCACCCAGTGCCTTTTTTGTGGTGTGGTCCTCCAAGTGCCTCTTTTTTGTGGTGTAGAGGCCTCGGAGTGCCTTTTTTTGCTGTGCAGGGGCCTGTGATTGACTTGTTTTGCAGTGCAGGGGCCACCGAGTGCCTTTTCTTGTGGTGCGCTGGCCTCCGAGTGTCTTTCGTTCCAGTGTAGTGGCCTCCGAGTGCCTTCTTTTGCAGGGTAGAGGCCTCCAAGTGCCCTGTTTTTGCAGTGCACTGGCCTCCGAGTGCCTTTTTTTCCAGCGTAAGGCCCTCCTAGTGCCTTTTTTCTGTGGTGTAGAGGCCTCTGAGTGCCTTTTTTTGCGGTGCATGGTCCTCAGGGTGCCTTTTTTTTGCAGTGTAGTAGCCTCCTAGTGCCTTCTTTTGTGGTGTAGGGGCCACCGAGTGCCTTTTTTGCAGTGCAGGGGCTTCAGGGTGCCTTTTTTTTTGGTGTAGCAGCCTCCGAGTGCCTTTTTTGGTGGTGCTGGGCCCTCCCAGTGCCTTGTTTCACATTGTAGCAGCCCCCGAGTGCCTTTTATTGTGCTGTAGGGTCCACCGAGTGCCTTTTTTTGCGGTGCAGAGATCTGCGAGAGCCTTTTTTTGCTGTGCATGGGCCTCAGGGTGCATTTTTTTGCAGTTGTAGCGGCCTCCGAGTGCCTTTTTTTGCATTGCAGGGGCCTCCAAGTGCCTTTTTTGCAATGTAGGGGCTTCCGAGTGCCTTTCTTGGTGGTGTAGGGGCCTCCGAGTGCTTTCTTTTGTGGTGCAGGGCACGCCGAGTGCCTTTATTTCCGATGTACAGGCCTGCAAGTGCCTCTTTTTCCAGTGCAGGAGCCTCCGAGTGCCTTTTTTGGTGGTGCTGGGCCCTCTGAGTGCCTTGTTTCACATTGTAGCAGCCCCCGAGTGCCTTTCTTTCCAGTGTAGGGGCCACCGAGTGCCTTTTCTTGTGGTTCAGGGGCCTCCGAGTGCCTTTTTTTGGTGGTGTATGCGCCTCTGAGTGCCTTTTTTTTCCAGTGTAGGGGCAGCCGAGTGCCTTTTTTTGTGGTGTGGTCCTCCAAGTGCCTTTTTTTTGCGGTGCAGGGGCCTCTTAGTGCCTTCTTTTGCTGTGCAGGGGCCTCAGGGTGCATTTTTTTGCGGTGTAGTAGCCTCCAAGTGCCTTTTTTTTGCAATGTAGTAGCCTCCGAGTGCCTTTTTTGGTGGTGCCGGGCCCTCCCAGTGCCTTGTTTCACATTGTAGCAGCCCCCGAGTGCCTTTTTTTGTGCTGTAGGAGCCACCGAGTGCCTTTCCTTGTGGTTCAGGGCCCTCCGAGTGCCTTGTTTCACATTGTAGCAGCCCCCAAGTGCCTTTGTTTGTGCTGTAGGGGCCACCCAGTGCCTTTTTTGTGGTGTGGTCCTCCAAGTGCCTCTTTTTTGTGGTGTAGAGGCCTCGGAGTGCCTTTTTTTGCTGTGCAGGGGCCTGTGATTGACTTGTTTTGCAGTGCAGGGGCCACCGAGTGCCTTTTCTTGTGGTGCGCTGGCCTCCGAGTGTCTTTCGTTCCAGTGTAGTGGCCTCCGAGTGCCTTCTTTTGCAGGGTAGAGGCCTCCAAGTGCCCTGTTTTTGCAGTGCACTGGCCTCCGAGTGCCTTTTTTTCCAGCGTAAGGCCCTCCTAGTGCCTTTTCTTTGTGGTGTAGAGGCCTCTGAGTGCCTTCTTTTGGGGTGCACTGGCCTCCGAGTGCCTTTCTTTCCTGTGTAGGGGCCACCGAGTGCCTTTTTTCGCATTGTAGCAGCCCCTGAGTGCCTTTTTTTTGCGTTGCAGGGGCCACCGAGTGCCTTTTTTTGCGGTGCATGGGCCACCGAGAGCCTTTTTTTGTGGTGCGTGGGCCACCGAGTGCCTTTTTTTGCGGTGCAGGGGCCTCAGGGTGCATTTTTTTGCAATGTAGGGGCTTCCGAGTGCCTTTCTTGGTGGTGTAGGGGCCTCCGAGTGCCTTCTTTTGTGGTGCAGGGCACGCCGAGTGCCTTTCTTTCCAGTGCACAGGCCTGCAAGTGCCTCTTTTTCCAGTGCAGGAGCCTCCGAGTGCCTTTTTTGGTGGTGCCGTGCCCTCCCAGTGCCTTGTTTCACATTGTAGCAGCCCCCGAGTGCCTTTTATTGTGCTGTAGGGGCCACCGAGTGCCTTTTCTTGTGGTTCAGAAGCCTCCGAGTGCCTTTTTTTTTTCACATTGTAGCAGCCTCCGAGTGCCTTTCTTTGTGATGTAGCGGCCACTGATTGCCTTTTTTTTCCAGTGCATGGTCCTCCGAGTGCCTTTTTTTTTGCAGTGTACTAGCCTCCAAGTGCCTTTTTTTGCATTGCAGGGGCCTCCAAGTGCCTTTTTTCTGTGGTGTAGAGGCCTCTGAGTGCCTTTTTTTGCGGTGCATGGTCCTCAGGGTGCATTTTTTTTGCAGTGTACTAGCCTCCAAGTGCCTTTTTTTGCAGTGTAGGGGCTTCCGAGTGCCTTTTTTTTTCGGTGCAGGGGCCACCAAGTGCCTTCTTTTTGCAGTGCATGGGCCTCAGGGTGCCTTTTTTTTGCAGTGTAGTAGCCTCCTAGTGCCTTCTTTTGTGGTGTAGGGGCCACCGAGTGCCTTTTTTGCAGTGTAGTAGCCTCCTAGTGCCTTCTTTTGTGGTGTAGGGGCCACCGAGTGCCTTTTTTGCAGTGCAGGGGCTTCAGGGTGCCTTTTTTTTTGGTGTAGCAGCCCCCGAGTGCCTTTTATTGTGCTGTAGGGTCCACCGAGTGCCTTTTTTTGCGGTGCAGAGATCTGCGAGAGCCTTTTTTTGCTGTGCATGGGCCTCAGGGTGCATTTTTTTGCAGTTGTAGCGGCCTCCGAGTGCCTTTTTTTGCAGTGTAGTAGCCTCCAAGTGCCTTTTTTTGCAATGTAGGGGCTTCCGAGTGCCTTTCTTGGTGGTGTAGGGGCCTCCGAGTGCTTTCTTTTGTGGTGCAGGGCACGCCGAGTGCCTTTATTTCCGATGTACAGGCCTGCAAGTGCCTCTTTTTCCAGTGCAGGAGCCTCCGAGTGCCTTTTTTGGTGGTGCTGGGCCCTCCCAGTGCCTTGTTTCACATTGTAGCAGCCCCCGAGTGCCTTTCTTTCCAGTGTAGGGGCCACCGAGTGCCTTTTCTTGTGGTTCAGGGGCCTCCGAGTGCCTTTTTTTGGTGGTGTATGCGCCTCTGAGTGCCTTTTTTTTCCAGTGTAGGGGCAGCCGAGTGCCTTTTTTTGTGGTGTGGTCCTCCAAGTGCCTTCTTTTTGCGGTGCAGGGGCCTCTTAGTGCCTTCTTTTGCTGTGCAGGGGCCTCAGGGTGCATTTTTTTTTGCGGTGTAGTAGCCTCCAAGTGCCTTTTTTTGCAATGTAGTAGCCTCCGAGTGCCTTTTTTGGTGGTGCCGGGCCCTCCCAGTGCCTTGTTTCACATTGTAGCAGCCCCCGAGTGCCTTTTTTTGTGCTGTAGGAGCCACCGAGCGCCTTTCCTTGTGGTTCAGGGCCCTCCGAGTGCCTTGTTTCACATTGTAGCAGCCCCCGAGTGCCTTTGTTTGTGCTGTAGGGGCCACCCAGTGCCTTTTTTGTGGTGTGGTCCTCCAAGTGCCTCTTTTTTGTGGTGTAGAGGCCTCGGAGTGCCTTTTTTTGCTGTGCAGGGGCCTGTGATTGACTTGTTTTGCAGTGCAGGGGCCACCGAGTGCCTTTTCTTGTGGTGCGCTGGCCTCCGAGTGTCTTTCGTTCCAGTGTAGTGGCCTCCGAGTGCCTTCTTTTGCAGGGTAGAGGCCTCCAAGTGCCCTGTTTTTGCAGTGCACTGGCCTCCGAGTGCCTTTTTTTCCAGTGTAAGGCCCTCCTAGTGCCTTTTCTTTGTGGTGTAGAGGCCTCTGAGTGCCTTCTTTTGGGGTGCACTGGCCTCCGAGTGCCTTTCTTTCCAGTGTAGGGGCCACCGAGTGCCTTTTTTCGCATTGTAGCAGCCCCTGAGTGCCTTTTTTTTGCGTTGCAGGGGCCACCGAGTGCCTTTTTTTGCGGTGCATGGGCCACCGAGAGCCTTTTTTTGTGGTGCGTGGGCCACCGAGTGCCTTTTTTTGTGGTGCAGGGGCCTCAGGGTGCATTTTTTTGCAATGTAGGGGCTTCCGAGTGCCTTTCTTGGTGGTGTAGGGGCCTCCGAGTGCCTTCTTTTGTGGTGCAGGGCACGCCGAGTGCCTTTCTTTCCAGTGCACAGGCCTGCAAGTGCCTCTTTTTCCAGTGCAGGAGCCTCCGAGTGCCTTTTTTGGTGGTGCCGTGCCCTCCCAGTGCCTTGTTTCACATTGTAGCAGCCCCCGAGTGCCTTTTATTGTGCTGTAGGGGCCACCGAGTGCCTTTTCTTGTGGTTCAGAAGCCTCCGAGTGCCTTTTTTTTTTCACATTGTAGCAGCCTCCGAGTGCCTTTCTTTGTGATGTAGCGGCCACTGATTGCCTTTTTTTTCCAGTGCATGGTCCTCCGAGTGCCTTTTTTTTTGCAGTGTACTAGCCTCCAAGTGCCTTTTTTTGCATTGCAGGGGCCTCCAAGTGCCTTTTTTCTGTGGTGTAGAGGCCTCTGAGTGCCTTTTTTTGCGGTGCATGGTCCTCAGGGTGCATTTTTTTTGCAGTGTACTAGCCTCCAAGTGCCTTTTTTTGCAGTGTAGGGGCTTCCGAGTGCCTTTTTTTTTCGGTGCAGGGGCCACCAAGTGCCTTCTTTTTGCAGTGCATGGGCCTCAGGGTGCCTTTTTTTTGCAGTGTAGTAGCCTCCTAGTGCCTTCTTTTGTGGTGTAGGGGCCACCGAGTGCCTTTTTTGCAGTGCAGGGGCTTCAGGGTGCCTTTTTTTTTGGTGTAGCAGCCTCCGAGTGCCTTTTTTGGTGGTGCTGGGCCCTCCCAGTGCCTTGTTTCACATTGTAGCAGCCCCCGAGTGCCTTTTATTGTGCTGTAGGGTCCACCGAGTGCCTTTTTTTGCGGTGCAGAGATCTGCGAGAGCCTTTTTTTGCTGTGCATGGCCCTCAGGGTGCATTTTTTTGCAGTTGTAGCGGCCTCCGAGTGCCTTTTTTTGCATTGCAGGGGCCTCCAAGTGCCTTTTTTGCAATGTAGGGGCTTCCGAGTGCCTTTCTTGGTGGTGTAGGGGCCTCCGAGTGCTTTCTTTTGTGGTGCAGGGCACGCCGAGTGCCTTTATTTCCGATGTACAGGCCTGCAAGTGCCTCTTTTTCCAGTGCAGGAGCCTCCGAGTGCCTTTTTTGGTGGTGCTGGGCCCTCCCAGTGCCTTGTTTCACATTGTAGCAGCCCCCGAGTGCCTTTCTTTCCAGTGTAGGGGCCACCGAGTGCCTTTTCTTGTGGTTCAGGGGCCTCCGAGTGCCTTTTTTTGGTGGTGTATGCGCCTCTGAGTGCCTTTTTTTTCCAGTGTAGGGGCAGCCGAGTGCCTTTTTTTGTGGTGTGGTCCTCCAAGTGCCTTTTTTTTGCGGTGCAGGGGCCTCTTAGTGCCTTCTTTTGCTGTGCAGGGGCCTCAGGGTGCATTTTTTTGCGGTGTAGTAGCCTCCAAGTGCCTTTTTTTGCAATGTAGTAGCCTCCGAGTGCCTTTTTTGGTGGTGCCGGGCCCTCCCAGTGCCTTGTTTCACATTGTAGCAGCCCCCGAGTGCCTTTTTTTGCGCTGTAGGAGCCACCGAGTGCCTTTCCTTGTGGTTCAGGGCCCTCCGAGTGCCTTGTTTCACATTGTAGCAGCCCCCAAGTGCCTTTGTTTGTGCTGTAGGGGCCACCCAGTGCCTTTTTTGTGGTGTGGTCCTCCAAGTGCCTCTTTTTTGTGGTGTAGAGGCCTCGGAGTGCCTTTTTTTGCTGTGCAGGGGCCTGTGATTGACTTGTTTTGCAGTGCAGGGGCCACCGAGTGCCTTTTCTTGTGGTGCGCTGGCCTCCGAGTGTCTTTCGTTCCAGTGTAGTGGCCTCCGAGTGCCTTCTTTTGCAGGGTAGAGGCCTCCAAGTGCCCTGTTTTTGCAGTGCACTGGCCTCCGAGTGCCTTTTTTTCCAGCGTAAGGCCCTCCTAGTGCCTTTTCTTTGTGGTGTAGAGGCCTCTGAGTGCCTTCTTTTGGGGTGCACTGGCCTCCGAGTGCCTTTCTTTCCAGTGTAGGGGCCACCGAGTGCCTTTTTTCGCATTGTAGCAGCCCCTGAGTGCCTTTTTTTTGCGTTGCAGGGGCCACCGAGTGCCTTTTTTTGCGGTGCATGGGCCACCGAGAGCCTTTTTTTGTGGTGCGTGGGCCACCGAGTGCCTTTTTTTGCGGTGCAGGGGCCTCAGGGTGCATTTTTTTGCAATGTAGGGGCTTCCGAGTGCCTTTCTTGGTGGTGTAGGGGCCTCCGAGTGCCTTCTTTTGTGGTGCAGGGCACGCCGAGTGCCTTTCTTTCCAGTGCACAGGCCTGCAAGTGCCTCTTTTTCCAGTGCAGGAGCCTCCGAGTGCCTTTTTTGGTGGTGCCGTGCCCTCCCAGTGCCTTGTTTCACATTGTAGCAGCCCCCGAGTGCCTTTTATTGTGCTGTAGGGGCCACCGAGTGCCTTTTCTTGTGGTTCAGAAGCCTCCGAGTGCCTTTTTTTTTCACATTGTAGCAGCCTCCGAGTGCCTTTCTTTGTGATGTAGCGGCCACTGATTGCCTTTTTTTTCCAGTGCATGGTCCTCCGAGTGCCTTTTTTTTTGCAGTGTACTAGCCTCCAAGTGCCTTTTTTTGCATTGCAGGGGCCTCCAAGTGCCTTTTTTCTGTGGTGTAGAGGCCTCTGAGTGCCTTTTTTTGCGGTGCATGGTCCTCAGGGTGCATTTTTTTTGCAGTGTACTAGCCTCCAAGTGCCTTTTTTTGCAGTGTAGGGGCTTCCGAGTGCCTTTTTTTTTCGGTGCAGGGGCCACCAAGTGCCTTCTTTTTGCAGTGCATGGGCCTCAGGGTGCCTTTTTTTTGCAGTGTAGTAGCCTCCTAGTGCCTTCTTTTGTGGTGTAGGGGCCACCGAGTGCCTTTTTTGCAGTGTAGTAGCCTCCTAGTGCCTTCTTTTGTGGTGTAGGGGCCACCGAGTGCCTTTTTTGCAGTGCAGGGGCTTCAGGGTGCCTTTTTTTTTGGTGTAGCAGCCCCCGAGTGCCTTTTATTGTGCTGTAGGGTCCACCGAGTGCCTTTTTTTGCGGTGCAGGGATCTGCGAGAGCCTTTTTTTGCTGTGCATGGGCCTCAGGGTGCATTTTTTTGCAGTTGTAGCGGCCTCCGAGTGCCTTTTTTTGCATTGCAGGGGCCTCCAAGTGCCTTTTTTGCAATGTAGGGGCTTCCGAGTGCCTTTCTTGGTGGTGTAGGGGCCTCCGAGTGCTTTCTTTTGTGGTGCAGGGCACGCCGAGTGCCTTTATTTCCGATGTACAGGCCTGCAAGTGCCTCTTTTTCCAGTGCAGGAGCCTCCGAGTGCCTTTTTTGGTGGTGCTGGGCCCTCCCAGTGCCTTGTTTCACATTGTAGCAGCCCCCGAGTGCCTTTCTTTCCAGTGTAGGGGCCACCGAGTGCCTTTTCTTGTGGTTCAGGGGCCTCCGAGTGCCTTTTTTTGGTGGTGTATGCGCCTCTGAGTGCCTTTTTTTTCCAGTGTAGGGGCAGCCGAGTGCCTTTTTTTGTGGTGTGGTCCTCCAAGTGCCTTTTTTTTGCGGTGCAGGGGCCTCTTAGTGCCTTCTTTTGCTGTGCAGGGGCCTCAGGGTGCATTTTTTTGCGGTGTAGTAGCCTCCAAGTGCCTTTTTTTGCAATGTAGTAGCCTCCGAGTGCCTTTTTTGGTGGTGCCGGGCCCTCCCAGTGCCTTGTTTCACATTGTAGCAGCCCCCGAGTGCCTTTTTTTGTGCTGTGGGAGCCACCGAGTGCCTTTCCTTGTGGTTCAGGGCCCTCCGAGTGCCTTGTTTCACATTGTAGCAGCCCCCAAGTGCCTTTGTTTGTGCTGTAGGGGCCACCCAGTGCCTTTTTTGTGGTGTGGTCCTCCAAGTGCCTCTTTTTTGTGGTGTAGAGGCCTCGGAGTGCCTTTTTTTGCTGTGCAGGGGCCTGTGATTGACTTGTTTTGCAGTGCAGGGGCCACCGAGTGCCTTTTCTTGTGGTGCGCTGGCCTCCGAGTGTCTTTCGTTCCAGTGTAGTGGCCTCCGAGTGCCTTCTTTTGCAGGGTAGAGGCCTCCAAGTGCCCTGTTTTTGCAGTGCACTGGCCTCCGAGTGCCTTTTTTTCCAGCGTAAGGCCCTCCTAGTGCCTTTTCTTTGTGGTGTAGAGGCCTCTGAGTGCCTTCTTTTGGGGTGCACTGGCCTCCGAGTGCCTTTCTTTCCAGTGTAGGGGCCACCGAGTGCCTTTTTTCGCATTGTAGCAGCCCCTGAGTGCCTTTTTTTTGCGTTGCAGGGGCCACCGAGTGCCTTTTTTTGCGGTGCATGGGCCACCGAGAGCCTTTTTTTGTGGTGCGTGGGCCACCGAGTGCCTTTTTTTGCGGTGCAGGGGCCTCAGGGTGCATTTTTTTGCAATGTAGGGGCTTCCGAGTGCCTTTCTTGGTGGTGTAGGGGCCTCCGAGTGCCTTCTTTTGTGGTGCAGGGCACGCCGAGTGCCTTTCTTTCCAGTGCACAGGCCTGCAAGTGCCTCTTTTTCCAGTGCAGGAGCCTCCGAGTGCCTTTTTTGGTGGTGCCGTGCCCTCCCAGTGCCTTGTTTCACATTGTAGCAGCCCCCGAGTGCCTTTTATTGTGCTGTAGGGGCCACCGAGTGCCTTTTCTTGTGGTTCAGAAGCCTCCGAGTTCCTTTTTTTTTTCACATTGTAGCAGCCTCCGAGTGCCTTTCTTTGTGATGTAGCGGCCACTGATTGCCTTTTTTTTCCAGTGCATGGTCCTCCGAGTGCCTTTTTTTTTGCAGTGTACTAGCCTCCAAGTGCCTTTTTTTGCATTGCAGGGGCCTCCAAGTGCCTTTTTTCTGTGGTGTAGAGGCCTCTGAGTGCCTTTTTTTGCGGTGCATGGTCCTCAGGGTGCATTTTTTTTGCAGTGTACTAGCCTCCAAGTGCCTTTTTTTGCAGTGTAGGGGCTTCCGAGTGCCTTTTTTTTTCGGTGCAGGGGCCACCAAGTGCCTTCTTTTTGCAGTGCATGGGCCTCAGGGTGCCTTTTTTTTGCAGTGTAGTAGCCTCCTAGTGCCTTCTTTTGTGGTGTAGGGGCCACCGAGTGCCTTTTTTGCAGTGCAGGGGCTTCAGGGTGCCTTTTTTTTTGGTGTAGCAGCCTCCGAGTGCCTTTTTTGGTGGTGCTGGGCCCTCCCAGTGCCTTGTTTCACATTGTAGCAGCCCCCGAGTGCCTTTTATTGTGCTGTAGGGTCCACCGAGTGCCTTTTTTTGCGGTGCAGAGATCTGCGAGAGCCTTTTTTTGCTGTGCATGGGCCTCAGGGTGCATTTTTTTGCAGTTATAGCGGCCTCCAAGTGCCTTTTTTGCAGTGTAGTAGCCTCCAAGTGCCTTTTTTGCAATGTAGGGGCTTCCGAGTGCCTTTCTTGGTGGTGTAGGGGCCTCCGAGTGCTTTCTTTTGTGGTGCAGGGCACGCCGAGTGCCTTTATTTCCGATGTACAGGCCTGCAAGTGCCTCTTTTTCCAGTGCAGGAGCCTCCGAGTGCCTTTTTTGGTGGTGCTGGGCCCTCCCAGTGCCTTGTTTCACATTGTAGCAGCCCCCGAGTGCCTTTCTTTCCAGTGTAGGGGCCACCGAGTGCCTTTTCTTGTGGTTCAGGGGCCTCCGAGTGCCTTTTTTTGGTGGTGTATGCGCCTCTGAGTGCCTTTTTTTTCCAGTGTAGGGGCAGCCGAGTGCCTTTTTTTGTGGTGTGGTCCTCCAAGTGCCTTTTTTTTGCGGTGCAGGGGCCTCTTAGTGCCTTCTTTTGCTGTGCAGGGGCCTCAGGGTGCATTTTTTTGCGGTGTAGTAGCCTCCAAGTGCCTTTTTTTGCAATGTAGTAGCCTCCGAGTGCCTTTTTTGGTGGTGCCGGGCCCTCCCAGTGCCTTGTTTCACATTGTAGCAGCCCCCGAGTGCCTTTTTTTGCGCTGTAGGAGCCACCGAGTGCCTTTCCTTGTGGTTCAGGGCCCTCCGAGTGCCTTGTTTCACATTGTAGCAGCCCCCAAGTGCCTTTGTTTGTGCTGTAGGGGCCACCCAGTGCCTTTTTTGTGGTGTGGTCCTCCAAGTGCCTCTTTTTTGTGGTGTAGAGGCCTCGGAGTGCCTTTTTTTGCTGTGCAGGGGCCTGTGATTGACTTGTTTTGCAGTGCAGGGGCCACCGAGTGCCTTTTCTTGTGGTGCGCTGGCCTCCGAGTGTCTTTCGTTCCAGTGTAGTGGCCTCCGAGTGCCTTCTTTTGCAGGGTAGAGGCCTCCAAGTGCCCTGTTTTTGCAGTGCACTGGCCTCCGAGTGCCTTTTTTTCCAGCGTAAGGCCCTCCTAGTGCCTTTTCTTTGTGGTGTAGAGGCCTCTGAGTGCCTTCTTTTGGGGTGCACTGGCCTCCGAGTGCCTTTCTTTCCAGTGTAGGGGCCACCGAGTGCCTTTTTTCGCATTGTAGCAGCCCCTGAGTGCCTTTTTTTTGCGTTGCAGGGGCCACCGAGTGCCTTTTTTTGCGGTGCATGGGCCACCGAGAGCCTTTTTTTGTGGTGCGTGGGCCACCGAGTGCCCTTTTTTGCGGTGCAGGGGCCTCAGGGTGCATTTTTTTGCAATGTAGGGGCTTCCGAGTGCCTTTCTTGGTGGTGTAGGGGCCTCCGAGTGCCTTCTTTTGTGGTGCAGGGCACGCCGAGTGCCTTTCTTTCCAGTGCACAGGCCTGCAAGTGCCTCTTTTTCCAGTGCAGGAGCCTCCGAGTGCCTTTTTTGGTGGTGCCGTGCCCTCCCAGTGCCTTGTTTCACATTGTAGCAGCCCCCGAGTGCCTTTTATTGTGCTGTAGGGGCCACCGAGTGCCTTTTCTTGTGGTTCAGAAGCCTCCGAGTGCCTTTTTTTTTTCACATTGTAGCAGCCTCCGAGTGCCTTTCTTTGTGATGTAGCGGCCACTGATTGCCTTTTTTTTCCAGTGCATGGTCCTCCGAGTGCCTTTTTTTTTGCAGTGTACTAGCCTCCAAGTGCCTTTTTTTGCATTGCAGGGGCCTCCAAGTGCCTTTTTTCTGTGGTGTAGAGGCCTCTGAGTGCCTTTTTTTGCGGTGCATGGTCCTCAGGGTGCATTTTTTTTGCAGTGTACTAGCCTCCAAGTGCCTTTTTTTGCAGTGTAGGGGCTTCCGAGTGCCTTTTTTTTTCGGTGCAGGGGCCACCAAGTGCCTTCTTTTTGCAGTGCATGGGCCTCAGGGTGCCTTTTTTTTGCAGTGTAGTAGCCTCCTAGTGCCTTCTTTTGTGGTGTAGGGGCCACCGAGTGCCTTTTTTGCAGTGTAGTAGCCTCCTAGTGCCTTCTTTTGTGGTGTAGGGGCCACCGAGTGCCTTTTTTGCAGTGCAGGGGCTTCAGGGTGCCTTTTTTTTTGGTGTAGCAGCCCCCGAGTGCCTTTTATTGTGCTGTAGGGTCCACCGAGTGCCTTTTTTTGCGGTGCAGGGATCTGCGAGAGCCTTTTTTTGCTGTGCATGGGCCTCAGGGTGCATTTTTTTGCAGTTGTAGCGGCCTCCGAGTGCCTTTTTTTGCATTGCAGGGGCCTCCAAGTGCCTTTTTTGCAATGTAGGGGCTTCCGAGTGCCTTTCTTGGTGGTGTAGGGGCCTCCGAGTGCTTTCTTTTGTGGTGCAGGGCACGCCGAGTGCCTTTATTTCCGATGTACAGGCCTGCAAGTGCCTCTTTTTCCAGTGCAGGAGCCTCCGAGTGCCTTTTTTGGTGGTGCTGGGCCCTCCCAGTGCCTTGTTTCACATTGTAGCAGCCCCCGAGTGCCTTTCTTTCCAGTGTAGGGGCCACCGAGTGCCTTTTCTTGTGGTTCAGGGGCCTCCGAGTGCCTTTTTTTGGTGGTGTATGCGCCTCTGAGTGCCTTTTTTTTCCAGTGTAGGGGCAGCCGAGTGCCTTTTTTTGTGGTGTGGTCCTCCAAGTGCCTTTTTTTTGCGGTGCAGGGGCCTCTTAGTGCCTTCTTTTGCTGTGCAGGGGCCTCAGGGTGCATTTTTTTGCGGTGTAGTAGCCTCCAAGTGCCTTTTTTTGCAATGTAGTAGCCTCCGAGTGCCTTTTTTGGTGGTGCCGGGCCCTCCCAGTGCCTTGTTTCACATTGTAGCAGCCCCCGAGTGCCTTTTTTTGTGCTGTAGGAGCCACCGAGTGCCTTTCCTTGTGGTTCAGGGCCCTCCGAGTGCCTTGTTTCACATTGTAGCAGCCCCCAAGTGCCTTTGTTTGTGCTGTAGGGGCCACCCAGTGCCTTTTTTGTGGTGTGGTCCTCCAAGTGCCTCTTTTTTGTGGTGTAGAGGCCTCGGAGTGCCTTTTTTTGCTGTGCAGGGGCCTGTGATTGACTTGTTTTGCAGTGCAGGGGCCACCGAGTGCCTTTTCTTGTGGTGCGCTGGCCTCCGAGTGTCTTTCGTTCCAGTGTAGTGGCCTCCGAGTGCCTTCTTTTGCAGGGTAGAGGCCTCCAAGTGCCCTGTTTTTGCAGTGCACTGGCCTCCGAGTGCCTTTTTTTCCAGCGTAAGGCCCTCCTAGTGCCTTTTCTTTGTGGTGTAGAGGCCTCTGAGTGCCTTCTTTTGGGGTGCACTGGCCTCCGAGTGCCTTTCTTTCCAGTGTAGGGGCCACCGAGTGCCTTTTTTCGCATTGTAGCAGCCCCTGAGTGCCTTTTTTTTGCGTTGCAGGGGCCACCGAGTGCCTTTTTTTGCGGTGCATGGGCCACCGAGAGCCTTTTTTTGTGGTGCGTGGGCCACCGAGTGCCTTTTTTTGCGGTGCAGGGGCCTCAGGGTGCATTTTTTTGCAATGTAGGGGCTTCCGAGTGCCTTTCTTGGTGGTGTAGGGGCCTCCGAGTGCCTTCTTTTGTGGTGCAGGGCACGCCGAGTGCCTTTCTTTCCAGTGCACAGGCCTGCAAGTGCCTCTTTTTCCAGTGCAGGAGCCTCCGAGTGCCTTTTTTGGTGGTGCCGTGCCCTCCCAGTGCCTTGTTTCACATTGTAGCAGCCCCCGAGTGCCTTTTATTGTGCTGTAGGGGCCACCGAGTGCCTTTTCTTGTGGTTCAGAAGCCTCCGAGTTCCTTTTTTTTTTCACATTGTAGCAGCCTCCGAGTGCCTTTCTTTGTGATGTAGCGGCCACTGATTGCCTTTTTTTTCCAGTGCATGGTCCTCCGAGTGCCTTTTTTTTTGCAGTGTACTAGCCTCCAAGTGCCTTTTTTTGCATTGCAGGGGCCTCCAAGTGCCTTTTTTCTGTGGTGTAGAGGCCTCTGAGTGCCTTCTTTTTGCAGTGCATGGGCCTCAGGGTGCCTTTTTTTTGCAGTGTAGTAGCCTCCTAGTGCCTTCTTTTGTGGTGTAGGGGCCACCGAGTGCCTTTTTTGCAGTGTAGTAGCCTCCTAGTGCCTTCTTTTGTGGTGTAGGGGCCACCGAGTGCCTTTTTTGCAGTGCAGGGGCTTCAGGGTGCCTTTTTTTTTGGTGTAGCAGCCCCCGAGTGCCTTTTATTGTGCTGTAGGGTCCACCGAGTGCCTTTTTTTGCGGTGCAGAGATCTGCGAGAGCCTTTTTTTGCTGTGCATGGGCCTCAGGGTGCATTTTTTTGCAGTTGTAGCGGCCTCCGAGTGCCTTTTTTTGCAGTGTAGTAGCCTCCAAGTGCCTTTTTTTGCAATGTAGGGGCTTCCGAGTGCCTTTCTTGGTGGTGTAGGGGCCTCCGAGTGCTTTCTTTTGTGGTGCAGGGCACGCCGAGTGCCTTTATTTCCGATGTACAGGCCTGCAAGTGCCTCTTTTTCCAGTGCAGGAGCCTCCGAGTGCCTTTTTTGGTGGTGCTGGGCCCTCCCAGTGCCTTGTTTCACATTGTAGCAGCCCCCGAGTGCCTTTCTTTCCAGTGTAGGGGCCACCGAGTGCCTTTTCTTGTGGTTCAGGGGCCTCCGAGTGCCTTTTTTTGGTGGTGTATGCGCCTCTGAGTGCCTTTTTTTTCCAGTGTAGGGGCAGCCGAGTGCCTTTTTTTGTGGTGTGGTCCTCCAAGTGCCTTTTTTTTGCGGTGCAGGGGCCTCTTAGTGCCTTCTTTTGCTGTGCAGGGGCCTCAGGGTGCATTTTTTTGCGGTGTAGTAGCCTCCAAGTGCCTTTTTTTGCAATGTAGTAGCCTCCGAGTGCCTTTTTTGGTGGTGCCGGGCCCTCCCAGTGCCTTGTTTCACATTGTAGCAGCCCCCGAGTGCCTTTTTTTGTGCTGTAGGAGCCACCGAGTGCCTTTCCTTGTGGTTCAGGGCCCTCCGAGTGCCTTGTTTCACATTGTAGCAGCCCCCAAGTGCCTTTGTTTGTGCTGTAGGGGCCACCCAGTGCCTTTTTTGTGGTGTGGTCCTCCAAGTGCCTCTTTTTTGTGGTGTAGAGGCCTCGGAGTGCCTTTTTTTGCTGTGCAGGGGCCTGTGATTGACTTGTTTTGCAGTGCAGGGGCCACCGAGTGCCTTTTCTTGTGGTGCGCTGGCCTCCGAGTGTCTTTCGTTCCAGTGTAGTGGCCTCCGAGTGCCTTCTTTTGCAGGGTAGAGGCCTCCAAGTGCCCTGTTTTTGCAGTGCACTGGCCTCCGAGTGCCTTTTTTTCCAGCGTAAGGCCCTCCTAGTGCCTTTTCTTTGTGGTGTAGAGGCCTCTGAGTGCCTTCTTTTGGGGTGCACTGGCCTCCGAGTGCCTTTCTTTCCAGTGTAGGGGCCACCGAGTGCCTTTTCTTGTGGTTCAGGGGCCTCCGAGTGCCTTTTTTTGGTGGTGTATGCGCCTCTGAGTGCCTTTTTTTTCCAGTGTAGGGGCAGCCGAGTGCCTTTTTTTGTGGTGTGGTCCTCCAAGTGCCTTTTTTTTGCGGTGCAGGGGCCTCTTAGTGCCTTCTTTTGCTGTGCAGGGGCCTCAGGGTGCATTTTTTTTTGCGGTGTAGTAGCCTCCAAGTGCCTTTTTTTGCAATGTAGTAGCCTCCGAGTGCCTTTTTTGGTGGTGCCGGGCCCTCCCAGTGCCTTGTTTCACATTGTAGCAGCCCCCGAGTGCCTTTTTTTGTGCTGTAGGAGCCACCGAGCGCCTTTCCTTGTGGTTCAGGGCCCTCCGAGTGCCTTGTTTCACATTGTAGCAGCCCCCAAGTGCCTTTGTTTGTGCTGTAGGGGCCACCCAGTGCCTTTTTTGTGGTGTGGTCCTCCAAGTGCCTCTTTTTTGTGGTGTAGAGGCCTCGGAGTGCCTTTTTTTGCTGTGCAGGGGCCTGTGATTGACTTGTTTTGCAGTGCAGGGGCCACCGAGTGCCTTTTCTTGTGGTGCGCTGGCCTCCGAGTGTCTTTCGTTCCAGTGTAGTGGCCTCCGAGTGCCTTCTTTTGCAGGGTAGAGGCCTCCAAGTGCCCTGTTTTTGCAGTGCACTGGCCTCCGAGTGCCTTTTTTTCCAGCGTAAGGCCCTCCTAGTGCCTTTTCTTTGTGGTGTAGAGGCCTCTGAGTGCCTTTTTTTGCGGTGCATGGTCCTCAGGGTGCCTTTTTTTTGCAGTGTACTAGCCTCCAAGTGCCTTTTTTTGCAGTGTAGGGGCTTCCGAGTGCCTTTTTTTTTCGGTGCAGGGGCCACCAAGTGCCTTCTTTTTGCAGTGCATGGGCCTCAGGGTGCCTTTTTTTTGCAGTGTAGTAGCCTCCTAGTGCCTTCTTTTGTGGTGTAGGGGCCACCGAGTGCCTTTTTTGCAGTGCAGGGGCTTCAGGGTGCCTTTTTTTTTGGTGTAGCAGCCTCCGAGTGCCTTTTTTGGTGGTGCTGGGCCCTCCCAGTGCCTTGTTTCACATTGTAGCAGCCCCCGAGTGCCTTTTATTGTGCTGTAGGGTCCACCGAGTGCCTTTTTTTGCGGTGCAGAGATCTGCGAGAGCCTTTTTTTGCTGTGCATGGCCCTCAGGGTGCATTTTTTTGCAGTTGTAGCGGCCTCCGAGTGCCTTTTTTTGCATTGCAGGGGCCTCCAAGTGCCTTTTTTGCAATGTAGGGGCTTCCGAGTGCCTTTCTTGGTGGTGTAGGGGCCTCCGAGTGCTTTCTTTTGTGGTGCAGGGCACGCCGAGTGCCTTTATTTCCGATGTACAGGCCTGCAAGTGCCTCTTTTTCCAGTGCAGGAGCCTCCGAGTGCCTTTTTTGGTGGTGCTGGGCCCTCCCAGTGCCTTGTTTCACATTGTAGCAGCCCCCGAGTGCCTTTCTTTCCAGTGTAGGGGCCACCGAGTGCCTTTTCTTGTGGTTCAGGGGCCTCCGAGTGCCTTTTTTTGGTGGTGTATGCGCCTCTGAGTGCCTTTTTTTTCCAGTGTAGGGGCAGCCGAGTGCCTTTTTTTGTGGTGTGGTCCTCCAAGTGCCTTTTTTTTGCGGTGCAGGGGCCTCTTAGTGCCTTCTTTTGCTGTGCAGGGGCCTCAGGGTGCATTTTTTTTTGCGGTGTAGTAGCCTCCAAGTGCCTTTTTTTGCAATGTAGTAGCCTCCGAGTGCCTTTTTTGGTGGTGCCGGGCCCTCCCAGTGCCTTGTTTCACATTGTAGCAGCCCCCGAGTGCCTTTTTTTGTGCTGTAGGAGCCACCGAGCGCCTTTCCTTGTGGTTCAGGGCCCTCCGAGTGCCTTGTTTCACATTGTAGCAGCCCCCAAGTGCCTTTGTTTGTGCTGTAGGGGCCACCCAGTGCCTTTTTTGTGGTGTGGTCCTCCAAGTGCCTCTTTTTTGTGGTGTAGAGGCCTCGGAGTGCCTTTTTTTGCTGTGCAGGGGCCTGTGATTGACTTGTTTTGCAGTGCAGGGGCCACCGAGTGCCTTTTCTTGTGGTGCGCTGGCCTCCGAGTGTCTTTCGTTCCAGTGTAGTGGCCTCCGAGTGCCTTCTTTTGCAGGGTAGAGGCCTCCAAGTGCCCTGTTTTTGCAGTGCACTGGCCTCCGAGTGCCTTTTTTTCCAGTGTAAGGCCCTCCTAGTGCCTTTTCTTTGTGGTGTAGAGGCCTCTGAGTGCCTTCTTTTGGGGTGCACTGGCCTCCGAGTGCCTTTCTTTCCAGTGTAGGGGCCACCGAGTGCCTTTTTTCGCATTGTAGCAGCCCCTGAGTGCCTTTTTTTTGCGTTGCAGGGGCCACCGAGTGCCTTTTTTTGCGGTGCATGGGCCACCGAGAGCCTTTTTTTGTGGTGCGTGGGCCACCGAGTGCCTTTTTTTGTGGTGCAGGGGCCTCAGGGTGCATTTTTTTGCAATGTAGGGGCTTCCGAGTGCCTTTCTTGGTGGTGTAGGGGCCTCCGAGTGCCTTCTTTTGTGGTGCAGGGCACGCCGAGTGCCTTTCTTTCCAGTGCACAGGCCTGCAAGTGCCTCTTTTTCCAGTGCAGGAGCCTCCGAGTGCCTTTTTTGGTGGTGCCGTGCCCTCCCAGTGCCTTGTTTCACATTGTAGCAGCCCCCGAGTGCCTTTTATTGTGCTGTAGGGGCCACCGAGTGCCTTTTCTTGTGGTTCAGAAGCCTCCGAGTGCCTTTTTTTTTTCACATTGTAGCAGCCTCCGAGTGCCTTTCTTTGTGATGTAGCGGCCACTGATTGCCTTTTTTTTCCAGTGCATGGTCCTCCGAGTGCCTTTTTTTTTGCAGTGTACTAGCCTCCAAGTGCCTTTTTTTGCATTGCAGGGGCCTCCAAGTGCCTTTTTTCTGTGGTGTAGAGGCCTCTGAGTGCCTTTTTTTGCGGTGCATGGTCCTCAGGGTGCATTTTTTTTGCAGTGTACTAGCCTCCAAGTGCCTTTTTTTGCAGTGTAGGGGCTTCCGAGTGCCTTTTTTTTTCGGTGCAGGGGCCACCAAGTGCCTTCTTTTTGCAGTGCATGGGCCTCAGGGTGCCTTTTTTTTGCAGTGTAGTAGCCTCCTAGTGCCTTCTTTTGTGGTGTAGGGGCCACCGAGTGCCTTTTTTGCAGTGCAGGGGCTTCAGGGTGCCTTTTTTTTTGGTGTAGCAGCCTCCGAGTGCCTTTTTTGGTGGTGCTGGGCCCTCCCAGTGCCTTGTTTCACATTGTAGCAGCCCCCGAGTGCCTTTTATTGTGCTGTAGGGTCCACCGAGTGCCTTTTTTTGCGGTGCAGAGATCTGCGAGAGCCTTTTTTTGCTGTGCATGGGCCTCAGGGTGCATTTTTTTGCAGTTATAGCGGCCTCCAAGTGCCTTTTTTGCAGTGTAGTAGCCTCCAAGTGCCTTTTTTGCAATGTAGGGGCTTCCGAGTGCCTTTCTTGGTGGTGTAGGGGCCTCCGAGTGCTTTCTTTTGTGGTGCAGGGCACGCCGAGTGCCTTTATTTCCGATGTACAGGCCTGCAAGTGCCTCTTTTTCCAGTGCAGGAGCCTCCGAGTGCCTTTTTTGGTGGTGCTGGGCCCTCCCAGTGCCTTGTTTCACATTGTAGCAGCCCCCGAGTGCCTTTCTTTCCAGTGTAGGGGCCACCGAGTGCCTTTTCTTGTGGTTCAGGGGCCTCCGAGTGCCTTTTTTTGGTGGTGTATGCGCCTCTGAGTGCCTTTTTTTTCCAGTGTAGGGGCAGCCGAGTGCCTTTTTTTGTGGTGTGGTCCTCCAAGTGCCTTTTTTTTGCGGTGCAGGGGCCTCTTAGTGCCTTCTTTTGCTGTGCAGGGGCCTCAGGGTGCATTTTTTTTTGCGGTGTAGTAGCCTCCAAGTGCCTTTTTTTGCAATGTAGTAGCCTCCGAGTGCCTTTTTTGGTGGTGCCGGGCCCTCCCAGTGCCTTGTTTCACATTGTAGCAGCCCCCGAGTGCCTTTTTTTGTGCTGTAGGAGCCACCGAGCGCCTTTCCTTGTGGTTCAGGGCCCTCCGAGTGCCTTGTTTCACATTGTAGCAGCCCCCAAGTGCCTTTGTTTGTGCTGTAGGGGCCACCCAGTGCCTTTTTTGTGGTGTGGTCCTCCAAGTGCCTCTTTTTTGTGGTGTAGAGGCCTCGGAGTGCCTTTTTTTGCTGTGCAGGGGCCTGTGATTGACTTGTTTTGCAGTGCAGGGGCCACCGAGTGCCTTTTCTTGTGGTGCGCTGGCCTCCGAGTGTCTTTCGTTCCAGTGTAGTGGCCTCCGAGTGCCTTCTTTTGCAGGGTAGAGGCCTCCAAGTGCCCTGTTTTTGCAGTGCACTGGCCTCCGAGTGCCTTTTTTTCCAGCGTAAGGCCCTCCTAGTGCCTTTTTTCTGTGGTGTAGAGGCCTCTGAGTGCCTTTTTTTGCGGTACATGGTCCTCAGGGTGCCTTTTTTTTGCAGTGTACTAGCCTCCAAGTGCCTTTTTTTGCAGTGTAGGGGCTTCCGAGTGCCTTTTTTTTTCGGTGCAGGGGCCACCAAGTGCCTTCTTTTTGCAGTGCATGGGCCTCAGGGTGCCTTTTTTTTGCAGTGTAGTAGCCTCCTAGTGCCTTCTTTTGTGGTGTAGGGGCCACCGAGTGCCTTTTTTGCAGTGCAGGGGCTTCAGGGTGCCTTTTTTTTTTGGTGTAGCAGCCTCCGAGTGCCTTTTTTGGTGGTGCTGGGCCCTCCCAGTGCCTTGTTTCACATTGTAGCAGCCCCCGAGTGCCTTTTATTGTGCTGTAGGGTCCACCGAGTGCCTTTTTTTGCGGTGCAGAGATCTGCGAGAGCCTTTTTTTGCTGTGCATGGCCCTCAGGGTGCATTTTTTTGCAGTTGTAGCGGCCTCCGAGTGCCTTTTTTTGCATTGCAGGGGCCTCCAAGTGCCTTTTTTGCAATGTAGGGGCTTCCGAGTGCCTTTCTTGGTGGTGTAGGGGCCTCCGAGTGCTTTCTTTTGTGGTGCAGGGCACGCCGAGTGCCTTTATTTCCGATGTACAGGCCTGCAAGTGCCTCTTTTTCCAGTGCAGGAGCCTCCGAGTGCCTTTTTTGGTGGTGCTGGGCCCTCCCAGTGCCTTGTTTCACATTGTAGCAGCCCCCGAGTGCCTTTCTTTCCAGTGTAGGGGCCACCGAGTGCCTTTTCTTGTGATTCAGGGGCCTCCGAGTGCCTTTTTTTGGTGGTGTATGCGCCTCTGAGTGCCTTTTTTTTCCAGTGTAGGGGCAGCCGAGTGCCTTTTTTTGTGGTGTGGTCCTCCAAGTGCCTTCTTTTTGCGGTGCAGGGGCCTCTTAGTGCCTTCTTTTGCTGTGCAGGGGCCTCAGGGTGCATTTTTTTGCGGTGTAGTAGCCTCCAAGTGCCTTTTTTTGCAATGTAGTAGCCTCCGAGTGCCTTTTTTGGTGGTGCCGGGCCCTCCCAGTGCCTTGTTTCACATTGTAGCAGCCCCCGAGTGCCTTTCTTTCCAGTGTAGGGGCCACCGAGTGCCTTTCCTTGTGGTTCAGGGCCCTCCGAGTGCCTTTTTTTGGTGGTGTATGCGCCTCTGAGTGCCTTTTTTTTCCAGTGTAGGGGCAGCCGAGTGCCTTTTTTTGTGGTGTGGTCCTCCAAGTGCCTTCTTTTTGCGGTGCAGGGGCCTCTTAGTGCCTTCTTTTGCTGTGCAGGGGCCTCAGGGTGCATTTTTTTGCGGTGTAGTAGCCTCCAAGTGCCTTTTTTTGCAATGTAGTAGCCTCCGAGTGCCTTTTTTGGTGGTGCCGGGCCCTCCCAGTGCCTTGTTTCACATTGTAGCAGCCCCCGAGTGCCTTTTTTTGTGCTGTAGGAGCCACCGAGCGCCTTTCCTTGTGGTTCAGGGCCCTCCGAGTGCCTTGTTTCACATTGTAGCAGCCCCCAAGTGCCTTTGTTTGTGCTGTAGGGGCCACCCAGTGCCTTTTTTGTGGTGTGGTCCTCCAAGTGCCTCTTTTTTGTGGTGTAGAGGCCTCGGAGTGCCTTTTTTTGCTGTGCAGGGGCCTGTGATTGACTTGTTTTGCAGTGCAGGGGCCACCGAGTGCCTTTTCTTGTGGTGCGCTGGCCTCCGAGTGTCTTTCGTTCCAGTGTAGTGGCCTCCGAGTGCCTTCTTTTGCAGGGTAGAGGCCTCCAAGTGCCCTGTTTTTGCAGTGCACTGGCCTCCGAGTGCCTTTTTTTCCAGCGTAAGGCCCTCCTAGTGCCTTTTTTCTGTGGTGTAGAGGCCTCTGAGTGCCTTTTTTTGCGGTGCATGGTCCTCAGGGTGCATTTTTTTTGCAGTGTACTAGCCTCCAAGTGCCTTTTTTTGCAGTGTAGGGGCTTCCGAGTGCCTTTTTTTTTCGGTGCAGGGGCCACCAAGTGCCTTCTTTTTGCAGTGCATGGGCCTCAGGGTGCCTTTTTTTTGCAGTGTAGTAGCCTCCTAGTGCCTTCTTTTGTGGTGTAGGGGCCACCGAGTGCCTTTTTTGCAGTGCAGGGGCTTCAGGGTGCCTTTTTTTTTTGGTGTAGCAGCCTCCGAGTGCCTTTTTTGGTGGTGCTGGGCCCTCCCAGTGCCTTGTTTCACATTGTAGCAGCCCCCGAGTGCCTTTTATTGTGCTGTAGGGTCCACCGAGTGCCTTTTTTTGCGGTGCAGAGATCTGCGAGAGCCTTTTTTTGCTGTGCATGGGCCTCAGGGTGCATTTTTTTGCAGTTGTAGCGGCCTCCGAGTGCCTTTTTTTGCAGTGTAGTAGCCTCCAAGTGCCTTTTTTGCAATGTAGGGGCTTCCGAGTGCCTTTCTTGGTGGTGTAGGGGCCTCCGAGTGCTTGCTTTTGTGGTGCAGGGCACGCCGAGTGCCTTTATTTCCGATGTACAGGCCTGCAAGTGCCTCTTTTTCCAGTGCAGGAGCCTCCGAGTGCCTTTTTTGGTGGTGCTGGGCCCTCCCAGTGCCTTGTTTCACATTGTAGCAGCCCCCGAGTGCCTTTCTTTCCAGTGTAGGGGCCACCGAGTGCCTTTTCTTGTGGTTCAGGGGCCTCCGAGTGCCTTTTTTTGGTGGTGTATGCGCCTCTGAGTGCCTTTTTTTTCCAGTGTAGGGGCAGCCGAGTGCCTTTTTTTGTGGTGTGGTCCTCCAAGTGCCTTTTTTCTGCGGTGCAGGGGCCTCTTAGTGCCTTCTTTTGCTGTGCAGGGGCCTCAGGGTGCATTTTTTTGCGGTGTAGTAGCCTCCAAGTGCCTTTTTTTGCAATGTAGTAGCCTCCGAGTGCCTTTTTTGGTGGTGCCGGGCCCTCCCAGTGCCTTGTTTCACATTGTAGCAGCCCCCGAGTGCCTTTTTTTGTGCTGTAGGAGCCACCGAGTGCCTTTCCTTGTGGTTCAGGGCCCTCCGAGTGCCTTGTTTCACATTGTAGCAGCCCCCAAGTGCCTTTGTTTGTGCTGTAGGGGCCACCCAGTGCCTTTTTTGTGGTGTGGTCCTCCAAGTGCCTCTTTTTTGTGGTGTAGAGGCCTCGGAGTGCCTTTTTTTGCTGTGCAGGGGCCTGTGATTGACTTGTTTTGCAGTGCAGGGGCCACCGAGTGCCTTTTCTTGTGGTGCGCTGGCCTCCGAGTGTCTTTCGTTCCAGTGTAGTGGCCTCCGAGTGCCTTCTTTTGCAGGGTAGAGGCCTCCAAGTGCCCTGTTTTTGCAGTGCACTGGCCTCCGAGTGCCTTTTTTTCCAGCGTAAGGCCCTCCTAGTGCCTTTTTTCTGTGGTGTAGAGGCCTCTGAGTGCCTTTTTTTGCGGTGCATGGTCCTCAGGGTGCATTTTTTTTGCAGTGTACTAGCCTCCAAGTGCCTTTTTTTGCAGTGTAGGGGCTTCCGAGTGCCTTTTTTTTTTGGTGCAGGGGCCACCAAGTGCCTTCTTTTTGCAGTGCATGGGCCTCAGGGTGCCTTTTTTTTGCAGTGTAGTAGCCTCCTAGTGCCTTCTTTTGTGGTGTAGGGGCCACCGAGTGCCTTTTTTGCAGTGCAGGGGCTTCAGGGTGCCTTTTTTTTTGGTGTAGCAGCCTCCGAGTGCCTTTTTTGGTGGTGCTGGGCCCTCCCAGTGCCTTGTTTCACATTGTAGCAGCCCCCGAGTGCCTTTTATTGTGCTGTAGGGTCCACCGAGTGCCTTTTTTTGCGGTGCAGAGATCTGCGAGAGCCTTTTTTTGCTGTGCATGGGCCTCAGGGTGCATTTTTTTGCAGTTATAGCGGCCTCCAAGTGCCTTTTTTTGCAGTGTAGTAGCCTCCAAGTGCCTTTTTTTGCAATGTAGGGGCTTCCGAGTGCCTTTCTTGGTGGTGTAGGGGCCTCCGAGTGCTTTCTTTTGTGGTGCAGGGCACGCCGAGTGCCTTTATTTCCGATGTACAGGCCTGCAAGTGCCTCTTTTTCCAGTGCAGGAGCCTCCGAGTGCCTTTTTTGGTGGTGCTGGGCCCTCCCAGTGCCTTGTTTCACATTGTAGCAGCCCCCGAGTGCCTTTCTTTCCAGTGTAGGGGCCACCGAGTGCCTTTTCTTGTGGTTCAGGGGCCTCCGAGTGCCTTTTTTTGGTGGTGTATGCGCCTCTGAGTGCCTTTTTTTTCCAGTGTAGGGGCAGCCGAGTGCCTTTTTTTGTGGTGTGGTCCTCCAAGTGCCTTTTTTTTGCGGTGCAGGGGCCTCTTAGTGCCTTCTTTTGCTGTGCAGGGGCCTCAGGGTGCATTTTTTTGCGGTGTAGTAGCCTCCAAGTGCCTTTTTTTGCAATGTAGTAGCCTCCGAGTGCCTTTTTTGGTGGTGCCGGGCCCTCCCAGTGCCTTGTTTCACATTGTAGCAGCCCCCGAGTGCCTTTTTTTGTGCTGTAGGAGCCACCGAGCGCCTTTCCTTGTGGTTCAGGGCCCTCCGAGTGCCTTGTTTCACATTGTAGCAGCCCCCAAGTGCCTTTGTTTGTGCTGTAGGGGCCACCCAGTGCCTTTTTTGTGGTGTGGTCCTCCAAGTGCCTCTTTTTTGTGGTGTAGAGGCCTCGGAGTGCCTTTTTTTGCTGTGCAGGGGGCTGTGATTGACTTGTTTTGCAGTGCAGGGGCCACCGAGTGCCTTTTCTTGTGGTGCGCTGGCCTCCGAGTGTCTTTCGTTCCAGTGTAGTGGCCTCCGAGTGCCTTCTTTTGCAGGGTAGAGGCCTCCAAGTGCCCTGTTTTTGCAGTGCACTGGCCTCCGAGTGCCTTTTTTTCCAGCGTAAGGCCCTCCTAGTGCCTTTTCTTTGTGGTGTAGAGGCCTCTGAGTGCCTTCTTTTGGGGTGCACTGGCCTCCGAGTGCCTTTCTTTCCAGTGTAGGGGCCACCGAGTGCCTTTCTTCGCGTTGTAGCAGCCCCTGAGTGCCTTTTTTTTGCGTTGCAGGGGCCACCGAGTGCCTTTTTTTGCGGTGCATGGGCCACCGAGAGCCTTTTTTTGTGGTGCGTGGGCCACCGAGTGCCTTTTTTTGTGGTGCAGGGGCCTCAGGGTGCATTTTTTTGCAATGTAGGGGCTTCCGAGTGCCTTTCTTGGTGGTGTAGGGGCCTCCGAGTGCCTTCTTTTGTGGTGCAGGGCACGCCGAGTGCCTTTCTTTCCAGTGCACAGGCCTGCAAGTGCCTCTTTTTCCAGTGCAGGAGCCTCCGAGTGCCTTTTTTGGTGGTGCCGTGCCCTCCCAGTGCCTTGTTTCACATTGTAGCAGCCCCCGAGTGCCTTTTATTGTGCTGTAGGGGCCACCGAGTGCCTTTTCTTGTGGTTCAGAAGCCTCCGAGTGCCTTTTTTTTTTCACATTGTAGCAGCCTCCGAGTGCCTTTCTTTGTGATGTAGCGGCCACTGATTGCCTTTTTTTCCAGTGCATGGTCCTCTGAGTGCCTTTTTTTTTGCAGTGTACTAGCCTCCAAGTGCCTTTTTTTGCATTGCAGGGGCCTCCAAGTGCCTTTTTTCTGTGGTGTAGAGGCCTCTGAGTGCCTTTTTTTGCAGTGCATGGTCCTCAGGGTGCATTTTTTTTGCAGTGTACTAGCCTCCAAGTGCCTTTTTTTGCAGTGTAGGGGCTTCCGAGTGCCTTTTTTTTTCGGTGCAGGGGCCACCAAGTGCCTTCTTTTTGCAGTGCATGGGCCTCAGGGTGCCTTTTTTTTGCAGTGTAGTAGCCTCCTAGTGCCTTCTTTTGTGGTGTAGGGGCCACCGAGTGCCTTTTTTGCAGTGTAGTAGCCTCCTAGTGCCTTTTTTGGTGGTGTAGGGGCCACCGAGTGCCTTTTTTGCAGTGCAGGGGCTTCAGGGTGCCTTTTTTTTTGGTGTAGCAGCCCCCGAGTGCCTTTTATTGTGCTGTAGGGTCCACCGAGTGCCTTTTTTTGCGGTGCAGAGATCTGCGAGAGCCTTTTTTTGCTGTGCATGGGCCTCAGGGTGCATTTTTTTGCAGTTGTAGCGGCCTCCGAGTGCCTTTTTTTGCAGTGTAGTAGCCTCCAAGTGCCTTTTTTTGCAATGTAGGGGCTTCCGAGTGCCTTTCTTGGTGGTGTAGGGGCCTCCGAGTGCTTTCTTTTGTGGTGCAGGGCACGCCGAGTGCCTTTATTTCCGATGTACAGGCCTGCAAGTGCCTCTTTTTCCAGTGCAGGAGCCTCCGAGTGCCTTTTTTGGTGGTGCTGGGCCCTCCCAGTGCCTTGTTTCACATTGTAGCAGCCCCCGAGTGCCTTTCTTTCCAGTGTAGGGGCCACCGAGTGCCTTTTCTTGTGGTTCAGGGGCCTCCGAGTGCCTTTTTTTGGTGGTGTATGCGCCTCTGAGTGCCTTTTTTTTCCAGTGTAGGGGCAGCCGAGTGCCTTTTTTTGTGGTGTGGTCCTCCAAGTGCCTTTTTTTTGCGGTGCAGGGGCCTCTTAGTGCCTTCTTTTGCTGTGCAGGGGCCTCAGGGTGCATTTTTTTGCGGTGTAGTAGCCTCCAAGTGCCTTTTTTTGCAATGTAGTAGCCTCCGAGTGCCTTTTTTGGTGGTGCCGGGCCCTCCCAGTGCCTTGTTTCACATTGTAGCAGCCCCCGAGTGCCTTTCTTTCCAGTGTAGGGGCCATCGAGTGCCTTTTCTTGTGGTTCAGGGCCCTCCGAGTGCCTTTTTTTGGTGGTGTATGCGCCTCTGAGTGCCTTTTTTTTCCAGTGTAGGGGCAGCCGAGTGCCTTTTTTTGTGGTGTGGTCCTCCAAGTGCCTTTTTTTTGTGGTGCAGGGGCCTCTTAGTGCCTTCTTTTGCTGTGCAGGGGCCTCAGGGTGCATTTTTTTTGCGGTGTAGTAGCCTCCAAGTGCCTTTTTTTGCAATGTAGTAGCCTCCGAGTGCCTTTTTTGGTGGTGCCGGGCCCTCCCAGTGCCTTGTTTCACATTGTAGCAGCCCCCGAGTGCCTTTTTTTGTGCTGTAGGAGCCACCGAGTGCCTTTCCTTGTGGTTCAGGGCCCTCCGAGTGCCTTGTTTCACATTGTAGCAGCCCCCAAGTGCCTTTGTTTGTGCTGTTGGGGCCACCCAGTGCCTTTTTTGTGGTGTGGTCCTCCAAGTGCCTCTTTTTTGTGGTGTAGAGGCCTCGGAGTGCCTTTTTTTGCTGTGCAGGGGCCTGTGATTGACTTGTTTTGCAGTGCAGGGGCCACCGAGTGCCTTTTCTTGTGGTGCGCTGGCCTCCGAGTGTCTTTCGTTCCAGTGTAGTGGCCTCCGAGTGCCTTCTTTTGCAGGGTAGAGGCCTCCAAGTGCCCTGTTTTTGCAGTGCACTGGCCTCCGAGTGCCTTTTTTTCCAGCGTAAGGCCCTCCTAGTGCCTTTTTTCTGTGGTGTAGAGGCCTCTGAGTGCCTTTTTTTGCGGTGCATGGTCCTCAGGGTGCATTTTTTTTGCAGTGTACTAGCCTCCAAGTGCCTTTTTTTGCAGTGTAGGGGCTTCCGAGTGCCTTTTTTTTTCGGTGCAGGGGCCACCAAGTGCCTTCTTTTTGCAGTGCATGGGCCTCAGGGTGCCTTTTTTTTGCAGTGTAGTAGCCTCCTAGTGCCTTCTTTTGTGGTGTAGGGGCCACCGAGTGCCTTTTTTGCAGTGCAGGGGCTTCAGGGTGCCTTTTTTTTTGGTGTAGCAGCCTCCGAGTGCCTTTTTTGGTGGTGCTGGGCCCTCCCAGTGCCTTGTTTCACATTGTAGCAGCCCCCGAGTGCCTTTTATTGTGCTGTAGGGTCCACCGAGTGCCTTTTTTTGCGGTGCAGAGATCTGCGAGAGCCTTTTTTTGCTGTGCATGGCCCTCAGGGTGCATTTTTTTGCAGTTGTAGCGGCCTCCGAGTGCCTTTTTTTGCAGTGTAGTAGCCTCCAAGTGCCTTTTTTGCAATGTAGGGGCTTCCGAGTGCCTTTCTTGGTGGTGTAGGGGCCTCCGAGTGCTTTCTTTTGTGGTGCAGGGCACGCCGAGTGCCTTTATTTCCGATGTACAGGCCTGCAAGTGCCTCTTTTTCCAGTGCAGGAGCCTCCGAGTGCCTTTTTTGGTGGTGCTGGGCCCTCCCAGTGCCTTGTTTCACATTGTAGCAGCCCCCGAGTGCCTTTCTTTCCAGTGTAGGGGCCACCGAGTGCCTTTTCTTGTGGTTCAGGGGCCTCCGAGTGCCTTTTTTTGGTGGTGTATGCGCCTCTGAGTGCCTTTTTTTTCCAGTGTAGGGGCAGCCGAGTGCCTTTTTTTGTGGTGTGGTCCTCCAAGTGCCTTTTTTTTGCGGTGCAGGGGCCTCTTAGTGCCTTCTTTTGCTGTGCAGGGGCCTCAGGGTGCATTTTTTTGCGGTGTAGTAGCCTCCAAGTGCCTTTTTTTGCAATGTAGTAGCCTCCGAGTGCCTTTTTTGGTGGTGCCGGGCCCTCCCAGTGCCTTGTTTCACATTGTAGCAGCCCCCGAGTGCCTTTTTTGTGCTGTAGGAGCCACCGAGCGCCTTTCCTTGTGGTTCAGGGCCCTCCGAGTGCCTTGTTTCACATTGTAGCAGCCCCCAAGTGCCTTTGTTTGTGCTGTAGGGGCCACCCAGTGCCTTTTTTGTGGTGTGGTCCTCCAAGTGCCTCTTTTTTGTGGTGTAGAGGCCTCGGAGTGCCTTTTTTTGCTGTGCAGGGGCCTGTGATTGACTTGTTTTGCAGTGCACGGGCCACCGAGTGCCTTTTCTTGTGGTGCGCTGGCCTCCGAGTGTCTTTCGTTCCAGTGTAGTGGCCTCCGAGTGCCTTCTTTTGCAGGGTAGAGGCCTCCAAGTGCCCTGTTTTTGCAGTGCACTGGCCTCCGAGTGCCTTTTTTTCCAGCGTAAGGCCCTCCTAGTGCCTTTTTTCTGTGGTGTAGAGGCCTCTGAGTGCCTTTTTTTGCGGTGCATGGTCCTCAGGGTGCATTTTTTTTGCAGTGTACTAGCCTCCAAGTGCCTTTTTTTGCAGTGTAGGGGCTTCCGAGTGCCTTTTTTTTTTGGTGCAGGGGCCACCAAGTGCCTTCTTTTTGCAGTGCATGGGCCTCAGGGTGCCTTTTTTTTGCAGTGTAGTAGCCTCCTAGTGCCTTCTTTTGTGGTGTAGGGGCCACCGAGTGCCTTTTTTGCAGTGCAGGGGCTTCAGGGTGCCTTTTTTTTTGGTGTAGCAGCCTCCGAGTGCCTTTTTTGGTGGTGCTGGGCCCTCCCAGTGCCTTGTTTCACATTGTAGCAGCCCCCGAGTGCCTTTTATTGTGCTGTAGGGTCCACCGAGTGCCTTTTTTTGCGGTGCAGAGATCTGCGAGAGCCTTTTTTTGCTGTGCATGGGCCTCAGGGTGCATTTTTTTGCAGTTATAGCGGCCTCCAAGTGCCTTTTTTTGCAGTGTAGTAGCCTCCAAGTGCCTTTTTTGCAATGTAGGGGCTTCCGAGTGCCTTTCTTGGTGGTGTAGGGGCCTCCGAGTGCTTTCTTTTGTGGTGCAGGGCATGCCGAGTGCCTTTATTTCCGATGTACAGGCCTGCAAGTGCCTCTTTTTCCAGTGCAGGAGCCTCCGAGTGCCTTTTTTGGTGGTGCTGGGCCCTCCCAGTGCCTTGTTTCACATTGTAGCAGCCCCCGAGTGCCTTTCTTTCCAGTGTAGGGGCCACCGAGTGCCTTTTCTTGTGGTTCAGGGGCCTCCGAGTGCCTTTTTTTGGTGGTGTATGCGCCTCTGAGTGCCTTTTTTTTCCAGTGTAGGGGCAGCCGAGTGCCTTTTTTTGTGGTGTGGTCCTCCAAGTGCCTTTTTTTTGCGGTGCAGGGGCCTCTTAGTGCCTTCTTTTGCTGTGCAGGGGCCTCAGGGTGCATTTTTTTGCGGTGTAGTAGCCTCCAAGTGCCTTTTTTTGCAATGTAGTAGCCTCCGAGTGCCTTTTTTGGTGGTGCCGGGCCCTCCCAGTGCCTTGTTTCACATTGTAGCAGCCCCCGAGTGCCTTTTTTTGTGCTGTAGGAGCCACCGAGCGCCTTTCCTTGTGGTTCAGGGCCCTCCGAGTGCCTTGTTTCACATTGTAGCAGCCCCCAAGTGCCTTTGTTTGTGCTGTAGGGGCCACCCAGTGCCTTTTTTGTGGTGTGGTCCTCCAAGTGCCTCTTTTTTGTGGTGTAGAGGCCTCGGAGTGCCTTTTTTTGCTGTGCAGGGGCCTGTGATTGACTTGTTTTGCAGTGCAGGGGCCACCGAGTGCCTTTTCTTGTGGTGCGCTGGCCTCCGAGTGTCTTTCGTTCCAGTGTAGTGGCCTCCGAGTGCCTTCTTTTGCAGGGTAGAGGCCTCCAAGTGCCCTGTTTTTGCAGTGCACTGGCCTCCGAGTGCCTTTTTTTCCAGCATAAGGCCCTCCTAGTGCCTTTTCTTTGTGGTGTAGAGGCCTCTGAGTGCCTTCTTTTGGGGTGCACTGGCCTCCGAGTGCCTTTCTTTCCAGTGTAGGGGCCACCGAGTGCCTTTTTTCGCATTGTAGCAGCCCCTGAGTGCCTTTTTTTTGCGTTGCAGGGGCCACTGAGTGCCTTTTTTTGCGGTGCATGGGCCACCGAGAGCCTTTTTTTGTGGTGCGTGGGCCACCGAGTGCCTTTTTTTGTGGTGCAGGGGCCTCAGGGTGCATTTTTTTGCAATGTAGGGGCTTCCGAGTGCCTTTCTTGGTGGTGTAGGGGCCTCCGAGTGCCTTCTTTTGTGGTGCAGGGCACACCGAGTGCCTTTCTTTCCAGTGCACAGGCCTGCAAGTGCCTCTTTTTCCAGTGCAGGAGCCTCCGAGTGCCTTTTTTGGTGGTGCCGTGCCCTCCCAGTGCCTTGTTTCACATTGTAGCAGCCCCCGAGTGCCTTTTATTGTGCTGTAGGGGCCACCGAGTGCCTTTTCTTGTGGTTCAGAAGCCTCCGAGTGCCTTTTTTTTTTCACATTGTAGCAGCCTCCGAGTGCCTTTCTTTGTGATGTAGCGGCCACTGATTGCCTTTTTTTCCAGTGCATGGTCCTCTGAGTGCCTTTTTTTTTTGCAGTGTACTAGCCTCCAAGTGCCTTTTTTTGCATTGCAGGGGCCTCCAAGTGCCTTTTTTCTGTGGTGTAGAGGCCTCTGAGTGCCTTTTTTTGCAGTGCATGGTCCTCAGGGTGCATTTTTTTTGCAGTGTACTAGCCTCCAAGTGCCTTTTTTTGCAGTGTAGGGGCTTCCGAGTGCCTTTTTTTTTCGGTGCAGGGGCCACCAAGTGCCTTCTTTTTGCAGTGCATGGGCCTCAGGGTGCCTTTTTTTTGCAGTGTAGTAGCCTCCTAGTGCCTTCTTTTGTGGTGTAGGGGCCACCGAGTGCCTTTTTTGCAGTGTAGTAGCCTCCTAGTGCCTTTTTTGGTGGTGTAGGGGCCACCGAGTGCCTTTTTTGCAGTGCAGGGGCTTCAGGGTGCCTTTTTTTTTGGTGTAGCAGCCCCCGAGTGCCTTTTATTGTGCTGTAGGGTCCACCGAGTGCCTTTTTTTGCGGTGCAGAGATCTGCGAGAGCCTTTTTTTGCTGTGCATGGGCCTCAGGGTGCATTTTTTTGCAGTTGTAGCGGCCTCCGAGTGCCTTTTTTTGCAGTGTAGTAGCCTCCAAGTGCCTTTTTTTGCAATGTAGGGGCTTCCGAGTGCCTTTCTTGGTGGTGTAGGGGCCTCCGAGTGCTTTCTTTTGTGGTGCAGGGCACGCCGAGTGCCTTTATTTCCGATGTACAGGCCTGCAAGTGCCTCTTTTTCCAGTGCAGGAGCCTCCGAGTGCCTTTTTTGGTGGTGCTGGGCCCTCCCAGTGCCTTGTTTCACATTGTAGCAGCCCCCGAGTGCCTTTTTTTGTGCTGTAGGAGCCACCGAGCGCCTTTCCTTGTGGTTCAGGGCCCTCCGAGTGCCTTGTTTCACATTGTAGCAGCCCCCAAGTGCCTTTGTTTGTGCTGTAGGGGCCACCCAGTGCCTTTTTTGTGGTGTGGTCCTCCAAGTGCCTCTTTTTTGTGGTGTAGAGGCCTCGGAGTGCCTTTTTTTGCTGTGCAGGGGCCTGTGATTGACTTGTTTTGCAGTGCAGGGGCCACCGAGTGCCTTTTCTTGTGGTGCGCTGGCCTCCGAGTGTCTTTCGTTCCAGTGTAGTGGCCTCCGAGTGCCTTCTTTTGCAGGGTAGAGGCCTCCAAGTGCCCTGTTTTTGCAGTGCACTGGCCTCCGAGTGCCTTTTTTTCCAGCGTAAGGCCCTCCTAGTGCCTTTTTTCTGTGGTGTAGAGGCCTCTGAGTGCCTTTTTTTGCGGTGCATGGTCCTCAGGGTGCATTTTTTTTGCAGTGTACTAGCCTCCAAGTGCCTTTTTTTGCAGTGTAGGGGCTTCCGAGTGCCTTTTTTTTTCGGTGCAGGGGCCACCAAGTGCCTTCTTTTTGCAGTGCATGGGCCTCAGGGTGCCTTTTTTTTGCAGTGTAGTAGCCTCCTAGTGCCTTCTTTTGTGGTGTAGGGGCCACCGAGTGCCTTTTTTGCAGTGCAGGGGCTTCAGGGTGCCTTTTTTTTTGGTGTAGCAGCCTCCGAGTGCCTTTTTTGGTGGTGCTGGGCCCTCCCAGTGCCTTGTT
The DNA here is from genome assembly GCF_036370855.1 of Dromaius novaehollandiae. NCBI lineage: Eukaryota > Metazoa > Chordata > Aves > Casuariiformes > Dromaiidae > Dromaius > Dromaius novaehollandiae. Next base: position 1,507,952 of record NC_088105.1, read on the forward strand.
TCACATTGTAGCAGCCCCCGAGTGCCTTTTATTGTGCTGTAGGGTCCACCGAGTGCCTTTTTTTGCGGTGCAGAGATCTGCGAGAGCCTTTTTTTGCTGTGCATGGGCCTCAGGGTGCATTTTTTTGCAGTTATAGCGGCCTCCAAGTGCCTTTTTTTGCAGTGTAGTAGCCTCCAAGTGCCTTTTTTGCAATGTAGGGGCTTCCGAGTGCCTTTCTTGGTGGTGTAGGGGCCTCCGAGTGCTTTCTTTTGTGGTGCAGGGCACGCCGAGTGCCTTTATTTCCGATGTACAGGCCTGCAAGTGCCTCTTTTTCCAGTGCAGGAGCCTCCGAGTGCCTTTTTTGGTGGTGCTGGGCCCTCTGAGTGCCTTGTTTCACATTGTAGCAGCCCCCGAGTGCCTTTCTTTCCAGTGTAGGGGCCACCGAGTGCCTTTTCTTGTGGTTCAGGGGCCTCCGAGTGCCTTTTTTTGGTGGTGTATGCGCCTCTGAGTGCCTTTTTTTTCCAGTGTAGGGGCAGCCGAGTGCCTTTTTTTGTGGTGTGGTCCTCCAAGTGCCTTTTTTCTGCGGTGCAGGGGCCTCTTAGTGCCTTCTTTTGCTGTGCAGGGGCCTCAGGGTGCATTTTTTTGCGGTGTAGTAGCCTCCAAGTGCCTTTTTTTGCAATGTAGTAGCCTCCGAGTGCCTTTTTTGGTGGTGCCGGGCCCTCCCAGTGCCTTGTTTCACATTGTAGCAGCCCCCGAGTGCCTTTTTTTGTGCTGTAGGAGCCACCGAGTGCCTTTCCTTGTGGTTCAGGGCCCTCCGAGTGCCTTGTTTCACATTGTAGCAGCCCCCAAGTGCCTTTGTTTGTGCTGTAGGGGCCACCCAGTGCCTTTTTTGTGGTGTGGTCCTCCAAGTGCCTCTTTTTTGTGGTGCAGAGGCCTCGGAGTGCCTTTTTTTGCTGTGCAGGGGCCTGTGATTGACTTGTTTTGCAGTGCAGGGGCCACCGAGTGCCTTTTCTTGTGGTGCGCTGGCCTCCGAGTGTCTTTCGTTCCAGTGTAGTGGCCTCCGAGTGCCTTCTTTTGCAGGGTAGAGGCCTCCAAGTGCCCTGTTTTTGCAGTGCACTGGCCTCCGAGTGCCTTTTTTTCCAGTGTAAGGCCCTCCTAGTGCCTTTTCTTTGTGGTGTAGAGGCCTCTGAGTGCCTTCTTTTGGGGTGCACTGGCCTCCGAGTGCCTTTCTTTCCAGTGTAGGGGCCACCGAGTGCCTTTTTTCGCATTGTAGCAGCCTCTGAGTGCCTTTTTTTTGCGTCGCAGGGGCCACCGAGTGCCTTTTCTTGCGGTGCAGGGGCCACCAAGAGCCTTTTTTTGTGGTGCATGGGCCACCGAGAGCCTTTTTTTGTGGTGCGTGGGCCTCCGAGTGCCCTTTTTTGCGGTGCAGGGGCCTCAGGGTGCATTTTTTTGCAATGTAGGGGCTTCCGAGTGCCTTTCTTGGTGGTGTAGGGGCCTCCGAGTGCCTTCTTTTGTGGTGCAGGGCACGCCGAGTGCCTTTCTTTCCAGTGCACAGGCCTGCAAGTGCCTCTTTTTCCAGTGCAGGAGCCTCCGAGTGCCTTTTTTGGTGGTGCCGTGCCCTCCCAGTGCCTTGTTTCACATTGTAGCAGCCCCCGAGTGCCTTTTATTGTGCTGTAGGGGCCACCGAGTGCCTTTTCTTGTGGTTCAGAAGCCTCCGAGTGCCTTTTTTTTTCACATTGTAGCAGCCTCCGAGTGCCTTTCTTTGTGATGTAGCGGCCACTGATTGCCTTTTTTTTCCAGTGCATGGTCCTCCGAGTGCCTTTTTTTTTGCAGTGTACTAGCCTCCAAGTGCCTTTTTTTGCATTGCAGGGGCCTCCAAGTGCCTTTTTTCTGTGCTGTAGAGGCCTCTGAGTGCCTTTTTTTGCGGTGCATGGTCCTCAGGGTGCATTTTTTTTGCAGTGTACTAGCCTCCAAGTGCCTTTTTTTGCAGTGTAGGGGCTTCCGAGTGCCTTTTTTTTTCGGTGCAGGGGCCACCAAGTGCCTTCTTTTTGCAGTGCATGGGCCTCAGGGTGCCTTTTTTTTGCAGTGTAGTAGCCTCCTAGTGCCTTCTTTTGTGGTGTAGGGGCCACCGAGTGCCTTTTTTGCAGTGCAGGGGCTTCAGGGTGCCTTTTTTTTTGGTGTAGCAGCCCCCGAGTGCCTTTTATTGTGCTGTAGGGTCCACCGAGTGCCTTTTTTTGCGGTGCAGAGATCTGCGAGAGCCTTTTTTTGCTGTGCATGGGCCTCAGGGTGCATTTTTTTGCAGTTGTAGCGGCCTCCGAGTGCCTTTTTTTGCAGTGTAGTAGCCTCCAAGTGCCTTTTTTGCAATGTAGGGGCTTCCGAGTGCCTTTCTTGGTGGTGTAGGGGCCTCCGAGTGCTTTCTTTTGTGGTGCAGGGCACGCCGAGTGCCTTTATTTCCGATGTACAGGCCTGCAAGTGCCTCTTTTTCCAGTGCAGGAGCCTCCGAGTGCCTTTTTTGGTGGTGCTGGGCCCTCCCAGTGCCTTGTTTCACATTGTAGCAGCCCCCGAGTGCCTTTCTTTCCAGTGTAGGGGCCACCGAGTGCCTTTTCTTGTGGTTCAGGGGCCTCCGAGTGCCTTTTTTTGGTGGTGTATGCGCCTCTGAGTGCCTTTTTTTTCCAGTGTAGGGGCAGCCGAGTGCCTTTTTTTGTGGTGTGGTCCTCCAAGTGCCTTTTTTTTGCGGTGCAGGGGCCTCTTAGTGCCTTCTTTTGCTGTGCAGGGGCCTCAGGGTGCATTTTTTTGCGGTGTAGTAGCCTCCAAGTGCCTTTTTTTGCAATGTAGTAGCCTCCGAGTGCCTTTTTTGGTGGTGCCGGGCCCTCCCAGTGCCTTGTTTCACATTGTAGCAGCCCCCGAGTGCCTTTTTTTGTGCTGTAGGAGCCACCGAGCGCCTTTCCTTGTGGTTCAGGGCCCTCCGAGTGCCTTGTTTCACATTGTAGCAGCCCCCAAGTGCCTTTGTTTGTGCTGTAGGGGCCACCCAGTGCCTTTTTTGTGGTGTGGTCCTCCAAGTGCCTCTTTTTTGTGGTGTAGAGGCCTCGGAGTGCCTTTTTTTGCTGTGCAGGGGCCTGTGATTGACTTGTTTTGCAGTGCAGGGGCCACCGAGTGCCTTTTCTTGTGGTGCGCTGGCCTCCGAGTGTCTTTCGTTCCAGTGTAGTGGCCTCCGAGTGCCTTCTTTTGCAGGGTAGAGGCCTCCAAGTGCCCTGTTTTTGCAGTGCACTGGCCTCCGAGTGCCTTTTTTTCCAGCGTAAGGCCCTCCTAGTGCCTTTTCTTTGTGGTGTAGAGGCCTCTGAGTGCCTTCTTTTGGGGTGCACTGGCCTCCGAGTGCCTTTCTTTCCAGTGTAGGGGCCACCGAGTGCCTTTTTTCGCATTGTAGCAGCCCCTGAGTGCCTTTTTTTTGCGTTGCAGGGGCCACCGAGTGCCTTTTTTTGCGGTGCATGGGCCACCGAGAGCCTTTTTTTGTGGTGCGTGGGCCACCGAGAGCCTTTTTTTGTGGTGCGTGGGCCAACGAGTGCCTTTTTTTGCGGTGCAGGGGCCTCAGGGTGCATTTTTTTGCAATGTAGGGGCTTCCGAGTGCCTTTCTTGGTGGTGTAGGGGCCTCCGAGTGCCTTCTTTTGTGGTGCAGGGCACGCCGAGTGCCTTTCTTTCCAGTGCACAGGCCTGCAAGTGCCTCTTTTTCCAGTGCAGGAGCCTCCGAGTGCCTTTTTTGGTGGTGCCGTGCCCTCCCAGTGCCTTGTTTCACATTGTAGCAGCCCCCGAGTGCCTTTTATTGTGCTGTAGGGGCCACCGAGTGCCTTTTCTTGTGGTTCAGAAGCCTCCGAGTGCCTTTTTTTTTCACATTGTAGCAGCCTCCGAGTGCCTTTCTTTGTGATGTAGCGGCCACTGATTGCCTTTTTTTTCCAGTGCATGGTCCTCCGAGTGCCTTTTTTTTTGCAGTGTACTAGCCTCCAAGTGCCTTTTTTTGCATTGCAGGGGCCTCCAAGTGCCTTTTTTCTGTGCTGTAGAGGCCTCTGAGTGCCTTTTTTTGCGGTGCATGGTCCTCAGGGTGCATTTTTTTTGCAGTGTACTAGCCTCCAAGTGCCTTTTTTTGCAGTGTAGGGGCTTCCGAGTGCCTTTTTTTTTCGGTGCAGGGGCCACCAAGTGCCTTCTTTTTGCAGTGCATGGGCCTCAGGGTGCCTTTTTTTTGCAGTGTAGTAGCCTCCTAGTGCCTTCTTTTGTGGTGTAGGGGCCACCGAGTGCCTTTTTTGCAGTGTAGTAGCCTCCTAGTGCCTTCTTTTGTGGTGTAGGGGCCACCGAGTGCCTTTTTTGCAGTGCAGGGGCTTCAGGGTGCCTTTTTTTTTGGTGTAGCAGCCCCCGAGTGCCTTTTATTGTGCTGTAGGGTCCACCGAGTGCCTTTTTTTGCGGTGCAGAGATCTGCGAGAGCCTTTTTTTGCTGTGCATGGGCCTCAGGGTGCATTTTTTTGCAGTTGTAGCGGCCTCCGAGTGCCTTTTTTTGCAGTGTAGTAGCCTCCAAGTGCCTTTTTTGCAATGTAGGGGCTTCCGAGTGCCTTTCTTGGTGGTGTAGGGGCCTCCGAGTGCTTTCTTTTGTGGTGCAGGGCACGCCGAGTGCCTTTATTTCCGATGTACAGGCCTGCAAGTGCCTCTTTTTCCAGTGCAGGAGCCTCCGAGTGCCTTTTTTGGTGGTGCTGGGCCCTCTGAGTGCCTTGTTTCACATTGTAGCAGCCCCCGAGTGCCTTTCTTTCCAGTGTAGGGGCCACCGAGTGCCTTTTCTTGTGGTTCAGGGGCCTCCGAGTGCCTTTTTTTGGTGGTGTATGCGCCTCTGAGTGCCTTTTTTTTCCAGTGTAGGGGCAGCCGAGTGCCTTTTTTTGTGGTGTGGTCCTCCAAGTGCCTTTTTTCTGCGGTGCAGGGGCCTCTTAGTGCCTTCTTTTGCTGTGCAGGGGCCTCAGGGTGCATTTTTTTGCGGTGTAGTAGCCTCCAAGTGCCTTTTTTTGCAATGTAGTAGCCTCCGAGTGCCTTTTTTGGTGGTGCCGGGCCCTCCCAGTGCCTTGTTTCACATTGTAGCAGCCCCCGAGTGCCTTTTTTTGTGCTGTAGGAGCCACCGAGTGCCTTTCCTTGTGGTTCAGGGCCCTCCGAGTGCCTTGTTTCACATTGTAGCAGCCCCCAAGTGCCTTTGTTTGTGCTGTAGGGGCCACCCAGTGCCTTTTTTGTGGTGTGGTCCTCCAAGTGCCTCTTTTTTGTGGTGCAGAGGCCTCGGAGTGCCTTTTTTTGCTGTGCAGGGGCCTGTGATTGACTTGTTTTGCAGTGCAGGGGCCACCGAGTGCCTTTTCTTGTGGTGCGCTGGCCTCCGAGTGTCTTTCGTTCCAGTGTAGTGGCCTCCGAGTGCCTTCTTTTGCAGGGTAGAGGCCTCCAAGTGCCCTGTTTTTGCAGTGCACTGGCCTCCGAGTGCCTTTTTTTCCAGTGTAAGGCCCTCCTAGTGCCTTTTCTTTGTGGTGTAGAGGCCTCTGAGTGCCTTCTTTTGGGGTGCACTGGCCTCCGAGTGCCTTTCTTTCCAGTGTAGGGGCCACCGAGTGCCTTTTTTCGCATTGTAGCAGCCTCTGAGTGCCTTTTTTTTGCGTCGCAGGGGCCACCGAGTGCCTTTTCTTGCGGTGCAGGGGCCACCAAGAGCCTTTTTTTGTGGTGCATGGGCCACCGAGAGCCTTTTTTTGTGGTGCATGGGCCTCCGAGTGCCCTTTTTTGCGGTGCAGGGGCCTCAGGGTGCATTTTTTTGCAATGTAGGGGCTTCCGAGTGCCTTTCTTGGTGGTGTAGGGGCCTCCGAGTGCCTTCTTTTGTGGTGCAGGGCACGCCGAGTGCCTTTCTTTCCAGTGCACAGGCCTGCAAGTGCCTCTTTTTCCAGTGCAGGAGCCTCCGAGTGCCTTTTTTGGTGGTGCCGTGCCCTCCCAGTGCCTTGTTTCACATTGTAGCAGCCCCCGAGTGCCTTTTATTGTGCTGTAGGGGCCACCGAGTGCCTTTTCTTGTGGTTCAGAAGCCTCCGAGTGCCTTTTTTTTTCACATTGTAGCAGCCTCCGAGTGCCTTTCTTTGTGATGTAGCGGCCACTGATTGCCTTTTTTTTCCAGTGCATGGTCCTCCGAGTGCCTTTTTTTTTGCAGTGTACTAGCCTCCAAGTGCCTTTTTTTGCATTGCAGGGGCCTCCAAGTGCCTTTTTTCTGTGCTGTAGAGGCCTCTGAGTGCCTTTTTTTGCGGTGCATGGTCCTCAGGGTGCATTTTTTTTGCAGTGTACTAGCCTCCAAGTGCCTTTTTTTGCAGTGTAGGGGCTTCCGAGTGCCTTTTTTTTTCGGTGCAGGGGCCACCAAGTGCCTTCTTTTTGCAGTGCATGGGCCTCAGGGTGCCTTTTTTTTGCAGTGTAGTAGCCTCCTAGTGCCTTCTTTTGTGGTGTAGGGGCCACCGAGTGCCTTTTTTGCAGTGCAGGGGCTTCAGGGTGCCTTTTTTTTTGGTGTAGCAGCCCCCGAGTGCCTTTTATTGTGCTGTAGGGTCCACCGAGTGCCTTTTTTTGCGGTGCAGAGATCTGCGAGAGCCTTTTTTTGCTGTGCATGGGCCTCAGGGTGCATTTTTTTGCAGTTGTAGCGGCCTCCGAGTGCCTTTTTTTGCAGTGTAGTAGCCTCCAAGTGCCTTTTTTGCAATGTAGGGGCTTCCGAGTGCCTTTCTTGGTGGTGTAGGGGCCTCCGAGTGCTTTCTTTTGTGGTGCAGGGCACGCCGAGTGCCTTTATTTCCGATGTACAGGCCTGCAAGTGCCTCTTTTTCCAGTGCAGGAGCCTCCGAGTGCCTTTTTTGGTGGTGCTGGGCCCTCCCAGTGCCTTGTTTCACATTGTAGCAGCCCCCGAGTGCCTTTCTTTCCAGTGTAGGGGCCACCGAGTGCCTTTTCTTGTGGTTCAGGGGCCTCCGAGTGCCTTTTTTTGGTGGTGTATGCGCCTCTGAGTGCCTTTTTTTTCCAGTGTAGGGGCAGCCGAGTGCCTTTTTTTGTGGTGTGGTCCTCCAAGTGCCTTTTTTTTGCGGTGCAGGGGCCTCTTAGTGCCTTCTTTTGCTGTGCAGGGGCCTCAGGGTGCATTTTTTTGCGGTGTAGTAGCCTCCAAGTGCCTTTTTTTGCAATGTAGTAGCCTCCGAGTGCCTTTTTTGGTGGTGCCGGGCCCTCCCAGTGCCTTGTTTCACATTGTAGCAGCCCCCGAGTGCCTTTTTTTGTGCTGTAGGAGCCACCGAGCGCCTTTCCTTGTGGTTCAGGGCCCTCCGAGTGCCTTGTTTCACATTGTAGCAGCCCCCAAGTGCCTTTGTTTGTGCTGTAGGGGCCACCCAGTGCCTTTTTTGTGGTGTGGTCCTCCAAGTGCCTCTTTTTTGTGGTGTAGAGGCCTCGGAGTGCCTTTTTTTGCTGTGCAGGGGCCTGTGATTGACTTGTTTTGCAGTGCAGGGGCCACCGAGTGCCTTTTCTTGTGGTGCGCTGGCCTCCGAGTGTCTTTCGTTCCAGTGTAGTGGCCTCCGAGTGCCTTCTTTTGCAGGGTAGAGGCCTCCAAGTGCCCTGTTTTTGCAGTGCACTGGCCTCCGAGTGCCTTTTTTTCCAGCGTAAGGCCCTCCTAGTGCCTTTTCTTTGTGGTGTAGAGGCCTCTGAGTGCCTTCTTTTGGGGTGCACTGGCCTCCGAGTGCCTTTCTTTCCAGTGTAGGGGCCACCGAGTGCCTTTTTTCGCATTGTAGCAGCCCCTGAGTGCCTTTTTTTTGCGTTGCAGGGGCCACCGAGTGCCTTTTTTTGCGGTGCATGGGCCACCGAGAGCCTTTTTTTGTGGTGCGTGGGCCACCGAGAGCCTTTTTTTGTGGTGCGTGGGCCAACGAGTGCCTTTTTTTGCGGTGCAGGGGCCTCAGGGTGCATTTTTTTGCAATGTAGGGGCTTCCGAGTGCCTTTCTTGGTGGTGTAGGGGCCTCCGAGTGCCTTCTTTTGTGGTGCAGGGCACGCCGAGTGCCTTTCTTTCCAGTGCACAGGCCTGCAAGTGCCTCTTTTTCCAGTGCAGGAGCCTCCGAGTGCCTTTTTTGGTGGTGCCGTGCCCTCCCAGTGCCTTGTTTCACATTGTAGCAGCCCCCGAGTGCCTTTTATTGTGCTGTAGGGGCCACCGAGTGCCTTTTCTTGTGGTTCAGAAGCCTCCGAGTGCCTTTTTTTTTCACATTGTAGCAGCCTCCGAGTGCCTTTCTTTGTGATGTAGCGGCCACTGATTGCCTTTTTTTTCCAGTGCATGGTCCTCCGAGTGCCTTTTTTTTTGCAGTGTACTAGCCTCCAAGTGCCTTTTTTTGCATTGCAGGGGCCTCCAAGTGCCTTTTTTCTGTGCTGTAGAGGCCTCTGAGTGCCTTTTTTTGCGGTGCATGGTCCTCAGGGTGCATTTTTTTTGCAGTGTACTAGCCTCCAAGTGCCTTTTTTTGCAGTGTAGGGGCTTCCGAGTGCCTTTTTTTTTCGGTGCAGGGGCCACCAAGTGCCTTCTTTTTGCAGTGCATGGGCCTCAGGGTGCCTTTTTTTTGCAGTGTAGTAGCCTCCTAGTGCCTTCTTTTGTGGTGTAGGGGCCACCGAGTGCCTTTTTTGCAGTGTAGTAGCCTCCTAGTGCCTTCTTTTGTGGTGTAGGGGCCACCGAGTGCCTTTTTTGCAGTGCAGGGGCTTCAGGGTGCCTTTTTTTTTGGTGTAGCAGCCCCCGAGTGCCTTTTATTGTGCTGTAGGGTCCACCGAGTGCCTTTTTTTGCGGTGCAGAGATCTGCGAGAGCCTTTTTTTGCTGTGCATGGGCCTCAGGGTGCATTTTTTTGCAGTTGTAGCGGCCTCCGAGTGCCTTTTTTTGCAGTGTAGTAGCCTCCAAGTGCCTTTTTTGCAATGTAGGGGCTTCCGAGTGCCTTTCTTGGTGGTGTAGGGGCCTCCGAGTGCTTTCTTTTGTGGTGCAGGGCACGCCGAGTGCCTTTATTTCCGATGTACAGGCCTGCAAGTGCCTCTTTTTCCAGTGCAGGAGCCTCCGAGTGCCTTTTTTGGTGGTGCTGGGCCCTCTGAGTGCCTTGTTTCACATTGTAGCAGCCCCCGAGTGCCTTTCTTTCCAGTGTAGGGGCCACCGAGTGCCTTTTCTTGTGGTTCAGGGGCCTCCGAGTGCCTTTTTTTGGTGGTGTATGCGCCTCTGAGTGCCTTTTTTTTCCAGTGTAGGGGCAGCCGAGTGCCTTTTTTTGTGGTGTGGTCCTCCAAGTGCCTTTTTTCTGCGGTGCAGGGGCCTCTTAGTGCCTTCTTTTGCTGTGCAGGGGCCTCAGGGTGCATTTTTTTGCGGTGTAGTAGCCTCCAAGTGCCTTTTTTGGTGGTGCTGGGCCCTCTGAGTGCCTTGTTTCACATTGTAGCAGCCCCCGAGTGCCTTTCTTTCCAGTGTAGGGGCCACCGAGTGCCTTTTCTTGTGGTTCAGGGGCCTCCGAGTGCCTTTTTTTGGTGGTGTATGCGCCTCTGAGTGCCTTTTTTTTCCAGTGTAGGGGCAGCCGAGTGCCTTTTTTTGTGGTGTGGTCCTCCAAGTGCCTTTTTTTTGCGGTGCAGGGGCCTCTTAGTGCCTTCTTTTGCTGTGCAGGGGCCTCAGGGTGCATTTTTTTGCGGTGTAGTAGCCTCCAAGTGCCTTTTTTTGCAATGTAGTAGCCTCCGAGTGCCTTTTTTGGTGGTGCCGGGCCCTCCCAGTGCCTTGTTTCACATTGTAGCAGCCCCCGAGTGCCTTTTTTTGTGCTGTAGGAGCCACCGAGCGCCTTTCCTTGTGGTTCAGGGCCCTCCGAGTGCCTTGTTTCACATTGTAGCAGCCCCCAAGTGCCTTTGTTTGTGCTGTAGGGGCCACCCAGTGCCTTTTTTGTGGTGTGGTCCTCCAAGTGCCTCTTTTTTGTGGTGTAGAGGCCTCGGAGTGCCTTTTTTTGCTGTGCAGGGGCCTGTGATTGACTTGTTTTGCAGTGCAGGGGCCACCGAGTGCCTTTTCTTGTGGTGCGCTGGCCTCCGAGTGTCTTTCGTTCCAGTGTAGTGGCCTCCGAGTGCCTTCTTTTGCAGGGTAGAGGCCTCCAAGTGCCCTGTTTTTGCAGTGCACTGGCCTCCGAGTGCCTTTTTTTCCAGCGTAAGGCCCTCCTAGTGCCTTTTCTTTGTGGTGTAGAGGCCTCTGAGTGCCTTCTTTTGGGGTGCACTGGCCTCCGAGTGCCTTTCTTTCCAGTGTAGGGGCCACCGAGTGCCTTTTTTCGCATTGTAGCAGCCCCTGAGTGCCTTTTTTTTGCGTTGCAGGGGCCACCGAGTGCCTTTTTTTGCGGTGCATGGGCCACCGAGAGCCTTTTTTTGTGGTGCGTGGGCCACCGAGAGCCTTTTTTTGTGGTGCGTGGGCCAACGAGTGCCTTTTTTTGCGGTGCAGGGGCCTCAGGGTGCATTTTTTTGCAATGTAGGGGCTTCCGAGTGCCTTTCTTGGTGGTGTAGGGGCCTCCGAGTGCCTTCTTTTGTGGTGCAGGGCACGCCGAGTGCCTTTCTTTCCAGTGCACAGGCCTGCAAGTGCCTCTTTTTCCAGTGCAGGAGCCTCCGAGTGCCTTTTTTGGTGGTGCCGTGCCCTCCCAGTGCCTTGTTTCACATTGTAGCAGCCCCCGAGTGCCTTTTATTGTGCTGTAGGGGCCACCGAGTGCCTTTTCTTGTGGTTCAGAAGCCTCCGAGTGCCTTTTTTTTTCACATTGTAGCAGCCTCCGAGTGCCTTTCTTTGTGATGTAGCGGCCACTGATTGCCTTTTTTTTCCAGTGCATGGTCCTCCGAGTGCCTTTTTTTTTGCAGTGTACTAGCCTCCAAGTGCCTTTTTTTGCATTGCAGGGGCCTCCAAGTGCCTTTTTTCTGTGCTGTAGAGGCCTCTGAGTGCCTTTTTTTGCGGTGCATGGTCCTCAGGGTGCATTTTTTTTGCAGTGTACTAGCCTCCAAGTGCCTTTTTTTGCAGTGTAGGGGCTTCCGAGTGCCTTTTTTTTTCGGTGCAGGGGCCACCAAGTGCCTTCTTTTTGCAGTGCATGGGCCTCAGGGTGCCTTTTTTTTGCAGTGTAGTAGCCTCCTAGTGCCTTCTTTTGTGGTGTAGGGGCCACCGAGTGCCTTTTTTGCAGTGTAGTAGCCTCCTAGTGCCTTCTTTTGTGGTGTAGGGGCCACCGAGTGCCTTTTTTGCAGTGCAGGGGCTTCAGGGTGCCTTTTTTTTTGGTGTAGCAGCCCCCGAGTGCCTTTTATTGTGCTGTAGGGTCCACCGAGTGCCTTTTTTTGCGGTGCAGAGATCTGCGAGAGCCTTTTTTTGCTGTGCATGGGCCTCAGGGTGCATTTTTTTGCAGTTGTAGCGGCCTCCGAGTGCCTTTTTTTGCAGTGTAGTAGCCTCCAAGTGCCTTTTTTGCAATGTAGGGGCTTCCGAGTGCCTTTCTTGGTGGTGTAGGGGCCTCCGAGTGCTTTCTTTTGTGGTGCAGGGCACGCCGAGTGCCTTTATTTCCGATGTACAGGCCTGCAAGTGCCTCTTTTTCCAGTGCAGGAGCCTCCGAGTGCCTTTTTTGGTGGTGCTGGGCCCTCTGAGTGCCTTGTTTCACATTGTAGCAGCCCCCGAGTGCCTTTCTTTCCAGTGTAGGGGCCACCGAGTGCCTTTTCTTGTGGTTCAGGGGCCTCCGAGTGCCTTTTTTTGGTGGTGTATGCGCCTCTGAGTGCCTTTTTTTTCCAGTGTAGGGGCAGCCGAGTGCCTTTTTTTGTGGTGTGGTCCTCCAAGTGCCTTTTTTCTGCGGTGCAGGGGCCTCTTAGTGCCTTCTTTTGCTGTGCAGGGGCCTCAGGGTGCATTTTTTTGCGGTGTAGTAGCCTCCAAGTGCCTTTTTTTGCAATGTAGTAGCCTCCGAGTGCCTTTTTTGGTGGTGCCGGGCCCTCCCAGTGCCTTGTTTCACATTGTAGCAGCCCCCGAGTGCCTTTTTTTGTGCTGTAGGAGCCACCGAGTGCCTTTCCTTGTGGTTCAGGGCCCTCCGAGTGCCTTGTTTCACATTGTAGCAGCCCCCAAGTGCCTTTGTTTGTGCTGTAGGGGCCACCCAGTGCCTTTTTTGTGGTGTGGTCCTCCAAGTGCCTCTTTTTTGTGGTGCAGAGGCCTCGGAGTGCCTTTTTTTGCTGTGCAGGGGCCTGTGATTGACTTGTTTTGCAGTGCAGGGGCCACCGAGTGCCTTTTCTTGTGGTGCGCTGGCCTCCGAGTGTCTTTCGTTCCAGTGTAGTGGCCTCCGAGTGCCTTCTTTTGCAGGGTAGAGGCCTCCAAGTGCCCTGTTTTTGCAGTGCACTGGCCTCCGAGTGCCTTTTTTTCCAGTGTAAGGCCCTCCTAGTGCCTTTTCTTTGTGGTGTAGAGGCCTCTGAGTGCCTTCTTTTGGGGTGCACTGGCCTCCGAGTGCCTTTCTTTCCAGTGTAGGGGCCACCGAGTGCCTTTTTTCGCATTGTAGCAGCCTCTGAGTGCCTTTTTTTTGCGTCGCAGGGGCCACCGAGTGCCTTTTCTTGCGGTGCAGGGGCCACCAAGAGCCTTTTTTTGTGGTGCATGGGCCACCGAGAGCCTTTTTTTGTGGTGCATGGGCCTCCGAGTGCCCTTTTTTGCGGTGCAGGGGCCTCAGGGTGCATTTTTTTGCAATGTAGGGGCTTCCGAGTGCCTTTCTTGGTGGTGTAGGGGCCTCCGAGTGCCTTCTTTTGTGGTGCAGGGCACGCCGAGTGCCTTTCTTTCCAGTGCACAGGCCTGCAAGTGCCTCTTTTTCCAGTGCAGGAGCCTCCGAGTGCCTTTTTTGGTGGTGCCGTGCCCTCCCAGTGCCTTGTTTCACATTGTAGCAGCCCCCGAGTGCCTTTTATTGTGCTGTAGGGGCCACCGAGTGCCTTTTCTTGTGGTTCAGAAGCCTCCGAGTGCCTTTTTTTTTCACATTGTAGCAGCCTCCGAGTGCCTTTCTTTGTGATGTAGCGGCCACTGATTGCCTTTTTTTTCCAGTGCATGGTCCTCCGAGTGCCTTTTTTTTTGCAGTGTACTAGCCTCCAAGTGCCTTTTTTTGCATTGCAGGGGCCTCCAAGTGCCTTTTTTCTGTGGTGTAGAGGCCTCTGAGTGCCTTTTTTTGCGGTGCATGGTCCTCAGGGTGCATTTTTTTTGCAGTGTACTAGCCTCCAAGTGCCTTTTTTTGCAGTGTAGGGGCTTCCGAGTGCCTTTTTTTTTCGGTGCAGGGGCCACCAAGTGCCTTCTTTTTGCAGTGCATGGGCCTCAGGGTGCCTTTTTTTTGCAGTGTAGTAGCCTCCTAGTGCCTTCTTTTGTGGTGTAGGGGCCACCGAGTGCCTTTTTTGCAGTGCAGGGGCTTCAGGGTGCCTTTTTTTTTGGTGTAGCAGCCTCCGAGTGCCTTTTTTGGTGGTGCTGGGCCCTCCCAGTGCCTTGTTTCACATTGTAGCAGCCCCCGAGTGCCTTTTATTGTGCTGTAGGGTCCACCGAGTGCCTTTTTTTGCGGTGCAGAGATCTGCGAGAGCCTTTTTTTTGCTGTGCATGGGCCTCAGGGTGCATTTTTTTGCAGTTGTAGCGGCCTCCAAGTGCCTTTTTTTGCAGTGTAGTAGCCTCCAAGTGCCTTTTTTTGCAATGTAGGGGCTTCCGAGTGCCTTTCTTGGTGGTGTAGGGGCCTCCGAGTGCTTTCTTTTGTGGTGCAGGGCACGCCGAGTGCCTTTATTTCCGATGTACAGGCCTGCAAGTGCCTCTTTTTCCAGTGCAGGAGCCTCCGAGTGCCTTTTTTGGTGGTGCTGGGCCCTCCCAGTGCCTTGTTTCACATTGTAGCAGCCCCGAGTGCCTTTCTTTCCAGTGTAGGGGCCACCGAGTGCCTTTTCTTGTGGTTCAGGGGCCTCCGAGTGCCTTTTTTTGGTGGTGTATGCGCCTCTGAGTGCCTTTTTTTTCCAGTGTAGGGGCAGCCGAGTGCCTTTTTTTGTGGTGTGGTCCTCCAAGTGCCTTTTTTTTGCGGTGCAGGGGCCTCTTAGTGCCTTCTTTTGCTGTGCAGGGGCCTCAGGGTGCATTTTTTTGCGGTGTAGTAGCCTCCAAGTGCCTTTTTTTGCAATGTAGTAGCCTCCGAGTGCCTTTTTTGGTGGTGCCGGGCCCTCCCAGTGCCTTGTTTCACATTGTAGCAGCCCCCGAGTGCCTTTTTTTGTGCTGTAGGAGCCACCGAGTGCCTTTCCTTGTGGTTCAGGGCCCTCCGAGTGCCTTGTTTCACATTGTAGCAGCCCCCAAGTGCCTTTGTTTGTGCTGTAGGGGCCACCCAGTGCCTTTTTTGTGGTGTGGTCCTCCAAGTGCCTCTTTTTTGTGGTGTAGAGGCCTCGGAGTGCCTTTTTTTGCTGTGCAGGGGCCTGTGATTGACTTGTTTTGCAGTGCAGGGGCCACCGAGTGCCATTTCTTGTGGTGCGCTGGCCTCCGAGTGTCTTTCGTTCCAGTGTAGTGGCCTCCGAGTGCCTTCTTTTGCAGGGTAGAGGCCTCCAAGTGCCCTGTTTTTGCAGTGCACTGGCCTCCGAGTGCCTTTCTTTCCAGTGTAGGGGCCACCGAGTGCCTTTTTTCGCATTGTAGCAGCCCCTGAGTGCCTTTTTTTTGCGTCGCAGGGGCCACCGAGAGCCTTTTTTTGCGTTGCAGGGGCCACCGAGAGCCTTTTTTTGTGGTGCATGGGCCACCGAGAGCCTTTTTTTGTGGTGCATGGGCCTCCGAGTGCCCTTTTTTGCGGTGCAGGGGCCTCAGGGTGCATTTTTTTGCAATGTAGGGGCTTCCGAGTGCCTTTCTTGGTGGTGTAGGGGCCTCCGAGTGCCTTCTTTTGTGGTGCAGGGCACGCCGAGTGCCTTTCTTTCCAGTGCACAGGCCTGCAAGTGCCTCTTTTTCCAGTGCAGGAGCCTCCGAGTGCCTTTTTTGGTGGTGCCGTGCCCTCCCAGTGCCTTGTTTCACATTGTAGCAGCCCCCGAGTGCCTTTTATTGTGCTGTAGGGGCCACCGAGTGCCTTTTCTTGTGGTTCAGAAGCCTCCGAGTGCCTTTTTTTTTCACATTGTAGCAGCCTCCGAGTGCCTTTCTTTGTGATGTAGCGGCCACTGATTGCCTTTTTTTTCCAGTGCATGGTCCTCCGAGTGCCTTTTTTTTTGCAGTGTACTAGCCTCCAAGTGCCTTTTTTTGCAGTGTAGGGGCTTCCGAGTGCCTTTTTTTTTCGGTGCAGGGGCCACCAAGTGCCTTCTTTTTGCGGTGCATGGGCCTCAGGGTGCCTTTTTTTTGCAGTGTAGTAGCCTCCTAGTGCCTTCTTTTGTGGTGTAGGGGCCACCGAGTGCCTTTTTTGCAGTGCAGGGGCTTCAGGGTGCCTTTTTTTTTGGTGTAGCAGCCTCCGAGTGCCTTTTTTGGTGGTGCTGGGCCCTCCCAGTGCCTTGTTTCACATTGTAGCAGCCCCCGAGTGCCTTTTATTGTGCTGTAGGGTCCACCGAGTGCCTTTTTTTGCGGTGCAGAGATCTGCGAGAGCCTTTTTTTGCTGTGCATGGGCCTCAGGGTGCATTTTTTTGCAGTTGTAGCAGCCTCCGAGTGCCTTTTTTTGCAGTGTAGTAGCCTCCAAGTGCCTTTTTTTGCAATGTAGGGGCTTCCGAGTGCCTTTCTTGGTGGTGTAGGGGCCTCCGAGTGCTTTCTTTTGTGGTGCAGGGCACGCCGAGTGCCTTTATTTCCGATGTACAGGCCTGCAAGTGCCTCTTTTTCCAGTGCAGGAGCCTCCGAGTGCCTTTTTTGGTGGTGCTGGGCCCTCCCAGTGCCTTGTTTCACATTGTAGCAGCCCCCGAGTGCCTTTCTTTCCAGTGTAGGGGCCACCGAGTGCCTTTTCTTGTGGTTCAGGGGCCTCCGAGTGCCTTTTTTTGGTGGTGTATGCGCCTCTGAGTGCCTTTTTTTTCCAGTGTAGGGGCAGCCGAGTGCCTTTTTTTGTGGTGTGGTCCTCCAAGTGCCTTTTTTTTGCGGTGCAGGGGCCTCTTAGTGCCTTCTTTTGCTGTGCAGGGGCCTCAGGGTGCATTTTTTTGCGGTGTAGTAGCCTCCAAGTGCCTTTTTTTGCAATGTAGTAGCCTCCGAGTGCCTTTTTTGGTGGTGCCGGGCCCTCCCAGTGCCTTGTTTCACATTGTAGCAGCCCCCGAGTGCCTTTTTTTGTGCTGTAGGAGCCACCGAGCGCCTTTCCTTGTGGTTCAGGGCCCTCCGAGTGCCTTGTTTCACATTGTAGCAGCCCCCAAGTGCCTTTGTTTGTGCTGTAGGGGCCACCCAGTGCCTTTTTTGTGGTGTGGTCCTCCAAGTGCCTCTTTTTTGTGGTGTAGAGGCCTCGGAGTGCCTTTTTTTGCTGTGCAGGGGCCTGTGATTGACTTGTTTTGCAGTGCAGGGGCCACCGAGTGCCTTTTCTTGTGGTGCGCTGGCCTCCGAGTGTCTTTCGTTCCAGTGTAGTGGCCTCCGAGTGCCTTCTTTTGCAGGGTAGAGGCCTCCAAGTGCCCTGTTTTTGCAGTGCACTGGCCTCCGAGTGCCTTTTTTTCCAGCGTAAGGCCCTCCTAGTGCCTTTTCTTTGTGGTGTAGAGGCCTCTGAGTGCCTTCTTTTGGGGTGCACTGGCCTCCGAGTGCCTTTCTTTCCAGTGTAGGGGCCACCGAGTGCCTTTTTTCGCATTGTAGCAGCCCCTGAGTGCCTTTTTTTTGCGTCGCAGGGTCCACCGAGTGCCTTTTCTTGCGGTGCAGGGGCCACCGAGAGCCTTTTTTTGTGGTGCATGGGCCACCAAGAGCCTTTTTTTGTGGTGCATGGGCCTCCGAGTGCCCTTTCTTGCGGTGCAGGGGCCTCAGGGTGCATTTTTTTGCAATGTAGGGGCTTCCGAGTGCCTTTCTTGGTGGTGTAGGGGCCTCCGAGTGCCTTCTTTTGTGGTGCAGGGCACGCCGAGTGCCTTTCTTTCCAGTGCACAGGCCTGCAAGTGCCTCTTTTTCCAGTGCAGGAGCCTCCGAGTGCCTTTTTTGGTGGTGCCGTGCCCTCCCAGTGCCTTGTTTCACATTGTAGCAGCCCCCGAGTGCCTTTTATTGTGCTGTAGGGGCCACCGAGTGCCTTTTCTTGTGGTTCAGAAGCCTCCGAGTGCCTTTTTTTTTCACATTGTAGCAGCCTCCGAGTGCCTTTCTTTGTGATGTAGCGGCCACTGATTGCCTTTTTTTTCCAGTGCATGGTCCTCCGAGTGCCTTTTTTTTTGCAGTGTACTAGCCTCCAAGTGCCTTTTTTTGCATTGCAGGGGCCTCCAAGTGCCTTTTTTCTGTGGTGTAGAGGCCTCTGAGTGCCTTTTTTTGCGGTGCATGGTCCTCAGGGTGCATTTTTTTTGCAGTGTACTAGCCTCCAAGTGCCTTTTTTTGCAGTGTAGGGGCTTCCGAGTGCCTTTTTTTTTCGGTGCAGGGGCCACCAAGTGCCTTCTTTTTGCAGTGCATGGGCCTCAGGGTGCCTTTTTTTTGCAGTGTAGTAGCCTCCTAGTGCCTTCTTTTGTGGTGTAGGGGCCACCGAGTGCCTTTTTTGCAGTGCAGGGGCTTCAGGGTGCCTTTTTTTTTGGTGTAGCAGCCTCCGAGTGCCTTTTTTGGTGGTGCTGGGCCCTCCCAGTGCCTTGTTTCACATTGTAGCAGCCCCCGAGTGCCTTTTATTGTGCTGTAGGGTCCACCGAGTGCCTTTTTTTGCGGTGCAGAGATCTGCGAGAGCCTTTTTTTTGCTGTGCATGGGCCTCAGGGTGCATTTTTTTGCAGTTGTAGCGGCCTCCAAGTGCCTTTTTTTGCAGTGTAGTAGCCTCCAAGTGCCTTTTTTGCAATGTAGGGGCTTCCGAGTGCCTTTCTTGGTGGTGTAGGGGCCTCCGAGTGCTTTCTTTTGTGGTGCAGGGCACGCCGAGTGCCTTTATTTCCGATGTACAGGCCTGCAAGTGCCTCTTTTTCCAGTGCAGGAGCCTCCGAGTGCCTTTTTTGGTGGTGCTGGGCCCTCCCAGTGCCTTGTTTCACATTGTAGCAGCCCCCGAGTGCCTTTCTTTCCAGTGTAGGGGCCACCGAGTGCCTTTTCTTGTGGTTCAGGGGCCTCCGAGTGCCTTTTTTTGGTGGTGTATGCGCCTCTGAGTGCCTTTTTTTTCCAGTGTAGGGGCAGCCGAGTGCCTTTTTTTGTGGTGTGGTCCTCCAAGTGCCTTTTTTTTGCGGTGCAGGGGCCTCTTAGTGCCTTCTTTTGCTGTGCAGGGGCCTCAGGGTGCATTTTTTTGCGGTGTAGTAGCCTCCAAGTGCCTTTTTTTGCAATGTAGTAGCCTCCGAGTGCCTTTTTTGGTGGTGCCGGGCCCTCCCAGTGCCTTGTTTCACATTGTAGCAGCCCCCGAGTGCCTTTTTTTGTGCTGTAGGAGCCACCGAGTGCCTTTCCTTGTGGTTCAGGGCCCTCCGAGTGCCTTGTTTCACATTGTAGCAGCCCCCAAGTGCCTTTGTTTGTGCTGTAGGGGCCACCCAGTGCCTTTTTTGTGGTGTGGTCCTCCAAGTGCCTCTTTTTTGTGGTGTAGAGGCCTCGGAGTGCCTTTTTTTGCTGTGCAGGGGCCTGTGATTGACTTGTTTTGCAGTGCAGGGGCCACCGAGTGCCTTTTCTTGTGGTGCGCTGGCCTCCGAGTGTCTTTCGTTCCAGTGTAGTGGCCTCCGAGTGCCTTCTTTTGCAGGGTAGAGGCCTCCAAGTGCCCTGTTTTTGCAGTGCACTGGCCTCCGAGTGCCTTTTTTTCCAGCGTAAGGCCCTCCTAGTGCCTTTTCTTTGTGGTGTAGAGGCCTCTGAGTGCCTTCTTTTGGGGTGCACTGGCCTCCGAGTGCCTTTCTTTCCTGTGTAGGGGCCACCGAGTGCCTTTTTTCGCATTGTAGCAGCCCCTGAGTGCCTTTTTTTTGCGTCGCAGGGGCCACCGAGAGCCTTTTTTTGCGTTGCAGGGGCCACCGAGAGCCTTTTTTTGCGTTGCAGGGGCCACCGAGAGCCTTTTTTTGTGGTGCATGGGCCACCGAGAGCCTTTTTTTGTGGTGCATGGGCCACCGAGAGCCTTTTTTTGTGGTGCATGGGCCTCCGAGTGCCCTTTTTTGCGGTGCAGGGGCCTCAGGGTGCATTTTTTTGCAATGTAGGGGCTTCCGAGTGCCTTTCTTGGTGGTGTAGGGGCCTCCGAGTGCCTTCTTTTGTGGTGCAGGGCACGCCGAGTGCCTTTCTTTCCAGTGCACAGGCCTGCAAGTGCCTCTTTTTCCAGTGCAGGAGCCTCCGAGTGCCTTTTTTGGTGGTGCCGTGCCCTCCCAGTGCCTTGTTTCACATTGTAGCAGCCCCCGAGTGCCTTTTATTGTGCTGTAGGGGCCACCGAGTGCCTTTTCTTGTGGTTCAGAAGCCTCCGAGTGCCTTTTTTTTTCACATTGTAGCAGCCTCCGAGTGCCTTTCTTTGTGATGTAGCGGCCACTGATTGCCTTTTTTTTCCAGTGCATGGTCCTCCGAGTGCCTTTTTTTTTGCAGTGTACTAGCCTCCAAGTGCCTTTTTTTGCAGTGTAGGGGCTTCCGAGTGCCTTTTTTTTTCGGTGCAGGGGCCACCAAGTGCCTTCTTTTTGCAGTGCATGGGCCTCAGGGTGCCTTTTTTTTGCAGTGTAGTAGCCTCCTAGTGCCTTCTTTTGTGGTGTAGGGGCCACCGAGTGCCTTTTTTGCAGTGCAGGGGCTTCAGGGTGCCTTTTTTCTTGGTGTAGCAGCCTCCGAGTGCCTTTTTTGGTGGTGCTGGGCCCTCCCAGTGCCTTGTTTCACATTGTAGCAGCCCCCGAGTGCCTTTTATTGTGCTGTAGGGTCCACCGAGTGCCTTTTTTTGCGGTGCAGAGATCTGCGAGAGCCTTTTTTTGCTGTGCATGGGCCTCAGGGTGCATTTTTTTGCAGTTGTAGCGGCCTCCGAGTGCCTTTTTTTGCAGTGTAGTAGCCTCCAAGTGCCTTTTTTTGCAATGTAGGGGCTTCCGAGTGCCTTTCTTGGTGGTGTAGGGGCCTCCGAGTGCTTTCTTTTGTGGTGCAGGGCACGCCGAGTGCCTTTATTTCCGATGTACAGGCCTGCAAGTGCCTCTTTTTCCAGTGCAGGAGCCTCCGAGTGCCTTTTTTGGTGGTGCTGGGCCCTCCCAGTGCCTTGTTTCACATTGTAGCAGCCCCCGAGTGCCTTTTTTTGTGCTGTAGGAGCCACCGAGCGCCTTTCCTTGTGGTTCAGGGCCCTCCGAGTGCCTTGTTTCACATTGTAGCAGCCCCCAAGTGCCTTTGTTTGTGCTGTAGGGGCCACCCAGTGCCTTTTTTGTGGTGTGGTCCTCCAAGTGCCTCTTTTTTGTGGTGTAGAGGCCTCGGAGTGCCTTTTTTTGCTGTGCAGGGGCCTGTGATTGACTTGTTTTGCAGTGCAGGGGCCACCGAGTGCCTTTTCTTGTGGTGCGCTGGCCTCCGAGTGTCTTTCGTTCCAGTGTAGTGGCCTCCGAGTGCCTTCTTTTGCAGGGTAGAGGCCTCCAAGTGCCCTGTTTTTGCAGTGCACTGGCCTCCGAGTGCCTTTTTTTCCAGCGTAAGGCCCTCCTAGTGCCTTTTCTTTGTGGTGTAGAGGCCTCTGAGTGTCTTCTTTTGGGGTGCACTGGCCTCCGAGTGCCTTTCTTTCCAGTGTAGGGGCCACCGAGTGCCTTTTTTCGCATTGTAGCAGCCCCTGAGTGCCTTTTTTTTGCGTCGCAGGGGCCACCGAGTGCCTTTTTTTGCGGTGCATGGGCCACCGAGAGCCTTTTTTTGTGGTGCATGGGCCACCGAGAGCCTTTTTTTGTGGTGCATGGGCCTCCGAGTGCCCTTTTTTGCGGTGCAGGGGCCTCAGGGTGCATTTTTTTGCAATGTAGGGGCTTCCGAGTGCCTTTCTTGGTGGTGTAGGGGCCTCCGAGTGCCTTCTTTTGTGGTGCAGGGCACGCCGAGTGCCTTTCTTTCCAGTGCACAGGCCTGCAAGTGCCTCTTTTTCCAGTGCAGGAGCCTCCGAGTGCCTTTTTTGGTGGTGCCGTGCCCTCCCAGTGCCTTGTTTCACATTGTAGCAGCCCCCGAGTGCCTTTTATTGTGCTGTAGGGGCCACCGAGTGCCTTTTCTTGTGGTTCAGAAGCCTCCGAGTGCCTTTTTTTTTCACATTGTAGCAGCCTCCGAGTGCCTTTCTTTGTGATGTAGCGGCCACTGATTGCCTTTTTTTTCCAGTGCATGGTCCTCCGAGTGCCTTTTTTTTTGCAGTGTACTAGCCTCCAAGTGCCTTTTTTTGCATTGCAGGGGCCTCCAAGTGCCTTTTTTCTGTGCTGTAGAGGCCTCTGAGTGCCTTTTTTTGCGGTGCATGGTCCTCAGGGTGCATTTTTTTTGCAGTGTACTAGCCTCCAAGTGCCTTTTTTTGCAGTGTAGGGGCTTCCGAGTGCCTTTTTTTTTCGGTGCAGGGGCCACCAAGTGCCTTCTTTTTGCAGTGCATGGGCCTCAGGGTGCCTTTTTTTTGCAGTGTAGTAGCCTCCTAGTGCCTTCTTTTGTGGTGTAGGGGCCACCGAGTGCCTTTTTTGCAGTGCAGGGGCTTCAGGGTGCCTTTTTTTTTGGTGTAGCAGCCTCCGAGTGCCTTTTTTGGTGGTGCTGGGCCCTCCCAGTGCCTTGTTTCACATTGTAGCAGCCCCCGAGTGCCTTTTATTGTGCTGTAGGGTCCACCGAGTGCCTTTTTTTGCGGTGCAGAGATCTGCGAGAGCCTTTTTTTTGCTGTGCATGGGCCTCAGGGTGCATTTTTTTGCAGTTGTAGCGGCCTCCAAGTGCCTTTTTTTGCAGTGTAGTAGCCTCCAAGTGCCTTTTTTGCAATGTAGGGGCTTCCGAGTGCCTTTCTTGGTGGTGTAGGGGCCTCCGAGTGCTTTCTTTTGTGGTGCAGGGCACGCCGAGTGCCTTTATTTCCGATGTACAGGCCTGCAAGTGCCTCTTTTTCCAGTGCAGGAGCCTCCGAGTGCCTTTTTTGGTGGTGCTGGGCCCTCTGAGTGCCTTGTTTCACATTGTAGCAGCCCCCGAGTGCCTTTCTTTCCAGTGTAGGGGCCACCGAGTGCCTTTTCTTGTGGTTCAGGGGCCTCCGAGTGCCTTTTTTTGGTGGTGTATGCGCCTCTGAGTGCCTTTTTTTTCCAGTGTAGGGGCAGCCGAGTGCCTTTTTTTGTGGTGTGGTCCTCCAAGTGCCTTTTTTTTGCGGTGCAGGGGCCTCTTAGTGCCTTCTTTTGCTGTGCAGGGGCCTCAGGGTGCATTTTTTTGCGGTGTAGTAGCCTCCAAGTGCCTTTTTTTGCAATGTAGTAGCCTCCGAGTGCCTTTTTTGGTGGTGCCGGGCCCTCCCAGTGCCTTGTTTCACATTGTAGCAGCCCCCGAGTGCCTTTTTTTGTGCTGTAGGAGCCACCGAGTGCCTTTCCTTGTGGTTCAGGGCCCTCCGAGTGCCTTGTTTCACATTGTAGCAGCCCCCAAGTGCCTTTGTTTGTGCTGTAGGGGCCACCCAGTGCCTTTTTTGTGGTGTGGTCCT
Organism: Dromaius novaehollandiae; assembly: GCF_036370855.1. Classification (NCBI taxonomy): domain Eukaryota; kingdom Metazoa; phylum Chordata; class Aves; order Casuariiformes; family Dromaiidae; genus Dromaius; species Dromaius novaehollandiae. The sequence goes on from NC_088105.1 coordinate 1,530,528, forward strand.
CCAAGTGCCTCTTTTTTGTGGTGTAGAGGCCTCGGAGTGCCTTTTTTTGCTGTGCAGGGGCCTGTGATTGACTTGTTTTGCAGTGCAGGGGCCACCGAGTGCCTTTTCTTGTGGTGCGCTGGCCTCCGAGTGTCTTTCGTTCCAGTGTAGTGGCCTCCGAGTGCCTTCTTTTGCAGGGTAGAGGCCTCCAAGTGCCCTGTTTTTGCAGTGCACTGGCCTCCGAGTGCCTTTTTTTCCAGCGTAAGGCCCTCCTAGTGCCTTTTCTTTGTGGTGTAGAGGCCTCTGAGTGCCTTCTTTTGGGGTGCACTGGCCTCCGAGTGCCTTTCTTTCCTGTGTAGGGGCCACCGAGTGCCTTTTTTCGCATTGTAGCAGCCCCTGAGTGCCTTTTTTTTGCGTCGCAGGGGCCACCGAGAGCCTTTTTTTGCGTTGCAGGGGCCACCGAGAGCCTTTTTTTGCGTTGCAGGGGCCACCGAGTGCCTTTTTTTGCGTTGCAGGGGCCACCGAGAGCCTTTTTTTGTGGTGCATGGGCCACCGAGAGCCTTTTTTTGTGGTGCATGGGCCTCCGAGTGCCCTTTTTTGCGGTGCAGGGGCCTCAGGGTGCATTTTTTTGCAATGTAGGGGCTTCCGAGTGCCTTTCTTGGTGGTGTAGGGGCCTCCGAGTGCCTTCTTTTGTGGTGCAGGGCACGCCGAGTGCCTTTCTTTCCAGTGCACAGGCCTGCAAGTGCCTCTTTTTCCAGTGCAGGAGCCTCCGAGTGCCTTTTTTGGTGGTGCCGTGCCCTCCCAGTGCCTTGTTTCACATTGTAGCAGCCCCCGAGTGCCTTTTATTGTGCTGTAGGGGCCACCGAGTGCCTTTTCTTGTGGTTCAGAAGCCTCCGAGTGCCTTTTTTTTTCACATTGTAGCAGCCTCCGAGTGCCTTTCTTTGTGATGTAGCGGCCACTGATTGCCTTTTTTTTCCAGTGCATGGTCCTCCGAGTGCCTTTTTTTTTGCAGTGTACTAGCCTCCAAGTGCCTTTTTTTGCAGTGTAGGGGCTTCCGAGTGCCTTTTTTTTTCGGTGCAGGGGCCACCAAGTGCCTTCTTTTTGCAGTGCATGGGCCTCAGGGTGCCTTTTTTTTGCAGTGTAGTAGCCTCCTAGTGCCTTTTTTGGTGGTGCTGGGCCCTCCCAGTGCCTTGTTTCACATTGTAGCAGCCCCCGAGTGCCTTTTATTGTGCTGTAGGGTCCACCGAGTGCCTTTTTTTGCGGTGCAGAGATCTGCGAGAGCCTTTTTTTGCTGTGCATGGGCCTCAGGGTGCATTTTTTTGCAGTTGTAGCGGCCTCCGAGTGCCTTTTTTTGCAGTGTAGTAGCCTCCAAGTGCCTTTTTTTGCAATGTAGGGGCTTCCGAGTGCCTTTCTTGGTGGTGTAGGGGCCTCCGAGTGCTTTCTTTTGTGGTGCAGGGCACGCCGAGTGCCTTTATTTCCGATGTACAGGCCTGCAAGTGCCTCTTTTTCCAGTGCAGGAGCCTCCGAGTGCCTTTTTTGGTGGTGCTGGGCCCTCCCAGTGCCTTGTTTCACATTGTAGCAGCCCCCGAGTGCCTTTTTTTGTGCTGTAGGAGCCACCGAGCGCCTTTCCTTGTGGTTCAGGGCCCTCCGAGTGCCTTGTTTCACATTGTAGCAGCCCCCAAGTGCCTTTGTTTGTGCTGTAGGGGCCACCCAGTGCCTTTTTTGTGGTGTGGTCCTCCAAGTGCCTCTTTTTTGTGGTGTAGAGGCCTCGGAGTGCCTTTTTTTGCTGTGCAGGGGCCTGTGATTGACTTGTTTTGCAGTGCAGGGGCCACCGAGTGCCTTTTCTTGTGGTGCGCTGGCCTCCGAGTGTCTTTCGTTCCAGTGTAGTGGCCTCCGAGTGCCTTCTTTTGCAGGGTAGAGGCCTCCAAGTGCCCTGTTTTTGCAGTGCACTGGCCTCCGAGTGCCTTTTTTTCCAGCGTAAGGCCCTCCTAGTGCCTTTTCTTTGTGGTGTAGAGGCCTCTGAGTGCCTTCTTTTGGGGTGCACTGGCCTCCGAGTGCCTTTCTTTCCAGTGTAGGGGCCACCGAGTGCCTTTTTTCGCATTGTAGCAGCCCCTGAGTGCCTTTTTTTTGCGTCGCAGGGGCCACCGAGTGCCTTTTTTTGCGGTGCATGGGCCACCAAGAGCCTTTTTTTGTGGTGCATGGGCCACCGAGAGCCTTTTTTTGTGGTGCATGGGCCTCCGAGTGCCCTTTTTTGCGGTGCAGGGGCCTCAGGGTGCATTTTTTTGCAATGTAGGGGCTTCCGAGTGCCTTTCTTGGTGGTGTAGGGGCCTCCGAGTGCCTTCTTTTGTGGTGCAGGGCACGCCGAGTGCCTTTCTTTCCAGTGCACAGGCCTGCAAGTGCCTCTTTTTCCAGTGCAGGAGCCTCCGAGTGCCTTTTTTGGTGGTGCCGTGCCCTCCCAGTGCCTTGTTTCACATTGTAGCAGCCCCCGAGTGCCTTTTATTGTGCTGTAGGGGCCACCGAGTGCCTTTTCTTGTGGTTCAGAAGCCTCCGAGTGCCTTTTTTTTTCACATTGTAGCAGCCTCCGAGTGCCTTTCTTTGTGATGTAGCGGCCACTGATTGCCTTTTTTTTCCAGTGCATGGTCCTCCGAGTGCCTTTTTTTTTGCAGTGTACTAGCCTCCAAGTGCCTTTTTTTGCATTGCAGGGGCCTCCAAGTGCCTTTTTTCTGTGGTGTAGAGGCCTCTGAGTGCCTTTTTTTGCGGTGCATGGTCCTCAGGGTGCATTTTTTTTGCAGTGTACTAGCCTCCAAGTGCCTTTTTTTGCAGTGTAGGGGCTTCCGAGTGCCTTTTTTTTTCGGTGCAGGGGCCACCAAGTGCCTTCTTTTTGCAGTGCATGGGCCTCAGGGTGCCTTTTTTTTGCAGTGTAGTAGCCTCCTAGTGCCTTCTTTTGTGGTGTAGGGGCCACCGAGTGCCTTTTTTGCAGTGCAGGGGCTTCAGGGTGCCTTTTTTTTTGGTGTAGCAGCCTCCGAGTGCCTTTTTTGGTGGTGCTGGGCCCTCCCAGTGCCTTGTTTCACATTGTAGCAGCCCCCGAGTGCCTTTTATTGTGCTGTAGGGTCCACCGAGTGCCTTTTTTTGCGGTGCAGAGATCTGCGAGAGCCTTTTTTTGCTGTGCATGGGCCTCAGGGTGCATTTTTTTGCAGTTGTAGCGGCCTCCGAGTGCCTTTTTTTGCAGTGTAGTAGCCTCCAAGTGCCTTTTTTTGCAATGTAGGGGCTTCCGAGTGCCTTTCTTGGTGGTGTAGGGGCCTCCGAGTGCTTTCTTTTGTGGTGCAGGGCACGCCGAGTGCCTTTATTTCCGATGTACAGGCCTGCAAGTGCCTCTTTTTCCAGTGCAGGAGCCTCCGAGTGCCTTTTTTGGTGGTGCTGGGCCCTCTGAGTGCCTTGTTTCACATTGTAGCAGCCCCCGAGTGCCTTTCTTTCCAGTGTAGGGGCCACCGAGTGCCTTTTCTTGTGGTTCAGGGGCCTCCGAGTGCCTTTTTTTGGTGGTGTATGCGCCTCTGAGTGCCTTTTTTTTCCAGTGTAGGGGCAGCCGAGTGCCTTTTTTTGTGGTGTGGTCCTCCAAGTGCCTTTTTTTTGCGGTGCAGGGGCCTCTTAGTGCCTTCTTTTGCTGTGCAGGGGCCTCAGGGTGCATTTTTTTGCGGTGTAGTAGCCTCCAAGTGCCTTTTTTTGCAATGTAGTAGCCTCCGAGTGCCTTTTTTGGTGGTTTAGGGGCCTCCGAGTGCTTTCTTTTGTGGTGCAGGGCACGCCGAGTGCCTTTATTTCCGATGTACAGGCCTGCAAGTGCCTCTTTTTCCAGTGCAGGAGCCTCCGAGTGCCTTTTTTGGTGGTGCTGAGCCCTCTGAGTGCCTTTTCTTGTGCTGTAGGGGCCTCTGAGTGCCTTTATTTCTGGTGTACAGGCCTGCAAGTGCCTCTTTTTCCAGTGCAGGAGCCTCCAAGTGCCTTTTTTGGTGGTGCTGGGCCCTCCCAGTGCCTTGTTTCACACTGTAGCAGCCCCCGAGTGCCTTTTATTGTGCTGTAGGGGCCACCGAGTGCCTTTCCTTGTGGTTCAGGGACCTCCAAGTGCCTTTTTTTGCATTGTAGCAGCCTCCGAGTGCCTTTTTTTGTGGTGTACGGGCCTCCGAGTGCCTTTTTTTCCAGTGTAGGGGCAGCCAAGTGCCTTTTTTTGTGGTGTGGTCCTCCAAGTGCCTTTTTTCTGTGGTGTAGGGGCATCCGAGTGTGTTTTTTTTTGCAGTGCACTGGACTCCAAGCGGCCTGTTTCTCAGTGCACTGGCCTCCGAGTGCCTTTTTTTGTGGTGCAGGGCTCCCGAGTGCCCTTTTTTGCAGTGTAGGGGCCTCCGAGTGCCTTCTTTTGTGGTGCAGGGCACGCCGAGTGCCTTTATTTCCGATGTACAGGCCTGCAAGTGCCTCTTTTTCCAGTGCAGGAGCCTCCGAGTGCCTTTTTTGGTGGTGCTGGGCCCTCCCAGTGCCTTGTTTCACATTGTAGCAGCCCCCGAGTGCCTTTCTTTCCAGTGTAGGGGCCACCGAGTGCCTTTTCTTGTGGTTCAGGGGCCTCCGAGTGCCTTTTTTTGGTGGTGTATGCGCCTCTGAGTGCCTTTTTTTTCCAGTGTAGGGGCAGCCGAGTGCCTTTTTTTGTGGTGTGGTCCTCCAAGTGCCTTTTTTTTGCGGTGCAGGGGCCTCTTAGTGCCTTCTTTTGCTGTGCAGGGGCCTCAGGGTGCATTTTTTTGCGGTGTAGTAGCCTCCAAGTGCCTTTTTTTGCAATGTAGTAGCCTCCGAGTGCCTTTTTTGGTGGTGCCGGGCCCTCCCAGTGCCTTGTTTCACATTGTAGCAGCCCCCGAGTGCCTTTTTTTGTGCTGTAGGAGCCACCCAGTGCCTTTATTGTGGTGTGGTCCTCCAAGTGCCTCTTTTTTGTGGTGTAGAGGCCTCGGAGTGCCTTTTTTTGCTGTGCAGGGGCCTGTGATTGACTTGTTTTGCAGTGCAGGGGCCACCGAGTGCCTTTTCTTGTGGTGCGCTGGCCTCCGAGTGTCTTTCGTTCCAGTGTAGTGGCCTCCGAGTGCCTTCTTTTGCAGGGTAGAGGCCTCCAAGTGCCCTGTTTTTGCAGTGCACTGGCCTCCGAGTGCCTTTTTTTCCAGCGTAAGTCCCTCCTAGTGCCTTTTTTCTGTGGTGTAGAGGCCTCTGAGTGCCTTCTTTTGGGGTGCACTGGCCTCCGAGTGCCTTTCTTTCCAGTGTAGGGGCCACCGAGTGCCTTTTTTCGCATTGTAGCAGCCCCTGAGTGCCTTTTTTTTGCGTTGCAGGGGCCACCGAGTGCCTTTTTTTGTGGTGCATGGGCCACCGAGAGCCTTTTTTTGTGGTGCGTGGGCCACCGAGTGCCTTTTTTTGTGGTGCAGGGGCCTCAGGGTGCATTTTTTTGCAATGTAGGGGCTTCCGAGTGCCTTTCTTGGTGGTGTAGGGGCCTCCGAGTGCCTTCTTTTGTGGTGCAGGGCACGCCGAGTGCCTTTCTTTCCAGTGCACAGGCCTGCAAGTGCCTCTTTTTCCAGTGCAGGAGCCTCCGAGTGCCTTTTTTGGTGGTGCCGTGCCCTCCCAGTGCCTTGTTTCACATTGTAGCAGCCCCGAGTGCCTTTTATTGTGCTGTAGGGGCCACCGAGTGCCTTTTCTTGTGGTTCAGAAGCCTCCGAGTGCCTTTTTTTTCACATTGTAGCAGCCTCCGAGTGCCTTTCTTTGTGATGTAGCGGCCACTGATTGCCTTTTTTTTCCAGTGCATGGTCCTCCGAGTGCCTTTTTTTTTGCAGTGTACTAGCCTCCAAATGCCTTTTTTTGCATTGCAGGGGCCTCCAAGTGCCTTTTTTCTGTGGTGTAGAGGCCTCTGAGTGCCTTTTTTTGCGGTGCATGGTCCTCAGGGTGCATTTTTTTTGCAGTGTACTAGCCTCCAAGTGCCTTTTTTTGCAGTGTAGGGGCTTCCGAGTGCCTTTTTTTTTCGGTGCAGGGGCCACCAAGTGCCTTCTTTTTGCAGTGCATGGGCCTCAGGGTGCCTTTTTTTTGCAGTGTAGTAGCCTCCTAGTGCCTTCTTTTGTGGTGTAGGGGCCACCGAGTGCCTTTTTTGCAGTGCAGGGGCTTCAGGGTGCCTTTTTTTTTGGTGTAGCAGCCTCCGAGTGCCTTTTTTGGTGGTGCTGGGCCCTCCCAGTGCCTTGTTTCACATTGTAGCAGCCCCCGAGTGCCTTTTATTGTGCTGTAGGGTCCACCGAGTGCCTTTTTTTGCGGTGCAGAGATCTGCGAGAGCCTTTTTTTGCTGTGCATGGGCCTCAGGGTGCATTTTTTTGCAGTTGTAGCGGCCTCCGAGTGCCTTTTTTTGCAGTGTAGTAGCCTCCAAGTGCCTTTTTTTGCAATGTAGGGGCTTCCGAGTGCCTTTCTTGGTGGTGTAGGGGCCTCCGAGTGCTTTCTTTTGTGGTGCAGGGCACGCCGAGTGCCTTTATTTCCGATGTACAGGCCTGCAAGTGCCTCTTTTTCCAGTGCAGGAGCCTCCGAGTGCCTTTTTTGGTGGTGCTGGGCCCTCCCAGTGCCTTGTTTCACACTGTAGCAGCCCCCGAGTGCCTTTTATTGTGCTGTAGGGGCCACCGAGTGCCTTTCCTTGTGGTTCAGGGACCTCCAAGTGCCTTTTTTTGCATTGTAGCAGCCTCCGAGTGCCTTTTTTTGTGGTGTACGGGCCTCCGAGTGCCTTTTTTTCCAGTGTAGGGGCAGCCAAGTGCCTTTTTTTGTGGTGTGGTCCTCCAAGTGCCTTTTTTCTGTGGTGTAGGGGCATCCGAGTGTATTTTTTTTTTGCAGTGCACTGGACTCCAAGCGGCCTGTTTCTCAGTGCACTGGCCTCCGAGTGCCTTTTTTTGTGGTGCAGGGCTCCCGAGTGCCCTTTTTTGCAGTGTAGGGGCCTCCGAGTGCCTTCTTTTGTGGTGCAGGGCACGCCGAGTGCCTTTATTTCCGATGTACAGGCCTGCAAGTGCCTCTTTTTCCAGTGCAGGAGCCTCCGAGTGCCTTTTTTGGTGGTGCTGGGCCCTCCCAGTGCCTTGTTTCACATTGTAGCAGCCCCCGAGTGCCTTTCTTTCCAGTGTAGGGGCCACCGAGTGCCTTTTCTTGTGGTTCAGGGGCCTCCGAGTGCCTTTTTTTGGTGGTGTATGCGCCTCTGAGTGCCTTTTTTTTCCAGTGTAGGGGCAGCCGAGTGCCTTTTTTTGTGGTGTGGTCCTCCAAGTGCCTTTTTTTTGCGGTGCAGGGGCCTCTTAGTGCCTTCTTTTGCTGTGCAGGGGCCTCAGGGTGCATTTTTTTGCGGTGTAGTAGCCTCCAAGTGCCTTTTTTTGCAATGTAGTAGCCTCCGAGTGCCTTTTTTGGTGGTGCCGGGCCCTCCCAGTGCCTTGTTTCACATTGTAGCAGCCCCCGAGTGCCTTTTTTTGTGCTGTAGGAGCCACCCAGTGCCTTTATTGTGGTGTGGTCCTCCAAGTGCCTCTTTTTTGTGGTGTAGAGGCCTCGGAGTGCCTTTTTTTGCTGTGCAGGGGCCTGTGATTGACTTGTTTTGCAGTGCAGGGGCCACCGAGTGCCTTTTCTTGTGGTGCGCTGGCCTCCGAGTGTCTTTCGTTCCAGTGTAGTGGCCTCCGAGTGCCTTCTTTTGCAGGGTAGAGGCCTCCAAGTGCCCTGTTTTTGCAGTGCACTGGCCTCCGAGTGCCTTTTTTTCCAGCGTAAGTCCCTCCTAGTGCCTTTTTTCTGTGGTGTAGAGGCCTCTGAGTGCCTTCTTTTGGGGTGCACTGGCCTCCGAGTGCCTTTCTTTCCAGTGTAGGGGCCACCGAGTGCCTTTTTTCGCATTGTAGCAGCCCCTGAGTGCCTTTTTTTTGCGTTGCAGGGGCCACCGAGTGCCTTTTTTTGTGGTGCATGGGCCACCGAGAGCCTTTTTTTGTGGTGCGTGGGCCACCGAGTGCCTTTTTTTGTGGTGCAGGGGCCTCAGGGTGCATTTTTTTGCAATGTAGGGGCTTCCGAGTGCCTTTCTTGGTGGTGTAGGGGCCTCCGAGTGCCTTCTTTTGTGGTGCAGGGCACGCCGAGTGCCTTTCTTTCCAGTGCACAGGCCTGCAAGTGCCTCTTTTTCCAGTGCAGGAGCCTCCGAGTGCCTTTTTTGGTGGTGCCGTGCCCTCCCAGTGCCTTGTTTCACATTGTAGCAGCCCCGAGTGCCTTTTATTGTGCTGTAGGGGCCACCGAGTGCCTTTTCTTGTGGTTCAGGGGCCTCCGAGTGCCTTTTTTTGGTGGTGTATGCGCCTCTGAGTGCCTTTTTTTTCCAGTGTAGGGGCAGCCGAGTGCCTTTTTTTGTGGTGTGGTCCTCCAAGTGCCTTTTTTTTGCGGTGCAGGGGCCTCTTAGTGCCTTTTTTTGTGGTGCAGGGGCCTCAGGGTGCATTTTTTTGCAATGTAGGGGCTTCCGAGTGCCTTTCTTGGTGGTGTAGGGGCCTCCGAGTGCCTTCTTTTGTGGTGCAGGGCACACCGAGTGCCTTTCTTTCCAGTGCACAGGCCTGCAAGTGCCTCTTTTTCCAGTGCAGGAGCCTCCGAGTGCCTTTTTTGGTGGTGCCGTGCCCTCCCAGTGCCTTGTTTCACATTGTAGCAGCCCCCGAGTGCCTTTTATTGTGCTGTAGGGGCCACCGAGTGCCTTTTCTTGTGGTTCAGAAGCCTCCGAGTGCCTTTTTTTTTTCACATTGTAGCAGCCTCCGAGTGCCTTTCTTTGTGATGTAGCGGCCACTGATTGCCTTTTTTTTCCAGTGCATGGTCCTTCGAGTGCCTTTTTTTTTGCAGTGTACTAGCCTCCAAGTGCCTTTTTTTGCATTGCAGGGGCCTCCAAGTGCCTTTTTTCTGTGGTGTAGAGGCCTCTGAGTGCCTTTTTTTGCGGTGCATGGTCCTCAGGGTGCATTTTTTTTGCAGTGTACTAGCCTCCAAGTGCCTTTTTTTGCAGTGTAGGGGCTTCCGAGTGCCTTTTTTTTTCGGTGCAGGGGCCACCAAGTGCCTTCTTTTTGCAGTGCATGGGCCTCAGGGTGCCTTTTTTTTGCAGTGTAGTAGCCTCCTAGTGCCTTCTTTTGTGGTGTAGGGGCCACCGAGTGCCTTTTTTGCAGTGCAGGGGCTTCAGGGTGCCTTTTTTTTTGGTGTAGCAGCCTCCGAGTGCCTTTTTTGGTGGTGCTGGGCCCTCCCAGTGCCTTGTTTCACATTGTAGCAGCCCCCGAGTGCCTTTTATTGTGCTGTAGGGTCCACCGAGTGCCTTTTTTTGCGGTGCAGAGATCTGCGAGAGCCTTTTTTTGCTGTGCATGGGCCTCAGGGTGCATTTTTTTGCAGTTGTAGCGGCCTCCGAGTGCCTTTTTTTGCAGTGTAGTAGCCTCCAAGTGCCTTTTTTTGCAATGTAGGGGCTTCCGAGTGCCTTTCTTGGTGGTGTAGGGGCCTCCGAGTGCTTTCTTTTGTGGTGCAGGGCACGCCGAGTGCCTTTATTTCCGATGTACAGGCCTGCAAGTGCCTCTTTTTCCAGTGCAGGAGCCTCCGAGTGCCTTTTTTGGTGGTGCTGGGCCCTCCCAGTGCCTTGTTTCACACTGTAGCAGCCCCCGAGTGCCTTTTATTGTGCTGTAGGGGCCACCGAGTGCCTTTCCTTGTGGTTCAGGGACCTCCAAGTGCCTTTTTTTGCATTGTAGCAGCCTCCGAGTGCCTTTTTTTGTGGTGTACGGGCCTCCGAGTGCCTTTTTTTCCAGTGTAGGGGCAGCCAAGTGCCTTTTTTTGTGGTGTGGTCCTCCAAGTGCCTTTTTTCTGTGGTGTAGGGGCATCCGAGTGTATTTTTTTTTTGCAGTGCACTGGACTCCAAGCGGCCTGTTTCTCAGTGCACTGGCCTCCAAGTGCCTTTTTTTGTGGTGCAGGGCTCCCAAGTGACCTTTTTTGCAGTGTAGGGGCCTCCGAGTGCCTTCTTTTGTGGTGCAGGGCACGCCGAGTGCCTTTATTTCCGATGTACAGGCCTGCAAGTGCCTCTTTTTCCAGTGCAGGAGCCTCCGAGTGCCTTTTTTGGTGGTGCTGGGCCCTCCCAGTGCCTTGTTTCACATTGTAGCAGCCCCCGAGTGCCTTTCTTTCCAGTGTAGGGGCCACCGAGTGCCTTTTCTTGTGGTTCAGGGGCCTCCGAGTGCCTTTTTTTGGTGGTGTATGCGCCTCTGAGTGCCTTTTTTTTCCAGTGTAGGGGCAGCCGAGTGCCTTTTTTTGTGGTGTGGTCCTCCAAGTGCCTTTTTTTTGCGGTGCAGGGGCCTCTTAGTGCCTTCTTTTGCTGTGCAGGGGCCTCAGGGTGCATTTTTTTGCAATGTAGGGGCTTCCGAGTGCCTTTCTTGGTGGTGTAGGGGCCTCCGAGTGCCTTCTTTTGTGGTGCAGGGCACGCCGAGTGCCTTTCTTTCCAGTGCACAGGCCTGCAAGTGCCTCTTTTTCCAGTGCAGGAGCCTCCGAGTGCCTTTTTTGGTGGTGCCGTGCCCTCCCAGTGCCTTGTTTCACATTGTAGCAGCCCCCGAGTGCCTTTTATTGTGCTGTAGGGGCCACCGAGTGCCTTTTCTTGTGGTTCAGAAGCCTCCGAGTGCCTTTTTTTTTCACATTGTAGCAGCCTCCGAGTGCCTTTCTTTGTGATGTAGCGGCCACTGATTGCCTTTTTTTTCCAGTGCATGGTCCTCCGAGTGCCTTTTTTTTTGCAGTGTACTAGCCTCCAAGTGCCTTTTTTTGCATTGCAGGGGCCTCCAAGTGCCTTTTTTCTGTGGTGTAGAGGCCTCTGAGTGCCTTTTTTTGCGGTGCATGGTCCTCAGGGTGCATTTTTTTTGCAGTGTACTAGCCTCCAAGTGCCTTTTTTTGCAGTGTAGGGGCTTCCGAGTGCCTTTTTTTTTCGGTGCAGGGGCCACCAAGTGCCTTCTTTTTGCAGTGCATGGGCCTCAGGGTGCCTTTTTTTTGCAGTGTAGTAGCCTCCTAGTGCCTTCTTTTGTGGTGTAGGGGCCACCGAGTGCCTTTTTTGCAGTGCAGGGGCTTCAGGGTGCCTTTTTTCTTGGTGTAGCAGCCTCCGAGTGCCTTTTTTGGTGGTGCTGGGCCCTCCCAGTGCCTTGTTTCACATTGTAGCAGCCCCCGAGTGCCTTTTATTGTGCTGTAGGGTCCACCGAGTGCCTTTTTTTGCGGTGCAGAGATCTGCGAGAGCCTTTTTTTGCTGTGCATGGGCCTCAGGGTGCATTTTTTTGCAGTTGTAGCGGCCTCCGAGTGCCTTTTTTTGCAGTGTAGTAGCCTCCAAGTGCCTTTTTTTGCAATGTAGGGGCTTCCGAGTGCCTTTCTTGGTGGTGTAGGGGCCTCCGAGTGCTTTCTTTTGTGGTGCAGGGCACGCCGAGTGCCTTTATTTCCGATGTACAGGCCTGCAAGTGCCTCTTTTTCCAGTGCAGGAGCCTCCGAGTGCCTTTTTTGGTGGTGCTGAGCCCTCTGAGTGCCTTTTCTTGTGCTGTAGGGGCCTCTGAGTGCCTTTATTTCTGGTGTACAGGCCTGCAAGTGCCTCTTTTTCCAGTGCAGGAGCCTCCAAGTGCCTTTTTTGGTGGTGCTGGGCCCTCCCAGTGCCTTGTTTCACACTGTAGCAGCCCCCGAGTGCCTTTTATTGTGCTGTAGGGGCCACCGAGTGCCTTTTCTTGTGGTTCAGGGACCTCCGAGTGCCTTTTTTTGCATTGTAGCAGCCTCCAAGTGCCTTTTTTTGTGGTGTACAGGCCTCCGAGTGCCTTTTTTTCCAGTGTAGGGGCAGCCAAGTGCCTTTTTTTGTGGTGTGGTCCTCCAAGTGCCTTTTTTCTGTGGTGTAGGGGCTTCCGAGTGTATTTTTTTTTGCAGTGCACTGGCCTCCGAGTGCCTTTTTTTGTGGTGCAGGGCTCCCGAGTGACCTTTTTTGCAGTGTAGGGGCCTCCGAGTGCCTTCTTTTGTGGTGCAGGGCACGCCGAGTGCCTTTATTTCCGATGTACAGGCCTGCAAGTGCCTCTTTTTCCAGTGCAGGAGCCTCCGAGTGCCTTTTTTGGTGGTGCTGGGCCCTCTGAGTGCCTTGTTTCACATTGTAGCAGCCCCCGAGTGCCTTTCTTTCCAGTGTAGGGGCCACCGAGTGCCTTTTCTTGTGGTTCAGGGGCCTCCGAGTGCCTTTTTTTGGTGGTGTATGCGCCTCTGAGTGCCTTTTTTTTCCAGTGTAGGGGCAGCCGAGTGCCTTTTTTTGTGGTGTGGTCCTCCGAGTGCCTTTCTTTTGCAGTGTAGGGGCCTCTTAGTGCCTTCTTTTGCAGTGCATTGGCCACCGAGTGCCTTTGTTTGCAGTGCAGGGGCCTCAGGGTGCATTTTTTTGCAATGTAGTAGCCTCCAAGTGCCTTTTTTTGCAATGTAGGGGCTTCCGAATGCCTTTTTTTGTGGTGCAGGGGCCTCCAAGTGCCTTCTTTTGTGGTGTGGGAGCCTCCGAGTACCTTTATTTCCGGTGCACAGGCCTGCAAGTGCCTCTTTTTCCAGTGCAGGAGCCTCCGAGTGCCTTCTTTTGTGGTGCAGGGCCCTCCAAGTGCCTTTGTTTCTGGTGCAGGGGCCTCCGAGTGCCTTTTTTTGCATTGTAGCAGCCCCCAAGTGCCTTTTTTTGTGCTGTAGGGGCCTCCGAGTGCCTTTTTTTCCAGTGTAGGGGCAGCCGAGTGCCTTTTTTTGTGGTGTGGTGCTCCAAGTGCATTTCTTTTGTGGTGTCGGGGCCTCTGAGTGCATTTTTTTTGCGGTGCACTGGCCTCCAAGTGCCCTGTTTTTCAGTGCACTGGCCTCCGAGTGCCTTTGTTTGCGGTGCACTGGCCTCAGGGTGCATTTTTTTGCAGTGTAGTAGCCTCCAAGTGCCTTTTTTTTCAATGTAGGGGCTTCCGAATTCCTTTTTTTGTGGTGCAGGGGCCTCCAAGTGCCTTCTTTTGTGGTGTGGGAGCCTCCGAGTGCCTTTATTTCCGGTGCACAGGCCTGCAAGTGCCTCTTTTTCCAGTGCAGGAGCCTCCGAGTGCCTTCTTTTGTGGTGCAGGGCCCTCCAAGTGCCTTTGTTTCTGATGCAGGGGCCTCCGAGTGCCTTTTTTTGCATTGTAGCAGCCCCCAAGTGCCTTTTTTTGTGCTGTAGGGGCCTCCGAGTGCCTTTTTTTCCAGTGTAGGAGCAGCCGAGTGCCTTTTTTTCCAGTGTAGGGGCAGCTGAGTGCCTTTTTTTGTGGTGTGGTGCTCCAAGTACCTTTCTTTTGTCGTTTCGGGGCCTCTGAGTGCATTTTTTTTTGCGATGCACTGGCCTCCAAGTGCCCTGTTTTCAGTGCACTGGCCTCCGAGTGCCTTTTTTGCGGTGTGGAGGCCTCTGAGTGCTTTTTTGTGCGGTGCAGGGGCTACTAAGTGCCTTTTTTTGCTGAGCGTGGGCCTCAGGGTGCATTTCTTTGCCATGTAGTAGCCTCCAAGTGCCTTTTTTTGCAATGTGGGGACCACCGAGTGCCTTTTTTGGTGGTGTAGGGGCCACTGAGTGCCTTTTCTTGTGGTGCACTGGCCTCCGAGTGCCTTTTGTTCCAGTGTAGTGGCCTCCGAGTGCCTTCTTTTGCAGTGTAGAGGCCTCCGAGTGCCCTGTTTTTGCAGTGCACTGGCCTCCGAGTGCCTTTTTTTCCAGCATAGTGGCCCCCTAGTGCCTTTTCTTCCAGCGTAAGGCCCTCCTAGTGACTTTTCTTTGTGGTGTAGAGGCCTCCGAGTGCCTTTTTTTGGGGTGCACTGGCCTCCGAGTGCCTTTTATTCCAGTGTAGAGGCCTCCGAGTGCCTTCCTCTACGGTGTAGTAGCCTCCGAGTGCCTTTGTTTGTGGTGCAGGGCCCTCTGAGTGCCTTTCTTTCCGGTGTAGGGGCATCGGAGTGCCTGTTTTCGCATTGTAGCAGCCTCCGAGTGCCTTATTTTGTGCTGTAGGGGCCACCGAGTGCCTTTTTTTGTGTTGCAGGGGCCTCAGGGTGCATTTTTTTGCAGTGTAGCAGCCTCCGAGTGCCTTTTTTTGCAATGTAGGGGCTTCCGAGTGCCTTTTTTTGTGGTGCAGGGCCCTCCGAGTGCCTTTATTTCCAGTGTACAGGCCTGCAAGTGCCTCTTTTTCCAGTGCAGGGGCCTCCAAGTGCCTTTATTTCCAGTGTACAGGCCTGCAAGTGCCTCTTTTTCCAGTGCGGGAACCTCCGAGTGCCTTTTTTGGTGGTGCAGGGCCCTCCGAGTGCCTTGTTTCACATTGTAGCAGCCCCCGAGTGCCTTTTATTGTGCTGTAGGGGCCACCGAGTGCCTTTCCTTGTGGTTCAGGGGCCTCCAAGTGCTGTTATTTTGGGGTGTGTGGTCCTCCATGTACCTTTTTTTTTGCGGTGCAGGGGCCTCCGAGTGCCTTTGTTTCTGGTGCAGGGGCCTCCGAGTGCCTTTTTTTCCAGTGTAGGGGCAGCCGAGTGCCTTTTTTTGTGGTGTGGTGCTCCAAGTGCCTTTCTTTTGTGGTGTCGGGGCCTCTGAGTGCATTTTTTTTGTGGTGCACTGGCCTCCAAGTGCCCTGTTTTTCAGTGCACTGGCCTCCGAGTGCCTTTTTTTGCGGTGTGGAGGCCTCTGAGTGCCTTTTTTTGCGGTGCGGGGGCTACTAAGTGCCTTTTTTTGCGGTGCGGGGGCTACTAAATGCCTTTTTTTGCGGTGCGGGGGCTACTAAGTGCCTTTTTTTGCTGTGCGTGGGCCTCAGGGTGCATTTCTTTGCAGTGTAGTAGCCTCCAAGTGCCTTTTTTTGCAATGTAGGGGCTTCCGAGTGCCTTTTTTTGTTGTCCACAGGCCTGCAAGTGCCTCTTTTTCCAGTGCAGGGGCCTCTGAGTGCCTCTTCTGGTTGTGCCGGGCCCTCTGAGTGCCTTGTTTCACATTGTAGCAGCCCCCGAGTGCCTTTTTCTGTGCTGTAGGAGCCCCCGAGTGCCTTTCCCTGTGGTTCAGGGGCCTCCGAGTGCTGTTATTTTGGGGTGTGTGGTCCTCCATGTATCTTTTTTTTGCGGTGTAGTGGCCCCGAGTGCCTTTTATTGTGCTGTAGAGTCCACCGAGTGCCTTTTGTTGTGGTTCAGAGGCCACCAAGTGCCTTTTCTTGTGGTTCAGGGTCCTCTGAGTGCCTTTTTTTGCATTGTAGCAGCCCCCAAGAGCCTTTTTTTGTGCTGTAGGGGCCACTGAGTGCCTTTTCTTGTGGTGCACTGGCCTCCGAGTGCCTTTTGTTCCAGTGTAGTGGCCTCCGAGTGCCTTCTTTTGCAGTGTAGAGGCCTCCGAGTGCCCTGTTTTTGCAGTGCACTGGCCTCCGAGTGCCTTTTTTTCCAGCATAGTGGCCCCCTAGTGCCTTTTCTTCCAGCGTAAGGCCCTCCTAGTGACTTTTCTTTGTGGTGTAGAGGCCTCCGAGTGCCTTTTTTTGGGGTGCACTGGCCTCCGAGTGCCTTTTTTTCCAGTGTAGGGGCCTCTGAGTGCCTTTCTCTACGGTGTAGCAGCCTCTGAGTGCCTTTTTTTGTGGTGCAGGGGCCTCCGAGTGCTGTTATTTTGGGGTGTGTGGCCCTCCATGTATCTTTTTTTTGCAGTGTAGCAGCCCCCAAGTGCCTCTTTTTGTGCTGTAGGGGCCTCCGAGTGCCTTTTTTTCCGTTGCAGGTGCCTCCGAGTGCCTTTCTCTGCGGTGTAGTGGCCTCCGAGTGCCTTTATTTCCGGTGTACAGGCCTGCAAGTGCCTCTTTTCCCAGTGCAGGAGCCTCCAAGTGCCTTTTTTGGTGGTGCCGGGCCCTCCCAGTGCCTTGTTTCACATTGTAGCAGCCCCCGCGTGCCTTTTTTTGCAGTGTAGGGGCCACTGAGTGCCTTTTTCTGGGGTGTAGAGGCCTCCAAGTGCCTGTTTTTCCAGTGTAAGGGCAGGTGAGTGCCTTTGTTTGTGGTGCAGGGCCCTCTGAGTGCCTTTCTTTCCGGTGTAGGGGCAACCGAGTGCCTGTTTTCGCATTGTAGCAGCCCCCGAGTGCCTTTTTTGTGCTGTAGGGGCCACCGAGTGCCTTTTTTTGTGGTGAAGGGGCCTCAGGGTGCATTTCTTTGCAGTGTAGCAGCCTCCAAGTGCCTTTTTTTGCAATGTAGGGGCTTCCGAGTGCCTTTTTTTGTGGTGAAGAGCCCTCCGAGTGCCTTTGTTTCCAGTGTACAGGCCTGCAAGTGCCTCTTTTTCCAGTGCTGGGGCCTCCAAGTGCCTTTTTTTCTGGTGTACAGGCCTGCAAGTGCCTCTTTTTCCAGTGCAGGGGCCTCCGAGTGCCTTTTTTGGTGGTGCAGGGCCCTCCGAGTGCCTTGTTTCACATTGTAGCAGCCCCCGAGTGCCTTTTATTGTGCTGTAGGGGCCACCGAGTGCCTTTCCTTGTGGTTCAGGGTCCTCCAAGTGCTGTTATTTTGGGGTGTGTGGTCCTCCATGTACCTTTTTTTTTGCGGTGCAGGGGCCTCAGGGTGCATTTTTTTGCAGTGTAGCAGCCCCCAAGTGCCTTTTTTTGCAATGTAGGGGCTTCTGAGTGCCTTTTTTTGTGCTGTAGGGGCCTCGGAGTGCCTTCTTCTGTGATGCAGGAGCCTCCGAGTGCCTTTTTTTGTTGTCCACAGGCCTGCAAGTGCCTCTTTTTTTCAGTGCGGGAACCTCTGAGTGCCTTTTTTGGTGGTGCTGGGCTCTCCCAGTGCCTTGTTTCACATCGTAGCAGCCCCTGAGCGCCTTTTTCTGTGCTGTAGGAGCCTCCGAGTGCCTTTTTTTGTGGTGCAGGGGCCTCCAAGTGCTGTTATTTTGGGGTGTGTGGTCCTCCATGTATCTTTTTTTTGCGGTGTAGTGGCCCCGAGTGCCTTTTATTGTGCTGTAGAGTCCACCGAGTGCCTTTTGTTGTGGTTCAGAGGCCACCAAGTGCCTTTTCTTGTGGTTCAGGGTCCTCTGAGTGCCTTTTTTTGCATTGTAGCAGCCCCCAAGAGCCTTTTTTTGTGCTGTAGGGGCCACTGAGTGCCTTTTCTTGTGGTGCACTGGCCTCCAAGTGCCCTGTTTTTCAGTGCACTGGCCTCCGAGTGCCTTTGTTTGCGGTGCACTGGCCTCAGGGTGCATTTTTTTGCAGTGTAGTAGCCTCCAAGTGCCTTTTTTTTCAATGTAGGGGCTTCCGAATTCCTTTTTTTGTGGTGCAGGGGCCTCCAAGTGCCTTCTTTTGTGGTGTGGGAGCCTCCGAGTGCCTTTATTTCCGGTGCACAGGCCTGCAAGTGCCTCTTTTTCCAGTGCAGGAGCCTCCGAGTGCCTTCTTTTGTGGTGCAGGGCCCTCCAAGTGCCTTTGTTTCTGATGCAGGGGCCTCCGAGTGCCTTTTTTTGCATTGTAGCAGCCCCCAAGTGCCTTTTTTTGTGCTGTAGGGGCCTCCGAGTGCCTTTTTTTCCAGTGTAGGAGCAGCCGAGTGCCTTTTTTTCCAGTGTAGGGGCAGCTGAGTGCCTTTTTTTGTGGTGTGGTGCTCCAAGTACCTTTCTTTTGTCGTTTCGGGGCCTCTGAGTGCATTTTTTTTTGCGATGCACTGGCCTCCAAGTGCCCTGTTTTCAGTGCACTGGCCTCCGAGTGCCTTTTTTGCGGTGTGGAGGCCTCTGAGTGCTTTTTTGTGCGGTGCAGGGGCTACTAAGTGCCTTTTTTTGCTGAGCGTGGGCCTCAGGGTGCATTTCTTTGCCATGTAGTAGCCTCCAAGTGCCTTTTTTTGCAATGTGGGGACCACCGAGTGCCTTTTTTGGTGGTGTAGGGGCCACTGAGTGCCTTTTCTTGTGGTGCACTGGCCTCCGAGTGCCTTTTGTTCCAGTGTAGTGGCCTCCGAGTGCCTTCTTTTGCAGTGTAGAGGCCTCCGAGTGCCCTGTTTTTGCAGTGCACTGGCCTCCGAGTGCCTTTTTTTCCAGCATAGTGGCCCCCTAGTGCCTTTTCTTCCAGCGTAAGGCCCTCCTAGTGACTTTTCTTTGTGGTGTAGAGGCCTCCGAGTGCCTTTTTTTGGGGTGCACTGGCCTCCGAGTGCCTTTTATTCCAGTGTAGAGGCCTCCGAGTGCCTTCCTCTACGGTGTAGTAGCCTCCGAGTGCCTTTGTTTGTGGTGCAGGGCCCTCTGAGTGCCTTTCTTTCCGGTGTAGGGGCATCGGAGTGCCTGTTTTCGCATTGTAGCAGCCTCCGAGTGCCTTATTTTGTGCTGTAGGGGCCACCGAGTGCCTTTTTTTGTGTTGCAGGGGCCTCAGGGTGCATTTTTTTGCAGTGTAGCAGCCTCCGAGTGCCTTTTTTTGCAATGTAGGGGCTTCCGAGTGCCTTTTTTTGTGGTGCAGGGCCCTCCGAGTGCCTTTATTTCCAGTGTACAGGCCTGCAAGTGCCTCTTTTTCCAGTGCAGGGGCCTCCAAGTGCCTTTATTTCCAGTGTACAGGCCTGCAAGTGCCTCTTTTTCCAGTGCGGGAACCTCCGAGTGCCTTTTTTGGTGGTGCAGGGCCCTCCGAGTGCCTTGTTTCACATTGTAGCAGCCCCCGAGTGCCTTTTATTGTGCTGTAGGGGCCACCGAGTGCCTTTCCTTGTGGTTCAGGGGCCTCCAAGTGCTGTTATTTTGGGGTGTGTGGTCCTCCATGTACCTTTTTTTTTGCGGTGCAGGGGCCTCCGAGTGCCTTTGTTTCTGGTGCAGGGGCCTCCGAGTGCCTTTTTTTCCAGTGTAGGGGCAGCCGAGTGCCTTTTTTTGTGGTGTGGTGCTCCAAGTGCCTTTCTTTTGTGGTGTCGGGGCCTCTGAGTGCATTTTTTTTGTGGTGCACTGGCCTCCAAGTGCCCTGTTTTTCAGTGCACTGGCCTCCGAGTGCCTTTTTTTGCGGTGTGGAGGCCTCTGAGTGCCTTTTTTTGCGGTGCGGGGGCTACTAAGTGCCTTTTTTTGCGGTGCGGGGGCTACTAAATGCCTTTTTTTGCGGTGCGGGGGCTACTAAGTGCCTTTTTTTGCTGTGCGTGGGCCTCAGGGTGCATTTCTTTGCAGTGTAGTAGCCTCCAAGTGCCTTTTTTTGCAATGTAGGGGCTTCCGAGTGCCTTTTTTTGTTGTCCACAGGCCTGCAAGTGCCTCTTTTTCCAGTGCAGGGGCCTCTGAGTGCCTCTTCTGGTTGTGCCGGGCCCTCTGAGTGCCTTGTTTCACATTGTAGCAGCCCCCGAGTGCCTTTTTCTGTGCTGTAGGAGCCCCCGAGTGCCTTTCCCTGTGGTTCAGGGGCCTCCGAGTGCTGTTATTTTGGGGTGTGTGGTCCTCCATGTATCTTTTTTTTGCGGTGTAGTGGCCCCGAGTGCCTTTTATTGTGCTGTAGAGTCCACCGAGTGCCTTTTGTTGTGGTTCAGAGGCCACCAAGTGCCTTTTCTTGTGGTTCAGGGTCCTCTGAGTGCCTTTTTTTGCATTGTAGCAGCCCCCAAGAGCCTTTTTTTGTGCTGTAGGGGCCACTGAGTGCCTTTTCTTGTGGTGCACTGGCCTCCGAGTGCCTTTTGTTCCAGTGTAGTGGCCTCCGAGTGCCTTCTTTTGCAGTGTAGAGGCCTCCGAGTGCCCTGTTTTTGCAGTGCACTGGCCTCCGAGTGCCTTTTTTTCCAGCATAGTGGCCCCCTAGTGCCTTTTCTTCCAGCGTAAGGCCCTCCTAGTGACTTTTCTTTGTGGTGTAGAGGCCTCCGAGTGCCTTTTTTTGGGGTGCACTGGCCTCCGAGTGCCTTTTTTTGTGCTGTAGGGGCCTCTGAGTGCCTTTCTCTACGGTGTAGCAGCCTCTGAGTGCCTTTTTTTGTGGTGCAGGGGCCTCCGAGTGCTGTTATTTTGGGGTGTGTGGCCCTCCATGTATCTTTTTTTTGCAGTGTAGCAGCCCCCAAGTGCCTCTTTTTGTGCTGTAGGGGCCTCCGAGTGCCTTTTTTTCCGTTGCAGGTGCCTCCGAGTGCCTTTCTCTGCGGTGTAGTGGCCTCCGAGTGCCTTTATTTCCGGTGTACAGGCCTGCAAGTGCCTCTTTTCCCAGTGCAGGAGCCTCCAAGTGCCTTTTTTGGTGGTGCCGGGCCCTCCCAGTGCCTTGTTTCACATTGTAGCAGCCCCCGCGTGCCTTTTTTTGCAGTGTAGGGGCCACTGAGTGCCTTTTTCTGGGGTGTAGAGGCCTCCAAGTGCCTGTTTTTCCAGTGTAAGGGCAGGTGAGTGCCTTTGTTTGTGGTGCAGGGCCCTCTGAGTGCCTTTCTTTCCGGTGTAGGGGCAACCGAGTGCCTGTTTTCGCATTGTAGCAGCCCCCGAGTGCCTTTTTTGTGCTGTAGGGGCCACCGAGTGCCTTTTTTTGTGGTGAAGGGGCCTCAGGGTGCATTTCTTTGCAGTGTAGCAGCCTCCAAGTGCCTTTTTTTGCAATGTAGGGGCTTCCGAGTGCCTTTTTTTGTGGTGAAGAGCCCTCCGAGTGCCTTTGTTTCCAGTGTAAAGGCCTGCAAGTGCCTCTTTTTCCAGTGCTGGGGCCTCCAAGTGCCTTTTTTTCTGGTGTACAGGCCTGCAAGTGCCTCTTTTTCCAGTGCAGGGGCCTCCGAGTGCCTTTTTTGGTGGTGCAGGGCCCTCCGAGTGCCTTGTTTCACATTGTAGCAGCCCCCGAGTGCCTTTTATTGTGCTGTAGGGGCCACCGAGTGCCTTTCCTTGTGGTTCAGGGTCCTCCAAGTGCTGTTATTTTGGGGTGTGTGGTCCTCCATGTACCTTTTTTTTTGCGGTGCAGGGGCCTCAGGGTGCATTTTTTTGCAGTGTAGCAGCCCCCAAGTGCCTTTTTTTGCAATGTAGGGGCTTCTGAGTGCCTTTTTTTGTGCTGTAGGGGCCTCGGAGTGCCTTCTTCTGTGATGCAGGAGCCTCCGAGTGCCTTTTTTTGTTGTCCACAGGCCTGCAAGTGCCTCTTTTTTTCAGTGCGGGAACCTCTGAGTGCCTTTTTTGGTGGTGCTGGGCTCTCCCAGTGCCTTGTTTCACATCGTAGCAGCCCCTGAGCGCCTTTTTCTGTGCTGTAGGAGCCTCCGAGTGCCTTTTTTTGTGGTGCAGGGGCCTCCAAGTGCTGTTATTTTGGGGTGTGTGGTCCTCCATGTATCTTTTTTTTGCGGTGTAGTGGCCCCGAGTGCCTTTTATTGTGCTGTAGAGTCCACCGAGTGCCTTTTGTTGTGGTTCAGAGGCCACCAAGTGCCTTTTCTTGTGGTTCAGGGTCCTCTGAGTGCCTTTTTTTGCATTGTAGCAGCCCCCAAGAGCCTTTTTTTGTGCTGTAGGGGCCACTGAGTGCCTTTTCTTGTGGTGCACTGGCCTCCGAGTGCCTTTTGTTCCAGTGTAGTGGCCTCCGAGTGCCTTCTTTTGCAGTGTAGAGGCCTCCGAGTGCCCTGTTTTTGCAGTGCACTGGCCTCCGAGTGCCTTTTTTTCCAGCATAGTGGCCCCCTAGTGCCTTTTCTTCCAGCGTAAGGCCCTCCTAGTGACTTTTCTTTGTGGTGTAGAGGCCTCCGAGTGCCTTTTTTTGGGGTGCACTGGCCTCCGAGTGCCTTTTATTCCAGTGTAGGGGCCTCCGAGTGCCTTTCTCTACGGTGTAGCAGCCTCCGAGTGCCTTTTTTTGTGGTGCAGGGCCCTCTGAGTGCCTTTATTTCCGGTGTAGAGGCAACCGAGTGCCTGTTTTCGCATTGTAGCAGCCTCCGAGTGCCTTATTTTGTGCTGTAGGGGCCACCGAGTGCCTTTTTTTGTGTTGCAGGGGCCTCAGGGTGCATTTTTTTGCAGTGTAGCAGCCTCCAAGTGCCTTTTTTTGCAATGTAGGGGCTTCCGAGTGCCTTTTTTTGTGGTGAAGGGCCCTCTGAGTGCCTTTATTTCCAGTGTACAGGCCTGCAAGTGCCTCTTTTTCCAGTGCAGGGGCCTCCAAGTGCCTTTATTTCCAGTGTACAGGCCTGCAAGTGCCTCTTTTTCCAGTGCGGGAGCCTCCGAGTGCCTTTTTTGGTGGTGCTGGGCCCTCCGAGTGCCTTGTTTCACATTGTAGCAGCCCCCGAGTGCCTTTTATTGTGCTGTAGGGGCCACCGAGTGCCTTTCCTTGTGGTGCACTGGCCTCCAAGTGCTGTTATTTTGGGGTGTGTGGTCCTCCATGTACCTTTTTTTTTGTGGTGCAGGGGCCTCCGAGTGCCTTTTCTTGTGGTTCAGGGGCCTCCGAGTGCCTTCTTTTGTGGTGCAGGGCCCTCCAAGTGCCTTTGTTTCTGGTGCAGGGGCCTCCGAGTGCCTTTTTTTGCATTGTAGCAGCCCCCAAGTGCCTTTTTTTGTGCTGTAGGGGCCTCCAAGTGCCTTTTTTTCCAGTGTAGGGGCAGCCGAGTGCCTTTTTTTGGGGTGTGGTGCTCCAAGTGCCCTGCTTTTGTGGTGTTGGGGCCTCTGAGTGCATTTTTTTGTGGTGCACTGGCCTCCAAGTGCCTTTTTTTGCGGTGCGGGGGCTACTAAGTACCTTTTTTTGCTGTGCGTGGGCCTCAGGGTGCATTTCTTTGCAGTGTAGTAGCCCCCAAGTGCCTCTTTTTGTGCTGTAGGGGCCTCCGAGTGCCTTTTTTTCCATTGCAGGTGCCTCCGAGTGCCTTTCTCTGCGGTGCAGTGGCCTCCGAGTGCCTTTATTTCCAGTGTACAGGCCTGCAAGTGCCTCTTTTCCCAGTGCAGGAGCCTCCAAGTGCCTCTTTTGGTGGTGCCGGGCCCTCCCAGTGCCTTGTTTCACATTGTAGCAGCCCCCGCGTGCCTTTTTTTGCAGTGTAGGGGCCACTGAGTGCCTTTTTCTGGGGTGTAGAGGCCTCCAAGTGCCTGTTTTTCCAGTGTAAGGGCAGGTGAGTGCCTTTGTTTGTGGTGCAGGGCCCTCTGAGTTCCTTTCTTTCCGGTGTAGGGGCAACCGAGTGCCTGTTTTCGCATTGTAGCAGCCCCCGAGTGCCTTTTTTGTGCTGTAGGGGCCACCGAGTGCCTTTTTTTGTGGTGAAGGGGCCTCAGGGTGCATTTCTTTGCAGTGTAGCAGCCTCCAAGTGCCTTTTTTTGCAATGTAGGGGCTTCCGAGTGCCTCTTTTTCCAGTGCAGGGGCCTCCAAGTGCCTTTATTTCCAGTGTACAGGCCTGCAAGTGCCTCTTTTTTCAGTGCAGGGTACTCCGAGTGCCTTTTTTGGTGGTGCAGGGCCCTCCGAGTGCTTTGTTTCACATCGTAGCAGCCCCCGAGTGCCTTTTATTGTGCTGTAGGGGCCACCGAGTGCCTTTCCTTGTGGTTCAGGGGCCTCCAAGTGCTGTTATTTTGGGGTGTGTGGTCCTCCATGTACCTTTTTTTTTGCGGTGCAGGGGCCCCCGAGTGCCTTTTCTTGTGGTTCAGGGGCCCCCGAGTGCCTTTTATTGTGCTGTAGGGGCCACCGAGTGCCTTTTCTTGTGGTTCAGGGGCCTCCGAGTGCCTTCTTTTGTGGTGCAGGGCCCTCCAAGTGCCTTTGTTTCTGGTGCAGGGGCATCCGAGTGCCTTTTTTTCCGGTGTACAGGCCTGCAAGTGCCTCTTTTTCCAGTGCGGGAACCTCTGAGTGCCTTTTTTGGTGGTGCTGGGCCCTCCCAGTGCCTTGTTTCACATTGTAGCAGCCCCCGAGCGCCTTTTTTTGCAGTGTAGGGGCCTCCGAGTGCCTTTCCTTGTGGTTCAGGGGCCTCCAAGTGCAGTTATTTTGGGGTGTGTGGTCCTCCATGTATCTTTTTTTTGCGGTGTAGTGGCCCCGAGTGCCTTTTATTGTGCTGTAGAGTCCACCGAGTGCCTTTTCTTGTGGTTCAGAGGCCACCAAGTGCCTTTTCTTGTGGTTCAGGGTCCTCTGAGTGCCTTTTTTTGCATTGTAGCAGCCCCCAAGAGCCTTTTTTTGTGCTGTAGGGGCCACTGAGTGCCTTTTCTTGTGGTGCACTGGCCTCCGAGTGCCTTTTGTTCCAGTGTAGTGGCCTCCGAGTGCCTTCTTTTGCAGTGTAGAGGCCTCCGAGTGCCCTGTTTTTGCAGTGCACTGGCCTCCGAGTGCCTTTTTTTCCAGCATAGTGGCCCCCTAGTGCCTTTTCTTCCAGCGTAAGGCCCTCCTAGTGACTTTTCTTTGTGGTGTAGAGGCCTCCGAGTGCCTTTTTTTGGGGTGCACTGGCCTCCGAGTGCCTTTTATTCCAGTGTAGGGGCCTCCGAGTGCCTTTCTCTACGGTGTAGCAGCCTCCGAGTGCCTTTTTCTGTGGTGCAGGGGCCTCCGAGTGCTGTTATTTTGGGGTGTGTGGCCCTCCGTGTATCTTTTTTTTGCAGTGTAGTGGCCCCGAGTGCCTTTTCTTGTGGTTCACGGGCCTCCGAGTGCCTTTTTTTGCATTGTAGCAGCCCCCAAGTGCCTCTTTTTGTGCTGTAGGGGCCTCCGAGTGCCTTTATTTCCAGTGTACAGGCCTGCAAGTGCCTCTTTTCCCAGTGCAGGAGCCTCCAAGTGCCTCTTTTGGTGGTGCCGGGCCCTCCCAGTGCCTTGTTTCACATTGTAGCAGCCCCCGCGTGCCTTTTTTTGCAGTGTAGGGGCCACTGAGTGCCTTTTTCTGGGGTGTAGAGGCCTCCAAGTGCCTGTTTTTCCAGTGTAAGGGCAGGTGAGTGCCTTTGTTTGTGGTGCAGGGCCCTCTGAGTGCCTTTCTTTCCGGTGTAGGGGCATCGGAGTGCCTGTTTTCACATTGTAGCAGCCCCCGAGTGCCTTTTTTTGTGGTGTCGGGGCCACCGAGTGCCTTTTTTTGCGGTGCACTGGCCTCCGAGTGCCTTTTATTCCCGTGTAGGGGCCTCCGAGTGCCTTTCTCTATGGTGTAGCAGCCTCCGAGTGCCTTTGTTTGTGGTGCAGGGCCCTCTGAGTGCCTTTATTTCCGGTGTAGGGGCAACCGAGTGCCTGTTTTTGCATTGTAGCAGCCCCCGAGTGCCTTTTTTGTGCTGTAGGGGCCACCGAGTGCCTTTTTTTGTGTTGCAGGGGCCTCAGGGTGCATTTTTTTGCAGTGTAGCAGCCTACAAGTGCCTTTTTTGCAATGTAGGGGCTTCCGAGTGCCTTTTTTTGTGGTGAAGGGCCCTCCGAGTGCCTTTATTTCCAGTGTACAGGCCTGCAAGTTCCTCTTTTTCCAGTGCAGGGGCCTCCAAGTGCCTTTATTTCCAGTGTACAGGCCTGCAAGTGCCTCTTTTTCCAGTGCAGGGTACTCCGAGTGCCTTTTTATTGTGGTGCAGGGCCCTCCGAGTGCCTTGTTTCACATTGTAGCAGCCCCCGAGTGCCTTTTATTGTGCTGTAGGGGCCACCGAGTGCCTTTCCTTGTGGTTCAGGGGCCTCCAAGTGCTGTTATTTTGGGGTGTGTGGTCCTCCATGTACCTTTTTTTTTGCGGTGCAGGGGCCTCCGAGTGCCTTTTCTTGTGGTTCAGGGGCCTCCGAGTGCCTTTTTTTGCATTGTAGCAGCCCCCGAGTGCCTTTTTCTGTGCTGTAGGGGCCACCCACTACCTTTTTTTGTGGTGTGGTCCTCTGAGTGACTTTTTTTTGCGTTGTAGAGGCCTCCAAGTGCCATTTTTTGCTGTGCAGGGGCCTGTGATTGCCTTTTATTCCAGTGTAGGTGCCTCCGAGTACCTTTTTTTGCATTGTAGCAGCCTCCGAGTGCCTTTTTTTCCACTGCAGGGGCCTCCAAATGCCTTTTTTCGCATTGCAGGAGCCCCTGAGTGGCTTTTTTTTGCAGTGTAGCAGCCTCGGAGTGCCTTTTGCCTTATTTTTGTGGTGTAGCAGCCCCCAAGTGCCTTTTTTTGTGGTATTGGGGCCTCCGAGTGCCTTTTTTTCCAGTGTAGGGGCAGCCCCTGAGTGCCTTTCTCTGGGGTGTAGGGGCCTCCGAGTGCATATTTTTCTGTTGCAGGTGCCTCCGAGTGCCTTTCTCTGGGGTGTAGCGGCCTCCGAGTGCCTTTTTTTCCAGTGTAAGGGCAGCTGAGTGCCTTTTTTTGTGGTGTGGTCCTCCAAGTGCCTTTCTTTTGTGGTGTTGGGGCCTCTGAGTGCATTTTTTTTTGCGATGCACTGGCCTCCAAGTGCCCTGTTTTTCAGTGCACTGGCCTCCGAGTGCCTTTTTTTGCTGTGCGTGGGCCTCAGGGTGCATTTTTTTTGCAGTGTGGTAGCCTCCAAGTGCCTTTTTTTGCAATGTGGGGGCCTCCAAGTGCCTTTCTTGGTGGTGCAGGGCCCTCCGAGTGCCTTTTTCGCAGCGAATCGGCCTCCAAGTGCCTTTATTTCCGATGTACAGGCCTGCAAGTGCCTCTTTTTCCAGTGCAGGAGCCTCCGAGTGCCTTTTTTGGTGGTGCTGGGCCCTCCCAGTGCCTTGTTTCACATTGTAGCAGCCCCCGAGTGCCTTTCTTTCCAGTGTAGGGGCCACCGAGTGCCTTTTCTTGTGGTTCAGGGGCCTCCGAGTGCCTTTTTTTGGTGGTGTATGCGCCTCTGAGTGCCTTTTTTTTCCAGTGTAGGGGCAGCCGAGTGCCTTTTTTTGTGGTGTGGTCCTCCGAGTGCCTTTCTTTTGCAGTGTAGGGGTCTCTGAGTGCCTTCTTTTGCGGTGCATGGGCCACCGAGTGCCTTTGTTTGCAGTGCAGGGGCCTCAGGGTGCATTTTTTGCAGTGTAGTAGCCTCCAAGTGCCTTTTTTTGCAATGTAGGGGCTTCCGAATGCCTTTTTTTGTGGTGCAGGGGCCTCCAAGTGCCTTCTTTTGTGGTGTGGGAGCCTCCGAGTGCCTTTATTTCCGGTGCACAGGCCTGCAAGTGCCTCTTTTTCCAGTGCAGGAGCCTCCGAGTGCCTTTTTTGGTGGTGCCGGGCCCTCCCAGTGCCTTGTTTCACATTGCAGCAGGCCCCGAGTGCCTTTTTTTGTGCTGTAGGGACCACCGAGTGCCTTTTTTTGCGGTGCATGGTCCTCCGAGTGACTTTTTTTCCAGTGTATTAGCCTCCAAGTGCCTTTTTTTGTGCTGTAGGGGCTTCCGAGTGCCTTTTTTTGCGGTGTAGCGGCCTCCGAGTGCCTTTTCTTGTGGTTCACTGTTCTCCGGGTGCCTTTTTTTGTGGTGCAGGGTCCTCCGAGTGCCTTTGTTTGAGGTGCACTGCTGTCTGAGTGCCTTTTTTTGCCGTGAAGGGGCATCTAAGTGCCTTTTTTTCCGGTCTAGCGGCCTCCAAGTGCCTATTTTTGCGATACAGGCTCCCAAAGTGCCCTTTTTTCCAGTATAGTGTCCTCCATGTGCATATTTTTGCAGTGCATCGCCTCCTAGTGCCCTTTTTTTTCCCAGTGCTCGTGCCTCCAAGTGCCTTTTTTTTTGTTATGGTCCTTCAACGTTCTGTGATATCACTTTACCCTCTGCCTGAAATGATATTGTCAGGTCCACCACTGCTGGATGAGATAGTCATGTCACTTCTGCCTCACGGCCTGGTAGGCCAGTCAGGCCCATCAGTCCTTGCTCTGCTTGTGAGGTTGCTTCTGCCTCTGTGCTTGATAGGCCAGTGGCAGGGCCATGCCTCCTGGCTGGGCTTGTGAGGATACTTGTGTCTCCATGCCAAAAAGGGCAGTGGCAGGCCCATGGTTGCTGGTTGTGTCTTATGATGTCACTTTGACCTGCATGGCATTGCATGCACGGCATGCATGGGCATGCACTGCCACGCCCATGGCTGCTGGTCTGCTTGGGTGTTCCCTTCTTTCTCCGTGCTTAATGCGCCATGGCAGGCCCAGAGCTGCTGGCTGTGCTTGTGAGGTCACAGCAGCCTCCGTGCCTCATAGGCCAGTGGCAGGCCCCATAGCTGCTGCCTGGGCTCATGAGGTCATAGCAGCCTCAGTGCTTCACAGGCCAGTGGCAGGCCCCTGGCTGCTGGCTGTGCTTGTCAGGTCACAAGACTCCTACAGCCTGATAGGCCAGTGGAAGTCCCACAGCTGCTGGCTTTGCTTGTGATGTCACAGCAGCCTCAGTGTCTTATAGGGCAGTGGCAGGCCCCTGGCTGCTGGCCACGTTTTCAGGTCACATTTGTCTCTGTACCTTATAGGGCAGCAGCAGGCCGACAGCTGCTGGCTGTGCTTGTGAGGTCACAGCAGCCTCAGTGTCTTATAGGGCAGTGGCAGGCCCCTGTCTGCTGGCTGCATTTTCAGGTCACATTTGTCTCTATACCTCATAGGGCAGTGGCAGGCCCCTGGCTGCTGGCTGTGCTTGTGAGGTCACAGCAGTCTGAGTGACTGATAGGCCAGTGGCAGGCCTCTGGGTGCTGGCTGTTTTTGTGAGGTGACAGCAGCCTCAGTGCGTCATAGGCCAGTGGGATGCCCTGGCTGCTGGCTGCTGGCTTTGCTTGTGAGGTCACAGCAGTCCTTTTGCCTGATAGGCCAGTGGCAGGCCCCTGGCTGCTGGCTGTGCTTGTGAGGTCATAACACTCCTACAGCCTGATAGGCCAGCAGCAGGCCCCTGGCTGCTGACTGTGCTTGTGAGGTCACAGCAGCCTCAGTGCCTCATAGGCCAGTGGCAGGCCCATAGCTGCTGGCTGTGCTTGTCAGGTCACAGCAGTCCTATTTCCTGATAGGCCCCTGGAAGGCCCCTGTCTGCTGGCTGCCTTTTGAGGTCACATTTGTCACTGTGCCTTATAGGGCAATGGCAGGCCTCTGGCTCCTCGCTGTGCTTGTGAGGTCACAGCAGCCTCTGTGTTTTATAGGGCCGTGGCCGCCCCGTGACAGTGTGCTGTGCTTGTGAGGTCAGAGCAGTGTCAGCGCCTCATCGGGCAGTGGAAGGCCAATGGCTGCTGGCCGTGTTTGTGAGGTCAAATCAGCCTCCGTTCCCTATAGGCCAGTGGCAGGTCCATGGTCCTAGCCCAAGCCAGTTACCACTACTCAACCCAGAAGGTCAAGCTCTTGTGGGTCCCAGGGCGATGATGCATTCATCGTGTTCTAGCAGTTACTAATATTGCTTGTGTTTGTGCAATGCTCTCTCAGCTTTGGTAGGTCTACGGTCAGATTCAATGGGACCCCTATTAAGCATGTCTTAGAAGGCTGCCCCGCACCTGCCAGCGTCAGGCAAAATTGCTTATTTCCTGTCCGGTTTGCCAGGTGAGCCATAGATTGTTACTACCCCATTTCGCTAACATTGGTTCACCTTTCACCCCTTGGAGTCCCAGTCCCAGCATCGCTACGAGGAGAGCTACCTGGGTTGCTCCCCCTGCCATCTTCTCGGGTTTTCTGGTTATGCATTCTTCTTGTGGTTTCACGCGCCTTTTCTCATCTGTTCTTCTTCTCCTGTCTGCTGTCTTTGCTGCTAGGAGGGATCATCGGCTTTTCAGGGTGGTCCTCCCCTGCAATAAAGCTCAGACATTCATTAATTCACCTGACTCTCTGCTTCCTGTCTTGTCCTTGCCCTGAGGTCTGGGCGCACCCACTTCACAGAGACCCATCTTACCACTTCCCCCTGCCTGACCGCTGCATACCCTCGTCCTTGGGTTACCAGTTGCCACCCCTCTTCCCATTCCCCTTTTTCCGGGATTCGGACCTTTATGTCTGGTCCCTCGTGCATCGCTCGGACCACCCAATGCTTTTCCGCTGGCGTCTTGTTCTCCTCCCCCCTGGTGAACTGATTCAGACCGAATAAGGCGCGCATAATTATTTCTGATTGTTTGTGCGTGGGGATTCTTTGTGTATATCCTTCCCCCTCCCCAAGAATCTCGATCCTTTGCTTTAAAGTGCGGTTTGCTCGCTCGACAATGGCCTGACCTGTGCTATTATAGGCAATACCGTGCACTAGCTTAATTCCCCACCGTACGGCCCATTCTCTCGTGCTTTGCGCTGTGAAACACGTGCCGTTTTCTGTTTTAATAGTTTCTGGGGCACCCAGCCAGGCCATTGCCGTGTGCCAATGCAACTGTACCGCCCGCGCTGTGACTCGTTTATGTTGGGTCGCAACGATGATACCGCTGTGTGTGTCCACTGTGACAGCCAGCCAGGGCCGTGGTCGAAGTCGCTGGCATATTGTGAAGTCCGTTTGCCATATTTGGTTTCCTTTCAGACCCCTGGGGTTGATGCTGGCGCCCCACAGGGGGTTTTTTTGGCAATACGGGCAAGCTGCAACCACTTCACGAGCCGTGGTGAGGGGGATGTTGCAGCTTTTTGCCAGTGCTTTTGCACCAACATGGAGAAGGTCGTGCACCTGCCTTGCTTCTGCGACTGTCCACACACCTTTGGCCGCTTGATCGGCTTTATTGTTGCCTTCTTGGTACACTCCTTGGATTGCCTCATGACTCCGAACATGAATAACGGAGGCAGTGGCCCGCCGTTGTTGTAGGGCTTCTTCTAGCATTAGCGCAATGGGCGATCCGGCCCATCCGGGATATGACATGTTGTGTAACAATTTAAAGATGAACATGGAGTCTGTCACTACATTCAAATGCTCTTCTGGCCACATTTGCAATGCCTGCGCCACAGCTCGGGCCTCTAGATGCTGTACGCTACTGTCCGGCTTGCTGATCTTCACTCGGTGCCATTGGGCCTTTTGATCTTGCCACACAACAACCGCTGCCCTGGTCACCGATGACGCGTCGGTGAACACTGTGCGCCTTGGTGCAGGTCACTGTAGCACTCGGGCTTTCAGATGGGGCCGAAGGACGGAGAGGTGTGTATACATCTCCAGCACAGGCGATAATCTGATTGCTCCTGGGAATCCTTCTAAAGCTATTGCTATACTATCTTGTTTCTGGACCACGCTGTCCCATTGACTCCTTTTTACCGGCAGGTAAATGGACTCAGGCTCCTTCGCGAAGTGCCGAACGGTGGCGGTTCGTCCCTTCTGTATCATCTGTGCCAACGCTGTTACGATTGTGACGTATGCCGTACTTATTTGGTTCGACACTATCCACCATACGACTTCCGGACGCTCCGGTGTCCCTTGTCCTAGAACGCCTATGGCTCCTGTTCTTGTAACTGCCACGTACAGATTGATAGGTCTGGCCGGGTCGTATCTCGTTATTCCGCCCTTTGCCATGAGATCTTCTATTTTTCGGAGGGCTTCTAACGCGTTCGGTGTCATCTGCCTCGGTTCCCATGGTTTGTGGCCCTTGAGCAACTCGAACAGTGGCTCCATCCACTCCTTGGGAATACCTGTCAGCCCTCGCAGCCATTGGAGAGCTCCAACCAATTGCTGTACATCATGCAACGTCCGTATCTCTCTATTGAGCTTTATCGGCTGTGGGACCACAGCTCTGGGGAGGATGGTGGTTCCCAGATAGTCGACAGATTCTCCCCTTTGTGTCTTCGCTTTCTGGACGTACAATCCCGCTTCATTTAGGCAGTTAATTACTGCCTGTTCTGCCTGATCGGTTTCTTGCTGGGTCTCTGCAGCTATTAGGAGGTCGTCCATGTAATGGATGATAAGCACGCGCGGGAGCTGCGCCCTTACCGGCTGCAATACCTTAGCTACTGCCACCTGACAAATCGTAGGTGAATTTTTCATGCCCTGCGGGAGGACGGTCCATTGATATCGCGCTGCTGGCTCCTGCAGATTCTCTGTGGGCAGTGTGAAGGCAAATCGAGCTTTGTCCTGAGGGGCTAATGGTATAGAGAAAAAGCAATCTTGGATATCCATCACCACCACTGGCCAATTCTTTGGTATTGCTGATGGTAGTGGCAACCCCGGCTGGAGGGCACCCATCGCTTCCATCTGCTGATTTACCGCTCGTAGGTAGTGCAGTAATCAAAATTTAGACTTATCCTTTTTGTGTATCACAAATATAGGAGTGTTCCAGGGACTGTGGCTTTCCTCCAGGTGTCCCTGCTCTAGTTCTCTACTTACTATTTGTCGGGCAGCCGCCAATTTGTCCCCTGTCAATGGCCACTGCTCTACCCACACAGGCTCATTGGAGCACCATGTCAGCGGGACAGCGAAATGAGCCCCGAGGAGGTAGGCAGTGGCCCTTACCCTAAATTTGTCAGGTGAAAGCCGCTTTGCGATAAGGCATCTCGCCCTAACAATGGTTCCCCTATGGCAGTTATGTACGGCCGCACACGGATGATCTGAGCAGGCCTATCCGGGTCCTCCAATACAATTGTGATATCGGTTTCAGAAATCATAGCCTCCGCCCTGCCTCCCACTCCATCTAATGAGCTTGCCACTTTTGCTGGCCAACTCGATGGCCACAACCACGAGGGCACACATGTAACATCTGCCCCCGTATCTAGCATCATTATTAAGGGGATGCTAGGAGGACCCGCCCCTGGTGGGCCTATCAGATGCGCTTTCACTCGGGGTCTTTTCTCACACCCTAAGACCAGGGCCACGCGGGGTTTCCCTTCGGAGTTTGGTCGCTGGAGCTGTCCATCAGCAGTGTGTTGTTGTTGACGGGGGCTACTTGAGGCCGGCTCACCGGGGAGGGGTGGCCCCCTAGTTGCCCTCCCCGCTTCTCGTTTCCCGACCGCCGACAATCTCGTGCTCTGTGTCCTGGTTTTCCACAGGCCCAGCATGTAAGGCTCCCCATACCCCCTGTTGGGCGCGCGTAACTTCCCTTATTCGTGCACTGTGCTCTCAAATGGCCCATTCGCCCGCAGCCAAAGCGTGGGCCTCCTTTTGGACCTCCTCTAGCTCTAACCTCCGGCATTGCCATAACTGCTGCAGCAATCTGTAGGGCTGTGGTCTTGTCCCGGTGTTCTAATACGTACTTGATCGTCTGCCCTAGACTTGCTCCCTTAGGCGCTGTTCTTAGGATTTCTTTTGTCAACTCGTTGCCCTGTTGTTTGATACATTCCAACATCACCGCTCCTTTTGCAGCGTCTGGTAAAGATGCAAGTTCTACTGCTGCCTGTAGCCTGTCACAAAACTTGTCAAACGGCTCTCCCACTCTGCACCAGTGGCCCAATATCATCAAAGGCCTTTCGAGATGCTTCTGTTGCCGCCAGTATCTCCCGAGGTCTCAGGCCCGCTGCCTGCTGCTGGGGTGTAGCCATGGCCGCATCATTTCCTCTTAACCGCGTTAGGGTGGATTGGCCCAGTGGGTTCTGCGGGTCTGCCTGCGCGGCCATCAACGCCTGCTGCAGGCGCGAGGTCCACGCTTCTTTCCACATAAGGCTGTGCTTGTGAGGTCACAGCAGTCTCAGTGCCTGATAGGCCCATGGGAGGCCAATGGCTGCTTGGTGTGCTGGTGAGGTCACAGCAGCCTCAGTGCCTGTTTGGACAGTGGCAGGCCAATGGCTGCTGTTTGTTCATGTGAGGTCACATCAGCCTCTGTTCCCTATAGGCCAGTGGCAGGCCCGTAGCTGCTGGTTGTGCTTGTAAGTTCACAGTAGTCCTATTTCCTGATAGGCCCGTGGCAGGCCTCTGTCTGCTGGCTGCCTTTTGAGGTCACATTTGTCTCTGTACCTTATAGGGCAATGGCAGGCCTCTGGCTCCTCGCTGTGCTTGTGAGGTCACAGCAGCCTCATTGCCCTATAGGGCAGTGGCAGGCCCTTGGCTGCTGGCTGTGCTTGTAAGGTCACAGCAGTCCTATTTCCTGATAAGCCCATGGCAGGCCTCTGTCTGCTGGCTGCCTTTAGAGGTAACATTTGTCTCTGTACCTTATAGGACAGTGGAAGGCCCCTGGCTACTCGCTGCGCTTGTGAGGTCACAGCAGCCTCCTTTTCCTGTAGGCCAGAGGGAGGCCAATGGCTGCTTGGTGTGCTGGTGAGGTCACAGCAGCCTCAGTGCCTGTTTGGACAGTGGCAGGCCCCTGGCTGCTGGCTGCGCTTGTGAGGTCACAGCAGCCTCTGTTCCCTATAGGCCAGTGGCAGGCCCATAGCTGCTGGCTGTGCTTGTCAGGTGACAACACTCCTAGAGACTGATAGGCCAGCAGCAGGCCCCTGGCTGCTGACTGTGCTTGTGAGGTTACAGAAGCCTCAGTGCCTGATATGCCAGTGGAAGGCCAATGACTGCTGGGTGGGCTTGTGAGGTCAGAGAAGCCTCCGTGCCCTATAGGGCTGTGGCAGGCCCATAGCTGCTGGCTGGGCTTCTGAGGTCACAGCAGACTCCATGCCCTTGAGGGCAGTGGCAGGCCCCTGACTGTTCACTGTGCTTCTAAGCTGACAGCAGCGTCAGCGTCTCATCGGGCAGTGGGAGGCCCGAAGCTGCTGGCTGTGCTTGTGAGGTCACAGCAGCCTCCTTTTCCTATAGGCCTGTGGCAGGCCCTTGGCTGCTGGCTGTGCTTATGAGGTTACAGAAGCCTCAGTGCCTGATATGCAAGTGGAAGTCCAATGCCTGCTGGGTGGGCTTGTGAGGTCAGAGAAGCCTCAGTGCCCTGTAGGGCAGTGGCAGGCCCATAGCTGCTGGCTGGGCTTCTGAGGTCACAGCAGCCTCCATGCCCTTGAGGGCAGTGGCAGGCCCCGACTGTTCACTGTGCTCCTGAGCTGACAGCAGCATCAGCGCCTCATCAGGCAGTGGGAGGCCAATGGCTGCTGGCTGTGCTTGTGAGATCACAGCAGCCTCCTTTTCCTATAGGCCAGTGGCAGGCCCATAGCTGCTGCCTGTGCTTGTGAGGTCACAGCAGCCTCAGTGCCTGATAGGCCCGTGGGAGGCCAATGGCTGCTTGGTGTGCTTTTGAGGTCACAGCAGCCTCCGTGCCTCATAGGCCAGTGGCAGGCCCGTAGCTGCTGTTTGTTCTTGTAAGGTCACAGCAGTCCTATTTCCTGATAGGCCCGTGGCAGGCCTCTGTCTGCTGGCTGCCTTTAGAGGTAACATTTGTCTCTGTACCTTATAGGGCAATGGCAGGCCTCTGGCTCCTTGCTGTGCTTGTGAGGTCACCTCAGCCTCAGTGCCTGATAGGCCCGTGGGAGGCCAATGGCTGCTTGGTGTGCTGGTGAGGTCAAAGCAGTCCCAGTGCCTGTTTGGACAGTGGCAGGCCCCTGGTTGCTGGCTGTGCTTGTGAGGTCACATCAGCCTCTTTTCCCTATAGGCCAGTGGCAGGCCCATAGCTGCTGGCTGTGCTTGTCAGGTGACAACACTCCTACAGCCTGATAGGCCAGCCGTAGGCCCCTGGCTGCTGACTGTGCTCGTGAGGTCACAGCAGCCTCAGTGCTTCACAGGCCAGTGGCAGGCCCCTTGCTGCTGGCTGTGCTTGTGAGGTTACAGAAGCCTCAGTGCCTGATAGGCCCGTGGGAGGCCAATGGCTGCTTGGTGTGCTTTTGAGGTCACAGCAGCCTCCGTGCCTCATAGGCCAGTGGAGGCCCGTAGCTGCTGTTTGTTCGTGTAAGGTCACAGCAGTCCTATTTCCTGATAGGCCCGTGGCAGGCCGCTGTCTGCTGGCTGCCTTTTGAGGTCACATTTGTCTCTGTACCTTATAGGGCAATGGGAGGCCTCTGCCTCCTCGCTGTGCTCGTGAGGTCACAGCAGCCTCAGTGCTTCACAGGCCAGTGGCAGGCCCCTTGCTGCTGGCTGTGCTTGTGAGGTTACAGAAGCCTCAGTGCCTGATATGCCAGTGGAAGGCAAATGACTGCTGGGTGGGCTTGTGGGGTCAGAGAAGCCTCCGTGCCCTATAGGGCAGTGGCAGGCCCATAGCTGCTGGCTGGGCTTCTGAGGTCACAGCAGCCTCCATGCCCTTGAGGGCAGTGGCAGGCCCCTGACTGTTCACTGTGCTTCTGAGTTGACAGCAGCGTCAGCGCCTCATCGGGCAGTGGAAGGCTAATGGCTGCTGGCTGTGCTTGTGAGGTCACAGCAGCCTCCTTTTCCTATAGGCCTGTGGCAGGCCCTTGGCTGCTGGCTGTGCTTCTGAGGTCACAGCAGCCTCCATGCCCCTTGAGGGCAGTGGCAGGCCCCTGACTGTTCACTGTGCTTCTGAGCTGACAGCAGCGTCAGCGCCTCATTAGGCAGTGGGAGGCCCGTAGCTGCTGCCTGTGCTTGTGAGGTCACCTCAGCCTCAGTGCCTGATAGGCTCGTGGGAGGCCAATGGCTGCTCACTGTGCTTGTGAGATCAGAGCAGCCTCCGTGCCTCATAGCCCAGTGGCAGGCATGTAGCTGCTGGCTGTGCTTGTAAGGTCACAGCAGTCCTATTTCCTGATAGACCCGTGGCAGGCCTCTGTCTGCTGGCTGCCTTTTGAGGTCACAGCAGCCTCCATGCCCTTGAGGGCAGTGGCAGGCCCCTGACTGTACACTGTGCTTCTGAGTTGACAGCAGCGTCAGCGCCTCATCGGGCAGTGGGAGGCCAATGGCTGCTGGCTGTGCTTGTGAGGTTACAGAAGCCTCAGTGCCTGATAGGCCAGTGGAAGGCAAATGACTGCTGGGTGGGCTTGTGAGGTCAGAGAAGCCTCCGTGCCCTATAGGGCAGTGGCAGGCCCATAGCTGCTGGCTGTGCTTCTGAGGTCACAGCAGCCTCCATGCCCTTGAGGGCAGTGGCAGGCCCCTGACTGCTTACTGTGCTTCTGAGCTGACAGCAGCGTCAGCACCTCATCGGGCAGTGGGAGGCCTGTAGCTGCTGCCTGTGCTTGTGATGTCACAGCAGCCTCCTTTTCCTATAGGCCTGTGGCAGGGCTTTGGCTGCTGGCTGGGCTTCTGAGGTCACAGCAGCCTCCATGCCCTTGAGGGCAGTGGCAGGCCCTTGACTGTTCACTGTGCTTCTGAGTTGACAGCAGTGTCAGCGCCTCATCGGGCAGTGGGAGGCCCGTAGCTGCTGCCTGTGCTTGTCAGGTCACAGCAGCCTCAGTGCCTGATAGGCTCGTGGGAGGCCAATGGCTGCTCACTGTGCTTGTGAGGTCACAGCAGCCTCAGTGCCTCATAGGCCAGTGGCAGGCCCATAGCTGCTACCTGTACTCGTGAGGTCACAGCAGCCTCAGTGCTTCACAGGCCAGTGGCAGGCCCCTGGCTGCTTGGTGTGCTTGTGAGGTTACAGAAGCCTCAGTGCCTGATAGGCCAGTGGAAGGCAAATGACTGCTG
Source organism: Dromaius novaehollandiae (assembly GCF_036370855.1). Taxonomy (NCBI): domain Eukaryota; kingdom Metazoa; phylum Chordata; class Aves; order Casuariiformes; family Dromaiidae; genus Dromaius; species Dromaius novaehollandiae. The sequence continues at coordinate 1,567,437 of NC_088105.1, forward strand.
GGTGGGCTTGTGAGGTCAGAGAAGCCTCCGTGCCCTATAGGGCAGTGGCAGGCCCATAGCTGCTGGCTGGGCTTCTGAGGTCACAACAGCCTGCATGCCCTTGAGGGCAGTGGCAGGCTCCTGACTGTTTACTGTGCTTCTGAGTTGACAACAGCGTCAGCGCCTCATCGGGCAGTGGGAGGCCAATGGCATCTGGCTGTGCTTGTAAGGTCACAGCAGTCCTATTTCCTGATAGGCCCATGGCAGGCCTCTGTCTGCTGGCTGCTTTTTGAGGTCACATTTTTCTCTGTACCTTATAGGGCAGTGGGAGGCCCCTGGCTACTCGCTGTGCTTGTGAGGTCACCTCAGGCTCCTTTTCCTGTAGGCCAGAGGGAGGCCAATGGCTGCTTGGTGTGCTGGTGAGGTCACAGCAGCCTCAGTGCCTGTTTGGACAGTGGCAGGCCAATGGCTGCTGGCTGTGCTTGTGAGGTCACATCAGCCTCTGTTCCCTATAGGCCAGTGGCAGGCCCATAGCTGCTGGCTGTGCTTGTCACGTGACAACACTCCCACAGCCTGATAGGCCAGCAGCAGGCCCCTGGCTGCTGACTGTGCTTGTGAGGTCACAGCAGCCTCAGTGCCTCATCGGGCAGTGGGAGGCTAATGGCTGCTGCCTGTGCTTGTGAGGTCACAGCAGCCTCCTTTTCCTATAGGCCAGAGGGAGGCCCATAGCTGCTGGCGGTGCTTCTGAGGTCACAGCAGTCCTATTGCCTGATAGGCCTGTGGCAGGCCCTTGGCTGCTTGGTGTGCTTGTGAGGTCACAGCAGCCTCAGTGCCTCATAGGCCAGTGGAGGCCCGTAGCTGCTGTTTGCTCTTGTAAGCTCACAGCAGTCCTATTTCCTGATAGGCCCGTGGCAGGCCTCTGTCTGCTGGCTGCCTTTTGAGGTCACATTTGTCTCTGTACCTTATAGGGCAGTGGGAGGCCCCTGGCTACTCGCTGTGCTTCTGAGGTCACATCAACCTTCCTTTGCTGTAGGCCAGAGGGAGGCCAATGGCTGCTTGGTATGCTGGTGAAGTCACAGCAGCCTCTATTCCGTATAGGGCAGTGGCAGGCCCATAGCTGCTGGCTGTGCTTGTGAGGTCACAGCAGCCTCCATGCCTCATGGGCCAGTGGCAGGCCCATAGCTGCTGCCTGGGCTCGTGAGGTCACAGCAGCCTCAGTGCTTCACAGGCCAGTGGCAGGCCCCTGGCTGCTGGCTGTGCTTGTGAGGTCAGAGAAGCCTCAGTGCCCTGTAGGGCAGTGGCAGGCCCATAGCTGCTGGCTGGGCTTCTGAGGTCAGAGCAGACTCCATGCCCTTGAGGGCAGTGGCAGGCCCCGACTGTTTACTGTGCTCCTGAGCTGACAGTAGCATCAGCGCCTCATCGGGCAGTGGGAGGCCAATGGCTGCTGGCTGTGCTTGTGAGATCACAGCAGCCTCCTTTTCCTATAGGCCAGTGGCAGGCCCATAGCTGCTGGCTATGCTTGTGAGGTCACAGCAGTTCTATTGCGTGATAGGCCTGTGGCAGGCCCTTGGCTACCGGCTGTGCTTGTGAGGTCACCTCAGCCTCCGTGCCTGAGAGGCCTGTAGTAGGCCAGTGGCTGCTTGGTGTGCTGGTGAGGTCAAAGCCGCCTCAGTGCCTGTTTGGACAGTGGCAGGCCAATGGCTGCTGGCTGTGCTTGTGAGGTCACATCAGCCTCTGTTCCCTATAGGCCAGTGGCAGGCCCATAGCTGCTGGCTGTGCTTGTGAGGTGACAACACTCCTACAGCCCGATAGGCCAGCAGCAGGCCCCTGGCTGCTGGCTGCGCTTGTGAGGTCACAGCAGCCTCAGTGCTTCACAGGCCAGTGGCAGGCCCTTGGCTGCTGGCTGTGCTTGTGAGAGGTTACAGCAGCCTCAGTGCCTGATAGGCCAGTTCGAGGCCAATGACTGCTGGGTGGGCTTGTGAGGTCAGAGAAGCCTCAGTGCCCTATAGGGCTGTGGCAGGCCCATAGCTGCTGGCTGTGCTTGTGAGGTCACAGCAGCCTCCATGCCCTTGAGGGCAGTGGCAGGCCCCTGACTGTTTACTGTGCTTCTCAGTTGACAGCAGCGTCACCGCCTCATCGGGCAGTGGGAGGTTAATGGCTGCTGCCTGTGCTTGTGAGGTCATAGCAGCCTCCCTTTCCTATAGGCCAGTGGCAGGCCCATAGCTGCTGGCTGTGCTTGTGAGGTCACGGCAGCCTCCCTTTCCTATAGGCCAGTAGCATGCCCCTTGCTGCTGGCTGTGCTTGTGAGGTCACAGCAGCCTCATTGCGTGGGAGGCCATTGGAAGGCCCGTAGCTGCTGACTGTGCTTGTGAGGTCACAGCAGCCTCAGTGCCTGATAGGCCTGTGGGAGGCCAATGGCTGCTTGGTGTGCTTGTGAGCTGACAGCAGTCTCCATGCCTCATAGGCCAGTGGAAGGCCCGTAGCTGCTGTTTGTTCTTGTAAGGTCCCAGCAGTCCTATTTCCTGATAGGCCCGTGGCAGGCCTCTGTCTGCTGGCTGCCTTTTGAGGTCACATTTGTCTCTGTACCTTATAGGGCCGTGGGAGGCCCCTGGCTCCTTGCTGTGCTTGTGAGGTCACATCAGCCTCTGTTCCCTATAGGCCAGTGGCAGGCCCATAGCTGCTGGCTGTGCTTGTCAGGTGACAACACTCCTGCAGCCTGATAGGCCAGCAGCAGACCCCTGGCTGCTGACTGTGCTTGTGAGGTCACAGCAGCCTCAGTGCCTCGTAGGCCAGTGGCAGGCCCATAGCTGCTGCCTGTGCTCGTGAGGTCACAGCAGCCTCAGTGCTTCACAGGCCAGTGGCAGGCCCCTGGCTGCTGGCTGTGCTTGAGAGGTTACAGAAGCCTCAGTGCCTGATAGGCCAGTTAGAGGCCAATGACTGCTGGGTGGTCTTGTGAGGTCAGAGAAGCCTCAGTGCCCTATAGGGCAGTGGCAGGCCCATAGCTGCTGGCTGGGCTTCTGAGGTCACAGCAGCCTCCATGCCCTTGAGGGCAGTGGCAGGCCCCTGACTGTTTACTGTGCTTCTGAGCTGACAGCAGCGTCAGCGCCTCATCAGGCAGTGGGAGGCTAATGGCTGCTGCCTGTGCTTGTGAGGTCACAGCAGCCTCAGTGCCTGATAGGCCCGTGGGAGGCCAATGGCTGCTTGGTGTGCTTGTGAGGTCACAGCAGCCTCCATGCCTCATAGGCCAGTGGCAGGCCTGTAGCTGCTGGCTGTGCTTGTAAGGTCACAGCAGTCCTATTTCCTGATAGGCCCGTGGCAGGCCTCTGACTGCTGGCTGCCTTTTGAGGTCACATTTGTCTCTGTACCTTATAGGGCAGTGGGAAGCCCCTGGCTCCTCGCTGTGCTTGTGAGGTCACCTCAGGCTCCTTTTGCTGTAGGCCAGTGGCAGGCCCATAGCTGCTGGCTGTGCTTGTCAGGTGACAACACTCCTAGAGCCTGATAGGCCAGCAGCAGGCCCCTGGCTGCTGACTGTGCTTGTGAGGTCACAGCAACCTCAGTGCCTCGTAGGCCAGTGGCAGGTCCATAGCTGCTGGCTGTGCTTGTGAGGTCACAGCAGCCTCCTTTTCCTAGAGGCCAGTGGCAGGCCCATAGCTGCTGGCTGTGCTTGTCAGGTGACAACACTCCTAGAGCCTGATCGGCCAGCAGCAGGCCCCTGGTTGCTGACTGTGCTTGTGAGGTCACAGCAAACTCAGTACCTCGTAGGCCAATGGCAGGCCAATGGCTGCTGGCTGTGCTTGTGAGGTCACAGCAGCCTCCGTTCCCTATAAGCCAGAGGCAGGCCCATAGCTGCTGGCTGTGCTTGTCAGATCACAGCAGTCCTATTGCCTGATAGGCCAGTGGCAGGCCCTTGGCTGCTGCCTGTGCTTGTGAGGTCACAGAAGCCTCAGTGCCTGACAGGCCCGTGGGAGGCCAATGGCTGCTTGGTGTGCTTTTGAGGTCACAGCAGCCTCCGTGCCTCATAGGCCAGTGGCGGCCCGTAGCTGCTGTTTGTTCTTGTAAGGTCACAGCAGTCCTATTGCCTGATAGGCCCATGGCAGACCTCTCTCTGCTGGCTGCCTTTTGAGGTCACATTTGTCTCTGTACCTTATAGGGCAATGGCAGGCCTCTGGCTCCTCGCTGTGCTTGTGAGGTCACATCAGCCTCCTTTTCCTGTAGGCCAGAGGGATGCCAATGGCTGCTTGGTGTGCTGGTGAGGTGAGAGGAGCCTGCGTGCCTGTTTGGACAGTGGCAGGCCCCTGGCTGCTGGCTGTGCTTGTGAGGTCACATCAGCCTCTGTTCCCTATAGGCCAGTGGCAGGCCCATAGCTGCTGGCTGTGCTTGTGAGGTGACAACACTCCTACAGCCTGATATGCCAGCAGCAGGCCCCTGGCTGCTGCCTGTGCTTGTGAGGTCACAGCAGCCTCAGTGCCTCATAGGCCAGTGGGAGACCCATAGCTGCTGCCTGTGCTTGTGAGGTCACAGCAGCCTCCTTTTCCTATAGGCCAGTGGGAGGCTAATGGCTGCTGGCTGAGCTTGTGAGGTCACAGCAGCCTCAGTGCCTGATAGGCCCATGGCAGGCCCCTGGCTGCTGCCTGTGCTTGTGAGGTCACAGCAGCCTCAGTGCCTGATAGAACCATGGGAAGCCAATGGATGCTTGCTGTGCTTGTGAGGTCACAGCAGCCTCAGTGCGTGATAGGCCAGTGGACGGCCCGTAGCTGCTGGCTGTGCTTGGAAGGTCACAACACTCCTGCAGCCTGACAGGCCAGCAGCAGGCCCCTGGCTGCTGCCTGTGCTTGTGAGGTCACAGCAGCCTCCGTGCCTCATAGGCCCGTGGCAGGCCCATAGCTGCTGCCTGGACTCGTGAGGTCACAGCAGCCTCAGTGCTTCACCGGCCACTGGCAAGTCCCTGGCTGCTGGCTGTGCTTGTGAGGCGACAACACTCCTAGAGCCTGATACTTGCCCCTTGAGGGCAGTGGCAGGCCCCTGACTGTTTACTGTGCTTCTGAGTTGACAGCAGCGTCAGCGCCTCATCGGGCAGTGGGAGGCTAATGGCTGCTGCCTGTGCTTGTGAGGTCACAGCAGCCTCAGTGCCTGATAGGCCTGTGGGAGGCCAATGGCTGCTTGGTGTGCTTTTGAGGTCACAGCAGCCTCCGTGCCTCATAGGCCACTGGAGGCCCGTAGCTGCTGTTTGTTCTTGTAAGGTCACAGCAGTCCTATTGCCTGATAGGCCCTTGGCAGGCCTCTGTCTGCTGGCTGCCTTTTGAGGTCACATTTGTCTCTGTACCTTATAGGGCAGTGGGAAGCCCCTGGCTCCTCGCTGTGCTTGTGAGATCACCTCAGGCTCCTTTTGCTGTAGGCCAGTGGCAGGCCCATAGCTGCTGGCTGTGCTTGTCAGGTGACAACACTCCTAGAGCCTGATAGGCCAGCAGCAGGCTGCTGGCTGCTGACTGTGCTTGTGAGGTCACAGCAGCCTCAGTGCCTCATAGGCCAGTGGCATGCCCATAGCTGCTGCCTGGGCTCGTGAGGTCACAGCAGCCTCAGTGCTTCACAGGCCAGTGGCAGGCCCCTGGCTGCTGCCTGTGCTTGTGAGGTTACAGAAGCCTCAGTGCCTGATATGCCAGTGGAAGGCAAATGACTGCTGGCTGTGCTTGTGAGGTCAGAGAAGCCTCAGTGCCCTATAGGGCAGTGGCAGGCCCATAGCTGCTGGCTGAGCTTCTGAGGTCACTGCAGCCTCCATGCCCTTGAGGGCAGTGGCAGGCTCCTGACTGTTTACTGTGCTTCTCAGTTGACAGCAGCGTCAGCGCCTCATCGGGCAGTGGGAAGCTAATGGCTGCTGCCTGTGCTTCTGAGGTCACAGCAGCCTCCTTTTCCTATAGGCCAGTGGCAGACCCATAGCTGCTGGCTGTGCTTTTGAGGTCACAGCAGCCTCAGTACCTCATAGGTCCGTGGGAGGCCAATGGCTGCTCGCTATGCTTGTGAGGTCACAGCAGCCTCCGTGCCTCATAGGCCAGTGACAGGCCCGTAGGTGCTGCCTGGGCTTCTGAGGTCACAGCAGCCTCAGTGCTTCACAGGCCAGTGGCAGGCCCCTTGCTGCTGGCTGTGCTTGTGAGGTTACAGCAACCTCAGTGCCTGATAGGCCAGTTCGAGGCCAATGACTGCTGGGTGGGCTTGTGAGGTCAGAGAAGCATCAGTGCCCTATAGGGCAGTGGCAGGCCCCTGACTGTTTACCGTGCTTCTCAGTTGACAGCAGCATCAGTGCCTCATCGGGCAGTGGGAAGCTAATGGCTGCTGCCTGTGCTTGTCAGGTCACAGCAGCCTCCTTTTCCTATAGGCCAGTGGCAGGCCAATACCTGCTGCCTGTGCTTGTGAGGTCACAGCAGCTTCCGTTTCCTATATGCCAGTGACAGGCCCCTTGCTGCTGGCTGTGCTTGTGAGGTCACAGCACTCCTATTGCCTGATAGGCCCGTGGCAGGCCTCTGTCTGCTGGCTGCCTTTTGAGGTCACATTTGTCTCTGTACCTTATAGGGCAGTGGGAGGCCCCGGCTCCTCGCTGTGCTTGTGAGGTCACATCAGCCTCCCTTTGCTGTAGGCCAGAGGGAGGCCAATGGCTGCTTGGTGTGCTGGTGAGGTCAAAGTAGCCTCAGTGCCTGTTTGGACAGTGGCAGGCCCCTGGCTGCTGGCTGTGCTTGTGAGGTCACAGCAGCCTCTGTTCCCTATAGGCCAGTGGCAGGCCAATGGCTGCTGGCTGTGCTTGTGAGGTTGCAGAAGCCTCAATGCCTGATAGGCCAGTTCGAGGCCAATGGCTGCTGGGTGGGCTTTTGAGGTCAGAGAAGCCTCAGTGCCCTATAGCGCAGCGGCAGGCCCATAGCTGCTGGCTGTGCTTGTAAGGTCACAGCAGTCCTATTTCCTGATAGGCCCGTGGCAGGCCTCTGACTGCTGGCTGCCTTTTGAGGTCACATTTGTCTCTGTACCTTATAGGGCAATGGCAGGCCAATGCCTGCTGGCTGTGCTTGTGAGGTCACAGCAGCCTCAGTGCCTCATAGGCCAGTGGGAGGCCCATAGCTGCTGCCTGGGCTCGTGAGGTCACAGCAGCCTCAGTGCTTCACAGGCCAGTGGCAGGCCCATAGCTGCTGTTTGTTCTTGTAAGGTCACAGCAGTCCTATTTCCTGATAGGCCCGTGGCAGGCCTCTGTCTGCTGGCTGCCTTTTGAGGTCACATTTGTCTCTGTACCTTATAGGGCAGTGGGAGGCCCCTGGCTACTCGTTGTGCCTGTGAGGTCACCTCAAGCTCCTTTTCCTGTAGGCCAGAGGGAGGCCAATGGCTGCTTGGTGTGCTGGTGATGTCAGAGGAGGCTGAGTGCCTCTCTGGGCAGTGGAAGGCCAATGGCTGCTCGCTGTGCTTGTGAGGTCACATCAGCCTCTGTTCCCTATAGGCCAGTGGCAGGCCCATAGCTGCTGGCTGTGCTTGTCAGGTGACAACACTCCTAGAGCCTGATAGGCCAGCAGCAGGCCCCTGGCTGCTGGCTGTGCTTGTGAGGTCACAGCAGCCTCCGTGCCTCATAGGCCAGTGGAGGCCCATAGCTGCTGTTTGTTCTCGTAAGGTCACAGCAGTCCTATTTCCTGATAGGCCAGTGGGAGGCCGCTGTCTGCTGGCTGCCTTTTGAGGTCACATTTGTCTCTGTACCTTATAGGGCAATGGCAGGCCTCTGGCTCCTTGCTGTGCTTGTGAGGTCACAGCAGCCTCAGTGCTGTATAGGCCAGTGGCAGGCCAATGGCTGCTGTCGGTGCTTGTGAGGTCACAGCAGCCTCAGTGCTTCACAGGCCCGTGGGAGGCCAATGGCTGCTGGCTGTGCTTGTGAGGTCACAGCAGCCTCCGTACCTCATAGGCCAGTGGCAGGACAATGGCTGCTGTTTGTTCTTGTAAGGTCACAGCAGTCCTATTTCCTGATAGGCCCGTGGCAGGCCTGTGTCTGCTGGTTGCCTTTTGAGGTCACATTTGCCTCTGTACCTTATAGGGCAGTGGGAAGCCCCTGGCTACTCGCTGTGCTTGTGAGGTCACCTCAGGCTCCTCTTGCTGTAGGCCAGTGGCAGGCCCATAGCTGCTGGCTGTGCTTGTCAGGTGACAACACTCCTAGAGCCTGATAGGCCAGCAGCAGGCTGCTGGCTGCTGACTGTGCTTGTGAGGTCACAGCAGCCTCAGTGCCTCATAGGCCAGTGGCAGGCCCATAGCTGCTGGTTGTGCTTGTCAGGTCACAGCAGCCTCCATTCCCTATAAGCCAGCAGCAGGCCCCTGGCTGCTGGCTGTGCTTGTCAGGTCACAGCAGTGCTATTGCCTGATAGGCCTGTGGCAGGCCCTTGACTGCTTGCTGTGCTTGTGAGGTCACAGCAGCCTCAGTACCTGATAGGCCCGTGGGAGGCCAATGGCTGCTTGGTGTGCTTGTGAGGTCACAGCAGCCTCCGTGCCTCATAGGCCAGTGGCAGGCCCATAGCTGCTGTTTGTTCTTGTAAGGTCACAGCAGTCCTATTTCCTGATACGCCCGTGGCAGGCCTCTGTCTGCTGGTTGCCTTTTGAGGTCACATTTGTCTCTGTACCTTCTAGGGCAGTGGGAAGCCCCTAGCTCCTTGCTGTGCTTGTGAGGTCACCTCAGGCTCCTTTTGCTGTAGGCCAGTGGCAGGCCCATGGCTGCTGGCTGTGCTTGTCAGGTGACAACACTCCTAGAGCCTGATAGGCCAGCAGCAGGCCCCTGGCTGCTGACTGTGCTTGTGAGGTCACAGCAGCCTCAGTGCCTGATATGCCAGTGGCAGGCCCATAGCTGCTGGCTGTGCTTGTCAGGTCACAGCAGTGCTATTTCCTGATAGGCCTGTGGCAGGCCTCTGTCTGCTGGCTGCCTTTTGAGGTCACATTTCTCTCTGTACCTTATAGGGCAGTGGGAAGCCCCTGGCTACTCGCTGTGCTTGTGAGGTCACCTCAGGCTCCTTTTGCTGTAGGCCAGTGGCAGGCCCATAGCTGCTGGCTGTGCTTGTCAGGTGACAACACTCCTAGAGCCTGATAGGCCAGCAGCAGGCCCCTGGTTGCTGACTGTGCTTGTGAGGTCACAGCAGCCTCAGTGCCTCATAGGCCAGTGGCAGGCCCATAGCTGCTGGTTGTGCTTGTCAGGTCACAGCAGCCTCCATTCCCTATAAGCCAGAGGCAGGCCCAAAGCTGCTGGCTGTGCTTGTCAGGTCACAGCAGTGCTATTGCCTGATAGGCCTGTGGCAGGCCCTTGGCTGCTGGCTGTGCTTGTGAGGTCACAGCAGCCTCAGTGCCTCATAGGCCCGTGGGAGGCCAATGGCTGCTTGGTGTGCTTGTGAGGTCACAGCAGCCTCCGTGCCTCATAGGCCAGTGGCAGGCCCGTAGCTGCTGTTTGTTCTTGTAAGGTCACAGCAGTCCTATTTCCTGATAGGCCTGTGGCAGGCCTCTGTCTGCTGGTTGCCTTTTGAGGTCACATTTTTCTCTGTACCTTATAGGGCAGTGGGAAGCCCCTAGCTCCTTGCTGTGCTTGTGAGGTCACCTCAGGCTCCTTTTGCTGTAGGCCAGTGGCAGGCCCATAGCTGCTGGCTGTGCTTGTCAGGTGACAACACTCCTAGAGCCTGATAGGCCAGCAGCAGGCCCCTGGCTGCTGACTGTGCTTGTGAGGTCACAGCAGCCTCAGTGCCTGATATGCCAGTGGCAGGCCCATAGCTGCTGGCTGTGCTTGTCAGGTCACAGCAGTGCTATTTCCTGATAGGCCTGTGGCAGGCCTCTGTCTGCTGGTTGCCTTTTGAGGTCACATTTCTCTCTGTACCTTATAGGGCAGTGGGAAGCCCCTAGCTCCTTGCTGTGCTTGTGAGGTCACCTCAGGCTCCTTTTGCTGTAGGCCAGTGGCAGGCCCATAGCTGCTGGCTGTGCTTGTCAGGTGACAACACTCCTAGAGCCTGATCTGCCCGTGGCAGGCCCCTGGCTGCTGACTTGCTTGTGAGGTCGCAGCAGCCTCAGTGCCTCATAGGCCAGTGGAAGGGCCACAGCTGTTGGGTGTGCTTGTGAGGTCACAGCAGCCTCCGTTCCCTGTAAGCCAGATGCAGGCCCAAAGCTGCTGGCTGTGCTTGTCAGGTCACAGCAGTCCTATTGCCTGATAGGCCTGTGGCAGGCCCATAGCTGCTGGCTGTGTTTGTGAAGTCACAGCAGCCTCAGTGCCTGATAGGCCCGTGGGAGGCCAATGGCTGCTTGGTGTGCTTTTGAGGTCACAGCAGCCTCTGTGCCTCATAGGCCAGTGGCGGCCCGTAGCTGCTGTTTGTTCTTGTAAGGTCACAGCAGTCCTATTTCCTGATAGGCCCGTGGCAGGCCTCTGTCTGCTGGCTGCCTTTTGAGGTCACATTTGTCTCTGTAACTTATAGGGCAATGGCAGGCCTCTGGCTCCTCACTGTGCTTGTGAGGTCACAGCAGCCTCAGTGCCTCATAGGCCAGTGGCAGGCCAATGGCTGCTGCCTGGGCTCGAGAGGTCACAGAAACCTCAGTGCTCAATAGGCTAGTTTCAAGCCCTTGGCTGCTGGCTGTGCCTCTGAGGTCAAATCAGCCTCAGTGCCTGAACGGCCCGTGGGAGACCAATGGCTGCTTGGTGTGCTTGTGAGGTCACAGCAGCCTCAGTACCTGATAGGCCCGTGGGAGGCCAATGGCTGCTTGGTGTGCTTGTGAGGTCACAGCAGCCTCCGTGCCTCATAGGCCAGTGGCAGGCCCATAGCTGCTGTTTGTTCTTGTAAGGTCACAGCAGTCCTATTTCCTGATACGCCCGTGGCAGGCCTCTGTCTGCTGGTTGCCTTTTGAGGTCACATTTGTCTCTGTACCTTCTAGGGCAGTGGGAAGCCCCTAGCTCCTTGCTGTGCTTGTGAGGTCACCTCAGGCTCCTTTTGCTGTAGGCCAGTGGCAGGCCCATGGCTGCTGGCTGTGCTTGTCAGGTGACAACACTCCTAGAGCCTGATAGGCCAGCAGCAGGCCCCTGGCTGCTGACTGTGCTTGTGAGGTCACAGCAGCCTCAGTGCCTGATATGCCAGTGGCAGGCCCATAGCTGCTGGCTGTGCTTGTCAGGTCACAGCAGTGCTATTTCCTGATAGGCCTGTGGCAGGCCTCTGTCTGCTGGCTGCCTTTTGAGGTCACATTTCTCTCTGTACCTTATAGGGCAGTGGGAAGCCCCTGGCTACTCGCTGTGCTTGTGAGGTCACCTCAGGCTCCTTTTGCTGAAGGCCAGTGGCAGGCCCATAGCTGCTGGCTGTGCTTGTCAGGTCACAGCAGCCTCAGTGCCTCATAGGCCAGTGGCAGGCCCATTGCTGCTGGCTGTGCTTGTCAGATCACAACACTCCTAGAGCCTGACAGGCCAGCAGCAGGCCCTTGGCTGCCGACTGTGCTTGTGAGGTCACAGCAGCCTCCGTGCCTCATAGGCCAGTGGCAGGCCCGTAGCTGCTGGCTGCCTTTTGAGGTCACATTTGTCGCTGTACCTTATAGGGCAGTGGGAGGCCCCTGGCTACACGCTGTGCTTGTGAGGTCACCTCAGGCTCCTTTTCCTGTAGGCCAGCCAATGGCTGCTTGGTGTGCTGGTGATGTCAGAGGAGGCTGAGTGCCTCTCTGGACAGTGGAAGGCCAATGGCTGCTCGCTGTGCTTGCGAGGTCAAATCAGCCTCTGTTCCCTATAGGCCAGTGGCAGGCCCATAGCTGCTGGCTGTGCTTGTGAGGTGACAACACTCCTAGAGCCTGATAGGCCAGCAGCAGGCCCCTGGCTGCTGGCTGCGCTTGTGAGGTCACAGCAGCCTCAGTGCCTCATAGGCCAGTGGCAGGCCCATTGCTGCTGGCTGTGCTTGTTAGAGTTGACAGCAGCGTCAGCGCCTCATCGGGCAGTGGGAGGCTAATGGCTGCTGCCTGTGCTTGTGAGGTCACAGCAGCCTCAGTGCCTCATAGGCCCGTGGGAGGCCAATGGCTGCTTGGTGTGCTTTTGAGGTCACAGCAGCCTCCATGCCTCATAGGCCAGTGGAAGGCCCGTAGCTGCTGTTTGTTCTTGTAAGGTCACAGCAGTCCTATTTCCTGATAGGCCAGTGGCAGGCCGCTGTCTGCTGGCTGCCTTTTGAGGTCACATTTGTCTCTGTACCTTATAGGGCAATGGCAGGCCTCTGGCTCCTTGCTGTGCTTGTGAGGTCACAGCAGCCTCAGTGCTTCACAGGCCCGTGGGAGGCCAATGGCTGCTGGCTGTGCTTGTGAGGTCACAGCAGCCTCCGTACCTCATAGGCCAGTGGCAGGACAATGGCTGCTGTTTGTTCTTGTAAGGTCACAGCAGTCCTATTTCCTGATAGGCCCGTGGCAGGCCTCTGTCTGCTGGTTGCCTTTTGAGGTCACATTTGCCTCTGTACCTTATAGGGCAGTGGGAAGCCCCTGGCTACTCGCTGTGCTTGTGAAGTCACCTCAGGCTCCTCTTGCTGTAGGCCAGTGGCAGGCCAATAGCTGCTGGCTGTGCTTGTCAGGTGACAACACTCCTAGAGCCTGATAGGCCAGCAGCAGGCTGCTGGCTGCTGACTGTGCTTGTGAGGTCACAGCAGCCTCAGTGCCTCATAGGCCAGTGGCAGGCCCATAGCTGCTGGTTGTGCTTGTCAGGTCACAGCAGCCTCCATTCCCTATAAGCCAGCAGCAGGCCCCTGGCTGCTGGCTGTGCTTGTCAGGTCACAGCAGTGCTATTGCCTGATAGGCCTGTGGCAGGCCCTTGACTGCTTGCTGTGCTTGTGAGGTCACAGCAGCCTCAGTACCTGATAGGCCCGTGGGAGGCCAATGGCTGCTTGGTGTGCTTGTGAGGTCACAGCAGCCTCCGTGCCTCATAGGCCAGTGGCAGGCCCATAGCTGCTGTTTGTTCTTGTAAGGTCACAGCAGTCCTATTTCCTGATACACCCGTGGCAGGCCTCTGTCTGCTGGTTGCCTTTTGAGGTCACATTTGTCTCTGTACCTTCTAGGGCAGTGGGAAGCCCCTAGCTCCTTGCTGTGCTTGTGAGGTCACCTCAGGCTCCTTTTGCTGTAGGCCAGTGGCAGGCCCATGGCTGCTGGCTGTGCTTGTCAGGTGACAACACTCCTAGAGCCTGATAGGCCAGCAGCAGGCCCCTGGCTGCTGACTGTGCTTGTGAGGTCACAGCAGCCTCAGTGCCTGATATGCCAGTGGCAGGCCCATAGCTGCTGGCTGTGCTTGTCAGGTCACAGCAGTGCTATTTCCTGATAGGCCTGTGGCAGGCCTCTGTCTGCTGGCTGCCTTTTGAGGTCACATTTCTCTCTGTACCTTATAGGGCAGTGGGAAGCCCCTGGCTACTCGCTGTGCTTGTGAGGTCACCTCAGGCTCCTTTTGCTGAAGGCCAGTGGCAGGCCCATAGCTGCTGGCTGTGCTTGTCAGGTCACAGCAGCCTCAGTGCCTCATAGGCCAGTGGCAGGCCCATTGCTGCTGGCTGTGCTTGTCAGATCACAACACTCCTAGAGCCTGACAGGCCAGCAGCAGGCCCTTGGCTGCTGACTGTGCTTGTGAGGTCACAGCAGCCTCCGTGCCTCATAGGCCAGTGGCAGGCCCGTAGCTGCTGGCTGCCTTTTGAGGTCACATTTGTCGCTGTACCTTATAGGGCAGTGGGAGGCCCCTGGCTACACGCTGTGCTTGTGAGGTCACCTCAGGCTCCTTTTCCTGTAGGCCAGCCAATGGCTGCTTGGTGTGCTGGTGATGTCAGAGGAGGCTGAGTGCCTCTCTGGACAGTGGAAGGCCAATGGCTGCTCGCTGTGCTTGCGAGGTCAAATCAGCCTCTGTTCCCTATAGGCCAGTGGCAGGCCCATAGCTGCTGGCTGTGCTTGTGAGGTGACAACACTCCTAGAGCCTGATAGGCCAGCAGCAGGCCCCTGGCTGCTGGCTGCGCTTGTGAGGTCACAGCAGCCTCAGTGCCTCATAGGCCAGTGGCAGGCCCATTGCTGCTGGCTGTGCTTGTGAGAGTTGACAGCAGCGTCAGCGCCTCATCGGGCAGTGGGAGGCTAATGGCTGCTGCCTGTGCTTGTGAGGTCACAGCAGCCTCAGTGCCTCATAGGCCCGTGGGAGGCCAATGGCTGCTTGGTGTGCTTTTGAGGTCACAGCAGCCTCCATGCCTCATAGGCCAGTGGAAGGCCCGTAGCTGCTGTTTGTTCTTGTAAGGTCACAGCAGTCCTATTTCCTGATAGGCCAGTGGCAGGCCGCTGTCTGCTGGCTGCCTTTTGAGGTCACATTTGTCTCTGTACCTTATAGGGCAATGGCAGGCCTCTGGCTCCTTGCTGTGCTTGTGAGGTCACAGCAGCCTCAGTGCTTCACAGGCCCGTGGGAGGCCAATGGCTGCTGGCTGTGCTTGTGAGGTCACAGCAGCCTCCGTACCTCATAGGCCAGTGGCAGGACAATGGCTGCTGTTTGTTCTTGTAAGGTCACAGCAGTCCTATTTCCTGATAGGCCCGTGGCAGGCCTCTGTCTGCTGGTTGCCTTTTGAGGTCACATTTGCCTCTGTACCTTATAGGGCAGTGGGAAGCCCCTGGCTACTCGCTGTGCTTGTGAAGTCACCTCAGGCTCCTCTTGCTGTAGGCCAGTGGCAGGCCAATAGCTGCTGGCTGTGCTTGTCAGGTGACAACACTCCTAGAGCCTGATAGGCCAGCAGCAGGCTGCTGGCTGCTGACTGTGCTTGTGAGGTCACAGCAGCCTCAGTGCCTCATAGGCCAGTGGCAGGCCCATAGCTGCTGGTTGTGCTTGTCAGGTCACAGCAGCCTCCATTCCCTATAAGCCAGCAGCAGGCCCCTGGCTGCTGGCTGTGCTTGTCAGGTCACAGCAGTGCTATTGCCTGATAGGCCTGTGGCAGGCCCTTGACTGCTTGCTGTGCTTGTGAGGTCACAGCAGCCTCAGTACCTGATAGGCCCGTGGGAGGCCAATGGCTGCTTGGTGTGCTTGTGAGGTCACAGCAGCCTCCGTGCCTCATAGGCCAGTGGCAGGCCCATAGCTGCTGTTTGTTCTTGTAAGGTCACAGCAGTCCTATTTCCTGATACGCCCGTGGCAGGCCTCTCTGTCTGCTGGTTGCCTTTTGAGGTCACATTTGTCTCTGTACCTTCTAGGGCAGTGGGAAGCCCCTAGCTCCTTGCTGTGCTTGTGAGGTCACCTCAGGCTCCTTTTGCTGTAGGCCAGTGGCAGGCCCATGGCTGCTGGCTGTGCTTGTCAGGTGACAACACTCCTAGAGCCTGATAGGCCAGCAGCAGGCCCCTGGCTGCTGACTGTGCTTGTGAGGTCACAGCAGCCTCAGTGCCTGATATGCCAGTGGCAGGCCCATAGCTGCTGGCTGTGCTTGTCAGGTCACAGCAGTGCTATTTCCTGATAGGCCTGTGGCAGGCCTCTGTCTGCTGGCTGCCTTTTGAGGTCACATTTCTCTCTGTACCTTATAGGGCAGTGGGAAGCCCCTGGCTACTCGCTGTACTTGTGAGGTCACCTCAGGCTCCTTTTGCTGTAGGCCAGTGGCAGGCCCATAGCTGCTGGCTGTGCTTGTCAGGTGACAACACTCCTAGAGCCTGATAGGCCAGCAGCAGGCCCCTGGTTGCTGACTGTGCTTGTGAGGTCACAGCAGCCTCAGTGCCTCATAGGCCAGTGGCAGGCCCATAGCTGCTGGTTGTGCTTGTCAGGTCACAGCAGCCTCCATTCCCTATAAGCCAGAGGCAGGCCCAAAGCTGCTGGCTGTGCTTGTCAGGTCACAGCAGTGCTATTGCCTGATAGGCCTGTGGCAGGCCCTTGGCTGCTGGCTGTGCTTGTGAGGTCACAGCAGCCTCAGTGCCTCATAGGCCCGTGGGAGGCCAATGGCTGCTTGGTGTGCTTGTGAGGTCACAGCAGCCTCCGTGCCTCATAGGCCAGTGGCAGGCCCGTAGCTGCTGTTTGTTCTTGTAAGGTCACAGCAGTCCTATTTCCTGATAGGCCTGTGGCAGGCCTCTGTCTGCTGGTTGCCTTTTGAGGTCACATTTTTCTCTGTACCTTATAGGGCAGTGGGAAGCCCCTAGCTCCTTGCTGTGCTTGTGAGGTCACCTCAGGCTCCTTTTGCTGTAGGCCAGTGGCAGGCCCATAGCTGCTGGCTGTGCTTGTCAGGTGACAACACTCCTAGAGCCTGATAGGCCAGCAGCAGGCCCCTGGCTGCTGACTGTGCTTGTGAGGTCACAGCAGCCTCAGTGCCTGATATGCCAGTGGCAGGCCCATAGCTGCTGGCTGTGCTTGTCAGGTCACAGCAGTGCTATTTCCTGATAGGCCTGTGGCAGGCCTCTGTCTGCTGGTTGCCTTTTGAGGTCACATTTCTCTCTGTACCTTATAGGGCAGTGGGAAGCCCCTAGCTCCTTGCTGTGCTTGTGAGGTCACCTCAGGCTCCTTTTGCTGTAGGCCAGTGGCAGGCCCATAGCTGCTGGCTGTGCTTGTCAGGTGACAACACTCCTAGAGCCTGATCGGCCCGTGGCAGGCCCCTGGCTGCTGACTTGCTTGTGAGGTCGCAGCAGCCTCAGTGCCTCATAGGCCAGTGGAAGGGCCACAGCTGTTGGGTGTGCTTGTGAGGTCACAGCAGCCTCCGTTCCCTGTAAGCCAGATGCAGGCCCAAAGCTGCTGGCTGTGCTTGTCAGGTCACAGCAGTCCTATTGCCTGATAGGCCTGTGGCAGGCCCATAGCTGCTGGCTGTGTTTGTGAAGTCACAGCAGCCTCAGTGCCTGATAGGCCCGTGGGAGGCCAATGGCTGCTTGGTGTGCTTGTGAGGTCACAGCAGCCTCTGTGCCTCATAGGCCAGTGGCGGCCCGTAGCTGCTGTTTGTTCTTGTAAGGTCACAGCAGTCCTATTTCCTGATAGGCCCGTGGCAGGCCTCTGTCTGCTGGCTGCCTTTTGAGGTCACATTTGTCTCTGTAACTTATAGGGCAATGGCAGGCCTCTGGCTCCTCACTGTGCTTGTGAGGTCACAGCAGCCTCAGTGCCTCATAGGCCCGTGGGAGGCCAATGGCTGCTGCCTGGGCTCGAGAGGTCACAGAAACCTCAGTGCTCAATAGGCTAGTTTCAAGCCCTTGGCTGCTGGCTGTGCCTCTGAGGTCAAATCAGCCTCAGTGCCTGAACGGCCCGTGGGAGACCAATGGCTGCTTGGTGTGCTTGTGAGGTCACAGCAGCCTCCGTTCCCTATAAGCCAGTGGCAGGCCCATAGCTACTGGCTGTGCTTGTCAGGTCACAGCATCCTATTGCCTGATAGGCCTGTGGCAGGCCCTTGCCTGCTGGCGGTGCTTGTGAAGTCACAGCAGCCTCAGTACCTGATAGGCCCGTGGGAGGCCAATGGCTGCTTGGTGTGCTTGTGAGGTCACAGCAGCCTCCATGCCTCATAGGCCAGTGGCAGGCCCGTAGCTGCTGGCTGTGCTTGTAACGTCACAGTAGTCCTATTTCCTGATAGGCCAGTGGCCGGCCTCTGTCTGCTGGCTGCCTTTTGAGGTCACATTTGTCTCTGTACCTTCTAGGGCAGTGGGAGGCCCCTGGCTACTCGCTGTGCTTGTGAGGTCACCTCAGGCTCCTTTTCCTGTAGGCCAGAGGGAGGCCAATGGCTGCTTGGTGTGCTGGTGAGGTCAAAGCAGCCTCAGTGCCTGTTTGGACAGTGGCAGGCCAATGGCTGCTGACTGTGCTTGTGAGGTCACATCAGCCTCTGTTCCCTATAGGCCAGTGGCAGGCCCATAGCTGCTGGCTGTGCTTGTCAGGTGACAACACTCCTAGAGCCTGATAGGCCAGCAGCAGGACCCTGGATGCTGACTGTGCTTGTGAGGTCACAGCAGCCTCCGTGCCTCATAGGCCAGTGGAGGCCCATAGCTGCTGTTTGTTCTTGTAAGGTCACAGCAGTCCTATTTCCTGATAGGCCCGTGGCAGACCTCTCTCTGCTGGCTGCCTTTTGAGGTCACATTTGTCTCTTTACCTTCTAGGGCAATGGCAGGCCTCTGGCTCCTTGCTGTGCTTGTGAGGTCACAGCAGCCTCAGTGCTGTATAGGCCAGTGGCAGGCCAATGGCTGCTGTCGGTGCTTGTGAGGTCACAGCAGCCTCAGTGCTTCACAGGCCAGTGGGAGGCCCCTGGCTGCTGGCTGTGCTTGTGAGGTTACAGAAGCCTCAGTGCCTGATAGGCCACTTGAAGGCAAATGACTGCTGGGTGGGCTTGTGAGGTCAGAGAAGCCTCAGTGCCCTATAGGGCAGTGGCAGGCCCATAGCTGCTGGCTGGGCTTCTGAGGTCACAGCAGCCTCCATGCCCTTGAGGGCAGTGGCAGGCCCCTGACTGTTTACTGTGCTTCTGAGTTGACAGAAGCGTCAGCGCCTCATCGGGAAATGGAAGGCCAATGGCTGCTGCCTGTGCTTGTGAGGTCACAGCAGCCTCAGTGCCTCATAGGCCCGTGGGAGGCCAAAGGCTGCTTGGTGTGCTTGTGAGGTCACAGCAGCCTCCGTGCCTCATAGGCCAGTGGCAGGCCCGTAGCTGCTGTTTGTTCTTGTAACGTCACAGCAGTCCTATTTCCTGATAGGCCCGTGGCAGGCCTCTGTCTGCTGGCTGCCTTTTGAGGTCACATTTGTCTCTGCACCTTATAGGGCAGTGGGAAGCCCCTGGCTACTCGCTGTACTTGTGAGGTCACCTCAGGCTCCTTTTGCTGAAGGCCAGTGGCAGGCCCATAGCTGCTGGCTGTGCTTGTCAGGTCACAGCAGCCTCAGTGCCTCATAGGCCAGTGGCAGGCCCATTGCTGCTGGCTGTGCTTGTCAGATCACAACACTCCTAGAGCCTGACAGGCCAGCAGCAGGCCCTTGGCTGCTGACTGTGCTTGTGAGGTCACAGCAGCCTCCGTGCCTCATAGGCCAGTGGCAGGCCCGTAGCTGCTGTTTGTTCTTGTAAGGTCACAGCAGTCCTATTTCCTGATAGGCCCGTGGCAGGCCCCTGTCTGCTGGCTGCCTTTTGAGGTCACATTTGTCGCTGTACCTTATAGGGCAGTGGGAGGCCCCTGGCTACACGCTGTGCTTGTGAGGTCACCTCAGGCTCCTTTTCCTGTAGGCCAGCCAATGGCTGCTTGGTGTGCTGGTGATGTCAGAGGAGGCTGAGTGCCTCTCTGGACAGTGGAAGGCCAATGGCTGCTCGCTGTGCTTGCGAGGTCAAATCAGCCTCTGTTCCCTATAGGCCAGTGGCAGGCCCATAGCTGCTGGCTGTGCTTGTGAGGTGACAACACTCCTAGAGCCTGATAGGCCAGCAGCAGGCCCCTGGCTGCTGGCTGCGCTTGTGAGGTCACAGCAGCCTCAGTGCCTCATAGGCCAGTGGCAGGCCCATTGCTGCTGGCTGTGCTTGTGAGGTCACAGCAGCCTCCTTTTCCTATAGGCCAGTGGCAGGCCCGTAGCTGCTGTTTGTTCTTGTAAGGTCACAGCAGTCCTATTTCCTGATAGGCCCGTGGCAGGCCTCTGTCTGCTGGCTGCCTTTTGAGGTCACATTTGTCTCTGTACCTTATAGGGCAGTGGGAAGCCCCTGGCTACACGCTGTGCTTGTGAGGTCACCTCAGGCTCCTTTTCCTGTAGGCCAGCCAATGGCTGCTTGGTGTGCTGGTGATGTCAGAGGAGGCTGAGTGCCTCTCTGGACAGTGGAAGGCCAATGGCTGCTCGCTGCCTTTTGAGGTCACATTTGTCTCTGTACCTTATAGGACAGTGGGAGGCCTCTGGCTACTCGCTGTGCTTGTTTTGTCACATCAGCCTCTGTTCCCTATAGGCCAGTGGCAGGCCCATAGCTGCTGGCTGTGCTTGTCAGGTGACAACACTCCTAGAGCCTGATAGGCCAGCAGCAGGCCCCTGGCTGCTGACTGTGCTTGTGAGGTCACAGCAGCCTCCGTGTCTCATAGGCCAGTGGAGGCCCGTAGCTGCTGTTTGTTCTTGTAAGGTCACAGCAGTCCTATTTCCTGATAGGCCAGTGGCCCGCCTCTGTCTGCTGGCTGCCTTTTGAGGTCACATTTGTCTCTGTACCTTATACGCAATGGCAGGCCTCTAGCTCCTCGCTGTGCCTGTGAGGTCACAGCAGCCTCAGTGCCTCATAGGCCAGCAGCAGGCCCGTAGCTGCTGCCTGGGCTCGTGAGGTCACAGCAGCCTCAGTGCTTCACAGGCCAGTGGCAGGCCCCTGGCTGCTGGCTGTGCTTGTGAGGTTACAGAAGCCACAGTGCCTGATAGGCCAGTTCGAGGCCAATGACTGCTGGGTGGGCTTGTGAGGTCAGAGAAGCCTCAGTGCCCTATAGGGCAGTCGCAGGCCCATAGCTGCTGGCTGGGCTTCTGAGGTCACAGCAGCCTCCATGCCCTTGAGGGCAGTGGCAGGCCCCTGACTGTTTACTGTGCTTCTGAGTTGACAGCAGCGTCAGCGCCTCATCGGGCAGTGGGAGGCTAATGGCTGCTGCCTGTGCTTGTGAGGTCACAGCAGCCTCAGTGCCTCATAGGCCCGTGGGAGGCCAATGGCTGCTGCCTGGGCTCGAGAGGTCACAGAAACCTCAGTGCTCAATAGGCTAGTTTCAAGCCCTTGGCTGCTGGCTGTGCCTGTGAGGTCAAATCAGCCTCAGTGCCTGAACGGCCCGTGGGAGACCAATGGCTGCTTGGTGTGCTTGTGAGGTCACAGCAGCCTCAGTACCTGATAGGCCCGTGGGAGGCCAATGGCTGCTTGGTGTGCTTGTGAGGTCACAGCAGCCTCCGTGCCTCATAGGCCAGTGGCAGGCCCATAGCTGCTGTTTGTTCTTGTAAGGTCACAGCAGTCCTATTTCCTGATACGCCCGTGGCAGGCCTCTGTCTGCTGGTTGCCTTTTGAGGTCACATTTGTCTCTGTACCTTCTAGGGCAGTGGGAAGCCCCTAGCTCCTTGCTGTGCTTGTGAGGTCACCTCAGGCTCCTTTTGCTGTAGGCCAGTGGCAGGCCCATGGCTGCTGGCTGTGCTTGTCAGGTGACAACACTCCTAGAGCCTGATAGGCCAGCAGCAGGCCCCTGGCTGCTGACTGTGCTTGTGAGGTCACAGCAGCCTCAGTGCCTGATATGCCAGTGGCAGGCCCATAGCTGCTGGCTGTGCTTGTCAGGTCACAGCAGTGCTATTTCCTGATAGGCCTGTGGCAGGCCTCTGTCTGCTGGCTGCCTTTTGAGGTCACATTTCTCTCTGTACCTTATAGGGCAGTGGGAAGCCCCTGGCTACTCGCTGTGCTTGTGAGGTCACCTCAGGCTCCTTTTGCTGTAGGCCAGTGGCAGGCCCATAGCTGCTGGCTGTGCTTGTCAGGTGACAACACTCCTAGAGCCTGATAGGCCAGCAGCAGGCCCCTGGTTGCTGACTGTGCTTGTGAGGTCACAGCAGCCTCAGTGCCTCATAGGCCAGTGGCAGGCCCATAGCTGCTGGTTGTGCTTGTCAGGTCACAGCAGCCTCCATTCCCTATAAGCCAGAGGCAGGCCCAAAGCTGCTGGCTGTGCTTGTCAGGTCACAGCAGTGCTATTGCCTGATAGGCCTGTGGCAGGCCCTTGGCTGCTGGCTGTGCTTGTGAGGTCACAGCAGCCTCAGTGCCTCATAGGCCCGTGGGAGGCCAATGGCTGCTTCGTGTGCTTGTGAGGTCACAGCAGCCTCCGTGCCTCATAGGCCAGTGGCAGGCCCGTAGCTGCTGTTTGTTCTTGTAAGGTCACAGCAGTCCTATTTCCTGATAGGCCTGTGGCAGGCCTCTGTCTGCTGGTTGCCTTTTGAGGTCACATTTTTCTCTGTACCTTATAGGGCAGTGGGAAGCCCCTAGCTCCTTGCTGTGCTTGTGAGGTCACCTCAGGCTCCTTTTGCTGTAGGCCAGTGGCAGGCCCATAGCTGCTGGCTGTGCTTGTCAGGTGACAACACTCCTAGAGCCTGATAGGCCAGCAGCAGGCCCCTGGCTGCTGACTGTGCTTGTGAGGTCACAGCAGCCTCAGTGCCTGATATGCCAGTGGCAGGCCCATAGCTGCTGGCTGTGCTTGTCAGGTCACAGCAGTGCTATTTCCTGATAGGCCTGTGGCAGGCCTCTGTCTGCTGGTTGCCTTTTGAGGTCACATTTCTCTCTGTACCTTATAGGGCAGTGGGAAGCCCCTAGCTCCTTGCTGTGCTTGTGAGGTCACCTCAGGCTCCTTTTGCTGTAGGCCAGTGGCAGGCCCATAGCTGCTGGCTGTGCTTGTCAGGTGACAACACTCCTAGAGCCTGATCGGCCCGTGGCAGGCCCCTGGCTGCTGACTTGCTTGTGAGGTCGCAGCAGCCTCAGTGCCTCATAGGCCAGTGGAAGGGCCACAGCTGTTGGGTGTGCTTGTGAGGTCACAGCAGCCTCCGTTCCCTGTAAGCCAGATGCAGGCCCAAAGCTGCTGGCTGTGCTTGTCAGGTCACAGCAGTCCTATTGCCTGATAGGCCTGTGGCAGGCCCATAGCTGCTGGCTGTGTTTGTGAAGTCACAGCAGCCTCAGTGCCTGATAGGCCCGTGGGAGGCCAATGGCTGCTTGGTGTGCTTGTGAGGTCACAGCAGCCTCTGTGCCTCATAGGCCAGTGGCGGCCCGTAGCTGCTGTTTGTTCTTGTAAGGTCACAGCAGTCCTATTTCCTGATAGGCCCGTGGCAGGCCTCTGTCTGCTGGCTGCCTTTTGAGGTCACATTTGTCTCTGTAACTTATAGGGCAATGGCAGGCCTCTGGCTCCTCACTGTGCTTGTGAGGTCACAGCAGCCTCAGTGCCTCATAGGCCAGTGGCAGGCCAATGGCTGCTGCCTGGGCTCGAGAGGTCACAGAAACCTCAGTGCTCAATAGGCTAGTTTCAAGCCCTTGGCTGCTGGCTGTGCCTCTGAGGTCAAATCAGCCTCAGTGCCTGAACGGCCCGTGGGAGACCAATGGCTGCTTGGTGTGCTTGTGAGGTCACAGCAGCCTCCGTTCCCTATAAGCCAGTGGCAGGCCCATAGCTACTGGCTGTGCTTGTCAGGTCACAGCATCCTATTGCCTGATAGGCCTGTGGCAGGCCCTTGCCTGCTGCCGGTGCTTGTGAAGTCACAGCAGCCTCAGTACCTGATAGGCCCGTGGGAGGCCAATGGCTGCTTGGTGTGCTTGTGAGGTCACAGCAGCCTCCATGCCTCATAGGCCAGTGGCAGGCCCGTAGCTGCTGGCTGTGCTTGTAACGTCACAGTAGTCCTATTTCCTGATAGGCCAGTGGCCGGCCTCTGTCTGCTGGCTGCCTTTTGAGGTCACATTTGTCTCTGTACCTTCTAGGGCAGTGGGAGGCCCCTGGCTACTCGCTGTGCTTGTGAGGTCACCTCAGGCTCCTTTTCCTGTAGGCCAGAGGGAGGCCAATGGCTGCTTGGTGTGCTGGTGAGGTCAAAGCAGCCTCAGTGCCTGTTTGGACAGTGGCAGGCCAATGGCTGCTGACTGTGCTTGTGAGGTCACATCAGCCTCTGTTCCCTATAGGCCAGTGGCAGGCCCATAGCTGCTGGCTGTGCTTGTCAGGTGACAACACTCCTAGAGCCTGATAGGCCAGCAGCAGGACCCTGGATGCTGACTGTGCTTGTGAGGTCACAGCAGCCTCCGTGCCTCATAGGCCAGTGGAGGCCCATAGCTGCTGTTTGTTCTTGTAAGGTCACAGCAGTCCTATTTCCTGATAGGCCCGTGGCAGACCTCTCTCTGCTGGCTGCCTTTTGAGGTCACATTTGTCTCTTTACCTTCTAGGGCAATGGCAGGCCTCTGGCTCCTTGCTGTGCTTGTGAGGTCACAGCAGCCTCAGTGCTGTATAGGCCAGTGGCAGGCCAATGGCTGCTGTCGGTGCTTGTGAGGTCACAGCAGCCTCAGTGCTTCACAGGCCAGTGGGAGGCCCCTGGCTGCTGGCTGTGCTTGTGAGGTTACAGAAGCCTCAGTGCCTGATAGGCCACTTGAAGGCAAATGACTGCTGGGTGGGCTTGTGAGGTCAGAGAAGCCTCAGTGCCCTATAGGGCAGTGGCAGGCCCATAGCTGCTGGCTGGGCTTCTGAGGTCACAGCAGCCTCCATGCCCTTGAGGGCAGTGGCAGGCCCCTGACTGTTTACTGTGCTTCTGAGTTGACAGAAGCGTCAGCGCCTCATCGGGAAATGGAAGGCCAATGGCTGCTGCCTGTGCTTGTGAGGTCACAGCAGCCTCAGTGCCTCATAGGCCCGTGGGAGGCCAAAGGCTGCTTGGTGTGCTTGTGAGGTCACAGCAGCCTCCGTGCCTCATAGGCCAGTGGCAGGCCCGTAGCTGCTGTTTGTTCTTGTAACGTCACAGCAGTCCTATTTCCTGATAGGCCCGTGGCAGGCCTCTGTCTGCTGGCTGCCTTTTGAGGTCACATTTGTCTCTGCACCTTATAGGGCAGTGGGAAGCCCCTGGCTACTCGCTGTACTTGTGAGGTCACCTCAGGCTCCTTTTGCTGAAGGCCAGTGGCAGGCCCATAGCTGCTGGCTGTGCTTGTCAGGTCACAGCAGCCTCAGTGCCTCATAGGCCAGTGGCAGGCCCATTGCTGCTGGCTGTGCTTGTCAGATCACAACACTCCTAGAGCCTGACAGGCCAGCAGCAGGCCCTTGGCTGCTGACTGTGCTTGTGAGGTCACAGCAGCCTCCGTGCCTCATAGGCCAGTGGCAGGCCCGTAGCTGCTGTTTGTTCTTGTAAGGTCACAGCAGTCCTATTTCCTGATAGGCCCGTGGCAGGCCCCTGTCTGCTGGCTGCCTTTTGAGGTCACATTTGTCGCTGTACCTTATAGGGCAGTGGGAGGCCCCTGGCTACACGCTGTGCTTGTGAGGTCACCTCAGGCTCCTTTTCCTGTAGGCCAGCCAATGGCTGCTTGGTGTGCTGGTGATGTCAGAGGAGGCTGAGTGCCTCTCTGGACAGTGGAAGGCCAATGGCTGCTCGCTGTGCTTGCGAGGTCAAATCAGCCTCTGTTCCCTATAGGCCAGTGGCAGGCCCATAGCTGCTGGCTGTGCTTGTGAGGTGACAACACTCCTAGAGCCTGATAGGCCAGCAGCAGGCCCCTGGCTGCTGGCTGCGCTTGTGAGGTCACAGCAGCCTCAGTGCCTCATAGGCCAGTGGCAGGCCCATTGCTGCTGGCTGTGCTTGTGAGGTCACAGCAGCCTCCTTTTCCTATAGGCCAGTGGCAGGCCCGTAGCTGCTGTTTGTTCTTGTAAGGTCACAGCAGTCCTATTTCCTGATAGGCCCGTGGCAGGCCTCTGTCTGCTGGCTGCCTTTTGAGGTCACATTTGTCTCTGTACCTTATAGGGCAGTGGGAAGCCCCTGGCTACACGCTGTGCTTGTGAGGTCACCTCAGGCTCCTTTTCCTGTAGGCCAGCCAATGGCTGCTTGGTGTGCTGGTGATGTCAGAGGAGGCTGAGTGCCTCTCTGGACAGTGGAAGGCCAATGGCTGCTCGCTGCCTTTTGAGGTCACATTTGTCTCTGTACCTTATAGGACAGTGGGAGGCCTCTGGCTACTCGCTGTGCTTGTTTTGTCACATCAGCCTCTGTTCCCTATAGGCCAGTGGCAGGCCCATAGCTGCTGGCTGTGCTTGTCAGGTGACAACACTCCTAGAGCCTGATAGGCCAGCAGCAGGCCCCTGGCTGCTGACTGTGCTTGTGAGGTCACAGCAGCCTCCGTGTCTCATAGGCCAGTGGAGGCCCGTAGCTGCTGTTTGTTCTTGTAAGGTCACAGCAGTCCTATTTCCTGATAGGCCAGTGGCCCGCCTCTGTCTGCTGGCTGCCTTTTGAGGTCACATTTGTCTCTGTACCTTATAGGGCAATGGCAGGCCTCTAGCTCCTCGCTGTGCCTGTGAGGTCACAGCAGCCTCAGTGCCTCATAGGCCAGCAGCAGGCCCGTAGCTGCTGCCTGGGCTCGTGAGGTCACAGCAGCCTCAGTGCTTCACAGGCCAGTGGCAGGCCCCTGGCTGCTGGCTGTGCTTGTGAGGTTACAGAAGCCACAGTGCCTGATAGGCCAGTTCGAGGCCAATGACTGCTGGGTGGGCTTGTGAGGTCAGAGAAGCCTCAGTGCCCTATAGGGCAGTCGCAGGCCCATAGCTGCTGGCTGGGCTTCTGAGGTCACAGCAGCCTCCATGCCCTTGAGGGCAGTGGCAGGCCCCTGACTGTTTACTGTGCTTCTGAGTTGACAGCAGCGTCAGCGCCTCATCGGGCAGTGGGAGGCTAATGGCTGCTGCCTGTGCTTGTGAGGTCACAGCAGCCTCAGTGCCTCATAGGCCCGTGGGAGGCCAATGGCTGCTTGGTGTGCTTTTGAGGTCACAGCAGCCTCCATGCCTCATAGGCCAGTGGAAGGCCCGTAGCTGCTGTTTGTTCTTGTAAGGTCACAGCAGTCCTATTTCCTGATAGGCCAGTGGCAGGCCGCTGTCTGCTGGCTGCCTTTTGAGGTCACATTTGTCTCTGTACCTTATAGGGCAATGGCAGGCCTCTGGCTCCTTGCTGTGCTTGTGAGGTCACAGCAGCCTCAGTGCTTCACAGGCCCGTGGGAGGCCAATGGCTGCTGGCTGTGCTTGTGAGGTCACAGCAGCCTCCGTACCTCATAGGCCAGTGGCAGGACAATGGCTGCTGTTTGTTCTTGTAAGGTCACAGCAGTCCTATTTCCTGATAGGCCCGTGGCAGGCCTCTGTCTGCTGGTTGCCTTTTGAGGTCACATTTGCCTCTGTACCTTATAGGGCAGTGGGAAGCCCCTGGCTACTCGCTGTGCTTGTGAAGTCACCTCAGGCTCCTCTTGCTGTAGGCCAGTGGCAGGCCCATAGCTGCTGGCTGTGCTTGTCAGGTGACAACACTCCTAGAGCCTGATAGGCCAGCAGCAGGCTGCTGGCTGCTGACTGTGCTTGTGAGGTCACAGCAGCCTCAGTGCCTCATAGGCCAGTGGCAGGCCCATAGCTGCTGGTTGTGCTTGTCAGGTCACAGCAGCCTCCATTCCCTATAAGCCAGCAGCAGGCCCCTGGCTGCTGGCTGTGCTTGTCAGGTCACAGCAGTGCTATTGCCTGATAGGCCTGTGGCAGGCCCTTGGCTGCTGGCTGTGCTTGTGAGGTCACAGCAGCCTCAGTACCTGATAGGCCCGTGGGAGGCCAATGGCTGCTTCGTGTGCTTGTGAGGTCACAGCAGCCTCCGTGCCTCATAGGCCAGTGGCAGGCCCATAGCTGCTGTTTGTTCTTGTAAGGTCACAGCAGTCCTATTTCCTGATACGCCCGTGGCAGGCCTCTGTCTGCTGGTTGCCTTTTGAGGTCACATTTGTCTCTGTACCTTCTAGGGCAGTGGGAAGCCCCTAGCTCCTTGCTGTGCTTGTGAGGTCACCTCAGGCTCCTTTTGCTGTAGGCCAGTGGCAGGCCCATGGCTGCTGGCTGTGCTTGTCAGGTGACAACACTCCTAGAGCCTGATAGGCCAGCAGCAGGCCCCTGGCTGCTGACTGTGCTTGTGAGGTCACAGCAGCCTCAGTGCCTGATATGCCAGTGGCAGGCCCATAGCTGCTGGCTGTGCTTGTCAGGTCACAGCAGTGCTATTTCCTGATAGGCCTGTGGCAGGCCTCTGTCTGCTGGCTGCCTTTTGAGGTCACATTTCTCTCTGTACCTTATAGGGCAGTGGGAAGCCCCTGGCTACTCGCTGTGCTTGTGAGGTCACCTCAGGCTCCTTTTGCTGTAGGCCAGTGGCAGGCCCATAGCTGCTGGCTGTGCTTGTCAGGTGACAACACTCCTAGAGCCTGATAGGCCAGCAGCAGGCCCCTGGTTGCTGACTGTGCTTGTGAGGTCACAGCAGCCTCAGTGCCTCATAGGCCAGTGGCAGGCCCATAGCTGCTGGTTGTGCTTGTCAGGTCACAGCAGCCTCCATTCCCTATAAGCCAGAGGCAGGCCCAAAGCTGCTGGCTGTGCTTGTCAGGTCACAGCAGTGCTATTGCCTGATAGGCCTGTGGCAGGCCCTTGGCTGCTGGCTGTGCTTGTGAGGTCACAGCAGCCTCAGTGCCTCATAGGCCCGTGGGAGGCCAATGGCTGCTTGGTGTGCTTGTGAGGTCACAGCAGCCTCCGTGCCTCATAGGCCAGTGGCAGGCCCATAGCTGCTGTTTGTTCTTGTAAGGTCACAGCAGTCCTATTTCCTGATAGGCCTGTGGCAGGCCTCTGTCTGCTGGTTGCCTTTTGAGGTCACATTTTTCTCTGTACCTTATAGGGCAGTGGGAAGCCCCTAGCTCCTTGCTGTGCTTGTGAGGTCACCTCAGGCTCCTTTTGCTGTAGGCCAGTGGCAGGCCCATAGCTGCTGGCTGTGCTTGTCAGGTGACAACACTCCTAGAGCCTGATAGGCCAGCAGCAGGCCCCTGGCTGCTGACTGTGCTTGTGAGGTCACAGCAGCCTCAGTGCCTGATATGCCAGTGGCAGGCCCATAGCTGCTGGCTGTGCTTGTCAGGTCACAGCAGTGCTATTTCCTGATAGGCCTGTGGCAGGCCTCTGTCTGCTGGTTGCCTTTTGAGGTCACATTTCTCTCTGTACCTTATAGGGCAGTGGGAAGCCCCTAGCTCCTTGCTGTGCTTGTGAGGTCACCTCAGGCTCCTTTTGCTGTAGGCCAGTGGCAGGCCCATAGCTGCTGGCTGTGCTTGTCAGGTGACAACACTCCTAGAGCCTGATCGGCCCGTGGCAGGCCCCTGGCTGCTGACTTGCTTGTGAGGTCGCAGCAGCCTCAGTGCCTCATAGGCCAGTGGAAGGGCCACAGCTGTTGGGTGTGCTTGTGAGGTCACAGCAGCCTCCGTTCCCTGTAAGCCAGATGCAGGCCCAAAGCTGCTGGCTGTGCTTGTCAGGTCACAGCAGTCCTATTGCCTGATAGGCCTGTGGCAGGCCCATAGCTGCTGGCTGTGTTTGTGAAGTCACAGCAGCCTCAGTGCCTGATAGGCCCGTGGGAGGCCAATGGCTGCTTGGTGTGCTTGTGAGGTCACAGCAGCCTCTGTGCCTCATAGGCCAGTGGCGGCCCGTAGCTGCTGTTTGTTCTTGTAAGGTCACAGCAGTCCTATTTCCTGATAGGCCCGTGGCAGGCCTCTGTCTGCTGGCTGCCTTTTGAGGTCACATTTGTCTCTGTAACTTATAGGGCAATGGCAGGCCTCTGGCTCCTCACTGTGCTTGTGAGGTCACAGCAGCCTCAGTGCCTCATAGGCCAGTGGCAGGCCAATGGCTGCTGCCTGGGCTCGAGAGGTCACAGAAACCTCAGTGCTCAATAGGCTAGTTTCAAGCCCTTGGCTGCTGGCTGTGCCTCTGAGGTCAAATCAGCCTCAGTGCCTGAACGGCCCGTGGGAGACCAATGGCTGCTTGGTGTGCTTGTGAGGTCACAGCAGCCTCCGTTCCCTATAAGCCAGTGGCAGGCCCATAGCTACTGGCTGTGCTTGTCAGGTCACAGCATCCTATTGCCTGATAGGCCTGTGGCAGGCCCTTGCCTGCTGCCGGTGCTTGTGAAGTCACAGCAGCCTCAGTACCTGATAGGCCCGTGGGAGGCCAATGGCTGCTTGGTGTGCTTGTGAGGTCACAGCAGCCTCCATGCCTCATAGGCCAGTGGCAGGCCCGTAGCTGCTGGCTGTGCTTGTAACGTCACAGTAGTCCTATTTCCTGATAGGCCAGTGGCCGGCCTCTGTCTGCTGGCTGCCTTTTGAGGTCACATTTGTCTCTGTACCTTCTAGGGCAGTGGGAGGCCCCTGGCTACTCGCTGTGCTTGTGAGGTCACCTCAGGCTCCTTTTCCTGTAGGCCAGAGGGAGGCCAATGGCTGCTTGGTGTGCTGGTGAGGTCAAAGCAGCCTCAGTGCCTGTTTGGACAGTGGCAGGCCAATGGCTGCTGACTGTGCTTGTGAGGTCACATCAGCCTCTGTTCCCTATAGGCCAGTGGCAGGCCCATAGCTGCTGGCTGTGCTTGTCAGGTGACAACACTCCTAGAGCCTGATAGGCCAGCAGCAGGACCCTGGATGCTGACTGTGCTTGTGAGGTCACAGCAGCCTCCGTGCCTCATA
Source organism: Dromaius novaehollandiae (assembly GCF_036370855.1). Taxonomy (NCBI): domain Eukaryota; kingdom Metazoa; phylum Chordata; class Aves; order Casuariiformes; family Dromaiidae; genus Dromaius; species Dromaius novaehollandiae. The sequence goes on from NC_088105.1 coordinate 1,597,469, forward strand.
GGCCAGTGGAGGCCCATAGCTGCTGTTTGTTCTTGTAAGGTCACAGCAGTCCTATTTCCTGATAGGCCCGTGGCAGACCTCTGTCTGCTGGCTGCCTTTTGAGGTCACATTTGTCTCTTTACCTTCTAGGGCAATGGCAGGCCTCTGGCTCCTTGCTGTGCTTGTGAGGTCACAGCAGCCTCAGTGCTGTATAGGCCAGTGGCAGGCCAATGGCTGCTGTCGGTGCTTGTGAGGTCACAGCAGCCTCAGTGCTTCACAGGCCAGTGGGAGGCCCCTGGCTGCTGGCTGTGCTTGTGAGGTTACAGAAGCCTCAGTGCCTGATAGGCCAGTTGAAGGCAAATGACTGCTGGGTGGGCTTGTGAGGTCAGAGAAGCCTCAGTGCCCTATAGGGCAGTGGCAGGCCCATAGCTGCTGGCTGGGCTTCTGAGGTCACAGCAGCCTCCATGCCCTTGAGGGCAGTGGCAGGCCCCTGACTGTTTACTGTGCTTCTGAGTTGACAGAAGCGTCAGCGCCTCATCGGGAAATGGAAGGCCAATGGCTGCTGCCTGTGCTTGTGAGGTCACAGCAGCCTCAGTGCCTCATAGGCCCGTGGGAGGCCAAAGGCTGCTTGGTGTGCTTGTGAGGTCACAGCAGCCTCCGTGCCTCATAGGCCAGTGGCAGGCCCGTAGCTGCTGTTTGTTCTTGTAACGTCACAGCAGTCCTATTTCCTGATAGGCCCGTGGCAGGCCTCTGTCTGCTGGCTGCCTTTTGAGGTCACATTTGTCTCTGCACCTTATAGGGCAGTGGGAAGCCCCTGGCTACTCGCTGTACTTGTGAGGTCACCTCAGGCTCCTTTTGCTGAAGGCCAGTGGCAGGCCCATAGCTGCTGGCTGTGCTTGTCAGGTCACAGCAGCCTCAGTGCCTCATAGGCCAGTGGCAGGCCCATTGCTGCTGGCTGTGCTTGTCAGATCACAACACTCCTAGAGCCTGACAGGCCAGCAGCAGGCCCTTGGCTGCTGACTGTGCTTGTGAGGTCACAGCAGCCTCCGTGCCTCATAGGCCAGTGGCAGGCCCGTAGCTGCTGTTTGTTCTTGTAAGGTCACAGCAGTCCTATTTCCTGATAGGCCCGTGGCAGGCCCCTGTCTGCTGGCTGCCTTTTGAGGTCACATTTGTCGCTGTACCTTATAGGGCAGTGGGAGGCCCCTGGCTACACGCTGTGCTTGTGAGGTCACCTCAGGCTCCTTTTCCTGTAGGCCAGCCAATGGCTGCTTGGTGTGCTGGTGATGTCAGAGGAGGCTGAGTGCCTCTCTGGACAGTGGAAGGCCAATGGCTGCTCGCTGTGCTTGCGAGGTCAAATCAGCCTCTGTTCCCTATAGGCCAGTGGCAGGCCCATAGCTGCTGGCTGTGCTTGTGAGGTGACAACACTCCTAGAGCCTGATAGGCCAGCAGCAGGCCCCTGGCTGCTGGCTGCGCTTGTGAGGTCACAGCAGCCTCAGTGCCTCATAGGCCAGTGGCAGGCCCATTGCTGCTGGCTGTGCTTGTGAGGTCACAGCAGCCTCCTTTTCCTATAGGCCAGTGGCAGGCCCGTAGCTGCTGTTTGTTCTTGTAAGGTCACAGCAGTCCTATTTCCTGATAGGCCCGTGGCAGGCCTCTGTCTGCTGGCTGCCTTTTGAGGTCACATTTGTCTCTGTACCTTATAGGGCAGTGGGAAGCCCCTGGCTACACGCTGTGCTTGTGAGGTCACCTCAGGCTCCTTTTCCTGTAGGCCAGCCAATGGCTGCTTGGTGTGCTGGTGATGTCAGAGGAGGCTGAGTGCCTCTCTGGACAGTGGAAGGCCAATGGCTGCTCGCTGCCTTTTGAGGTCACATTTGTCTCTGTACCTTATAGGACAGTGGGAGGCCTCTGGCTACTCGCTGTGCTTGTTTTGTCACATCAGCCTCTGTTCCCTATAGGCCAGTGGCAGGCCCATAGCTGCTGGCTGTGCTTGTCAGGTGACAACACTCCTAGAGCCTGATAGGCCAGCAGCAGGCCCCTGGCTGCTGACTGTGCTTGTGAGGTCACAGCAGCCTCCGTGTCTCATAGGCCAGTGGAGGCCCGTAGCTGCTGTTTGTTCTTGTAAGGTCACAGCAGTCCTATTTCCTGATAGGCCAGTGGCCCGCCTCTGTCTGCTGGCTGCCTTTTGAGGTCACATTTGTCTCTGTACCTTATAGGGCAGTGGGAGGCCTCTAGCTCCTCGCTGTGCCTGTGAGGTCACAGCAGCCTCAGTGCCTCATAGGCCAGCAGCAGGCCCGTAGCTGCTGCCTGGGCTCGTGAGGTCACAGCAGCCTCAGTGCTTCACAGGCCAGTGGCAGGCCCCTGGCTGCTGGCTGTGCTTGTGAGGTTACAGAAGCCACAGTGCCTGATAGGCCAGTTCGAGGCCAATGACTGCTGGGTGGGCTTGTGAGGTCAGAGAAGCCTCAGTGCCCTATAGGGCAGTCGCAGGCCCATAGCTGCTGGCTGGGCTTCTGAGGTCACAGCAGCCTCCATGCCCTTGAGGGCAGTGGCAGGCCCCTGACTGTTTACTGTGCTTCTGAGTTGACAGCAGCGTCAGCGCCTCATCGGGCAGTGGGAGGCTAATGGCTGCTGCCTGTGCTTGTGAGGTCACAGCAGCCTCAGTGCCTCATAGGCCCGTGGGAGGCCAATGGCTGCTTGGTGTGCTTTTGAGGTCACAGCAGCCTCCATGCCTCATAGGCCAGTGGAAGGCCCGTAGCTGCTGTTTGTTCTTGTAAGGTCACAGCAGTCCTATTTCCTGATAGGCCAGTGGCAGGCCGCTGGCTGCTGGCTGCCTTTTGAGGTCACATTTGTCTCTGTACCTTATAGGGCAATGGCAGGCCTCTGGCTCCTTGCTGTGCTTGTGAGGTCACAGCAGCCTCAGTGCCTCATAGGCCAGTGGCAGGCCCATAGCTGCTGGTTGTGCTTGTCAGGTCACAGCAGCCTCCATTCCCTATAAGCCAGCAGCAGGCCCCTGGCTGCTGGCTGTGCTTGTCAGGTCACAGCAGTGCTATTGCCTGATAGGCCTGTGGCAGGCCCTTGACTGCTTGCTGTGCTTGTGAGGTCACCTCAGGCTCCTTTTGCTGTAGGCCAGTGGCAGGCCCATGGCTGCTGGCTGTGCTTGTCAGGTGACAACACTCCTAGAGCCTGATAGGCCAGCAGCAGGCCCCTGGCTGCTGACTGTGCTTGTGAGGTCACAGCAGCCTCAGTGCCTGATATGCCAGTGGCAGGCCCATAGCTGCTGGCTGTGCTTGTCAGGTCACAGCAGTGCTATTTCCTGATAGGCCTGTGGCAGGCCTCTGTCTGCTGGCTGCCTTTTGAGGTCACATTTCTCTCTGTACCTTATAGGGCAGTGGGAAGCCCCTGGCTACTCGCTGTGCTTGTGAGGTCACCTCAGGCTCCTTTTGCTGTAGGCCAGTGGCAGGCCCATAGCTGCTGGCTGTGCTTGTCAGGTGACAACACTCCTAGAGCCTGATAGGCCAGCAGCAGGCCCCTGGTTGCTGACTGTGCTTGTGAGGTCACAGCAGCCTCAGTGCCTCATAGGCCAGTGGCAGGCCCATAGCTGCTGGTTGTGCTTGTCAGGTCACAGCAGCCTCCATTCCCTATAAGCCAGAGGCAGGCCCAAAGCTGCTGGCTGTGCTTGTCAGGTCACAGCAGTGCTATTGCCTGATAGGCCTGTGGCAGGCCCTTGGCTGCTGGCTGTGCTTGTGAGGTCACAGCAGCCTCAGTGCCTCATAGGCCCGTGGGAGGCCAATGGCTGCTTGGTGTGCTTGTGAGGTCAGAGCAGCCTCCGTGCCTCATAGGCCAGTGGCAGGCCCGTAGCTGCTGTTTGTTCTTGTAAGGTCACAGCAGTCCTATTTCCTGATAGGCCTGTGGCAGGCCTCTGTCTGCTGGTTGCCTTTTGAGGTCACATTTTTCTCTGTACCTTATAGGGCAGTGGGAAGCCCCTAGCTCCTTGCTGTGCTTGTGAGGTCACCTCAGGCTCCTTTTGCTGTAGGCCAGTGGCAGGCCCATAGCTGCTGGCTGTGCTTGTCAGGTGACAACACTCCTAGAGCCTGATAGGCCAGCAGCAGGCCCCTGGCTGCTGACTGTGCTTGTGAGGTCACAGCAGCCTCAGTGCCTGATATGCCAGTGGCAGGCCCATAGCTGCTGGCTGTGCTTGTCAGGTCACAGCAGTGCTATTTCCTGATAGGCCTGTGGCAGGCCTCTGTCTGCTGGTTGCCTTTTGAGGTCACATTTCTCTCTGTACCTTATAGGGCAGTGGGAAGCCCCTAGCTCCTTGCTGTGCTTGTGAGGTCACCTCAGGCTCCTTTTGCTGTAGGCCAGTGGCAGGCCCATAGCTGCTGGCTGTGCTTGTCAGGTGACAACACTCCTAGAGCCTGATCGGCCCGTGGCAGGCCCCTGGCTGCTGACTTGCTTGTGAGGTCGCAGCAGCCTCAGTGCCTCATAGGCCAGTGGAAGGGCCACAGCTGTTGGGTGTGCTTGTGAGGTCACAGCAGCCTCCGTTCCCTGTAAGCCAGATGCAGGCCCAAAGCTGCTGGCTGTGCTTGTCAGGTCACAGCAGTCCTATTGCCTGATAGGCCTGTGGCAGGCCCATAGCTGCTGGCTGTGTTTGTGAAGTCACAGCAGCCTCAGTGCCTGATAGGCCCGTGGGAGGCCAATGGCTGCTTGGTGTGCTTGTGAGGTCACAGCAGCCTCTGTGCCTCATAGGCCAGTGGCGGCCCGTAGCTGCTGTTTGTTCTTGTAAGGTCACAGCAGTCCTATTTCCTGATAGGCCCGTGGCAGGCCTCTGTCTGCTGGCTGCCTTTTGAGGTCACATTTGTCTCTGTAACTTATAGGGCAATGGCAGGCCTCTGGCTCCTCACTGTGCTTGTGAGGTCACAGCAGCCTCAGTGCCTCATAGGCCAGTGGCAGGCCAATGGCTGCTGCCTGGGCTCGAGAGGTCACAGAAACCTCAGTGCTCAATAGGCTAGTTTCAAGCCCTTGGCTGCTGGCTGTGCCTCTGAGGTCAAATCAGCCTCAGTGCCTGAACGGCCCGTGGGAGACCAATGGCTGCTTGGTGTGCTTGTGAGGTCACAGCAGCCTCCGTTCCCTATAAGCCAGTGGCAGGCCCATAGCTACTGGCTGTGCTTGTCAGGTCACAGCATCCTATTGCCTGATAGGCCTGTGGCAGGCCCTTGCCTGCTGCCGGTGCTTGTGAAGTCACAGCAGCCTCAGTACCTGATAGGCCCGTGGGAGGCCAATGGCTGCTTGGTGTGCTTGTGAGGTCACAGCAGCCTCCATGCCTCATAGGCCAGTGGCAGGCCCGTAGCTGCTGGCTGTGCTTGTAACGTCACAGTAGTCCTATTTCCTGATAGGCCAGTGGCCGGCCTCTGTCTGCTGGCTGCCTTTTGAGGTCACATTTGTCTCTGTACCTTCTAGGGCAGTGGGAGGCCCCTGGCTACTCGCTGTGCTTGTGAGGTCACCTCAGGCTCCTTTTCCTGTAGGCCAGAGGGAGGCCAATGGCTGCTTGGTGTGCTGGTGAGGTCAAAGCAGCCTCAGTGCCTGTTTGGACAGTGGCAGGCCAATGGCTGCTGACTGTGCTTGTGAGGTCACATCAGCCTCTGTTCCCTATAGGCCAGTGGCAGGCCCATAGCTGCTGGCTGTGCTTGTCAGGTGACAACACTCCTAGAGCCTGATAGGCCAGCAGCAGGCCCCTGGCTGCTGACTGTGCTTGTGAGGTCACAGCAGCCTCCGTGCCTCATAGGCCAGTGGAGGCCCATAGCTGCTGTTTGTTCTTGTAAGGTCACAGCAGTCCTATTTCCTGATAGGCCCGTGGCAGACCTCTGTCTGCTGGCTGCCTTTTGAGGTCACATTTGTCTCTTTACCTTCTAGGGCAATGGCAGGCCTCTGGCTCCTTGCTGTGCTTGTGAGGTCACAGCAGCCTCAGTGCTGTATAGGCCAGTGGCAGGCCAATGGCTGCTGTCGGTGCTTGTGAGGTCACAGCAGCCTCAGTGCTTCACAGGCCAGTGGGAGGCCCCTGGCTGCTGGCTGTGCTTGTGAGGTTACAGAAGCCTCAGTGCCTGATAGGCCAGTTGAAGGCAAATGACTGCTGGGTGGGCTTGTGAGGTCAGAGAAGCCTCAGTGCCCTATAGGGCAGTGGCAGGCCCATAGCTGCTGGCTGGGCTTCTGAGGTCACAGCAGCCTCCATGCCCTTGAGGGCAGTGGCAGGCCCCTGACTGTTTACTGTGCTTCTGAGTTGACAGAAGCGTCAGCGCCTCATCGGGAAATGGAAGGCCAATGGCTGCTGCCTGTGCTTGTGAGGTCACAGCAGCCTCAGTGCCTCATAGGCCCGTGGGAGGCCAATGGCTGCTTGGTGTGCTTGTGAGGTCACAGCAGCCTCCGTGCCTCATAGGCCAGTGGCAGGCCCGTAGCTGCTGTTTGTTCTTGTAACGTCACAGCAGTCCTATTTCCTGATAGGCCCGTGGCAGGCCTCTGTCTGCTGGCTGCCTTTTGAGGTCACATTTGTCTCTGCACCTTATAGGGCAGTGGGAAGCCCCTGGCTACTCGCTGTACTTGTGAGGTCACCTCAGGCTCCTTTTGCTGAAGGCCAGTGGCAGGCCCATAGCTGCTGGCTGTGCTTGTCAGGTCACAGCAGCCTCAGTGCCTCATAGGCCAGTGGCAGGCCCATTGCTGCTGGCTGTGCTTGTCAGATCACAACACTCCTAGAGCCTGACAGGCCAGCAGCAGGCCCTTGGCTGCTGACTGTGCTTGTGAGGTCACAGCAGCCTCCGTGCCTCATAGGCCAGTGGCAGGCCCGTAGCTGCTGTTTGTTCTTGTAAGGTCACAGCAGTCCTATTTCCTGATAGGCCCGTGGCAGGCCCCTGTCTGCTGGCTGCCTTTTGAGGTCACATTTGTCGCTGTACCTTATAGGGCAGTGGGAGGCCCCTGGCTACACGCTGTGCTTGTGAGGTCACCTCAGGCTCCTTTTCCTGTAGGCCAGCCAATGGCTGCTTGGTGTGCTGGTGATGTCAGAGGAGGCTGAGTGCCTCTCTGGACAGTGGAAGGCCAATGGCTGCTCGCTGTGCTTGCGAGGTCAAATCAGCCTCTGTTCCCTATAGGCCAGTGGCAGGCCCATAGCTGCTGGCTGTGCTTGTGAGGTGACAACACTCCTAGAGCCTGATAGGCCAGCAGCAGGCCCCTGGCTGCTGGCTGCGCTTGTGAGGTCACAGCAGCCTCAGTGCCTCATAGGCCAGTGGCAGGCCCATTGCTGCTGGCTGTGCTTGTGAGGTCACAGCAGCCTCCTTTTCCTATAGGCCAGTGGCAGGCCCGTAGCTGCTGTTTGTTCTTGTAAGGTCACAGCAGTCCTATTTCCTGATAGGCCTGTGGCAGGCCTCTGTCTGCTGGCTGCCTTTTGAGGTCACATTTGTCTCTGTACCTTATAGGGCAGTGGGAAGCCCCTGGCTACACGCTGTGCTTGTGAGGTCACCTCAGGCTCCTTTTCCTGTAGGCCAGCCAATGGCTGCTTGGTGTGCTGGTGATGTCAGAGGAGGCTGAGTGCCTCTCTGGACAGTGGAAGGCCAATGGCTGCTCGCTGCCTTTTGAGGTCACATTTGTCTCTGTACCTTATAGGACAGTGGGAGGCCTCTGGCTACTCGCTGTGCTTGTTTTGTCACATCAGCCTCTGTTCCCTATAGGCCAGTGGCAGGCCCATAGCTGCTGGCTGTGCTTGTCAGGTGACAACACTCCTAGAGCCTGATAGGCCAGCAGCAGGCCCCTGGCTGCTGACTGTGCTTGTGAGGTCACAGCAGCCTCCGTGTCTCATAGGCCAGTGGAGGCCCGTAGCTGCTGTTTGTTCTTGTAAGGTCACAGCAGTCCTATTTCCTGATAGGCCAGTGGCCCGCCTCTGTCTGCTGGCTGCCTTTTGAGGTCACATTTGTCTCTGTACCTTATACGCAATGGCAGGCCTCTAGCTCCTCGCTGTGCCTGTGAGGTCACAGCAGCCTCAGTGCCTCATAGGCCAGCAGCAGGCCCGTAGCTGCTGCCTGGGCTCGTGAGGTCACAGCAGCCTCAGTGCTTCACAGGCCAGTGGCAGGCCCCTGGCTGCTGGCTGTGCTTGTGAGGTTACAGAAGCCACAGTGCCTGATAGGCCAGTTCGAGGCCAATGACTGCTGGGTGGGCTTGTGAGGTCAGAGAAGCCTCAGTGCCCTATAGGGCAGTCGCAGGCCCATAGCTGCTGGCTGGGCTTCTGAGGTCACAGCAGCCTCCATGCCCTTGAGGGCAGTGGCAGGCCCCTGACTGTTTACTGTGCTTCTGAGTTGACAGCAGCGTCAGCGCCTCATCGGGCAGTGGGAGGCTAATGGCTGCTGCCTGTGCTTGTGAGGTCACAGCAGCCTCAGTGCCTCATAGGCCCGTGGGAGGCCAATGGCTGCTTGGTGTGCTTTTGAGGTCACAGCAGCCTCCATGCCTCATAGGCCAGTGGAAGGCCCGTAGCTGCTGTTTGTTCTTGTAAGGTCACAGCAGTCCTATTTCCTGATAGGCCAGTGGCAGGCCGCTGTCTGCTGGCTGCCTTTTGAGGTCACATTTGTCTCTGTACCTTATAGGGCAATGGCAGGCCTCTGGCTCCTTGCTGTGCTTGTGAGGTCACAGCAGCCTCAGTGCTGTATAGGCCAGTGGCAGGCCAATGGCTGCTGGCTGTGCTTGTGAGGTCACAGCAGCCTCCGTACCTCATAGGCCAGTGGCAGGACAATGGCTGCTGTTTGTTCTTGTAAGGTCACAGCAGTCCTATTTCCTGATAGGCCCGTGGCAGGCCTCTGTCTGCTGGTTGCCTTTTGAGGTCACATTTGCCTCTGTACCTTATAGGGCAGTGGGAAGCCCCTGGCTACTCGCTGTGCTTGTGAGGTCACCTCAGGCTCCTCTTGCTGTAGGCCAGTGGCAGGCCCATAGCTGCTGGCTGTGCTTGTCAGGTCACAGCAGCCTCCATTCCCTATAAGCCAGCAGCAGGCCCCTGGCTGCTGGCTGTGCTTGTCAGGTCACAGCAGTGCTATTGCCTGATAGGCCTGTGGCAGGCCCTTGACTGCTTGCTGTGCTTGTGAGGTCACAGCAGCCTCAGTACCTGATAGGCCCGTGGGAGGCCAATGGCTGCTTCGTGTGCTTGTGAGGTCACAGCAGCCTCCGTGCCTCATAGGCCAGTGGCAGGCCCATAGCTGCTGTTTGTTCTTGTAAGGTCACAGCAGTCCTATTTCCTGATACGCCCGTGGCAGGCCTCTGTCTGCTGGTTGCCTTTTGAGGTCACATTTGTCTCTGTACCTTCTAGGGCAGTGGGAAGCCCCTAGCTCCTTGCTGTGCTTGTGAGGTCACCTCAGGCTCCTTTTGCTGTAGGCCAGTGGCAGGCCCATAGCTGCTGGCTGTGCTTGTCAGGTCACAGCAGCCTCCATTCCCTATAAGCCAGCAGCAGGCCCCTGGCTGCTGGCTGTGCTTGTCAGGTCACAGCAGTGCTATTGCCTGATAGGCCTGTGGCAGGCCCTTGACTGCTTGCTGTGCTTGTGAGGTCACAGCAGCCTCAGTACCTGATAGGCCCGTGGGAGGCCAATGGCTGCTTGGTGTGCTTGTGAGGTCACAGCAGCCTCCGTGCCTCATAGGCCAGTGGCAGGCCCATAGCTGCTGTTTGTTCTTGTAACGTCACAGCAGTCCTATTTCCTGATACGCCCGTGGCAGGCCTCTGTCTGCTGGTTGCCTTTTGAGGTCACATTTGTCTCTGTACCTTCTAGGGCAGTGGGAAGCCCCTAGCTCCTTGCTGTGCTTGTGAGGTCACCTCAGGCTCCTTTTGCTGTAGGCCAGTGGCAGGCCCATGGCTGCTGGCTGTGCTTGTCAGGTGACAACACTCCTAGAGCCTGATAGGCCAGCAGCAGGCCCCTGGCTGCTGACTGTGCTTGTGAGGTCACAGCAGCCTCAGTGCCTGATATGCCAGTGGCAGGCCCATAGCTGCTGGCTGTGCTTGTCAGGTCACAGCAGTGCTATTTCCTGATAGGCCTGTGGCAGGCCTCTGTCTGCTGGCTGCCTTTTGAGGTCACATTTCTCTCTGTACCTTATAGGGCAGTGGGAAGCCCCTGGCTACTCGCTGTGCTTGTGAGGTCACCTCAGGCTCCTTTTGCTGTAGGCCAGTGGCAGGCCCATAGCTGCTGGCTGTGCTTGTCAGGTGACAACACTCCTAGAGCCTGATAGGCCAGCAGCAGGCCCCTGGTTGCTGACTGTGCTTGTGAGGTCACAGCAGCCTCAGTGCCTCATAGGCCAGTGGCAGGCCCATAGCTGCTGGTTGTGCTTGTCAGGTCACAGCAGCCTCCATTCCCTATAAGCCAGAGGCAGGCCCAAAGCTGCTGGCTGTGCTTGTCAGGTCACAGCAGTGCTATTGCCTGATAGGCCTGTGGCAGGCCCTTGGCTGCTGCCTGTGCTTGTGAGGTCACAGCAGCCTCAGTGCCTCATAGGCCCGTGGGAGGCCAATGGCTGCTTGGTGTGCTTGTGAGGTCACAGCAGCCTCCGTGCCTCATAGGCCAGTGGCAGGCCCATAGCTGCTGTTTGTTCTTGTAAGGTCACAGCAGTCCTATTTCCTGATAGGCCCGTGGCAGGCCTCTGTCTGCTGGTTGCCTTTTGAGGTCACATTTTTCTCTGTACCTTATAGGGCAGTGGGAAGCCCCTAGCTCCTTGCTGTGCTTGTGAGGTCACCTCAGGCTCCTTTTGCTGTAGGCCAGTGGCAGGCCCATAGCTGCTGGCTGTGCTTGTCAGGTGACAACACTCCTAGAGCCTGATAGGCCAGCAGCAGGCCCCTGGCTGCTGACTGTGCTTGTGAGGTCACAGCAGCCTCAGTGCCTGATATGCCAGTGGCAGGCCCATAGCTGCTGGCTGTGCTTGTCAGGTCACAGCAGTGCTATTTCCTGATAGGCCTGTGGCAGGCCTCTGTCTGCTGGTTGCCTTTTGAGGTCACATTTCTCTCTGTACCTTATAGGGCAGTGGGAAGCCCCTAGCTCCTTGCTGTGCTTGTGAGGTCACCTCAGGCTCCTTTTGCTGTAGGCCAGTGGCAGGCCCATAGCTGCTGGCTGTGCTTGTCAGGTGACAACACTCCTAGAGCCTGATCGGCCCGTGGCAGGCCCCTGGCTGCTGACTTGCTTGTGAGGTCGCAGCAGCCTCAGTGCCTCATAGGCCAGTGGAAGGGCCACAGCTGTTGGGTGTGCTTGTGAGGTCACAGCAGCCTCCGTTCCCTGTAAGCCAGATGCAGGCCCAAAGCTGCTGGCTGTGCTTGTCAGGTCACAGCAGTGCTATTGCCTGATAGGCCTGTGGCAGGCCCATAGCTGCTGGCTGTGTTTGTGAAGTCACAGCAGCCTCAGTACCTGATAGGCCCGTGGGAGGCCAATGGCTGCTTGGTGTGCTTGTGAGGTCACAGCAGCCTCTGTGCCTCATAGGCCAGTGGCGGCCCGTAGCTGCTGTTTGTTCTTGTAAGGTCACAGCAGTCCTATTTCCTGATAGGCCCGTGGCAGGCCTCTGTCTGCTGGCTGCCTTTTGAGGTCACATTTGTCTCTGTAACTTATAGGGCAATGGCAGGCCTCTGGCTCCTCACTGTGCTTGTGAGGTCACAGCAGCCTCAGTGCCTCATAGGCCAGTGGCAGGCCAATGGCTGCTGCCTGGGCTCGAGAGGTCACAGAAACCTCAGTGCTCAATAGGCTAGTTTCAAGCCCTTGGCTGCTGGCTGTGCCTCTGAGGTCAAATCAGCCTCAGTGCCTGAACGGCCCGTGGGAGACCAATGGCTGCTTGGTGTGCTTGTGAGGTCACAGCAGCCTCCGTTCCCTATAAGCCAGTGGCAGGCCCATAGCTACTGGCTGTGCTTGTCAGGTCACAGCATCCTATTGCCTGATAGGCCTGTGGCAGGCCCTTGCCTGCTGGCGGTGCTTGTGAAGTCACAGCAGCCTCAGTACCTGATAGGCCCGTGGGAGGCCAATGGCTGCTTGGTGTGCTTGTGAGGTCACAGCAGCCTCCATGCCTCATAGGCCAGTGGCAGGCCCGTAGCTGCTGGCTGTGCTTGTAACGTCACAGTAGTCCTATTTCCTGATAGGCCAGTGGCCGGCCTCTGTCTGCTGGCTGCCTTTTGAGGTCACATTTGTCTCTGTACCTTCTAGGGCAGTGGGAGGCCCCTGGCTACTCGCTGTGCTTGTGAGGTCACCTCAGGCTCCTTTTCCTGTAGGCCAGAGGGAGGCCAATGGCTGCTTGGTGTGCTGGTGAGGTCAAAGCAGCCTCAGTGCCTGTTTGGACAGTGGCAGGCCAATGGCTGCTGACTGTGCTTGTGAGGTCACATCAGCCTCTGTTCCCTATAGGCCAGTGGCAGGCCCATAGCTGCTGGCTGTGCTTGTCAGGTGACAACACTCCTAGAGCCTGATAGGCCAGCAGCAGGACCCTGGATGCTGACTGTGCTTGTGAGGTCACAGCAGCCTCCGTGCCTCATAGGCCAGTGGAGGCCCATAGCTGCTGTTTGTTCTTGTAAGGCCACAGCAGTCCTATTTCCTGATAGGCCCGTGGCAGACCTCTGTCTGCTGGCTGCCTTTCGAGGTCACATTTGTCTCTGTACCTTATACGCAATGGCAGGCCTCTAGCTCCTCGCTGTGCCTGTGAGGTCACAGCAGCCTCAGTGCCTCATAGGCCAGCAGCAGGCCCGTAGCTGCTGCCTGGGCTCGTGAGGTCACAGCAGCCTCAGTGCTTCACAGGCCAGTGGCAGGCCCCTGGCTGCTGGCTGTGCTTGTGAGGTTACAGAAGCCACAGTGCCTGATAGGCCAGTTCGAGGCCAATGACTGCTGGGTGGGCTTGTGAGGTCAGAGAAGCCTCAGTGCCCTATAGGGCAGTCGCAGGCCCATAGCTGCTGGCTGGGCTTCTGAGGTCACAGCAGCCTCCATGCCCTTGAGGGCAGTGGCAGGCCCCTGACTGTTTACTGTGCTTCTGAGTTGACAGCAGCGTCAGCGCCTCATCGGGCAGTGGGAGGCTAATGGCTGCTGCCTGTGCTTGTGAGGTCACAGCAGCCTCAGTGCCTCATAGGCCCGTGGGAGGCCAATGGCTGCTTGGTGTGCTTTTGAGGTCACAGCAGCCTCCATGCCTCATAGGCCAGTGGAAGGCCCGTAGCTGCTGTTTGTTCTTGTAAGGTCACAGCAGTCCTATTTCCTGATAGGCCAGTGGCAGGCCGCTGTCTGCTGGCTGCCTTTTGAGGTCACATTTGTCTCTGTACCTTATAGGGCAATGGCAGGCCTCTGGCTCCTTGCTGTGCTTGTGAGGTCACAGCAGCCTCAGTGCTGTACAGGCCAGTGGCAGGCCAATGGCTGCTGTCGGTGCTTGTGAGGTCACAGCAGCCTCAGTGCTTCACAGGCCCGTGGGAGGCCAATGGCTGCTGGCTGTGCTTGTGAGGTCACAGCAGCCTCCGTACCTCATAGGCCAGTGGCAGGACAATGGCTGCTGTTTGTTCTTGTTAGGTCACAGCAGCCTCCATTCCCTATAAGCCAGCAGCAGGCCCCTGGCTGCTGGCTGTGCTTGTCAGGTCACAGCAGTGCTATTGCCTGATAGGCCTGTGGCAGGCCCTTGACTGCTTGCTGTGCTTGTGAGGTCACAGCAGCCTCAGTACCTGATAGGCCCGTGAGAGGCCAATGGCTGCTTGGTGTGCTTGTGAGGTCACAGCAGCCTCCGTGCCTCATAGGCCAGTGGCAGGCCCGTAGCTGCTGTTTGTTCTTGTAACGTCACAGCAGTCCTATTTCCTGATAGGCCCGTGGCAGGCCTCTGTCTGCTGGCTGCCTTTTGAGGTCACATTTGTCTCTGCACCTTATAGGGCAGTGGGAAGCCCCTGGCTACTCGCTGTACTTGTGAGGTCACCTCAGGCTCCTTCTGCTGAAGGCCAGTGGCAGGCCCATAGCTGCTGGCTGTGCTTGTGAGGTCACAGCAGCCTCAGTGCCTCATAGGCCAGTGGCAGGCCCATTGCTGCTGGCTGTGCTTGTCAGATCACAACACTCCTAGAGCCTGACAGGCCAGCAGCAGGCCCTTGGCTGCTGACTGTGCTTGTGAGGTCACAGCAGCCTCCGTGCCTCATAGGCCAGTGGCAGGCCCGTAGCTGCTGTTTGTTCTTGTAACGTCACAGCAGTCCTATTTCCTGATACGCCCGTGGCAGGCCTCTGTCTGCTGGTTGCCTTTTGAGGTCACATTTGTCTCTGTACCTTATAGGGCAGTGGGAAGCCCCTAGCTCCTTGCTGTGCTTGTGAGGTCACCTCAGGCTCCTTTTGCTGTAGGCCAGTGGCAGGCCCATGGCTGCTGGCTGTGCTTGTCAGGTGACAACACTCCTAGAGCCTGATAGGCCAGCAGCAGGCCCCTGGCTGCTGACTGTGCTTGTGAGGTCACAGCAGCCTCAGTGCCTGATATGCCAGTGGCAGGCCCATATCTGCTGGCTGTGCTTGTCAGGTCACAGCAGTGCTATTTCCTGATAGGCCTGTGGCAGGCCTCTCTCTGCTGGCTGCCTTTTGAGGTCACATTTCTCTCTGTACCTTATAGGGCAGTGGGAAGCCCCTGGCTACTCGCTGTGCTTGTGAGGTCACCTCAGGCTCCTTTTGCTGTAGGCCAGTGGCAGGCCCATAGCTGCTGGCTGTGCTTGTCAGGTGACAACACTCCTAGAGCCTGATAGGCCAGCAGCAGGCCCCTGGTTGCTGACTGTGCTTGTGAGGTCACAGCAGCCTCAGTGCCTCATAGGCCAGTGGCAGGCCCATAGCTGCTGGTTGTGCTTGTCAGGTCACAGCAGCCTCCATTCCCTATAAGCCAGAGGCAGGCCCAAAGCTGCTGGCTGTGCTTGTCAGGTCACAGCAGTGCTATTGCCTGATAGGCCTGTGGCAGGCCCTTGGCTGCTGCCTGTGCTTGTGAGGTCACAGCAGCCTCAGTGCCTCATAGGCCCGTGGGAGGCCAATGGCTGCTTGGTGTGCTTTTGAGGTCACAGCAGCCTCCGTGCCTCATAGGCCAGTGGCAGGTCCGTAGCTGCTGTTTGTTCTTGTGAGGTCACAGCAGTCCTATTTCCTGATAGGCCTGTGGCAGGCCTCTGTCTGCTGGTTGCCTTTTGAGGTCACATTTTTCTCTGTACCTTATAGGGCAGTGGGAAGCCCCTAGCTCCTTGCTGTGCTTGTGAGGTCACCTCAGGCTCCTTTTGCTGTAGGCCAGTGGCAGGCCCATAGCTGCTGGCTGTGCTTGTCAGGTGACAACACTCCTAGAGCCTGATAGGCCAGCAGCAGGCCCCTGGCTGCTGACTGTGCTTGTGAGGTCACAGCAGCCTCAGTGCCTCATAGGCCAGTGGCAGGCCCATAGCTGCTGGCTGTGCTTGTCAGGTCACAGCAGTGCTATTTCCTGATAGGCCTGTGGCAGGCCTCTGTCTGCTGGTTGCCTTTTGAGGTCACATTTCTCTCTGTACCTTATAGGGCAGTGGGAAGCCCCTAGCTCCTTGCTGTGCTTGTGAGGTCACCTCAGGCTCCTTTTGCTGTAGGCCAGTGGCAGGCCCATAGCTGCTGGCTGTGCTTGTCAGGTGACAACACTCCTAGAGCCTGATCGGCCCGTGGCAGGCCCCTGGCTGCTGACTTGCTTGTGAGGTCGCAGCAGCCTCAGTGCCTCATAGGCCAGTGGAAGGGCCACAGCTGTTGGGTGTGCTTGTGAGGTCACAGCAGCCTCCGTTCCCTGTAAGCCAGATGCAGGCCCAAAGCTGCTGGCTGTGCTTGTCAGGTCACAGCAGTGCTATTGCCTGATAGGCCTGTGGCAGGCCCATAGCTGCTGGCTGTGTTTGTGAAGTCACAGCAGCCTCAGTGCCTGATAGGCCCGTGGGAGGCCAATGGCTGCTTGGTGTGCTTGTGAGGTCACAGCAGCCTCTGTGCCTCATAGGCCAGTGGCGGCCCGTAGCTGCTGTTTGTTCTTGTAAGGTCACAGCAGTCCTATTTCCTGATAGGCCCGTGGCAGGCCTCTGTCTGCTGGCTGCCTTTTGAGGTCACATTTGTCTCTGTAACTTATAGGGCAATGGCAGGCCTCTGGCTCCTCACTGTGCTTGTGAGGTCACAGCAGCCTCAGTGCCTCATAGGCCAGTGGCAGGCCAATGGCTGCTGCCTGGGCTCGAGAGGTCACAGAAACCTCAGTGCTCAATAGGCTAGTTTCAAGCCCTTGGCTGCTGGCTGTGCCTCTGAGGTCAAATCAGCCTCAGTGCCTGAACGGCCCGTGGGAGACCAATGGCTGCTTGGTGTGCTTGTGAGGTCACAGCAGCCTCCGTTCCCTATAAGCCAGTGGCAGGCCCGTAGCTGCTGGCTGTGCTTGTGAGGTGACAACACTCCTAGAGCCTGATAGGCCAGCAGCAGGCCCCTGGCTGCTGGCTGCGCTTGTGAGGTCACAGCAGCCTCAGTGCCTCATAGGCCAGTGGCAGGCCCATTGCTGCTGGCTGTGCTTGTGAGGTCACAGCAGCCTCCTTTTCCTATAGGCCAGTGGCAGGCCCGTAGCTGCTGTTTGTTCTTGTAAGGTCACAGCAGTCCTATTTCCTGATAGGCCCGTGGCAGGCCCCTGTCTGCTGGCTGCCTTTTGAGGTCACATTTGTCTCTGTACCTTATAGGGCAGTGGGAAGCCCCTGGCTACACGCTGTGCTTGTGAGGTCACCTCAGGCTCCTTTTCCTGTAGGCCAGCCAATGGCTGCTTGGTGTGCTGGTGATGTCAGAGGAGGCTGAGTGCCTCTCTGGACAGTGGAAGGCCAATGGCTGCTCGCTGCCTTTTGAGGTCACATTTGTCTCTGTACCTTATAGGACAGTGGGAGGCCTCTGGCTACTCGCTGTGCTTGTTTTGTCACATCAGCCTCTGTTCCCTATAGGCCAGTGGCAGGCCCATAGCTGCTGGCTGTGCTTGTCAGGTGACAACACTCCTAGAGCCTGATAGGCCAGCAGCAGGCCCCTGGCTGCTGACTGTGCTTGTGAGGTCACAGCAGCCTCCGTGTCTCATAGGCCAGTGGAGGCCCGTAGCTGCTGTTTGTTCTTGTAACGTCACAGTAGTCCTATTTCCTGATAGGCCAGTGGCCGGCCTCTGTCTGCTGGCTGCCTTTTGAGGTCACATTTGTCTCTGTACCTTATAGGGCAATGGCAGGCCTCTAGCTCCTCGCTGTGCCCGTGAGGTCACAGCAGTCTCAGTGCTTCACAGGCCAGTGGCAGGCCCGTAGCTGCTGGCTGTGCTTGTGAGGTTACAGAAGCCACAGTGCCTGATAGGCCAGTTCGAGGCCAATGACTGCTGGGTGGGCTTGTGAGGTCAGGGAAGCCTCAGTGCCCTATAGGGCAGTGGCAGGCCCATAGCTGCTGGCTGGGCTTCTGAGGTCACAGCAGCCTCCATGCCCTTGAGGGCAGTGGCAGGCCCCTGACTGTTTACTGTGCTTCTGAGTTGACAGCAGCGTCAGCGCCTCATCGGGCAGTGGGAGGCTAATGGCTGCTGCCTGTGCTTGTGAGGTCACAGCAGCCTCAGTGCCTCATAGGCCCGTGGGAGGCCAATGGCTGCTTGGTGTGCTTTTGAGGTCACAGCAGCCTCCATGCCTCATAGGCCAGTGGAAGGCCCGTAGCTGCTGTTTGTTCTTGTAAGGTCACAGCAGTCCTATTTCCTGATAGGCCAGTGGCCGGCCTCTGTCTGCTGGCTGCCTTTTGAGGTCACATTTGTCTCTGTACATTATAGGGCAGTGGGAGGCCCCAGGCTACTCGCGGTGCTTGTGAGGTCACCTCAGGCTCCTTTTCCTGTAGGCCAGAGGGAGGCCAATGGCTGCTTGGTGTGCTGGTGAGGTCACAGCAGCCTCAGTGCCTGTTTGGACAGTGGTAGGCCAATGGCTGTTGACTGTGATTGTGAGGTCACATCAACCTCTGTTCCCTATAGGCCAGTGGCAGGCCCATAGCTGCTGGCTGTGCTTGTCAGGTGACAACACTCCTAGAGCCTGACAGGCCAGCAGCAGGCCCCTGGCTGCTGACTGTGCTTGTGAGGTCACAGCAGCCTCCGTGTCTCATAGGCCAGTGGAGGCCCGTAGCTGCTGTTTGTTCTTGTAAGGTCACAGCAGTCCTATTTCCTGATAGGCCCGTGGCAGGCCTCTGTCTGCTGGCTGCCTTTTGAGGTCACATTTGTCTCTGTACCTTATAGGGCAATGGCAGGCCTCTGGCTCCTCGCTGTGCTTGGGAGGTCACAGCAGCCTCAGTGCTGTATAGGCCAGTGGCAGGCCAATGGCTGCTGTCTGTGCTGGTGAGGTCACAGCAGCCTCAGTGCTTCACAGGCCAGTGGCAGGCCCCTGGCTGCTGGCTGTGCTTGTGAGGTTACAGAAGCCTCAGTGCCTGATAGGCCAGTTCGAGGCCAATGACTGCTGGGTGGGCTTGTGAGGTCAGAGAAGCCTCAGTGCCCTATAGGGCAGTCGCAGGCCCATAGCTGCTGGCTGGGCTTCTGAGGTCACAGCAGCCTCCATGCCCTTGAGGGCAGTGGCAGGCCCCTGACTGTTTACTGTGCTTCTCAGTTGACAGCAGTGTCAGCGCCTCATCAGGCAGTGGGAGGCTAATGGCTGTTTGGTGTGCTTGTGAGGTCACAGCAGCCTCAGTGCCCTATAGGGCAGTGGCAGGCCCTTGGCTGCTGGCTGTGCTTTTCAGGTCACAGCAGCCTCAGTGCCTCATAGGCCCGTGGGAGGCCAATGGCTGCTTGGTGTGCTTGTGAGGTCACAGCAGCCTCAGTGCCTCATAGGCCAGTGGAAGGCCCGTAGCTGCTGTTTGTTCTTGTAAGGTCACAGCAGTCCTATTTCCTGATAGGCCTGTGGCAGGCCTCTGTCTGCTGGCTGCCTTTTGAGGTCACATTTGTCTCTGTACCTTATAGGGCAGTGGGAAGCCCCTGGCTACTCGCTGTGCTTGTGAGGTCACCTCAGGCTCCCTTTGCTGTAGGCCAGTGGCAGGCCCATAGCTGCTGACTGTGTTTGTGAGGTCACAGCAGCCTCAGTGCCTGATAGGCCCGTGGGAGGCCAATGGCTACTCGCTGTGCTTGAGAGGTAGCAGCAGCATCAGTGCCTCATAGGCCAGTGGCAGGCCCACAGCTGCTGGCTGTGCTTGTCAGGTCACAGCAGTCCTATTGCCTCATAGGCTAGTGGCAGGCCCTTGGCTGCTGGCTGTGCTTGTGAGGTCACAGCAGCCTCAGTGCCTCATAGGCCCATGGGAGGCCCATAGCTGCTGGCTGGCCTTCTGAGGTCACAGCAGTCCTATTGCCTGATAGGCCAGTGGCAGGCCTCTGCGTTTTGGGTGCATTTTGAGGTCACCTTTGTTTCAGTGCCTCATCAGGCAGTGGGATGCCCATGGCTGCTGACTCTGCTTGTGAGCTCACGGAAGTACCAGTGCCTGACAGGCCGGTGGCAGGCCCCTGGTGGCTTCCTGTCCTTGTGAGGTCACATCAGCCTCTGTGTCTGATAGGGCAGTGGAAGGTGTTGTAGAGGCCTCCAAGTGCCTTTTTTGCGGTGCAGGGGCCACCAAGTGCCCTTTTTTGTTGTGCTGGGGCCTCAGGGTGCATTTTTTTGCAGTGTAGTAGCCTCGAAGTGCATTTCTTTGCAATATAGGGGCTTCCGAGTGCCTTTTTTTGTGGTGCTGGGGCCTCCAAGTGCCTTTATTTCCAGTGTACAGGCCTCCAAGTGCCTCTTTTTCCAGTGCAGGAGCCTCCGAGTGACTTTTTTGGTGGTGCTGGTCCCTCCGAGTGCCTTGTTTCACATTGTAGCAGCCCCCGAGTGCCTTTTATTGTGCTGTAGGGGCAACCGAGTTCCTTTTCTTGTGGTTCAGGGCCCTCCGAGTGCCTTCTTTTGTGGTGCGGGGCCCTCCGAGTGCCTTTGTTTCTGGTGCAGGGGCCTCCGAGTGCCTTTTTTTGCATTGTAGCAGCCCCCAAGTGCCTTTTATTGTGCTGTAGGGGCCTCCGAGTGCCTTTTTTCCCAGTGTAGGGGCAGCCGAGTGCCTTTTTTTGTGGTGTGGTCCTCCAAGTGCCTTTCTTTTGTGGTGTCGGGGCCTCTGAGTGCATTTTCTTTTGTGGTGCACTGGCCTCCAAGTGCCCTGTTTTTCAGTGCACTGGCCTCTGAGTGCCTTTTTTTGCGGTGCAGGGGCTACTGAGTGCCTTTTTTTGCAATGTGTGGGCCTCAGGGTGCATTTCTTTGCAGTGTAGTAGCCTCCAAGTACCCTTTTTTGCAATGTGGGGGCCACCGAGTGCCTTTCTTGGTGGTGTAGCAGCCTCCGAGTGCCTTTTTCTGTGGTGCAGGAGCCTCTGGGTGCCTTTTTTTCCAGTGCAAGGGCAGCTGAGTGCCTTTTTTTGGGCTGCAGGGCCCTCTGAGTGCCTTTCTTTCCGGTGTAGGGGCATCAGAGTGCCTCTTTTCGCATTGTAGCAGCCCCCGAGTGCCTTTTTTTGTGGTGTCGGTGCCACCGAGTGCCTTTTTTTGTGGTGCAGGGGCCTCAGGGTGCATTTTTTTGCAATGTAGTAGCTTCCAAGTGCCTTTTTTTGCAATGTAGGGGCTTCCGAGTGCCTTTTTTGGTCACGCCGGGCCCCCCGAATGCCTTGTTTCACATTGTAGCAGCCCCTGAGTGCATCTGTTTGTGCTGTCGGGGCCACCCAGTACCTTTTTTTGTGGTGTGGTCCTCCGAGTGCCTTTTTTTTTGTGGTGTAGACGCCTCCGAGTGCCTTTTTTTCCATTTCATGTGCCTCTGTGTGCCTTTATTTCCGGTGTACAGGCCTGCAAGTGCCTCTTTTTCCAGTGCAGGAGCCTCCGAGTGCCTCTTTTGGTGGTGCAGAGGCCTCCAAGTGCTTTGTTTCGCCTTGTAGCAGTCCCCGAGTGCCTTTTTTTGCGGTGTAGGAGCCACTGAGTGCCTTTTTCTGGCGTGTAGAGGCCTCCGAGTGCCTTTTTTCCCAGTGTAGGGGCAGTCAAGTGCCTCTTTTGTGGTGCAGGGCCCTCTGAGTGCCTTTCTTTCCAGTGTCGGGGCCACCGAGTGCCTTTTATTGCAGTGCAGGGGCTACTAAGTGCCTTTTTTTGCTGTGCGTCGGCCTCAGGGTGCATTTCTTTGCAGTGTAGTAGCCTCCTAGTGCCTTTTTTTGCAATGTGGGGGCCACCAAGTGCCTTTCTTGGTGGTGTAGTGGCCTCTGAGTGCCTTCTTTTGTGGTGCAGGAGCCTCCAAGTGCCTTTTTTTCTGGTGTACAGGCCTGCAAGTGCCTCTTTTTCCAGTGCAGGGGCCTCCGAGTGCCTCTTTTGGTTCTGTCGGGCCCTCCAAGTCCCTTGTTTCACATTGTAGCAGCCCCCGAGTGCCTTTTTCTGTGCTGTAGGAGCCACCGAGTTCCTTTCCCTGTGGTTCAGGGGCCTCCGAGTGCTGTTATTTTGGGGTGTGTGGTCCTCCATGTATCTTTTCTTGCGGTGTAGTGGCCCCGAGTGCCTTTTCTTGTGGTTCGGGGGCCTCCAAGTGCCTTATGTTCCATTGCAGGGGCCTCTGAGTGCCTTTCTCTGCGGTGTAGCGGCCTCCAAGTGCCTTTTTTTGCGGTGTACAGGCCTGCAAGTGCCTCTTCTCCCAGTGCAGGAGCCTCCGAGTGCCTCTTTTCATGGTGCCGGGCCCTCCCAGTGCCTTGTTTCACATTGTGGCAGCCCCCGAGTGCCTTTTTTTGCAGTGTAGGGGCCACTGAGTGCCTTTTCTGGGGTATAGAGTCCTCCAGGTGCCTGTTTTTCCACTGTAAGGGCAGCTGAGTGCCTTTTTTTGTGCTGCAGGGCCCTCTGAGTACCTTTCTTTCCAGAATAGGGGCATCGGAGTGCCTGTTTTCACATTGTAGCAGCCCCCGAGTGCCTTCTTTTGTGGTGTCGGGGCCACCGAGTTCCTTTTTTTGTGGTGCAGGGGCCTCCAAGTGCCTTTGTTTGAGGTGCACTGTTGTCTGAGTGACTTTTCTTGCAGTGAAGGGGCATCTAAGTGCCTTTTTTCAGGTCTAGCCACCTCCAAGTGCCTATTTTTGCGATGCAGGCTCCCAAAGTGCCTTTTTTTCCAGTATAGTGTCCTCCATGGGCATATTTTTGCAGTGCATTGCCTCCTAGTGCCCTTTTTTTTCCCAGTACTTATGCCTCCAAGTGCCTTTTTTCTGTTATGGTCCTTCAACGTTCTGTGATATCACTTTACCCTCTGCCTGAAATGATATTGTCAGGCCCACCACTGCTGGATGAGATAGTCATGTCACTTCTGCCTCACGGCCTGGTAGGCCAGTCAGGCCCATCAGTCCTTGCTCTGCTTGTGAGGTTGCTTCTGCCTCTGTGCTTGATAGGCCAGTGGCAGGGCCATGCCTCCTGGCTGGGCTTGTGAGGATACTTGTGTCTCCATGCCAAAAAGGGCAGTGGCAGGCCCATGGTTGCTGGTCTGCTTGGGTGTTCCCTTCTTTCTCCGTGCTTGATGCGCCATGGCAGGCCCTTCACTGCTGGCTGTGCTTGTGAGGTCCCTTTGACCTCAGGGCCTGATGAGGCACTCAGAGCGCCATGAGTCCTGCTTGTGCTTCTGAGCTCACTTCTGCCTCAGTGCCTGATTGGCAAGTGGCGGGCCACTGGCTGCTTGCTGAGCTAGTGAGGTCATTTTTACCAGCAGCCCTAAACTTAGCGCTACGGGAGGTTCAGAATCCTCCGTGACAGCCTCTAGGACTATTGCCAGTGGAAATTCTTTTGGGGAGACCTTTAGCCACAGTGGGCAACTCAGGCTAAAAGCAACCGCTTGGGTGGAGATGAGCGAATTACACTTACAAAAGGTAGGGCAAAAGCTCAGTGGGCCCACTCAGTACCAGGTGGCGTGCAAGCACACGCTATCCAGCCTGGACATAAGGGGTTGGTACAGATAGTCACCTGAAAGTCCGAAGTGCAACCAAATCGCGGGAGGCCCCTACACTGTACTGTGGAGTTCTTATTTCACTGTTAAACTTCCAGGGAAAGAAAATTGGCTCTAGTCAGATGTAAAGTGGCTGAGTGGACCGGAAGCTCTTGGAAGCACCACATGAGCTAAGCCGTCCGGGACATTAAATGTTACAAAGTGTGGCGTGTAACACTTGTGTTGTTAGTTGTTGTCGTGACCTTTGTGCTTGCACTGGAGTATTGTTTAACCGCCCTAGCAAAAAACCAAGCTGCAAGTAAAAAATGTGTTGTAGCCAAAATCGAGGAGAAGCAATTTGGGAAGCAAATGAGGAATGCTCTTGTTCCTACTTGTATCAAATAGCGCATCCACAGAGTTGACAGCATGTTGCAGTGCCTACCACGTTGAAGGTGAGGCAAAAGCCCTGGAGGAGCATCCCATACGGATAGAAATGGGACCAAGACGTTACCCAAACTGAGAAGTCCAGTGTGTCACTAACTACAAATTGTAGTGACTCTGGCCTGGTGCCGGAGAGATGATTGCACTGAGAACTTCCGCCTTCCATTGCCCGGGTCCCGGCAGACCCCAGTGATGTGTTCTAACGACCGCTCTTGTAATGGGAGTGTAACTTGTAAGTCTACTCCATTAGTTCTACCCTGCACTCTCAGGAGCGGGCTTTCAGCACTCTCTCCTGCTTTAACCACTTCCCCAATGCTCTCCATTTTACCTTTCCCTGCGGTCACTGCAGGAACAGCCCGACCATCTCCGCAGAGCTCCCACGCAGTTAAATCAACCGGAACACAAAAGTTACTGTTGAACCCTTTGTGGTCTCTAAAACTTGTAGCGTTACTCAGGCAAGAGAACATGTCTATGATTAAACCATCCTGTCTGCCATTTTTAAATATAGCTTACAGCGCATGGCTGGAATGGTTACGCAAGCGGACCTGACACACCAAATGGCGAGAAAGAAAGGATGTCAGTGGTGTTACAGGGCCAGGATTAGGAGTTCTAAATAGCATCGATGCTGAGGCATTAGTGAATAAGTAAGTGCCACAAACAGAGATGTGTCTACATTAGCAAAGCCATTACGATCATCTCTGTTACCTCTTGGACGTAATCAACGGTGCTCCTCTCAGATTTCTACCTCAGTGGGAGCTCAAAGAAGGCAAGCTCATCAGCTTCCTTAGTTGCATCAGGAGGAGCTGAAACTAATGTTTCTTTGGCGGTCCATTGTATCCAAGCCAAATGGACACAATCCGGACCAGTTGCAACAACTCGGGCAGGTGAGAAAGGGCTCCTACCCAGTGAAATTCGCAAAGCAGGACTCCTTCCAAAGGAGTTCAATATTAAGGAATCTTGGACTGCCACCATCTAGAGTTAATCAGAGTCAGGCCCGGGCAGCCCCATGACATTGCCTCCCGTGCCTCGCTTACACCACGTCCACTCACAGCTGCCTCCTAAGACTGCCCACCTGCTCAGCTGCCTGTCTGAACAGCCCACGCTGACCGGCAAGAGCTGTTGCCAAGCAAGCTTGACCTGCATGCGTAGGGCAGCCCCACAGCACTTTCACAGCTGCCTTCCTCGCCGGTTGACACTTACAGCAGGGCTATTCTCCCTGAACGCCTAGGAGTGCCACACTGCTCCAACGCCTCCACTGACAGTCAGGGCTCACAGGCGGGAGCTAGTCCCAGCCAAGCTTGCCCTGCATGCCTAAGGCAGTCCCACAACAGGATAACGGCGTGCCTTCTTCTCTTGTCATTAATAGCACTGCTATTCCCGCCTTCCTCCTAGCAATGCCACATTGCTCAAATGCCTGTCCAACGAGCAAGGGCTGCTAGGCAAGAGCGCGGGTATGCGAAACTAGCCTTGGGCAGCCCCACAAGAGGTACCCATCTCGCCTTCCTCCCCCGTCAACAATTACAGCAGGCGTACTCACAGCTTCCTCCTAAGAATGCCCAGCTGCTCAGACGCCTGTCCGAACAGCAAGGGCCGCTAGGCAAGAGCTCTGGGCATGCCAAGCTTGCCTCGGGCAGCCCACAGCATATTCCCTGCTCTCTTTGTAGGTGAGGGCCTTTTGGCCTTTACCCCCGGCTACTCCCAACTTAGTCCTAAGAATGCCAAAATGCTCAGATGCCTTTGCGAGCAAGCAGGGCTCAAAAGCAAGAGCTCGTCCCCACCACACAAAACCTGCTAAGCCACAGCAGGCCCACTACACCTTCACAGTTGCCTTCCTCTCCTGTCCACACTTAAAGGATGCGTACTCACGCCTTACTCCGAGGAGTGCCACATTGCGCAAACGCCTCTCTCTTTTCTGTCAGTCCTCACAGGCAAGAATTCTGGACACAAGTTGGAAAAGAGCTTCTGGCAGCCGCACAAGATATGCGCAGCTCACCGTTCACTTGTGTTGCCGATCACACCAGGCATACTCAGCGCTTCCTCCAATGAATGCCAGAAAAGTCAGTGGCGCGTCCAAGCAGCCAGGGCTCACAGACAAGAGCCTTCATCCCTAAGGCCACTGCACAGTATTTTCCTGAGTGGCCATCCTCGCCTGGCAAAACAGAGGGGCTTGCTCGCTCTAAGTGTGGCGGGAAGAGGTGGGCAAGCTGCGAACCTGTTGTAGAGCTGCCTTAGATATGCAGCTCAAGCCTGTGAACGCTGGCTGTTCGGACAGCCGTCGGAGCAGTCTGTCGGGCTTAGGAAGAAGCTGTGAGTACGCCTGGTGTAACTGTCGACAGGGGAGGTTGGTGAGCCCGGCTCGTTTTGTGGCCCTGCCAGAGACAATCTTCTCCTGCCCAGATCTCTTGCCTATGAGTGCCGGCTCTCCGGAGAAGCCTCTGAGCAGCCGAGCCCTGTTAAGAGTAAGCATGGTGTAATTGTTGATGGGGAGGATGGCGAAATGTGACTTCCAGAGACAAGCTTGTTGTGCCAAGAATGCTCGCCTGTAAGTAATGACAGGGAGAAAGGCATCTGAGCAGTGTGCCACTCCTAGTAGTAGGCTGGGAACCGGCGCGCTGTAACTGTCAGCAGGCGAAGAAGGCAAGTCGTGAAGGTGTTGTGGAGCTGCCCTAAGCATGCAGTGCAAGCTTGCTGGGGCAACTCTTTTGCCTGTGAGCTCTGGCTGTTCGGACAGTCGTCTGAGCAGTCTGGCATTCTTAGGCAGAAGCTGTGAGTACGCCTGGTGTAATTGTCGATGGGAGGATGGCGAGACGGGCTCATTTTGCTGTGCTCCCAGAGACAAGCTTGTCGTGACCAGCGCTCTTGCCCGTGAGCTTTCTAAAGCGTAAGCCTGGTGTAATTGTCGACAGGTCTCACAGGCAAGAGTGATGGCCTCCCCCCGCCCCAGGATTGCTCTGCATGCTTAGGGCAGCCCGACAACACATTCACAGCTGCCTTCCTCGCCGGTCAACACTTACAGCAGGGCTATTCCCTCCGAACGCCTAGGAGTGCCACACTGCTCCAACGCCTCCACTGACAGTCAGGGCTCACAGGCAGGAGTTAGTCCCAGCCAAGCTTGCCCTGCATGCCTAAGGCAGTCCCACAACAGGATAACGGCTTGCCTTCTTCTCCTGTCGACATTAAAAGCACGTCGGCTCCCACCTTCCTCCTAGCAATGCCACATTGCTCAAATGCCTGTCCAACGAGCAAGGGCTGCTGGGCATGCCAAGCTTCCCTTTGGCAGCCCACAAAATATTCCCTTGCTCTCTTCCTAGGTGCGCGCCTTTTGGCCCTTTACACCACGGCTACTCACAAGCCTTACTCCTGAGAATGCCGGCTGGCTCCGACACCCGTCGTGGCAGAAGTGGATTCAGAGGGAGAGCTCTGGGCACTACAGGCTTGCCTCGGGCAGCCTCACAAAAAAATCCAGGGCTCGCTTTCCTTCCCTGCGGACATTACAGCAGCACTAATCCCACCTCACTCCTGGGAGAGGCAAAGGTATTACATGCCTCTCCCACTTCTCAGCACTCACAGGCAAGCGTTCAAGTCACACCAAACTGGCTTCCGGCAGTCTCGCAAAAAGCCCCCCTCTCGCCATCCTCCTCCATCGATAAGAAGACCAGGCCAACTCAAAGCTTCCTCCTAAGAATGCCAGAAGACTCAGATACAGCCAAGGCTCACAGGCAAGAGCTCTTCCCAAGCAAGATTCATCTTCATCCCTAAGGCCACCGCACAGCACGTTCACAAGTGGCCTTCCTCTCCTGGCGCCACTTACAGCGGGGCTTGCTTGCTCTAAGTGTGGCGAGAAGAGGTAGGCAAAGTGCACATCTGTTGTAGAGCCGCCTTAGATATGCAGCTCAGGTGTGTGAGCTCTGACTATCCGGGAAGGTGTCAGAGCAGTCTGGCATTCTAAGGAGGAAGTTGTGAGTACGGCTGTTGCAATTGTCGAAGGGGAGG
This sequence comes from Dromaius novaehollandiae, assembly GCF_036370855.1. Lineage (NCBI taxonomy): Eukaryota > Metazoa > Chordata > Aves > Casuariiformes > Dromaiidae > Dromaius > Dromaius novaehollandiae. Next base: position 1,624,756 of record NC_088105.1, read on the forward strand.
AGGGCGAGATGAGGTTTCTTGTGAGCTTCGAGAGACAAGCTTGTCATGTCCGCAGCGCTTGCCTGTGCGTACTGACGAGGAGAGAGCCGTTTGAGCAGTGTGGCACTCCTAGCAGTAAGGTGGAATAGGCCTGCTGTACGTGCCGACAGGCAAAGGAAGGGAGCCGGGAATGTGGTGTTGGGCTGCCCTGAGCATGCGGAGCAAGCTTGCTGGGGCAGTGCTCTTCCCTGTGAGCGCAGTCGACAATTACAGCAGGCTGAATCTGAAGAAAGCAAGCCTGCTCAGATGCCTCTCTGGACAGGGCTGCAGTCACAGGCGAGCGCTCTGGACACAACAAGCTTCTTTCTGGCAGTCCCACTGGAAGTCCACATCTCGCCTTCCTCCCCGTCGGCAATTACACCAGGCATACTCAGAGCTTCCTCCTAAGAATGCCAGACTGCTAAGACACCTGTCCGAACAGCCTGGGCTCTGGCCACCGCACAGCACGTTCCCAAGTGGCCGTTCTCTGCTGGCAGCACGTAAAGCGGGGCTTGCTTGTTCTAAGTGCGGAGAGAAGAGGTAGGCAAACTGCGAACCTTTTGGAGAGACGCAGAGCAACGTTGTGAGCTCTGGTTGTTCGGACAACCGTCTGGCATTCTTAGGCGGAAGCTTTGAGTATGCCTAGTCTTATTATCGATGGGGAGGATGGCGAGACGGACTCGTCTTGTAGGGCTGCCCGAGAAAGCTTGTCATGCCCAGAGCTCATGCCTGTGGGAAAAGACATGGGAGAGACGTTTAAACAATGTGACACTCCTAGCAGTAAGGTGGGCATTGCCAACACAGGGGAAGGCGAGAAGGGGAACTTTTTGCGAGACTGCTTGAAGCAAGCTGGCTGTGCCCAGAGCTCTTGCCTGTGAACTCCTGCTGGTCCAAGAGGCATCGAGCAGCCTGGCATACTTAGGAAGAAGCTGTGCGTGCACTGTTGCAATTGTCGACGGGCGAGATGGGGGCTTCAAGAGACAACCTTTTCGTGCCTAGAGCGCTTGCCTGTGTGTACTGGCGAGGAGAGAGGTGTTTGAGCAGTGTGGCATTCCTAGCAGTAAGGCGGGAATAGGCCTGCTGTATGTGTCGACGGGCAAAGAACGCGAGCCGGGAACGTGTTGTGGGACTGGGCTAAGCATGAGGAGCAAGCTTGGTGGGGCAGCTCTCTTGCCTGTGAGTGCAGTCGACAACTACACCAGGCTGACTCCTAAGGAAGCCATCCTGCTCGGACACCTGTCCAGAGAGCCGCCACTCATGGGCAAGAGGTCTGGGCACGCCAAGCTTGTCTCTGGCAGCCCTGCGAGATGACCCGGCTCTCCGCCGACACTTACAGCAGGCGTATTCAAAGCCTCCTCCTAAGAATGCCAGACTTCTCAGACAACTGTCCGAACACCCAGGCCTCGCAGACGCTGTCGACACTGCAGTTGCATCGTACTGCTGGGAGTGCAACTCTGCTCAAACGTGTATCTCGCCCCTGTCAGTACTCACAGTCAAGCGCTCTGGGCACGACAAGCTTGTCTCTCGAAGCTCTGCCCATCTCGCCATCCTCCCCGTGGACACTTACACCACATCCACTCACAGCTTCTTCCAAAGAATGCCCGCCTGCTCTGCTGCCTGTACGAACAGCCAGCGCTCACAGGCCAGACCTCTGGGCAGGACAAGCTTCCATCTGGAAGGGGTTCAGAGGCAAGAGCTCTGGGCAAGCCAGTTGTGCTTCCGGCAGCCTCGCGAAACGCCCCTTTCTCGCCATCCGCCCCTCGATTATAACACCAGGCCAACTCAAAGCTTCCTCCTATGAATGCCAAAATGCTCAGACGCCTGCCCGAACAGCCAGCGTTCACAGGCAAGAGCTCTTCCCAAGCACACTTGACTTCTATCCCTAGGGCAGCCGCACAGCCCGTTCACGGGGGGGGGCCTTTCCTCTCCTGGCGACACTTACAGCGGGGCTTGCTTACGCTGTGTGGAGGTAGGCAAAGTGCGAAACTGTTGTAGAGCCGCCTTAGATATGCAACTCAAGCCTGTGAGCTCTGGCTGTTCAGACAGGCAGCTGAGCAGGCTGGCATTCTTAGGAGGCAGCTGTGAGAAAGCCTGGTGCAATTGTCGACGAGGGAGGATGGAGAATCAGCCTTGCCCATGGGCCGTCCCGAGACAAGATTGTTGTGTCCAGAGCTCTTGCCCATGAGTGCCGGCTCTCCGGACAGGCGTCCCAGCAAGCTTACTTTCTTAGGAGTCAGCCTGGTGTAACTGTCGACTGCGCTCACAGGCAAGAGAGCTGCCCAGCAAGCTTGCTCCGCATGCTCAGGGCAGCCCAACAACATGTTCCCGGCTCCCCTTCTTTGCCCGTCAACACATGCAGCAGCCTATTCCCGCCTTACTGCTAGGAGTGCCACACTGCTCAAACGCTTCTCTCCTCGTCAGTACTCACAGGCGAGCGCTGTGGAAATGACAAGCTTGTCTCTGGCCGCTCCACAACACGAGCTTGTCTCTGGGAGCACAGCAAAATGAGCCCGTCTCGCCATCCTCCCCATCGACAATTACACCAGGTGTCCTCATAGCTTCCTCCTTAGAATGCCAGACTGCTCATCTGCCTGTCCGAACAGCCAGAGCTCACAGACCCGAGCTGCACATCTAAGCCAGCTCTCCAACAGTTTCGCTGTTTGCCTGCCTCTTCTCCCAGCACAGAGCAAGCAAGTCCCTCTGTAAGTGCCGCCAGGAGAGGCGGTCTGAGACAGCAAGCTTTCATAGGAAAGAGCTCTGGGCATGCCAAGATTTCCTCAGGCAGCCCCGCAGAACGTGCCCATGACTACCACCCCTCCACATCGACCTGGTCGACACACCACTTCTGCTCGCACCTTATTCTGAAGAATGCTAAAATACTCAGTCACCTGTCCGAAAAGGAAAGGCTCACAGGCAAGCGCTCTGGGCAAGGACAGCTTTCTTCGGGCATTGTCGCCAAAATTCCCAGTCTCGCCTTATTCGCCTGTCGACGATAACACAAGGCCTTTTCCCACCTTAAGCCTATTTTGTGCTACACTGCTTAAACGCCTCTCCCACCTGTCAGAATGCACAGGCATGAGATCTGGGCACGACAAGCTTGTCTTGCACCGCCCCATCAGATGAGCCCGTCTCGCCAGCCTCCCCGTTGACAATTACACCAGACGTACTCACAACTGCCTCCAGAGTGCCAGACTGCTCTGACACCTTTCCGAATAGCCAGCGCTCACAGACTTGCTCTGCATATCTAAGGCGGCTCTACAACAGGTTTGCACTTTGCCTACCTCTTCTCTCCTCACCACAGAGCAAGCAAACCCCGCTGTATGTGTCGCCAGGATAGGAAGGCCCCCCCCGGCTGGTGAATGTGCTGTGCAGTGGCCTTAGGGATGAAGGGCCTGCTTGCTTGGGAAGAGCTCTTGCCTGTGAGCCCTGGCTGTATCTGAGTCTTCTGGCATTCTTAGGAGAAAGCTTCGAGTTGGCCTGGTCTTCTTATCGATGAAGGAGGATGGCGAGAGGGGGGCTTTTTGCGAGACTGCCGGAAGCCAGTTTGGTGTGCCCAGAGCTCTTGCCTGTGAGTGCTGAAAAGTGGGAGAGGCGGGTGATACTTGTGGCACGCCTAGGAGTGAGGTGGGAAGAGGCCTGCTGTATGTGTCCACAGGGACGGAAAGCGGGCCCTGGATTTTTTTCTGATGCTGCCCGAAGCAAGCCTGTCGTGCCAGCACATTCGCCTCTGAACCCATTTCTGCTCTTTGGACAGGCGTCTGAGCACGCTGGCATTCTTAGGAGAAAGCCTTGTGTAATTGTTGACTGGGGAGGATGGTGCGCTGGTATGTCTTCTGGAGCTGCCAGAAGCTCTTTTCCAGCTGGTGTCCAGAATTCTTGCTTGTGCGTACTGACGCGGAGAGAAGCATTGGAGCAGTGTGGCACTCCGAGCAGTAAGCTGGGAGTAGGCCTGCTGTAAGTGTCAAGAAGCAAAGAAGGCGAGACGTGGACGCAGAAGAACTGAAGAACTCTTGCCTGTGAGTGCTGCGAAGTGGGAGAAACATGTGATACCTGTGCCTATCTCAGGAGTGAGGTGGGATTAGTGCTGCTGTAATGTCCACAGGGAAGGAAAGCGAGACCTGGATTTTTTTGTGAGGCTGCCCGAGGCAAGCCTGTAGCGCCCAGAGCTCTCCCTCTGAATCCACTTCTGCCACGACGGGTGTCGGAGCCAGCCGGCATTCTCAGGAGTAAGGCTTGTGAGTAGCCGTGGTGTAAAGGGCCAAAAGGCGCGCACCTAGGAAGAGAGCAAGGGAATATTTTGTGGGCTGCCAAAGGGAAGCTTGGCATGCCCAGCAGCCCTTGCTCGTTGGACAGGCATTTGAGCAATGTGGCATTGCTAGGAGGAAGGTGGGAGCCGACGTGCTTTTAATGTCGACAGGAGAAGAAGGCAAGCCGTTATCCTGTTGTGGGACTGCCTTAGGCATGCAGGGCAAGCTTGGCTGGGACTAACTCCTGCCTGTGAGCCCTGACTGTCAGTGGAGGCGTTGGAGCAGTGTGGCACTCCTAGGCGTTCGGAGGGAATAGCCCTGCTGTAAGTGTTGACCGGCGAGGAAGGCAGCTGTGAATGTGTTGTCGGGCTGCCCTATGCACGCAGAGCAATCCTGGGGCGGGGGGAGTCCATCACTCTTGCCTGTGAGACCTGTCGACAATTACACCAGGCTTACGCTTTAGAAAGCTCACGGGCAAGAGCGCTGGTCACGACAAGCTTGTCTCTGGGAGCACAGCAAAATGAGCCCGTCTCGCCATCCTCCCATCGACAATTACACCAGGCGTACTCACAGCTTCTGCCTAAGAATGCCAGACTGCTCAGACGACTGTCCGAACAGCCAGAGCTCACAGGCAAAAGAGTTGCCCCAGCAAGCTTGCACTGCATGCTTAGGGCAGCTCCACAACACCTTCACGACTTGCCTTCTTCGCCTGCTGACAGTTACAGCGCGCCGGTTCCCAGCCTACTACTAGGAGTGGCACACTGCTCAGATGCCTTTCTCCCTGTCATTACTTACAGGCGAGCATTCTTGGCACAACAAGCTTGTCTCTGGAAGTCACATTTCGCCATCCTCCCCATCAACAATTACACCATGCTTACTCTTAACAGGGCTCGGCTGCTCAGAGGCTTCTCCGGAGAGCCGGCACTCATAGGCAAGAGATCTGGGCAGGAGAAGATTGTCTCTGGCAGGGCCACAAAACGAGCCGGGCTCACCAACCTCCCCTGTCGACAGTTACACCAGGCGTACTCACAGCTTCTTCCTAAGCCCGACAGACTGCTCCGACGGCTGTCCGAACAGCCAGCGTTCACAGGCTTGAGCTGCATATCTAAGGCAGCTCTACAACAGGTTCGCAGCTTGCCCACCTCTTCCCGCCACACTTAGAGCGAGCAAGCCCCTCTGTTTTGCCAGGCGAGGATGGCCACTCAGGAACATACTGTGCAGTGGCCTTAGGGATGAAGGCTCTTGTCTGTGAGCCCTGGCTGCTTGGACGCGCCACTGACTTTTCTGGCATTCATTGGAGGAAGCGCTGAGTATGCCTGGTGTGATCGGCAACACAAGTGAACGGTGAGCTGCGCATATCTTGTGCGGCTGCCAGAAGCTCTTTTCCAACTTGTGTCCAGAATTCTTGCCTGTGAGGACTGACAGAAAAGAGAGAGGCGTTTGCGCAATGTGGCACTCCTCGGAGTAAGGCGTGAGTACGCATCCTTTAAGTGTGGACAGGAGAGGAAGGCAACTGTGAAGGTGTAGTGGGCCTGCTGTGGCTTAGCAGGTCTTGTGTGGTGGGGACGAGCTCTTGCTTTTGAGCCCTGCTTGCTCACAAAGGCATCTGAGCATTTTGGCATTCTTAGGACTAAGTTGGGAGTAGCCGGGGGTAAAGGCCAAAAGGCCCTCACCTACAAAGAGAGCAGGGAATATGCTGTGGGCTGCCCGAGGCAAGCTTGGCATGCCCAGAGCTCTTGCCTAGCGGCCCTTGCTGTTCGGACAGGCGTCTGAGCAGCTGGGCATTCTTAGGAGGAAGCTGTGAGTACGCCTGCTGTAATTGTTGACGGGGGAGGAAGGCGAGATGGGTACCTCTTGTGGGGCTGCCCAAGGCTAGTTTCGCATACCCGCGCTCTTGCCTAGCAGCCCTTGCTCGTTGGACAGGCATTTGAGCAATGTGGCATTGCTAGGAGGAAGGCGGGAATAGCAGTGCTATTAATGACAAGAGAAGAAGGCAAGCCGTTATCCTGTTGTGGGACTGCCTTAGGCATGCAGGGCAAGCTTGGCTGGGACTAGCTCCCGCCTGTGAGCCCTGACTGTCAGTGGAGGCGTTGGAGCAGTGTGGCACTCCTAGGCGTTCAGGGAGAATAGCCCTGCTGTAAGTGTCAACCGGCGAGGAAGGCAGCTGTGAAAGTGCTGTGGGGCTGCCCTACGCATGCAGGTCAAGCTTGCTTGGCAACAGCTCTTGCCGGTCAGCGTGGGCTGTTCAGACAGGCAGCTGAGCAGGTGGGCAGTCTTAGGAGGCAGCTGTGAGTGGACGTGGTGTAAGTGAGGCACGGGAGGCAATGTCATGGGGCTGCCCGGGCCTGACTCTGATTAACTCTAGATGGTGGCAGTCCAAGATTCCTTAATATTGAACTCCTTTGGAAGGAGTCCTGCTTTGCGAATTTCACTGGGTAGGAGCCCTTTCTCACCTGCCCGAGTTGTTGCAACTGGTCCGGATTGTGTCCATTTGGCTTGGATACAATGGGCCGCCAAAGAAACATTAGTTTCAGCTCCTCCTGATGCAACTAAGGAAGCTGGTGAGCTTGCCTTCTTTGAGCTCCCACTGAGGTAGAAATCTGAGAGGAGCACCGTTGATTACGTCCAAGAGGTAACAGAGATGATCGTAATGGCTTTGCTTTGTCTAATCTGGACACATCTCTGTTTGTGGCACTTACTTATTCACTAATGCCTCAGCATCGATGTTATTTAGAACTCCTAATCCTGGCCCTGTAACACCACTGACATCCTTTCTTTCTCGCCATTTGGCGCTTCAGGTCCGCTTGCGTAACCATTCCAGCCATGCGCTGTAAGCTATATTTAAAAATGGCAGACAGGATGGTTTAATCATAGACATGGTCTCTTGCCTGAGTAACGCTACAAATTTTAGAGACCACAAAGGGTTCAACAGTAACTTTTGTGTTCCGGTTGATTTAACTGCGTGGGAGCTCTGCGGAGATGGTCGGGCTGTTCCTGCAGTGACCGCAGGGAAAGGTAAAATGGAGAGCATTGGGGAAGTGGTTAAAGCAGGAGAGAGTGCTGAAAGCCCGCTCCTGAGAGTGCAGGGTAGAACTAATGGAGTAGACTTACAAGTTACACTCCCATTACAAGAGCGGTCGTTAGAACACATCACTGGGGTCTGCCGGGACCCGGGCAATGGAAGGCGGAAGTTCTCAGTGCAATCGTCTCTCCGGCACCAGGCCAGAGTCACTACAATTTGTAGTTAGTGACACACTGGACTTCTCAGTTTGGGTAACGTCTTGGTCCCATTTCTATCCGTATGGGATGCTCCTCCAGGGCTTTTGCCTCACCTTCAACGTGGTAGGCACCGCAACATGCTGTCAACTCTGTGGATGCGCTATTTGATACAAGTAGGAACAAGAGCATTCCTCATTTGCTTCCCAAATTGCTTCTCCTCGATTTTGGCTACAACACATTTTTACTTGCAGCTTGGTTTTTTGCTAGGGCGGTTAAACAATACTCCAGTGCAAGCACAAAGGTCACGACAACAACTAACAACACAAGTGTTACACGCCACACTTTGTAACATTTAATGTCCCGGACGGCTTAGCTCATGTGGTGCTTCCAAGAGCTTCCGGTCCACTCAGCCACTTTACATCTGACTAGAGCCAATTTTCTTTCCCTGGAAGTTTAACAGTGAAATAAGAACTCCACAGTACAGTGTAGGGGCCTCCCGCGATTTGGTTGCACTTCGGACTTTCAGGTGACTATCTGTACCAACCCCTTATGTCCAGGCTGGATAGCGTGTGCTTGCACGCCACCTGGTACTGAGTGGGCCCACTGAGCTTTTGCCCTACCTTTTGTAAGTGTAATTAGCTCATCTCCACCCAAGCGGTTGCTTTTAGCCTGAGTTGCCCACTGTGGCTAAAGGTCTCCCCAAAAGAATTTCCACTGGCAATAGTCCTAGAGGCTGTCACGGAGGATTCTGAACCTCCCGTAGCGCTAAGTTTAGGGCTGCTGGTAAAAATGACCTCACTAGCTCAGCAAGCAGCCAGTGGCCTGCCACTTGCCAATCAGGCACTGAGGCAGAAGTGAGCTCAGAAGCACAAGCAGGACTCATGGCGCTCTGAGTGCCTCATCAGGCCCTGAGGTCAAAGGGACCTCACAAGCACAGCCAGCAGTGAAGGGCCTGCCATGGCGCATCAAGCACGGAGAAAGAAGGGAACACCCAAGCAGACCAGCAACCATGGGCCTGCCACTGCCCTTTTTGGCATGGAGACACAAGTATCCTCACAAGCCCAGCCAGGAGGCATGGCCCTGCCACTGGCCTATCAAGCACAGAGGCAGAAGCAACCTCACAAGCAGAGCAAGGACTGATGGGCCTGACTGGCCTACCAGGCCGTGAGGCAGAAGTGACATGACTATCTCATCCAGCAGTGGTGGGCCTGACAATATCATTTCAGGCAGAGGGTAAAGTGATATCACAGAACGTTGAAGGACCATAACAGAAAAAAGGCACTTGGAGGCATAAGTACTGGGAAAAAAAAGGGCACTAGGAGGCGATGCACTGCAAAAATATGCCCATGGAGGACACTATACTGGAAAAAAAGGCACTTTGGGAGCCTGCATCGCAAAAATAGGCACTTGGAGGTGGCTAGACCTGAAAAAAGGCACTTAGATGCCCCTTCACTGCAAGAAAAGTCACTCAGACAACAGTGCACCTCAAACAAAGGCACTTGGAGGCCCCTGCACCACAAAAAAAGGAACTCGGTGGCCCCGACACCACAAAAGAAGGCACTCGGGGGCTGCTACAATGTGAAAACAGGCACTCCGATGCCCCTATTCTGGAAAGAAAGGTACTCAGAGGGCCCTGCAGCACAAAAAAAGGCACTCAGCTGCCCTTACAGTGGAAAAACAGGCACCTGGAGGACTCTATACCCCAGAAAAGGCACTCAGTGGCCCCTACACTGCAAAAAAAGGCACTCGGGGGCTGCCACAATGTGAAACAAGGCACTGGGAGGGCCCGGCACCATGAAAAGAGGCACTCGGAGGCTCCTGCACTGGGAGAAGAGGCACTTGGAGGCCTGTACATCGGAAATAAAGGCACTCAGAGGCTCCTGCACCACAAAACAAGGCACTCGGTGGCCCCGACACCACAAAAAAAGGCACTCAGGGGCTGCTACAATGCGAAAAGAGAGGCACTCGGAGGCTGCTACAAGGCGAAAAAAGGCACTTGGAGGCCCCTGCACCACAAAAGAAGGCACTTGGAGGCCCCTACACTGCAAAAAAAGGCACTTGGTGGCTACTACACTGCAAAAAATGGCACTTGGTGGCTACTACACTGCAAAAAAAGGCATTCAGTAGCCCCTGCACTGCAGAAAAAGCCACTCGGAGGCCTCCACACCGCAAAAAAAAAGGCACTAGGAGGACCACACCACAAAAAAAAAGGCACTCGGCTGCCCCTACAGTGGAAATAAAGGCACTTGGAGGCTACTACACTGAAAAAAAAGGCACCCTGAGGCCCCTGCGCCGCAAAAAAAAGGCACTAGGTGGCCCCTGCACTGCAAAAAAGGCACTCAGAGGCCTCTACACCACAAAAAAAAGGCACTAGGAGGACCACACCACAAAAAAAGGCACTCGGCTGCCCCTACACTGGAAAAAAAAAGGTACTTGGAGGCCCATACAACACAGAAAAAGGCACTCAGGGGCTGCTAGAATGCAAAAAAAGGCACTCAGTGGCCCCTACACTGGAAAAAAAAAGGTACTTGGAGGCCCATACAACACAGAAAAAGGCACTCAGGGGCTGCTAGAATGCAAAAAAAGGCACTCAGTGGCCCCTACACTGGAAAGAAAGACATTCAGAGGCCAGTGCACCACAAAAAGAGGCACTCGGAGGCCCTTGCACCACAAAAACAGGCACTTGGAGGCCGCTACATCGCAGAGAAAGGCACTCGGAGGCACCTGCAACGGAAAAAAATGCACTCGGAGGCCCCTACACTGGAAAAAAAGGTACTCGGAGGCCAGTGCACCACAAGAAAAGGCATTCAGTGGCCCCTGCACTGCCAAAAAAGTCAATCACAGCCCCCTGAACTGCAAAAAAAGGCACTCGGAGGCTGCTACACCACAAAAAAAAGGCACTTGGAGGGCCACACCACAAAAAAAGGTACTGGGTGGCCCCGACAGCACAAACAAATGCACTTGGGGACTGCTGCAATGTGAAACAAGGCACTCAGAGGGCCCGGCACCACCAAAAAAGGCACTCGGAGGCCCCTGCACTGGAAAAAGAGGCACTTGCAGGCCTGTACACTGGAAATAAAGGCACTTGGAGGCCCCAGCACCACAAAAAAAGGCACTTGGAGGCCCTACAGCACAAAAAAAGGCACTTGGGGGCTGCTACAATATGAAAAAAGGCACTCGGAGGGCCCTGCACCACAAAATGGCACTCGGAGGCCTCTACACCACCTTCCACTGCCCTATCAGACACAGAGGCTGATGTGACCTCACAAGGACAGGAAGCCGCCAGGGTCCTGCCAGGGGCCTATCAGGCACTGGCACTTCTGTGAGCTCAGAAGCAGAGTCAGCAGCCATGGGCATCCCACTGCCTGATGAGGCACTGAGACAAAGGTGACCTCAAAATGCAGCCAGCATGCAGAGGCCTGCCACTGGCCTCTCAGTCACTCAGACTGCTGTGACCTCAAAAGGACAGCCAGCAGCCAATGGCCTCCCACGGGCCTATCAGGCAATAGGACCGCTGTGACCTCATGAGCACAGCCAGCAGCTGTGGGTCTGCCACTGGCTATCAGGCACTCAGACTGCTGTGAGCTCACAAGCACAACAAACAGCCAGGGGCCTGCCACTGCCCTATAGGGCACAGAGGCTGTTGTGACCTCACAAGCACAGCCAGCAGCCAGGGGCCTCCCACAGGCCTGTGAAGCACTGAGGCTGCTGTTGTTGTCCGAAAAGCGGATTCGTTGCCCGGTGTGCAATAAGCCAATAATTACACACTCAGGAGAGACATTTGCTTATTTATTTCAGAGTTGCGCAAGCCTGGGTGCTCGGTGGTTTCCCACAAATCAAGCACACTCCCCCCACCCCAACTTTCAAGTAGCATTTATACAAACAGATTGCCAGATTTGCAATTTTCCCTTTTACACTGATTGGTTAGTGATTTCTTCATTCCCCGGGTCCCACCCCTGTCTCCCAAGGTCCTAATGAGGGGAGATCATTTAACACTGCCCCAGCAGGGACAGTAGGTGTTATCGCCCAAACTCCTTACAAGGGGGAGATAGTCCAGGCCCCTTAATTAACATTGTTTCAGCAGTGAGAGGAGGTTTTGCTCCCCAAGGTCCTGGTGCCCAAGCAGGCCTTATTTCAAAGCCTTGACATCCTCCCTTTCGGAGTGTGGGGCACAGGAATGCAGCCTGCTTGTAACTCCCTTATCTTTCCAGCCTGCACCAGCTCTGGGGCCCTTTCTTACTGAACTAGCAGTGCGGCCTAAGGCTTCAGCAAATTTAGCTACTCATGAAGCAAGTTTTATCTAAGTGGCTACCTCTAGACCACTTCAGACTTAATGTTAGAAGTTATCCTAATCTACCTAGTTCAAACATTCTTTCTGAGCTTCCCAGGGTTGTCTTGTTACAATTCCGCCCCCTTTGAGACTTATATGATCATTTTCATATTAGTCTCACTCTTTTAAAATCTTTCCCATATTAATTTTGTACAACATCTAGAAATGCATTGAATCACTACATAAACGCATACAAAAACTACTAACACCATTCCCAAAATTGTTAAACACTTTTTAACCCATGAGCTCACGTCAGGGAACCAGGAAGTCAACCATTTCCATGTTTCTTCAAATCCAAAAGAGGTATCCTCTTTCTGAACCCCATGTAAGATTTCAGTCTGCTTCCAGATTTCATTTAGATCGGTAGAAATTCTCCCGCTTTGATCCACATATACACAGCAACTAGTATTTATTATTGTACATACTCCTCCCTGAGATGCCAATAACATATCTAGCGCCATCCTGTTTTGGGTAGTTATTTTAGCAGTTTCTGAAACCTCCTCTTGTAAAGCTGCAGTGGCATCAGAGGTTTTATTCCCTATTTTTTTCAATAACTGCTGAAATATTTACTATTGCTTTTTCAAGTTCACTCACTCCCAGTTGTGGAAAGAGCCACCTTACGAATGACTGCAACCTAGTAGGTCGATCTATTAAAGGATTATTGACCCTCTTTTGTCTCCTTATGAATGTTCTTAGCCAGGATTTTTGGTGTTTATTACTCAATTCTTTTCTTATAGTAACATTAGGGATTATTGCCCCTAAAGTACATGTCCCTGACCAATTAGGAGGTAGCACTTTTCGTGCCTTGTTTCCACACAACCAATACCATCCACTACCTTTCGGAACACGCCACCCATTTAGTTCCTTACTTGGCCACTTATAACCTATTCAGGTATCCGAGAGCAATCTTTATAACCTCCTACCTTAATGGCTCCAGTACAGTTGATCGGTTGCTTTCCATAAAGTATAGTTTTCTCCCACCATTTATTACTATTATTACATCTTTGGATACATTGATAATAATCTCCTGTCACACTCTGGACTTCCCATTCCTGTTTGGTTGTTTCATAGGCACCCCAGTTAGCGGGAAGCCCTTGTTGGAATGTTCAGGGAAGTGGGTACACACCCAGCAATCCCTCTGGTTAACTACCTTCATAGATTTCGTAATTACTTCCAAATGGAGATTGTGACTCCAAAATCCTTCCTGATTCCCTTTAATTGTTTGGCTCAGGTAACCTAGAAAAAACTAACCACCACATTTCTCCCCTGGTTGTTAAGGAGAACAACATTTTTACACGGATACCGTAACAACAATATTAACCCTATTCCTAACAAACAGATTAAAGCATTTTTTTTTCCCTGAATACAATCTAAATTTAAAACTGATTCGCTTCTAATACAACTCATATATCTTTATATATTTTTAACTTTAGAGGTTGAACTTGTTCAGCTTTCCACGTCTCTCGAGGTACTGCTTTCACTCGGGTGTAACCTAAAAGTATAACTGGATGTACCTACGGAGAGAAGAACCTTTGCCATAGACAAGAGATAATCACTTAAAATTTGATCACCCTTAACGTGCATTTGAATTTCATTTCCAGTTAAATTTACAGTGTAAGGTTTACCATACAGAATCTCAAATGGACTTTCTCCCTAACCCTTGGGGTTATTCTGATTCTTAATAATGCCAGAGGTAAAACATCAGTCCATTTCATCTGAGTCTCCTGACACAATTTTCCTACCTGTCTCTTAATTGTTTGATTCACTCTTTCCACTTTTCCACTGGATTGTGGCCTCCAGGGGGTATGTAAGTCCCATTTAATTTGTAGTATTTTTGAGATTTGCTGTACTATTTCTGCTATAAAATGAGGTCCCCTATCTGAAGAAAACCCTTCTGGTACCCTAAATCTTGGTAGATGTCTTTTAATAACATTTTCACTACCTCCCTTGCTTTAGTGATACGACACGGGAAAGCCTCAGGCCATCCTGAAAAGGTGTCAACAATTACCAACAAATATTTATATCCATTACATCTTGGTAATTCAGAAAAATCAATTTGCCAGTAATCCCCAGGCATGAAGCCCCTTTTTACTTCCCCTGGGGGGCTTCTTCTGAATCTTGGGATTATTTCTAAGACAGATTTCACATTTTTGTGTAATACCCTTTGCAATTATTAACATACTAACTCCCACAGCAAATCTTTTAACTGTTTCAACCAATGCTTCAGCTCCCATGTGGGTACTATCATGTATTTGCTTCATCAGCTTCTTCATTATCAGCAAAGTTACCACACACTGTCCAGTAGATGTCACCCACCATCCTTCAGGAGTTTTTATGCATTTCAGTATTTCTGCTAATTTATTTTCTTTTTCAGTGTATACTGGAATTTCCATTTTTAACATTCTCTCTGGAACTAATGCTGCCACTGACACAGATAATGCTGCCCTTTTTGCAGCCTCATCGGCCTGTTATGGAAATTAGACTTCTCGGCCACCATAACAGAGTTCGACCCTAGGTTCCCGCAAGTAAAGTTCAGAGCCAAATCAAAACAAACTAAGTTTTAATCACACGCGTGCCGTAATTACAGCTCGAGCTGGGTGCCTCCAAAGAGGGACCCTAACATAAACAAATCCTGGGTAATTATAGTCTTTTCGACTTCCATTTCCCACCCCTCACGCGATAGTTAGACCAATAGTAATTTTTTGGTCTGGGGGGGTCTCCTGCTCCTCATTGGGTCTCATCGTCTTTCTGAGGCAAGCTGTTTTTCTCATTCTTGTTTTTTTGCAGTCTCTGATGATGGCTGTACTTCTGTTTTTGTTGGGTCTGGTGGTTGCCTCCCAAGGTCTTATCTTCCCAATTGTATTGGCGTTTTCCCTCCCGGAGTCGGTGACACAGGTGCACCGACTGCGTGTGGCGCCCTTATCTTCCCAGCCTGAACGAGCTCTGAGGCACTGTTTTTTATTAAACTAAGTAAAGATTCGTTACTTTTCTCATGCTCGGCCTAAGGCTTCAGCAAATCTAGCCACTCATGCTAAGCAAGTTTTATGTAAGTTGTGCTAAGCAGCCATTTCTAGACAGTTTCAATTCACTATTCTTTAACAGTTTCCCCCCTTTGTTTTTATTAAGCATCCCTGCTAATATTTTAAACAGAGTTCTCGAAGCCTTTCGAGGCGTACTATCACTTTCCCTAATCTTATGTATAATATGATCGTAAGCAATAGGCATAACACAGTTAAACTGAATACAACTACTACCGGGTGCAATACATGATTATAAATCCCTGTTGCAGTTGGTGACCACCCTAGAAGAGTTTCCCAGCCATGATGTTCTCCGTCTCTTTTTACCCTTTCTAAGATATGATGTATCTCTTTTGCATCATGGGGAACAGTGATTAGAGTTTTCTGTCCACTGTTCTGGATGTGCTCTAGCAGTCGATGCAAATCATCATGTTGTAGTAGTTTCCTTACCAGGGTGAGATCCATCCCAATGGGGGTAGGTAGTAAATTTTGAATGAATGTATAATTAGATTGTAACAATTGATAAGACGTGATAGGAGCTGAATAATTAAAATCACATCCCATGATTTTGGTAAAGCTACAAATACAAATATTTGAATGATTACTCATATCTACTACAATGCCATCTATAACTACAAGACTACAAAAGGTTCTCATACATACGCATCCTCTCCCAATATATACAAGTATAGTTTCAGGTGTTTCATCAGGGTGTATTTCAAAGTGACAAACATTTTGCTCAGCGTCAAGACAAATGTCTTGGGCTTTGATAGTATTAATTTCACAAATAAACCCTTGCTGTTCCTGTACAATACATGCGCTAACGTCCACAGTTTGCTATTTATTTCCATTTCGTTGGGCCCATACTCTATGTTCCAATGGATAGAGTATAGCTCCATTGTGATTTAATCCTAACGCAATGATTGGATATATTGTATATGTTGAAGCATTACGTATTGTTGAAACAAAGGCTGTGGCCTTAGTGTTGCTAGGATCATAAGTAAAATTGACCAGATACCACCAGGATTGGAATTCCTTTTCAAATTCGGTCGCATTATCCCAAATTACCTTTCGAATTTCAGTGGGTAAAGTGCCCTCTTCCCCTTCCCTTATAATCGTTGCTACCATAGATTGCATCCACAGTTGAGCTTGGATGCAACTGAGGGCCAGGGAAATATTAATTTGGGCTTCCCCAAGTGCATCCACTATCAAGTGGTGATCTTTCTCATTCATTTTTTCCCATTGAGGTAATATCTCGGATGAAAGCCATTGGTTAGTTCCTAATGCTAATAAAGAAGCCCTCAATGGATGTTTTAATCTGTATAAGTCACTTGTTGTTGTGCTCAGTTTATTTACGAGTACTTCAGCATCTATACTGTTTAGGACTCCCAATCCTGTTCCTATGATACCGGTCACATCTCTCCTTGTTCGTTTTGGAGAGGTGAGGGTTTGCCTATGTAACCACGCCGTCCATCCCACATAGGACGTACCTAAGAATGGTGAACAGGTCGGTTTGATTGTAGAGATATAATTTGCATTAATAGCTCTACTCGATTGAGAGACCATGATGGATTAAATAACACTCGTTGTTGGCCTGTATTTCTAATCACATACGGTCCAATTTCAAAGATTTGTGGGGATAAGGTTTTCTTACTCTTCATGGTAACAGAGTTATTTATATTGGTGAAAATAATTGTAGTCAGGGTAGGTATTGCTGTACTGGGCTCAATAATGTCTATTTTAAATTTAAATGATAGTCCCACATTGTGGTGAGCCCACAGACAAACTATTAAAACAGGCTGTTCTAAGGTAAAATTGTACCAGCAATCCAGGTTTTCAGTGGCACAAATTTTCCTTTCTTTTTCATTTGATTTGATTTTAGTGAGAGAGATTTGAGTCGCCTTCTCGTGGGTGGACCCGCTGATCACTCCACATCCTATCTTTATTTCCTTTCCTGTCCTTCCCAGGAGTTGGGGAAGTTGGTTAGTATTATCCCAGCTCCATTCATTTTCTGAGTATACTTCAGTTCCATGCATGACCAGGGTTGAGAGGTTTAAGTTTTTATCAGAATTTAATCCCATACTTCCGGTATACTTAACACGGGCCTGGGACCATGGCCACTCTAAGGTTCTTTGACCACAGGTTAGGGAAAGTAGCATTGCCAGGGTTTGAAACAGCAACATCAGCATGGCACTTCTGCCTGCCATCCTGCAGGGTGCAGTAAAGGGAAAGAGATTTGTGTTAGTGAGGCGAGTCCCAACAGCTTACCCTGGGGAAGTCGTGTATCCCATCGAGCTTTACGTGGTTGTTTTCACTGATCTGCTGCACCCTCTGCTGTGTTTGCTTCTTGGACTGTCACTCGTTTCACGTGAGAGTGGTGAATCCAATTCTCTTTTCCTAGAATTTTAACAGCGTAGTAAGAACTTAACAATACAGTATAGGGTCCTTCCCATTTTGGTTCTAGTTTTGTTTTTCGCGAGAATACCTTTATCAGCACTTTATCTCCAGGCTGTATATCATGTGCCTGAATGTCTGATGGCACCGGCTGAAACCACTGAGCCTGATTTTGCAAGGCCTTAAACCGTTCTTGTAAGGCTAGTACATATTGTGTCACTCATTCATCTCCGTCTAATAGGCTGGTTTTAGCAGGGATATAAGTCCCTGGTATCGCTAAATGTCTCCCAAAAAGAATTTCTGCTGGTGTTAGTCCTATGGGTTGCCATGGAGAATTTCAAACATCCCATAGAGCTAAGTTTAATGCCTCTGGCCATTTCAGGCTAGCATGTGTGCATATTCTTGCTGTTTTCTCTTTTAATGTTCTATTCATTCTTTCTACTTGTCCTGAAGATTGTGGGTGCTAAGGAGCATGTAGGTTTCTTTTTATTCCTAACGATTTACATAACTGATTGATTATGCTTGCTGTAAAATGGGCACCCCTGTCTGAATCAATGGCTTCTGGGACCCCATACCTGGGTATGATTTCCTTCAGTAAGGCTTTTACCACTCCCCCTGTGTCAGCCTTTCTTGTTGGGAAAGCTTCTACCCAGCTTGATAACTGATCTACTATCACTAACAAGTGTTTGTATCCATAGACAGATGGCATATCTGCATAATCTATTTGCAGCTTCTGGAAAGGGAAGAAAGCCCATGGTCGCCCCCCCAAATCTGAGCTTGGCTTGTTATTTGAAAACTTCTGGCAGGTCGGGCAGCTATTCGTTATTCTTGTAGCAGCTGCATAAATTCCTGGAGCAGCCCATACTTTCTGTAGCTGTTTAGCTATTGCCTCGGCTCCCCCATGAGCTTTATCGTGAAACCACCTAGCTATAGTAATTAAATATTTTTTGGGTAGAATTGGTTTTTCCCCAATTGTCCATATTCCATCATCATTTTGTTTTGCTTCCCACTGTTCCCATTGTTTTTTCTCTTCCACTGAGCACTCTTTTTCATACATAGTTTTGGGGTCTATTAAGTTTGGCCACTCACTCTGGTCCATCCTTGGAACTGCCCCCATACATTCTCTCAGAGGTTGTTGAGCTGCAGCCCTCGCAGCAGCGTCGGCTAGAGCATTTCCTCTGCTAATTTCTGTAGTGTCTTTAGTATGGGCTGGGCAGTGTATTACCGCAATTTCTTTGGGCAGTTGAACTGCTTCCAGCAAATTACGTATTTCTTCTCCATTAGCTAATTTCTTTCCTGATGACGAAAAGAATCCTCGTTCTTTCCATAACATCCCTGTTGCATGACACACTCCAAATGCATATTTAGAGTCGGTATAGATATTTACCCGCAAGCTCTTACCTATATTTTGCTGCTTGGGGCAATGCTATTAATTCTGCTCCTTGAGCACTTACTGATGGAGACAAAGACGTTAGTGACAGCATAGCTGGAGTGACGTCTTCCGTCCAAATAATAGGATGACCCATCTGTAAACAGAACTAAGTCCGGGTTCTCCAAAGGTTCTTCTTTAAGGTCCTCCCGGGGCTTGCTCGAGCTGACCACCACCTGCTCACAGGAATGATGTGGCTCTCTGTCCTCCGGTTGAGGCAATAGCGTTGCTGGATTCGATTCAAAATATTGCATCTTTTGAAAGTCACATTATCTGCATGCAGTATTATCAGTTCATAGCGGTGAGCTCTCTGTGGGGATAGTGCTTGAGTCGCATATTGCTTCATTAACAGTTCTACTTCATGTGGCACATACACAGTCAATGAATGACCCAAAACTACAGGTCGTGTTTTTTTCAATAAGAGCTGCAGTAGCTGCTATTGCTCTGATGCATCCTGGAGTGCCTTTAGCTACCTCATCTAGTTGCGTGGAGTAACAGGCCACTGGTCTACGGTGAGGGCCTAGTTTTTGGGTGAGTACCCCACTTGCTACTCCCTGTCGCTCATGGACAAATAATTCAAATAGTTTGCTATAATCTGGTAACCCGAGAGCAGGGGCTGAAACCAACGCTTTTTTCACAGATGTAAAAGCTTTCTCCCTTTCCCTGGGGCCTTGGGCCCCAGGCCAAAGGCTCTATCTCCTCCTTTTTTGTTGCCTGTACCAGAGGCTTAGTAAGTTCTGCTAACCCAGGAATCCACGGTTGGCAGAATCCTACAGCTCCTAAAAATCCCCTAAGCTGTTTTTTTGTTACAGGACGAGGCATATCAAGAATTGTCTTTACTCATTCTGGATCAACTAACCTGTGTCCTTCTCTTAAGATAAAACCCAAATATTTTACCTCTCTTTGACACAGCTGGAGTTTAGACAGAGATGCTCGATGCCCTTTTTCTGCAAGAGCGTTACATAGAGAAACAGTATCTTTCAAACATGTCTCATAATCTTTACTTGCTAATAACAAATCATCTACATATTGTATTAATACAGAATGTCCTGGAAGTTCGATATCTGAGAGGTCATTTTTGAGTATACGCGAAAAAATAGTCGGAGACCCAGTAAATCCCTGTGGCAGCCTTGTCCAAGTTAATTGTTGTCCCTTCCAAGTGAAAGCAAAGAGATCTTGGCTATCTTCAGCTATTGGTATACTAAAAAAGGCTGCTGTTAGGTCAATCACAGTAAAATAAGTTGCCCAATGGGGAATCTGTAGTAAAATGGTTGATGGGTCGGGGACTACTGGATGTGGAGCAACTACATGTTGGTTTATAGCCCTTAAGTCTTGTACAAAGCGATACTCTGGATCACCATCAGCATCTTGCCTGTTCTTTTTAGCTGGCAGAATTGGGGTGTTATATGGGGATTCACAGACTCTAAGGATACCCATTTTCAGATAATGATCAATTTGTTTTTGGATACTCTTCTCTGCTTCCTTCGGGATAGGATATTGTTTAACTGCAGGAGGCAATCCCCCCTTTGTTTTTATCGAGACTGGACTGGCTGATTTCAGTAGTCCCACATCCATTCCTGAAGAGCTCCATAATTTTTTAGAAACTGATTCTAAACCTGTTGGAATTTGCAGATTAGTTGGCTCTGGTTCTGGTGTCTTAGCCAGAACACACGAACCCATAATTATTAGCTTTATCCCTTCCGGCTGTAAGCAGATCTGAGTATCCAAGGCTTGCAGGAGATCCCTCCCCAAAAGGCATATAGGTGCGTCTGTGACTGACTCTGACTCCATCTATCTCTCCTAGCTCTTTCACCTCCCCTCCCCCTGGGTCCTTTAAATCCATCTCTTAACACAGCTGCTAACACACTAACTTCCTCTCTTTTTTGCTGTCTCTTTTCTTTTGCCCTCTACTCCTCTCGACTGTTATACACAAATGTGGCTAAACGTAATATTTCATCCATTCGCTTTCCTGGCCAGTCAGGAACATGTTTGGAAAACTACTTTTTAATGTCCGGGGCTGCTTGGTCTACAAATGTGGAAATCATTAGCGGCCTGTTAGCCTCGGCTTCTGGGTCTAGTCCTCCCCCATACATTCTGACTTGCTTAATTAGCCTAGCAAAGTAAGCCGAGGGGTGTTCCTCTGCCTGTTGCTGACACTCCCTTATTTGCAGTCTTTTGTCCTGCCAAACGTATAGCTTGTTCTAAGTCCTCTCTGGCTAATTGCAACTGCCTGTAATCTGCATCTACATTATGATTCCACCCGGGGTCCACAGCTGGCCAGGCTGTTCCAGAGGCCCTGACACCCCCCTCTGCTGCCCAACGGCGGTTTGCATCCAAAATTGAGCACCTTTCATCTGGAGTGAACACAGATTCAAGGAGCGTTTGTACATCTCCCCAGGTAGGGTCATACGCCCGCACAATTCCCCTTAATTGGGCACTTTTCTCTCGCTCCCTGGGAACCACACTCACACCACCGGAGTCTTTAACTGCTAGGACTGCTGTCCCTTCGCAGCAGGTGGCTTCTCAGCCGACGGGTGCCCCAACTGGTTCCCAGGCTACACGCACTCACACACACACATACACAGTACTGTTCAAACTCACACCAGTCACAGTGACTCTAATTTTTGGTCTCAAAGTTTTGCAGTGCGCCTTATGCTGATCAGGCTGCGCACCCCTCCTCCGGCCGGACCGAGCTGGGACTTAGACCCACTCTAACCCTGGGGATGGGACTCGCGCCCGTCCCCCTGGTATGCCTTACGGTGGCCAGTCCACGTACCCCTTCAGTGCACTGTTACCAGACCAGATTTTAGAATTTAGGCGGGAGTTTAAGACTCACCTTCTCGGTGCCTCTCGTTGCCAAAGATCCCAGGTGAACTCACCCGATGGTGCCAGATGATCGTTTGGAGACGAGAGGCCTGACAGTCATTGCCTAGGGTCCCATCTGGGGTGCCAAACTGTTATGGAAATTAGGCCTGTCGGCCACCATAACAGGGCTCGACCCTAGGTTCCCGCAGAAAAGTTCAGAGCCAAATCAAAACAAATTAGATAATTTTAATAACGCGCATGCCGTAATTACAGCGCGAGCTGGGTGCCTCCGAAGAGGGACCCTAACATAAACAAATCCTGGGTAATTATAGTCTTTTTGACTTCCAGTTCCCACCCTTCACGCGATAGTTAGACCAATAGCAATTTTTTGGTCTGGGGTCTCCTGCTTCGCATTGGGTCTCATCATCTTTCTGAGGCAAGCTGTTGGTTATTCTTGTTTGGCTGCTGGCTATACTTGTGATGTCACGGAAGTACCAGTGCGTCAGAGGCCAGTGACAGCTCCATGCCTGCTGGCTGCGTTAGGAGGTCACGTTTGTGTCGGGGCCTCAAACGGCAGTTGGATGCCCATGCCTGCTGGCCGTGCTTGTGAGGTCACAGCAGTCCTGTTGCCTGATAGGCCAGTGGCAGGCCCATGGCTGCTGGGTCGGCTTGTGAGGTCAGAGAAGCCTCAGTGCCTCATAGGCCAGTGGCAGGCCCATAGCTGCTGGCTGGGCTTGTAAGATCACAGCAGCCTCCATGCCCTTTAGGGCAGTGGCAAACCACTGACTGTTTACTGTGCTTCTGACTTGACAGCAGCGTCAGCACATGATCGGGCAGTGGGAGGCTAATGGCTGCTGCCTGTGCTTGTGAGGTCACAGCAGCCTCCGTGCTGTATAGGCCAGTGGCAGGCCCATAGCTGCTGACTGTGCTTGTGAGGTCACAGCAGTCCTATGGACCGATAGGCCAGTGGCAGGCCGATAGCTGCTGGCTGTGCTTGTGAGGTGACAGCAGCCTCCGTTCCCTATAGGCCAGTGGCAGGACCCTGGCTGCTGGCTGTGCTTGTGAGGTCACATCAGCCTCTGTTCCCTATAGGCCAGTGACAGCCCCATAGCTGCTGGCTGTGCTTGTCAGATCACAACACTCCTAGAGCCTGATAGGCCAGCAGCAGGCCCCTGGCTGCTGACTGTGCTTGTGAGGTCACAGCAGCCTCAGTGCCTGATAGGCCCGTGGGAGGCCAATGGCTGCTTGGTGTGCTTTTGAGGTCACAGCAGCCTCCGTGCCTCATAGGCCAGTGGAGGCCCGTAGCTGCTGTTTGTTCTTGTAAGGTCACAGCAGTCCTATTTCCTGATAGGCCCGTGGCAGGCCTCTGTCTGCTGGCTGCCTTTTGAGGTCACATTTGTCTCTGTACCTTATAGGGCAGTGGGAGGCCCCTGGCTACTCGCTGTGCTTGTGAGGTCACATCAGCCTCCTTTTCCTGTAGGCCAGAGGGAGGCCAATGGCTGCTTGGTGTGCTTGTGAGGTCAAAGCAGCCTCCTTTTCCCATAGGCCAGTGGCAGGCCCATAGCTGCTGGCTGTGCTTGTCAGGTCACAGCAGTTGTATTGCCTGATAGGCCTGTGGCAGGCCCTTGGCTGCTGACTGTGCTTGTGAGGTTACAGAAGCCTCAGTGCCTGATAGGCCAGTACGAGGCAAATGACTGCTGGGTGGGCTTGTGAGGTCAGAGAAGCCTCAGTGCCCTACAGGGCAGTGGCAGGCCCATAGCTGCTGGCTCAGCTTCTGAGGTCAGAGCAGCCTCCATGCCCTTGAGGGCAGTGGCAGGCCCCTGACTGTTTACTGTGCTTCTGAGTTGACAGCAGCGTCAGCGCCTCATCGGGCAGTGGGAGGCTAATGGCTGCTGCCTGTGCTTGTGAGGGCACAGCAGCCTCCTTTTCCTGTAGGCCAGAGGGAGGCCAATGGCTGCTTGGTGTGCTGGTGAGGTCAGAGGAGCCTGCGTGCCTCTTCGGACAGTAGCAGGCCAATGGCTGCTGGCTGTGCTTGTGAGGTCACATCAGCCTCTGTTCCCTATAGGCCAGTGGCAGGCCCATAGCTGCTGGCTGTGCTTGTCAGGTCACAGCAGTCCTATTGCCTGATAGGCTACTGGCAGGCCCTTGGCTGCTACCTGTACTTCTGAGGTCACAGCAGCCTCAGTGCCTGATAGGCCCGTGGGAGGCCAATGGCTGCTTGGTGTGCTTTTGAGCTCACAGCAGCCTCCGTGCCTCATAGGCCAGTGGAGGCCCGTAGCTGCTGTTTGTTCTTGTAAGGTCACAGCAGTCCGATTTCCTGATAGGCCCATGGCAGGCCTCTGTCTGCTGGCTGCCTTTTGAGGTCACATTTGTCTCTGTACCTTATAGGGCAGTGGGAGGCCCCTGGCTACTCGCTGTGCTAGTGAGGTCACATCAGCTTCCTTTTCCTGTAGGCCAGAGGGAGGCCAATGGCTGCTTGGTGTGCTGGTGAGGTGAAAGCAGCCTGAGTGCCTGTTTGGAGAATGGCAGGCCAATGGCTGCTGGCTGTGCTTGTGAGGTCACATCAACCTCTGTTCCCTATAGGCCAGTGGCAGGCCCATAGCTGCTGGCTGTGCTTGTCAGGTGACAACACTCCTGCAGCTCGATAGGCCAGCAGCAGGCCCCTGGCTGCTGACTGTGCTTGTGAGGTCACAGCAGCCTCAGTGCCTCATAGGCCAGTGGCAGGCCCATAGCTGCTGGCTGTGCTTGTAAGGTCACAGCAGTCCTATTGCCTGATAGGCCCGTGACAGGCCTCTGTCTGCTGGCTGCCTTTTGAGGTCACATTTGTCTCTGTACCTTATAGGGCAATGGCAGGCCTCTGGCTCCTCGCTGTGCTTGTGAGGTCACAGCAGCCTCAGTGCCTCATAGGCCAATGGCAGGCCCTTGGCTGCTGGCTGTGCTTGTAAGGTCACAGTAGTCCTATTTTCTGATAGGCCCATGGCAGGCCTCTGTCTGCTGGCTGCCTTTTGAGGTCACATTTGTCTCTGTACCTTATAGGGCAGTGGGAGGCCCCTGGCTCCTAGCTGTGCTTGTGAGGTCACATCAGCCTCCTTTTCCTGTAGGCCAGAGGGAGGCCAATGGCTGCTTGGTGTGCTGGTGAGGTCAGAGGAGCCTCCGTGCCTCTTCGGACAGTGGCAGGCCAATGGCTGCTGGCTGTGCTTGTCAGGTCACAGCACTGCTACAGCGTGATAGGCCAGCAGCAGGCCCCTGGCTGCTGACTGTGCTTGTGAGGTCACAGCAGCCTCAGTGCCTCATAGGACAGTGGCAGGCCCATAGCTGCTGACTGTGCTTGTGAAGTCACAGCAGCCTCCTTTTCCTATAGGCCAGTGGCAGGCCCATAGCTGCTGCCTGTGCTTGTCAGGTCACAGCAGTCGTATTGCCTGATAGGCCTGTGGCAGGCCGTTGGCTGCTGGCTGTGCTTGTGAGGTCACAGCAGCCTCAGTGCCTGATAGGCCCGTGGGAGGCCAATGGCTGCTTGGTGTGCTTTTGAGGTCACAGCAGCCTCCGTGCCTCATAGGCCAGTGGAGGCCCGTAGCTGCTGTTTGTTCTTGTAAGGTCACAGCAGTCCTATTTCCTGATAGGCCCGTGGCAGGCCTCTGTCTGCTGGCTGCCTTTTGAGGTCACATTTGTCTCTGTACCTTATAGGGCAGTGGGAGGCCCCTGGCTCCTAGCTGTGCTTGTGAGGTCACATCAGCCTCCTTTTCCTGTAGGCCAGAGCGAGGCCAATGGCTGCTTGGTGTGCTGGTGAGGTCAGAGGAGCCTCCGTGCCTCTTCGGACAGTGGCAGGCCAATGGCTGCTGGCTGTGCTTGTCAGGTCACAGCACTGCTACAGCGTAATAGGCCAGCAGCAGGCCCCTTGCTGCTGGCTGTGCTTGTGAGGTTACAGAAGCCTCAGTGCCTGATAGGCCAGTCTGAGGCCCATAGCTGCTGGGTGGGCTTGTGAGGTCAGAGAAGCCTCAGTGCCCTATAGGGCAGTGGCAGGCCCATAGCTGCTTTCTGGGCTTCTGAGGTCAGAGCAGCCTCCATGCCCTTGAGGGCAGTGGCAGGCCCCGACTGTTTACTGTGCTTCTGAGTTGACAGCAGCGTCAGCGCCTCATCGGGCAGTGGGAGGCTAATGGCTGCTGCCTGTGCTTGTGAGGTCACAGCAGCCTCCTTTTCCTATAGGCCAGTGGCAGGCCCATAGCTGCTGGCTGGGCTTGTCAGGTCACAACACTCCTATAGCCTGATAGGCCTGTGGCAGGCCGTTGGCTGCTGGTTGTGCTTGTCAGGTCACAGCAGTCCTATTGCCTGATAGGCCTGTGGCAGGCCCATAGCTGCTGGCTGTGCTTGTGAGGTCACAGCAGCCTCAGTGCTTCACAGGCCAGTGGCAGGCCCCTTGCTGCTGGCTGTGCTTGTGAGGTTACAGAAGCCTCAGTGCCTGATAGGCCAGTTTGAGGCCCATAGCTGCTGGGTGGGCTTGTGAGGTCAGAGAAGCCTCAGTGCACATAGGGCAGTGGCAGGCCCATAGCTGCTGGCTGGGCTTCTGAGGTCAGAGCAGCCTCCATGCCCTTGAGGGCAGTGGCAGGCCCCTGACTGTTTACTGTGCTTCTGAGTTGACAGCAGCGTCAGCGCCTCATCGGGCAGTGGGAGGCTAATGGCTACTTGGTGTGCTTGTGAGCTCACAGCAGCCTCCGTGCCTCACAGGCCAGTGGCAGGCCCGTAGCTGCTGTTTGTTCTTGTAAGGTCACAGCAGTCCTATTTCCTGATAGGCCCGTGGCAGGCCTCTGTCTGCTGGCTGCCTTTTGAGGTCACATTTGTCTCTGTACCTTATAGGGCAGTGGGGAGTCCCTGGCTACTCGCTGTGCTTGTGAGGTCACCTCAGGCTCCCTTTGCTGTAGGCCAGTGGCAGGCCCATAGCTGCTGGCTGTGCTTGTCAGGTGACAACACTCCTAGAGCCAGATAGGCCAGCAGCAGGCCCCTGGCTGCTGACTGTGCTTGTGAGGTCACAGCAGCCTCAGTGCCTCATAGGACAGTGGCAGGCCCATAGCTGCTGGCTGTGCTTGTGAGGTCACAGCAGCCTCCTTTTTCTATAAGCCAGAGGCAGGCCCATAGCTGCTGGCTGTGCTTGTCAGGTCACAGCAGTCCTATTGCCTGATAGGCCTGTGGCAGGCCCTTGGCTGCTGGCTGTGCTTGTGAGGTCACAGCAGCCTCTGTGCCTCATAGGCCAGTGGAGGCCCGTAGCTGCTGTTTGTTCTTGCAAGGTCACAGCAGTCCTATTTCCTGATAGGCCCGTGGCAGGCCTCTGTCTGCTGGCTGCCTTTTGAGGTCACATTTGTCTCTGTACCTTATAGGGCAGTGGGAGGCCCCTGGCTACTCGTTGTGCTTGTGAGGTCACATCAGCCTCCTTTTCCTGTAGGCCAGAGGGAGGCCAATGGCTGCTTGGTGTGCTTGTGAGGTCACAGCAGCCTCCTTTTACTATAGGCCAGTGGCAGGCCCATAGCTGCTGGCTGTGCTTGTCAGGTCACAGCAGTCGTATTGCCTGATAGGCCTGTGGCAGGCCCTTGGCTGCTGGCTGTGCTTGTGAGGTCACAGCAGCCTCTGTGCCTCATAGGCCAGTGGAGGCCCGTAGCTGCTGTTTGTTCTTGCAAGGTCACAGCAGTCCTATTTCCTGATAGGCCCGTGGCAGGCCTCTGTCTGCTGGCTGCCTTTTGAGGTCACATTTGTCTCTGTACCTTATAGGGCAGTGGGGAGTCCCTGGCTACTCGCTGTGCTTGTGAGGTCACCTCAGGCTCCCTTTGCTGTAGGCCAGTGGCAGGCCCATAGCTGCTGGCTGTGCTTGTCAGGTGACAACACTCCTAGAGCCAGATAGGCCAGCAGCAGGCCCCTGGCTGCTGACTGTGCTTGTGAGGTCACAGCAGCCTCAGTGCCTCATAGGACAGTGGCAGGCCCATAGCTGCTGGGTGTGCTTGTGAGGTAACATCAGCCTCCGTTCCCTATAGGCCAGTGGCAGGCCCATAGCTGCTGGCTGTGCTTGTCAGGTCACAGCAATCCTATTGCCTGATAGGCCTGTGGCAGGCCCTTGGCTGCTGGCTGTGCTTGTGAGGTCACAGCAGCCTCTGTGCCTCATAGGCCAGTGGAGGCCCGTATCTGCTGTTTGTTCTTGCAAGGTCACAGCAGTCCTATTTCCTGATAGGCCCGTGGCAGGCCTCTGTCTGCTGGCTGCCTTTTGAGGTCACATTTGTCTCTGTACCTTATAGGGCAATGGCAGGCGTCTGGCTCCTCGCTGTGCTTGTGAGGTCACATCAGCTTCCTTTTCCTGTAGGCCAGAGGGAGGCCAATGGCTGCTTGGTGTGCTGGTGAGGTGAAAGCAGCCTGAGTGCCTGTTTGGAGAATGGCAGGCCAATGGCTGCTGGCTGTGCTTGTGAGGTCACATCAGCCTCCTTTTCCTGTAGGCCAGAGCGAGGCCAATGGCTGCTTGGTGTGCTGGTGAGGTCAGAGGAGCCTCCATGCCTCTTCGGACAGTGGCAGGCCAATGGCTGCTGGCTGTGCTTGTCAGGTCACAGCACTCCTACAGGGTGATAGGCCAGCAGCAGGCCCCTGGCTGCTGACTGTGCTTGTGAGGTCATAGCAGCCTCAGTGCCTCGTAGGCCAGTGGCAGGCCCATAGCTGCTGACTGTGCTTGTGAGGTCACAGCAGTCCTATGGACCGATAGGCCAGTGGCAGGCCGATAGCTGCTGGCTGTGCTTGTGAGGTCAAAGCAGCCTCCGTTCCCTATAGGCCAGTGGCAGGACCCTGGCTGCTGGCTGTGCTTGTAAGGTCACATCAGCCTCTGTTCCCTATAGGCCAGTGACAGCCCCATAGCTGCTGGCTGTGCTTGTCAGATCACAACACTCCTAGAGCCTGATAGGCCAGCAGCAGGCCCCTGGCTGCTGACTGTGCTTGTGAGGTCACAGCAGCCTCAGTGCCAGATAGGCCCGTGGGAGGCCAATGGCTGCTTGGTGTGCTTTTGAGGTCACAGCAGCCTCCGTGCCTCATAGGCCAGTGGAGGCCCGTAGCTGCTGGCTGTGCTTGTAAGGTCACAGCAGTCCTATTTCCTGATAGGCCCGTGGCAGGCCTCTGTCTGCTGGCTGCCTTTTGAGGTCACATTTGTCTCTGTACCTTATAGGGCAGTGGGAGGCTCCTGGCTCCTCGCTGTGCTTGTGAGGTCACAGCAGCCTCCTTTTCCTGTAGGCCAGAGGGAGGCCAATGGCTGCTTGGTGTGCTTGTGAGGTCACAGCAGCCTCCTTTTCCATAGGCCAGTGGCAGGCCCATAGCTGCTGGCTGTGCTTGTGAGGTCACAGCAGCCTCAGTGCTTCACAGGCCAGTGGCAGGCCCCTTGCTGCTGGCTGTGCTTGTGAGGTTACAGAAGCCTCAGTGCCTGATAGGCCAGTTTGAGGCCCATTGCTGCTGGGTGGGCTTCTGAGGTCAGAGAAGCCTCAGTGCACATAGGGCAGTGGCAGGCCCATAGCTGCTGGCTGGGCTTCTGAGGTCAGAGCAGCCTCCATGCCCTTGAGGGCAGTGGCAGGCCCCGACTGTTTACTGTGCTTCTGAGTTGACAGCAGCGTCAGCGCCTCATCGGGCAGTGGGAGGCTAATGGCTACTTGGTGTGCTTGTGAGCTCACAGCAGCCTCCGTGCCTCACAGGCCAGTGGCAGGCCCGTAGCTGCTGTTTGTTCTTGTAAGGTCACAGCAGTCCTATTTCCTGATAGGCCCGTGGCAGGCCTCTGTCTGCTGGCTGCCTTTTGAGGTCACATTTGTCTCTGTACCTTATAGGGCAGTGGGGAGTCCCTGGCTACTCGCTGTGCTTGTGAGGTCACCTCAGGCTCCCTTTGCTGTAGGCCAGTGGCAGGCCCATAGCTGCTGGCTGTGCTTGTCAGGTGACAACACTCCTAGAGCCAGATAGGCCAGCAGCAGGCCCCTGGCTGCTGACTGTGCTTGTGAGGTCACAGCAGCCTCAGTGCCTCATAGGACAGTGGCAGGCCCATAGCTGCTGGGTGTGCTTGTGAGGTAACATCAGCCTCCGTTCCCTATAAGCCAGAGGCAGGCCCATAGCTGCTGGCTGTGCTTGTCAGGTCACAGCAATCCTATTGCCTGATAGGCCTGTGGCAGGCCCTTGGCTGCTGGCTGTGCTTGTGAGGTCACAGCAGCCTCTGTGCCTCATAGGCCAGTGGAGGCCCGTAGCTGCTGTTTGTTCTTGCAAGGTCACAGCAGTCCTATTTCCTGATAGGCCCGTGGCAGGCCTCTGTCTGCTGGCTGCCTTTTGAGGTCACATTTGTCTCTGTACCTTATAGGGCAATGGCAGGCGTCTGGCTCCTCGCTGTGCTTGTGAGGTCACATCAGCTTCCTTTTCCTGTAGGCCAGAGGGAGGCCAATGGCTGCTTGGTGTGCTGGTGAGGTGAAAGCAGCCTGAGTGCCTGTTTGGAGAATGGCAGGCCAATGGCTGCTGGCTGTGCTTGTGAGGTCACATCAGCCTCCTTTTCCTGTAGGCCAGAGCGAGGCCAATGGCTGCTTGGTGTGCTGGTGAGGTCAGAGGAGCCTCCATGCCTCTTCGGACAGTGGCAGGCCAATGGCTGCTGGCTGTGCTTGTCAGGTCACAGCACTCCTACAGGGTGATAGGCCAGCAGCAGGCCCCTGGCTGCTGACTGTGCTTGTGAGGTCACAGCAGCCTCAGTGCCTCATAGGCCAGTGGCAGGCCCATAGCTGCTGACTGTGCTTGTGAGGTCACAGCAGTCCTATGGACTGATAGGCCAGTGGCAGGCCGATAGCTGCTGGCTGTGCTTGTGAGGTCAAAGCAGCCTCGGTTCCCTATAGGCCAGTGGCAGGACCCTGGCTGCTGGCTGTGCTTGTAAGGTCACATCAGCCTCTGTTCCCTATAGGCCAGTGACAGCCCCATAGCTGCTGGCTGTGCTTGTCAGATCACAACACTCCTAGAGCCTGATAGGCCAGCAGCAGGCCCCTGGCTGCTGACTGTGCTTGTGAGGTCACAGCAGCCTCAGTGCCTCATAGGCCCGTGGGAGGCCAATGGCTGCTTGGTGTGCTTTTGAGGTCACAGCAGCCTCCGTGCCTCATAGGCCAGTGGAGGCCCGTAGCTGCTGGCTGTGCTTGTAAGGTCACAGCAGTCCTATTTCCTGATAGGCCCGTGGCAGGCCTCTGTCTGCTGGCTGCCTTTTGAGGTCACATTTGTCTCTGTACCTTATAGGGCAGTGGGAAGCCCCTGGCTACTCGCTGTGCTTGTGAGGTCACAGCAGCCTCCTTTTCCTGTAGGCCAGAGGGAGGCCAATGGCTGCTTGGTGTGCTTGTGAGGTCACAGCAGCCTCCTTTTCCATAGGCCAGTGGCAGGCCCATAGCTGCTGGCTGTGCTTGTGAGGTCACAGCAGCCTCAGTGCTTCACAGGCCAGTGGCAGGCCCCTTGCTGCTGGCTGTGCTTGTGAGGTTACAGAAGCCTCAGTGCCTGATAGGCCAGTTTGAGGCCCATAGCTGCTGGGTGGGCTTCTGAGGTCAGAGAAGCCTCAGTGCACATAGGGCAGTGGCAGGCCCATAGCTGCTGGCTGGGCTTCTGAGGTCACAGCAGCCTCCATGCCCTTGAGGGCAGTGGCAGGCCCCTGACTGTTTACTGTGCTTCTGAGTTGACAGCAGCGTCAGCGCCTCATCGGGCAGTGGGAGGCTAATGGCTACTTGGTGTGCTTGTGAGCTCACAGCAGCCTCCGTGCCTCACAGGCCAGTGGCAGGCCCGTAGCTGCTGTTTGTTCTTGTAAGGTCACAGCAGTCCTATTTCCTGATAGGCCCGTGGCAGGCCTCTGTCTGCTGGCTGCCTTTTGAGGTCACATTTGTCTCTGTACCTTATAGGGCAGTGGGGAGTCCCTGGCTACTCGCTGTGCTTGTGAGGTCACCTCAGGCTCCCTTTGCTGTAGGCCAGTGGCAGGCCCATAGCTGCTGGCTGTGCTTGTCAGGTGACAACACTCCTAGAGCCAGATAGGCCAGCAGCAGGCCCCTGGCTGCTGACTGTGCTTGTGAGGTCACAGCAGCCTCAGTGCCTCATAGGACAGTGGCAGGCCCATAGCTGCTGGCTGTGCTTGTGAGGTCACAGCAGCCTCCTTTTTCTATAAGCCAGAGGCAGGCCCATAGCTGCTGGCTGTGCTTGTCAGGTCACAGCAGTCCTATTGCCTGATAGGCCTGTGGCAGGCCCTTGGCTGCTGGCTGTGCTTGTGAGGTCACAGCAGCCTCTGTGCCTCATAGGCCAGTGGAGGCCCGTAGCTGCTGTTTGTTCTTGCAAGGTCACAGCAGTCCTATTTCCTGATAGGCCCGTGGCAGGCCTCTGTCTGCTGGCTGCCTTTTGAGGTCACATTTGTCTCTGTACCTTATAGGGCAGTGGGAGGCCCCTGGCTACTCGTTGTGCTTGTGAGGTCACATCAGCCTCCTTTTCCTGTAGGCCAGAGGGAGGCCAATGGCTGCTTGGTGTGCTTGTGAGGTCACAGCAGCCTCCTTTTACTATAGGCCAGTGGCAGGCCCATAGCTGCTGGCTGTGCTTGTCAGGTCACAGCAGTCGTATTGCCTGATAGGCCTGTGGCAGGCCCTTGGCTGCTGGCTGTGCTTGTGAGGTCACAGCAGCCTCTGTGCCTCATAGGCCAGTGGAGGCCCGTAGCTGCTGTTTGTTCTTGCAAGGTCACAGCAGTCCTATTTCCTGATAGGCCCGTGGCAGGCCTCTGTCTGCTGGCTGCCTTTTGAGGTCACATTTGTCTCTGTACCTTATAGGGCAGTGGGGAGTCCCTGGCTACTCGCTGTGCTTGTGAGGTCACCTCAGGCTCCCTTTGCTGTAGGCCAGTGGCAGGCCCATAGCTGCTGGCTGTGCTTGTCAGGTGACAACACTCCTAGAGCCAGATAGGCCAGCAGCAGGCCCCTGGCTGCTGACTGTGCTTGTGAGGTCACAGCAGCCTCA
This sequence comes from Dromaius novaehollandiae, assembly GCF_036370855.1. NCBI lineage: Eukaryota > Metazoa > Chordata > Aves > Casuariiformes > Dromaiidae > Dromaius > Dromaius novaehollandiae. Next base: position 1,657,207 of record NC_088105.1, read on the forward strand.
GTGCCTCATAGGACAGTGGCAGGCCCATAGCTGCTGGGTGTGCTTGTGAGGTAACATCAGCCTCCGTTCCCTATAGGCCAGTGGCAGGCCCATAGCTGCTGGCTGTGCTTGTCAGGTCACAGCAATCCTATTGCCTGATAGGCCTGTGGCAGGCCCTTGGCTGCTGGCTGTGCTTGTGAGGTCACAGCAGCCTCTGTGCCTCATAGGCCAGTGGAGGCCCGTATCTGCTGTTTGTTCTTGCAAGGTCACAGCAGTCCTATTTCCTGATAGGCCCGTGGCAGGCCTCTGTCTGCTGGCTGCCTTTTGAGGTCACATTTGTCTCTGTACCTTATAGGGCAATGGCAGGCGTCTGGCTCCTCGCTGTGCTTGTGAGGTCACATCAGCTTCCTTTTGCTGTAGGCCAGAGGGAGGCCAATGGCTGCTTGGTGTGCTGGTGAGGTGAAAGCAGCCTGAGTGCCTGTTTGGAGAATGGCAGGCCAATGGCTGCTGGCTGTGCTTGTGAGGTCACATCAGCCTCCTTTTCCTGTAGGCCAGAGCGAGGCCAATGGCTGCTTGGTGTGCTGGTGAGGTCAGAGGAGCCTCCATGCCTCTTCGGACAGTGGCAGGCCAATGGCTGCTGGCTGTGCTTGTCAGGTCACAGCACTCCTACAGGGTGATAGGCCAGCAGCAGGCCCCTGGCTGCTGACTGTGCTTGTGAGGTCATAGCAGCCTCAGTGCCTCGTAGGCCAGTGGCAGGCCCATAGCTGCTGACTGTGCTTGTGAGGTCACAGCAGTCCTATGGACCGATAGGCCAGTGGCAGGCCGATAGCTGCTGGCTGTGCTTGTGAGGTCAAAGCAGCCTCGGTTCCCTATAGGCCAGTGGCAGGACCCTGGCTGCTGGCTGTGCTTGTAAGGTCACATCAGCCTCTGTTCCCTATAGGCCAGTGACAGCCCCATAGCTGCTGGCTGTGCTTGTCAGATCACAACACTCCTAGAGCCTGATAGGCCAGCAGCAGGCCCCTGGCTGCTGACTGTGCTTGTGAGGTCACAGCAGCCTCAGTGCCAGATAGGCCCGTGGGAGGCCAATGGCTGCTTGGTGTGCTTTTGAGGTCACAGCAGCCTCCGTGCCTCATAGGCCAGTGGAGGCCCGTAGCTGCTGGCTGTGCTTGTAAGGTCACAGCAGTCCTATTTCCTGATAGGCCCGTGGCAGGCCTCTGTCTGCTGGCTGCCTTTTGAGGTCACATTTGTCTCTGTACCTTATAGGGCAGTGGGAGGCTCCTGGCTCCTCGCTGTGCTTGTGAGGTCACAGCAGCCTCCTTTTCCTGTAGGCCAGAGGGAGGCCAATGGCTGCTTGGTGTGCTTGTGAGGTCACAGCAGCCTCCTTTTCCATAGGCCAGTGGCAGGCCCATAGCTGCTGGCTGTGCTTGTGAGGTCACAGCAGCCTCAGTGCTTCACAGGCCAGTGGCAGGCCCCTTGCTGCTGGCTGTGCTTGTGAGGTTACAGAAGCCTCAGTGCCTGATAGGCCAGTTTGAGGCCCATTGCTGCTGGGTGGGCTTGTGAGGTCAGAGAAGCCTCAGTGCACATAGGGCAGTGGCAGGCCCATAGCTGCTGGCTGGGCTTCTGAGGTCAGAGCAGCCTCCATGCCCTTGAGGGCAGTGGCAGGCCCCGACTGTTTACTGTGCTTCTGAGTTGACAGCAGCGTCAGCGCCTCATCGGGCAGTGGGAGGCTAATGGCTACTTGGTGTGCTTGTGAGCTCACAGCAGCCTCCGTGCCTCACAGGCCAGTGGCAGGCCCGTAGCTGCTGTTTGTTCTTGTAAGGTCACAGCAGTCCTATTTCCTGATAGGCCCGTGGCAGGCCTCTGTCTGCTGGCTGCCTTTTGAGGTCACATTTGTCTCTGTACCTTATAGGGCAGTGGGGAGTCCCTGGCTACTCGCTGTGCTTGTGAGGTCAGCTCAGGCTCCCTTTGCTGTAGGCCAGTGGCAGGCCCATAGCTGCTGGCTGTGCTTGTCAGGTGACAACACTCCTAGAGCCAGATAGGCCAGCAGCAGGCCCCTGGCTGCTGACTGTGCTTGTGAGGTCACAGCAGCCTCAGTGCCTCATAGGACAGTGGCAGGCCCATAGCTGCTGGGTGTGCTTGTGAGGTAACATCAGCCTCCGTTCCCTATAAGCCAGAGGCAGGCCCATAGCTGCTGGCTGTGCTTGTCAGGTCACAGCAATCCTATTGCCTGATAGGCCTGTGGCAGGCCCTTGGCTGCTGGCTGTGCTTGTGAGGTCACAGCAGCCTCTGTGCCTCATAGGCCAGTGGAGGCCCGTAGCTGCTGTTTGTTCTTGCAAGGTCACAGCAGTCCTATTTCCTGATAGGCCCGTGGCAGGCCTCTGTCTGCTGGCTGCCTTTTGAGGTCACATTTGTCTCTGTACCTTATAGGGCAATGGCAGGCGTCTGGCTCCTCGCTGTGCTTGTGAGGTCACATCAGCTTCCTTTTCCTGTAGGCCAGAGGGAGGCCAATGGCTGCTTGGTGTGCTGGTGAGGTGAAAGCAGCCTGAGTGCCTGTTTGGAGAATGGCAGGCCAATGGCTGCTGGCTGTGCTTGTGAGGTCACATCAGCCTCCTTTTCCTGTAGGCCAGAGCGAGGCCAATGGCTGCTTGGTGTGCTGGTGAGGTCAGAGGAGCCTCCATGCCTCTTCGGACAGTGGCAGGCCAATGGCTGCTGGCTGTGCTTGTCAGGTCACAGCACTCCTACAGGGTGATAGGCCAGCAGCAGGCCCCTGGCTGCTGACTGTGCTTGTGAGGTCACAGCAGCCTCAGTGCCTCATAGGCCAGTGGCAGGCCCATAGCTGCTGACTGTGCTTGTGAGGTCACAGCAGTCCTATTGCCTGATAGGCTACTGGCAGGCCCTTGGCTGCTACCTGTACTTGTGAGGTCACAGCAGCCTCCTTTTCCTGTAGGCCAGAGCGAGGCCAATGGCTGCTTGGTGTGCTGGTGAGGTCAGAGGAGCCTCCATGCCTCTTCGGACAGTGGCAGGCCAATGGCTGCTGGCTGTGCTTGTCAGGTCACAGCACTGCTACAGCGTGATAGGCCAGCAGCAGGCCCCTGGCTGCTGACTGTGCTTGTGAGGTCACAGCAGCCTCAGTGCCTCATAGGCCAGTGGCAGGCCCATAGCTGCTGACTGTGCTTGTGAGGTCACAGCAGTCCTATGGACCGATAGGCCAGTGGCAGGCCGATAGCTGCTGGCTGTGCTTGTGAGGTCAAAGCAGCCTCGGTTCCCTATAGGCCAGTGGCAGGACCCTGGCTGCTGGCTGTGCTTGTAAGGTCACATCAGCCTCTGTTCCCTATAGGCCAGTGACAGCCCCATAGCTGCTGGCTGTGCTTGTCAGATCACAACACTCCTAGAGCCTGATAGGCCAGCAGCAGGCCCCTGGCTGCTGACTGTGCTTGTGAGGTCACAGCAGCCTCAGTGCCTGATAGGCCCGTGGGAGGCCAATGGCTGCTTGGTGTGCTTTTGAGGTCACAGCAGCCTCCGTGCCTCATAGGCCAGTGGAGGCCCGTAGCTGCTGGCTGTGCTTGTAAGGTCACAGCAGTCCTATTTCCTGATAGGCCTGTGGTAGGCCTCTGTCTGCTGGCTGCCTTTTGAGGTCACATTTGTCTCTGTACCTTATAGGGCAGTGGGAAGCCCCTGGCTACTCGCTGTGCTTGTGAGGTCACAGCAGCCTCCTTTTCCTGTAGGCCAGAGGGAGGCCAATGGCTGCTTGGTGTGCTTGTGAGGTCACAGCAGCCTCCTTTTCCATAGGCCAGTGGCAGGCCCATAGCTGCTGGCTGTGCTTGTGAGGTCACAGCAGCCTCAGTGCTTCACAGGCCAGTGGCAGGCCCCTTGCTGCTGGCTGTGCTTGTGAGGTTACAGAAGCCTCAGTGCCTGATAGGCCAGTTTGAGGCCCATAGCTGCTGGGTGGGCTTCTGAGGTCAGAGAAGCCTCAGTGCACATAGGGCAGTGGCAGGCCCATAGCTGCTGGCTGGGCTTCTGAGGTCAGAGCAGCCTCCATGCCCTTGAGGGCAGTGGCAGGCCCCTGACTGTTTACTGTGCTTCTGAGTTGACAGCAGCGTCAGCGCCTCATCGGGCAGTGGGAGGCTAATGGCTACTTGGTGTGCTTGTGAGCTCACAGCAGCCTCCGTGCCTCACAGGCCAGTGGCAGGCCCGTAGCTGCTGTTTGTTCTTGTAAGGTCACAGCAGTCCTATTTCCTGATAGGCCCGTGGCAGGCCTCTGTCTGCTGGCTGCCTTTTGAGGTCACATTTGTCTCTGTACCTTATAGGGCAGTGGGGAGTCCCTGGCTACTCGCTGTGCTTGTGAGGTCACCTCAGGCTCCCTTTGCTGTAGGCCAGTGGCAGGCCCAGAGCTGCTGGCTGTGCTTGTCAGGTGACAACACTCCTAGAGCCAGATAGGCCAGCAGCAGGCCCCTGGCTGCTGACTGTGCTTGTGAGGTCACAGCAGCCTCAGTGCCTCATAGGCCAGTGGCAGGCCCATAGCTGCTGGCTGTGCTTGTGAGGTCACAGCAGCCTCCTTTTTCTATAAGCCAGAGGCAGGCCCATAGCTGCTGGCTGTGCTTGTCAGGTCACAGCAGTCCTATTGCCTGATAGGCCTGTGGCAGGCCCTTGGCTGCTGGCTGTGCTTGTGAGGTCACAGCAGCCTCTGTGCCTCATAGGCCAGTGGAGGCCCGTAGCTGCTGTTTGTTCTTGCAAGGTCACAGCAGTCCTATTTCCTGATAGGCCCGTGGCAGGCCTCTGTCTGCTGGCTGCCTTTTGAGGTCACATTTGTCTCTGTACCTTATAGGGCAGTGGGAGGCCCCTGGCTACTCGTTGTGCTTGTGAGGTCACATCAGCCTCCTTTTCCTGTAGGCCAGAGGGAGGCCAATGGCTGCTTGGTGTGCTTGTGAGGTCACAGCAGCCTCCTTTTACTATAGGCCAGTGGCAGGCCCATAGCTGCTGGCTGTGCTTGTCAGGTCACAGCAGTCGTATTGCCTGATAGGCCTGTGGCAGGCCCTTGGCTGCTGGCTGTGCTTGTGAGGTCACAGCAGCCTCTGTGCCTCATAGGCCAGTGGAGGCCCGTAGCTGCTGTTTGTTCTTGCAAGGTCACAGCAGTCCTATTTCCTGATAGGCCCGTGGCAGGCCTCTGTCTGCTGGCTGCCTTTTGAGGTCACATTTGTCTCTGTACCTTATAGGGCAGTGGGGAGTCCCTGGCTACTCGCTGTGCTTGTGAGGTCACCTCAGGCTCCCTTTGCTGTAGGCCAGTGGCAGGCCCATAGCTGCTGGCTGTGCTTGTCAGGTGACAACACTCCTAGAGCCAGATAGGCCAGCAGCAGGCCCCTGGCTGCTGACTGTGCTTGTGAGGTCACAGCAGCCTCAGTGCCTCATAGGACAGTGGCAGGCCCATAGCTGCTGGGTGTGCTTGTGAGGTAACATCAGCCTCCGTTCCCTATAGGCCAGTGGCAGGCCCATAGCTGCTGGCTGTGCTTGTCAGGTCACAGCAATCCTATTGCCTGATAGGCCTGTGGCAGGCCCTTGGCTGCTGGCTGTGCTTGTGAGGTCACAGCAGCCTCTGTGCCTCATAGGCCAGTGGAGGCCCGTAGCTGCTGTTTGTTCTTGCAAGGTCACAGCAGTCCTATTTCCTGATAGGCCCGTGGCAGGCCTCTGTCTGCTGGCTGCCTTTTGAGGTCACATTTGTCTCTGTACCTTATAGGGCAATGGCAGGCCTCTGGCTCCTCGCTGTGCTTGTGAGGTCACATCAGCTTCCTTTTCCTGTAGGCCAGAGGGAGGCCAATGGCTGCTTGGTGTGCTGGTGAGGTGAAAGCAGCCTGAGTGCCTGTTTGGAGAATGGCAGGCCAATGGCTGCTGGCTGTGCTTGTGAGGTCACATCAGCCTCCTTTTCCTGTAGGCCAGAGCGAGGCCAATGGCTGCTTGGTGTGCTGGTGAGGTCAGAGGAGCCTCCATGCCTCTTCGGACAGTGGCAGGCCAATGGCTGCTGGCTGTGCTTGTCAGGTCACAGCACTCCTACAGGGTGATAGGCCAGCAGCAGGCCCCTGGCTGCTGACTGTGCTTGTGAGGTCACAGCAGCCTCAGTGCCTCATAGGCCAGTGGCAGGCCCATAGCTGCTGACTGTGCTTGTGAGGTCACAGCAGTCCTATGGACCGATAGGCCAGTGGCAGGCCGATAGCTGCTGGCTGTGCTTGTGAGGTCAAAGCAGCCTCGGTTCCCTATAGGCCAGTGGCAGGACCCTGGCTGCTGGCTGTGCTTGTAAGGTCACATCAGCCTCTGTTCCCTATAGGCCAGTGACAGCCCCATAGCTGCTGGCTGTGCTTGTCAGATCACAACACTCCTAGAGCCTGATAGGCCAGCAGCAGGCCCCTGGCTGCTGACTGTGCTTGTGAGGTCACAGCAGCCTCAGTGCCAGATAGGCCCGTGGGAGGCCAATGGCTGCTTGGTGTGCTTTTGAGGTCACAGCAGCCTCCGTGCCTCATAGGCCAGTGGAGGCCCGTAGCTGCTGGCTGTGCTTGTAAGGTCACAGCAGTCCTATTTCCTGATAGGCCCGTGGCAGGCCTCTGTCTGCTGGCTGCCTTTTGAGGTCACATTTGTCTCTGTACCTTATAGGGCAGTGGGAGGCCCCTGGCTCCTCGCTGTGCTTGTGAGGTCACAGCAGCCTCCTTTTCCTGTAGGCCAGAGGGAGGCCAATGGCTGCTTGGTGTGCTTGTGAGGTCACAGCAGCCTCCTTTTCCATAGGCCAGTGGCAGGCCCATAGCTGCTGGCTGTGCTTGTGAGGTCACAGCAGCCTCAGTGCTTCACAGGCCAGTGGCAGGCCCCTTGCTGCTGGCTGTGCTTGTGAGGTTACAGAAGCCTCAGTGCCTGATAGGCCAGTTTGAGGCCCATAGCTGCTGGGTGGGCTTCTGAGGTCAGAGAAGCCTCAGTGCACATAGGGCAGTGGCAGGCCCATAGCTGCTGGCTGGGCTTCTGAGGTCAGAGCAGCCTCCATGCCCTTGAGGGCAGTGGCAGGCCCCTGACTGTTTACTGTGCTTCTGAGTTGACAGCAGCGTCAGCGCCTCATCGGGCAGTGGGAGGCTAATGGCTACTTGGTGTGCTTGTGAGCTCACAGCAGCCTCCGTGCCTCACAGGCCAGTGGCAGGCCCGTAGCTGCTGTTTGTTCTTGTAAGGTCACAGCAGTCCTATTTCCTGATAGGCCCGTGGCAGGCCTCTGTCTGCTGGCTGCCTTTTGAGGTCACATTTGTCTCTGTACCTTATAGGGCAGTGGGGAGTCCCTGGCTACTCGCTGTGCTTGTGAGGTCACCTCAGGCTCCCTTTGCTGTAGGCCAGTGGCAGGCCCATAGCTGCTGGCTGTGCTTGTCAGGTGACAACACTCCTAGAGCCAGATAGGCCAGCAGCAGGCCCCTGGCTGCTGACTGTGCTTGTGAGGTCACAGCAGCCTCAGTGCCTCATAGGCCAGTGGCAGGCCCATAGCCGCTGGCTGTGCTTGTGAGGTCACAGCAGCCTCCTTTTTCTATAAGCCAGAGGCAGGCCCATAGCTGCTGGCTGTGCTTGTCAGGTCACAGCAGTCCTATTGCCTGATAGGCCTGTGGCAGGCCCTTGGCTGCTGGCTGTGCTTGTGAGGTCACAGCAGCCTCTGTGCCTCATAGGCCAGTGGAGGCCCGTAGCTGCTGTTTGTTCTTGCAAGGTCACAGCAGTCCTATTTCCTGATAGGCCCGTGGCAGGCCTCTGTCTGCTGGCTGCCTTTTGAGGTCACATTTGTCTCTGTACCTTATAGGGCAGTGGGGAGTCCCTGGCTACTCGTTGTGCTTGTGAGGTCACATCAGCCTCCTTTTCCTGTAGGCCAGAGGGAGGCCAATGGCTGCTTGGTGTGCTTGTGAGGTCACAGCAGCCTCCTTTTACTATAGGCCAGTGGCAGGCCCATAGCTGCTGGCTGTGCTTGTCAGGTCACAGCAGTCGTATTGCCTGATAGGCCTGTGGCAGGCCCCTGACTGTTTACTGTGCTTCTGAGTTGACAGCAGCGTCAGCGCCTCATCAGGCAGTGGGAGGCTAATGGCTGCTGCCTGTGCTTGTGAGGGCACAGCAGCCTCCTTTTCCTGTAGGCCAGAGGGAGGCCAATGGCTGCTTGGTGTGCTGGTGAGGTGAAAGCAGCCTGAGTGCCTGTTTGGAGAATGGCAGGCCAATGGCTGCTGGCTGTGCTTGTGAGGTCACATCAGCCTCCTTTTCCTGTAGGCCAGAGCGAGGCCAATGGCTGCTTGGTGTGCTGGTGAGGTCACAGCAGTCCTATTGCCTGATAGGCTACTGGCAGGCCCTTGGCTGCTACCTGTACTTGTGAGGTCACAGCAGCCTCAGTGCCTGATAGGCCCGTGGGAGGCCAATGGTGTGGAGGACTGGCTTGAGGGCAGAGGTCATGTGAAGATTGAACAAATAAAGGAAGCAGAACTAAGTGCATATCGCACACAGTTGATGTGAGCCAAGTCCCGTATGAGAGTAAAAACAGCTAGAGCCAAGGACACATTGTCCTTGGCTCCAAGGTGTTATCAATGATTAGTCCTGGGAACTTGCGGGTGATGTAATGCAGAAGTTGCTGGGTAAACCAAGTTGCTGTTACCAATAAGGAGCTCAGCTTTTGCAATATGTATGAGCCTGATTAGTCCTATGCTATATAAAGGAAGATCACGCCTAATAAAGATGAAGTACACTGATCACTCATACTGAGCGTCTGGGTCTTCCCTCCGTCGGCTCCTCCCGTGCAAGTTTCCAACACAATGTGCCTGTTTGCAGAATGGCAGGCCAATGGCTGCTGGCTGTGCTTGTGAGGTCACATCAGCCTCCTTTTCCTGTAGGCCAGAGGGAGGCCAATGGCTGCTTGGAGTGCTTGTGAGGTCACAGCAGCCTCCTTTTCCCATAGGCCAGTGGCAGGCCCATAGCTGCTGGCTGTGCTTGTGAGGTCACAGCAGCCTCAGTGCTTCACAGGCCAGTGGCAGGCCCCTTGCTGCTGGCTGTGCTTGTGAGGTTACAGAAGCCTCAGTGCCTGATAGGCCAGTTTGAGGCCCATAGCTGCTGGGTGGGCTTCTGAGGTCAGAGAAGCCTCAGTGCACATAGGGCAGTGGCAGGCCCATAGCTGCTGGCTGGGCTTCTGAGGTCAGAGCAGCCTCCATGCCCTTGAGGGCAGTGGCAGGCCCCTGACTGTTTACTGTGCTTCTGAGTTGACAGCAGCGTCAGCGCCTCATCGGGCAGTGGGAGGCTAATGGCTACTTGGTGTGCTTGTGAGCTCACAGCAGCCTCCGTGCCTCACAGGCCAGTGGCAGGCCCGTAGCTGCTGTTTGTTCTTGTAAGGTCACAGCAGTCCTATTTCCTGATAGGCCCGTGGCAGGCCTCTGTCTGCTGGCTGCCTTTTGAGGTCACATTTGTCTCTGTACCTTATAGGGCAGTGGGGAGTCCCTGGCTACTCGCTGTGCTTGTGAGGTCACCTCAGGCTCCCTTTGCTGTAGGCCAGTGGCAGGCCCATAGCTGCTGGCTGTGCTTGTCAGGTGACAACACTCCTAGAGCCAGATAGGCCAGCAGCAGGCCCCTGGCTGCTGACTGTGCTTGTGAGGTCACAGCAGCCTCAGTGCCTGATAGGCCAGTTTGAGGCCCATAGCTGCTGGCTGTGCTTGTGAGGTCACAGCAGCCTCCTTTTTCTATAAGCCAGAGGCAGGCCCCTGGCTGCTGGCTGTGCTTGTCAGGTCACAGCAGTCCTATTGCCTGATAGGCCTGTGGCAGGCCCTTGGCTGCTGGCTGTGCTTGTGAGGTCACAGCAGCCTCTGTGACTCATAGGCCAGTGGAGGCACATAGCTGCTGACTGTGCTTGTGAGGTCACAGCAGTCCTATGGACCGATAGGCCAGTGGCAGGCCGATAGCTGCTGGCTGTGCTTGTGAGGTCAAAGCAGCCTCCGTTCCCTATAGGCCAGTGGCAGGACCCTGGCTGCTGGCTGTGCTTGTCAGGTCACAGCAGCCTCAGTGCTTCACAGGCCAGTGGCAGGCCCCTTGCTGCTGGCTGTGCTTGTAAGGTCACATCAGCCTCTGTTCCCTATAGGCCAGTGACAGCCCCATAGCTGCTGGCTGTGCTTGTCAGATCACAACACTCCTAGAGCCTGATAGGCCAGCAGCAGGCCCCTGGCTGCTGACTGTGCTTGTGAGGTCACAGCAGCCTCAGTGCCTGATAGGCCCGTGGGAGGCCAATGGCTGCTGGCTGTGCTTTTGAGGTCACAGCAGCCTCCGTGCCTCATAGGCCAGTGGAGGCCCGTAGCTGCTGGCTGTGCTTGTAAGGTCACAGCAGTCCTATTTCCTGATAGGCCCGTGGCAGGCCTCTGTCTGCTGGCTGCCTTTTGAGGTCACATTTGTCTCTGTACCTTATAGGGCAGTGGGAGGCCCCTGGCTCCTCGCTGTGCTTGTGAGGTCACATCAGCCTCCTTTTCCTGTAGACGAGAGGGAGGCCAATGGCTGCTTGGTGTGCTTGTGAGGTCACATCAGCCTCCTTTTCCTGTAGGCCAGAGCGAGGCCAATGGCTGCTTGGTGTGCTTGTGAGGTCACAGCAGCCTCCTTTTCCCATAGGCCAGTGGCAGGCCCATAGCTGCTGGCTGTGCTTGTGAGGTCACAGCAGCCTCAGTGCTTCACAGGCCAGTGGCAGGCCCCTTGCTGCTGGCTGTGCTTGTGAGGTTACAGAAGCCTCAGTGCTTCACAGGCCAGTTCGAGGCCAATGACTGCTGGGTGGGCTTGTGAGGTCAGAGAAGCCTCAGTGCACATAGGGCAGTGGCAGGCCCATAGCTGCTGGCTGGGCTTCTGAGGTCACAGCAGCCTCCATGCCCTTGAGGGCAGTGGCAGGCCCCTGACTGTTTACTGTGCTTCTGAGTTGACAGCAGCGTCAGCGCCTCATCGGGCAGTGGGAGGCTAATGGCTACTTGGTGTGCTTGTGAGCTCACAGCAGCCTCCGTGCCTCACAGGCCAGTGGCAGGCCCGTAGCTGCTGTTTGTTCTTGTAAGGTCACAGCAGTCCTATTTCCTGATAGGCCCGTGGCAGGCCTCTGTCTGCTGGCTGCCTTTTGAGGTCACATTTGTCTCTGTACCTTATAGGGCAGTGGGGAGTCCCTGGCTACTCGCTGTGCTTGTGAGGTCAGCTCAGGCTCCCTTTGCTGTAGGCCAGTGGCAGGCCCATAGCTGCTGGCTGTGCTTGTCAGGTGACAACACTCCTAGAGCCAGATAGGCCAGCAGCAGGCCCCTGGCTGCTGACTGTGCTTGTGAGGTCACAGCAGCCTCAGTGCCTCATAGGACAGTGGCAGGCCCATAGCTGCTGGCTGTGCTTGTGAGGTCACAGCAGCCTCCTTTTTCTATAAGCCAGAGGCAGGCCCATAGCTGCTGGCTGTGCTTGTCAGGTCACAGCAGTCCTATTGCCTGATAGGCCTGTGGCAGGCCCTTGGCTGCTGGCTGTGCTTGTGAGGTCACAGCAGCCTCTGTGCCTCATAGGCCAGTGGAGGCCCGTAGCTGCTGTTTGTTCTTGCAAGGTCACAGCAGTCCTATGGACCGATAGGCCCGTGGCAGGCCTCTGTCTGCTGGCTGCCTTTTGAGGTCACATTTGTCTCTGTACCTTATAGGGCAGTGGGAGGCCCCTGGCTACTCGTTGTGCTTGTGAGGTCACATCAGCCTCCTTTTCCTGTAGGCCAGAGGGAGGCAAATGGCTGCTTGGTGTGCTTGTGAGGTCACAGCAGCCTCCTTTTCCCATAGGCCAGTGGCAGGCCCATAGCTGCTGGCTGTGCTTGTCAGGTCACAGCAGCCTCAGTGCTTCACAGGCCAGTGGCAGGCCCCTTGCTGCTGGCTGTGCTTGTGAGGTTACAGAAGCCTCAGTGCCTGATAGGCCAGTACGAGGCCCATAGCTGCTGGGTGGGCTTCTGAGGTCAGAGAAGCCTCAGTGCCCTACAGGGCAGTGGCAGGCCCATAGCTGCTGGCTCGGCTTCTGAGGTCACAGCAGCCTCCATGCCCTTGAGGGCAGTGGCAGGCCCCTGACTGTTTACTGTGCTTCTGAGTTGACAGCAGCGTCAGCGCCTCATCGGGCAGTGGGAGGCTAATGGCTGCTGCCTGTGCTTGTGAGGGCACAGCAGCCTCCTTTTCCTGTAGGCCAGAGGGAGGCCAATGGCTGCTTGGTGTGCTGGTGAGGTCAGAGGAGCCTGCGTGCCTCTTCGGACAGTAGCAGGCCAATGGCTGCTGGCTGTGCTTGTGAGGTCACGTCAGCCTCTGTTCCCTATAGGCCAGTGGCAGGCCCATAGCTGCTGGGTGTGCTTGTGAGGTCACAGCAGTCCTATTGCCTGATAGGCTACTGGCAGGTCCTTGGCTGCTACCTGTACTTGTGAGGTCACAGCAGCCTCAGTGCCTGATAGGCCCGTGGGAGGCCAATGGCTGCTTGGTGTGCTGGTGAGGTCAAAGCAGCCTGAGTGCCTGTTTGGAGAATGGCAGGCCAATGGCTGCTGGCTGTGCTTGTGAGGTCACATCAACCTCTGTTCCCTATAGGCCAGTGGCAGGCCCATAGCTGCTGGCTGTGCTTGTCAGGTGACAACACTCCTGCAGCCCGATAGGCCAGCAGCAGGCCCCTGGCTGCTGACTGTGCTTGTGAGGTCACAGCAGCCTCAGTGCCTCATAGGCCAGTGGCAGGCCCATAGCTGCTGGCTGTGCTTGTAAGGTCACAGCAGTCCTATTGCCTGATAGGCCCGTGGCAGGCCTCTGTCTGCTGGCTGCCTTTTGAGGTCACATTTGTCTCTGTACCTTATAGGGCAGTGGGAGGCCCCTGGCTACTCGCTGTGCTTGTGAGGTCACATCAGTCTCCTTTTCCTGTAGGCCAGACGGAGGCCAATGGCTGCTTGGTGTGCTGGTGAGGTCAGAGGAGCCTCCGTGCCTCATAGGACAGTGGCAGGCCAATGGCTGCTGGCTGTGCTTGTCAGGTCACAGCACTCCTACAGCGTGATAGGCGAGCAGCAGGCCCCTGGCTGCTGACTGTGCTTGTGAGGTCATAGCAGCCTCAGTGCCTCATAGGCCAGTGGCAGGCCCATAGCTGCTGCCTGTGCTTGTGAAGTCACAGCAGCCTCCTTTTCCTATAGGCCAGTGGCCGGCCCATAGCTGCTGCCTGTGCTTGTCAGGTCACAGCAGTCGTATTGCCTGATAGGCCTGTGGCAGGCCGTTGGCTGCTGGCTGTGCTTGTGAGGTCACAGCAGCCTCAGTGCCTGATAGGCCCGTGGGAGGCCAATGGCTGCTTGGTGTGCTTTTGAGGTCACAGCAGCCTCCGTGCCTCATAGGCCTGTGGGAGGCCCGTAGCTGCTGCCTGGGCTCGTGAGGTCTCAGCAGCCTCAGTGCTTCACAGGCCAGTGGCAGGCCCCTTGCTGCTGGCTGTGCTTGTGAGGTTACAGAAGCCTCAGTGCCTGATAGGCCAGTACGAGGCAAATGACTGCTGGGTGGGCTTGTGAGGTCAGAGAAGCCTCAGTGCCCTACAGGGCAGTGGCAGGCCCATAGCTGCTGGCTCAGCTTCTGAGGTCACAGCAGCCTCCATGCCCTTGAGGGCAGTGGCAGGCCCCTGACTGTTTACTGTGCTTCTGAGTTGACAGCAGCGTCAGCGCCTCATCAGGCAGTGGGAGGCTAATGGCTGCTGCCTGTGCTTGTGAGGGCACAGCAGCCTCCTTTTCCTGTAGGCCAGAGGGAGGCCAATGGCTGCTTGGTGTGCTGGTGAGGTGAAAGCAGCCTGAGTGCCTGTTTGGAGAATGGCAGGCCAATGGCTGCTGGCTGTGCTTGTGAGGTCACATCAGCCTCCTTTTCCTGTAGGCCAGAGCAAGGCCAATGGCTGCTTGGTGTGCTGGTGAGGTCACAGCAGTCCTATTGCCTGATAGGCTACTGGCAGGCCCTTGGCTGCTACCTGTACTTGTGAGGTCACAGCAGCCTCAGTGCCTGATAGGCCCGTGGGAGGCCAATGGCTGCTTGGTGTGCTGGTGAGGTCAAAGCAGCCTGAGTGCCTGTTTGGAGAATGGCAGGCCAATGGCTGCTGGCTGTGCTTGTGAGGTCACATCAACCTCTGTTCCCTATAGGCCAGTGGCAGGCCCATAGCTGCTGGCTGTGCTTGTCAGGTGACAACACTCCTGCAGCCCGATAGGCCAGCAGCAGGCCCCTGGCTGCTGACTGTGCTTGTGAGGTCACAGCAGCCTCAGTGCCTCATAGGCCAGTGGCAGGCCCATAGCTGCTGGCTGTGCTTGTAAGGTCACAGCAGTCCTATTGCCTGATAGGCCCGTGGCAGGCCTCTGTCTGCTGGCTGCCTTTTGAGGTCACATTTGTCTCTGTACCTTATAGGGCAGTGGGAGGCCCCTGGCTACTCGCTGTGCTTGTGAGGTCACATCAGTCTCCTTTTCCTGTAGGCCAGACGGAGGCCAATGGCTGCTTGGTGTGCTGGTGAGGTCAGAGGAGCCTCCGTGCCTCATAGGACAGTGGCAGGCCAATGGCTGCTGGCTGTGCTTGTCAGGTCACAGCACTCCTACAGCGTGATAGGCGAGCAGCAGGCCCCTGGCTGCTGACTGTGCTTGTGAGGTCATAGCAGCCTCAGTGCCTCATAGGCCAGTGGCAGGCCCATAGCTGCTGCCTGTGCTTGTGAAGTCACAGCAGCCTCCTTTTCCTATAGGCCAGTGGCCGGCCCATAGCTGCTGCCTGTGCTTGTCAGGTCACAGCAGTCGTATTGCCTGATAGGCCTGTGGCAGGCCGTTGGCTGCTGGCTGTGCTTGTGAGGTCACAGCAGCCTCAGTGCCTGATAGGCCCGTGGGAGGCCAATGGCTGCTTGGTGTGCTTTTGAGGTCACAGCAGCCTCCGTGCCTCATAGGCCTGTGGGAGGCCCGTAGCTGCTGCCTGGGCTCGTGAGGTCTCAGCAGCCTCAGTGCTTCACAGGCCAGTGGCAGGCCCCTTGCTGCTGGCTGTGCTTGTGAGGTTACAGAAGCCTCAGTGCCTGATAGGCCAGTACGAGGCAAATGACTGCTGGGTGGGCTTGTGAGGTCAGAGAAGCCTCAGTGCCCTACAGGGCAGTGGCAGGCCCATAGCTGCTGGCTCAGCTTCTGAGGTCACAGCAGCCTCCATGCCCTTGAGGGCAGTGGCAGGCCCCTGACTGTTTACTGTGCTTCTGAGTTGACAGCAGCGTCAGCGCCTCATCAGGCAGTGGGAGGCTAATGGCTGCTGCCTGTGCTTGTGAGGGCACAGCAGCCTCCTTTTCCTGTAGGCCAGAGGGAGGCCAATGGCTGCTTGGTGTGCTGGTGAGGTGAAAGCAGCCTGAGTGCCTGTTTGGAGAATGGCAGGCCAATGGCTGCTGGCTGTGCTTGTGAGGTCACATCAGCCTCCTTTTCCTGTAGGCCAGAGCAAGGCCAATGGCTGCTTGGTGTGCTGGTGAGGTCACAGCAGTCCTATTGCCTGATAGGCTACTGGCAGGCCCTTGGCTGCTACCTGTACTTGTGAGGTCACAGCAGCCTCAGTGCCTGATAGGCCCGTGGGAGGCCAATGGCTGCTTGGTGTGCTGGTGAGGTCAAAGCAGCCTGAGTGCCTGTTTGGAGAATGGCAGGCCAATGGCTGCTGGCTGTGCTTGTGAGGTCACATCAACCTCTGTTCCCTATAGGCCAGTGGCAGGCCCATAGCTGCTGGCTGTGCTTGTCAGGTGACAACACTCCTGCAGCCCGATAGGCCAGCAGCAGGCCCCTGGCTGCTGACTGTGCTTGTGAGGTCACAGCAGCCTCAGTGCCTCATAGGCCAGTGGCAGGCCCATAGCTGCTGGCTGTGCTTGTAAGGTCACAGCAGTCCTATTGCCTGATAGGCCCGTGGCAGGCCTCTGTCTGCTGGCTGCCTTTTGAGGTCACATTTGTCTCTGTACCTTATAGGGCAGTGGGAGGCCCCTGGCTACTCGCTGTGCTTGTGAGGTCACATCAGTCTCCTTTTCCTGTAGGCCAGACGGAGGCCAATGGCTGCTTGGTGTGCTGGTGAGGTCAGAGGAGCCTCCGTGCCTCATAGGACAGTGGCAGGCCAATGGCTGCTGGCTGTGCTTGTCAGGTCACAGCACTCCTACAGCGTGATAGGCGAGCAGCAGGCCCCTGGCTGCTGACTGTGCTTGTGAGGTCATAGCAGCCTCAGTGCCTCATAGGCCAGTGGCAGGCCCATAGCTGCTGCCTGTGCTTGTGAAGTCACAGCAGCCTCCTTTTCCTATAGGCCAGTGGCCGGCCCATAGCTGCTGCCTGTGCTTGTCAGGTCACAGCAGTCGTATTGCCTGATAGGCCTGTGGCAGGCCGTTGGCTGCTGGCTGTGCTTGTGAGGTCACAGCAGCCTCAGTGCCTGATAGGCCCGTGGGAGGCCAATGGCTGCTTGGTGTGCTTTTGAGGTCACAGCAGCCTCCGTGCCTCATAGGCCTGTGGGAGGCCCGTAGCTGCTGCCTGGGCTCGTGAGGTCTCAGCAGCCTCAGTGCTTCACAGGCCAGTGGCAGGCCCCTTGCTGCTGGCTGTGCTTGTGAGGTTACAGAAGCCTCAGTGCCTGATAGGCCAGTACGAGGCAAATGACTGCTGGGTGGGCTTGTGAGGTCAGAGAAGCCTCAGTGCCCTACAGGGCAGTGGCAGGCCCATAGCTGCTGGCTCAGCTTCTGAGGTCACAGCAGCCTCCATGCCCTTGAGGGCAGTGGCAGGCCCCTGACTGTTTACTGTGCTTCTGAGTTGACAGCAGCGTCAGCGCCTCATCAGGCAGTGGGAGGCTAATGGCTGCTGCCTGTGCTTGTGAGGGCACAGCAGCCTCCTTTTCCTGTAGGCCAGAGGGAGGCCAATGGCTGCTTGGTGTGCTGGTGAGGTGAAAGCAGCCTGAGTGCCTGTTTGGAGAATGGCAGGCCAATGGCTGCTGGCTGTGCTTGTGAGGTCACATCAGCCTCCTTTTCCTGTAGGCCAGAGCAAGGCCAATGGCTGCTTGGTGTGCTGGTGAGGTCACAGCAGTCCTATTGCCTGATAGGCTACTGGCAGGCCCTTGGCTGCTACCTGTACTTGTGAGGTCACAGCAGCCTCAGTGCCTGATAGGCCCGTGGGAGGCCAATGGTGTGGAGGACTGGCTTGAGGGCAGAGGTCATGTGAAGATTGAACAAATAAAGGAAGCAGAACTAAGTGCATATCGCACACAGTTGATGTGAGCCAAGTCCCGTATGAGAGTAAAAACAGCTAGAGCCAAGGACACATTGTCCTTGGCTCCAAGGTGTTATCAATGATTAGTCCTGGGAACTTGCGGGTGATGTAATGCAGAAGTTGCTGGGTAAACCAAGTTGCTGTTACCAATAAGGAGCTCAGCTTTTGCAATATGTATGAGCCTGATTAGTCCTATGCTATATAAAGGAAGATCACGCCTAATAAAGATAAAGTACACTGATCACTCATACTGAGCGTCTGGGTCTTCCCTCCGTCGGCTCCTCCCGTGCAAGTTTCCAACACAATGTGCCTGTTTGCAGAATGGCAGGCCAATGGCTGCTGGCTGTGCTTGTGAGGTCACATCAGCCTCCTTTTCCTGTAGGCCAGAGGGAGGCCAATGGCTGCTTGGAGTGCTTGTGAGGTCACAGCAGCCTCCTTTTCCCATAGGCCAGTGGCAGGCCCATAGCTGCTGGCTGTGCTTGTGAGGTCACAGCAGCCTCAGTGCTTCACAGGCCAGTGGCAGGCCCCTTGCTGCTGGCTGTGCTTGTGAGGTTACAGAAGCCTCAGTGCTTCACAGGCCAGTTCGAGGCCAATGACTGCTGGGTGGGCTTGTGAGGTCAGAGAAGCCTCAGTGCACATAGGGCAGTGGCAGGCCCATAGCTGCTGGCTGGGCTTCTGAGGTCAGAGCAGCCTCCATGCCCTTGAGGGCAGTGGCAGGCCCCTGACTGTTTACTGTGCTTCTGAGTTGACAGCAGCGTCAGCGCCTCATCGGGCAGTGGGAGGCTAATGGCTACTTGGTGTGCTTGTGAGCTCACAGCAGCCTCCGTGCCTCACAGGCCAGTGGCAGGCCCGTAGCTGCTGTTTGTTCTTGTAAGGTCACAGCAGTCCTATTTCCTGATAGGCCCGTGGCAGGCCTCTGTCTGCTGGCTGCCTTTTGAGGTCACATTTGTCTCTGTACCTTATAGGGCAGTGGGGAGTCCCTGGCTACTCGCTGTGCTTGTGAGGTCACCTCAGGCTCCCTTTGCTGTAGGCCAGTGGCAGGCCCATAGCTGCTGGCTGTGCTTGTCAGGTGACAACACTCCTAGAGCCAGATAGGCCAGCAGCAGGCCCCTGGCTGCTGACTGTGCTTGTGAGGTCACAGCAGCCTCAGTGCCTCATAGGCCAGTGGCAGGCCCATAGCTGCTGGCTGTGCTTGTGAGGTCACAGCAGCCTCCTTTTTCTATAAGCCAGAGGCAGGCCCCTGGCTGCTGGCTGTGCTTGTCAGGTCACAGCAGTCCTATTGCCTGATAGGCCTGTGGCAGGCCCTTGGCTGCTGGCTGTGCTTGTGAGGTCACAGCAGCCTCTGTGACTCATAGGCCAGTGGAGGCCCGTAGCTGCTGACTGTGCTTGTGAGGTCACAGCAGTCCTATGGACCGATAGGCCAGTGGCAGGACCCTGGCTGCTGGCTGTGCTTGTGAGGTCACATCAGCCTCTGTTCCCTATAGGCCAGTGACAGCCCCATAGCTGCTGGCTGTGCTTGTCAGATCACAACACTCCTAGAGCCTGATAGGCCAGCAGCAGGCCCCTGGCTGCTGACTGTGCTTGTGAGGTCACAGCAGCCTCAGTGCCTGATAGGCCCGTGGGAGGCCAATGGCTACTGGCTGTGCTTTTGAGGTCACAGCAGCCTCCGTGCCTCATAGGCCAGTGGAGGCCCGTAGCTGCTGGCTGTGCTTGTAAGGTCACAGCAGTCCTATTTCCTGATAGGCCCGTGGCAGGCCTCTGTCTGCTGGCTGCCTTTTGAGGTCACATTTGTCTCTGTACCTTATAGGGCAGTGGGAGGCCCCTGGCTCCTCGCTGTGCTTGTGAGGTCACATCAGCCTCCTTTTCCTGTAGGCCAGAGGGAGGCCAATGGCTGCTTGGTGTGCTTGTGAGGTCACATCAGCCTCCTTTTCCTGTAGGCCAGAGCGAGGCCAATGGCTGCTTGGTGTGCTTGTGAGGTCACAGCAGCCTCCTTTTACTATAGGCCAGTGGCAGGCCCATAGCTGCTGGCTGTGCTTGTGAGGTTACAGAAGCCTCAGTGCTTCACAGGCCAGTTCGAGGCCAATGACTGCTGGGTGGGCTTGTGAGGTCAGAGAAGCCTCAGTGCCCTACAGGGCAGTGGCAGGCCCATAGCTGCTGGCTGGGCTTCTGAGGTCAGAGCAGCCTCCATGCCCTTGAGGGCAGTGGCAGGCCCCTGACTGTTTACTGTGCTTCTGAGTTGACAGCAGCGTCAGCGCCTCATCGGGCAGTGGGAGGCTAATGGCTGCTGCCTGTGCTTGTGAGGGCACAGCAGCCTCCTTTTCCTGTAGGCCAGAGGGAGGCCAATGGCTGCTTGGTGTGCTGGTGAGGTCAGAGGAGCCTGCGTGCCTCTTCGGACAGTAGCAGGCCAATGGCTGCTGGCTGTGCTTGTGAGGTCACATCAGCCTCTGTTCCCTATAGGCCAGTGGCAGGCCCATAGCTGCTGGGTGTGCTTGTGAGGTCACAGCAGTCCTATTGCCTGATAGGCTACTGGCAGGTCCTTGGCTGCTACCTGTA
This sequence comes from Dromaius novaehollandiae, assembly GCF_036370855.1. Lineage (NCBI taxonomy): Eukaryota > Metazoa > Chordata > Aves > Casuariiformes > Dromaiidae > Dromaius > Dromaius novaehollandiae. Next base: position 1,676,957 of record NC_088105.1, read on the forward strand.
CTTGTGAGGTCACAGCAGCCTCAGTGCCTGATAGGCCCGTGGGAGGCCAATGGCTGCTTGGTGTGCTGGTGAGGTCAAAGCAGCCTGAGTGCCTGTTTGGAGAATGGCAGGCCAATGGCTGCTGGCTGTGCTTGTGAGGTCACATCAACCTCTGTTCCCTATAGGCCAGTGGCAGGCCCATAGCTGCTGGCTGTGCTTGTCAGGTGACAACACTCCTGCAGCCCGATAGGCCAGCAGCAGGCCCCTGGCTGCTGACTGTGCTTGTGAGGTCACAGCAGCCTCAGTGCCTCATAGGCCAGTGGCAGGCCCATAGCTGCTGGCTGTGCTTGTAAGGTCACAGCAGTCCTATTGCCTGATAGGCCCGTGGCAGGCCTCTGTCTGCTGGCTGCCTTTTGAGGTCACATTTGTCTCTGTACCTTATAGGGCAGTGGGAGGCCCCTGGCTACTCGCTGTGCTTGTGAGGTCACATCAGTCTCCTTTTCCTGTAGGCCAGACGGAGGCCAATGGCTGCTTGGTGTGCTGGTGAGGTCAGAGGAGCCTCCGTGCCTCATAGGACAGTGGCAGGCCAATGGCTGCTGGCTGTGCTTGTCAGGTCACAGCACTCCTACAGCGTGATAGGCGAGCAGCAGGCCCCTGGCTGCTGACTGTGCTTGTGAGGTCACAGCAGCCTCAGTGCCTCGTAGGCCAGTGGCAGGCCCATAGCTGCTGCCTGTGCTTGTGAAGTCACAGCAGCCTCCTTTTCCTATAGGCCAGTGGCCGGCCCATAGCTGCTGCCTGTGCTTGTCAGGTCACAGCAGTCGTATTGCCTGATAGGCCTGTGGCAGGCCGTTGGCTGCTGGCTGTGCTTGTGAGGTCACAGCAGCCTCAGTGCCTGATAGGCCCGTGGGAGGCCAATGGCTGCTTGGTGTGCTTTTGAGGTCACAGCAGCCTCCGTGCCTCATAGGCCTGTGGGAGGCCCGTAGCTGCTGCCTGGGCTCGTGAGGTCTCAGCACCCTCAGTGCTTCACAGGCCAGTGGCAGGCCCCTGGCTGCTGGCTGTGCTTGTGAGGTTACAGAAGCCTCAGTGCCTCATAGGCCAGTTTGAGGCCCATAGCTGCTGGGTGGGCTTGTGAGGTCAGAGAAGCCTCAGTGCCCTATAGGGCAGTGGCAGGCCCATAGCTGCTTTCTGGGCTTCTGAGGTCACAGCAGCCTCCATGCCCTTGAGGGCAGTGGCAGGCCCCTGACTGTTTACTGTGCTTCTGAGTTGACAGCAGCGTCAGCGCCTCATCGGGCAGTGGGAGGCTAATGGCTGCTGCCTGTGCTTGTGAGGTCACAGCAGCCTCAGTGCTTCACAGGCCAGTGGCAGGCCCCTTGCTGCTGGCTGTGCTTGTGAGGTTACAGAAGCCTCCCTGCCTGATAGGCCAGTCTGAGGCCAATGCCTGCTGGGTGGGCTTGTGAGGTCAGAGAAGCCTCAGTGCCCTATAGGGCAGTGGCAGGCCCATAGCTGCTGGCTGGGCTTCTGAGGTCACAGCAGCCTCCATGCCCTTGAGGGCAGTGGCAGGCCCCTGACTGTTTACTGTGCTTCTGAGTTGACAGCAGCGTCAGCGCCTCATCGGGCAGTGGGAGGCCAATGGCTGCTTGGGATTCTTGTGAGGTCACAGCAGCCTCCTTTTCCTATAGGCCAGTGGCAGGCCCATAGCTGCTGGCTGTGCTTGTCAGGTCACAACACTCCTAGAGCCTGATAGGCCAGCAGCAGGCCCCTGGCTGCTGACTGTGCTTGTGAGGTCACAGCAGCCTCCGTGCCTCATAGGCCAGTGGCAGGCCCATAGCTGCTGGCTGTGCTTGTGAGGTTACAGAAGCCTCCGTTCCCTATAAGCCAGTGGCAGGCCCATAGCTGCTGGCTGTGCTTGTAAGGTCACAGCAGTCCTATTGCCTCATAGGCCTGTGGCAGGCCTTTGGCTGCTGGCTGTGCTTGTGAGGTCACAGCAGCCTCCGTGCCTCATAGGCCAGTGGAGGCCCGTAGCTGCTGTTTGTTCTTGTAAGGTCACAGCAGTCCTATTTCCTGATAGGCCCGTGGCAGGCCTCTGTCTGCTGGCTGCCTTTTGAGGTCACATTTGTCTCTGTACCTTATAGGGCAGTGGGGAGTCCCTGGCTACTCGCTGTGCTTGTGAGGTCACCTCAGGCTCCCTTTGCTGTAGGCCAGTGGCAGGCCCATAGCTGCTGGTTGTGCTTGTCAGGTGACAACACTCCTAGAGCCAGATAGGCCAGCAGCAGGCCCCTGGCTGCTGACTGTGCTTGTGAGGTCACAGCAGCCTCAGTGCCTCATAGGCCAGTGGCAGGCCCATAGCTGCTGGCTGTGCTTGTGAGGTCACATCAGCCTCCTTTTACTATAGGCCAGTGGCAGGCCCATAGCTGCTGGCTGTGCTTGTCAGGTCACAGCAGTCGTATTGCCTGATAGGCCTGTGGCAGGCCCTTGGCTGCTGGCTGTGCTTGTGAGGTCACAGCAGCCTCAGTGCTTCACAGGCCAATGGCAGGCCCCTGGCTCCTCGCTGTGCTTGTGAGGTCACATCAGCCTCCTTTTCCTGTAGGCCAGAGCGAGGCCAATGGCTGCTTGGTGTGCTGGTGAGGTCAGAGGAGCCTCCATGCCTCTTCGGACAGTGGCAGGCCAATGGCTGCTGGCTGTGCTTGTCAGGTCACAGCACTGCTACAGCGTGATAGGCCAGCAGCAGGCCCCTGGCTGCTGACTGTGCTTGTGAGGTCACAGCAGCCTCAGTGCCTCATAGGCCAGTGGCAGGCCCATAGCTGCTGACTGTGCTTGTGAGGTCACAGCAGTCCTATGGACCGATAGGCCAGTGGCAGGCCGATAGCTGCTGGCTGTGCTTGTGAGGTCAAAGCAGCCTCCGTTCCCTATAGGTCAGTGGCAGGACCCTGGCTGCTGGATGTGCTTGTGAAGTCACAGCAGCCTCCTTTTCCTATAGGCCAGTGGCAGGCCCATATCTGCTGCCTGTGCTTGTCAGGTCACAGCAGTCGTATTGCCTGATAGGCCTGTGGCAGGCCGTTGGCTGCTGGCTGTGCTTGTGAGGTCACAGCAGCCTCAGTGCCTGATAGGCCCGTGGGAGGCCAATGGCTGCTTGGTGTGCTTTTGAGGTCACAGCAGCCTCCGTGCCTCATAGGCCTGTGGGAGGCCCGTAGCTGCTGCCTGGGCTCGTGAGGTCTCAGCACCCTCAGTGCTTCACAGGCCAGTGGCAGGCCCCTTGCTGCTGGCTGTGCTTGTGAGGTTACAGAAGCCTCAGTGCCTCATAGGCCAGTTTCAGGCCCATAGCTGCTAGGTGGGCTTCTGAGGTCAGAGAAGCCTCAGTGCCCTATAGGGCAGTGGCAGGCCCATAGCTGCTTTCTGGGCTTCTGAGGTCAGAGCAGCCTCCATGCCCTTGAGGGCAGTGGCAGGCCCCTGACTGTTTACTGTGCTTCTGAGTTGACAGCAGCGTCAGCGCCTCATCGGGCAGTGGGAGGCTAATGGCTGCTGCCTGTGCTTGTGAGGTCACAGCAGCCTCAGTGCTTCACAGGCCAGTGGCAGGCCCCTTGCTGCTGGCTGTGCTTGTGAGGTTACAGAAGCCTCCCTGCCTGATAGGCCAGTCTGAGGCCAATGCCTGCTGGGTGGGCTTGTGAGGTCAGAGAAGCCTCAGTGCCCTATAGGGCAGTGGCAGGCCCATAGCTGCTGGCTGGGCTTCTGAGGTCACAGCAGCCTCCATGCCCTTGAGGGCAGTGGCAGGCCCCTGACTGTTTACTGTGCTTCTGAGTTGACAGCAGCGTCAGCGCCTCATCGGGCAGTGGGAGGCCAATGGCTGCTTGGGATTCTTGTGAGGTCACAGCAGCCTCCTTTTCCTATAGGCCAGTGGCAGGCCCATAGCTGCTGGCTGTGCTTGTCAGGTCACAACACTCCTAGAGCCTGATAGGCCAGCAGCAGGCCCCTGGCTGCTGACTGTGCTTGTGAGGTCACAGCAGCCTCCGTGCCTCATAGGCCAGTGGCAGGCCCATAGCTGCTGGCTGTGCTTGTGAGGTTACAGAAGCCTCCGTTCCCTATAAGCCAGTGGCAGGCCCATAGCTGCTGGCTGTGCTTGTAAGGTCACAGCAGTCCTATTGCCTGATAGGCCTGTGGCAGGCCTTTGGCTGCTGGCTGTGCTTGTGAGGTCACAGCAGCCTCCGTGCCTCATAGGCCAGTGGAGGCCCGTAGCTGCTGTTTGTTCTTGTAAGGTCACAGCAGTCCTATTTCCTGATAGGCCCGTGGCAGGCCTCTGTCTGCTGGCTGCCTTTTGAGGTCACATTTGTCTCTGTACCTTATAGGGCAGTGGGGAGTCCCTGGCTACTCGCTGTGCTTGTGAGGTCACCTCAGGCTCCCTTTGCTGTAGGCCAGTGGCAGGCCCATAGCTGCTGGCTGTGCTTGTCAGGTGACAACACTCCTAGAGCCAGATAGGCCAGCAGCAGGCCCCTGGCTGCTGACTGTGCTTGTGAGGTCACAGCAGCCTCAGTGCCTCATAGGCCAGTGGCAGGCCCATAGCTGCTGGCTGTGCTTGTGAGGTCACAGCAGCCTCAGTGCTTCACAGGCCAGTGGCAGGCCCCTTGCTGCTGGCTGTGCTTGTGAGGTTACAGAAGCCTCAGTGCCTGATAGGCCAGTTTGAGGCCCATAGCTGCTGGGTGGGCTTCTGAGGTCAGAGAAGCCTCAGTGCACATAGGGCAGTGGCAGGCCCATAGCTGCTGGCTGGGCTTCTGAGGTCAGAGCAGCCTCCATGCCCTTGAGGGCAGTGGCAGGCCCCTGACAGTTTACTGTGCTTCTGAGTTGACAGCAGCGTCAGCGCCTCATTGGGCAGTGGGAGGCTAATGGCTACTTGGTGTGCTTGTGAGCTCACAGCAGCCTCCGTGCCTCACAGGCCAGTGGCAGGCCCGTAGCTGCTGGCTGTGCTTGTCAGGTGACAACACTCCTAGAGCCAGATAGGCCAGCAGCAGGCCCCTGGCTGCTGACTGTGCTTGTGAGGTCACAGCAGCCTCAGTGCCTCATAGGCCAGTGGCAGGCCCATAGCTGCTGGCTGTGCTTGTGAGGTCACAGCAGCCTCCTTTTTCTATAAGCCAGAGGCAGGCCCCTGGCTGCTGGCTGTGCTTGTCAGGTCACAGCAGTCCTATTGCCTGATAGGCCTGTGGCAGGCCCTTGGCTGCTGGCTGTGCTTGTGAGGTCACAGCAGCCTCTGTGACTCATACGCCAGTGGAGGCCCGTAGCTGCTGACTGTGCTTGTGAGGTCACAGCAGTCCTATGGACCGATAGGCCAGTGGCAGGCCGATAGCTGCTGGCTGTGCTTGTGAGGTCACATCAGCCTCTGTTCCCTATAGGCCAGTGACAGCCCCATAGCTGCTGGCTGTGCTTGTCAGATCACAACACTCCTAGAGCCTGATAGGCCAGCAGCAGGCCCCTGGCTGCTGACTGTGCTTGTGAGGTCACAGCAGCCTCAGTGCCTGATAGGCCCGTGGGAGGCCAATGGCTACTGGCTGTGCTTTTGAGGTCACAGCAGCCTCCGTGCCTCATAGGCCAGTGGAGGCCCGTAGCTGCTGTTTGTTCTTGTAAGGTCACAGCAGTCCTATTTCCTGATAGGCCCGTGGCAGGCCTCTGTCTGCTGGCTGCCTTTTGAGGTCACATTTGTCTCTGTACCTTATAGGGCAGTGGGAGGCCCCTGGCTCCTCGCTGTGCTTGTGAGGTCACATCAGCCTCCTTTTCCTGTAGACCAGAGGGAGGCCAATGGCTGCTTGGTGTGCTTGTGAGGTCACATCAGCCTCCTTTTCCTGTAGGCCAGAGCGAGGCCAATGGCTGCTTGGTGTGCTTTTGAGGTCACAGCAGCCTCCTTTTCCCATAGGCCAGTGGCAGGCCCATAGCTGCTGGCTGTGCTTGTGAGGTCACAGCAGCCTCAGTGCTTCACAGGCCAGTGGCAGGCCCCTTGCTGCTGGCTGTGCTTGTGAGGTTACAGAAGCCTCAGTGCTTCACAGGCCAGTTCGAGGCCAATGACTGCTGGGTGGGCTTGTGAGGTCAGAGAAGCCTCAGTGCCCTACAGGGCAGTGGCAGGCCCATAGCTGCTGGCTGGGCTTCTGAGGTCACAGCAGCCTCCATGCCCTTGAGGGCAGTGGCAGGCCCCTGACTGTTTACTGTGCTTCTGAGTTGACAGCAGCGTCAGCGCCTCATCGGGCAGTGGGAGGCTAATGGCTGCTGCCTGTGCTTGTGAGGGCACAGCAGCCTCCTTTTCCTGTAGGCCAGAGGGAGGCCAATGGCTGCTTGGTGTGCTGGTGAGGTCAGAGGAGCCTGCGTGCCTCTTCGGACAGTAGCAGGCCAATGGCTGCTGGCTGTGCTTGTGAGGTCACGTCAGCCTCTGTTCCCTATAGGCCAGTGGCAGGCCCATAGCTGCTGGGTGTGCTTGTGAGGTCACAGCAGTCCTATTGCCTGATAGGCTACTGGCAGGTCCTTGGCTGCTACCTGTACTTGTGAGGTCACAGCAGCCTCAGTGCCTGATAGGCCCGTGGGAGGCCAATGGCTGCTTGGTGTGCTGGTGAGGTCAAAGCAGCCTGAGTGCCTGTTTGGAGAATGGCAGGCCAATGGCTGCTGGCTGTGCTTGTGAGGTCACATCAACCTCTGTTCCCTATAGGCCAGTGGCAGGCCCATAGCTGCTGGCTGTGCTTGTCAGGTGACAACACTCCTGCAGCCCGATAGGCCAGCAGCAGGCCCCTGGCTGCTGACTGTGCTTGTGAGGTCACAGCAGCCTCAGTGCCTCATAGGCCAGTGGCAGGCCCATAGCTGCTGGCTGTGCTTGTAAGGTCACAGCAGTCCTATTGCCTGATAGGCCCGTGGCAGGCCTCTGTCTGCTGGCTGCCTTTTGAGGTCACATTTGTCTCTGTACCTTATAGGGCAGTGGGAGGCCCCTGGCTACTCGCTGTGCTTGTGAGGTCACATCAGTCTCCTTTTCCTGTAGGCCAGACGGAGGCCAATGGCTGCTTGGTGTGCTGGTGAGGTCAGAGGAGCCTCCGTGCCTCATAGGACAGTGGCAGGCCAATGGCTGCTGGCTGTGCTTGTCAGGTCACAGCACTCCTACAGCGTGATAGGCGAGCAGCAGGCCCCTGGCTGCTGACTGTGCTTGTGAGGTCATAGCAGCCTCAGTGCCTCGTAGGCCAGTGGCAGGCCCATAGCTGCTGCCTGTGCTTGTGAAGTCACAGCAGCCTCCTTTTCCTATAGGCCAGTGGCCGGCCCATAGCTGCTGCCTGTGCTTGTCAGGTCACAGCAGTCGTATTGCCTGATAGGCCTGTGGCAGGCCGTTGGCTGCTGGCTGTGCTTGTGAGGTCAGAGCAGCCTCAGTGCCTGATAGGCCCGTGGGAGGCCAATGGCTGCTTGGTGTGCTTTTGAGGTCACAGCAGCCTCCGTGCCTCATAGGCCAGTGGAGGCCCGTAGCTGCTGTTTGTTCTTGTAAGGTCACAGCAGTCCTATTTCCTGATACGCCCGTGGCAGGCCTCTGTCTGCTGGCTGCCTTTTGAGGTCACATTTGTCTCTGTACCTTATAGGGCAGTGGGGAGTCCCTGGCTACTCGCTGTGCTTGTGAGGTCACCTCAGGCTCCCTTTGCTGTAGGGCAGTGGCAGGCCCAGAGCTGCTGGCTGTGCTTGTCAGGTGACAACACTCCTAGAGCCAGATAGGCCAGCAGCAGGCCCCTGGCTGCTGACTGTGCTTGTGAGGTCACAGCAGCCTCAGTGCCTCATAGGCCAGTGGCAGGCCCATAGCTGCTGGCTGTGCTTGTGAGGTCACATCAGCCTCCTTTTACTATAGGCCAGTGGCAGGCCCATAGCTGCTGGCTGTGCTTGTCAGGTCACAGCAGTCGTATTGCCTGATAGGCCTGTGGCAGGCCCTTGGCTGCTGGCTGTGCTTGTGAGGTCACAGCAGCCTCAGTGCTTCACAGGCCAATGGCAGGCCCCTGGCTCCTCGCTGTGCTTGTGAGGTCACATCAGCCTCCTTTTCCTGTAGGCCAGAGCGAGGCCAATGGCTGCTTGGTGTGCTGGTGAGGTCAGAGGAGCCTCCATGCCTCTTCGGACAGTGGCAGGCCAATGGCTGCTGGCTGTGCTTGTCAGGTCACAGCACTGCTACAGCGTGATAGGCCAGCAGCAGGCCCCTGGCTGCTGACTGTGCTTGTGAGGTCACAGCAGCCTCAGTGCCTCATAGGCCAGTGGCAGGCCCATAGCTGCTGACTGTGCTTGTGAGGTCACAGCAGTCCTATGGACCGATAGGCCAGTGGCAGGCCGATAGCTGCTGGCTGTGCTTGTGAGGTCAAAGCAGCCTCCGTTCCCTATAGGTCAGTGGCAGGACCCTGGCTGCTGGATGTGCTTGTGAAGTCACAGCAGCCTCATTTTACTATAGGCCAGTGGCAGGCCCATAGCTGCTGCCTGTGCTTGTCAGGTCACAGCAGTCGTATTGCCTGATAGGCCTGTGGCAGGCCGTTGGCTGCTGGCTGTGCTTGTGAGGTCACAGCAGCCTCAGTGCCTGATAGGCCCGTGGGAGGCCAATGGCTGCTTGGTGTGCTTTTGAGGTCACAGCAGCCTCCGTGCCTCATAGGCCTGTGGGAGGCCCGTAGCTGCTGCCTGGGCTCGTGAGGTCTCAGCAGCCTCAGTGCTTCACAGGCCAGTGGCAGGCCCCTTGCTGCTGGCTGTGCTTGTGAGGTTACAGAAGCCTCAGTGCCTCATAGGCCAGTTTCAGGCCCATAGCTGCTAGGTGGGCTTCTGAGGTCAGAGAAGCCTCAGTGCCCTATAGGGCAGTGGCAGGCCCATAGCTGCTTTCTGGGCTTCTGAGGTCAGAGCAGCCTCCATGCCCTTGAGGGCAGTGGCAGGCCCCTGACTGTTTACTGTGCTTCTGAGTTGACAGCAGCGTCAGCGCCTCATCGGGCAGTGGGAGGCTAATGGCTGCTGCCTGTGCTTGTGAGGTCACAGCAGCCTCAGTGCTTCACAGGCCAGTGGCAGGCCCCTTGCTGCTGGCTGTGCTTGTGAGGTTACAGAAGCCTCCCTGCCTGATAGGCCAGTCTGAGGCCAATGCCTGCTGGGTGGGCTTGTGAGGTCAGAGAAGCCTCAGTGCCCTATAGGGCAGTGGCAGGCCCATAGCTGCTGGCTGGGCTTCTGAGGTCACAGCAGCCTCCATGCCCTTGAGGGCAGTGGCAGGCCCCTGACTGTTTACTGTGCTTCTGAGTTGACAGCAGCGTCAGCGCCTCATCGGGCAGTGGGAGGCCAATGGCTGCTTGGGATTCTTGTGAGGTCACAGCAGCCTCCTTTTCCTATAGGCCAGTGGCAGGCCCATAGCTGCTGGCTGTGCTTGTCAGGTCACAACACTCCTAGAGCCTGATAGGCCAGCAGCAGGCCCCTGGCTGCTGACTGTGCTTGTGAGGTCACAGCAGCCTCCGTGCCTCATAGGCCAGTGGCAGGCCCATAGCTGCTGGCTGTGCTTGTGAGGTTACAGAAGCCTCCGTTCCCTATAAGCCAGTGGCAGGCCCATAGCTGCTGGCTGTGCTTGTAAGGTCACAGCAGTCCTATTGCCTCATAGGCCTGTGGCAGGCCTTTGGCTGCTGGCTGTGCTTGTGAGGTCACAGCAGCCTCCGTGCCTCATAGGCCAGTGGAGGCCCGTAGCTGCTGTTTGTTCTTGTAAGGTCACAGCAGTCCTATTTCCTGATAGGCCTGTGGCAGGCCTCTGTCTGCTGGCTGCCTTTTGAGGTCACATTTGTCTCTGTACCTTATAGGGCAGTGGGGAGTCCCTGGCTACTCGCTGTGCTTGTGAGGTCACCTCAGGCTCCCTTTGCTGTAGGCCAGTGGCAGGCCCATAGCTGCTGGTTGTGCTTGTCAGGTGACAACACTCCTAGAGCCAGATAGGCCAGCAGCAGGACCCTGGCTGCTGACTGTGCTTGTGAGGTCACAGCAGCCTCAGTGCCTCATAGGCCAGTGGCAGGCCCATAGCTGCTGGCTGTGCTTGTGAGGTCACAGCAGCCTCAGTGCTTCACAGGCCAGTGGCAGGCCCCTTGCTGCTGGCTGTGCTTGTGAGGTTACAGAAGCCTCAGTGCCTGATAGGCCAGTTTGAGGCCCATAGCTGCTGGGTGGGCTTCTGAGGTCAGAGAAGCCTCAGTGCACATAGGGCAGTGGCAGGCCCATAGCTGCTGGCTGGGCTTCTGAGGTCACAGCAGCCTCCATGCCCTTGAGGGCAGTGGCAGGCCCCTGACAGTTTACTGTGCTTCTGAGTTGACAGCAGCGTCAGCGCCTCATTGGGCAGTGGGAGGCTAATGGCTACTTGGTGTGCTTGTGAGCTCACAGCAGCCTCCGTGCCTCACAGGCCAGTGGCAGGCCCGTAGCTGCTGGCTGTGCTTGTCAGGTGACAACACTCCTAGAGCCAGATAGGCCAGCAGCAGGCCCCTGGCTGCTGACTGTGCTTGTGAGGTCACAGCAGCCTCAGTGCCTCATAGGCCAGTGGCAGGCCCATAGCTGCTGGCTGTGCTTGTGAGGTCACAGCAGCCTCCTTTTTCTATAAGCCAGAGGCAGGCCCCTGGCTGCTGGCTGTGCTTGTCAGGTCACAGCAGTCCTATTGCCTGATAGGCCTGTGGCAGGCCCTTGGCTGCTGGCTGTGCTTGTGAGGTCACAGCAGCCTCTGTGACTCATAGGCCAGTGGAGGCCCGTAGCTGCTGACTGTGCTTGTGAGGTCACAGCAGTCCTATGGACCGATAGGCCAGTGGCAGGCCGATAGCTGCTGGCTGTGCTTGTGAGGTCACATCAGCCTCTGTTCCCTATAGGCCAGTGACAGCCCCATAGCTGCTGGCTGTGCTTGTCAGATCACAACACTCCTAGAGCCTGATAGGCCAGCAGCAGGCCCCTGGCTGCTGACTGTGCTTGTGAGGTCACAGCAGCCTCAGTGCCTGATAGGCCCGTGGGAGGCCAATGGCTACTGGCTGTGCTTTTGAGGTCACAGCAGCCTCCGTGCCTCATAGGCCAGTGGAGGCCCGTAGCTGCTGTTTGTTCTTGTAAGGTCACAGCAGTCCTATTTCCTGATAGGCCCGTGGCAGGCCTCTGTCTGCTGGCTGCCTTTTGAGGTCACATTTGTCTCTGTACCTTATAGGGCAGTGGGAGGCCCCTGGCTCCTCGCTGTGCTTGTGAGGTCACATCAGCCTCCTTTTCCTGTAGACCAGAGGGAGGCCAATGGCTGCTTGGTGTGCTTGTGAGGTCACATCAGCCTCCTTTTCCTGTAGGCCAGAGCGAGGCCAATGGCTGCTTGGTGTGCTTTTGAGGTCACAGCAGCCTCCTTTTCCCATAGGCCAGTGGCAGGCCCATAGCTGCTGGCTGTGCTTGTGAGGTCACAGCAGCCTCAGTGCTTCACAGGCCAGTGGCAGGCCCCTTGCTGCTGGCTGTGCTTGTGAGGTTACAGAAGCCTCAGTGCTTCACAGGCCAGTTCGAGGCCAATGACTGCTGGGTGGGCTTGTGAGGTCAGAGAAGCCTCAGTGCCCTACAGGGCAGTGGCAGGCCCATAGCTGCTGGCTGGGCTTCTGAGGTCAGAGCAGCCTCCATGCCCTTGAGGGCAGTGGCAGGCCCCTGACTGTTTACTGTGCTTCTGAGTTGACAGCAGCGTCAGCGCCTCATCGGGCAGTGGGAGGCTAATGGCTGCTGCCTGTGCTTGTGAGGGCACAGCAGCCTCCTTTTCCTGTAGGCCAGAGGGAGGCCAATGGCTGCTTGGTGTGCTGGTGAGGTCAGAGGAGCCTGCGTGCCTCTTCGGACAGTAGCAGGCCAATGGCTGCTGGCTGTGCTTGTGAGGTCACGTCAGCCTCTGTTCCCTATAGGCCAGTGGCAGGCCCATAGCTGCTGGGTGTGCTTGTGAGGTCACAGCAGTCCTATTGCCTGATAGGCTACTGGCAGGTCCTTGGCTGCTACCTGTACTTGTGAGGTCACAGCAGCCTCAGTGCCTGATAGGCCAGTGGAGGCCAATGGCTGCTTGGTGTGCTGGTGAGGTCAAAGCAGCCTGAGTGCCTGTTTGGAGAATGGCAGGCCAATGGCTGCTGGCTGTGCTTGTGAGGTCACATCAACCTCTGTTCCCTATAGGCCAGTGGCAGGCCCATAGCTGCTGGCTGTGCTTGTCAGGTGACAACACTCCTGCAGCCCGATAGGCCAGCAGCAGGCCCCTGGCTGCTGACTGTGCTTGTGAGGTCACAGCAGCCTCAGTGCCTCATAGGACAGTGGCAGGCCCATAGCTGCTGGCTGTGCTTGTAAGGTCACAGCAGTCCTATTTCCTGATAGGCCCGTGGCAGGCCCCTGTCTGCTGGCTGCCTTTTGAGGTCACATTTGTCTCTGTACCTTATAGGGCAGTGGGAAGCCCCTGTCTACACGCTGTGCTTGTGAGGTCACCTCAGGCTCCTTTTCCTGTAGGCCAGCCAATGGCTGCTTGGTGTGCTGGTGATGTCAGAGGAGGCTGAGTGCCTCTCTGGACAGTGGAAGGCCAATGGCTGCTCGCTGCCTTTTGAGGTCACATTTGTCTCTGTACCTTATAGGACAGTGGGAGGCCTCTGGCTACTCGCTGTGCTTGTTTTGTCACATCAGCCTCTGTTCCCTATAGGCCAGTGGCAGGCCCATAGCTGCTGGCTGTGCTTGTCAGGTGACAACACTCCTAGAGCCTGATAGGCCAGCAGCAGGCCCCTGGCTGCTGACTGTGCTTGTGAGGTCACAGCAGCCTCCGTGTCTCATAGGCCAGTGGAGGCCCGTAGCTGCTGTTTGTTCTTGTAAGGTCACAGCAGTCCTATTTCCTGATAGGCCAGTGGCCCGCCTCTGTCTGCTGGCTGCCTTTTGAGGTCACATTTGTCTCTGTACCTTATAGGGCAATGGCAGGCCTCTAGCTCCTCGCTGTGCCTGTGAGGTCACAGCAGCCTCAGTGCCTCATAGGCCAGCAGCAGGCCCGTAGCTGCTGCCTGGGCTCGTGAGGTCACAGCAGCCTCAGTGCTTCACAGGCCAGTGGCAGGCCCCTGGCTGCTGGCTGTGCTTGTGAGGTTACAGAAGCCACAGTGCCTGATAGGCCAGTTCGAGGCCAATGACTGCTGGGTGGGCTTGTGAGGTCAGAGAAGCCTCAGTGCCCTATAGGGCAGTGGCAGGCCCATAGCTGCTGGCTGGGCTTCTGAGGTCACAGCAGCCTCCATGCCCTTGAGGGCAGTGGCAGGCCCCTGACTGTTTACTGTGCTTCTGAGTTGACAGCAGCGTCAGCGCCTCATCGGGCAGTGGGAGGCTAATGGCTGCTGCCTGTGCTTGTGAGGTCACAGCAGCCTCAGTGCCTCATAGGCCCGTGGGAGGCCAATGGCTGCTTGGTGTGCTTTTGAGGTCACAGCAGCCTCCATGCCTCATAGGCCAGTGGAAGGCCCGTAGCTGCTGTTTGTTCTTGTAAGGTCACAGCAGTCCTATTTCCTGATAGGCCAGTGGCAGGCCGCTGTCTGCTGGCTGCCTTTTGAGGTCACATTTGTCTCTGTACCTTATAGGGCAATGGCAGGCCTCTGGCTCCTTGCTGTGCTTGTGAGGTCACAGCAGCCTCAGTGCTGTATAGGCCAGTGGCAGGCCAATGGCTGCTGTCGGTGCTTGTGAGGTCACAGCAGCCTCAGTGCTTCACAGGCCCGTGGGAGGCCAATGGCTGCTGGCTGTGCTTGTGAGGTCACAGCAGCCTCCGTACCTCATAGGCCAGTGGCAGGACAATGGCTGCTGTTTGTTCTTGTAAGGTCACAGCAGCCTCCATTCCCTATAAGCCAGCAGCAGGCCCCTGGCTGCTGGCTGTGCTTGTCAGGTCACAGCAGTGCTATTGCCTGATAGGCCTGTGGCAGGCCCTTGACTGCTTGCTGTGCTTGTGAGGTCACAGCAGCCTCAGTACCTGATAGGCCCGTGGGAGGCCAATGGCTGCTTGGTGGGCTTGTGAGGTCACAGCAGCCTCCGTGCCTCATAGGCCAGTGGCAGGCCCATAGCTGCTGTTTGTTCTTGTAAGGTCACAGCAGTCCTATTTCCTGATACGCCCGTGGCAGGCCTCTGTCTGCTGGTTGCCTTTTGAGGTCACATTTGTCTCTGTACCTTATAGGGCAGTGGGAAGCCCCTAGCTCCTTGCTGTGCTTGTGAGGTCACCTCAGGCTCCTTTTGCTGTAGGCCAGTGGCAGGCCCATGGCTGCTGGCTGTGCTTGTCAGGTGACAACACTCCTAGAGCCTGATAGGCCAGCAGCAGGCCCCTGGCTGCTGACTGTGCTTGTGAGGTCACAGCAGCCTCAGTGCCTGATATGCCAGTGGCAGGCCCATAGCTGCTGGCTGTGCTTGTCAGGTCACAGCAGTGCTATTTCCTGATAGGCCTGTGGCAGGCCTCTGTCTGCTGGCTGCCTTTTGAGGTCACATTTCTCTCTGTACCTTATAGGGCAGTGGGAAGCCCCTGGCTACTCGCTGTGCTTGTGAGGTCACCTCAGGCTCCTTTTGCTGTAGGCCAGTGGCAGGCCCATAGCTGCTGGCTGTGCTTGTCAGGTGACAACACTCCTAGAGCCTGATAGGCCAGCAGCAGGCCCCTGGTTGCTGACTGTGCTTGTGAGGTCACAGCAGCCTCAGTGCCTCATAGGCCAGTGGCAGGCCCATAGCTGCTGGTTGTGCTTGTCAGGTCACAGCAGCCTCCATTCCCTATAAGCCAGAGGCAGGCCCAAAGCTGCTGGCTGTGCTTGTCAGGTCACAGCAGTGCTATTGCCTGATAGGCCTGTGGCAGGCCCTTGGCTGCTGCCTGTGCTTGTGAGGTCACAGCAGCCTCAGTGCCTCATAGGCCCGTGGGAGGCCAATGGCTGCTTGGTGTGCTTGTGAGGTCACAGCAGCCTCCGTGCCTCATAGGCCAGTGGCAGGTCCGTAGCTGCTGTTTGTTCTTGTAAGGTCACAGCAGTCCTATTTCCTGATAGGCCTGTGGCAGGCCTCTGTCTGCTGGTTGCCTTTTGAGGTCACATTTTTCTCTGTACCTTATAGGGCAGTGGGAAGCCCCTAGCTCCTTGCTGTGCTTGTGAGGTCACCTCAGGCTCCTTTTGCTGTAGGCCAGTGGAAGGCCCATAGCTGCTGGCTGTGCTTGTCAGGTGACAACACTCCTAGAGCCTGATAGGCCAGCAGCAGGCCCCTGGCTGCTGACTGTGCTTGTGAGGTCACAGCAGCCTCAGTGCCTCATAGGCCAGTGGCAGGCCCATAGCTGCTGGCTGTGCTTGTCAGGTCACAGCAGTGCTATTTCCTGATAGGCCTGTGGCAGGCCTCTGTCTGCTGGTTGCCTTTTGAGGTCACATTTCTCTCTGTACCTTATAGGGCAGTGGGAAGCCCCTAGCTCCTTGCTGTGCTTGTGAGGTCACCTCAGGCTCCTTTTGCTGTAGGCCAGTGGCAGGCCCATAGCTGCTGGCTGTGCTTGTCAGGTGACAACACTCCTAGAGCCTGATCGGCCCGTGGCAGGCCCCTGGCTGCTGACTTGCTTGTGAGGTCGCAGCAGCCTCAGTGCCTCATAGGCCAGTGGAAGGGCCACAGCTGTTGGGTGTGCTTGTGAGGTCACAGCAGCCTCCGTTCCCTGTAAGCCAGATGCAGGCCCAAAGCTGCTGGCTGTGCTTGTCAGGTCACAGCAGTCCTATTGCCTGATAGGCCTGTGGCAGGCCCATAGCTGCTGACTGTGCTTGTGAGGTCACAGCAGTCCTATGGACCGATAGGCCAGTGGCAGGCCGATAGCTGCTGGCTGTGCTTGTGAGGTCAAAGCAGCCTCGGTTCCCTATAGGCCAGTGGCAGGACCCTGGCTGCTGGCTGTGCTTGTAAGGTCACATCAGCCTCTGTTCCCTATAGGCCAGTGACAGCCCCATAGCTGCTGGCTGTGCTTGTCAGATCACAACACTCCTAGAGCCTGATAGGCCAGCAGCAGGCCCCTGGCTGCTGACTGTGCTTGTGAGGTCACAGCAGCCTCAGTGCCTGATAGGCCCGTGGGAGGCCAATGGCTGCTTGGTGTGCTTTTGAGGTCACAGCAGCCTCCGTGCCTCATAGGCCAGTGGAGGCCCGTAGCTGCTGGCTGTGCTTGTAAGGTCACAGCAGTCCTATTTCCTGATAGGCCTGTGGCAGGCCTCTGTCTGCTGGCTGCCTTTTGAGGTCACATTTGTCTCTGTACCTTATAGGGCAGTGGGAAGCCCCTGGCTACTCGCTGTGCTTGTGAGGTCACATCAGCCTCCTTTTCCTGTAGGCCAGAGGGAGGCCAATGGCTGCTTGGTGTGCTTGTGAGGTCACAGCAGCCTCCTTTTCCATAGGCCAGTGGCAGGCCCATAGCTGCTGGCTGTGCTTGTGAGGTCACAGCAGCCTCAGTGCTTCACAGGCCAGTGGCAGGCCCCTTGCTGCTGGCTGTGCTTGTGAGGTTACAGAAGCCTCAGTGCCTGATAGGCCAGTTTGAGGCCCATAGCTGCTGGGTGGGCTTCTGAGGTCAGAGAAGCCTCAGTGCCCTACAGGGCAGTGGCAGGCCCATAGCTGCTGGCTGGGCTTCTGAGGTCAGAGCAGCCTCCATGCCCTTGAGGGCAGTGGCAGGCCCCTGACTGTTTACTGTGCTTCTGAGTTGACAGCAGCGTCAGCGCCTCATCGGGCAGTGGGAGGCTAATGGCTACTTGGTGTGCTTGTGAGCTCACAGCAGCCTCCGTGCCTCACAGGCCAGTGGCAGGCCCGTAGCTGCTGTTTGTTCTTGTAAGGTCACAGCAGTCCTATTTCCTGATAGGCCCGTGGCAGGCCTCTGTCTGCTGGCTGCCTTTTGAGGTCACATTTGTCTCTGTACCTTATAGGGCAGTGGGGAGTCCCTGGCTACTCGCTGTGCTTGTGAGGTCACCTCAGGCTCCCTTTGCTGTAGGCCAGTGGCAGGCCCATAGCTGCTGGCTGTGCTTGTCAGGTGACAACACTCCTAGAGCCAGATAGGCCAGCAGCAGGCCCCTGGCTGCTGACTGTGCTTGTGAGGTCACAGCAGCCTCAGTGCCTCATAGGCCAGTGGCAGGCCCATAGCTGCTGGCTGTGCTTGTGAGGTCACAGCAGCCTCCTTTTTCTATAAGCCAGAGGCAGGCCCATAGCTGCTGGCTGTGCTTGTCAGGTCACAGCAGTCCTATTGCCTGATAGGCCTGTGGCAGGCCCTTGGCTGCTGGCTGTGCTTGTGAGGTCACAGCAGCCTCTGTGCCTCATAGGCCAGTGGAGGCCCGTAGCTGCTGTTTGTTCTTGCAAGGTCACAGCAGTCCTATTTCCTGATAGGCCCGTGGCAGGCCTCTGTCTGCTGGCTGCCTTTTGAGGTCACATTTGTCTCTGTACCTTATAGGGCAGTGGGAGGCCCCTGGCTACTCGTTGTGCTTGTGAGGTCACATCAGCCTCCTTTTCCTGTAGGCCAGAGGGAGGCCAATGGCTGCTTGGTGTGCTTGTGAGGTCACAGCAGCCTCCTTTTACTATAGGCCAGTGGCAGGCCCATAGCTGCTGGCTGTGCTTGTCAGGTCACAGCAGTCGTATTGCCTGATAGGCCTGTGGCAGGCCCTTGGCTGCTGGCTGTGCTTGTGAGGTTAAAGAAGCCTCAGTGCCTGATAGGCCAGTTTGAGGCAAATGACTGCTGGGTGGGCTTGTGAGGTCAGAGAAGCCTCAGTGCCCTACAGGGCAGTGGCAGGCCCATAGCTGCTGGCTGGGCTTCTGAGGTCAGAGCAGCCTCCATGCCCTTGAGGGCAGTGGCAGGCCCCTGACTGTTTACTGTGCTTCTGAGTTGACAGCAGCGTCAGCGCCTCATCGGGCAGTGGGAGGCTAATGGCTGCTGCCTGTGCTTGTGAGGGCACAGCAGCCTCCTTTTCCTGTAGGCCAGAGGGAGGCCAATGGCTGCTTGGTGTGCTGGTGAGGTCAGAGGAGCCTGCGTGCCTCTTCGGACAGTAGCAGGCCAATGGCTGCTGGCTGTGCTTGTGAGGTCACATCAGCCTCTGTTCCCTATAGGCCAGTGGCAGGCCCATAGCTGCTGGGTGTGCTTGTGAGGTCACAGCAGTCCTATTGCCTGATAGGCTACTGGCAGGCCCTTGGCTGCTACCTGTACTTGTGAGGTCACAGCAGCCTCAGTGCCTGATAGGCCAGTGGAGGCCAATGGCTGCTTGGTGTGCTTGTGAGCTCACAGCAGCCTCCGTGCCTCATAGGCCAGTGGAGGCCCGTAGCTGCTGTTTGTTCTTGTAAGGTCACAGCAGTCCTATTTCCTGATAGGCCCATGGCAGGCCTCTGTCTGCTGGCTGCCTTTTGAGGTCACATTTGTCTCTGTGTCTTATAGGGCAGTGGGAGGCCCCTGGCTACTCGCTGTGCTTGTGAGGTCACATCAGCCTCCTTTTCCTGTAGGCCAGAGGGAGGCCAATGGCTGCTTGGTGTGCTGGTGAGGTCAAAGCAGCCTGAGTGCCTGTTTGGAGAATGGCAGGCCAATGGCTGCTGGCTGTGCTTGTGAGGTCACATCAACCTCTGTTCCCTATAGGCCAGTGGCAGGCCCATAGCTGCTGGCTGTGCTTGTCAGGTGACAACACTCCTGCAGCTTGATAGGCCAGCAGCAGGCCCCTGGCTGCTGACTGTGCTTGTGAGGTCACAGCAGCCTCAGTGCCTCATAGGCCAGTGGCAGGCCCGTAGCTGCTGGCTGTGCTTGTAAGGTCACAGTAGTCCTATTTTCTGATAGGCCCATGGCAGGCCTCTGCCAGCTGGCTGCCTTTTGAGGTCACATTTGTCTCTGTACCTTATAGGGCAGTGGGAGGCCCCTGGCTACTCGCTGTGCTTGTGAGGTCACATCAACCTCCTTTTCCTGTAGGCCAGAGGGAGGCCAATGGCTGCTTGGTGTGCTGGTGAGGTCAGAGGAGCCTCCGTGCCTCTTCGGACAGTGGCAGGCCAATGGCTGCTGGCTGTGCTTGTCAGGTCACAGCACTGCTACAGCGTGATAGGCCAGCAGCAGGCCCCTTGCTGCTGACTGTGCTTGTGAGGTCACAGCAGCCTCAGTGCCTCATAGGCCAGTAGCAGGCCCATAGCTGCTGACTGTGCTTGTGAAGTCACAGCAGCCTCCTTTTACTATAGGCCAGTGGCAGGCCCATAGCTGCTGCCTGTGCTTGTCAGGTCACAGCAGTCGTATTGCCTGATAGGCCTGTGGCAGGCCGTTGGCTGCTGGCTGTGCTTGTGAGGTCACAGCAGCCTCAGTGCCTGATAGGCCCGTGGGAGGCCAATGGCTGCTTGGTGTGCTTTTGAGGTCACAGCAGCCTCCGTGCCTCATAGGCCTGTGGGAGGCCCGTAGCTGCTGCCTGGGCTCGTGAGGTCTCAGCAGCCTCAGTGCTTCACAGGCCAGTGGCAGGCCCCTTGCTGCTGGCTGTGCTTGTGAGGTTACAGAAGCCTCAGTGCCTGATAGGCCAGTCTGAGGCCAATGACTGCTGGGTGGGCTTGTGAGGTCAGAGAAGCCTCAGTGCCCTATAGGGCAGTGGCAGGCCCATAGCTGCTGGCTGGGCTTCTGAGGTCACAGCAGCCTCCATGCCCTTGAGGGCAGTGGCAGGCCCCTGACTGTTTACTGTGCTTCTGAGTTGACAGCAGCGTCAGCGCCTCATCGGGCAGTGGGAGGTCAATGGCTGCTTGGGATGCTTGTGAGGTCACAGCAGCCTCCTTTTCCTATAGGCCAGTGGCAGGCCCATAGCTGCTGGCTGTGCTTGTCAGGTCACAACACTCCTAGAGCCTGATAGGCCAGCAGCAGGCCCCTGGCTGCTGACTGTGCTTGTGAGGTCACAGCAGCCTCAGTGCCTCATAGGCCAGTGGCAGGCCCATAGCTGCTGGCTGTGCTTGTGAGGTTACAGAAGCCTCCGTTCCCTATAAGCCAGTGGCAGGCCCATAGCTGCTGGCTGTGCTTGTAAGGTCACAGCAGTCCTATTGCCTGATAGGCCTGTGGCAGGCCGTTGGCTGCTGGTTGTGCTTGTCACGTCACAGCAGTCCTATTGCCTCACAGGCCTGTGGCAGGCCCTTGGCTGCTGGCTGTGCTTGTGAGGTCACAGCAGCCTCCGTGCCTCATAGGCCAGTGGAGGCCCGTAGCTGCTGTTTGTTCTTGTAAGGTCACAGCAGTCCTATTTCCTGATAGGCCCGTGGCAGGCCTCTGTCTGCTGGCTGCCTTTTGAGGTCACATTTGTCTCTGTACCTTATAGGGCAGTGGGGAGTCCCTGGCTACTCGCTGTGCTTGTGAGGTCAGCTCAGGCTCCCTTTGCTGTAGGCCAGTGGCAGGCCCATAGCTGCTGGCTGTGCTTGTCAGGTGACAACACTCCTAGAGCCAGATAGGCCAGCAGCAGGCCCCTGGCTGCTGACTGTGCTTGTGAGGTCACAGCAGCCTCAGTGCCTCATAGGCCAGTGGCAGGCCCATAGCTGCTGGCTGTGCTTGTGAGGTAACATCAGCCTCCGTTCCCTATAAGCCAGAGGCAGGCCCATAGCTGCTGGCTGTGCTTGTCAGGTCACAGCAGCCTCTGTGCCTCATAGGCCAGTGGAGGCCCGTAGCTGCTGTTTGTTCTTGTAAGGTCACAGCAGTCCTATTTCCTGATAGGCCCGTGGCAGGCCTCTGTCTGCTGGCTGCCTTTTGAGGTCACATTTGCCTCTGTACCTTATAGGGCAGTGGGAGACCCCTGGCTACTCGTTGTGCTTGTGAGGTCACATCAGCCTCCTTTTCCTGTAGGCCGGAGGGAGGCAAATGGCTGCTTGGTGTGCTTGTGAGGTCACAGCAGCCTCCTTTTCCCATAGGCCAGTGGCAGGCCCATAGCTGCTGGCTGTGCTTGTCAGGTCACAGCAGCCTCAGTGCTTCACAGGCCAGTGGCAGGCCCCTTGCTGCTGGCTGTGCTTGTGAGGTTACAGAAGCCTCAGTGCCTGATAGGCCAGTACGAGGCAAATGACTGCTGGGTGGGCTTGTGAGGTCAGAGAAGCCTCAGTGCCCTACAGGGCAGTGGCAGGCCCATAGCTGCTGGCTCAGCTTCTGAGGTCACAGCAGCCTCCATGCCCTTGAGGGCAGTGGCAGGCCCCTGACTGTTTACTGTGCTTCTGAGTTGACAGCAGCGTCAGCGCCTCATCAGGCGGTGGGAGGCTAATGGCTGCTGCCTGTGCTTGTGAGGGCACAGCAGCCTCCTTTTCCTGTAGGCCAGAGGGAGGCCAATGGCTGCTTGGTGTGCTGGTCAGGTGAAAGCAGCCTGAGTGCCTGTTTGGAGAATGGCAGGCCAATGGCTGCTGGCTGTGCTTGTGAGGTCACATCAGCCTCCTTTTCCTGTAGGCCAGAGCGAGGCCAATGGCTGCTTGGTGTGCTGGTGAGGTCACAGCAGTCCTATTGCCTGATAGGCTACTGGCAGGCCCTTGGCTGCTACCTGTACTTGTGAGGTCACAGCAGCCTCAGTGCCTGATAGGCCCGTGGGAGGCCAATGGTGTGGAGGACTGGCTTGAGGGCAGAGGTCATGTGAAGATTGAACAAATAAAGGAAGCAGAACTAAGTGCATATCGCACACAGTTGATGTGAGCCAAGTCCCGTATGAGAGTAAAAACAGCTAGAGCCAAGGACACATTGTCCTTGGCTCCAAGGTGTTATCAATGATTAGTCCTGGGAACTTGCGGGTGATGTAATGCAGAAGTTGCTGGGTAAACCAAGTTGCTGTTACCAATAAGGAGCTCAGCTTTTGCAATATGTATGAGCCTGATTAGTCCTATGCTATATAAAGGAAGATCACGCCTAATAAAGATGAAGTACACTGATCACTCATACTGAGCGTCTGGGTCTTCCCTCCGTCGGCTCCTCCCGTGCAAGTTTCCAACACAATGTGCCTGTTTGCAGAATGGCAGGCCAATGGCTGCTGGCTGTGCTTGTGAGGTCACATCAGCCTCCTTTTCCTGTAGGCCAGAGGGAGGCCAATGGCTGCTTGGAGTGCTTGTGAGGTCACAGCAGCCTCCTTTTCCCATAGGCCAGTGGCAGGCCCATAGCTGCTGGCTGTGCTTGTGAGGTCACAGCAGCCTCAGTGCTTCACAGGCCAGTGGCAGGCCCCTTGCTGCTGGCTGTGCTTGTGAGGTTACAGAAGCCTCAGTGCCTGATAGGCCAGTTTGAGGCCCATAGCTGCTGGGTGGGCTTCTGAGGTCAGAGAAGCCTCAGTGCACATAGGGCAGTGGCAGGCCCATAGCTGCTGGCTGGGCTTCTGAGGTCAGAGCAGCCTCCATGCCCTTGAGGGCAGTGGCAGGCCCCTGACTGTTTACTGTGCTTCTGAGTTGACAGCAGCGTCAGCGCCTCATTGGGCAGTGGGAGGCTAATGGCTACTTGGTGTGCTTGTGAGCTCACAGCAGCCTCCGTGCCTCACAGGCCAGTGGCAGGCCCGTAGCTGCTGTTTGTTCTTGTAAGGTCACAGCAGTCCTATTTCCTGATAGGCCCGTGGCAGGCCTCTGTCTGCTGGCTGCCTTTTGAGGTCACATTTGTCTCTGTACCTTATAGGGCAGTGGGGAGTCCCTGGCTACTCGCTGTGCTTGTGAGGTCACCTCAGGCTCCCTTTGCTGTAGGCCAGTGGCAGGCCCAGAGCTGCTGGCTGTGCTTGTCAGGTGACAACACTCCTAGAGCCAGATAGGCCAGCAGCAGGCCCCTGGCTGCTGACTGTGCTTGTGAGGTCACAGCAGCCTCAGTGCCTCATAGGCCAGTTTGAGGCCCATAGCTGCTGGCTGTGCTTGTGAGGTCACAGCAGCCTCCTTTTTCTATAAGCCAGAGGCAGGCCCCTGGCTGCTGGCTGTGCTTGTCAGGTCACAGCAGTCCTATTGCCTGATAGGCCTGTGGCAGGCCCTTGGCTGCTGGCTGTGCTTGTGAGGTCACAGCAGCCTCTGTGACTCATAGGCCAGTGGAGGCACGTAGCTGCTGACTGTGCTTGTGAGGTCACAGCAGTCCTATGGACCGATAGGCCAGTGGCAGGCCGATAGCTGCTGGCTGTGCTTGTGAGGTCAAAGCAGCCTCCGTTCCCTATAGGCCAGTGGCAGGACCCTGGCTGCTGGCTGTGCTTGTCAGGTCACAGCAGCCTCTGTTCCCTATAGGCCAGTGACAGCCCCATAGCTGCTGGCTGTGCTTGTCAGATCACAACACTCCTAGAGCCTGATAGGCCAGCAGCAGGCCCCTGGCTGCTGACTGTGCTTGTGAGGTCACAGCAGCCTCAGTGCCTGATAGGCCCGTGGGAGGCCAATGGCTGCTGGCTGTGCTTTTGAGGTCACAGCAGCCTCCGTGCCTCATAGGCCAGTGGAGGCCCGTAGCTGCTGGCTGTGCTTGTAAGGTCACAGCAGTCCTATTTCCTGATAGGCCCGTGGCAGGCCTCTGTCTGCTGGCTGCCTTTTGAGGTCACATTTGTCTCTGTACCTTATAGGGCAGTGGGAGGCCCCTGGCTCCTCGCTGTGCTTGTGAGGTCACATCAGCCTCCTTTTCCTGTAGACCAGAGGGAGGCCAATGGCTGCTTGGTGTGCTTGTGAGGTCACATCAGCCTCCTTTTCCTGTAGGCCAGAGCGAGGCCAATGGCTGCTTGGTGTGCTTGTGAGGTCACAGCAGCCTCCTTTTCCCATAGGCCAGTGGCAGGCCCATAGCTGCTGGCTGTGCTTGTGAGGTCACAGCAGCCTCAGTGCTTCACAGGCCAGTGGCAGGCCCCTTGCTGCTGGCTGTGCTTGTGAGGTTACAGAAGCCTCAGTGCTTCACAGGCCAGTTCGAGGCCAATGACTGCTGGGTGGGCTTGTGAGGTCAGAGAAGCCTCAGTGCACATAGGGCAGTGGCAGGCCCATAGCTGCTGGCTGGGCTTCTGAGGTCAGAGCAGCCTCCATGCCCTTGAGGGCAGTGGCAGGCCCCTGACTGTTTACTGTGCTTCTGAGTTGACAGCAGCGTCAGCGCCTCATCGGGCAGTGGGAGGCTAATGGCTACTTGGTGTGCTTGTGAGCTCACAGCAGCCTCCGTGCCTCACAGGCCAGTGGCAGGCCCGTAGCTGCTGTTTGTTCTTGTAAGGTCACAGCAGTCCTATTTCCTGATAGGCCCGTGGCAGGCCTCTGTCTGCTGGCTGCCTTTTGAGGTCACATTTGTCTCTGTGTCTTATAGGGCAGTGGGAGGCCCCTGGCTACTCGCTGTGCTTGTGAGGTCACATCAGCCTCCTTTTCCTGTAGGCCAGAGGGAGGCCAATGGCTGCTTGGTGTGCTGGTGAGGTCAAAGCAGCCTGAGTGCCTGTTTGGAGAATGGCAGGCCAATGGCTGCTGGCTGTGCTTGTGAGGTCACATCAACCTCTGTTCCCTATAGGCCAGTGGCAGGCCCATAGCTGCTGGCTGTGCTTGTCAGGTGACAACACTCCTGCAGCTTGATAGGCCAGCAGCAGGCCCCTGGCTGCTGACTGTGCTTGTGAGGTCACAGCAGCCTCAGTGCCTCATAGGCCAGTGGCAGGCCCGTAGCTGCTGGCTGTGCTTGTAAGGTCACAGTAGTCCTATTTTCTGATAGGCCCATGGCAGGCCTCTGCCAGCTGGCTGCCTTTTGAGGTCACATTTGTCTCTGTACCTTATAGGGCAGTGGGAGGCCCCTGGCTACTCGCTGTGCTTGTGAGGTCACATCAACCTCCTTTTCCTGTAGGCCAGAGGGAGGCCAATGGCTGCTTGGTGTGCTGGTGAGGTCAGAGGAGCCTCCGTGCCTCTTCGGACAGTGGCAGGCCAATGGCTGCTGGCTGTGCTTGTCAGGTCACAGCACTGCTACAGCGTGATAGGCCAGCAGCAGGCCCCTTGCTGCTGACTGTGCTTGTGAGGTCACAGCAGCCTCAGTGCCTCATAGGCCAGTAGCAGGCCCATAGCTGCTGACTGTGCTTGTGAAGTCACAGCAGCCTCCTTTTACTATAGGCCAGTGGCAGGCCCATAGCTGCTGCCTGTGCTTGTCAGGTCACAGCAGTCGTATTGCCTGATAGGCCTGTGGCAGGCCGTTGGCTGCTGGCTGTGCTTGTGAGGTCACAGCAGCCTCAGTGCCTGATAGGCCCGTGGGAGGCCAATGGCTGCTTGGTGTGCTTTTGAGGTCACAGCAGCCTCCGTGCCTCATAGGCCTGTGGGAGGCCCGTAGCTGCTGCCTGGGCTCGTGAGGTCTCAGCAGCCTCAGTGCTTCACAGGCCAGTGGCAGGCCCCTTGCTGCTGGCTGTGCTTGTGAGGTTACAGAAGCCTCAGTGCCTGATAGGCCAGTCTGAGGCCAATGACTGCTGGGTGGGCTTGTGAGGTCAGAGAAGCCTCAGTGCCCTATAGGGCAGTGGCAGGCCCATAGCTGCTGGCTGGGCTTCTGAGGTCACAGCAGCCTCCATGCCCTTGAGGGCAGTGGCAGGCCCCTGACTGTTTACTGTGCTTCTGAGTTGACAGCAGCGTCAGCGCCTCATCGGGCAGTGGGAGGTCAATGGCTGCTTGGGATGCTTGTGAGGTCACAGCAGCCTCCTTTTCCTATAGGCCAGTGGCAGGCCCATAGCTGCTGGCTGTGCTTGTCAGGTCACAACACTCCTAGAGCCTGATAGGCCAGCAGCAGGCCCCTGGCTGCTGACTGTGCTTGTGAGGTCACAGCAGCCTCAGTGCCTCATAGGCCAGTGGCAGGCCCATAGCTGCTGGCTGTGCTTGTGAGGTTACAGAAGCCTCCGTTCCCTATAAGCCAGTGGCAGGCCCATAGCTGCTGGCTGTGCTTGTAAGGTCACAGCAGTCCTATTGCCTGATAGGCCTGTGGCAGGCCGTTGGCTGCTGGTTGTGCTTGTCACGTCACAGCAGTCCTATTGCCTCACAGGCCTGTGGCAGGCCCTTGGCTGCTGGCTGTGCTTGTGAGGTCACAGCAGCCTCCGTGCCTCATAGGCCAGTGGAGGCCCGTAGCTGCTGTTTGTTCTTGTAAGGTCACAGCAGTCCTATTTCCTGATAGGCCCGTGGCAGGCCTCTGTCTGCTGGCTGCCTTTTGAGGTCACATTTGTCTCTGTACCTTATAGGGCAGTGGGGAGTCCCTGGCTACTCGCTGTGCTTGTGAGGTCAGCTCAGGCTCCCTTTGCTGTAGGCCAGTGGCAGGCCCATAGCTGCTGGCTGTGCTTGTCAGGTGACAACACTCCTAGAGCCAGATAGGCCAGCAGCAGGCCCCTGGCTGCTGACTGTGCTTGTGAGGTCACAGCAGCCTCAGTGCCTCATAGGCCAGTGGCAGGCCCATAGCTGCTGGCTGTGCTTGTGAGGTAACATCAGCCTCCGTTCCCTATAAGCCAGAGGCAGGCCCATAGCTGCTGGCTGTGCTTGTCAGGTCACAGCAGCCTCTGTGCCTCATAGGCCAGTGGAGGCCCGTAGCTGCTGTTTGTTCTTGTAAGGTCACAGCAGTCCTATTTCCTGATAGGCCCGTGGCAGGCCTCTGTCTGCTGGCTGCCTTTTGAGGTCACATTTGCCTCTGTACCTTATAGGGCAGTGGGAGACCCCTGGCTACTCGTTGTGCTTGTGAGGTCACATCAGCCTCCTTTTCCTGTAGGCCGGAGGGAGGCAAATGGCTGCTTGGTGTGCTTGTGAGGTCACAGCAGCCTCCTTTTCCCATAGGCCAGTGGCAGGCCCATAGCTGCTGGCTGTGCTTGTCAGGTCACAGCAGCCTCAGTGCTTCACAGGCCAGTGGCAGGCCCCTTGCTGCTGGCTGTGCTTGTGAGGTTACAGAAGCCTCAGTGCCTGATAGGCCAGTACGAGGCAAATGACTGCTGGGTGGGCTTGTGAGGTCAGAGAAGCCTCAGTGCCCTACAGGGCAGTGGCAGGCCCATAGCTGCTGGCTCAGCTTCTGAGGTCACAGCAGCCTCCATGCCCTTGAGGGCAGTGGCAGGCCCCTGACTGTTTACTGTGCTTCTGAGTTGACAGCAGCGTCAGCGCCTCATCAGGCGGTGGGAGGCTAATGGCTGCTGCCTGTGCTTGTGAGGGCACAGCAGCCTCCTTTTCCTGTAGGCCAGAGGGAGGCCAATGGCTGCTTGGTGTGCTGGTCAGGTGAAAGCAGCCTGAGTGCCTGTTTGGAGAATGGCAGGCCAATGGCTGCTGGCTGTGCTTGTGAGGTCACATCAGCCTCCTTTTCCTGTAGGCCAGAGCGAGGCCAATGGCTGCTTGGTGTGCTGGTGAGGTCACAGCAGTCCTATTGCCTGATAGGCTACTGGCAGGCCCTTGGCTGCTACCTGTACTTGTGAGGTCACAGCAGCCTCAGTGCCTGATAGGCCCGTGGGAGGCCAATGGTGTGGAGGACTGGCTTGAGGGCAGAGGTCATGTGAAGATTGAACAAATAAAGGAAGCAGAACTAAGTGCATATCGCACACAGTTGATGTGAGCCAAGTCCCGTATGAGAGTAAAAACAGCTAGAGCCAAGGACACATTGTCCTTGGCTCCAAGGTGTTATCAATGATTAGTCCTGGGAACTTGCGGGTGATGTAATGCAGAAGTTGCTGGGTAAACCAAGTTGCTGTTACCAATAAGGAGCTCAGCTTTTGCAATATGTATGAGCCTGATTAGTCCTATGCTATATAAAGGAAGATCACGCCTAATAAAGATGAAGTACACTGATCACTCATACTGAGCGTCTGGGTCTTCCCTCCGTCGGCTCCTCCCGTGCAAGTTTCCAACACAATGTGCCTGTTTGCAGAATGGCAGGCCAATGGCTGCTGGCTGTGCTTGTGAGGTCACATCAGCCTCCTTTTCCTGTAGGCCAGAGGGAGGCCAATGGCTGCTTGGAGTGCTTGTGAGGTCACAGCAGCCTCCTTTTCCCATAGGCCAGTGGCAGGCCCATAGCTGCTGGCTGTGCTTGTGAGGTCACAGCAGCCTCAGTGCTTCACAGGCCAGTGGCAGGCCCCTTGCTGCTGGCTGTGCTTGTGAGGTTACAGAAGCCTCAGTGCCTGATAGGCCAGTTTGAGGCCCATAGCTGCTGGGTGGGCTTCTGAGGTCAGAGAAGCCTCAGTGCACATAGGGCAGTGGCAGGCCCATAGCTGCTGGCTGGGCTTCTGAGGTCAGAGCAGCCTCCATGCCCTTGAGGGCAGTGGCAGGCCCCTGACTGTTTACTGTGCTTCTGAGTTGACAGCAGCGTCAGCGCCTCATTGGGCAGTGGGAGGCTAATGGCTACTTGGTGTGCTTGTGAGCTCACAGCAGCCTCCGTGCCTCACAGGCCAGTGGCAGGCCCGTAGCTGCTGTTTGTTCTTGTAAGGTCACAGCAGTCCTATTTCCTGATAGGCCCGTGGCAGGCCTCTGTCTGCTGGCTGCCTTTTGAGGTCACATTTGTCTCTGTACCTTATAGGGCAGTGGGGAGTCCCTGGCTACTCGCTGTGCTTGTGAGGTCACCTCAGGCTCCCTTTGCTGTAGGCCAGTGGCAGGCCCAGAGCTGCTGGCTGTGCTTGTCAGGTGACAACACTCCTAGAGCCAGATAGGCCAGCAGCAGGCCCCTGGCTGCTGACTGTGCTTGTGAGGTCACAGCAGCCTCAGTGCCTCATAGGCCAGTTTGAGGCCCATAGCTGCTGGCTGTGCTTGTGAGGTCACAGCAGCCTCCTTTTTCTATAAGCCAGAGGCAGGCCCCTGGCTGCTGGCTGTGCTTGTCAGGTCACAGCAGTCCTATTGCCTGATAGGCCTGTGGCAGGCCCTTGGCTGCTGGCTGTGCTTGTGAGGTCACAGCAGCCTCTGTGACTCATAGGCCAGTGGAGGCACGTAGCTGCTGACTGTGCTTGTGAGGTCACAGCAGTCCTATGGACCGATAGGCCAGTGGCAGGCCGATAGCTGCTGGCTGTGCTTGTGAGGTCAAAGCAGCCTCCGTTCCCTATAGGCCAGTGGCAGGACCCTGGCTGCTGGCTGTGCTTGTCAGGTCACAGCAGCCTCTGTTCCCTATAGGCCAGTGACAGCCCCATAGCTGCTGGCTGTGCTTGTCAGATCACAACACTCCTAGAGCCTGATAGGCCAGCAGCAGGCCCCTGGCTGCTGACTGTGCTTGTGAGGTCACAGCAGCCTCAGTGCCTGATAGGCCCGTGGGAGGCCAATGGCTGCTGGCTGTGCTTTTGAGGTCACAGCAGCCTCCGTGCCTCATAGGCCAGTGGAGGCCCGTAGCTGCTGGCTGTGCTTGTAAGGTCACAGCAGTCCTATTTCCTGATAGGCCCGTGGCAGGCCTCTGTCTGCTGGCTGCCTTTTGAGGTCACATT
Source organism: Dromaius novaehollandiae (assembly GCF_036370855.1). Taxonomy (NCBI): domain Eukaryota; kingdom Metazoa; phylum Chordata; class Aves; order Casuariiformes; family Dromaiidae; genus Dromaius; species Dromaius novaehollandiae. The sequence goes on from NC_088105.1 coordinate 1,706,149, forward strand.
TGTCTCTGTACCTTATAGGGCAGTGGGAGGCCCCTGGCTCCTCGCTGTGCTTGTGAGGTCACATCAGCCTCCTTTTCCTGTAGGCCAGAGCGAGGCCAATGGCTGCTTGGTGTGCTTGTGAGGTCACAGCAGCCTCCTTTTCCCATAGGCCAGTGGCAGGCCCATAGCTGCTGGCTGTGCTTGTGAGGTCACAGCAGCCTCAGTGCTTCACAGGCCAGTGGCAGGCCCCTTGCTGCTGGCTGTGCTTGTGAGGTTACAGAAGCCTCAGTGCTTCACAGGCCAGTTCGAGGCCAATGACTGCTGGGTGGGCTTGTGAGGTCAGAGAAGCCTCAGTGCACATAGGGCAGTGGCAGGCCCATAGCTGCTGGCTGGGCTTCTGAGGTCAGAGCAGCCTCCATGCCCTTGAGGGCAGTGGCAGGCCCCTGACTGTTTACTGTGCTTCTGAGTTGACAGCAGCGTCAGCGCCTCATCGGGCAGTGGGAGGCTAATGGCTACTTGGTGTGCTTGTGAGCTCACAGCAGCCTCCGTGCCTCACAGGCCAGTGGCAGGCCCGTAGCTGCTGTTTGTTCTTGTAAGGTCACAGCAGTCCTATTTCCTGATAGGCCCGTGGCAGGCCTCTGTCTGCTGGCTGCCTTTTGAGGTCACATTTGTCTCTGTGTCTTATAGGGCAGTGGGAGGCCCCTGGCTACTCGCTGTGCTTGTGAGGTCACATCAGCCTCCTTTTCCTGTAGGCCAGAGGGAGGCCAATGGCTGCTTGGTGTGCTGGTGAGGTCAAAGCAGCCTGAGTGCCTGTTTGGAGAATGGCAGGCCAATGGCTGCTGGCTGTGCTTGTGAGGTCACATCAACCTCTGTTCCCTATAGGCCAGTGGCAGGCCCATAGCTGCTGGCTGTGCTTGTCAGGTGACAACACTCCTGCAGCTTGATAGGCCAGCAGCAGGCCCCTGGCTGCTGACTGTGCTTGTGAGGTCACAGCAGCCTCAGTGCCTCATAGGCCAGTGGCAGGCCCGTAGCTGCTGGCTGTGCTTGTAAGGTCACAGTAGTCCTATTTTCTGATAGGCCCATGGCAGGCCTCTGCCAGCTGGCTGCCTTTTGAGGTCACATTTGTCTCTGTACCTTATAGGGCAGTGGGAGGCCCCTGGCTACTCGCTGTGCTTGTGAGGTCACATCAACCTCCTTTTCCTGTAGGCCAGAGGGAGGCCAATGGCTGCTTGGTGTGCTGGTGAGGTCAGAGGAGCCTCCGTGCCTCTTCGGACAGTGGCAGGCCAATGGCTGCTGGCTGTGCTTGTCAGGTCACAGCACTGCTACAGCGTGATAGGCCAGCAGCAGGCCCCTTGCTGCTGACTGTGCTTGTGAGGTCACAGCAGCCTCAGTGCCTCATAGGCCAGTAGCAGGCCCATAGCTGCTGACTGTGCTTGTGAAGTCACAGCAGCCTCCTTTTACTATAGGCCAGTGGCAGGCCCATAGCTGCTGCCTGTGCTTGTCAGGTCACAGCAGTCGTATTGCCTGATAGGCCTGTGGCAGGCCGTTGGCTGCTGGCTGTGCTTGTGAGGTCACAGCAGCCTCAGTGCCTGATAGGCCCGTGGGAGGCCAATGGCTGCTTGGTGTGCTTTTGAGGTCACAGCAGCCTCCGTGCCTCATAGGCCTGTGGGAGGCCCGTAGCTGCTGCCTGGGCTCGTGAGGTCTCAGCAGCCTCAGTGCTTCACAGGCCAGTGGCAGGCCCCTTGCTGCTGGCTGTGCTTGTGAGGTTACAGAAGCCTCAGTGCCTGATAGGCCAGTCTGAGGCCAATGACTGCTGGGTGGGCTTGTGAGGTCAGAGAAGCCTCAGTGCCCTATAGGGCAGTGGCAGGCCCATAGCTGCTGGCTGGGCTTCTGAGGTCACAGCAGCCTCCATGCCCTTGAGGGCAGTGGCAGGCCCCTGACTGTTTACTGTGCTTCTGAGTTGACAGCAGCGTCAGCGCCTCATCGGGCAGTGGGAGGTCAATGGCTGCTTGGGATGCTTGTGAGGTCACAGCAGCCTCCTTTTCCTATAGGCCAGTGGCAGGCCCATAGCTGCTGGCTGTGCTTGTCAGGTCACAACACTCCTAGAGCCTGATAGGCCAGCAGCAGGCCCCTGGCTGCTGACTGTGCTTGTGAGGTCACAGCAGCCTCAGTGCCTCATAGGCCAGTGGCAGGCCCATAGCTGCTGGCTGTGCTTGTGAGGTTACAGAAGCCTCCGTTCCCTATAAGCCAGTGGCAGGCCCATAGCTGCTGGCTGTGCTTGTAAGGTCACAGCAGTCCTATTGCCTGATAGGCCTGTGGCAGGCCGTTGGCTGCTGGTTGTGCTTGTCACGTCACAGCAGTCCTATTGCCTCACAGGCCTGTGGCAGGCCCTTGGCTGCTGGCTGTGCTTGTGAGGTCACAGCAGCCTCCGTGCCTCATAGGCCAGTGGAGGCCCGTAGCTGCTGTTTGTTCTTGTAAGGTCACAGCAGTCCTATTTCCTGATAGGCCCGTGGCAGGCCTCTGTCTGCTGGCTGCCTTTTGAGGTCACATTTGTCTCTGTACCTTATAGGGCAGTGGGGAGTCCCTGGCTACTCGCTGTGCTTGTGAGGTCAGCTCAGGCTCCCTTTGCTGTAGGCCAGTGGCAGGCCCATAGCTGCTGGCTGTGCTTGTCAGGTGACAACACTCCTAGAGCCAGATAGGCCAGCAGCAGGCCCCTGGCTGCTGACTGTGCTTGTGAGGTCACAGCAGCCTCAGTGCCTCATAGGCCAGTGGCAGGCCCATAGCTGCTGGCTGTGCTTGTGAGGTAACATCAGCCTCCGTTCCCTATAAGCCAGAGGCAGGCCCATAGCTGCTGGCTGTGCTTGTCAGGTCACAGCAGCCTCTGTGCCTCATAGGCCAGTGGAGGCCCGTAGCTGCTGTTTGTTCTTGTAAGGTCACAGCAGTCCTATTTCCTGATAGGCCCGTGGCAGGCCTCTGTCTGCTGGCTGCCTTTTGAGGTCACATTTGCCTCTGTACCTTATAGGGCAGTGGGAGACCCCTGGCTACTCGTTGTGCTTGTGAGGTCACATCAGCCTCCTTTTCCTGTAGGCCGGAGGGAGGCAAATGGCTGCTTGGTGTGCTTGTGAGGTCACAGCAGCCTCCTTTTCCCATAGGCCAGTGGCAGGCCCATAGCTGCTGGCTGTGCTTGTCAGGTCACAGCAGCCTCAGTGCTTCACAGGCCAGTGGCAGGCCCCTTGCTGCTGGCTGTGCTTGTGAGGTTACAGAAGCCTCAGTGCCTGATAGGCCAGTACGAGGCAAATGACTGCTGGGTGGGCTTGTGAGGTCAGAGAAGCCTCAGTGCCCTACAGGGCAGTGGCAGGCCCATAGCTGCTGGCTCAGCTTCTGAGGTCACAGCAGCCTCCATGCCCTTGAGGGCAGTGGCAGGCCCCTGACTGTTTACTGTGCTTCTGAGTTGACAGCAGCGTCAGCGCCTCATCAGGCGGTGGGAGGCTAATGGCTGCTGCCTGTGCTTGTGAGGGCACAGCAGCCTCCTTTTCCTGTAGGCCAGAGGGAGGCCAATGGCTGCTTGGTGTGCTGGTCAGGTGAAAGCAGCCTGAGTGCCTGTTTGGAGAATGGCAGGCCAATGGCTGCTGGCTGTGCTTGTGAGGTCACATCAGCCTCCTTTTCCTGTAGGCCAGAGCGAGGCCAATGGCTGCTTGGTGTGCTGGTGAGGTCACAGCAGTCCTATTGCCTGATAGGCTACTGGCAGGCCCTTGGCTGCTACCTGTACTTGTGAGGTCACAGCAGCCTCAGTGCCTGATAGGCCCGTGGGAGGCCAATGGTGTGGAGGACTGGCTTGAGGGCAGAGGTCATGTGAAGATTGAACAAATAAAGGAAGCAGAACTAAGTGCATATCGCACACAGTTGATGTGAGCCAAGTCCCGTATGAGAGTAAAAACAGCTAGAGCCAAGGACACATTGTCCTTGGCTCCAAGGTGTTATCAATGATTAGTCCTGGGAACTTGCGGGTGATGTAATGCAGAAGTTGCTGGGTAAACCAAGTTGCTGTTACCAATAAGGAGCTCAGCTTTTGCAATATGTATGAGCCTGATTAGTCCTATGCTATATAAAGGAAGATCACGCCTAATAAAGATGAAGTACACTGATCACTCATACTGAGCGTCTGGGTCTTCCCTCCGTCGGCTCCTCCCGTGCAAGTTTCCAACACAATGTGCCTGTTTGCAGAATGGCAGGCCAATGGCTGCTGGCTGTGCTTGTGAGGTCACATCAGCCTCCTTTTCCTGTAGGCCAGAGGGAGGCCAATGGCTGCTTGGAGTGCTTGTGAGGTCACAGCAGCCTCCTTTTCCCATAGGCCAGTGGCAGGCCCATAGCTGCTGGCTGTGCTTGTGAGGTCACAGCAGCCTCAGTGCTTCACAGGCCAGTGGCAGGCCCCTTGCTGCTGGCTGTGCTTGTGAGGTTACAGAAGCCTCAGTGCCTGATAGGCCAGTTTGAGGCCCATAGCTGCTGGGTGGGCTTCTGAGGTCAGAGAAGCCTCAGTGCACATAGGGCAGTGGCAGGCCCATAGCTGCTGGCTGGGCTTCTGAGGTCAGAGCAGCCTCCATGCCCTTGAGGGCAGTGGCAGGCCCCTGACTGTTTACTGTGCTTCTGAGTTGACAGCAGCGTCAGCGCCTCATTGGGCAGTGGGAGGCTAATGGCTACTTGGTGTGCTTGTGAGGTCACAGCAGCCTCCGTGCCTCACAGGCCAGTGGCAGGCCCGTAGCTGCTGTTTGTTCTTGTAAGGTCACAGCAGTCCTATTTCCTGATAGGCCCGTGGCAGGCCTCTGTCTGCTGGCTGCCTTTTGAGGTCACATTTGTCTCTGTACCTTATAGGGCAGTGGGGAGTCCCTGGCTACTCGCTGTGCTTGTGAGGTCACCTCAGGCTCCCTTTGCTGTAGGCCAGTGGCAGGCCCAGAGCTGCTGGCTGTGCTTGTCAGGTGACAACACTCCTAGAGCCAGATAGGCCAGCAGCAGGCCCCTGGCTGCTGACTGTGCTTGTGAGGTCACAGCAGCCTCAGTGCCTCATAGGCCAGTTTGAGGCCCATAGCTGCTGGCTGTGCTTGTGAGGTCACAGCAGCCTCCTTTTTCTATAAGCCAGAGGCAGGCCCCTGGCTGCTGGCTGTGCTTGTCAGGTCACAGCAGTCCTATTGCCTGATAGGCCTGTGGCAGGCCCTTGGCTGCTGGCTGTGCTTGTGAGGTCACAGCAGCCTCTGTGACTCATAGGCCAGTGGAGGCACGTAGCTGCTGACTGTGCTTGTGAGGTCACAGCAGTCCTATGGACCGATAGGCCAGTGGCAGGCCGATAGCTGCTGGCTGTGCTTGTGAGGTCAAAGCAGCCTCCGTTCCCTATAGGCCAGTGGCAGGACCCTGGCTGCTGGCTGTGCTTGTCAGGTCACAGCAGCCTCTGTTCCCTATAGGCCAGTGACAGCCCCATAGCTGCTGGCTGTGCTTGTCAGATCACAACACTCCTAGAGCCTGATAGGCCAGCAGCAGGCCCCTGGCTGCTGACTGTGCTTGTGAGGTCACAGCAGCCTCAGTGCCTGATAGGCCCGTGGGAGGCCAATGGCTGCTGGCTGTGCTTTTGAGGTCACAGCAGCCTCCGTGCCTCATAGGCCAGTGGAGGCCCGTAGCTGCTGGCTGTGCTTGTAAGGTCACAGCAGTCCTATTTCCTGATAGGCCCGTGGCAGGCCTCTGTCTGCTGGCTGCCTTTTGAGGTCACATTTGTCTCTGTACCTTATAGGGCAGTGGGAGGCCCCTGGCTCCTCGCTGTGCTTGTGAGGTCACATCAGCCTCCTTTTCCTGTAGACCAGAGGGAGGCCAATGGCTGCTTGGTGTGCTTGTGAGGTCACATCAGCCTCCTTTTCCTGTAGGCCAGAGCGAGGCCAATGGCTGCTTGGTGTGCTTGTGAGGTCACAGCAGCCTCCTTTTCCCATAGGCCAGTGGCAGGCCCATAGCTGCTGGCTGTGCTTGTGAGGTCACAGCAGCCTCAGTGCTTCACAGGCCAGTGGCAGGCCCCTTGCTGCTGGCTGTGCTTGTGAGGTTACAGAAGCCTCAGTGCTTCACAGGCCAGTTCGAGGCCAATGACTGCTGGGTGGGCTTGTGAGGTCAGAGAAGCCTCAGTGCACATAGGGCAGTGGCAGGCCCATAGCTGCTGGCTGGGCTTCTGAGGTCAGAGCAGCCTCCATGCCCTTGAGGGCAGTGGCAGGCCCCTGACTGTTTACTGTGCTTCTGAGTTGACAGCAGCGTCAGCGCCTCATCGGGCAGTGGGAGGCTAATGGCTACTTGGTGTGCTTGTGAGCTCACAGCAGCCTCCGTGCCTCACAGGCCAGTGGCAGGCCCGTAGCTGCTGTTTGTTCTTGTAAGGTCACAGCAGTCCTATTTCCTGATAGGCCCGTGGCAGGCCTCTGTCTGCTGGCTGCCTTTTGAGGTCACATTTGTCTCTGTACCTTATAGGGCAGTGGGGAGTCCCTGGCTACTCGCTGTGCTTGTGAGGTCAGCTCAGGCTCCCTTTGCTGTAGGCCAGTGGCAGGCCCATAGCTGCTGGCTGTGCTTGTCAGGTGACAACACTCCTAGAGCCAGATAGGCCAGCAGCAGGCCCCTGGCTGCTGACTGTGCTTGTGAGGTCACAGCAGCCTCAGTGCCTCATAGGACAGTGGCAGGCCCATAGCTGCTGGCTGTGCTTGTGAGGTCACAGCAGCCTCCTTTTTCTATAAGCCAGAGGCAGGCCCATAGCTGCTGGCTGTGCTTGTCAGGTCACAGCAGTCCTATTGCCTGATAGGCCTGTGGCAGGCCCTTGGCTGCTGGCTGTGCTTGTGAGTCACAGCAGCCTCTGTGCCTCATAGGCCAGTGGAGGCCCGTAGCTGCTGTTTGTTCTTGCAAGGTCACAGCAGTCCTATGGACCGATAGGCCCGTGGCAGGCCTCTGTCTGCTGGCTGCCTTTTGAGGTCACATTTGTCTCTGTACCTTATAGGGCAGTGGGAGGCCCCTGGCTACTCGTTGTGCTTGTGAGGTCACATCAGCCTCCTTTTCCTGTAGGCCAGAGGGAGGCAAATGGCTGCTTGGTGTGCTTGTGAGGTCACAGCAGCCTCCTTTTCCCATAGGCCAGTGGCAGGCCCATAGCTGCTGGCTGTGCTTGTCAGGTCACAGCAGCCTCAGTGCTTCACAGGCCAGTGGCAGGCCCCTTGCTGCTGGCTGTGCTTGTGAGGTTACAGAAGCCTCAGTGCCTGATAGGCCAGTACGAGGCAAATGACTGCTGGGTGGGCTTCTGAGGTCAGAGAAGCCTCAGTGCCCTACAGGGCAGTGGCAGGCCCATAGCTGCTGGCTCGGCTTCTGAGGTCACAGCAGCCTCCATGCCCTTGAGGGCAGTGGCAGGCCCCTGACTGTTTACTGTGCTTCTGAGTTGACAGCAGCGTCAGCGCCTCATCGGGCAGTGGGAGGCTAATGGCTGCTGCCTGTGCTTGTGAGGGCACAGCAGCCTCCTTTTCCTGTAGGCCAGAGGGAGGCCAATGGCTGCTTGGTGTGCTGGTGAGGTCAGAGGAGCCTGCGTGCCTCTTCGGACAGTAGCAGGCCAATGGCTGCTGGCTGTGCTTGTGAGGTCACGTCAGCCTCTGTTCCCTATAGGCCAGTGGCAGGCCCATAGCTGCTGGGTGTGCTTGTGAGGTCACAGCAGTCCTATTGCCTGATAGGCTACTGGCAGGTCCTTGGCTGCTACCTGTACTTGTGAGGTCACAGCAGCCTCAGTGCCTGATAGGCCCGTGGGAGGCCAATGGCTGCTTGGTGTGCTGGTGAGGTCAAAGCAGCCTGAGTGCCTGTTTGGAGAATGGCAGGCCAATGGCTGCTGGCTGTGCTTGTGAGGTCACATCAACCTCTGTTCCCTATAGGCCAGTGGCAGGCCCATAGCTGCTGGCTGTGCTTGTCAGGTGACAACACTCCTGCAGCCCGATAGGCCAGCAGCAGGCCCCTGGCTGCTGACTGTGCTTGTGAGGTCACAGCAGCCTCAGTGCCTCATAGGCCAGTGGCAGGCCCATAGCTGCTGGCTGTGCTTGTAAGGTCACAGCAGTCCTATTGCCTGATAGGCCCGTGGCAGGCCTCTGTCTGCTGGCTGCCTTTTGAGGTCACATTTGTCTCTGTACCTTATAGGGCAGTGGGAGGCCCCTGGCTACTCGCTGTGCTTGTGAGGTCACATCAGTCTCCTTTTCCTGTAGGCCAGACGGAGGCCAATGGCTGCTTGGTGTGCTGGTGAGGTCAGAGGAGCCTCCGTGCCTCATAGGACAGTGGCAGGCCAATGGCTGCTGGCTGTGCTTGTCAGGTCACAGCACTCCTACAGCGTGATAGGCGAGCAGCAGGCCCCTGGCTGCTGACTGTGCTTGTGAGGTCATAGCAGCCTCAGTGCCTCATAGGCCAGTGGCAGGCCCATAGCTGCTGCCTGTGCTTGTGAAGTCACAGCAGCCTCCTTTTCCTATAGGCCAGTGGCCGGCCCATAGCTGCTGCCTGTGCTTGTCAGGTCACAGCAGTCGTATTGCCTGATAGGCCTGTGGCAGGCCGTTGGCTGCTGGCTGTGCTTGTGAGGTCACAGCAGCCTCAGTGCCTGATAGGCCCGTGGGAGGCCAATGGCTGCTTGGTGTGCTTTTGAGGTCACAGCAGCCTCCGTGCCTCATAGGCCTGTGGGAGGCCCGTAGCTGCTGCCTGGGCTCGTGAGGTCTCAGCAGCCTCAGTGCTTCACAGGCCAGTGGCAGGCCCCTTGCTGCTGGCTGTGCTTGTGAGGTTACAGAAGCCTCAGTGCCTGATAGGCCAGTACGAGGCAAATGACTGCTGGGTGTGCTTGTGAGGTCAGAGAAGCCTCAGTGCCCTACAGGGCAGTGGCAGGCCCATAGCTGCTGGCTCAGCTTCTGAGGTCACAGCAGCCTCCATGCCCTTGAGGGCAGTGGCAGGCCCCTGACTGTTTACTGTGCTTCTGAGTTGACAGCAGCGTCAGCGCCTCATCAGGCAGTGGGAGGCTAATGGCTGCTGCCTGTGCTTGTGAGGGCACAGCAGCCTCCTTTTCCTGTAGGCCAGAGGGAGGCCAATGGCTGCTTGGTGTGCTGGTGAGGTGAAAGCAGCCTGAGTGCCTGTTTGGAGAATGGCAGGCCAATGGCTGCTGGCTGTGCTTGTGAGGTCACATCAGCCTCCTTTTCCTGTAGGCCAGAGCGAGGCCAATGGCTGCTTGGTGTGCTGGTGAGGTCACAGCAGTCCTATTGCCTGATAGGCTACTGGCAGGCCCTTGGCTGCTACCTGTACTTGTGAGGTCACAGCAGCCTCAGTGCCTGATAGGCCCGTGGGAGGCCAATGGTGTGGAGGACTGGCTTGAGGGCAGAGGTCATGTGAAGATTGAACAAATAAAGGAAGCAGAACTAAGTGCATATCGCACACAGTTGATGTGAGCCAAGTCCCGTATGAGAGTAAAAACAGCTAGAGCCAAGGACACATTGTCCTTGGCTCCAAGGTGTTATCAATGATTAGTCCTGGGAACTTGCGGGTGATGTAATGCAGAAGTTGCTGGGTAAACCAAGTTGCTGTTACCAATAAGGAGCTCAGCTTTTGCAATATGTATGAGCCTGATTAGTCCTATGCTATATAAAGGAAGATCACGCCTAATAAAGATGAAGTACACTGATCACTCATACTGAGCGTCTGGGTCTTCCCTCCGTCGGCTCCTCCCGTGCAAGTTTCCAACACAATGTGCCTGTTTGCAGAATGGCAGGCCAATGGCTGCTGGCTGTGCTTGTGAGGTCACATCAGCCTCCTTTTCCTGTAGGCCAGAGGGAGGCCAATGGCTGCTTGGAGTGCTTGTGAGGTCACAGCAGCCTCCTTTTCCCATAGGCCAGTGGCAGGCCCATAGCTGCTGGCTGTGCTTGTGAGGTCACAGCAGCCTCAGTGCTTCACAGGCCAGTGGCAGGCCCCTTGCTGCTGGCTGTGCTTGTGAGGTTACAGAAGCCTCAGTGCCTGATAGGCCAGTTTGAGGCCCATAGCTGCTGGGTGGGCTTCTGAGGTCAGAGAAGCCTCAGTGCACATAGGGCAGTGGCAGGCCCATAGCTGCTGGCTGGGCTTCTGAGGTCAGAGCAGCCTCCATGCCCTTGAGGGCAGTGGCAGGCCCCTGACTGTTTACTGTGCTTCTGAGTTGACAGCAGCGTCAGCGCCTCATTGGGCAGTGGGAGGCTAATGGCTACTTGGTGTGCTTGTGAGGTCACAGCAGCCTCCGTGCCTCACAGGCCAGTGGCAGGCCCGTAGCTGCTGTTTGTTCTTGTAAGGTCACAGCAGTCCTATTTCCTGATAGGCCCGTGGCAGGCCTCTGTCTGCTGGCTGCCTTTTGAGGTCACATTTGTCTCTGTACCTTATAGGGCAGTGGGGAGTCCCTGGCTACTCGCTGTGCTTGTGAGGTCACCTCAGGCTCCCTTTGCTGTAGGCCAGTGGCAGGCCCATAGCTGCTGGCTGTGCTTGTCAGGTGACAACACTCCTAGAGCCAGATAGGCCAGCAGCAGGCCCCTGGCTGCTGACTGTGCTTGTGAGGTCACAGCAGCCTCAGTGCCTCATAGGCCAGTGGCAGGCCCATAGCTGCTGGCTGTGCTTGTGAGGTCACAGCAGCCTCCTTTTTCTATAAGCCAGAGGCAGGCCCCCGGCTGCTGGCTGTGCTTGTCAGGTCACAGCAGTCCTATTGCCTGATAGGCCTGTGGCAGGCCCTTGGCTGCTGGCTGTGCTTGTGAGGTCACAGCAGCCTCTGTGACTCATAGGCCAGTGGAGGCCCGTAGCTGCTGACTGTGCTTGTGAGGTCACAGCAGTCCTATGGACCGATAGGCCAGTGGCAGGACCCTGGCTGCTGGCTGTGCTTGTGAGGTCACATCAGCCTCTGTTCCCTATAGGCCAGTGACAGCCCCATAGCTGCTGGCTGTGCTTGTCAGATCACAACACTCCTAGAGCCTGATAGGCCAGCAGCAGGCCCCTGGCTGCTGACTGTGCTTGTGAGGTCACAGCAGCCTCAGTGCCTGATAGGCCCGTGGGAGGCCAATGGCTACTGGCTGTGCTTTTGAGGTCACAGCAGCCTCCGTGCCTCATAGGCCAGTGGAGGCCCGTAGCTGCTGGCTGTGCTTGTAAGGTCACAGCAGTCCTATTTCCTGATAGGCCCGTGGCAGGCCTCTGTCTGCTGGCTGCCTTTTGAGGTCACATTTGTCTCTGTACCTTATAGGGCAGTGGGAGGCCCCTGGCTCCTCGCTGTGCTTGTGAGGTCACATCAGCCTCCTTTTCCTGTAGGCCAGAGGGAGGCCAATGGCTGCTTGGTGTGCTTGTGAGGTCACATCAGCCTCCTTTTCCTGTAGGCCAGAGCGAGGCCAATGGCTGCTTGGTGTGCTTGTGAGGTCACAGCAGCCTCCTTTTACTATAGGCCAGTGGCAGGCCCATAGCTGCTGGCTGTGCTTGTGAGGTTACAGAAGCCTCAGTGCTTCACAGGCCAGTTCGAGGCCAATGACTGCTGGGTGGGCTTGTGAGGTCAGAGAAGCCTCAGTGCCCTACAGGGCAGTGGCAGGCCCATAGCTGCTGGCTGGGCTTCTGAGGTCAGAGCAGCCTCCATGCCCTTGAGGGCAGTGGCAGGCCCCTGACTGTTTACTGTGCTTCTGAGTTGACAGCAGCGTCAGCGCCTCATCGGGCAGTGGGAGGCTAATGGCTGCTGCCTGTGCTTGTGAGGGCACAGCAGCCTCCTTTTCCTGTAGGCCAGAGGGAGGCCAATGGCTGCTTGGTGTGCTGGTGAGGTCAGAGGAGCCTGCGTGCCTCTTCGGACAGTAGCAGGCCAATGGCTGCTGGCTGTGCTTGTGACGTCACGTCAGCCTCTGTTCCCTATAGGCCAGTGGCAGGCCCATAGCTGCTGGGTGTGCTTGTGAGGTCACAGCAGTCCTATTGCCTGATAGGCTACTGGCAGGTCCTTGGCTGCTACCTGTACTTGTGAGGTCACAGCAGCCTCAGTGCCTGATAGGCCCGTGGGAGGCCAATGGCTGCTTGGTGTGCTGGTGAGGTCAAAGCAGCCTGAGTGCCTGTTTGGAGAATGGCAGGCCAATGGCTGCTGGCTGTGCTTGTGAGGTCACATCAACCTCTGTTCCCTATAGGCCAGTGGCAGGCCCATAGCTGCTGGCTGTGCTTGTCAGGTGACAACACTCCTGCAGCCCGATAGGCCAGCAGCAGGCCACTGGCTGCTGACTGTGCTTGTGAGGTCACAGCAGCCTCAGTGCCTCATAGGCCAGTGGCAGGCCCATAGCTGCTGGCTGTGCTTGTAAGGTCACAGCAGTCCTATTGCCTGATAGGCCCGTGGCAGGCCTCTGTCTGCTGGCTGCCTTTTGAGGTCACATTTGTCTCTGTACCTTATAGGGCAGTGGGAGGCCCCTGGCTACTCGCTGTGCTTGTGAGGTCACATCAGTCTCCTTTTCCTGTAGGCCAGACGGAGGCCAATGGCTGCTTGGTGTGCTGGTGAGGTCAGAGGAGCCTCCGTGCCTCATAGGACAGTGGCAGGCCAATGGCTGCTGGCTGTGCTTGTCAGGTCACAGCACTCCTACAGCGTGATAGGCGAGCAGCAGGCCCCTGGCTGCTGACTGTGCTTGTGAGGTCATAGCAGCCTCAGTGCCTCGTAGGCCAGTGGCAGGCCCATAGCTGCTGCCTGTGCTTGTGAAGTCACAGCAGCCTCCTTTTCCTATAGGCCAGTGGCCGGCCCATAGCTGCTGCCTGTGCTTGTCAGGTCACAGCAGTCGTATTGCCTGATAGGCCTGTGGCAGGCCGTTGGCTGCTGGCTGTGCTTGTGAGGTAAGAGCAGCCTCAGTGCCTGATAGGCCCGTGGGAGGCCAATGGCTGCTTGGTGTGCTTTTGAGGTCACAGCAGCCTCCGTGCCTCATAGGCCTGTGGGAGGCCCGTAGCTGCTGCCTGGGCTCGTGAGGTCTCAGCAGCCTCAGTGCTTCACAGGCCAGTGGCAGGCCCCTGGCTGCTGGCTGTGCTTGTGAGGTTACAGAAGCCTCAGTGCCTCATAGGCCAGTTTGAGGCCCATAGCTGCTGGGTGGGCTTCTGAGGTCAGAGAAGCCTCAGTGCCCTATAGGGCAGTGGCAGGCCCATAGCTGCTTTCTGGGCTTCTGAGGTCACAGCAGCCTCCATGCCCTTGAGGGCAGTGGCAGGCCCCTGACTGTTTACTGTGCTTCTGAGTTGACAGCAGCGTCAGCGCCTCATCGGGCAGTGGGAGGCTAATGGCTGCTGCCTGTGCTTGTGAGGTCACAGCAGCCTCAGTGCTTCACAGGCCAGTGGCAGGCCCCTTGCTGCTGGCTGTGCTTGTGAGGTTACAGAAGCCTCCCTGCCTGATAGGCCAGTCTGAGGCCAATGCCTGCTGGGTGGGCTTGTGAGGTCAGAGAAGCCTCAGTGCCCTATAGGGCAGTGGCAGGCCCATAGCTGCTGGCTGGGCTTCTGAGGTCACAGCAGCCTCCATGCCCTTGAGGGCAGTGGCAGGCCCCTGACTGTTTACTGTGCTTCTGAGTTGACAGCAGCGTCAGCGCCTCATCGGGCAGTGGGAGGCCAATGGCTGCTTGGGATTCTTGTGAGGTCACAGCAGCCTCCTTTTCCTATAGGCCAGTGGCAGGCCCATAGCTGCTGGCTGTGCTTGTCAGGTCACAACACTCCTAGAGCCTGATAGGCCAGCAGCAGGCCCCTGGCTGCTGACTGTGCTTGTGAGGTCACAGCAGCCTCCGTGCCTCATAGGCCAGTGGCAGGCCCATAGCTGCTGGCTGTGCTTGTGAGGTTACAGAAGCCTCCGTTCCCTATAAGCCAGTGGCAGGCCCATAGCTGCTGGCTGTGCTTGTAAGGTCACAGCAGTCCTATTGCCTCATAGGCCTGTGGCAGGCCTTTGGCTGCTGGCTGTGCTTGTGAGGTCACAGCAGCCTCCGTGCCTCATAGGCCAGTGGAGGCCCGTAGCTGCTGTTTGTTCTTGTAAGGTCACAGCAGTCCTATTTCCTGATAGGCCCGTGGCAGGCCTCTGTCTGCTGGCTGCCTTTTGAGGTCACATTTGTCTCTGTACCTTATAGGGCAGTGGGGAGTCCCTGGCTACTCGCTGTGCTTGTGAGGTCACCTCAGGCTCCCTTTGCTGTAGGCCAGTGGCAGGCCCATAGCTGCTGGTTGTGCTTGTCAGGTGACAACACTCCTAGAGCCAGATAGGCCAGCAGCAGGCCCCTGGCTGCTGACTGTGCTTGTGAGGTCACAGCAGCCTCAGTGCCTCATAGGCCAGTGGCAGGCCCATAGCTGCTGGCTGTGCTTGTGAGGTCACATCAGCCTCCTTTTACTATAGGCCAGTGGCAGGCCCATAGCTGCTGGCTGTGCTTGTCAGGTCACAGCAGTCGTATTGCCTGATAGGCCTGTGGCAGGCCCTTGGCTGCTGGCTGTGCTTGTGAGGTCACAGCAGCCTCAGTGCTTCACAGGCCAATGGCAGGCCCCTGGCTCCTCGCTGTGCTTGTGAGGTCACATCAGCCTCCTTTTCCTGTAGGCCAGAGCGAGACCAATGGCTGCTTGGTGTGCTGGTGAGGTCAGAGGAGCCTCCATGCCTCTTCGGACAGTGGCAGGCCAATGGCTGCTGGCTGTGCTTGTCAGGTCACAGCACTGCTACAGCGTGATAGGCCAGCAGCAGGCCCCTGGCTGCTGACTGTGCTTGTGAGGTCACAGCAGCCTCAGTGCCTCATAGGCCAGTGGCAGGCCCATAGCTGCTGACTGTGCTTGTGAGGTCACAGCAGTCCTATGGACCGATAGGCCAGTGGCAGGCCGATAGCTGCTGGCTGTGCTTGTGAGGTCAAAGCAGCCTCCGTTCCCTATAGGTCAGTGGCAGGACCCTGGCTGCTGGATGTGCTTGTGAAGTCACAGCAGCCTCCTTTTCCTATAGGCCAGTGGCAGGCCCATATCTGCTGCCTGTGCTTGTCAGGTCACAGCAGTCGTATTGCCTGATAGGCCTGTGGCAGGCCGTTGGCTGCTGGCTGTGCTTGTGAGGTCACAGCAGCCTCAGTGCCTGATAGGCCCGTGGGAGGCCAATGGCTGCTTGGTGTGCTTGTGAGGTCACAGCAGCCTCCGTGCCTCATAGGCCTGTGGGAGGCCCGTAGCTGCTGCCTGGGCTCGTGAGGTCTCAGCAGCCTCAGTGCTTCACAGGCCAGTGGCAGGCCCCTTGCTGCTGGCTGTGCTTGTGAGGTTACAGAAGCCTCAGTGCCTCATAGGCCAGTTTCAGGCCCATAGCTGCTGGGTGGGCTTCTGAGGTCAGAGAAGCCTCAGTGCCCTATAGGGCAGTGGCAGGCCCATAGCTGCTTTCTGGGCTTCTGAGGTCACAGCAGCCTCCATGCCCTTGAGGGCAGTGGCAGGCCCCTGACTGTTTACTGTGCTTCTGAGTTGACAGCAGCGTCAGCGCCTCATCGGGCAGTGGGAGGCTAATGGCTGCTGCCTGTGCTTGTGAGGTCACAGCAGCCTCAGTGCTTCACAGGCCAGTGGCAGGCCCCTTGCTGCTGGCTGTGCTTGTGAGGTTACAGAAGCCTCCCTGCCTGATAGGCCAGTCTGAGGCCAATGCCTGCTGGGTGGGCTTGTGAGGTCAGAGAAGCCTCAGTGCCCTATAGGGCAGTGGCAGGCCCATAGCTGCTGGCTGGGCTTCTGAGGTCACAGCAGCCTCCATGCCCTTGAGGGCAGTGGCAGGCCCCTGACTGTTTACTGTGCTTCTGAGTTGACAGCAGCGTCAGCGCCTCATCGGGCAGTGGGAGGCCAATGGCTGCTTGGGATTCTTGTGAGGTCACAGCAGCCTCCTTTTCCTATAGGCCAGTGGCAGGCCCATAGCTGCTGGCTGTGCTTGTCAGGTCACAACACTCCTAGAGCCTGATAGGCCAGCAGCAGGCCCCTGGCTGCTGACTGTGCTTGTGAGGTCACAGCAGCCTCCGTGCCTCATAGGCCAGTGGCAGGCCCATAGCTGCTGGCTGTGCTTGTGAGGTTACAGAAGCCTCCGTTCCCTATAAGCCAGTGGCAGGCCCATAGCTGCTGGCTGTGCTTGTAAGGTCACAGCAGTCCTATTGCCTGATAGGCCTGTGGCAGGCCTTTGGCTGCTGGCTGTGCTTGTGAGGTCACAGCAGCCTCCATGCCTCATAGGCCAGTGGAGGCCCGTAGCTGCTGTTTGTTCTTGTAAGGTCACAGCAGTCCTATTTCCTGATAGGCCCGTGGCAGGCCTCTGTCTGCTGGCTGCCTTTTGAGGTCACATTTGTCTCTGTACCTTATAGGGCAGTGGGGAGTCCCTGGCTACTCGCTGTGCTTGTGAGGTCACCTCAGGCTCCCTTTGCTGTAGGCCAGTGGCAGGCCCATAGCTGCTGGTTGTGCTTGTCAGGTGACAACACTCCTAGAGCCAGATAGGCCAGCAGCAGGCCCCTGGCTGCTGACTGTGCTTGTGAGGTCACAGCAGCCTCAGTGCCTCATAGGCCAGTGGCAGGCCCATAGCTGCTGGCTGTGCTTGTGAGGTCACAGCAGCCTCAGTGCTTCACAGGCCAGTGGCAGGCCCCTTGCTGCTGGCTGTGCTTGTGAGGTTACAGAAGCCTCAGTGCCTGATAGGCCAGTTTGAGGCCCATAGCTGCTGGGTGGGCTTCTGAGGTCAGAGAAGCCTCAGTGCACATAGGGCAGTGGCAGGCCCATAGCTGCTGGCTGGGCTTCTGAGGTCAGAGCAGCCTCCATGCCCTTGAGGGCAGTGGCAGGCCCCTGACTGTTTACTGTGCTTCTGAGTTGACAGCAGCGTCAGCGCCTCATCGGGCAGTGGGAGGCTAATGGCTGCTGCCTGTGCTTGTGAGGGCACAGCAGCCTCCTTTTCCTGTAGGCCAGAGGGAGGCCAATGGCTGCTTGGTGTGCTGGTGAGGTCAGAGGAGCCTGCGTGCCTCTTCGGACAGTAGCAGGCCAATGGCTGCTGGCTGTGCTTGTGAGGTCACGTCAGCCTCTGTTCCCTATAGGCCAGTGGCAGGCCCATAGCTGCTGGGTGTGCTTGTGAGGTCACAGCAGTCCTATTGCCTGATAGGCTACTGGCAGGTCCTTGGCTGCTACCTGTACTTGTGAGGTCACAGCAGCCTCAGTGCCTGATAGGCCCGTGGGAGGCCAATGGCTGCTTGGTGTGCTGGTGAGGTCAAAGCAGCCTGAGTGCCTGTTTGGAGAATGGCAGGCCAATGGCTGCTGGCTGTGCTTGTGAGGTCACATCAACCTCTGTTCCCTATAGGCCAGTGGCAGGCCCATAGCTGCTGGCTGTGCTTGTCAGGTGACAACACTCCTGCAGCCCGATAGGCCAGCAGCAGGCCCCTGGCTGCTGACTGTGCTTGTGAGGTCACAGCAGCCTCAGTGCCTCATAGGACAGTGGCAGGCCCATAGCTGCTGGCTGTGCTTGTAAGGTCACAGCAGTCCTATTTCCTGATAGGCCCGTGGCAGGCCCCTGTCTGCTGGCTGCCTTTTGAGGTCACATTTGTCGCTGTACCTTATAGGGCAGTGGGAAGCCCCTGGCTACACGCTGTGCTTGTGAGGTCACCTCAGGCTCCTTTTCCTGTAGGCCAGCCAATGGCTGCTTGGTGTGCTGGTGATGTCAGAGGAGGCTGAGTGCCTCTCTGGACAGTGGAAGGCCAATGGCTGCTCGCTGCCTTTTGAGGTCACATTTGTCTCTGTACCTTATAGGACAGTGGGAGGCCTCTGGCTACTCGCTGTGCTTGTTTTGTCACATCAGCCTCTGTTCCCTATAGGCCAGTGGCAGGCCCATAGCTGCTGGCTGTGCTTGTCAGGTGACAACACTCCTAGAGCCTGATAGGCCAGCAGCAGGCCCCTGGCTGCTGACTGTGCTTGTGAGGTCACAGCAGCCTCCGTGTCTCATAGGCCAGTGGAGGCCCGTAGCTGCTGTTTGTTCTTGTAAGGTCACAGCAGTCCTATTTCCTGATAGGCCAGTGGCCCGCCTCTGTCTGCTGGCTGCCTTTTGAGGTCACATTTGTCTCTGTACCTTATAGGGCAATGGCAGGCCTCTAGCTCCTCGCTGTGCCTGTGAGGTCACAGCAGCCTCAGTGCCTCATAGGCCAGCAGCAGGCCCGTAGCTGCTGCCTGGGCTCGTGAGGTCACAGCAGCCTCAGTGCTTCACAGGCCAGTGGCAGGCCCCTTGCTGCTGGCTGTGCTTGTGAGGTTACAGAAGCCACAGTGCCTGATAGGCCAGTTCGAGGCCAATGACTGCTGGGTGGGCTTGTGAGGTCAGAGAAGCCTCAGTGCCCTATAGGGCAGTGGCAGGCCCATAGCTGCTGGCTGGGCTTCTGAGGTCACAGCAGCCTCCATGCCCTTGAGGGCAGTGGCAGGCCCCTGACTGTTTACTGTGCTTCTGAGTTGACAGCAGCGTCAGCGCCTCATCGGGCAGTGGGAGGCTAATGGCTGCTGCCTGTGCTTGTGAGGTCACAGCAGCCTCAGTGCCTCATAGGCCCGTGGGAGGCCAATGGCTGCTTGGTGTGCTTTTGAGGTCACAGCAGCCTCCATGCCTCATAGGCCAGTGGAAGGCCCGTAGCTGCTGTTTGTTCTTGTAAGGTCACAGCAGTCCTATTTCCTGATAGGCCAGTGGCAGGCCGCTGTCTGCTGGCTGCCTTTTGAGGTCACATTTGTCTCTGTACCTTATAGGGCAATGGCAGGCCTCTGGCTCCTTGCTGTGCTTGTGAGGTCACAGCAGCCTCAGTGCTGTATAGGCCAGTGGCAGGCCAATGGCTGCTGTCGGTGCTTGTGAGGTCACAGCAGCCTCAGTGCTTCACAGGCCCGTGGGAGGCCAATGGCTGCTGGCTGTGCTTGTGAGGTCACAGCAGCCTCCGTACCTCATAGGCCAGTGGCAGGACAATGGCTGCTGTTTGTTCTTGTAAGGTCACAGCAGCCTCCATTCCCTATAAGCCAGCAGCAGGCCCCTGGCTGCTGGCTGTGCTTGTCAGGTCACAGCAGTGCTATTGCCTGATAGGCCTGTGGCAGGCCCTTGACTGCTTGCTGTGCTTGTGAGGTCACAGCAGCCTCAGTACCTGATAGGCCCGTGGGAGGCCAATGGCTGCTTGGTGTGCTTTTGAGGTCACAGCAGCCTCCGTGCCTCATAGGCCAGTGGCAGGCCCATAGCTGCTGTTTGTTCTTGTAAGGTCACAGCAGTCCTATTTCCTGATACGCCCGTGGCAGGCCTCTGTCTGCTGGTTGCCTTTTGAGGTCACATTTGTCTCTGTACCTTATAGGGCAGTGGGAAGCCCCTAGCTCCTTGCTGTGCTTGTGAGGTCACCTCAGGCTCCTTTTGCTGTAGGCCAGTGGCAGGCCCATGGCTGCTGGCTGTGCTTGTCAGGTGACAACACTCCTAGAGCCTGATAGGCCAGCAGCAGGCCCCTGGCTGCTGACTGTGCTTGTGAGGTCACAGCAGCCTCAGTGCCTGATATGCCAGTGGCAGGCCCATAGCTGCTGGCTGTGCTTGTCAGGTCACAGCAGTGCTATTTCCTGATAGGCCTGTGGCAGGCCTCTGTCTGCTGGCTGCCTTTTGAGGTCACATTTCTCTCTGTACCTTATAGGGCAGTGGGAAGCAACTGGCTACTCGCTGTGCTTGTGAGGTCACCTCAGGCTCCTTTTGCTGTAGGCCAGTGGCAGGCCCATAGCTGCTGGCTGTGCTTGTCAGGTGACAACACTCCTAGAGCCTGATAGGCCAGCAGCAGGCCCCTGGTTGCTGACTGTGCTTGTGAGGTCACAGCAGCCTCAGTGCCTCATAGGCCAGTGGCAGGCCCATAGCTGCTGGGTGTGCTTGTCAGGTCACAGCAGCCTCCATTCCCTATAAGCCAGAGGCAGGCCCAAAGCTGCTGGCTGTGCTTGTCAGGTCACAGCAGTGCTATTGCCTGATAGGCCTGTGGCAGGCCCTTGGCTGCTGCCTGTGCTTGTGAGGTCACAGCAGCCTCAGTGCCTCATAGGCCCGTGGGAGGCCAATGGCTGCTTGGTGTGCTTGTGAGGTCACAGCAGCCTCCGTGCCTCATAGGCCAGTGGCAGGTCCGTAGCTGCTGTTTGTTCTTGTAAGGTCACAGCAGTCCTATTTCCTGATAGGCCTGTGGCAGGCCTCTGTCTGCTGGTTGCCTTTTGAGGTCACATTTCTCTCTGTACCTTATAGGGCAGTGGGAAGCCCCTAGCTCCTTGCTGTGCTTGTGAGGTCACCTCAGGCTCCTTTTGCTGTAGGCCAGTGGCAGGCCCATAGCTGCTGGCTGTGCTTGTCAGGTGACAACACTCCTAGAGCCTGATAGGCCAGCAGCAGGCCCCTGGCTGCTGACTGTGCTTGTGAGGTCACAGCAGCCTCAGTGCCTCATAGGCCAGTGGCAGGCCCATAGCTGCTGGCTGTGCTTGTCAGGTCACAGCAGTGCTATTTCCTGATAGGCCTGTGGCAGGCCTCTGTCTGCTGGTTGCCTTTTGAGGTCACATTTCTCTCTGTACCTTATAGGGCAGTGGCAAGCCCCTAGCTCCTTGCTGTGCTTGTGAGGTCACCTCAGGCTCCTTTTGCTGTAGGCCAGTGGCAGGCCCATAGCTGCTGGCTGTGCTTGTCAGGTGACAACACTCCTAGAGCCTGATCGGCCCGTGGCAGGCCCCTGGCTGCTGACTTGCTTGTGAGGTCGCAGCAGCCTCAGTGCCTCATAGGCCAGTGGAAGGGCCACAGCTGTTGGGTGTGCTTGTGAGGTCACAGCAGCCTCCGTTCCCTGTAAGCCAGATGCAGGCCCAAAGCTGCTGGCTGTGCTTGTCAGGTCACAGCAGTCCTATTGCCTGATAGGCCTGTGGCAGGCCCATAGCTGCTGGCTGTGTTTGTGAAGTCACAGCAGCCTCAGTGCCTGATAGGCCCGTGGGAGGCCAATGGCTGCTTGGTGTGCTTGTGAGGTCACAGCAGCCTCCATGCCTCATAGGCCAGTGGCGGCCCGTAGCTGCTGTTTGTTCTTGTAAGGTCACAGCAGTCCTATTTCCTGATAGGCCCGTGGCAGGCCTCTGTCTGCTGGCTGCCTTTTGAGGTCACATTTGTCTCTGTAACTTATAGGGCAATGGCAGGCCTCTGGCTCCTCACTGTGCTTGTGAGGTCACAGCAGCCTCAGTGCCTCATAGGCCAGTGGCAGGCCAATGGCTGCTGCCTGGGCTCGAGAGGTCACAGAAACCTCAGTGCTCAATAGGCTAGTTTCAAGCCCTTGGCTGCTGGCTGTGCCTCTGAGGTCAAATCAGCCTCAGTGCCTGAACGGCCCGTGGGAGACCAATGGCTGCTTGGTGTGCTTGTGAGGTCACAGCAGCCTCCGTTCCCTATAAGCCAGTGGCAGGCCCATAGCTACTGGCTGTGCTTGTCAGGTCACAGCATCCTATTGCCTGATAGGCCTGTGGCAGGCCCTTGCCTGCTGGCGGTGCTTGTGAAGTCACAGCAGCCTCAGTGCCTGATAGGCCCGTGGGAGGCCAATGGTTGCTTGGTGTGCTTTTGAGGTCACAGCAGCCTCCGTGCCTCATAGGCCAGTGGAGGCCCGTAGCTGCTGGCTGTGCTTGTAAGGTCACAGCAGTTCTATTTCCTGATAGGCCCGTGGCAGGCCTCTGTCTGCTGGCTGCCTTTTGAGGTCACATTTGTCTCTGTACCTTATAGGGCAGTGGGAGGCCCCTGGCTACTCGCTGTGCTTGTGAGGTCACCTCAGGCTCCTTTTCCTGTAGGCCAGAGGGAGGCCAATGGCTGCTTGGTGTGCTGGTGAGGTCAAAGCAGCCTCAGTGCCTGTTTGGACAGTGGCAGGCCAATGGCTGCTGACTGTGCTTGTGAGGTCACATCAGCCTCTGTTCCCTATAGGCCAGTGGCAGGCCCATAGCTGCTGGCTGTGCTTGTCAGGTGACAACACTCCTAGAGCCTGATAGGCCAGCAGCAGGACCCTGGATGCTGACTGTGCTTGTGAGGTCACAGCAGCCTCCGTGCCTCATAGGCCAGTGGAGGCCCATAGCTGCTGTTTGTTCTTGTAAGGTCACAGCAGTCCTATTTCCTGATAGGCCCGTGGCAGACCTCTGTCTGCTGGCTGCCTTTTGAGGTCACATTTGTCTCTGTACCTTATAGGGCAATGGCAGGCCTCTGGCTCCTTGCTGTGCTTGTGAGGTCACAGCAGCCTCAGTGCTGTATAGGCCAGTGGCAGGCCAATGGCTGCTGTCGGTGCTTGTTAGGTCACAGCAGCCTCAGTGCTTCACAGGCCAGTGGCAGGCCCCTGGCTGCTGGCTGTGCTTGTGAGGTTACAGAAGCCTCAGTGCCTGATAGGCCAATTGAAGGCAAATGACTGCTGGGTGGGCTTGTGAGGTCAGAGAAGCCTCAGTGCCCTATAGGGCAGTGGCAGGCCCATAGCTGCTGGCTGGGCTTCTGAGGTCAGAGCAGCCTCCATGCCCTTGAGGGCAGTGGCAGGCCCCTGACTGTTTACTGTGCTTCTGAGTTGACAGAAGCGTCAGCGCCTCATCGGGAAATGGAAGGCCAATGGCTGCTGCCTGTGCTTGTGAGGTCACAGCAGCCTCAGTGCCTCATAGGCCCGTGGGAGGCCAATGGCTGCTTGGTGTGCTTGTGAGGTCACAGCAGCCTCCGTGCCTCATAGGCCAGTGGAAGGCCCGTAGCTGCTGTTTGTTCTTGTAACGTCACAGCAGTCCTATTTCCTGATAGGCCCGTGGCAGGCCCCTGTCTGCTGGCTGCCTTTTGAGGTCACATTTGTCGCTGTACCTTATAGGGCAGTGGGAGGCCCCTGGCTACACGCTGTGCTTGTGAGGTCACCTCAGGCTCCTTTTCCTGTAGGCCAGCCAATGGCTGCTTGGTGTGCTGGTGATGTCAGAGGAGGCTGAGTGTCTCTCTGGACAGTGGAAGGCCAATGGCTGCTCGCTGTGCTTGCGAGGTCAAATCAGCCTCTGTTCCCTATAGGCCAGTGGCAGGCCCATAGCTGCTGGCTGTGCTTGTGAGGTGACAACACTCCTAGAGCCTGATAGGCCAGCAGCAGGCCCCTGTCTGCTGGCTGCGCTTGTGAGGTCACAGCAGCCTCAGTGCCTCATAGGCCAGTGGCAGGTCCATTGCTGCTGGCTGTGCTTGTGAGGTCACAGCAGCCTCCTTTTCCTATAGGCCAGTGGCAGGCCCGTAGCTGCTGTTTGTTCTTGTAAGGTCACAGCAGTCCTATTTCCTGATAGGCCCGTGGCAGGCCTCTGTCTGCTGGCTGCCTTTTGAGGTCACATTTGTCTCTGTACCTTATAGGGCAGTGGGAAGCCCCTGGCTACACGCTGTGCTTGTGAGGTCACCTCAGGCTCCTTTTCCTGTAGGCCAGCCAATGGCTGCTTGGTGTGCTGGTGATGTCAGAGGAGGCTGAGTGCCTCTCTGGACAGTGGAAGGCCAATGGCTGCTCGCTGTGCTTGCGAGGTCAAATCAGCCTCTGTTCCCTATAGGCCAGTGGCAGGCCCATAGCTGCTGGCTGTGCTTGTCAGGTGACAACACTCCTAGAGCCTGGTAGGCCAGCAGCAGGCCCCTGTCTGCTGGCTGCGCTTGTGAGGTCACAGCAGTCCTATTGCCTGATAGGCCTGTGGCAGGACCTTGGCTGCTGGCTGTGCTTGTGAGGTCACAGCAGCCTCAGTGCCTCATAGGCCCGTGGGAGGCCAATGGCTGCTGACTGTGCTTGTGAGGTCACAGCAGCCTCCGTGCCTCATAGGCCAGTGGCAGGCCCGTACCTGCTGTTCTTCTAACGTCACAGCAGTCCTATTTCCTGATAGGCCCGTGGCAGGCCTCTGTCTGCTGGCTGCCTTTTGAGGTCACATTTGTCTCTGTACCTTATAGGGCAGTGGGAGGCCCCTGGCTACTCGCTCTGCTTGTGAGGTCACCTCAGGCTCCTTTTCCTGTAGGCCAGAGGGAGGCCAATGGCTGCTTGGTGTGCTGGTGACGTCAAAGCAGCCTCAGTGCCTGTTTGGAGAGTGGCAGGCCCCTGGCTGCTGACTGTGCTTGTGAGGTCCCATCAGCCTCTGTTCCCTATAGGCCAGTGGCAGGTCCATAGCTGCTGCCTCTGCTTGTCAGGTCACAGCAGTCCTATTGCCTGATAGGCCTGTGGCAGGCCCTTGGCTGCTGCCTGTGCTTGTCAGGTCACAGCAGCCTCAGTGCCTCATGGGCCCGTGGGAGGCCAATGGCTGCTTGGTGTGCTTGTGAGGTCTTAGGAGCCTGCGGGCCTCTTCGGACAGTGGCAGGCCAATGGCTGCTGGCTGTGCTTCTGAGGTCACAGCAGCCTCAGTGCCTGATAGGCCCGTGGGAGACCAATGGTTGCTTGGTGTGTTTGTGAGGTCACAGCAGCCTCAGTGCCTCATAGGCCAGTGGCAGGCCCATAGCTGCTGGCTGTGCTTGTGAGGTAACATCAGCCTCCGTTCCCTATATGCCAGTGGCAGGCCCATAGCTGCTGGCTGTGCTTGTGAGGTCACAGCAGTCCTATTGCCTGATAGGCCTGTGGCAGGCCCTTGGCTGCTAGCTGTGTTTGTCAGGTCACAGCAGTCCTATTCCCTGATAGGCCTGTGGCAGGCCCATAGCTGCTGGCTGTGCTTGTCAGGTCACAGCAGCCTCAGTGCCTCATAGGCCAGTGGCAGGCCCATAGCTGCTGCCTGGGCTTGTGAGGTCACAGCAGCCTCAGTGCCTGATATGCCCGTGGGAGGCCAATGGCTGCTTGGTGTGCTTTTGAGGTCATAGCAGCCTCCGTGCCTCATAGGCCAGTGGCAGGCCCGTAGCTGCTGGCTGTGCTTGTAACGTCACAGTAGTCCTATTTCCTGATAGGCCAGTGGCCGGCCTCTGTCTGCTGGCTGCCTTTTGAGGTCACATTTGTCTCTGTACCTTCTAGGGCAGTGGGAGGCCCCTGGCTACTCGCTGTGCTTGTGAGGTCACCTCAGGCTCCTTTTGCTGTAGGCCAGAGGCAGGCCCATAGCTGCTGGCTGTGCTTGTCAGGTGACAACACTCCTAGAGCCTGATAGGCCAGCAGCAGGCCCCTGGCTGCTGACTGTGCTTGTGAGGTCACAGCAGCCTCAGTGCCTCATAGGCCAGTGGCAGGCCCATAGCTGCTGCCTGTGCTCGTGAGGTCACAGCAGCCTAGGTTCCCTATAAGCCATTGGCAGGCCCATAGCTGCTGGCTGTGCTTGTGAGGTCACAGCAGTCCTATTGCCTGATAGGACCGTGGGAGGCCAATGGCTGCTTGGTGTGCTTGTGAGGTCACAGCAGCCTCCGTGCCTCATAGGCCAGTGGCAGGCCCGTAGCTGCTGTTTGTTCTTGTAAGGTCACAGCAGTCCTATTTCCTGATAGGCCCGTGGCAGGCCTCTGTCTGCTGGCTGCCTTTTGAGGTCACATTTGTCTCTGTACCTTATAGGGCAGTGGGAAGCCCCTGGCTACTCGCTGTGCTTGTGAGGTCACCTCAGGCTCCTTTTGCTGAAGGCCAGTGGCAGGCCCATAGCTGCTGGCTGTGCTCGTCAGGTCACAGCAGCCTCAGTGCCTCATAGACCAGTGGCAGGCCCCTGGCTGCTGGCTGTGCTTGTCAGATCACAACACTCCTAGAGCCTGACAGGCCAGCAGCAGGCCCTTGGCTGCTGACTGTGCTTGTGAGGTCACAGCAGCCTCTGTGCCTCATAGGCCAGTGGCAGGCCCGTAGCTGCTGTTTGTTCTTGTAAGGTCACAGCAGTCCTATTTCCTGATAGGCCCGTGGCAGGCCTCTGTCTGCTGGTTGCCTTTTGAGGTCACATTTGTCTCTTTACCTTCTAGGGCAATGGCAGGCCTCTGGCTTGTCGCTGTGCCTGTGAGGTCACAGCAGCCTCAGTACCTCATAGGCCAGTGGCAGGCCCGTAGCTGCTGGCTGTGCTTGTCAGGTCACAGCAGTCGTATTGCCTGATAGGCCTGTGGCAGGACCTTGGCTGCTGGCTGTGCTTCTGAGGTCACAGCAGCCTCAGTGCCTCATAGGCCCGTGGGAGGCCAATGGCTGCTGGCTGTGCTTGTGAGGTCACAGCAGCCTCCGTGCCTCATCGGCCAGTGGCACGCCCGTAGATGCTGGCTGTGCTTGTAAGGTCACAGTAGTCCTATTTCCTGATAGGCCAGTGGCAGGCCTCTGTCTGCTGGTTGCCTTTTGAGGTCACATTTGTCTCTGTACCTTCTAGGGCAGTGGGAGGCCCCTGGCTACTCGCTGTGCTTGTGAGGTCACCTCAGGCTCCTTTTCCTGTAGGCCAGAGGGAGGTCAATGGCTGCTTGGTGTGCTGGTGATGTCAGAGGAGCCTGCGTGCCTCTTCGGACAGTGGCAGGCCAATGGCTGCTGTGTGTGCTTCTCAGGTCACAGCAGTCCTATTGCCTCATAGGCCTGTGGCAGGCCCTTGGCTGCTGGCTGTGCTTGTGAGGTCACAGCAGCCTCAGTGCCTCATAGGCCCGTGGGAGGCCAATGGCTGCTGACTGTGCTTGTGAGGTCACAGCAGCCTCTTTCCTGATAGGCCATTCGCCGGCCTCTGTCTGCTGGCTGCCTTTTGAGGTCACATTTGTCTCTGTACCTTCTAGGGCAGTGGGAGGCCCCAGGCTACTCACTGTGCTTGTGAGGTCACAGAAGCCTCCTTTTCCTGTAGGCCAGAGGGAGGCCAATGGCTGCTTGGTGTGCTGGTGAGGTCACAGCAGCCTCAGTGCCTGTTTGGACAGTGGCAGGCCAATGGCTGTTGACTGTGCTTGTGAGGTCACATCAGCCTCTGTTCCCTATAGGCCAGTGGCAGGCCAATGGCTGCTGGCTGTGCTTGTCAGGTGACAACACTCCTAGAGCCTGATAGGACAGCAGCAGGCCCCTGGCTGCTGACTGTGCTTGTGAGGTCACAGCAGCCTCAGTGCTCTATAGGCCAGTTGCAGGCCCATAGCTGCTGGCTGTGCTTGTGAGGTCAAAGCAGCCTCAGTGCCTCATAGGCCCGTGGGAGGCCAACGCCTGCTTGGTGTGCTTGTGAGGTCACAGCAGCCTCCGTTCCCTATAAGCCAGTGGCAGGCCCATAGCTGCTGGCTGTGCTTGTCAGGTCACAGCAGTCCTACTGCCTGATAGGCTACTGGCAGGCCCTTGGCTGCTGGCTGTGCTTGTGAGGTCCCATCAGCCTCCGTGCCTCATAGGCCTGTGGAAGGCCCGTAGCTGCTGACTGTGCTTGAAAGGTCACAGCAGTCCTATTTCCTGATAGGCCCGTGGCAGGCCAATGGCTGCTGGCTGCCTTTTGAGGTCACATTTGTCTCTGTACCTTATAGGGCAGTGGGAGGCCTCTGGCTACTCGCTGTGCTTGTTTTGTCACATCAGCCTCTGTTCCCTATAGGCCAGTGGCAGGCCCATAGCTGCTGGCTGTGCTTGTCAGGTGACAACTCTCCTAGAGCCTGATAGGCCAGCAGCAGGCCCCTGGCTGCTGACTGTGCTTGTGAGGTCACAGCAGCCTCCGTGTCTCATAGGCCAGTGGAGGCCCGTAGCTGCTGTTTGTTCTTGTAAGGTCACAGCAGTCCTATTTCCTGATAGGCCAGTGGCCCGCCTCTGTCTGCTGGCTGCCTTTTGAGGTCACATTTGTCTCTGTACCTTATAGGGCAATGGCAGGCCTCTAGCTCCTCGGTGTGCCTGTGAGGTCACAGCAGTCTCAGTGCTTCACAGGCCAGTGGCAGGCCCCTTGCTGCTGGCTGTGCTTGTGAGGTTACAGAAGCCACAGTGCCTGATAGGCCAGTTCGAGGCCAATGACTGCTGGGTGGGCTTGTGAGGTCAGAGAAGCCTCAGTGCCCTATAGGGCAGTGGCAGGCCCATAGCTGCTGGCTGGGCTTCTGAGGTCACAGCAGCCTCCATGCCCTTGAGGGCAGTGGCAGGCCCCTGACTGTTTACTGTGCTTCTGAGTTGACAGCAGCGTCAGCGCCTCATCGGGCAGTGGGAGGCTAATGGCTGCTGCCTGTGCTTGTGAGGTCACAGCAGCCTCAGTGCCTCATAGGCCCGTGGGAGGCCAATGGCTGCTTGGTGTGCTTTTGAGGTCACAGCAGCCTCCATGCCTCATAGGCCAGTGGAAGGCCCGTAGCTGCTGTTTGTTCTTGTAAGGTCACAGCAGTCCTATTTCCTGATAGGCCAGTGGCCGGCCTCTGTCTGCTGGCTGCCTTTTGAGGTCACATTTGTCTCTGTACATTATAGGGCAGTGGGAGGCCCCAGGCTACTCGCGGTGCTTGTGAGGTCACCTCAGGCTCCTTTTCCTGTAGGCCAGAGGGAGGCCAATGGCTGCTTGGTGTGCTGGTGAGGTCACAGCAGCCTCAGTGCCTGTTTGGACAGTGGTAGGCCAATGGCTGTTGACTGTGATTGTGAGGTCACATCAACCTCTGTTCCCTATAGGCCAGTGGCAGGCCCATAGCTGCTGGCTGTGCTTGTCAGGTGACAACACTCCTAGAGCCTGACAGGCCAGCAGCAGGCCCCTGGCTGCTGACTGTGCTTGTGAGGTCACAGCAGCCTCCGTGTCTCATAGGCCAGTGGAGGCCCGTAGCTGCTGTTTGTTCTTGTAAGGTCACAGCAGTCCTATTTCCTGATAGGCCCGTGGCAGGCCTCTGTCTGCTGGCTGCCTTTTGAGGTCACATTTGTCTCTGTACCTTATAGGGCAATGGCAGGCCTCTGGCTCCTCGCTGTGCTTGGGAGGTCACAGCAGCCTCAGTGCTGTATAGGCCAGTGGCAGGCCAATGGCTGCTGTCTGTGCTGGTGAGGTCACAGCAGCCTCAGTGCTTCACAGGCCAGTGGCAGGCCCCTGGCTGCTGGCTGTGCTTGTGAGGTTACAGAAGCCTCAGTGCCTGATAGGCCAGTTCGAGGCCAATGACTGCTGGGTGGGCTTGTGAGGTCAGAGAAGCCTCAGTGCCCTATAGGGCAGTGGCAGGCCCATAGCTGCTGGCTGGGCTTCTGAGGTCACAGCAGCCTCCATGCCCTTGAGGGCAGTGGCAGGCCCCTGACTGTTTACTGTGCTTCTCAGTTGACAGCAGTGTCAGCGCCTCATCAGGCAGTGGGAGGCTAATGGCTGTTTGGTGTGCTTGTGAGCTCACAGCAGCCTCAGTGCCCTATAGGGCAGTGGCAGGCCCTTGGCTGCTGGCTGTGCTTTTCAGGTCACAGCAGCCTCAGTGCCTCATAGGCCCGTGGGAGGCCAATGGCTGCTTGGTGTGCTTGTGAGGTCACAGCAGCCTCAGTGCCTCATAGGCCAGTGGAAGGCCCGTAGCTGCTGTTTGTTCTTGTAAGGTCACAGCAGTCCTATTTCCTGATAGGCCTGTGGCAGGCCTCTGTCTGCTGGCTGCCTTTTGAGGTCACATTTGTCTCTGTACCTTATAGGGCAGTGGGAAGCCCCTGGCTACTCGCTGTGCTTGTGAGGTCACCTCAGGCTCCCTTTGCTGTAGGCCAGTGGCAGGCCCTTGGCTGCTGGCTGTGCTTGTGAGGTCACAGCAGCCTCAGTGCCTCATAGGCCCGTGGGAGGCCCATAGCTGCTGGCTGGCCTTCTGAGGTCACAGCAGTCCTATTGCCTGATAGGCCAGTGGCAGGCCTCTGCGTTTTGGGTGCATTTTGAGGTCACCTTTGTTTCAGTGCCTCATCAGGCAGTGGGATGCCCATGGCTGCTGACTCTGCTTGTGAGCTCACGGAAGTACCAGTGCCTGACAGGCCGGTGGCAGGCCCCTGGTGGCTTCCTGTCCTTGTGAGGTCACATCAGCCTCTGTGTCTGATAGGGCAGTGGAAGGTGTTGTAGAGGCCTCCAAGTGCCTTTTTTGCGGTGCAGGGGCCACCAAGTGCCCTTTTTTGTTGTGCTGGGGCCTCAGGGTGCATTTTTTTGCAGTGTAGTAGCCTCGAAGTGCATTTCTTTGCAATATAGGGGCTTCCGAGTGCCTTTTTTTGTGGTGCTGGGGCCTCCAAGTGCCTTTATTTCCAGTGTACAGGCCTCCAAGTGCCTCTTTTTCCAGTGCAGGAGCCTCCGAGTGACTTTTTTGGTGGTGCTGGTCCCTCCGAGTGCCTTGTTTCACATTGTAGCAGCCCCCGAGTGCCTTTTATTGTGCTGTAGGGGCAACCGAGTTCCTTTTCTTGTGGTTCAGGGCCCTCCGAGTGCCTTCTTTTGTGGTGCGGGGCCCTCCGAGTGCCTTTGTTTCTGGTGCAGGGGCCTCCGAGTGCCTTTTTTTGCATTGTAGCAGCCCCCAAGTGCCTTTTATTGTGCTGTAGGGGCCTCCGAGTGCCTTTTTTCCCAGTGTAGGGGCAGCTGAGTGCCTTTTTTTGTGGTGTGGTCCTCCAAGTGCCTTTCTTTTGTGGTGTCGGGGCCTCTGAGTGCATTTTCTTTTGTGGTGCACTGGCCTCCAAGTGCCCTGTTTTTCAGTGCACTGGCCTCCAAGTGCCCTGTTTTTCAGTGCACTGGCCTCTGAGTGCCTTTTTTTGCAATGTGTGGGCCTCAGGGTGCATTTCTTTGCAGTGTAGTAGCCTCCAAGTACCCTTTTTTGCAATGTGGGGGCCACCGAGTGCCTTTCTTGGTGGTGTAGCAGCCTCCGAGTGCCTTTTTCTGTGGTGCAGGAGCCTCTGGGTGCCTTTTTTTCCAGTGCAAGGGCAGCTGAGTGCCTTTTTTTGGGCTGCAGGGCCCTCTGAGTGCCTTTCTTTCCGGTGTAGGGGCATCAGAGTGCCTCTTTTCGCATTGTAGCAGCCCCCGAGTGCCTTTTTTTGTGGTGTCGGTGCCACCGAGTGCCTTTTTTTGTGGTGCAGGGGCCTCAGGGTGCATTTTTTTGCAATGTAGTAGCTTCCAAGTGCCTTTTTTTGCAATGTAGGGGCTTCCGAGTGCCTTTTTTGGTCACGCCGGGCCCCCCGAATGCCTTGTTTCACATTGTAGCAGCCCCTGAGTGCATCTGTTTGTGCTGTCGGGGCCACCCAGTACCTTTTTTTGTGGTGTGGTCCTCCGAGTGCCTTTTTTTTTGTGGTGTAGACGCCTCCGAGTGCCTTTTTTTCCATTTCATGTGCCTCTGTGTGCCTTTATTTCCGGTGTACAGGCCTGCAAGTGCCTCTTTTTCCAGTGCAGGAGCCTCCGAGTGCCTCTTTTGGTGGTGCAGAGGCCTCCAAGTGCTTTGTTTCGCCTTGTAGCAGTCCCCGAGTGCCTTTTTTTGCGGTGTAGGAGCCACTGAGTGCCTTTTTCTGGGGTGTAGAGGCCTCCGAGTGCCTTTTTTCCCAGTGTAGGGGCAGTCAAGTGCCTCTTTTGTGGTGCAGGGCCCTCTGAGTGCCTTTCTTTCCAGTGTCGGGGCCACCGAGTGCCTTTTATTGCAGTGCAGGGGCTACTAAGTGCCTTTTTTTGCTGTGCGTCGGCCTCAGGGTGCATTTCTTTGCAGTGTAGTAGCCTCCTAGTGCCTTTTTTTGCAATGTGGGGGCCACCAAGTGCCTTTCTTGGTGGTGCAGTGGCCTCTGAGTGCCTTCTTTTGTGGTGCAGGAGCCTCCAAGTGCCTTTTTTTCTGGTGTACAGGCCTGCAAGTGCCTCTTTTTCCAGTGCAGGGGCCTCCGAGTGCCTCTTTTGGTTCTGTCGGGCCCTCCAAGTCCCTTGTTTCACATTGTAGCAGCCCCCGAGTGCCTTTTTCTGTGCTGTAGGAGCCACCGAGTTCCTTTCCCTGTGGTTCAGGGGCCTCCGAGTGCTGTTATTTTGGGGTGTGTGGTCCTCCATGTATCTTTTCTTGCGGTGTAGTGGCCCCGAGTGCCTTTTCTTGTGGTTCGGGGGCCTCCAAGTGCCTTATGTTCCATTGCAGGGGCCTCTGAGTGCCTTTCTCTGCGGTGTAGCGGCCTCCAAGTGCCTTTTTTTGCGGTGTACAGGCCTGCAAGTGCCTCTTCTCCCAGTGCAGGAGCCTCCGAGTGCCTCTTTTCATGGTGCCGGGCCCTCCCAGTGCCTTGTTTCACATTGTGGCAGCCCCCGAGTGCCTTTTTTTGCAGTGTAGGGGCCACTGAGTGCCTTTTCTGGGGTATAGAGTCCTCCAGGTGCCTGTTTTTCCACTGTAAGGGCAGCTGAGTGCCTTTTTTTGTGCTGCAGGGCCCTCTGAGTACCTTTCTTTCCAGAATAGGGGCATCGGAGTGCCTGTTTTCACATTGTAGCAGCCCCCGAGTGCCTTCTTTTGTGGTGTCGGGGCCACCGAGTTCCTTTTTTTGTGGTGCAGGGGCCTCAGGGTGCCTTTGTTTGAGGTGCACTGTTGTCTGAGTGACTTTTCTTGCAGTGAAGGGGCATCTAAGTGCCTTTTTTCAGGTCTAGCCACCTCCAAGTGCCTATTTTTGCGATGCAGGCTCCCAAAGTGCCTTTTTTTCCAGTATAGTGTCCTCCATGGGCATATTTTTGCAGTGCATCGCCTCCTAGTGCCCTTTTTTTTCCCAGTACTTATGCCTCCAAGTGCCTTTTTTCTGTTATGGTCCTTCAACGTTCTGTGATATCACTTTACCCTCTGCCTGAAATGATATTGTCAGGCCCACCACTGCTGGATGAGATAGTCATGTCACTTCTGCCTCACGGCCTGGTAGGCCAGTCAGGCCCATCAGTCCTTGCTCTGCTTGTGAGGTTGCTTCTGCCTCTGTGCTTGATAGGCCAGTGGCAGGGCCATGCCTCCTGGCTGGGCTTGTGAGGATACTTGTGTCTCCATGCCAAAAAGGGCAGTGGCAGGCCCATGGTTGCTGGTCTGCTTGGGTGTTCCCTTCTTTCTCCGTGCTTGATGCGCCATGGCAGGCCCTTCACTGCTGGCTGTGCTTGTGAGGTCCCTTTGACCTCAGGGCCTGATGAGGCACTCAGAGCGCCATGAGTCCTGCCTGTGCTTCTGAGCTCACTTCTGCCTCAGTGCCTGATTGGCAAGTGGCGGGCCACTGGCTGCTTGCTGAGCTAGTGAGGTCATTTTTACCAGCAGCCCTAAACTTAGCGCTACGGGAGGTTCAGAATCCTCCGTGACAGCCTCTAGGACTATTGCCAGTGGAAATTCTTTTGGGGAGACCTTTAGCCACAGTGGGCAACTCAGGCTAAAAGCAACCGCTTGGGTGGAGATGAGCGAATTACACTTACAAAAGGTAGGGCAAAAGCTCAGTGGGCCCACTCAGTACCAGGTGGCGTGCAAGCACACGCTATCCAGCCTGGACATAAGGGGTTGGTACAGATAGTCACCTGAAAGTCCGAAGTGCAACCAAATCGCGGGAGGCCCCTACACTGTACTGTGGAGTTCTTATTTCACTGTTAAACTTCCAGGGAAAGAAAATTGGCTCTAGTCAGATGTAAAGTGGCTGAGTGGACCGGAAGCTCTTGGAAGCACCACATGAGCTAAGCCGTCCGGGACATTAAATGTTACAAAGTGTGGCGTGTAACACTTGTGTTGTTAGTTGTTGTCGTGACCTTTGTGCTTGCACTGGAGTATTGTTTAACCGCCCTAGCAAAAAACCAAGCTGCAAGTAAAAAATGTGTTGTAGCCAAAATCGAGGAGAAGCAATTTGGGAAGCAAATGAGGAATGCTCTTGTTCCTACTTGTATCAAATAGCGCATCCACAGAGTTGACAGCATGTTGCAGTGCCTACCACGTTGAAGGTGAGGCAAAAGCCCTGGAGGAGCATCCCATACGGATAGAAATGGGACCAAGACGTTACCCAAACTGAGAAGTCCAGTGTGTCACTAACTACAAATTGTAGTGACTCTGGCCTGGTGCCGGAGAGACGATTGCACTGAGAACTTCCGCCTTCCATTGCCCGGGTCCCGGCAGACCCCAGTGATGTGTTCTAACGACCGCTCTTGTAATGGGAGTGTAACTTGTAAGTCTACTCCATTATTTCTACCCTGCACTCTCAGGAGCGGGCTTTCAGCACTCTCTCCTGCTTTAACCACTTCCCCAATGCTCTCCATTTTACCTTTCCCTGCGGTCACTGCAGGAACAGCCCGACCATCTCCGCAGAGCTCCCACGCAGTTAAATCAACCGGAACACAAAAGTTACTGTTGAACCCTTTGTGGTCTCTAAAACTTGTAGCGTTACTCAGGCAAGAGAACATGTCTATGATTAAACCATCCTGTCTGCCATTTTTAAATATAGCTTACAGCGCATGGCTGGAATGGTTACGCAAGCGGACCTGACACACCAAATGGCGAGAAAGAAAGGATGTCAGTGGTGTTACAGGGCCAGGATTAGGAGTTCTAAATAGCATCGATGCTGAGGCATTAGTGAATAAGTAAGTGCCACAAACAGAGATGTGTCTACATTAGCAAAGCCATTACGATCATCTCTGTTACCTCTTGGACGTAATCAACGGTGCTCCTCTCAGATTTCTACCTCAGTGGGAGCTCAAAGAAGGAAAGCTCACCAGCTTCCTTAGTTGCATCAGGAGGAGCTGAAACTAATGTTTCTTTGGCGGCCCATTGTATCCAAGCCAAATGGACACAATCCGGACCAGTTGCAACAACTCGGGCAGGTGAGAAAGGGCTCCTACCCAGTGAAATTCGCAAAGCAGGACTCCTTCCAAAGGAGTTCAATATTAAGGAATCTTGGACTGCCACCATCTAGAGTTAATCAGAGTCAGGCCCGGGCAGCCCCATGACATTGCCTCCCGTGCCTCACTTACACCACGTCCACTCACAGCTGCCTCCTAAGACTGCCCACCTGCTCAGCTGCCTGTCTGAACAGCCCACGCTGACCGGCAAGAGCTGTTGCCAAGCAAGCTTGACCTGCATGCGTAGGGCAGCCCCACAGCACTTTCACAGCTGCCTTCCTCGCCGGTTGACACTTACAGCAGGGCTATTCTCCCTGAACGCCTAGGAGTGCCACACTGCTCCAACGCCTCCACTGACAGTCAGGGCTCACAGGCGGGAGCTAGTCCCAGCCAAGCTTGCCCTGCATGCCTAAGGCAGTCCCACAACAGGATAACGGCGTGCCTTCTTCTCTTGTCATTAATAGCACTGCTATTCCCGCCTTCCTCCTAGCAATGCCACATTGCTCAAATGCCTGTCCAACGAGCAAGGGCTGCTAGGCAAGAGCGCGGGTATGCGAAACTAGCCTTGGGCAGCCCCACAAGAGGTACCCATCTCGCCTTCCTCCCCCGTCAACAATTACAGCAGGCGTACTCACAGCTTCCTCCTAAGAATGCCCAGCTGCTCAGACGCCTGTCCGAACAGCAAGGGCCGCTAGGCAAGAGCTCTGGGCATGCCAAGCTTGCCTCGGGCAGCCCACAGCATATTCCCTGCTCTCTTTGTAGGTGAGGGCCTTTTGGCCTTTACCCCCTGGCTACTCCCAACTTAGTCCTAAGAATGCCAAAATGCTCAGATGCCTTTGCAAGCAAGCAGGGCTCAAAAGCAAGAGCTCGTCCCCACCACACAAGACCTGCTAAGCCACAGCAGGCCCACTACACCTTCACAGTTGCCTTCCTCTCCTGTCCACACTTAAAGGATGCGTACTCACGCCTTACTCCGAGGAGTGCCACATTGCGCAAACGCCTCTCTCTTTTCTGTCAGTCCTCACAGGCAAGAATTCTGGACACAAGTTGGAAAAGAGCTTCTGGCAGCCGCACAAGATATGCGCAGCTCACCGTTCACTTGTGTTGCCGATCACACCAGGCATACTCAGCGCTTCCTCCAATGAATGCCAGAAAAGTCAGTGGCGCGTCCAAGCAGCCAGGGCTCACAGACAAGAGCCTTCATCCCTAAGGCCACTGCACAGTATGTTCCTGAGTGGCCATCCTCGCCTGGCAAAACAGAGGGGCTTGCTCGCTCTAAGTGTGGCGGGAAGAGGTGGGCAAGCTGCGAACCTGTTGTAGAGCTGCCTTAGATATGCAGCTCAAGCCTGTGAACGCTGGCTGTTCGGACAGCCGTCGGAGCAGTCTGTCGGGCTTAGGAAGAAGCTGTGAGTACGCCTGGTGTAACTGTCGACAGGGGAGGTAGGTGATCCCAGCTCGTTTTGTGGCCCTGCCAGAGACAATCTTCTCCTGCCCAGATCTCTTGCCTATGAGTGCCGGCTCTCCGGAGAAGCCTCTGAGCAGCCGAGCCCTCTTAAGAGTAAGCATGGTGTAATTGTTGATGGGGAGGATGGCGAAATGTGACTTCCAGAGACAAGCTTGTTGTGCCAAGAATGCGCGCCTGTAAGTAATGACAGGGAGAAAGGCATCTGAGCAGTGTGCCACTCCTAGTAGTAGGCTGGGAACCGGCGCGCTGTAACTGTCAGCAGGCGAAGAAGGCAAGTCGTGAAGGTGTTGTGGAGCTGCCCTAAGCATGCAGTGCAAGCTTGCTGGGGCAACTCTTTTGCCTGTGAGCTCTGGCTGTTCGGACAGTCGTCTGAGCAGTCTGGCATTCTTAGGCAGAAGCTGTGAGTACGCCTGGTGTAATTGTCGATGGGAGGATGGCGAGACGGGCTCATTTTGCTGTGCTCCCAGAGACAAGCTTGTCGTGCCCAGTGCTCTTGCCCGTGAGCTTTCTAAAGCGTAAGCCTGGTGTAATTGTCGACAGGTCTCACAGGCAAGAGTGATGGCCTCCCCCCGCCCCAGGATTGCTCTGCATGCTTAGGGCAGCCCGACAACACATTCACAGCTGCCTTCCTCGCCGGTCAACACTTACAGCAGGGCTATTCCCTCCGAACGCCTAGGAGTGCCACACTGCTCCAACGCCTCCACTGACAGTCAGGGCTCACAGGCAGGAGTTAGTCCCAGCCAAGCTTGCCCTGCATGCCTAAGGCAGTCCCACAACAGGATAACGGCTTGCCTTCCTTTCCTGTCGACATTAATAGCACCGCTACTCCCGCCTTCCTCCTAGCAATGCCACATTGCTCAAATGCCTGTCCAACGAGCAAGGGCTGCTGGGCATGCCAAGCTTCCCTTTGGCAGCCCACAAAATATTCCCTTGCTCTCTTCCTAGGTGCGCGCCTTTTGGCCCTTTACACCACGGCTACTCACAAGCCTTACTCCTGAGAATGCCGGCTGGCTCCGACACCCGTCGTGGCAGAAGTGGATTCAGAGGGAGAGCTCTGGGCACTACAGGCTTGCCTCGGGCAGCCTCACAAAAAAATCCAGGGCTCGCTTTCCTTCCCTGCGGACATTACAGCAGCACTAATCCCACCTCACTCCTGGGAGAGGCAAAGGTATTACATGCCTCTCCCACTTCTCAGCACTCACAGGCAAGCGTTCAAGTCACACCAAACTGGCTTCCGGCAGTCTCGCAAAAAGCCCCCCTCTCGCCATCCTCCTCCATCGATAAGAAGACCAGGCCAACTCAAAGCTTCCTCCTAAGAATGCCAGAAGACTCAGATACAGCCAAGGCTCACAGGCAAGAGCTCTTCCCAAGCAAGCAGGCCCTGCATCCCTAAGGCCACCGCACAGCACGTTCACAAGTAGCCTTCCTCTCCTGGCGCCACTTACAGCGGGGCTTGTCTGCTCTAACTGTGGCGAGAAGAGGTAGGCAAAGCGCGAACCCGTATACATCTGTTGTGGAGCCGCCTTAGATATGCAGCTCAGGGCTGTCAGCTCTGGCTATTCGGAAAGGTGTCAGAGCAGTCTGGCATTCTAAGGAGGAAGTTGTGAGTACGCCTGTTGCAATTGTCGAAGGGGAGGAGGGCGAGATGAGGTTTCTTGTGAGCTTCGAGAGACAAGCTTGTCATGTCCGCAGCGCTTGCCTGTGCGTACTGACGAGGAGAGAGAGCCGTTTGAGCAGTGTGGCACTCCTAGCAGTAAGGTGGAATAGGCCTGCTGTACGTGCCGACAGGCAAAGGAAGGGAGCCGAGAACGTGTTGTTGGGCTGCCCTGAGCATGCGGAGCAAGCTTGCTGGGGCAGTGCTCTTCCCTGTGAGCGCAGTCGACAATTTCAGCAGGCAGAATCTTAAGAAAGCAAGCCTACTCAGATGCCTCTCTGGACAGGGCTGCAGTCACAGGCGAGCGCTCTGGACACAACAAGCTTCTTTCTGGCAGTCCCGCTGGAAGTCCACATCTCGCCTTCCTCCCCATCGGCCATTACACCAGGCATACTCAGAGCTTCCTCCTAAGAATGCCAGACTGCTCAGACACCTGTCCGAACAGCCTGGGCTCTGGCCACCGCACAGCACGTTCCCGAGTGGCCGTTCTCTGCTGGCAGCACGTAAAGCGGGGCTTGCTTGTTCTAAGTGTGGAGAGAAGAGGTAGGCAAACTGCGAACCTGTTGGAGAGAAGCAGAGCAACGTCGTGAGCTCTGGTTGTTCGGACAACCGTCTGGCATTCTTAGGCGGAAGCTTTGAGTATGCCTGGTCTTATTATCGATGGCGAGAGGGACTCGTCTTGTAGGGCTGCCCGAGAAAAGCTTGGCATGCCCAGAGCTCATGCCTGTGGGAAAAGACAAGGGAGAGACGTTTAAACAATGTGAAACTCCTAGCAGTAAGGTGGGCATAGCCCACACAGGAGAAGATTGCCAACACAGGAGAAAGGCGAGAAGGGGAACTTTTTGCGAGACTGCTCGAAGCAAGCTGGCCGGGCCCAGAGCTCTTGCCTGTGAACTCCTGCTGGTCCAAGAGGCATCAGAGCAGCCTGGCATACTTAGGAAGAAGCTGTGCGTGCACTGTTGCAATTGTCGACGGGCGAGATGGAGGGACTTCAAGAGACAACCTTTTCGTGCCTAGAGCGCTTGCCTGTGTGTACTGGCGAGGAGAGAGGTGTTTGAGCAGTGTGGCATTCCTAGCAGTAAGGCGGGAATAGGCCTGCTGTATGTGTCGACGGGCAAAGAACGCGAGCCGGGAACGTGTTGTGGGACTGGGCTAAGCATGAGGTGCAAGCTTGGTGGGGCAGCTCTCTTGCCTGTGAGTGCAGTCGACAACTACACCAGGCTGACTCCTAAGGAAGCCATCCTGCTCGGACACCTGTCCAGAGAGCCGCCACTCATGGGCAAGAGGTCTGGGCACGCCAAGCTTGTCTCTGGCAGCCCTGCGAGATGACCCGGCTCTCCGCCGACACTTACAGCAGGCGTATTCAAAGCCTCCTCCTAAGAATGCCAGACTTCTCAGACAACTGTCCGAACACCCAGGCCTCGCAGACGCTGTCGACACTGCAGTTGCATCGTACTGCTGGGAGTGCAACTCTGCTCAAACGTGTATCTCGCCCCTGTCAGTACTCAAGTCAAGCGCTCTGGGCACGACAAGCTTGTCTCTCGAAGCTCTGCCCATCTCGCCATCCTCCCCGTGGACACTTACACCACATCCACTCACAGCTTCTTCCAAAGAATGCCCGCCTGCTCTGCTGCCTGTACGAACAGCCAGCGCTCACAGGCCAGACCTCTGGGCAGGACAAGCTTCCATCTGGAAGGGGTTCAGAGGCAAGAGCTCTGGGCAAGCCAGTTGTGCTTCCGGCAGCCTCGCGAAACGCCCCTTTCTCGCCATCCGCCCCTCGATTATAACACCAGGCCAACTCAAAGCTTCCTCCTATGAATGCCAAAATGCTCAGACGCCTGCCCGAACAGCCAGCGTTCACAGGCAAGAGCTCTTCCCAAGCACGCTGGACTTCTATCCCTAGGGCAGCCGCACAGCCCGTTCACGGGGGGGGGCCTTTCCTCTCCTGGCGACACTTACAGCGGGGCTTGCTTACGCTGTGTGGAGGTAGGCAAAGTGCGAAACTGTTGTAGAGCCGCCTTAGATATGCAACTCAAGCCTGTGAGCTCTGGCTGTTCAGACAGGCAGCTGAGCAGGCTGGCATTCTTAGGAGGCAGCTGTGAGAAAGCCTGGTGCAATTGTCGACGAGGGAGGATGGAGAATCAGCCTTGCCCATGGGCCGTCCCGAGACAAGCTTGTTGTGTCCAGAGCTCTTGCCCATGAGTGCCGGCTCTCCGGACAGGCGTCCCAGCAAGCTTACTTTCTTAGGAGTCAGCCTGGTGTAACTGTCGACTGCGCTCACAGGCAAGAGACCTGCCCCAGCAAGCTTGCTCCGCATGCTCAGGGCAGCCCAACAACATGTTCCCGGCTCCCCTTCTTTGCCCGTCAACACATGCAGCAGCCTATTCCCGCCTTACTGCTAGGAGTGCCACACTGCTCAAACGCTTCTCTCCTCGTCAGTACTCACAGGCGAGCGCTGTGGAAATGACAAGCTTGTCTCTGGCCGCTCCACAACACGAGCTTGTCTCTGGGAGCACAGCAAAATGAGCCCGTCTCGCCATCCTCCCCATCGACAATTACACCAGGTGTCCTCATAGCTTCCTCCTTAGAATGCCAGACTGCTCATCTGCCTGTCCGAACAGCCAGAGCTCACAGACCCGAGCTGCACATCTAAGCCAGCTCTCCAACAGTTTCGCTGTTTGCCTGCCTCTTCTCCCAGCACAGAGCAAGCAAGTCCCTCTGTAAGTGCCGCCAGGAGAGGCGGTCTGAGACAGCAAGCTTTCATAGGAAAGAGCTCTGGGCATGCCAAGATTTCCTCAGGCAGCCCCGCAGAACGTGCCCATGACTACCACCCCTCCACATCGACCTGGTCGACACACCACTTCTGCTCGCACCTTATTCTGAAGAATGCTAAAATACTCAGTCACCTGTCCGAAAAGCAAAGGCTCACAGGCAAGCGCTCTGGGCAAGGACAGCTTTCTTCGGGCATTGTCGCCAAAATTCCCAGTCTCGCCTTATTCGCCTGTCGACGATAACACAAGGCCTTTTCCCACCTTAAGCCTATTTCTGCTACACTGCTTAAACGCCTCTCCCACCTGTCAGAATGCACAGGCATGAGATCTGGGCACGACAAGCTTGTCTTGCACCGCCCCATCAGATGAGCCCGTCTCGCCAGCCTCCCCGTTGACAATTACACCAGACGTACTCACAACTGCCTCCAGAGTGCCAGACTGCTCTGACACCTTTCCGAATAGCCAGCGCTCACAGACTTGCTCTGCATACCTAAGGCGGCTCTACAACAGGTTCGCACTTTGCCTACCTCTTCTCTCCTCACCACAGAGCAAGCAAACCCCGCTGTATGTGTCGCCAGGATAGGAAGGCCCCCCCGGCTGGTGAATGTGCTGTGCAGTGGCCTTAGGGATGAAGGGCCTGCTTGCTTGGGAAGAGCTCTTGCCTGTGAGCCCTGGCTGTATCTGAGTCTTCTGGCATTCTTAGGAGAAAGCTTCGAGTTGGCCTGGTCTTCTTATCGATGAAGGAGGATGGCGAGAGGGGGGCTTTTTGCGAGACTGCCGGAAGCCAGTTTGGTGTGCCCAGAGCTCTTGCCTGTGAGTGCTGAAAAGTGGGAGAGGCGGGTGATACTTGTGGCACGCCTAGGAGTGAGGTGGGAAGAGGCCTGCTGTATGTGTCCACAGGGACGGAAAGCGGGCCCTGGATTTTTTTCTGATGCTGCCCGAAGCAAGCCTGTCGTGCCAGCACATTCGCCTCTGAACCCATTTCTGCTCTTTGGACAGGCGTCTGAGCACGCTGGCATTCTTAGGAGAAAGCCTTGTGTAATTGTTGACTGGGGAGGATGGTGCGCTGGTATGTCTTCTGGAGCTGCCAGAAGCTCTTTTCCAGCTGGTGTCCAGAATTCTTGCTTGTGCGTACTGACGCGGAGAGAAGCATTGGAGCAGTGTGGCACTCCGAGCAGTAAGCTGGGAGTAGGCCTGCTGTAAGTGTCAAGAAGCAAAGAAGGCGAGACGTGGACGCAGAAGAACTGAAGAACTCTTCCCTGTGAGTGCTGCGAAGTGGGAGAAACATGTGATACCTGTGCCTCTCCCAGGAGTGAGGTGGGATTAGTGCTGCTGTAATGTCCACAGGGAAGGAAAGCGAGACCTGGATTTTTTTGTGAGGCTGCCCGAGGCAAGCCTGTAGCGCCCAGAGCTCTCCGTCTGAATCCACTTCTGCCACGACGGGTGTCGGAGCCAGCCGGCATTCTCAGGAGTAAGGCTTGTGAGTAGCCGTGGTGTAAAGGGCCAAAAGGCGCGCACCTAGGAAGAGAGCAAGGGAATATTTTGTGGGCTGCCCGAGGCAAGCTTGGCATGCCCAGCAGCCCTTGCTCGTTGGACAGGCATTTGAGCAATGTGGCATTGCTAGGAGGAAGGTGGGAGCCGACGTGCTTTTAATGTCGACAGGAGAAGAAGGCAAGCCGTTATCCTGTTGTGGGACTGCCTTAGGCATGCAGGGCAAGCTTGGCTGGGACTAACTCCTGCCTGTGAGCCCTGACTGTCAGTGGAGGCGTTGGAGCAGTGTGGCACTCCTAGGCGTTCGGGGGGAATAGCCCTGCTGTAAGTGTTGACCGGCGAGGAAGGCAGCTGTGAATGTGTTGTCGGGCTGCCCTAAGCATGCAGAGCAATCCTGGGGCGGGGGGAGTCCATCACTCTTGCCTGTGAGACCTGTCGACAATTACACCAGGCTTACGCTTTAGAAAGCTCACGGGCAAGAGCGCTGGGCACGACAAGCTTGTCTCTGGGAGCACAGCAAAATGAGCCCGTCTCGCCATCCTCCCATCGACAATTACACCAGGCGTACTCACAGCTTCTGCCTAAGAATGCCAGACTGCTCAGACGACTGTCCGAACAGCCAGAGCTCACAGGCAAAAGAGTTGCCCCAGCAAGCTTGCACTGCATGCTTAGGGCAGCTCCACAACACCTTCACGACTTGCCTTCTTCGCCTGCTGACAGTTACAGCGCGCCGGTTCCCAGCCTACTACTAGGAGTGGCACACTGCTCAGATGCCTTTCTCCCTGTCATTACTTACAGGCGAGCATTCTTGGCACAACAAGCTTGTCTCTGGAAGTCACATTTCGCCATCCTCCCCATCAACAATTACACCATGCTTACTCTTAAGAGGGCTCGGCTGCTCAGAGGCTTCTCCGGAGAGCCGGCACTCATAGGCAAGAGATCTGGGCAGGAGAAGATTGTCTCTGGCAGGGCCACAAAACGAGCCGGGCTCACCAGCCTCCCCCTGTCGACAGTTACACCAGGCGTACTCACAGCTTCTTCCTAAGCCCAACAGACTGCTCCGACGGCTGTCCGAACAGCCAGCGTTCACAGGCTTGAGCTGCATATCTAAGGCAGCTCTACAACAGGTTCGCAGCTTGCCCACCTCTTCCCTCCACACTTAGAGCGAGCAAGCCCCTCTGTTTTGCCAGGCGAGGATGGCCACTCAGGAACATACTGTGCAGTGGCCTTAGGGATGAAGGCTCTTGTCTGTGAGCCCTGGCTGCTTGGACGCGCCACTGACTTTTCTGGCATTCATTGGAGGAAGCGCTGAGTACGCCTGGTGTGATCGGCAACACAAGTGAACGGTGAGCTGCGCATATCTTCTGCGGCTGCCAGAAGCTCTTTTCCAACTTGTGTCCAGAATTCTTGCCTGTGAGGACTGACAGAAAAGAGAGAGGCGTTTGCGCAATGTGGCACTCCTCGGAGTAAAGCGTGAGTACGCATCCTTTAAGTGTGGACAGGAGAGGAAGGCAACTGTGAAGGTGTAGTGGGCCTGCTGTGGCTTAGCAGGTCTTGTGTGGTGGGGACGAGCTCTTGCTTTTGAGCCCTGCTTGCTCGCAAAGGCATCTGAGCATTTTGGCATTCTTAGGACTAAGTTGGGAGTAGCCGGGGGTAAAGGCCAAAAGGCCCTCACCTACAAAGAGAGCAGGGAATATGCTGTGGGCTGCCCGAGGCAAGCTTGGCATGCCCAGAGCTCTTGCCTAGCGGCCCTTGCTGTTCGGACAGGCGTCTGAGCAGCTGGGCATTCTTAGGAGGAAGCTGTGAGTACGCCTGCTGTAATTGTTGACGGGGGAGGAAGGCGAGATGGGTACCTCTTGTGGGGCTGCCCAAGGCTAGTTTGGCATACCCGCGCTCTTGCCTAGCAGCCCTTGCTCGTTGGACAGGCATTTGAGCAATGTGGCATTGCTAGGAGGAAGGCGGGAATAGCGGTTCTATTAATGTCGACAGGAAAGGAAGGCACGCCGTTATCCTGTTGTGGGACTGCCTTAGGCATGCAGGGCAAGCTTGGCTGGGACTAGCTCCCGCCTGTGAGCCCTGACTGTCAGTGGAGGCGTTGGAGCAGTGTGGCACTCCTAGGCGTTCAGAGGGAATAGCCCTGCTGTAAGTGTCAACCGGCGAGGAAGGCAGCTGTGAAAGTGCTGTGGGGCTGCCCTACGCATGCAGGTCAAGCTTGCTTGGCAACAGCTCTTGCCGGTCAGCGTGGGCTGTTCAGACAGGCAGCTGAGCAGGTGGGCAGTCTTAGGAGGCAGCTGTGAGTGGACGTGGTGTAAGTGAGGCACGGGAGGCAATGTCATGGGGCTGCCCGGGCCTGACTCTGATTAACTCTAGATGGTGGCAGTCCAAGATTCCTTAATATTGAACTCCTTTGGAAGGAGTCCTGCTTTGCGAATTTCACTGGGTAGGAGCCCTTTCTCACCTGCCCGAGTTGTTGCAACTGGTCCGGATTGTGTCCATTTGGCTTGGATACAATGGGCCGCCAAAGAAACATTAGTTTCAGCTCCTCCTGATGCAACTAAGGAAGCTGGTGAGCTTTCCTTCTTTGAGCTCCCACTGAGGTAGAAATCTGAGAGGAGCACCGTTGATTACGTCCAAGAGGTAACAGAGATGATCGTAATGGCTTTGCTTTGTCTAATCTGGACACATCTCTGTTTGTGGCACTTACTTATTCACTAATGCCTCAGCATCGATGTTATTTAGAACTCCTAATCCTGGCCCTGTAACACCACTGACATCCTTTCTTTCTCGCCATTTGGCGCTTCAGGTCTGCTTGCGTAACCATTCCAGCCATGCGCTGTAAGCTATATTTAAAAATGGCAGACAGGATGGTTTAATCATAGACATGTTCTCTTGCCTGAGTAACGCTACAAGTTTTAGAGACCACAAAGGGTTCAACAGTAACTTTTGTGTTCCAGTTGATTTAACTGCGTGGGAGCTCTGCGGAGATGGTCGGGCTGTTCCTGCAGTGACCGCAGGGAAAGGTAAAATGGAGAGCATTGGGGAAGTGGTTAAAGCAGGA
Organism: Dromaius novaehollandiae; assembly: GCF_036370855.1. Classification (NCBI taxonomy): domain Eukaryota; kingdom Metazoa; phylum Chordata; class Aves; order Casuariiformes; family Dromaiidae; genus Dromaius; species Dromaius novaehollandiae. Next base: position 1,751,070 of record NC_088105.1, read on the forward strand.
GAGAGTGCTGAAAGCCCGCTCCTGAGAGTGCAGGGTAGAAATAATGGAGTAGACTTACAAGTTACACTCCCATTACAAGAGCGGTCGTTAGAACACATCACTGGGGTCTGCCGGGACCCGGGCAATGGAAGGCGGAAGTTCTCAGTGCAATCGTCTCTCCGGCACCAGGCGAGAGTCACTACAATTTGTAGTTAGTGACACACTGGACTTCTCAGTTTGGGTAACGTCTTGGTCCCATTTCTATCCGTATGGGATGCTCCTCCAGGGCTTTTGCCTCACCTTCAACGTGGTAGGCACCGCAACATGCTGTCAACTCTGTGGATGCGCTATTTGATACAAGTAGGAACAAGAGCATTCCTCATTTGCTTCCCAAATTGCTTCTCCTCGATTTTGGCTACAACACATTTTTACTTGCAGCTTGGTTTTTTGCTAGGGCGGTTAAACAATACTCCAGTGCAAGCACAAAGGTCACGACAACAACTAACAACACAAGTGTTACACGCCACACTTTGTAACATTTAATGTCCCGGACGGCTTAGCTCATGTGGTGCTTCCAAGAGCTTCCGGTCCACTCAGCCACTTTACATCTGACTAGAGCCAATTTTCTTTCCCTGGAAGTTTAACAGTGAAATAAGAACTCCACAGTACAGTGTAGGGGCCTCCCGCGATTTGGTTGCACTTCGGACTTTCAGGTGACTATCTGTACCAACCCCTTATGTCCAGGCTGGATAGCGTGTGCTTGCACGCCACCTGGTACTGAGTGGGCCCACTGAGCTTTTGCCCTACCTTTTGTAAGTGTAATTAGCTCATCTCCACCCAAGCGGTTGCTTTTAGCCTGAGTTGCCCACTGTGGCTAAAGGTCTCCCCAAAAGAATTTCCACTGGCAATAGTCCTAGAGGCTGTCACGGAGGATTCTGAACCTCCCGTAGCGCTAAGTTTAGGGCTGCTGGTAAAAATGACCTCACTAGCTCAGCAAGCAGCCAGTGGCCTGCCACTTGCCAATCAGGCACTGAGGCAGAAGTGAGCTCAGAAGCACAAGCAGGACTCATGGCGCTCTGAGTGCCTCATCAGGCCCTGAGGTCAAAGGGACCTCACAAGCACAGCCAGCAGCTCTGGGCCTGCCATGGCGCATCAAGCACGGAGAAAGAAGGGAACACCCAAGCAGACCAGCAACCATGGGCCTGCCACTGCCCTTTTTGGCATGGAGACACAAGTATCCTCACAAGCCCAGCCAGGAGGCATGGCCCTGCCACTGGCCTATCAAGCACAGAGGCAGAAGCAACCTCACAAGCAGAGCAAGGACTGATGGGCCTGACTGGCCTACCAGGCCGTGAGGCAGAAGTGACATGACTATCTCATCCAGCAGTGGTGGGCCTGACAATATCATTTCAGGCAGAGGGTAAAGTGATATCACAGAACGTTGAAGGACCATAACAGAAAAAAGGCACTTGGAGGCATAAGTACTGGGAAAAAAAAGGGCACTAGGAGGCGATGCACTGCAAAAATATGCCCATGGAGGACACTATACTGGAAAAAAAGGCACTTTGGGAGCCTGCATCGCAAAAATAGGCACTTGGAGGTGGCTAGACCTGAAAAAAGGCACTTAGATGCCCCTTCACTGCAAGAAAAGTCACTCAGACAACAGTGCACCTCAAACAAAGGCACTTGGAGGCCCCTGCACCACAAAAAAAGGAACTCGGTGGCCCCGACACCACAAAAGAAGGCACTCGGGGGCTGCTACAATGTGAAAACAGGCACTCCGATGCCCCTATTCTGGAAAGAAAGGTACTCAGAGGGCCCTGCAGCACAAAAAAAGGCACTCAGCTGCCCTTACAGTGGAAAAACAGGCACCTGGAGGACTCTATACCCCAGAAAAGGCACTCAGTGGCCCCTACACTGCAAAAAAAGGCACTCGGGGGCTGCCACAATGTGAAACAAGGCACTGGGAGGGCCCGGCACCATGAAAAGAGGCACTCGGAGGCTCCTGCACTGGGAGAAGAGGCACTTGCAGGCCTGTACATCGGAAATAAAGGCACTCAGAGGCTCCTGCACCACAAAACAAGGCACTCGGTGGCCCCGACACCACAAAAAAAGGCACTCAGGGGCTGCTACAATGCGAAAAGAAAGTCACTCGGAGGCTGCTACAAGGCGAAAAAAGGCACTTGGAGGCCCCTGCACCACAAAAGAAGGCACTTGGAGGCCCCTACACTGCAAAAAAAGGCACTTGGTGGCTACTACACTGCAAAAAAAGGCACTTGGTGGCTACTACACTGCAAAAAAAGGCACTTGGTGGCTACTACACTGCAAAAAATGGCATTTGGTGGCTACTACACTGCAGAAAAAGCCACTTGGAGGCCTCCACACCGCAAAAAAAAGGCACTAGGAGGACCACACCACAAAAAAAAAGGCACTCGGCTGCCCCTACAGTGGAAATAAAGGCACTTGGAGGCTACTACACTGAAAAAAAAGGCACCCTGAGGCCCCTGCGCCGCAAAAAAAAGGCACTAGGTGGCCCCTGCACTGCAAAAAAGGCACCCAGAGGCCTCTACACCACAAAAAAAAGTCACTAGGAGGACCACACCACAAAAAAAGGCACTCGGCTGCCCCTACACTGGAAAAAAAAAGGTACTTGGAGGCCCATACAACACAGAAAAAGGCACTCAGGGGCTGCTAGAATGCAAAAAAAGGCACTCAGTGGCCCCTACACTGGAAAGAAAGACATTCAGAGGCCAGTGCACCACAAAAAGAGGCACTCGGAGGCCCTTGCACCACAAAAACAGGCACTTGGAGGCCGCTACATCGCAGAGAAAGGCACTCGGAGGCACCTGCAACGGAAAAAAATGCACTCGGAGGCCCCTACACTGGAAAAAAAGGTACTCGGAGGCCAGTGCACCACAAGAAAAGGCATTCAGTGGCCCCTGCACTGCCAAAAAAGTCAATCACAGCCCCCTGAACTGCAAAAAAAGGCACTCGGAGGCTGCTACACCACAAAAAAAAGGCACTTGGAGGGCCACACCACAAAAAAAGGTACTGGGTGGCCCCGACAGCACAAACAAATGCACTTGGGGACTGCTGCAATGTGAAACAAGGCACTCAGAGGGCCCGGCACCACCAAAAAAGGCACTCGGAGGCCCCTGCACTGGAAAAAGAGGCACTTGCAGGCCTGTACACTGGAAATAAAGGCACTTGGAGGCCCCAGCACCACAAAAAAAGGCACTTGGAGGCCCTACAGCACAAAAAAAGGCACTTGGGGGCTGCTACAATATGAAAAAAGGCACTCGGAGGGCCCTGCACCACAAAATGGCACTCGGAGGCCTCTACACCACCTTCCACTGCCCTATCAGACACAGAGGCTGATGTGACCTCACAAGGACAGGAAGCCGCCAGGGTCCTGCCAGGGGCCTATCAGGCACTGGCACTTCTGTGAGCTCAGAAGCAGAGTCAGCAGCCATGGGCATCCCACTGCCTGATGAGGCACTGAGACAAAGGTGACCTCAAAATGCAGCCAGCACGCAGAGGCCTGCCACTGGCCTCTCAGTCACTCAGACTGCTGTGACCTCAAAAGGACAGCCAGCAGCCAATGGCCTCCCACGGGCCTATCAGGCAATAGGACTGCTGTGACCTCATGAGCACAGCCAGCAGCTGTGGGTCTGCCACTGGCTATCAGGCACTCAGACTGCTGTGAGCTCACAAGCACAGCAAACAGCCAGGGGCCTGCCACTGCCCTATAGGGCACAGAGGCTGTTGTGACCTCACAAGCACAGCCAGCAGCCAGGGGCCTCCCACAGGCCTGTGAAGCACTGAGGCTGCTGTTGTTGTCCGAAAAGCGGATTCGTTGCCCGGTGTGCAATAAGCCAATAATTACACACTCAGGAGAGACATTTGCTTATTTATTTCAGAGTTGCGCAAGCCTGGGTGCTCGGTGGTTTCCCACAAATCAAGCACACTCCCCCCACCCCAACTTTCAAGTAGCATTTATACAAACAGATTGCCAGATTTGCAATTTTCCCTTTTACACTGATTGGTTAGTGATTTCTTCATTCCCCGGGTCCCACCCCTGTCTCCCAAGGTCCTAATGAGGGGAGATCATTTAACACTGCCCCAGCAGGGACAGTAGGTGTTATCGCCCAAACTCCTGACAAGGGGGAGATAGTCCAGGCCCCTTAATTAACATTGTTTCAGCAGTGAGAGGAGGTTTTGCTCCCCAAGGTCCTGGTGCCCAAGCAGGCCTTATTTCAAAGCCTTGACATCCTCCCTTTCGGAGTGTGGGGCACGGGAATGCAGCCTGCTTGTAACTCCCTTATCTTTCCAGCCTGCACCAGCTCTGGGGCCCTTTCTTACTGAACTAGCAGTGCGGCCTAAGGCTTCAGCAAATTTAGCTACTCATAAAGCAAGTTTTATCTAAGTGGCTACCTCTAGACCACTTCAGACTTAATGTTAGAAGTTATCCTAATCTACCTAGTTCAAACATTCTTTCTGAGCTTCCCAGGGTTGTCTTGTAACAATTCCCCCCCCTTTGAGACTTATATGATCATTTTCATATTAGTCTCACTCTTTTAAAATCTTTCCCATATTAATTTTGTACAACATCTAGAAATGCATTGAATCACTACATAAACGCATACAAAAAGTAACACCATTCCCAAAATTGTTAAACACTTTTTAACCCATGAGCTCACGTCAGGGTTCCAGGAAGTCAACCATTTCCATGTTTCTTCAAATCCAAAAGAGGTATCCTCTTTCTGAACCCCATGTAAGATTTCAGTCTGCTTCCAGATTTCATTTAGATCGGTAGAAATTCTCCCGCTTTGATCCACATATACACAGCAACTAGTATTTATTATTGTACATACTCCTCCCTGAGATGCCAATAACATATCTAGCGCCATCCTGTTTTGGGTACTTATTTTAGCAGTTTCTGGCATCAGAGGTTTTATTCCCTATTTTTTTCAATAACTGCTGAAATATTTACTATTGCTTTTTCAAGTTCACTCACTCCCAGTTGTGGAAACAGCCACCTCACGAATGACTGCAACCTAGTAGGTCGATCTATTAAAGGATTATTGACCCTCTTTTGTCTCCTTATGAATGTTCTTAGCCAGGATTTTTGGTGTTTATTACTCAATTCTTTTCTTATAGTAACATTAGGGATTATTGCCCCTAAAGTACATGTCCCTGACCAATTAGGAGGTAGCACTTTTCGTGCCTTGTTTCCACACAACCAATACCATCCACTACCTTTCGGAACACGCCACCCATTTAGTTCCTTACTTGGCCACTTATAACCTATTCAGGTATCCGAGAGCAATCTTTATAACCTCCTACCTTAATGGCTCCAGTACAGTTGATCGGTTGCTTTCCATAAAGTATAGTTTTCTCCCACCATTTATTACTATTATTACATCTTTGGATACATTGATAATAATCTCCTGTCACACTCTGGACTTCCCATTCCTGTTTGGTTGTTTCATAGGCACCCCAGTTAGCGGGAAGCCCTTGTTGGAATGTTCAGGGAAGTGGGTACACACCCAGCAATCCCTCTGGTTAACTACCTTCATAGATTTCGTAATTACTTCCAAATGGAGATTGTGACTCCAAAATCCTTCCTGATTCCCTTTAATTGTTTGGCTCAGGTAACCTAGAAAAAACTAACCACCACATTTCTCCCCTGGTTGTTAAGGAGAACAACATTTTTACACGGATACCGTAACAACAATATTAACCCTATTCCTAACAAACAGATTAAAGCATTTTTTTTCCCTGAATACAATGTAAATTTAAAACCGATTCGCTTCTAATACAACTCATATATCTTTATATATTTTTAACTTTAGAGGTTGAACTTGTTCAGCTTTCCACGTCTCTCGAGGTACTGCTTTCACTCGGGTGTAACCTAAAAGTATAACTGGATGTACCTACGGAGAGAAGAACCTTTGCCATAGACAAGAGATAATCACTTAAAATTTGATCACCCTTAACGTGCATTTGAATTTCATTTCCAGTTAAATTTACAGTGTAAGGTTTACCATACAGAATCTCAAATGGACTTTCTCCCTAACCCTTGGGGTTATTCTGATTCTTAATAATGCCAGAGGTAAAACATCAGTCCATTTCATCTGAGTCTCCTGACACAATTTTCCTACCTGTCTCTTAATTGTTTGATTCACTCTTTCCACTTTTCCACTGGATTGTGGCCTCCAGGGGGTATGTAAGTCCCATTTAATTTGTAGTATTTTTGAGATTTGCTGTACTATTTCTGCTATAAAATGAGGTCCCCTATCTGAAGAAAACCCTTCTGGTACCCTAAATCTTGGTACATGTCTTTTAATAACATTTTCACTACCTCCCTTGCTTTAGTGGTACGACACGGGAAAGCCTCAGGCCATCCTGAAAAGGTGTCAACAATTACCAACAAATATTTATATCCATTACATCTTGGTAATTCAGAAAAATCAATTTGCCAGTAATCCCCAGGCATGAAGCCCCTTTTTACTTCCCCTGGGGGGCTTCTTCTGAATCTTGGGATTATTTCTAAGACAGATTTCACATTTTTGTGTAATACCCTTTGCAATTATTAACATACTAACTCCCACAGCAAATCTTTTAACTGTTTCAACCAATGCTTCAGCTCCCATGTGGGTACTATCATGTATTTGCTTCATCAGCTTCTTCATTATCAGCAAAGTTACCACACACTGTCCAGTAGATGTCACCCACCATCCTTCAGGAGTTTTTATGCATTTCAGTATTTCTGCTAATTTATTTTCTTTTTCAGTGTATACTGGAATTTCCATTTTTAACATTCTCTCTGGAACTAATGCTGCCACTGACACAGATAATGCTGCCCTTTTTGCAGCCTCATCGGCCTGTTATGGAAATTAGACTTCTCGGCCACCATAACAGAGTTCGACCCTAGGTTCCCGCAAGTAAAGTTCAGAGCCAAATCAAAACAAACTAAGTTTTAATCACACGCGTGCCGTAATTACAGCTCGAGCTGGGTGCCTCCAAAGAGGGACCCTAACATAAACAAATCCTGGGTAATTATAGTCTTTTCGACTTCCATTTCCCACCCCTCACGCGATAGTTAGACCAATAGTAATTTTTTGGTCTGGGGGGGTCTCCTGCTCCTCATTGGGTCTCATCGTCTTTCTGAGGCAAGCTGTTTTTCTCCTTATTCTTGTTTTTTTGCAGTCTCTGATGATGGCTGTACTTCTGTTTTTGTTGGGTCTGGTGGTTGCCTCCCAAGGTCTTATCTTCCCAATTGTATTGGCGTTTTCCCTCCCGGAGTCGGTGACACAGGTGCACCGACTGCGTGTGGCGCCCTTATCTTCCCAGCCTGAACGAGCTCTGAGGCACTGTTTTTTATTAAACTAAGTAAAGATTCGTTACTTTTCTCATGCTCGGCCTAAGGCTTCAGCAAATCTAGCCACTCATGCTAAGCAAGTTTTATGTAAGTTGTGCTAAGCAGCCATTTCTAGACAGTTTCAATTCACTATTCTTTAACAGTTTCCCCCCTTTGTTTTTATTAAGCATCCCTGCTAATATTTTAAACAGAGTTCTCGAAGCCTTTCGAGGCGTACTATCACTTTCCCTAATCTTATGTATAATATGATCGTAAGCAATAGGCATAACACAGTTAAACTGAATACAACTACTACCGGGTGCAATACATGATTATAAATCCCTGTTGCAGTTGGTGACCACCCTAGAAGAGTTTCCCAGCCATGATGTTCTCCGTCTCTTTTTACCCTTTCTAAGATATGATGTATCTCTTTTGCATCATGGGGAACAGTGATTAGAGTTTTCTGTCCACTGTTCTGGATGTGCTCTAGCAGTCGATGCAAATCATCATGTTGTAGTAGTTTCCTTACCAGGGTGAGATCCATCCCAATGGGGGTAGGTAGTAAATTTTGAATGAATGTATAATTAGATTGTAACAATTGATAAGACGTGATAGGAGCTGAATAATTAAAATCACATCCCATGATTTTGGTAAAGCTACAAATACAAATATTTGAATGATTACTCATATCTACTACAATGCCATCTATAACTACAAGACTACAAAAGGTTCTCATACATACGCATCCTCTCCCAATATATACAAGTATAGTTTCAGGTGTTTCATCAGGGTGTATTTCAAAGTGACAAACATTTTGCTCAGCGTCAAGACAAATGTCTTGGGCTTTGATAGTATTACTTTCACAAATAAACCCTTGCTGTTCCTGTACAATACATGCGCTAACGTCCACAGTTTGCCATTTATTTCCATTTCGTTGGGCCCATACTCTATGTTCCAATGGATAGAGTATAGCTCCATTGTGATTTAATCCTAACGCAATGATTGGATATATTGTATATGTTGAAGCATTACGTATTGTTGAAACAAAGGCTGTGGCCTTAGTGTTGCTAGGATCATAAGTAAAATTGACCAGATACCACCAGGATTGGAATTCCTTTTCAAATTCGGTCGCATTATCCCAAATTACCTTTCGAATTTCAGTGGGTAAAGTGCCCTCTTCCCCTTCCCTTATAATCGTTGCTACCATAGATTGCATCCACAGTTGAGCTTGGATGCAACTGAGGGCCAGGGAAATATTAATTTGGGCTTCCCCAAGTGCATCCACTATCAAGTGGTGATCTTTCTCATTCATTTTTTCCCATTGAGGTAATATCTCGGATGAAAGCCATTGGTTAGTTTCTAATGCTAATAAAGAAGCCCTCAATGGATGTTTTAATCTGTATAAGTCACTTGTTGTTGTGCTCAGTTTATTTACGAGTACTTCAGCATCTATACTGTTTAGGACTCCCAATCCTGTTCCTATGATACCGGTCACATCTCTCCTTGTTCGTTTTGGAGAGGTGAGGGTTTGCCTATGTAACCACGCCGTCCATCCCACATAGGACGTACCTAAGAATGGTGAACAGGTCGGTTTGATTGTAGAGATATAATTTGCATTAATAGCTCTACTCGATTGAGAGACCATGATGGATTAAATAACACTCGTTGTTGGCCTGTATTTCTAATCATATACGGTCCAATTTCAAAGATTTGTGGGGATAAGGTTTTCTTACTCTTCATGGTAACAGAGTTATTTATATTGGTGAAAATAATTGTAGTCAGGGTAGGTATTGCTGTACTGGGCTCAATAATGTCTATTTTAAATTTAAATGATAGTCCCACATTGTGGTGAGCCCACAGACAAACTATTAAAACAGGCTGTTCTAAGGTAAAATTGTACCAGCAATCCAGGTTTTCAGTGGCACAAATTTTCCTTTCTTTTTCATTTGATTTGATTTTAGTGAGAGAGATTTGAGTCGCCTTCTCGTGGGTGGACCCGCTGATCACTCCACATCCTATCTTTATTTCCTTTCCTGTCCTTCCCAGGAGTTGGGGAAGTTGGTTAGTATTATCCCAGCTCCATTCATTTTCTGAGTATACTTCAGTTCCATGCATGACCAGGGTTGAGAGGTTTAAGTTTTTATCAGAATTTAATCCCATACTTCCGGTATACTTAACACGGGCCTGGGACCATGGCCACTCTAAGGTTCTTTGACCACAGGTTAGGGAAAGTAGCATTGCCAGGGTTTGAAACAGCAACATCAGCATGGCACTTCTGCCTGCCATCCTGCAGGGTGCAGTAAAGGGAAAGAGATTTGTGTTAGTGAGGCGAGTCCCAACAGCTTACCCTGGGGAAGTCGTGTATCCCATCGAGCTTTACGTGGTTGTTTTCACTGATCTGCTGCACCCTCTGCTGTGTTTGCTTCTTGGACTGTCACTCGTTTCACGTGAGAGTGGTGAATCCAATTCTCTTTTCCTAGAATTTTAACAGCGTAGTAAGAACTTAACAATACAGTATAGGGTCCTTCCCATTTTGGTTCTAGTTTTGTTTTTCGCGAGAATACCTTTATCAGCACTTTATCTCCAGGCTGTATATCATGTGCCTGAATGTCTGATGGCACCGGCTGAAACCACTGAGCCTGATTTTGCAAGGCCTTAAACCGTTCTTGTAAGGCTAGTACATATTGTGTCACTCATTCATCTCCGTCTAATAGGCTGGTTTTAGCAGGGATATAAGTCCCTGGTATCGCTAAATGTCTCCCAAAAAGAATTTCTGCTGGTGTTAGTCCTATGGGTTGCCATGGAGAATTTCAAACATCCCATAGAGCTAAGTTTAATGCCTCTGGCCATTTCAGGCTAGCATGTGTGCATATTCTTGCTGTTTTCTCTTTTAATGTTCTATTCATTCTTTCTACTTGTCCTGAAGATTGTGGGTGCTAAGGAGCATGTAGGTTTCTTTTTATTCCTAACGATTTACATAACTGATTGATTATGCTTGCTGTAAAATGGGCACCCCTGTCTGAATCAATGGCTTCTGGGACCCCATACCTGGGTATGATTTCCTTCAGTAAGGCTTTTACCACTCCCCCTGTGTCAGCCTTTCTTGTTGGGAAAGCTTCTACCCAGCTTGATAACTGATCTACTATCACTAACAAGTGTTTGTATCCATAGACAGATGGCATATCTGCATAATCTATTTGCAGCTTCTGGAAAGGGAAGAAAGCCCATGGTCGCCCCCCCAAATCTGAGCTTGGCTTGTTATTTGAAAACTTCTGGCAGGTCGGGCAGCTATTCGTTATTCTTGTAGCAGCTGCATAAATTCCTGGAGCAGCCCATACTTTCTGTAGCTGTTTAGCTATTGCCTCGGCTCCCCCATGAGCTTTATCGTGAAACCACCTAGCTATAGTAATTAAATATTTTTGGGGTAGAATTGGTTTTTCCCCAATTGTCCATATTCCATCATCATTTTGTTTTGCTTCCCACTGTTCCCATTGTTTTTTCTCTTCCACTGAGCACTCTTTTTCATACATAGTTTTGGGGTCTATTAACTTTGGCCACTCACTCTGGTCCATCCTTGGAACTGCCCCCATACATTCTCTCAGAGGTTGTTGAGCTGCAGCCCTCGCAGCAGTGTTGGCTAGAGCATTTCCTCTGCTAATTTCTGTAGTGTCTTTAGTATGGGCTGGGCAGTGTATTACCGCAATTTCTTTGGGCAGTTGAACTGCTTCCAGCAAATTACGTATTTCTTCTCCATTAGCTAATTTCTTTCCTGATGACGAAAAGAATCCTCGTTCTTTCCATAACATCCCTGTTGCATGACACACTCCAAATGCATATTTAGAGTCGGTATAGATATTTACCCGCAAGCTCTTACCTATATTTTGCTGCTTGGGGCAATGCTATTAATTCTGCTCCTTGAGCACTTACTGATGGAGACAAAGGATTGGCCTCGAGCACCTCAAAGACGTTAGTGACAGCATAGCTGGAGTGACGTCTTCCGTCCAAATAATAGGATGACCCATCTGTAAACAGAACTAAGTCCGGGTTCTCCAAAGGTTCTTCTTTAAGGTCCTCCCGGGGCTTGCTCGAGCTGACCACCACCTGCTCACAGGAATGATGTGGCTCTCTGTCCTCCGGTTGAGGCAATAGCGTTGCTGGATTCGATTCAAAATATTGCATCTTTTGAAAGTCACATTATCTGCATGCAGTATTATCAGTTCATAGCGGTGAGCTCTCTGTGGGGATAGTGCTTGAGTCGCATATTGCTTCATTAACAGTTCTACTTCATGTGGCACATACACAGTCAATGAATGACCCAAAACTACAGGTCGTGTTTTTTTCAATAAGAGCTGCAGTAGCTGCTATTGCTCTGATGCATCCTGGAGTGCCTTTAGCTACCTCATCTAGTTGCGTGGAGTAACAGGCCACTGGTCTACGGTGAGGGCCTAGTTTTTGGGTGAGTACCCCACTTGCTACTCCCTGTCGCTCATGGACAAATAATTCAAATAGTTTGCTATAATCTGGTAACCCGAGAGCAGGGGCTGAAACCAACGCTTTTTTCACAGATGTAAAAGCTTTCTCCCTTTCCCTGGGGCCTTGGGCCCCAGGCCAAAGGCTCTATCTCCTCCTTTTTTGTTGCCTGTACCAGAGGCTTAGTAAGTTCTGCTAACCCAGGAATCCACGGTTGGCAGAATCCTACAGCTCCTAAAAATCCCCTAAGCTGTTTTTTTGTTACAGGACGAGGCATATCAAGAATTGTCTTTACTCATTCTGGATCAACTAACCTGTGTCCTTCTCTTAAGATAAAACCCAAATATTTTACCTCTCTTTGACACAGCTGGAGTTTAGACAGAGATGCTCGATGCCCTTTTTCTGCAAGAGCGTTACATAGAGAAACAGTATCTTTCAAACATGTCTCATAATCTTTACTTGCTAATAACAAATCATCTACATATTGTATTAATACAGAATGTCCTGGAAGTTCGATATCTGAGAGGTCATTCTTGAGTATATGCGAAAAAATAGTCGGAGACCCAGTAAATCCCTGTGGCAGCCTTGTCCAAGTTAATTGTTGTCCCTTCCAAGTGAAAGCAAAGAGATCTTGGCTATCTTCAGCTATTGGTATACTAAAAAAGGCTGCTGTTAGGTCAATCACAGTAAAATAAGTTGCCCAATGGGGTATCTGTAGTAAAATGGTTGATGGGTCGGGGACTACTGGATGTGGAGCAACTACATGTTGGTTTATAGCCCTTAAGTCTTGTACAAAGCGATACTCTGGATCACCATCAGCATCTTGCCTGTTCTTTTTAGCTGGCAGAATTGGGGTGTTATATGGGGATTCACAGACTCTAAGGATACCCATTTTCAGATAATGATCAATTTGTTTTTGGATACTCTTCTCTGCTTCCTTCGGGATAGGATATTGTTTAACTGCAGGAGGCAATCCCCCCTTTGTTTTTATCGAGACTGGACTGGCTGATTTCAGTAGTCCCACATCCATTCCTGAAGAGCTTCATAATTTTTTAGAAACTGATTCTAAACCTGTTGGAATTTGCAGATTAGTTGGCTCTGGTTCTGGTGTCTTAGCCAGAACACACGAACCCATAATTATTAGCTTTATCCCTTCCGGCTGTAAGCAGATCTGAGTATCCAAGGCTTGCAGGAGATCCCTCCCCAAAAGGCATATAGGTGCGTCTGTGACTGACTCTGACTCCATCTATCTCTCCTAGCTCTTTCACCTCCCCTCCCCCTGGGTCCTTTAAATCCATCTCTTAACACAGCTGCTAACACACTAACTTCCTCTCTTTTTTGCTGTCTCTTTTCTTTTGCCCTCTACTCCTCTCGACTGTTATACACAAATGTGGCTAAACGTAATATTTCATCCATTCGCTTTCCTGGCCAGTCAGGAACATGTTTGGAAAACTACTTTTTAATGTCCGGGGCTGCTTGGTCTACAAATGTGGAAATCATTAGCAGCCTGTTAGCCTCGGCTTCTGGGTCTAGTCCTCCCCCATACATTCTGACTTGCTTAATTAGCCTAGCAAAGTAAGCCGAGGGGTGTTCCTCTGCCTGTTGCTGACACTCCCTTATTTGCAGTCTTTTGTCCTGCCAAACGTATAGCTTGTTCTAAGTCCTCTCTGGCTAATTGCAACTGCCTGTAATCTGCATCTACATTATGATTCCACCCGGGGTCCACAGCTGGCCAGGCTGTTCCAGAGGCCCTGACACCCCCCTCTGCTGCCCAACGGCGGTTTGCATCCAAAATTGAGCACCTTTCATCTGGAGTGAACACAGATTCAAGGAGCGTTTGTACATCTCCCCAGGTAGGGTCATACGCCCGCACAATTCCCCTTAATTGGGCACTTTTCTCTCGCTCCCTGGGAACCACACTCACACCACCGGAGTCTTTAACTGCTAGGACTGCTGTCCCTTCGCAGCAGGTGGCTTCTCAGCCGACGGGTGCCCCAACTGGTTCCCAGGCTACACGCACTCACACACACACATACACAGTACTGTTCAAACTCACACCAGTCACAGTGACTCTAATTTTTGGTCTCAAAGTTTTGCAGTGCGCCTTATGCTGATCAGGCTGCGCACCCCTCCTCCGGCCGGACCGAGCTGGGACTTAGACCCACTCTAACCCTGGGGATGGGACTCGCGCCCGTCCCCCTGGTATGCCTTACGGTGGCCAGTCCACGTACCCCTTCAGTGCACTGTTACCAGACCAGATTTTAGAATTTAGGCGGGAGTTTAAGACTCACCTTCTCGGTGCCTCTCGTTGCCAAAGATCCCAGGTGAACTCACCCGATGGTGCCAGATGATCGTTTGGAGACGAGAGGCCTGACAGTCATTGCCTAGGGTCCCATCTGGGGTGCCAAACTGTTATGGAAATTAGGCCTGTCGGCCACCATAACAGGGCTCGACCCTAGGTTCCCGCAGAAAAGTTCAGAGCCAAATCAAAACAAATTAGATAATTTTAATAACGCGCATGCCGTAATTACAGTGCGAGCTGGGTGCCTCCGAAGAGGGACCCTAACATAAACAAATCCTGGGTAATTATAGTCTTTTTGACTTCCAGTTCCCACCCTTCACGCGATAGTTAGACCAATAGCAATTTTTTGGTCTGGGGTCTCCTGCTTCGCATTGGGTCTCATCATCTTTCTGAGGCAAGCTGTTTTTCTCCTTATTCTTGTTTGGCTGCTGGCTATACTTGTGATGTCACGGAAGTACCAGTGCGTCAGAGGCCAGTGACAGCTCCATGCCTGCTGGCTGCGTTAGGAGGTCACGTTTGTGTCGGGGCCTCAAACGGCAGTTGGATGCCCATGCCTGCTGGCCGTGCTTGTGAGGTCACAGCAGTCCTGTTGCCTGATAGGCCAGTGGCAGGCCCATGGCTGCTGGGTCGGCTTGTGAGGTCAGAGAAGCCTCAGTGCCTCATAGGCCAGTGGCAGGCCCATAGCTGCTGGCTGGGCTTGTAAGATCACAGCAGCCTCCATGCCCTTTAGGGCAGTGGCAAACCACTGACTGTTTACTGTGCTTCTGACTTGACAGCAGCGTCAGCACATGATCGGGCAGTGGGAGGCTAATGGCTGCTGCCTGTGCTTGTGAGGTCAAATCAGCCTCCGTGCTGTATAGGCCAGTGGCAGGCCCATAGCTGCTGACTGTGCTTGTGAGGTCACAGCAGTCCTATGGACCGATAGGCCAGTGGCAGGCCGATAGCTGCTGGCTGTGCTTGTGAGGTGACAGCAGCCTCCGTTCCCTATAGGCCAGTGGCAGGACCCTGGCTGCTGGCTGTGCTTGTGAGGTCACATCAGCCTCTGTTCCCTATAGGCCAGTGACAGCCCCATAGCTGCTGGCTGTGCTTGTCAGATCACAACACTCCTAGAGCCTGATAGGCCAGCAGCAGGCCCCTGGCTGCTGACTGTGCTTGTGAGGTCACAGCAGCCTCAGTGCCTGATAGGCCCGTGGGAGGCCAATGGCTGCTTGGTGTGCTTTTGAGGTCACAGCAGCCTCCGTGCCTCATAGGCCAGTGGAGGCCCGTAGCTGCTGTTTGTTCTTGTAAGGTCACAGCAGTCCTATTTCCTGATAGGCCCGTGGCAGGCCTCTGTCTGCTGGCTGCCTTTTGAGGTCACATTTGTCTCTGTACCTTATAGGGCAGTGGGAGGCCCCTGGCTACTCGCTGTGCTTGTGAGGTCACATCAGCCTCCTTTTCCTGTAGGCCAGAGGGAGGCCAATGGCTGCTTGGTGTGCTTGTGTGGTCACAGCAGCCTCCTTTTCCCATAGGCCAGTGGCAGGCCCATAGCTGCTGGCTGTGCTTGTCAGGTCACAGCAGTTGTATTGCCTGATAGGCCTGTGGCAGGCCCTTGGCTGCTGACTGTGCTTGTGAGGTTAAAGAAGCCTCAGTGCCTGATAGGCCAGTACGAGGCAAATGACTGCTGGGTGGGCTTGTGAGGTCAGAGAAGCCTCAGTGCCCTACAGGGCAGTGGCAGGCCCATAGCTGCTGGCTCAGCTTCTGAGGTCACAGCAGCCTCCATGCCCTTGAGGGCAGTGGCAGGCCCCTGACTGTTTACTGTGCTTCTGAGTTGACAGCAGCGTCAGCGCCTCATCGGGCAGTGGGAGGCTAATGGCTGCTGCCTGTGCTTGTGAGGGCACAGCAGCCTCCTTTTCCTGTAGGCCAGAGGGAGGCCAATGGCTGCTTGGTGTGCTGGTGAGGTCAGAGGAGCCTGCGTGCCTCTTCGGACAGTAGCAGGCCAATGGCTGCTGGCTGTGCTTGTGAGGTCACATCAGCCTCTGTTCCCTATAGGCCAGTGGCAGGCCCATAGCTGCTGGCTGTGCTTGTGAGGTCACAGCAGTCCTATTGCCTGATAGGCTACTGGCAGGCCCTTGGCTGCTACCTGTACTTCTGAGGTCACAGCAGCCTCAGTGCCTGATAGGCCCGTGGGAGGCCAATGGCTGCTTGGTGTGCTTTTGAGCTCACAGCAGCCTCCGTGCCTCATAGGCCAGTGGAGGCCCGTAGCTGCTGTTTGTTCTTGTAAGGTCACAGCAGTCCGATTTCCTGATAGGCCCATGGCAGGCCTCTGTCTGCTGGCTGCCTTTTGAGGTCACATTTGTCTCTGTACCTTATAGGGCAGTGGGAGGCCCCTGGCTACTCGCTGTGCTAGTGAGGTCACATCAGCTTCCTTTTCCTGTAGGCCAGAGGGAGGCCAATGGCTGCTTGGTGTGCTGGTGAGGTGAAAGCAGCCTGAGTGCCTGTTTGGAGAATGGCAGGCCAATGGCTGCTGGCTGTGCTTGTGAGGTCACATCAACCTCTGTTCCCTATAGGCCAGTGGCAGGCCCATAGCTGCTGGCTGTGCTTGTCAGGTGACAACACTCCTGCAGCCCGATAGGCCAGCAGCAGGCCCCTGGCTGCTGACTGTGCTTGTGAGGTCACAGCAGCCTCAGTGCCTCATAGGCCAGTGGCAGGCCCATAGCTGCTGGCTGTGCTTGTAAGGTCACAGCAGTCCTATTGCCTGATAGGCCCGTGACAGGCCTCTGTCTGCTGGCTGCCTTTTGAGGTCACATTTGTCTCTGTACCTTATAGGGCAATGGCAGGCCTCTGGCTCCTCGCTGTGCTTGTGAGGTCACAGCAGCCTCAGTGCCTCATAGGCCAATGGCAGGCCCTTGGCTGCTGGCTGTGCTTGTAAGGTCACAGCAGTCCTATTTTCTGATAGGCCCATGGCAGGCCTCTGTCTGCTGGCTGCCTTTTGAGGTCACATTTGTCTCTGTACCTTATAGGGCAGTGGGAGGCCCCTGGCTCCTAGCTGTGCTTGTGAGGTCACATCAGCCTCCTTTTCCTGTAGGCCAGAGGGAGGCCAATGGCTGCTTGGTGTGCTGGTGAGGTCAGAGGAGCCTCCGTGCCTCTTCGGACAGTGGCAGGCCAATGGCTGCTGGCTGTGCTTGTCAGGTCACAGCACTCCTACAGCGTGATAGGCCAGCAGCAGGCCCCTGGCTGCTGACTGTGCTTGTGAGGTCACAGCAGCCTCAGTGCCTCATAGGACAGTGGCAGGCCCATAGCTGCTGACTGTGCTTGTGAAGTCACAGCAGCCTCCTTTTCCTATAGGCCAGTGGCAGGCCCATAGCTGCTGCCTGTGCTTGTCAGGTCACAGCAGTCGTATTGCCTGATAGGCCTGTGGCAGGCCGTTGGCTGCTGGCTGTGCTTGTGAGGTCACAGCAGCCTCAGTGCCTGATAGGCCCGTGGGAGGCCAATGGCTGCTTGGTGTGCTTTTGAGGTCACAGCAGCCTCCGTGCCTCATAGGCCTGTGGGAGGCCTGTAGCTGCTGCCTGGGCTCGTGAGGTCTCAGCAGCCTCAGTGCTTCACAGGCCAGTGGCAGGCCCCTTGCTGCTGGCTGTGCTTGTGAGGTTACAGAAGCCTCAGTGCCTGATAGGCCAGTCTGAGGCCCATAGCTGCTGGGTGGGCTTGTGAGGTCAGAGAAGCCTCAGTGCCCTATAGGGCAGTGGCAGGCCCATAGCTGCTTTCTGGGCTTCTGAGGTCAGAGCAGCCTCCATGCCCTTGAGGGCAGTGGCAGGCCCCTGACTGTTTACTGTGCTTCTGAGTTGACAGCAGCGTCAGCGCCTCATCGGGCAGTGGGAGGAAAATGGCTGCTGCCTGTGCTTGTGAGGTCACAGCAGCCTCCTTTTCCTATAGGCCAGTGGCAGGCCCATAGCTGCTGGCTGTGCTTGTCAGGTCACAACACTCCTAGAGCCTGATAGGCCTGTGGCAGGCCGTTGGCTGCTGGTTGTGCTTGTCAGGTCACAGCAGTCCTATTGCCTGATAGGCCTGTGGCAGGCCCTTGGCTGCTGGCTGTGCTTGTGAGGTCACAGCAGCCTCCGTGCCTCGTAGGCCAGTGGAGGCCTGTAGCTGCTGTTTGTTCTTGTAAGGTCACAGCAGTCCTATTTCCTGATAGGCCCGTGGCAGGCCTCTGTCTGCTGGCTGCCTTTTGAGGTCACATTTGTCTCTGTACCTTATAGGACAGTGGGGAGTCCCTGGCTACTCGCTGTGCTTGTGAGGTCACCTCAGGCTCCCTTTGCTGTAGGCCAGTGGCAGGCCCATAGCTGCTGGCTGTGCTTGTCAGGTGACAACACTCCTAGAGCCAGATAGGCCAGCAGCAGGCCCCTGGCTGCTGACTGTGCTTGTGAGGTCACAGCAGCCTCAGTGCCTCATAGGACAGTGGCAGGCCCATAGCTGCTGGGTGTGCTTGTGAGGTAACATCAGCCTCCGTTCCCTATAAGCCAGAGGCAGGCCCATAGCTGCTGGCTGTGCTTGTCAGGTCACAGCAATCCTATTGCCTGATAGGCCTGTGGCAGGCCCTTGGCTGCTGGCTGTGCTTGTGAGGTCACAGCAGCCTCTGTGCCTCATAGGCCAGTGGAGGCCCGTAGCTGCTGTTTGTTCTTGCAAGGTCACAGCAGTCCTATTTCCTGATAGGCCCGTGGCAGGCCTCTGTCTGCTGGCTGCCTTTTGAGGTCACATTTGTCTCTGTACCTTACAGGGCAATGGCAGGCGTCTGGCTCCTCGCTGTGCTTGTGAGGTCACATCAGCTTCCTTTTCCTGTAGGCCAGAGGGAGGCCAATGGCTGCTTGGTGTGCTGGTGAGGTGAAAGCAGCCTGAGTGCCTGTTTGGAGAATGGCAGGCCAATGGCTGCTGGCTGTGCTTGTGAGGTCACATCAGCCTCCTTTTCCTGTAGGCCAGAGCGAGGCCAATGGCTGCTTGGTGTGCTGGTGAGGTCAGAGGAGCCTCCATGCCTCTTCGGACAGTGGCAGGCCAATGGCTGCTGGCTGTGCTTGTCAGGTCACAGCACTCCTACAGGGTGATAGGCCAGCAGCAGGCCCCTGGCTGCTGACTGTGCTTGTGAGGTCACAGCAGCCTCAGTGCCTCATAGGCCAGTGGCAGGCCCATAGCTGCTGACTGTGCTTGTGAGGTCACAGCAGTCCTATGGACTGATAGGCCAGTGGCAGGCCGATAGCTGCTGGCTGTGCTTGTGAGGTCACATCAGCCTCCTTTTCCTGTAGGCCAGAGCGAGGCCAGTGGCTGCTTGGTGTGCTGGTGAGGTCAGAGGAGCCTCCATGCCTCTTCGGACAGTGGCAGGCCAATGGCTGCTGGCTGTGCTTGTCAGGTCACAGCACTGCTACAGCGTGATAGGCCAGCAGCAGGCCCCTGGCTGCTGACTGTGCTTGTGAGGTCACAGCAGCCTCAGTGCCTCATAGGCCAGTGGCAGGCCCATAGCTGCTGACTGTGCTTGTGAGGTCACAGCAGTCCTATGGACCGATAGGCCAGTGGCAGGCCGATAGCTGCTGGCTGTGCTTGTGAGGTCAAAGCAGCCTCCGTTCCCTATAGGCCAGTGGCAGGACCCTGGCTGCTGGCTGTGCTTGTAAGGTCACATCAGCCTCTGTTCCCTATAGGCCAGTGACAGCCCCATAGCTGCTGGCTGTGCTTGTCAGATCACAACACTCCTAGAGCCTGATAGGCCAGCAGCAGGCCCCTGGCTGCTGACTGTGCTTGTGAGGTCACAGCAGCCTCAGTGCCTGATAGGCCCGTGGGAGGCCAATGGTTGCTTGGTGTGCTTTTGAGGTCACAGCAGCCTCCGTGCCTCATAGGCCAGTGGAGGCCCGTAGCTGCTGGCTGTGCTTGTAAGGTCACAGCAGTTCTATTTCCTGATAGGCCCGTGGCAGGCCTCTGTCTGCTGGCTGCCTTTTGAGGTCACATTTGTCTCTGTACCTTATAGGGCAGTGGGAAGCCCCTGGCTACTCGCTGTGCTTGTGAGGTCACAGCAGCCTCCTTTTCCTGTAGGCCAGAGGGAGGCCAATGGCTGCTTGGTGTGCTTGTGAGGTCACAGCAGCCTCCTTTTCCATAGGCCAGTGGCAGGCCCATAGCTGCTGGCTGTGCTTGTGAGGTCACAGCAGCCTCAGTGCTTCACAGGCCAGTGGCAGGCCCATAGCTGCTGGCTGTGCTTGTGAGGTCACAGCAGCCTCAGTGCCTGATAGGCCAGTTTGAGGCCCATAGCTGCTGGGTGGGCTTCTGAGGTCAGAGAAGCCTCAGTGCACATAGGGCAGTGGCAGGCCCATAGCTGCTGGCTGGGCTTCTGAGGTCAGAGCAGCCTCCATGCCCTTGAGGGCAGTGGCAGGCCCCTGACTGTTTACTGTGCTTCTGAGTTGACAGCAGCGTCAGCGCCTCATCGGGCAGTGGGAGGCTAATGGCTACTTGGTGTGCTTGTGAGCTCACAGCAGCCTCCGTGCCTCACAGGCCAGTGGCAGGCCCGTAGCTGCTGTTTGTTCTTGTAAGGTCACAGCAGTCCTATTTCCTGATAGGCCCGTGGCAGGCCTCTGTCTGCTGGCTGCCTTTTGAGGTCACATTTGTCTCTGCACCTTATAGGGCAGTGGGGAGTCCCTGGCTACTCGCTGTGCTTGTGAGGTCACCTCAGGCTCCCTTTGCTGTAGGCCAGTGGCAGGCCCATAGCTGCTGGCTGTGCTTGTCAGGTGACAACACTCCTAGAGCCAGATAGGCCAGCAGCAGGCCCCTGGCTGCTGACTGTGCTTGTGAGGTCACAGCAGCCTCAGTGCCTCATAGGCCAGTGGCAGGCCCATAGCTGCTGGCTGTGCTTGTCAGGTCACAGCAGTCCTATTGCCTGATAGGCCTGTGGCAGGCCCTTGGCTGCTGGCTGTGCTTGTGAGGTCACAGCAGCCTCTGTGCCTCATAGGCCAGTGGAAGGCCCGTAGCTGCTGTTTGTTCTTGCAAGGTCACAGCAGTCCTATTTCCTGATAGGCCCGTGGCAGGCCTCTGTCTGCTGGCTGCCTTTTGAGGTCACATTTGTCTCTGTACCTTATAGGGCAGTGGGAGGCCCCTGGCTACTCGTTGTGCTTGTGAGGTCACATCAGCCTCCTTTTCCTGTAGGCCAGAGGGAGGCCAATGGCTGCTTGGTGTCCTTGTGAGGTCACAGCAGCCTCCTTTTACTATAGGCCAGTGGCAGGCCCATAGCTGCTGGCTGTGCTTGTCAGGTCACAGCAGTCGTATTGCCTGATAGGCCTGTGGCAGGCCCTTGGCTGCTGGCTGTGCTTGTGAGGTCACAGCAGCCTCTGTGCCTCATAGGCCAGTGGAGGCCCGTAGCTGCTGGCTGTGCTTGTCAGGTGACAACACTCCTGCAGCCCGATAGGCCAGCAGCAGGCCCCTGGCTGCTGACTGTGCTTGTGAGGTCACAGCAGCCTCAGTGCCTCATAGGCCAGTGGCAGGCCCATAGCTGCTGGCTGTGCTTGTAAGGTCACAGCAGTCGTATTGCCTGATAGGCCCGTGGCAGGCCTCTGTCTGCTGGCTGCCTTTTGAGGTCACATTTGTCTCTGTACCTTATAGGGCAATGGCAGGCCTCTGGCTCCTCGCTGTGCTTGCGAGGTCACAGCAGCCTCAGTGCCCTATAGGGCATTGGCAGGCCCTTGGCTGCTGGCTGTGCTTGTAAGGTCACAGTAGTCCTATTTTCTGATAGGCCCATGGCAGGCCTGTGTCTGCTGGCTGCCTGTACTTGTAAGGTCACATTTGTCTCTGTACCTTATAGGGCAGTGGGAGGCCCCTGGCTACTCGCTGTGCTTGTCAGGTCACATCAGCCTCCTTTTCCTGTAGGCCAGAGGGAGGCCAAAGGCTGCTTGGTGTGCTTTTGAGGTCACAGCAGCCTCCGTGCCTCTTCGGACAGTGGCAGGCCCGTAGCTGCTGGCTGTGCTTGTCAGGTCACAGCAGTCCTATTGCCTGATAGGCTAGTGGCAGGCCTCTGTCTGCTGGCTGCCTTTTGAGGTCACATTTGTCTCTGTACCTTATAGGGCAGTGGGAGGCCCCTGGCTACTCGCTGTGCTTGTGAGGTCACATCAGCCTCCTTTTCCTGTAGGCCAGACGGAGGCCAATGGCTGCTTGGTGTGCTGGTGAGGTCAGAGGAGCCTCCGTGCCTCTTCGGACAGTGGCAGGCCAATGGCTGCTGGCTGTGCTTGTCAGGTCACAGCACTCCTACAGCGTGATAGGCCAGCAGCAGGCCCCTGGCTGCTGACTGTGCTTGTGAGGTCATAGCAGCCTCAGTGCCTCGTAGGCCAGTGGCAGGCCTCTGTCTGCTGGCTGTGCTTGTGAAGTCACAGCAGCCTCCTTTTCCTATAGGCCAGTGGCCGGCCCATAGCTGCTGCCTGTGCTTGTCAGGTCACAGCAGTCGTATTGCCTGATAGGCCTGTGGCAGGCCGTTGGCTGCTGGCTGTGCTTGTGAGGTCACAGCAGCCTCAGTGCCTGATAGGCCCGTGGGAGGCCAATGGCTGCTTGGTGTGCTTTTGAGGTCACAGCAGCCTCCGTGCCTCATAGGCCTGTAGGAGGCCCGTAGCTGCTGCCTGGGCTCGTGAGGTCTCAGCAGCCTCAGTGCTTCACAGGCCAGTGGCAGGCCCTTGCTGCTGGCTGTGCTTGTGAGGTTACAGAAGCCTCAGTGCCTGATAGGCCAGTTTGAGGCCCATAGCTGCTGGGTGGGCTTCTGAGGTCAGAGAAGCCTCAGTGCCCTATAGGGCAGTGGCAGGCCCATAGCTGCTGGCTGGGCTTCTGAGGTCAGAGCAGCCTCCATGCCCTTGAGGGCAGTGGCAGGCCCCTGACTGTTTACTGTGCTTCTGAGTTGACAGCAGCGTCAGCGCCTCATCGGGCAGTGGGAGGCTAATGGCTGCTGCCTGTGCTTGTGAGGTCACAGCAGCCTCAGTGCTTCACAGGCCAGTGGCAGGCCCCTTGCTGCTGGCTGTGCTTGTGAGGTTACAGAAGCCTCAGTGCCTGATAGGCCAGTGGCAGGCCCCTTGCTGCTGGCTGTGCTTGTGAGGTTACAGAAGCCTCAGTGCCTGATAGGCCAGTACGAGGCCAATGCCTGCTGGGTGGGCTTCTGAGGTCAGAGAAGCCTCAGTGCCCTATAGGGCAGTGGCAGGCCCATAGCTGCTGGCTCGGCTTGGGAGGTCAAATCAGCCTCCGTGCCCTATAGGGCAGTGGCAGGCCCATAGCTGCTGGCTGTGCTTGTGAGGTCACAGCAGTCCTATTTCCTGATAGGCCCGTGGAAGGCCCCGTCTGCTGGCTGCCTTTTGAGGTCACATTTGTCTCTGTACCTTATAGGGCAATGGCAGGCCTCTGGCTCCTCGCTGTGCTTGTCAGGTCACAGCAGCCTCCCTGCCCTATAGGGCAGTGGTAGGCCCATAGCTGCTGCCTGGGCTTGTGAGGTCATAGCAGCCTCAGTGCTTCACAGGCCAGTGGCAGGCCCCTGGCTGCTGGCTGTGCTTGTGAGGTTACAGAAGCCTCCCTGCCCTTGAGGGCAGTGGCAGGCCCATAGCTGCTGGCTGTGCTTGTCAGGTCACAACACTCCTACAGCCTGGTAGGCCAGTGGCAGACCCACAGCTGCTGGCTTTGCTTGTTACATCACAGCAGCCTCAGTGTCTTATCGGGCAGTGGCAGGCCCCTGGCTGCTGGCTGTGCTTGTGAGGTCACAGCAGCTTCAGTGCCCTTTATGGCAGTGGCAGGCCCGTGACAGTGTGCTGTGCTTGTGAGGTCAGAGCAGTGTCAGCGCCTCATCGGGCAGTGGAAGGCCAATGGCTGCTGGCTGTGTTTGTGAGGTAACATCAGCCTCCGTTCCCTATAGGCCAGTGGCAGGCCCTTCACTGCTGGCTGTGCTTGTGAGGTCACAGCAGCCTCTGTGCCCTATAGGGCAGTGGCAGGCCCCTGGCTGTTTGCTGTGCTTGTGAGGTCACAGCAGTCCTGTTGCCTGATAGCCAGTGGGAGGTCCATACCTGCTGGCTGTGCTCTTGAGGTCACAGCAGTCCTATTGCCTGATAGGCCAGTGCGAGGCCATTGGCTGCTGGCTGTCCTTTTGAGGTCACGGCAGTTCTATTGCCTGATAGGCCAGTGGCAGGCCTCTGCGTGCTGGCTGCATTTTGAGGTCACCTTTGTCTCAGTGCCTCATCAGGCAGTGGGATGCCCATGGCTGCTGACTCTGCTTGTGAGCTCACAGAAGTACCAGTGCCTGACAGGCCACTGGCAGGCCCCTGGCGGCTTCGTGTCCTTGTGAGGTCACATGAGCCTCTGTGTCTGATAGGGCAGTGGAAGGTGTTGCAGGGGCCCCGAGTGCCTTTTCTTGTGGTGCAGGGGCCTCCGAGTTCCTTTTTTTGTGCTGTAGGGGCCTCCGAGTGCCTTTTTTTGCGGTGTAGGGGCAGCCGAGTGCCTTTTTTTGCAATGTGGGGGCTTCCGAGTGCCTTTTTTTGTGGTGCAGGGGCCTCCAAATGCCTTTATTTCCAGTGTACAGGCCTGCAAGTGCCTCTTTTTCCAGTGCAGGGGCCTCTGAGTGCCTTTTTTGGTGGTGCTGGGCCCTGAGTGCCTTGTTTCACATTGTAGCAGCCCCTGAGTGCCTTTTATTGTGCTGTAGGGGCCACCGAGTGCCTTTTCTTGTGGGTCAGGGGCCTCCGAGTGCCTTCTTTTGTGGTGCAGGGCCCTCCAAGTGCCTTTGTTTCTGGTGCAGGGGCCTCCAAGTGCCTTTTTTGCATTGTAGCAGCCCCCAAGTGCCTTTTTTTGTGGTGTAGGGGCCTCCAAGTGCTTTTTTTTTGTGGTGCAGGGGCCTCCAAGTGCCTTTTTTTTGTGGTGCAGGGGCCTCCAAGTGCCTTTTTTTGTGGTGCAGGGGCCTCAGGGTGGATTTTTTTGCAGTGTAGTAGCCTCCAAGTGCCTTTTTTTGCAATGTAGGGGCTTCCGAGTGCCTTTTTTTGTGGTGCAGAGGCCTCCAAGTGCCTTTATTTCCAGTGTACAGGCCTGCAAGTGCCTCTTTTTCCAGTGCAGGAGCCTCCGAGTGCCTTTTTTGGTGGTGCTGGGCCCTCCGGTGCACTGTTTCACATTGTAGCAGCCCCCGAGTGCCTTTTATTTTGCTGTATAGGCCACTGAATGCCTTTTCTTGTGGTTCAGGGGCCTCCGAGTGCTGTTATTTTGGGGGGTGTGGTCCTCCATGTACCTTTTTTTTGCGGTGTAGTGGCCCCGAGTGCCTTTTCTTGTGGTGCAGGGGCCTCCGAGTTCCTTCTTTTGTGGTGTAGGGCCCTCTGAGTTCCTTTCTTTCTGGTGCAGGGGCCTCTGAGTGCCTTTTTTTCCATTGTAGCAGCCACCAAGTGCCTTTTTTTGTGCTGTAGGGGCCTCCGAGTGCCTTTCTTTTGCGGTGTGGAGGCCTCTGAGTGCCTTTTTTTGCAATGCAGGGGCTACTGAGTGCCTTTTTTTGCTGTGCATGGGCCTCAGGGTGCATTTTTTTGCAGTGTAGTAGCCTCCAAGTGCCTTTTTTTGCAATGTGCGGGCCACCGAGTGCCTTTCTTGGTGGTGTAGGGGCCTCTGAGTGCCTTCTTTTGTGGTGCAGGAGCCTCCGAGTGCTTTTTTTTTGCGGTGCTGGGCGCTCTGAGTGCCTTGTTTCACGTTGTAGCAGCCCCCGAGTGCCTTTTTTTGTGGTGCAGGGGCCTCCAAGTGCCTTTTTTTTGTGGTGCCGGGGCCTCCAAGTGCCTTTTTTTGCAATATAGGGGCCTCAGGGTGGATTTTTTTGCAGTGTAGTAGCCTCCAAGTGCCTTTTTTTGCAATGTAGGGGCTTCCGAGTGCCTTTATTTCCGGTGTACAGGCCTGCAAGTGCCTCTTTTTCCTGTGCAGGAGCCTCCGAGTGCTTTTTTTTGTGGTGCAGGGCCCTCCGAGTGCCCTGTTTCGCGTTGTAGCAGCCCCCGAGTGCCTTCTTTTGTGGTGCAGGGCCCTCCAAGTGCCTTTGTTTCTGGTGCAGGGCCCTCCGAGTGCCTTTTTTTGCATTGTAGCAGCCCCCAAGTGCCTTTTTTTGTGCTGTAGGGGCCTCCGAGTACCTTTTTTTCCAGTGTAGGGGCAGCCAAGTGCCTTTTTTTGTGGTGTAGGGGCCTCCGAGTGCATATTTTTCCGTTGCAGGTGCCTCCGAGTGCCTTTCTCTGCGGTGTAGCGGCCTTCGAGTGCCTTTTTTTGCGGTGTACAGGCCTGCAAGTGCCTCTTTTCCAGTGCAGGAGCCTCCGAGTGCCTTTTTTGGTGGTGCCGGGCCCTCCGAGTGCCTTGTTTCACATTGTAGCAGCCCCCGAGTGCCTTTTTTTGCAGTGTGGGGGCCACTGAGTGCCTTTTTCTGGGGTGTAGCAGCCTCCAAGTGCCTGTTTTTCCACTGTAAGGGCAGCTGAGTGCCTTTTTTTGTGCTGCAGGGCCCTCTGAGTGCCTTTCTTTCCAGAGTAGGGGCACCGGAGTGCCTGTTTTCACATTGTAGCAGCCCCCGAGTGCCTTCTTTTGTGGTGCAGGGGCCTCAGGGTGCCTTTTTTTGTGGTGCAGGGGCCTCTGAGTGCCTTTTTTTG
This sequence comes from Dromaius novaehollandiae, assembly GCF_036370855.1. Taxonomy (NCBI): domain Eukaryota; kingdom Metazoa; phylum Chordata; class Aves; order Casuariiformes; family Dromaiidae; genus Dromaius; species Dromaius novaehollandiae. The sequence goes on from NC_088105.1 coordinate 1,777,789, forward strand.
TGGTGCAGGGGCCTCCGAGTGCCTTTTTTTGTGGTGCAGGGGCCTCCGAGTGCCTTCTTTTGTGGTGCAGGGCCCTCTGAGTGCCTTTGTTTCTGGTGCAGGGGCCTCCGAGTGCCTTTTTTTGCATTGTAGCAGCCCCCAAGTGCCTTTTTTTGTGCTGTAGGGGCCTCCGAGTGCCTTTTTTCCCAGTGTAGGGGCAGCTGAGTGCCTTTTTTTGTGGTGTGGTCCTCCAAGTGCCTTTTTTTTGTGGTGTCGGGGCCACCGAGTGCCTTTTTTTGCGGTGCAGGGGCCTCAGGGTGCATTTTTTTGCAGTGTAGTAGCCTGCAAGTGCCTTTCTTTGCAATGTAGGGGCTTCCGAGTGCCTTTTTTTGCGGTGCAGGGGCCTCAGGGTGCATTTTTTTGCAGTGTAGTAGCCTCCAAGTGCCTTTTTTTGCATTGTAGCAGCCACGAGTGCCTTTGTAGGTGGTGCACTGGCTTCCAAGTGCCTTTTTTTACAGTGCAGGGGCCTCCGAGTGCCTTTTTTTCTGGTGCAGGGGCCTCTGAGTGCCTTTTTTTGTGCTGTCGAGGCCTCCGAGCACCTTTCTTTTGTGGTGTCGGGGCCTCTGAGTGCATTTTTTTTTGCGGTGCACTGGCCTCCAAGTGCCCTGTTTTTCAGTGCACTGGCCTCCGAGTGCCTTTTTTTGTGCTGTAGGGGCTTCCAAGTGCCTTTTTTTTCCAGTGTAGGGGCAGCCGAGTGCCTCTTTTTGCGGTGCAGGGGCTACTGAGTGCCTTTTTTCGCGGTGCATGGGCCTCAGGGTGCATTTCTTGGTGGTGTAGGGGCCTCTGAGTGCCTTCTTTTGTGGTGCAGGGGCCTCCAAGTGCCTTTATTTCCGGTGTACAGGCCTGCAAGTGCCTCTTTTTCCAGTGCAGGAGCCTCCGAGTGCCTTCTTTTGTGGTGCAGGAGCCTCCGAGTGCCTTCTTTTGTGGTGCAGGGGCCTCCGAGTGCCTTTTTTTGCAATATAGGGGCCTCAGGGTGCATTTTTTTGCAGTGTAGTAGCCTCCAAGTGCCTTTTTTTGCAATGTGGGGGCGTCCGAGTGCCTTTTTTGGTGGTGCCGGGCCCTCCGAGTGCCTTGTTTCACATTGTAGCAGCTCCCAGGTGCCTTTTCTTGTGGTTCAGGGGCCTCCGAGTGCCTTTTCTTGTGGTTCAGGGGCCTCCGAGTGCCTTGTTTCACATTGTAGCAGCCCTCAAGAGCCTTTTTTTGTGCTGTAGGGGCCCCCGAGTGCCTTTTCTTGTGGTTCAGGGGCCTCTGAGTGCCTTGTTTCACATTGTAGCAGCCCTCAAGAGCCTTTTTTTGTGCTGTAGGGGCCACTGAGTGCCTTTTCTTGTGGTGCGCTGGCCTCCGAGTGCCTTTTATTCCAGTGTAGGGGCCTCCGAGTGCCTTTTTAGGTGGTGCACTGGCCTACAAGTGCCTTTTTTTACAGTGCAGGGGCCTCTGAGTGCCTTTGTTTGTGGTGCAGGGCCCTCCGCGTGCCTTTGTTTCTGGTGCAGGGGCCTCCGAGTGCCTTTGTTTCTGGTGCAGGGGCCTCCGAGTGCCTGTTTTTGCATTGTAGCAGCCCCCAAGAGCCTTTTTTTGTGCTGTAGGGGCCCTTTTTTGCATTGTAGCAGCCTCCAAGTGCCTTTTTTTGCATTGTAGCAGCCTCCTAGTGCCTTTTTAGGTGGTGCACTGGCCTCCAAGTGCCCCTTTTTCCAGTGCGGAGGCCTCCGAGTGCCTTTGTTTCTGGTGCAGGGGCCTCCGAGTGCCTTTTCTTGTGGTGCGCAGGCCTCCGAGTGTCTTTTATTCCAGTGTAGGGGCCTCCGAGTGCCTTTTTTTGCATTGTAGCAGCCTCCGAGTGCCTTTTTTGTGGTGCACTGGCCTCCAAGTGCCTTTTTTTCCAGGGCAGGGGCCTCCGAGTGCCTTTCTCTACCGTGTAGCAGCCTCCGAGTGCCTTGGTTTCTGGTGCAGGGCCCTCCGAGTGCCTTTTTTCGCGTTGTAGCAGCCCCCGAGTGCCATTTTTGTGGTGTCGGGGCCTCCAAGTGCCCTTTTTTGCGGTGCAGGGGCCTCAGGGTGCATTTTTTTGCAGTGTAGTAGCCTCCAAGTGCCTTTTTTTGCAATGTAGGGGCTTCCGAGTGCCTTTTTTTTGTGGTGCAGGGGCCTCCGAGTGCCTTTCTTTCCAGTGTACAGGCCTCCAAGTGCCTCTTTTTCCAGTGCAGGGGCCTCTGAGTGCCTTTCTTTCCAGTGTACAGGCCTCCAAGTGCCTCTTTTTCCAGTGCAGGAGCCTCCGAGTGCCTGTTTTGGTGGTGCCGGGCCCTCCGAGTGCCTTGTTTCACATTGTAGCAGCCCCCGAGTGCCTTTTTTTGTGCTGTAGGAGCCACTGAGTGCCTTTCCTTCTGGTTCAGGGGCCTCCGAGTGCTGTTATTTTGGGGGGTGTGGTCCTCCATGTACCTTTTTCTTGTGGTGTAGTGGCCCCGAGTGCCTTTTCTTGTGGTTCACGGGCCTCCGAGTGCCTTATTTTGCATTGTAGCAGTGCGAAGTGCCTTTTTTGGTGCTGTAGGGGCCTCCGAGTGCCTTTTTTCCCAGTATAGGGGCAGCCGAGTGCCTTTTTTTGTGGTGTGGTCCTCCAAGTGCCTTTTTTTTGTGGTGTCGGGGCCACCGAGTGCCTTTTTTTGCGGTGCAGGGGCCTCAGGGTGCATTTTTTTGCAGTGTAGTAGCCTCCAAGTGCCTTTCTTTGCAATGTAGTGGCTTCCGAGTGCATTTTTTTTTTGTGGTGCAGGGGCCTCCGAGTGCATTTTTTTGCAGTGTAGTAGCCTCCAAGTGCCTTTTTTTGCATTGTAGCAGCCACGAGTGCCTTTTTAGGTGGTGCACTGGCTTCCAAGTGCCTTTTTTTGCAGTGCAGGGGCCTCTGAGTGCCTTTGTTTCTGGTGCAGGGGCCTCTGAGTGCCTTTGTTTCTGGTGCTGTAGGGGCCTCCGAGTGCCTTTTTTTGTGCTGTCGAGGCCTCCGAGTGCCTTTCTTTTGTGCTGTCGAGGCCTCTGAGTGCATTTTTTTTTGCGGTGCACTGGCCTCCAAGTGCCCTGTTTTTCAGTGCGCTGGCCTCCGAGTGCCTTTTTTTGCGGTGTGGAGGCCTCCGAGTGCCTTTTTTTGCGGTGCAGGGGCTATTGAGTGCCTTTATTTGCAGTGCAGTAGCCTCCAAGTGCCTTTTTTTGCAGTGCAGTAGCCTCCAAGTGCCTTTTTTTGCAGTGCAGTAGCCTCTAAGAGCCTTTTTTTGTGGCGAAGGGCCCTCCGAGTGCCTTTTTTTGCAGTGTAGGGGCCTCCAAGTGCCTTCTTTTGTGGTGCAGGGGCCTCCAAGTGCCTTTATTTCCGGTGTACAGGCCTGCAAGTGCCTCTTTTTCCAGTGCAGGTGCCTCCGAGTGCTTTTTTTTGTGGTGCAGGGCCCTCCGAGTGCCTTGTTTCACATTGTAGCAGCCTCCGAGTGCCTTTCTTTTCGCATTGTAGCAGCCCCTGAGTGCCTTCTTTTGTGGTGTCGGGGCCACCAAGTGCCCTTTTTTGCGGTGCAGGGGCATCAGGGTGCATTTTTTTGCAGTGTAGTAGCCTCCAAGTGCCTTTTTTTGCAATGTAGGGGCTTCCGAGTGCCTTTTTTTGTGGTGCAGGGCCCTCCGAGTGCCTTTGTTTTGGTGCAGGGCCCTCCAAGTGCCTTTTTTTGCATTGTAGCAGCCCCCAAGTGCCTTTTTTTGTGCTGTAGGGGCCTCCGAGTGCCTTTTTTCCCAGTGTAGGGGCAGCTGAGTGCCTTTTATTGTGGTGTGGCATCCGAGTGCCTTTCTTTTGTGGTGTAGGGGCCTCTGAGTGCATTTTTTTTTGCGGTGCACTGGCCTCCAAGTGCCCTGTTTTTCAGTGCACTGGCCTCCAAGTGCCTTTTTTTGTGCTGTAGGGGCTTCCAAGTGCCTTTTTTTTCCAGTGTAGGGGCAGCCGAGTGCCTCTTTTTGCGGTGCAGGGGCTACTGAGTGCCTTTTTTCGCGGTGCGTGGGCCTCAGGGTGCATTTCTTGGTGGTGTAGGGGCCTCTGAGTGCCTTCTTTTGTGGTGCAGGGGCCTCCAAGTGCCTTTATTTCCGGTGTACAGGCCTGCAAGTGCCTCTTTTTCCAGTGCAGGAGCCTCCGAGTGCCTTCTTTTGTGGTGCAGGAGCCTCCGAGTGCCTTCTTTTGTGGTGCAGGGGCCTCCGAGTGCCTTTTTTTGCAATATAGGGGCCTCAGGGTGCATTTTTTTGCAGTGTAGTAGCCTCCAAGTGCCTTTTTTTGCAATGTGGGGGCGTCCGAGTGCCTTTTTTGGTGGTGCCGGGCCCTCCGAGTGCCTTGTTTCACATTGTAGCAGCTCCCAGGTGCCTTTTCTTGTGGTTCAGGGGCCTCCGAGTGCCTTTTCTTGTGGTTCAGGGGCCTCCGAGTGCCTTGTTTCACATTGTAGCAGCCCTCAAGAGCCTTTTTTTGTGCTGTCGGGGCCCCCGAGTGCCTTTTCTTGTGGTTCAGGGGCCTCTGAGTGCCTTGTTTCACATTGTAGCAGCCCTCAAGAGCCTTTTTTTGTGCTGTAGGGGCCACTGAGTGCCTTTTCTTGTGGTGCGCTGGCCTCCGAGTGCCTTTTATTCCAGTGTAGGGGCCTCCGAGTGCCTTTTTAGGTGGTGCACTGGCCTACAAGTGCCTTTTTTTACAGTGCAGGGGCCTCTGAGTGCCTTTGTTTGTGGTGCAGGGGCCTCTGAGTGCCTTTGTTTGTGGTGCAGGGCCCTCCGAGTGCCTTTGTTTCTGGTGCAGGGGCCTCCGAGTGCCTGTTTTTGCATTGTAGCAGCCCCCAAGTGCCTTTTTTTGTGCTGTAGGGGCCCTTTTTTGCATTGTAGCAGCCTCCAAGTGCCTTTTTTTGCATTGTAGCAGCCTCCGAGTGCCTTTTTAGGTGGTGCACTGGCCTCCAAGTGCCCCTTTTTCCAGTGCGGAGGCCTCTGAGTGCCTTTGTTTCTGGTGCAGGGGCCTCCGAGTGCCTTTTCTTGTGGTGCGCAGGCCTCCGAGTGTCTTTTATTCCAGTGTAGGGGCCTCCGAGTGCCTTTTTTTGCATTGTAGCAGCCTCCGAGTGCCTTTTTTGTGGTGCACTGGCCTCCAAGTGCCTTTTTTTCCAGGGCAGGGGCCTCCGAGTGCCTTTCTCTACCGTGTAGCAGCCTCCGAGTGCCTTGGTTTCTGGTGCAGGGCCCTCCGAGTGCCTTTTTTCGCGTTGTAGCAGCCCCCGAGTGCCATTTTTGTGGTGTCGGGGCCTCCAAGTGCCCTTTTTTGCGGTGCAGGGGCCTCAGGGTGCATTTTTTTGCAGTAGTAGCCTCCAAGTGCCTTTTTTTGCAATGTAGGGGCTTCCGAGTGCCTTTTTTTTGTGGTGCAGGGGCCTCCGAGTGCCTTTCTTTCCAGTGTACAGGCCTCCAAGTGCCTCTTTTTCCAGTGCAGGGGCCTCTGAGTGCCTTTCTTTCCAGTGTACAGGCCTCCAAGTGCCTCTTTTTCCAGTGCAGGGGCCTCCGAGTGCCTTTTTTGGTGGTGCCGGGCCCTCCGAGTGCCTTGTTTCACATTGTAGCAGCCCCCGAGTGCCTTTTTTTGTGCTGTAGGAGCCACTGAGTGCCTTTCCTTCTGGTTCAGGGGCCTCCGAGTGCTGTTATTTTGGGGGGTGTGGTCCTCCATGTACCTTTTTCTTGTGGTGTAGTGGCCCCGAGTGCCTTTTCTTGTGGTTCACGGGCCTCCGAGTGCCTTATTTTGCATTGTAGCAGTGCGAAGTGCCTTTTTTGGTGCTGTAGGGGCCTCCGAGTGCCTTTTTTCCCAGTATAGGGGCAGCCGAGTGCCTTTTTTTGTGGTGTGGTCCTCCAAGTGCCTTTTTTTTGTGGTGTCGGGGCCACCGAGTGCCTTTTTTTGCGGTGCAGGGGCCTCAGGGTGCATTTTTTTGCAGTGTAGTAGCCTCCAAGTGCCTTTCTTTGCAATGTAGTGGCTTCCGAGTGCCTTTTTTTGTGGTGCAGGGGCCTCCGAGTGCATTTTTTTGCAGTGTAGTAGCCTCCAAGTGCCTTTTTTTGCATTGTAGCAGCCACGAGTGCCTTTTTACGTGGTGCACTGGCTTCCAAGTGCCTTTTTTTGCATTGTAGCAGTGCGAAGTGCCTTTTTTGGTGCTGTAGGGGCCTCCGAGTGCCTTTTTTATGTGGTGCAGGGGCCTCCGAGTGCCTTTCTTTCCAGTGCACAGGCCTCCAAGTGCCTCTTTTTCCAGTGCAGGGGCCTCTGAGTGCCTTTCTTTCCAGTGTACAGGCCTGCAAGTGCCTCTTTTTCCAGTGCAGGGGCCTCCGAGTGCCTTTTTTGGTGGTGCAGGGTCCTCCAAGTGCCTTTATTTCCAGTGTACAGGCCTCCAAGTGCCTCTTTTTCCAGTGCAGGAGCCTCCGAGTGCCTTTTTTGGTGGTGCTGGGCCCTCCAAGTCCCTTGTTTCACACTGTAGCAGCCCCCGAGTGCCTTTTTGTGTGCTGTAGGAGCCACTGAGTGCCTTTCCTTCTGGTTCAGGGGCCTCCGAGTGCCTTCTTTTGTGGTGCAGGGCCCTCCAAGTGCCTTTGTTTCTGGTGCAGGGCCCTCCAAGTGCCTTTTTTTGCATTGTAGCAGCCCCCAAGTGCCTTTTTTTGCATTGTAGCAGCCCCCAAGTGCCTTTTTTTGTGCTGTAGGGGCCTCCGAGTGCCTTTTTTCCCAGTGTAGGGGCAGCTGAGTGCCTTTTTTTGTGGTGTGGCATCCGAGTGCCTTTTTTTGTGCTGTAGGGGCCTCTGAGTGCCTTTTTTTTCCAGTGTAGGGGCAGCCGAGTGCCTCTTTTTGCGGTGCAGGGGCTACTGAGTGCCTTTTTTCGCGGTGCATGGGCCTCAGGGTGCATTTCTTGGTGGTGTAGGGGCCTCTGAGTGCCTTCTTTTGTGGTGCAGGGGCCTCCAAGTGCCTTTATTTCCGGTGTGCAGGCCTGCAAGTGCCTCTTTTCCCCGTGCAGGAGCCTCCGAGTGCCTTCTTTTGTGGTGCAGGAGCCTCCGAGTGCCTTCTTTTGTGGTGCAGGGGCCTCCAAGTGCCTTTTTTTGCAATATAGGGGCCTCAGGGTGCATTTTTTTGCCGTGTAGTAGCCTCCAAGTGCCTTTTTTTGCAATGTGGGGGCGTCCGAGTGCCTTTTTTGGTGGTGCCGGGCCCTCCGAGTGCCTTGTTTCACATTGTAGCAGCCCCCGAGTGCCTTTTTTTGTGCTGTAGGAGCCACTGAGTGCCTTTTTTTGTGCTTCAGGGCCCTCCGAGTGCCTTGTTTCACATTGTAGCAGCTCCAAGTGCCTTTTCTTGTGGTTCAGGGGCCTCCGAGTGCCTTTTCTTGTGGTTCAGGGGCCTCTGAGTGCCTTTTCTTGTGGTTCAGGGGCCTCTGAGTGCCTTGTTTCACATTGTAGCAGCCCTCAAGAGCCTTTTTTTGTGCTGTAGGGGCCCCCGAGTGCCTTTTTTTGTGCTGTAGGGGCCTCTGAGTGCCTTGTTTCACATTGTAGCAGCCCTCAAGAGCCTTTTTTTGTGCTGTAGGGGCCACTGAGTGCCTTTTCTTGTGGTGCACTGGCCTCCGAGTGCCTTTTATTGCAGTGTAGGGGCCTCCGAGTGCCTTTTTTTGCATTGTAGCAGCCTCCGAGTGCCTTTTTAGGTGGTGCACTGGCCTCCAAGTGCCCTTTTTTCCAGTGCGGAGGCCTCCGAGTGCCTTTGTATCTGGTGCAGGGCCCTCCGAGTGCCTTTCTTTCCGGTGTACAGGCCTGCAAGTGCCTCTTTTTCCAGTGCAGGAGCCTCCAAGTGCCTCTTTTTCCAGTGCAGGAGCCTCAGAGTGCCTCTTTTTCCAGTGCAGGAGCCTCCGAGTGCCTGTTTTCACATTGTAGCAGCCCCCGAGTGCCTTTTTTTGTGCTGTAGGAGCCACTGAGTGCCTTTCCTTCTGGTTCAGGGGCCTCCGAGTGCTGTTATTTTGGGGGGTGTTGTCCTCCATGTACCTTTTTCTTGTGGTGTAGTGGCCCCGAGTGCCTTTTCTTGTGGTTCACGGGCCTCCGAGTGCCTTATTTTGCATTGTAGCAGTGCGAAGAGCCTTTTTTGGTGCTGTAGGGGCCTCCGAGTGCTTTTTTTTCCAGTGTAGGGGCTTCCGAGTGGCTTTTTTTCTGGTGCAGGGGCCTCCGAGTGCCTTTTTTTGTATTGTAGCAGCCCCCAAGTGCCTTTTTTTGTGCTGTAGGGGCCTCCGAGTGCCTTTTTTCCCAGTGTAGGGGCAGCTGAGTGCCTTTTTTTGTGGTGTGGCCCTCCGAGTGCCTTTCTTTTGTGGTGTCGGGGCCTCTGAGTGAATATTTTTTTTTTGCAGTGCACTGGCCTCCAAGTGCCCTGTTTTTCAGTGCACTGGCCTCCGAGTGCCTTTTTTTGCGGTGTGGAGGCCTCCGAGTGGCTTTTTTTGCAGTGCAGGGGCTACTGAGTGCCTTTTTTTGCAGTGTAGTAGCCTCCAAGTGCCTTTTTCTGCAGTGCAGTAGCATCCAAGTGCCTTTTTTTTGCGGCAAAGGGCCTACTGAGTGCCTTTTCTTGCAGTGTAGGGGCCTCCAAGTGCCTTCTTTTGTGGTGCAGGGGCCTCCAAGTGCCTTTATTTCCGGTGTACAGGCCTGCAAGTGCCTCTTTTTCCAGTGCAGGAGCCTCCGAGTGCTTTTTTTTGTGGTGCAGGGCCCTCCGAGTGCCTTTTTTCGCGTTGTAGCAGCCCCCGAGTGCATGCTTTTGTGGTGTCGGGGCCTCCAAGTGCCTTTTTTTTGCGGTGCGGAGGCCTCAGGGTGCCTTTTTTTGCAGTGTAGTAGCCTCCAAGTGCCTTTTTTTGCAATGTAGGGGCGTCCGAGTGCCTTTTTTGGTGGTGCTGGGCCCTCCGAGTGCCTTGTTTCACATTGTAGCAGCCCCCGAGTGCCTTTTTTTGTGCTGTAGGAGCCACTGAGTGCCTTTTTTTGTGCTTCAGGGCCCTCCGAGTGCCTTGTTTCACATTGTAGCAGCTCCCAGGTGCCTTTTCTTGTGGTTCAGGGGCCTCCGAGTGCCTTTTCTTGTGGTTCAGGGGCCCCCGAGTGCCTTTTCTTGTGGTTCAGGGGCCTCTGAGTGCCTTTCCTTGTGGTTCAGGGGCCTCTGAGTGCCTTGTTTCACATTTTAGCAGCCCCCAAGTGCCTTTTTTTGTGCTGTAGGGGCCTCCGAGTGCCTTTTTTCCCAGTGTAGGGGCAGCTGAGTGCCTTTTTTTGTGGTGTGGCCCTCCGAGTGCCTTTCTTTTGTGGTGTAGGGGCCTCTGAGTGCATTTTTTTTTGCAGTGCACTGGCCTCCAAGTGCCCTGTTTTTCAGTGCACTGGCCTCCGAGTGCCTTTTTTTGTCCTGTAGGGGCTTCCAAGTGCCTTTTTTTTCCAGTGCAGGGGCTACTGAGTGCCTTTTTTTGCTGTGCGTCGGCCTCAGGGAGCATTTCTTTGCAGTGTAGTAGCCTCCAAGTGCCTTTTTTTGCAATGTGGGGCCACCAAGTGCCTTTCTTGGTGGTGTAGGGGCCTCTGAGTGCCTTCTTTTGTGGTGCAGGAGCCTCCAAGTGCCTTTTATTCTGGTGTACAGGCCTGCAAGTGCCTCTTTTTCCAGTGCAGGAGCCTCCGAGTGCCTTTTTTGGTGGTGCCGGGCCCTCCAAGTGCCTTGTTTCACATTGTAGCAGCCCCCGAGTGCCTTTCCTTCTAGTTCAGTGCCCTCCGAGTGCTGTTATTTTGGGGTGTGGTCCTCCATGTACATTTTTTTGCGGTGTAGTGGCCCCGAGAGCCTTTTCTTGTGGTGCTGGGGCCTCCGAATGCCTTTTTGCAGTGTAGTAGCCTCCAAGTGCCTTATTTTCTGATATAGGGGCCTCCAAGTGCCTTTTTTTGCGGTGTAGCGGCCTCCGAGTGCCGTTTCTTGTGGTGCACTGTTCTCTGGGTGCCTGTTTTTTGCAGTGCAGGGGCCTTCGAGTGCCTTTGTTTGAGGTGCACTGCTCTCTGAGTGCCTTTTTTTGCAGTGAAGAGGCATCTAAGTGCCTTTTTTTCCAGTCTAGCCTCCAAGTGCCTATTTCTGCGATGCAGGCTCCCAAAGTGCCTTTTTTCCAGTATAGTGTCCTCCGTGTGCATATTTTTTGCAGTGCATGGCCTCCTAGTGCCCTTTTTTCCCAGTGCTCATGCCTCCAAGTGCCTTTTTTCTGTTGTGGTCCTTCAACGTTCTGTGATATCACTTTACCCTCTGCCTGAAATGATATTGTCAGGCCCACCACTGCTGGATGAGATAGTCATGTCACTTCTGCCTCACGGCCTGGTAGGCCAGTCAGGCCCATCAGTCCTTGCTCTGCTTGTGAGGTTGCTTCTGCCTCTGTGCTTGATAGGCCAGTGGCAGGGCCATGCCTCCTGGCTGGGCTTGTGAGGATACTTGTGTCTGCATGCCAAAAAGGGCAGTGGCAGGCCCATGGTTGCTGGTTGTGTCTTATGATGTCACTTTGACCTGCATGCCATTGCATGCATGGGCATGCACTGCCACGCCCATGGCTGCTGGTCTGCTTGGGTGTTCCCTTCTTTCTCCGTGCTTGATGCACCATGGCAGGCCCAGAGCTGCTGGCTGTGCTTGTGAGGTCCCTTTGACCTCAGGGCCTGATGAGGCACTCAGAGCGCCATGAGTCCTGCTTGTGCTTCTGAGCTCACTTCTGCCTCAGTGCCTGATTGGCAAGTGGCGGGCCACTGGCTGCTTGCTGAGCTAGTGAGGTCATTTTTACCAGCAGCCCTAAACTTAGCGCTACGGGAGGTTCAGAATCCTCCGTGACAGCCTCTAGGACTATTGCCAGTGGAAATTCTTTTGGGGAGACCTTTAGCCACAGTGGGCAACTCAGGCTAAAAGCAACCGCTTGGGTGGAGATGAGCGAATTACACTTACAAAAGGTAGGGCAAAAGCTCAGTGGGCCCACTCAGTACCAGGTGGCGTGCAAGCACACGCTATCCAGCCTGGACATAAGGGGTTGGTACAGATAGTCACCTGAAAGTCCAAAGTGCAACCAAATCGCGGGAGGCCCCTACACTGTACTGTGGAGTTCTTATTTCACTGTTAAACTTCCAGGGAAAGAAAATTGGCTCCAATCAGTCAGATGTAAAGCGGCTGAGTGGACCGGAAGCTCTTGGAAGCACCACATGAGCTAAGCCGTCCGGGACATTAAATGTTACAAAGTGTGGCGTGTAACACTTGTGTTGTTAGTTGTTGTCGTGACCTTTGTGCTTGCACTGGAGTATTGTTTAACCGCCCTAGCAAAAAACCAAGCTGCAAGTAAAAATGTGTTGTAGCCAAAATCGAGGAGAAGCAATTTGGGAAGCAAATGAGGAATGCTCTTGTTCCTACTTGTATCAAATAGCGCATCCACAGAGTTGACAGCATGTTGCAGTGCCTACCACGTTGAAGGTGAGGCAAAAGCCCTGGAGGAGCATCCCATACGGATAGAAATGGGACCAAGACGTTACCCAAACTGAGAAGTCCAGTGTGTCACTAACTACAAATTGTAGTGACTCTGGCCTGGTGCCGGAGAGACGATTGCACTGAGAACTTCCGCCTTCCATTGCCCGGGTCCCGGCAGACCCCAGTGATGTGTTCTAACGACCGCTCTTGTAATGGGAGTGTAACTTGTAAGTCTACTCCATTATTTCTACCCTGCACTCTCAGGAGCGGGCTTTCAGCACTCTCTCCTGCTTTAACCACTTCCCCAATGCTCTCCATTTTACCTTTCCCTGCGGTCACTGCAGGAACAGCCCGACCATCTCCGCAGAGCTCCCACGCAGTTAAATCAACCGGAACACAAAAGTTACTGTTGAACCCTTTGTGGTCTCTAAAACTTGTAGCGTTACTCAGGCAAGAGAACATGTCTATGATTAAACCATCCTGTCTGCCATTTTTAAATATAGCTTACAGCGCATGGCTGGAATGGTTACGCAAGCAGACCTGAAGCGCCAAATGGCGAGAAAGAAAGGATGTCAGTGGTGTTACAGGGCCAGGATTAGGAGTTCTAAATAGCATCGATGCTGAGGCATTAGTGAATAAATAAGTGCCACAAACAGAGATGTGTCCAGATTAGACAAAGCAAAGCCATTACGATCATCTCTGTTACCTCTTGGACGTAATCAACGGTGCTCCTCTCAGATTTCTACCTCAGTGGGAGCTCAAAGAAGGAAAGCTCACCAGCTTCCTTAGTTGCATCAGGAGGAGCTCAAACTAATGTTTCTTTGGCGGTCCATTGTATCCAAGCCAAATGGACACAATCCGGACCAGTTGCAACAACTCGGGCAGGTGAGAAAGGGCTCCTACCCAGTGAAATTCGCAAAGCAGGACTCCTTCCAAAGGAGTTCAATATTAAGGAATCTTGGACTGCCACCATCTAGAGTTAATCAGAGTCAGGCCCGGGCAGCCCCATGACATTGCCTCCCGTGCCTCGCTTACACCACGTCCACTCACAGCTGCCTCCTAAGACTGCCCGCCTGCTCAGCTGCCTGTCTGAACAGCCCACGCTGACAGGCAAGAGCTGTTGCCAAGCAAGCTTGACCTGCATGTGTAGGGCAGCCCCATAGCACTTTCACAGCTGCCTTCCTCGCCGGTTGACACATACAGCAGGGCTATTCCCTCCGAACGCCTAGGAGTGCCACACTGCTCCAACGCCTCCACTGACAGTCAGGGCTCACAGGCGGGAGCTAGTCCCAGCCAAGCTTCCCCTGCATGCCTAAGGCAGTCCCACAACAGGATAATGGCTTGCCTTCCTTTCCTGTCGACATTAATAGAACTGCTATTCCCGCCTTCCTCCTAGCAATGCCACATTGCTCAAATGCCTGTCCAACGAGCAAGGGCTGCTGGGCATGCCAAGCTTGCCTCGGGCAGCCCACAAAATATTCCCTTGCTGTCTTCCTAGGTGCGCGCCTTTTGGCCATTTACACCACGGCTACTCACAAGCCTTATTCCCTAGAATGCCGGCCGGCTCCGACACTCGTCGTGGCAGAAGTGGATTCAGAGGGAGAACTCTGGGCGCTACAGGCTTGCCTCGGGCAGCCTCACAAAAAAATGCAGGTCTCGCTTTCCTTCCCTGTGGACATTACAGCAGGACTCTTCCCACCTCACTCCTGAGATAGGCACAGGTATCACATGCTTCTCCCACTTCGCAGCACTCACAGGGAAGAGTTCTTCAGTTCTGCGTCCACGTCTCGCCTTCTTTGCCTCTCGAACTTACAGCAGGCCTACTCCCACCTTACAGCTCAGAGTGCCACACTGCTCAAATGCTTTCTCTCCGCGTCAGTACGCACAAGCAAGAATTCTGGACACCAGCTGGAAAAGAGCTTCTGGCAGCTCCAGAAGACATACCATCGCACCATCCTCCCCAGTCAACAATTACACAAGGCTTTCTCCTAAGAATGCCAGCCTGCTCAGACGCCTGTCCAAAGAGCAGAAATGGGTTCAGAGGCGAATGTGCTGGCACGACAGGCTTGCTTCGGGCAGCCTCAGAAAAAATCCAGGTCTCGCTTTCCGTCCCTGTGGACACATACAGCAGGCCTCTTCCCACCTCACTCCTAGGCGTGCCACAAGTATCACCCGCCTCTCCCACTTTTCAGCACTCACAGGCAAGAGCTCTGGGCACACCAAACTGGCTTCCGGCAGTCTCGCAAAAAGCCCCCCTCTCGCCATCCTCCTTCATCGATAAGAAGACCAGGCCAACTCGAAGCTTCCTCCTAAGAATGCCAGAAGACTCAGATACAGCCAGGGCTCACAGGCAAGAGCTCTTCCCAAGCAAGCTGGCCCTTCATCCCTAAGGCCACTGCACAGCATGTTGGCGGGGGGGGGGGACTTCCTATCCTGGCCACACATACAGCGGGGTTTGCTTGCTCTGTGGTGAGGAGAGAAGAGGTAGGCAAAGTGCAAACCTGTTGTAGAGCCGCCTTAGATATGCAGATCAGGTCTGTGAGCTCTGGCTATTCGGAAAGGTGTCAGAGCAGTCTGGCACTCTCAGGAGGAAGTTGTGAGTACGCCTGGTGTAATTGTCAACGGGGAGGCTGGCGAGACGGGCTCATCTGATGGGGCGGTGCAAGACAAGCTTGTCGTGCCCAGATCTCATGCCTGTGCATTCTGACAGGTGGAGAGGCGTTTAAGCAGTGTAGACCAAATAGGCGTAAGGTGGAAAAGGCCTTGTGTTATCGTCGACAGGCGAATAAGGCGAGACTGGGAATTTTGGCGACAATGCCCGAAGAAAGCTGTCCTTGCCTTTGCTTTTCAGACAGGTGTCTGACTATTTTAGCATTCTTCAGAATAAGGTGCGAGCAGAAGTGGTGTGTCGACCAGGTCGATGTGGAGGGGTGGTAGTCATGGGCACGTTCCGCGGGGCTGCCTGAGGAAAGCTTGGCATGCCCAGAGCTCTTTCCTATGAAAGCTTGCTGGTCTCAGACCCCTGTCCCAGCAGCCAGGGCTCACAAGGCAAGAGCTCTTCCCAAGCACGCTTGACTTTCATCCCTAAGGCAGCCGCACAACACAACCAGGCGTGGCCGTCCTCTCCTGGCGGCACTTACAGAGGGACTTGCTTGCTCTGTGCTGGGAGAAGAGGCAGGCAAACAGCGAAACTGTTGGAGAGCTGGCTTAGATGTGCAGCTCGGGTCTGTGCGCTCTGGCTGTTCGGACAGGCAGATGAGCAGTCTGGCATTCTAAGGAGGAAGCTATGAGGACACCTGGTGTAATTGTCGATGGGGAGGATGGAGAGACGGGCTCGTGTTGTGGAGCGGCCAGAGACAAGCTTGTCATTTCCAGAGCGCTCGCCTGTGAGTACTGACGAGGAGAGAAGCGTTTGAGCAGTGTGGCACTCCTAGCAGTAAGGCGGGAATAGGCTGCTGCATGTGTTGACGGGCAAAGAAGGGGAGCCGGGAACATGTTGTTGGGCTGCCCTGAGCATGCGGAGCAAGCTTGCTGGGCAGCTCTCTTGCCTGTGAGCGCAGTCGACAGTTACACCAGGCTGACTCCTAAGAAAGTAAGCTTGCTGGGACGCCTGTCCGGAGAGCCGGCACTCATGGGCAAGAGCTCTGGACACAACAAGCTTGTCTCGGGACGGCCCATGGGCAAGGCTGATTCTCCATCCTCCCTCGTCGACAATTGCACCAGGCGTTCTCACAGCTGCCTCCTAAGAATGCCAGCCTGCTCAGCTGCCTGTCTGAACAGCCAGAGCTCACAGGCTTGAGTTGCATATCTAAGGCGGCTCTACAACAGTTTCGCACTTTGCCTACCTCCACACAGCGTAAGCAAGCCCCGCTGTAAGTGTCGCCAGGAGAGGAAAGGCCCCCCCGTGAACGGGCTGTGCGGCTGCCCTAGGGATAGAAGTCAAGTGTGCTTGGGAAGAGCTCTTGCCTGTGAACGCTGGCTGTTCGGGCAGGCGTCTGAGCATTTTGGCATTCATAGGAGGAAGCTTTGAGTTGGCCTGGTGTTATAATCGAGGGGCGGATGGCGAGAAAGGGGCGTTTCGCGAGGCTGCCGGAAGCACAACTGGCTTGCCCAGAGCTCTTGCCTCTGAACCCCTTCCAGATGGAAGCTTGTCCTGCCCAGAGGTCTGGCCTGTGAGCGCTGGCTGTTCGTACAGGCAGCAGAGCAGGCGGGCATTCTTTGGAGGAAGCTGTGAGTGGATGTGGTGTAAGTGTCCACGGGGAGGATGGCGAGATGGGCAGAGCTTCGAGAGACAAGCTTGTCGTGCCCAGAGCGCTTGACTGTGAGTACTGACAGGGGCGAGATACACGTTTGAGCAGAGTTGCACTCCCAGCAGTACGATGCAACTGCAGTGTCGACAGCGTCTGCGAGGCCTGGGTGTTCGGACAGTTGTCTGAGAAGTCTGGCATTCTTAGGAGGAGGCTTTGAATACGCCTGCTGTAAGTGTCGGCGGAGAGCCGGGTCATCTCGCAGGGCTGCCAGAGACAAGCTTGGCGTGCCCAGACCTCTTGCCCATGAGTGGCGGCTCTCTGGACAGGTGTCCGAGCAGGATGGCTTCCTTAGGAGTCAGCCTGGTGTAGTTGTCGACTGCACTCACAGGCAAGAGAGCTGCCCCACCAAGCTTGCACCTCATGCTTAGCCCAGTCCCACAACACGTTCCCGGCTCGCGTTCTTTGCCCGTCGACACATACAGCAGGCCTATTCCCGCCTTACTGCTAGGAATGCCACACTGCTCAAACACCTCTCTCCTCGCCAGTACACACAGGCAAGCGCTCTAGGCACGAAAAGGTTGTCTCTTGAAGCCCCCATCTCGCCCGTCGACAATTGCAACAGTGCACGCACAGCTTCTTCCTAAGTATGCCAGGCTGCTCTGATGCCTCTTGGACCAGCAGGAGTTCACAGGCAAGAGCTCTGGGCCCGGCCAGCTTGCTTCGAGCAGTCTCGCAAAAAGTTCCCCTTCTCGCCTTTCTCCTGTGTTGGCAATCTTCTCCTGTGTGGGCTATGCCCACCTTACTGCTAGGAGTTTCACATTGTTTAAACGTCTCTCCCTTGTCTTTTCCCACAGGCATGAGCTCTGGGCATGCCAAGCTTTTCTCGGGCAGCCCTACAAGACGAGTCCCTCTCGCCATCGATAATAAGACCAGGCATACTCAAAGCTTCCGCCTAAGAATGCCAGACGGTTGTCCGAACAACCAGAGCTCACGACGTTGCTCTGCTTCTCTCCAACAGGTTCGCAGTTTGCCTACCTCTTCTCTCCACACTTAGAACAAGCAAGCCCCGCTTTACGTGCTGCCAGCAGAGAACGGCCACTCGGGAACGTGCTGTGCGGTGGCCAGAGCCCAGGCTGTTCGGACAGGTGTCTGAGCAGTCTGGCATTCTTAGGAGGAAGCTCTGAGTATGCCTGGTGTAATGGCCGATGGGGAGGAAGGCGAGATGTGGACTTCCAGCGGGACTGCCAGAAAGAAGCTTGTTGTGTCCAGAGCGCTCGCCTGTGACTGCAGCCCTGTCCAGAGAGGCATCTGAGTAGGCTTGCTTTCTTAAGATTCTGCCTGCTGAAATTGTCGACTGCGCTCACAGGGAAGAGCACTGCCCCAGCAAGCTTGCTCCGCATGCTCAGGGCAGCCCAACAACACGTTCTCGGCTCCCTTCCTTTGCCTGTCGGCACGTACAGCAGGCCTATTCCACCTTACTGCTAGGAGTGCCACACTGCTCAAACGGCTCTCTCTCCTCGTCAGTACGCACAGGCAAGCGCTGCGGACATGACAAGCTTGTCTCTCGAAGCTCACAAGAAACCTCATCTCGCCCTCCTCCCCTTCGACAATTGCAACAGGCGTACTCACAACTTCCTCCTTAGAATGCCAGACTGCTCTGACACCTTTCCGAATAGCCAGAGCTGACAGCCCTGAGCTGCATATCTAAGGCGGCTCCACAACAGATGTATACGGGTTCGCGCTTTGCCTACCTCTTCTCGCCACAGTTAGAGCAGACAAGCCCCGCTGTAAGTGGCGCCAGGAGAGGAAGGCTACTTGTGAACGTGCTGTGCGGTGGCCTTAGGGATGCAGGGCCTGCTTGCTTGGGAAGAGCTCTTGCCTGTGAGCCTTGGCTGTATCTGAGTCTTCTGGCATTCTTAGGAGGAAGCTTTGAGCTGGCCTGGTCTTCTTATCGATGGAGGAGGATGGCGAGAGAGGGACTTTCAGCAAGGCTGTCGGAAGCCAGTTTGGTGTGACTCAAGAACTCTTGCCTGTGAGTGCTGAGAAGTGGGAGAGGCATGTGATACCTGTGCCTCTCCCAGGAGTGAGGTGGGAAGAGTCCAGCTGTAAGTGTCCACAGGGAAGGAAAGCGAGCCCTGGGTTTGTTATTTGTGAGGCTGCCCGAGGCAAGACTGTAGTGCCCAGAGCTCTCCCTCTGAATCCACTTCTGCCACGACGGGTGTCGGAGCCGGCCGGCATTCTCAGGAGTAAGGCTTGTGAGTAGCCATGGTGTAAAGGGCCAAAAGGCGCGCACCTAGGAAGAGAGCAAGGGAATATGTTGTGGGCTGCCAAAGGGAAGCTTGGCATGCCCAGAGCTATTACCTCTCTGCACTTGTCGTTCGCTCAGGCATCTGAGCACTCTGGCATTCATAGCAGAAAGCTGTCAGTATGCATGGTGTGTTTGTCGACGGGGACGAAGGTGAGATGGGTACCTCTTCCGGGGCTGCCTGAGGCAAGCGTGGCATGCCCAGCAGCCCTTGCTCGTTGGACAGGCATTTGGGCAATGTGGCATTGCTAAGAGGAAGGTGGGAGCCGACGTGCTTTTAATGTCGACAGGAGAAGGCAAGCCATTATCCTGTTGTGGGACTGCCTTAGGCATGCAGGGGAAGCTTGGCTGGGACTAACTCCTGCCTGTGAGCCCTGACTGTCAGTGGAGGCGCTGGAGCAGTGTGGCACGCCTAGGCGTTCGGGGGGAATAGCCCTGCTGTAAGTGTCAACCGGCGAGGAAGGCAGCTGTGAATGTGTTGTCAGGCTGCCCTAAGCATGCAGAGCAATCCTGGGGCGGGGGGAGTCCATCACTCTTGCCTGTGAGACCTGTCGACAATTACACCAGGCTTACGCTTTAGAAAGCTCACGGGCAAGAGCGCTGGGCACGACAAGCTTGTCTCTGGGAGCACAGCAAAATGAGCCCGTCTCGCCATCCTCCCATCGACAATTACACCAGGCGTACTCACAGCTTCTGCCTAAGAATGCCAGACTGCTCAGACGACTGTCCGAACAGCCAGAGCTCACAGGCAAAAGAGTTGCCCCAGCAAGCTTGCACTGCATGCTTAGGGCAGCTCCACAACACCTTCACGACTTGCCTTCTTCGCCTGCTGACAGTTACAGCGCGCCGGTTCCCAGCCTACTACTAGGAGTGGCACACTGCTCAGATGCCTTTCTCCCCTGTCATTGCTCACAGGCGAGCGTTCTTGGCACAACAAGCTTGTCTCTGGAAGTCACATTTCGCCATCCTCCCCCATCAACAATTACACCATGCTTACTCTTAAGAGGGCTCGGCTGCTCAGAGGCTTCTCCGGAGAGCCGGCACTCATAGGCAAGAGATCTGGGCAGGAGAAGATTGTCTCTGGCAGGGCCACAAAACGAGCTGGGCTCACCAACCTCCCCTGTCGACAGTTACACCAGGCGTACTCACAGCTTCTTCCTAAGCCCGACAGACTGCTCCGACGGCTGTCCGAACAGCCAGCATTCACAGGCTTGAGCTGCATATCTAAGGCAGCTCTACAACAGGTTCGCAGCTTGCCTACCTCTTCCCTCCACACTTAGAGCGAGCAAGCCCCTCTGTTTTGCCAGGCGAGGATGGCCACTCAGGAACATACTGTGCAGTGGCCTCAGGGATGAAGGCTCTTGCCTGTGAGCCCTGGCTGCTCGGACGCGCCACTGACTATTCTGGCATTCATTGGAGGAAGCGCTGAGTACGCCTGGTGTGATCAGCGACACAAGTGAACGGTGAGCTGCGCATATCTTGTGCGGCTGCCAGAAGCTCTTTTCCAACTTGTGTCCAGAATTCTTGCCTGTGAGGACTGACAGGAGAGAGAGGCGTTTGCGCAATGTGGCACTCCTCGGAGTAAGGCGTGAGTACGCATCCTTTAAGTGTGGACAGGAGAGGAAGGCAACTGTGAAGGTGTTGTGGGCCTGTTGTGGCTTAGCAGGTCTTGTGTGGTGGGGACGAGCTCTTGCTTTTGAGCCCTGCTTGCTCGCAAAGGCGTCTGAGCATTTTGGCATTCTTAGGACTAAGTTGGGAGTAGCCAGGGGGTAAAGGCCAAAAGGCCCTCACCTACAAAGAGAGCAGGGAATATGCTGTGGGCTGCCCGAGGCAAGCTTGGCATGCCCAGAGCTCTTGCCTAGCGGCCCTTGCTGTTCGGACAGGCGTCTGAGCAGCTGGGCATTCTTAGGAGGAAGCTGTGAGTACGCCTGCTGTAACTGTTGACGGGGGAGGAAGGCGAGATGGGTACCTCTTGTGGGGCTGCCCAAGGCTAGTTTCGCATACCCGCGCTCTTGCCTAGCAGCCCTTGCTCGTTGGACAGGCATTTGAGGAACGTGGCATTGCTAGGAGGAAGGCGGGAGTAGTGGTGCTATTAATGTCGACAGGAAAGGAAGGCAAGCCATTATCCTGTTGTGGGACTGCCTTAGGCATGCAGGGGAAGCTTGGCTGGGACTAGCTCCCGCCTGTGAGCCCTGACTGTCAGTGGAGGCGTTGGAGCAGTGTGGCACTCCTAGGCGTTCAGGGAGAATAGCCCTGCTGTAAGTGTCAACCGGCGAGGAAGGCAGCTGTGAAAGTGCTGTGGGGCTGCCCTACGCATGCAGGTCAAGCTTGCTTGGCAACAGCTCTTGCCGGTCAGCGTGGGCTGTTCAGACAGGCAGCTGAGCAGGCGGGCAGTCTTAGGAGGCAGCTGTGAGTGGACGTGGTGTAAGCGAGGCACGAGAGGCAATGTCATGGGGCTGCCCTAGCCTGACTCTGATTAACTCTAGATGGTGGCAGTCCAAGATTCCTTAATATTGAACTCCTTTGGAAGGAGTCCTGCTTTGCGAATTTCACTGGGTAGGAGCCCTTTCTCACCTGCCCGAGTTGTTGCAACTGGTCCGGATTGTGTCCATTTGGCTTGGATACAATGGACCGCCAAAGAAACATTAGTTTGAGCTCCTCCTGATGCAACTAAGGAAGCTGGTGAGCTTTCCTTCTTTGAGCTCCCACTGAGGTAGAAATCTGAGAGGAGCACCGTTGAGTACTTCCAAGAGGTAACAGAGATGATCGTAATGGCTTTGCTTTGTCTAATCTGGACACATCTCTGTTTGTGGCACTTGCTTATTCACTAATGCCTCAGCATCGATGCTATTTAGAACTCCTAATCCTGACCCTGTAACACCACTGACATCCTTTCTTTCTCGCCATTTGGCGCTTCAGGTCTGCTTGCGTAACCATTCCAGCCATGCGCTGTAAGCTATATTTAAAAATGGCAGACAGGATGGTTTAATCATAGACATGTTCTCTTGCCTGAGTAACGCTACAAGTTTTAGAGACCACAAAGGGTTCAACAGTAACTTTTGTGTTCCGGTTGATTTAACTGCGTGGGAGCTCTGCGGAGATGGTCGGGCTGTTCCTGCAGTGACCGCAGGGAAAGGTAAAATGGAGAAGCATTGGGGAAGTGGTTAAAGCAGGAGAGAGTGCTGAAAGCCCGCTCCTGAGAGTGCAGGGTAGAACTAATGGAGTAGACTTACAAGTTACACTCCCATTACAAGAGCGGTCATTAGAACACATCACCGGGGTCTGCCGGGACCCGGGCAATGGAAGGCGGAAGTTCTCAGTGCAATCGTCTCTCCGGCACCAGGCCAGAGTCACTACAATTTGTAGTTAGTGACACACTGGACTTCTCAGTTTGGGTAACGTCTTGGTCCCATTTCTATCCGTATGGGATGCTCCTCCAGGGCTTTTGCCTCACCTTCAACGTGGTAGGCACCGCAACATGCTGTCAACTCTGTGGATGCGCTATTTGATACAAGTAGGAACAAGAGCATTCCTCATTTGCTTCCCAAATTGCTTCTCCTCGATTTTGGCTACAACACATTTTTTACTTGCAGCTTGGTTTTTTGCTAGGGCGGTTAAACAATACTCCAGTGCAAGCACAAAGGTCACGACAACAACTAACAACACAAGTGTTACACGCCACACTTTGTAACATTTAATGTCCCGGACGGCTTAGCTCATGTGGTGCTTCCAAGAGCTTCCGGTCCACTCAGCCACTTTACATCTGACTAGAGCCAATTTTCTTTCCCTGGAAGTTTAACAGTGAAATAAGAACTCCACAGTACAGTGTAGGGGCCTCCCGCGATTTGGTTGCACTTCGGACTTTCAGGTGACTATCTGTACCAACCCCTTATGTCCAGGCTGGATAGCGTGTGCTTGCACGCCACCTGGTACTGAGTGGGCCCACTGAGCTTTTGCCCTACCTTTTGTAAGTGTAATTCGCTCATCTCCACCCAAGCGGTTGCTTTTAGCCTGAGTTGCCCACTGTGGCTAAAGGTCTCCCCAAAAGAATTTCCACTGGCAATAGTCCTAGAGGCTGTCACGGAGGATTCTGAACCTCCCGTAGCGCTAAGTTTAGGGCTGCTGGTAAAAATGACCTCACTAGCTCAGCAAGCAGCCAGTGGCCCGCCACTTGCCAATCAGGCACTGAGGCAGAAGTGAGCTCAGAAGCACAGGCAGGACTCATGGCGCTCTGAGTGCCTCATCAGGCCCTGAGGTCAAAGGGACCTCACAAGCACAGCCAGCAGCTCTGGGCCTGCCATGGCGCATCAAGCACGGAGAAAGAAGGGAACACCCAAGCAGACCAGCAACCATGGGCCTGCCACTGCCCTTTTTGGCATGGAGACACAAGTATCCTCACAAGCCCAGCCAGGAGGCATGGCCCTGCCACTGGCCTATCAAGCACAGAGGCAGAAGCAACCTCACAAGCAGAGCAAGGACTGATGGGCCTGACTGGCCTACCAGGCCGTGAGGCAGAAGTGACATGACTATCTCATCCAGCAGTGGTGGGCCTGACAATATCATTTCAGGCAGAGGGTAAAGTGATATCACAGAACGTTGAAGGACCATAACAGAAAAAAGGCACTTGGAGGCATGAGCACTGGGAAAAAAGGGCACTAGGAGGCCATGCACTGCAAAAAATATGAACATGGAGGACACTATACTGGAAAAAAAGGCACTTTGGGAGCCTGCATCGCAAAAATAGGCACTTGGAGGTGGCTAGACCGGAAAAAAGGCACTTAGATGCCCCTTCACCGCAAAAAAAGGCACTCAGACAGCAGTGCACCTCAAACAAAGGCACTCGGAGGCCCCTGCACTGCAAAAAAAAGGCACCCGGAGAACAGTGCACCACAAGAAAAGGCACTCGGAGGCCGCTACACTGCAAAAAAAGGCACTTGGAGGCCTTTACGCTGCAAAAAAAAAGCACGCAGAGGACCATGCACGGCAAAAAAAGGCACTCGGTGGCCACTACAGCACAATAAAAGGCACTCGGGGTCTGCTACAATGCAAAAAAAGGCACTCGGAGGGCTCTTCACCACAAAAAAAGGCACTTGGTGGCCTCTGAACCACAAGAGAAGGCACTCGGGGCCACTACACCGCAAAGAAAAAGGTACATGGAGGCTACTACCCCAAAATAACAGCACTCGGAGGCCCCTGAACCACAAGCAAAGGCACTCGGTGACACCTACAGCACAAAAAAAGGCACTCGGGGGCTGCTACAATGTGAAACAAGGCACTCGGAGGGTCCTGCACTGGAAAAAGAGGCACTCGGAGGGTCCTGCACTGGAAAAAGAGGCACTCGGAGGGTCCTGCACTGGAAAAAGAGGCACTTGCAGGCCTGTACACTGGAAAGAAAGGCACTCGGAGGGCCCTGCACCAGAAACAAAGGCACTCGGAGGCCTCCGCACTGGAAAAAAGGGCACTTGGAGGCCAGTGCACAACCTAAAAAGGCACTCGGAGGCTGCTACAATGCAAAATAAGGCACTCGGAGGCCCCTGAACCACAAGAAAAGGCACTCGGGGCCACTACACCGCAAAAAAAAGGTACATGGAGGACCACACCCCCCAAAAATAACAGCACTCGGAGGCCCCTGAACCAGAAGGAAAGGCACTCAGTGGCTCCTACAGCACACAGAAAGGCACTCGGGGGCTGCTACAGTGTGAAACAAGGGACTTGGAGGGCCTGGCACCACCAAAAAAGGCACTCGGAGGCTCCTGCACTGGAAAAAGAGGCACTTGGAGGCCTGTACACTGGAAAGAAAGGCACTCAGAGGCCCCTGCACTGGAAAAAAAGGCACTCGGAGGCCCCTGCACTGGAAAAAGAGGCACTTGCAGGCCTGTACACTGGAAAGAAAGGCACTCAGAGGCCTCTGCACTGGAAAAAGAGGCACTTGGAGGCCTGTACACTGGAAAGAAAGGCACTTGGAGGCCCCTGCACCACAAAAAAAAGGCACTCGGAAGCCCCTACATTGCAAAAAAAGGCACTTGGAGGCTACTACACTGCAAAAAAAGGCACCCTGAGGCCCCTGCACCGCAAAAAAGGGCACTCAGTGGCCCCGACACCACAAAAATGGCACTCGGGGGCTGCTACAACGCGAAAAAAGGCACTCGGAGGGTCCTGCACTGGAAAAAGAGGCACTTGCAGGCCTGTACACCGGAAATACAGGCACTTGGAGGCCCCTGCACCACAAAAGAAGGCACTTGGAGGCCCCTACGCTGCAAGAAAAGGCACTCGGAGGGCCCTTCGCCGCAAAAAAAGGCACTTGTAGGCTACTGCACTGCAGAAAAAGGCACTTGGAGGCTACTGCACTGCAGAAAAAGGCACTCAATAGCCCCTGCACCGCAAAAAAAGGCACTCAGAGGCCTCCACACTGCAAAAAAAGGCACTCGGAGGCCAGTGCACTGAAAAACAGGGCACTTGGAGGCCAGTGCACCGCAAAAAAAAATGCACTCAGAGGCCCCGACACCACAAAAGAAAGGCACTCCGAGGCCCCTACAGCACAAAAGAAAGGCATTCGGAGGCCCCTGCACCACAAGCAAAGGCACTCAGAGGCCCCTGCACCACAAGCAAAGGCACTCGGAGGCCCCTGCACTGTAAAAAAAGGCACTTGGAGGCTACTACACTGCAAAAAAATGCACCCTGAGGCCCCTGCACCGCAAAAAAAGGCACTCGGAAGCCCCTACATTGCAAAGAAAGGCACTTGCAGGCTACTACATTGCAAAAAAAATGCACCCTGAGGCCCCTGCACCGCAAAAAAAGGCACTCGGAAGCCCCGACACCACAAAAAAAGGCACTCGGGGGCTGCTACAATGTGAAACAAGGCACTCGGAGGGTCCTGCACTGGAAAAAGAGGCACTCGGAGGCTCCTGAACTGGAAAAAGAGGCACTTGCAGGCCTGTACACTGGAAAGAAAGGCACTCGGTGGCCCCGACAGCACAAAAAAAAGGCTCTTGAGGGCTGCTACAATGCGAAAACAGGCACTCGGATGCCCCTACACCGGAAAGAAAGGCACTCGGAGGGCCCTGCACCACAAACCAAGGCACTCAGAGGCCCCTGCACCACAAACAAAGGCACTCAGAGGCCCCTGCACTGTAAAAAAAGGCACTTGGAGGCTACTACACTGCAAAAAAATGCACCCTGAGGCCCCTGCACCGCAAAAAAGGCACTCGGAAGCCCCTACATTGCAAAGAAAGGCACTTGCAGGCTACTACACTGCAAAAAAAATGCACCCTGAGGCCCCTGCACCGCAAAAAAAGGCACTCGGTGGCCCCGACACCACAAAAAAAGGCACTCGGGGGCTGCTACAATGTGAAACAAGGCACTCGGAGGGTCCTGCACTGGAAAAAGAGGCACTCGGAGGCTCCTGCACTGGAAAAAGAGGCACTTGCAGGCCTGTACACCGGAAAAAAGGCACTTGGAGGGCCGCTACACCGCAGAGAAAGGCACTCGGAGGCACCTGCAACGGAAAAATATCCAGTCGGAGGCCCCTACACCACAAAAAAAGGCACTCGGCTGCCCCTACACTGGAAAAAAGGCACTCGGAGGCCCCTATAGCACAATAAAAGGCACTTGGGGGCTGCTACAATGCAAAAAAAGGCACTTGGAGGGCCCTGCACCAGAAACAAAGGCACTTGGAGGGCCCTGCACCACAAAAGAAGGCACTCGGAGGCCCCTGAATCACAAGAAAAGGCACTCGGGGCCACTACACCACAAGAAAAAGGTACATGGATGACCACACCCCCCAAAATAACAGCACTCGGAGGCCCCTGAACCAGAAGGAAAGGCACTCAGTGGCTCCTACAGCACAAAAAAAGGCACTCGGGGGCTGCTACAATGTGAAACAAGGCACTCGGAGGGCCCGGCACCACCAAAAAAGGCACTCGGAGGCTCCTGCACTGGAAAAAGAGGCACTTGCAGGCCTGTACACTGCAAATAAAGGCACTTGGAGGCCCCTGCACTGGAAAAAGAGGCACTTGCAGGCCTGTACACCGGAAATATAGGCACTTGGAGGCCCCTGCACCACAAAAGAAGGCACTTGGAGGCCCCTACGCTGTAAGAAAAGGCACTCGGAGGGCCCTTCGCCGCAAAAAAAGGCACTTGGAGGCCCCTACGCTGCAAGAAAAGGCTCTTGAGGGCTGCTACAATGTGAAACAAGGCACTCAGAGGCCCCTGAACCACAAGAAAAGGCACTCGGAGGCCCCTGAACCACAAGAAAAGGCACTCGGGGGCCCCTGAACCACAAGAAAAGGCACCTGGGAGCTGCTACAATGTGAAACAAGGCACTCGGAGGGCCCGGCACCACCAAAAAAGGCACTCAGACGCCCCCACATTGCAAAAAAAGGCACTTGGAGGCTACTACACTGCAAAATAATGCACCCTGAGGCCCCTATATTGCAAAAAAAGGCACTCGGAGGCCCCTGCACCACAAAAGAAGGCACTCGGAGGCTCCTGCACCACAAAAGAAGGCACTCGGAGGCTCCTGCACTGGAAAAAGAGGCACTTGCAGGCCTGTACACCGGAAATAAAGGCACTTGGAGGCCCCTGCACCACAAAAGAAGGCACTCAGAGGCCCCTACACCACCAAGAAATGCACCCTGAGGCCCATGCACCGCGAAGAAAGGCACTCAGTAGCCCCTGCACCGCAAAAAGAGGCACTCGGCTGCCCCTACACTGGAAACAAAAGGCACTCGGAGGCCCCTACAGCACAAAAAAAGGCACTCGGAGGCCAGTGCACTGAAAAACAGGGCACTTGGAGGCCAGTGCACCGCAAAAAAAAATGCACTCAGAGGCCCCGACACCACAAAAGAAAGGCACTCGGATGCCACACCACAAAAAAAGGCACTCAGCTGCCTCTACACTGGGAAAAAAGGCACTCGGAGGCCCCTACAGCACAAAAAAAGGCACTTGGGGGCTGCTACAATGCAAAAAAAGGCACTTGGAGGGCCCTGCACCAGAAACAAAGGCACTCGGAGGGCCCTGCACCACAAAAAAAAGGCACTCGGAAGCCCCTACATTGCAAAAAAAGGCACTTGGAGGCTACTACACTGCAAAAAAATGCACCCTGATGCCCCTGCACCGCAAAAAAGGGCACTTGGTGGCCCCGACACCACAAAAGAAGGCACTCAGGGGCTGCTACAATGCGAAAAGAAAGGCACTCGGAGGCTGCTACAATGTGAAACAAGGCACTCGGAGGGCCCTGCACCACAAAAAAAAGCACTCGGAGGCACCTGCACTGGAAAAAGAGGCACTTGCAGGCCTGTACACCGGAAATACAGGCACTTGGAGGCCCCTGCACCACAAAAGAAGGCACTTGGAGGCCCCTACACTGCAAAAAAAGGCACTCGGAGGGCCCTTCGCCACAAAAAAAGGCTCTTAGAGGCTACTGCACTGCAAAAAAAGGCACTTGGAGGCTACTGCACTGCAAATAAAGGCACTCAATAGCCCCTGCACCGCAAAAAAAGGCACTCGGAGGCCTCCACACCGCAAAAAAAGGCACTCGGAGGCCAGTGCACTGAAAAACAGGGCACTTGGAGGCCAGTGCACCGCAAAAAAAAATGCACTCAGAGGCCTCGACAGCACAAAAGAAAGGCACTCGGAGGCCTCGACAGCACAAAAAAAGGCACTCGGAGGCCCCTACAGCACCAGAAACAAAGGCACTCAGAGGCCCCTGCACCAGAAACAAAGGCACTCAGAGGCCCCTGCACTGCAAAAAAAGGCACTTGGAAGCCAGTGCACCACCTAAAAAGGCACTCGTGGCTGCTACAATGCAAAAAAAGGCACTTGGAGGCTACTACACTGCAAAAAAATGCACTCGGAGGCCCCTGCACCACAAAAAAAAATGCACTCGGAAGCCACTACATTGCAAAGAAAGGCACTTGGAGGCTACTACACTGCAAAAAAATGCACCCTGAGGCCCCTGCACCGCAAAAAAAGGCACTCGGTGGCCCCGACACCACAAAAAAAAGGCACTTGGAGGACCACACCACAAAAAAAGGCACTCGGCTGCCCCTATACTGGGAAAAAAGGCACTCGGAGGCCCCTACAGCACCAAAAAAGGCACTTCGCACTGCTACAATGCAAAATAAGGCACTCGGAGGCCCGTGAACCACAAGAAAAGGCACTTGGGGCCATTACACCACAAGAAAAAGGTACATGGAGGACCACACCCCCCAAAATAACAGCACTCGGAGGCCCGTTAACCAGAAGGAAAGGCACTCAGTGGCTCCTACAGCACATAAAAAGGCACTCGGGGGCTGCTACAATGTGAAACAAGGCACTCAGAGGGTCCGGCACCACCAAAAAAGGCACTCGGAGGCCCCTGCACTGGAAAAAGAGGCACTTGGAGGCCTGTACACTGGAAATAAAGGCACTTGGAGGCCCCTGCACTGGAAAAAGAGGCACTTGGAGGCCTGTACACTGGAAAGAAAGGCACTCAGAGGCCCCTGCACTGGAAAAAGAGGCACTTGGAGGCCTGTACACTGGAAAGAAAGGCACTTGGAGGCCCCTGCACCACAAAAAAAAGGCACTCGGAAGCCCCTACATTGCAAAAAAAGGCACTTGGAGGCTACTACACTGCAAAAAAAGGCACCCTGAGGCCCCTGCACCGCAAAAAAGGGCACTCGGTGGCCCCGACACCACAAAAATGGCACTCGGGGGCTGCTACAACGTGAAAAAAGGCACTCGGAGGGCCCTGCACCACAAAAATAGGCACTCGGAGGGTCCTGCACTGGAAAAAGAGGCACTTGCAGGCCTGTACACCGGAAATATAGGCACTTGGAGGCCCCTGCACCACAAAAGAAGGCACTTGGTGGCCCCTACGCTGCAAGAAAAGGCACTCGGAGGGCCCTTCGCCGCAAAAAAAGGGACTTGGAGGCCCCTACGCTGCAAGAAAAGGCACTCGGAGGGCCCTTCGCCGCAAAATAAAGGCACTTGGAGGCTACTGCACTGCAAAAAAAGGCACTCAGTAGCCCCTGCACCGCAAAAAAAGGCACTCAGAGGCCTCCACACTGCAAAAAAAGGCACTCGGAGGCCAGCGCACTGAAAAACAGGGCACTTGGAGGCCAGTGCACTGCAAAAAAAAATGCACTCAGCGGCCTCGACAGCACAAAAGAAAGGCACTCCGAGGCCCCTACAGCACAAAAGAAAGGCATTCGGAGGCCCCTGCACCACAAGCAAAGGCACTCAGAGGCCCCTGCACCACAAGCAAAGGCACTCAGAGGCCCCTGCACTGTAAAAAAAGGCACTTGGAGGCTACTACACTGCAAAAAAATGCACCCTGAGGCCCCTGCACCGCAAAAAAGGCACTCGGAAGCCCCTACATTGCAAAGAAAGGCACTTGCAGGCTACTACATTGCAAAAAAAATGCACCCTGAGGCCCCTGCACCGCAAAAAAAGGCACTCGGAAGCCCCGACACCACAAAAAAAGGCACTCGGGGGCTGCTACAATGTGAAACAAGGCACTCGGAGGGTCCTGCACTGGAAAAAGAGGCACTCGGAGGGTCCTGCACTGGAAAAAGAGGCACTTGCAGGCCTGTACACTGGAAAGAAAGGCACTCGGTGGCCCCTGCACCACAAACCAAGGCACTCGGAGGCTGCTACACGGTAGAGAAAGGCACTCGGAGGCCCCTGCACTGGAAAAAAAGGCACTTGGAGGCCAGTGCACCACAAAAAAGGCACTCGGAGGCTGCTACAATGCAAAAAAAGGCACTCGGAGGCCCCTACACTGGAATAAAAGACACTCGGAGGCCTGCGCACCACAAGAAAAGGCACTCGGAGGCCCCTGCACCAGAAACAAAGGCACTCGGAGGCCTCCGCACTGGAAAAAGGGGCACTTGGAGGCCAGTGCACCACCTAAAAAGGCACTCGGAGGCTGCTACAATGCAAAAAAAGGCACTTGGAGGCTGCTACAATGCAAAAAAGGGCCCCTACAGCACAAAAAAAGGCTCTTGGGGGCT
This sequence comes from Dromaius novaehollandiae, assembly GCF_036370855.1. Taxonomy (NCBI): domain Eukaryota; kingdom Metazoa; phylum Chordata; class Aves; order Casuariiformes; family Dromaiidae; genus Dromaius; species Dromaius novaehollandiae. Next base: position 1,807,810 of record NC_088105.1, read on the forward strand.
GCTACAATGCAAAAACAGGCACTCGGAGGCCCCTGCACCAGAAACAAAGGCACTCGGAGGGCCCTGCACCACAAAAGAAGGCACTCGGAGGCCCCTGCACTGTAAAAAAAGGCACTTGTAGGCCAGTGCACCACCTAAAAAGGCACTCGGAGGCCCCTACACTGGAATAAAAGGCACTCGGAGGCCAGCGCACCACAAGAAAAGGCACTCAGTGGCCCCTACAGCACAAAAAAAGGCTCTTGAGGGCTGCTACAATGTGAAACAAGGCACTCAGAGGCCCCTGAACCACAAGAAAAGGCACTCGGAGGCCCCTGAACCACAAGAAAAGGCACTCCGAGGCCCCTACAGCACAAAAGAAAGGCATTCGGAGGCCCTGCACCACAAGCAAAGGCACTCAGAGGCCCCTGCACTGTAAAAAAAGGCACTTGGAGGCTACTACACTGCAAAAAAATGCACCCTGAGGCCCCTGCACCGCAAAAAAGGCACTCGGAAGCCCCTACATTGCAAAGAAAGGCACTTGCAGGCTACTACACTGCAAAAAAAATGCACCCTGAGGCCCCTGCACCGCAAAAAAAGGCACTCGGAAGCCCCGACAACACAAAAAAAGGCACTCGGGGGCTGCTACAATGTGAAACAAGGCACTCGGAGGGTCCTGCACTGGAAAAAGAGGCACTCGGAGGCTCCTGCACTGGAAAAAGAGGCACTTGCAGGCCTGTACACCGGAAAAAAGGCACTTGGAGGGCCGCTACACCGCAGAGAAAGGCACTCGGAGGCACCTGCAACGGAAAAATATCCAGTCGGAGGCCCCTACACCACAAAAAAAGGCACTCGGCTGCCCCTACACTGGAAAAAAGGCACTCGGAGGCCCCTATAGCACAATAAAAGGCACTTGGGGGCTGCTACAATGCAAAAAAAGGCACTTGGAGGGCCCTGCACCAGAAACAAAGGCACTTGGAGGGCCCTGCACCACAAAAGAAGGCACTCGGAGGCCCCTGAACCACAAGAAAAGGCACTCGGGGCCACTACACCACAAGAAAAAGGTACATGGATGACCACACCCCCCAAAATAACAGCACTCGGAGGCCCCTGAACCAGAAGGAAAGGCACTCAGTGGCTCCTACAGCACAAAAAAAGGCACTCGGGGGCTGCTACAATGTGAAACAAGGCACTCGGAGGGCCCGGCACCACCAAAAAAGGCACTCGGAGGCTCCTGCACTGGAAAAAGAGGAACTTGCAGGCCTGTACACTGGAAATAAAGGCACTTGGAGGCCCCTGCACTGGAAAAAGAGGCACTTGCAGGCCTGTACACCGGAAATATAGGCACTTGGAGGCCCCTGCACCACAAAAGAAGGCACTTGGAGGCCCCTACGCTGTAAGAAAAGGCACTCGGAGGGCCCTTCGCCGCAAAAAAAGGCACTTGGAGGCCCCTACGCTGCAAGAAAAGGCTCTTGAGGGCTGCTACAATGTGAAACAAGGCACTCGGAGGGTCCTGCACTGGAAAAAGAGGCACTCGGAGGGTCCTGCACTGGAAAAAGAGGCACTTGCAGGCCTGTACACTGGAAAGAAAGGCACTCGGTGGCCCCGACAGCACAAAAAAAGGCTCTTGGAGGCTGCTACAATGCGAAAACAGGCACTTGGATGCACCTACACCGGAAAGAAAGGCACTCGGAGGGCCCTGCACCACAAACCAAGGCACTCGGAGGCAGCTACACGGTAGAGAAAGGCACTCGGAGGCCCCTGCACTGGAAAAAAAGGCACTTGGAGGCCAGTGCACCACAAAAAAGGCACTCGGAGGCTGCTACAATGCAAAAAAAGGCACTCGGAGGCCCCTACACTGGAATAAAAGACACTCGGAGGCCTGCGCACCACAAGAAAAGGCACTCGGAGGCCCCTGCACCAGAAACAAAGGCACTCGGAGGCCTCCGCACTGGAAAAAGGGGCACTTGGAGGCCAGTGCACCACCTAAAAAGGCACTCGGAGGCTGCTACAATGCAAAAAAAGGCACTTGGAGGCTGCTACAATGCAAAAAAGGGCCCCTACAGCACAAAAAAAGGCTCTTGGGGGCTGCTACAATGTAAAAACAGGCACTCGGAGACCCCTGCACCAGAAACAAAGGCACTCGGAGGGCCCTGCACCACAAACAAAGGCACTCAGAGGCCCCTGCACCACAAACAAAGGCACTCAGAGGCCCCTGCACTGTAAAAAAAGGCACTTGTAGGCCAGTGCACCACCTAAAAAGGCACTCGGAGGCCCCTACACTGGAATAAAAGGCACTCGGAGGCCAGCGCACCACAAGAAAAGGCACTCAGTGGCCCCTACAGCACAAAAAAAGGCTCTTGAGGGCTGCTACAATGTGAAACAAGGCACTCAGAGGCCCCTGAACCACAAGAAAAGGCACTCGGGGGCCCCTACAGCACAAAAAAAGGCTCTTGAGGGCTGCTACAATGTGAAACAAGGCACTCGGAGGCCCCTGAACCACAAGAAAAGGCACTCGGAGGCCCCTGAACCACAAGAAAAGGCACTCGGAGGCCCCTACAGCACAAGAAAAGGCACCTGGGAGCTGCTACAATGTGAAACAAGGCACTCGGAGGGCCCGGCACCACCAAAAAAGGCACTCGGACGCCCCCACATTGCAAAAAAAGGCACTTGGAGGCTACTACACTGCAAAATAATGCACCCTGAGGCCCCTATATTGCAAAAAAAGGCACTCGGAGGCCCCTGCACCACAAAAGAAGGCACTCGGAGGCTCCTGCACCACAAAAGAAGGCACTCGGAGGCTCCTGCACTGGAAAAAGAGGCACTTGCAGGCCTGTACACCGGAAATAAAGGCACTTGGAGGCCCCTGCACCACAAAAGAAGGCACTCAGAGGCCCCTACACCACCAAGAAATGCACCCTGAGGCCCATGCACCGCGAAGAAAGGCACTCAGTAGCCCCTGCACCGCAAAAAGAGGCACTCGGCTGCCCCTACACTGGAAAAAAAAGGCACTCAGAGGCCCCTACAGCACAAAAAAAGGCACTCGGAGGCCAGTGCACTGAAAAACAGGGCACTTGGAGGCCAGTGCACCGCAAAAAAAAATGCACTCAGAGGCCCCTACACCACAAAAGAAAGGCACTCGGATGCCACACCACAAAAAAAGGCACTCAGCTGCCCCTACACTGGGAAAAAAGGCACTCGGAGGCCCCTACAGCACAAAAAAAGGCACTTGGGGGCTGCTACAATGCAAAAAAAGGCACTTGGAGGGCCCTGCACCAGAAACAAAGGCACTCGGAGGGCCCTGCACCACAAAAAAAAGGCACTCGGAAGCCCCTACATTGCAAAAAAAGGCACTTGGAGGCTACTACACTGCAAAAAAATGCACCCTGAGGCCCCTGCACCGCAAAAAAGGGACTTGGAGGGCCCGACACCACAAAAGAAGGCACTCAGGGGCTGCTACAATGCGAAAAGAAAGGCACTCGGAGGCTGCTACAATGTGAAACAAGGCACTCGGAGGGCCCTGCACCACAAAAAAAGGCACTCGGAGGCACCTGCACAGGAAAAAGAGGCACTTGCAGGCCTGTACACCGGAAATAAAGGCACTTGGAGGCCCCTGCACCACAAAAGAAGGCACTTGGAGGCCCCTACACTGCAAAAAAAGGCACTCGGAGGGCCCTTCGCCACAAAAAAAGGCTCTTAGAGGCTACTGCACTGCAAAAAAAGGCACTCGGAGGCTACTGCACTGCAAATAAAGGCACTCAATAGCCCCTGCACCGCAAAAAAAGGCACTCGGAGGCCTGTACACCGCAAAACAAGGCACTCAGAGGCCAGTGCACTGAAAAACAGGGCACTTGGAGGCCAGTGCACCGCAAAAAAAAATGCACTCAGAAGCCTCGACAGCACAAAAGAAAGGCACTCCGAGGCCCCTACAGCACAAAAGAAAGGCACTCGGAGGCCTCGACAGCACAAAAAAAGGCACTCGGAGGCCCCTACAGCACCAGAAACAAAGGCACTCAGAGGCCCCTGCACCAGAAACAAAGGCACTCAGAGGCCCCTGCACTGCAAAAAAAGGCACTTGGAAGCCAGTGCACCACCTAAAAAGGCACTCGTGGCTGCTACAATGCAAAAAAAGGCACTTGGAGGCTACTACACTGCAAAAAAATGCACTCGGAGGCCCCGGCACCACAAAAAAAGGCACTCGGAAGCCACTACACTGCAAAGAAAGGCACTTGGAGGCTACTACATTGCAAAAAAATGCACCCTGAGGCCCCTGCACCGCAGAAAAAGGCACTCGGTGGCCCCGACACCACAAAAAAAGGCACTTGGAGGACCACACCACAAAAAAAGGCACTCGGCTGCCCCTATACTGGGAAAAAAGGCACTCGGAGGCCCCTACAGCACAAAAAAAGGCACTTGGTGGCTGCTACAATGCAGAAGAAGGCACTCAGAGGCCCCTGCACCACAAAAAGGGACACTCGGAAGCCCCTACACGACAAAAGAAGGCACTCGGGGGCTGCTACAATGTGAAACAAGTCACGCGGGTGGCCCTGCACCACCTAAAAAGGCACTCGGAGGCTCCTGCACTGGAAAAAAGAGGCACTTGGAGGCCTCTACACTGGAAAGAAAGGCACTCGGCTGCCCCTGCACTGGAAAAAGAGGCACTTGGAGGCCTGTACACTGGAAATAAAGGCACTTGGAGGGACCTGCACCACCAAGAAAGGCACTCGGTAGCCCCTACATTGCAAAAAAAGGCACTCGGAGGCTACTACACGGCAAAAAAAGGCACCCTGAGGCCCCTGCACCGCAAAAAAAGGCACTCGGAGGCCCCGACACCACAAAAAAAGGCACTCGGGGGCTGCTACAATGTGAAAACAGGCACTCCGGTGCCCCTACACCGGAAAGAAGGGCACTCAGAGGGCCCTGCAGCACAAAAAAAGGCACTCAGCTGCCCTTACAGTGGAAAAACAGGCACTTGGAGGCCTCTACACCCCAGAAAAAGGCACTCAGTGGCCCCTACACTGCAAAAAAAGGCACTCGGCGGCTGCTACAATGTGAAACAAGGCACTCGGAGGGCCCGGCACCACCAAAAGAGGCACTCGGAGGCTCCTGCACTGGAAAAAGAGGCACTTGCAGGCCTATACACCAGAAAAAAAGGCACTCGGCTGCCCCTACACTGGAAAAAAAAGGCACTCGGAGGCCCCTATAGCACAATAAAAGGCACTTGGGGGCTGCTACAATGCAAAAAAAGGCACTTGGAGGGCCCTGCACCACAAAAGAAGGCACTCGGAGGCCCCTGAACCACAAGAAAAGGCACTCGGGGCCACTACACCGCAAAAAAAAGGTACATGGAGGACCACACCCCCCAAAATAACAGCACTCGGAGGCCCCTGAACCAGAAGGAAAGGCACTCAGTGGCTCCTACAGCACAAAAAAAGGCACTCGGGGGCTGCTACAATGTGAAACAAGGCACTCAGAGGGTCCGGCACCACCAAAAAAGGCACTCGGAGGCCCCTGCACTGGAAAAAGAGGCACTTGGAGGCCTGTACACTGGAAAGAAAGGCACTCAGAGGCCCCTGCACTGGAAAAAGAGGCACTTGGAGGCCTGTACACTGGAAAGAAAGGCACTTGGAGGCCCCTGCACCACAAAAAAAAGGCACTCGGAAGCCCCTACATTGCAAAAAAAGGCACTTCGAGGGCCCTGCACCACAAAAAAATGCACCCTGAGGCCCCTGCACCGCAAAAAAGGGCACTTGGAGGCCCCGACACCACAAAAATGGCACTCGGGGGCTGCTACAACGCGAAAAAAGGCACTCAGAGGGCCCTGCACCACAAAAGAAAGCACTCGGAGGCTCCTGCACTAGAAAAAGAGGCACTTGCAGGCCTGTACACCGGAAATACAGGCACTTGGAGGCCCCTGCACCACAAAAGAAGGCACTTGGAGGCCCCTACGCTGCAAGAAAAGGCACTCGGAGGGCCCTTCGCCGCAAAAAAAGGCACTCAGAGGCCTCCACACTGCAAAAAAAGGCACTGGGAGGCCAGTGCACTGAAAAACAGGGCACTTGGAGGCCAGTGCACCGCAAAAAAAAATGCACTCAGAGGCCCCTACACCACAGAAGAAAGGCACTTGGAGGACCACACCACAAAAGAAAGGCACTCGGCTGCCCCTACACTGGGAAAAAAGGCACTCGGAGGCCCCTACAGCACAAAAAAAGGCACTTGGTGGCTGCTACAATGCAAAAAAAGGCACTCCGGTGCCCCTACTCTGGAAAGAAAGGCACTCAGAGGGCCCTGCAGCACAAAAAAAGGCACTCAGCTGCCCTTACAGTGGAAAAACAGGCACTTGGAGGACTCTATACCCCAGAAAAAGGCACTCAGTGGCCCCCACACTGCAAAAAAAGGCACTCGGGGGCTGCTACAATGTGAAACAAGGCACTCGGAGGGCCCGGCACCACCAAAAAAGGCACTCGGAGGCTCCTGCACTGGAAAAGAGGCACTTGCAGGCCTGTACACCGCAAAAAAAGGCACTCGGAGGCCGCTACACCGCAGAGAAAGGCACTCGGAGGCACCTGCAATGGAAAAATATGCACTCGGAGGCCCCTACACCACAAAAAAAGGCACTCGGCTGCCCCTACACTGGAAAAAAAGGCACTCGGAGGCCCCTACAGCACAAAAAAAGGCACTTGGGGGCTGCTACAATGCAAAAAAAGGCACTCGGAGGGCCCTGCACCAGAAACAAAGGCACTTGGAGGGCCCTGCACCAGAAACAAAGGCACTTGGAGGGCCCTGCATCACAAAAGAAGGCACTCGGGGGCTGCTAAAACGCGAAAAAAGGCACTCGGAGGGCCCTGCACCACAAAAAAAAGCACTCGGAGGCTCCTGCACAGGAAAAAGAGGCACTTGCAGGCCTGTACACCGGAAATAAAGGCACTTGGAGGCCCCTGCACCACAAAAGAAGGCACTTGGAGGCCCCTACGCTGCAAGAAAAGGCACTCGGAGGGCCCTTTGCCGCAAAAGAAAGGCACTTGGAGGCTACTGCACTGCAGAAAAAGGCACTGGGAGGCTACTACACTGCAAAAAAAGGCACTCAGTAGCCCCTGCACTGCAAAAAAAGGCACTCGGAGGCCCCTACAGCACAAAAAAAGGCACTCGGAGGCCAGTGCACTGAAAAACAGGGCACTTGGAGGCCAGTGCACTGCAAAAAAAAATGCACTCAGAGGCCCCTACACCACAAAAGAAAGGCACTCGGAGGGCCACACCACAAAAAAAGGCACTCAGCTGCCCCTACACTGGGAAAAAAGGCACTCGGAGGCCCCTACAGCACAAAAAAAGGCACTTGGGGGCTGCTACAATGCAAAAACAGGCACTCGGAGGCCCCTGCACCAGAAACAAAGGCACTCGGCTGCCCCTACACTGGAAAAAAAGGCACTTGGAGGCCCCTACAGCACAAGAAAAGGGACTTCGTACTGTAAAAAAATGCAAAATAAGGCACTCGGAGGCCCCTGAACCACAAGAAAAGGCACTCGGGGCCACTACGCCACAAGAAAAAGGTACATGGAGGACCACACCCCCCAAAATAACAGCACTCGGAGGCCCCTGAACCAGAAGGAAAGGCACTCAGTGGCTCCTACAGCACAAAAAAAGGCACTCGGGGGCTGCTACAATGTGAAACAAGGCACTCGGAGGGCCCGGCACCACCAAAAAAGGCACTCGGAGGCTCCTGCACTGGAAAAAGAGGCACTTGCAGGCCTGTACACTGCAAATAAAGGCACTCGGAGGGCCCTGCACCACCAAGAAAGGCACTCGGTAGCCCCTACATTGCAAAAAAAGGCACTCGGAGGCTACTACACTGCAAAAAAATGCACCCTGAGGCCCCTGCACCGCAAAAAAAGGCACTCGGTGGCCCCGACACCACAAAAGAAGGCACTCGGGGGCTGCTACAATGCGAAAACAGGCACTCCGGTGCCCCTACACCGGAAAGAAAGGCACTCAGAGGGCCCTGCAGCACAAAAAAAGGCACTCAGCTGCCCTTACAGTGGAAAAACAGGCACTTGGAGGCCTCTACACCCCAGAAAAAGGCACTCAGTGGCCCCCACACCTCAAAAAAAGGCACTCGGCGGCTGCTACAATGTGAAACAAGGCACTCGGAGGCTCCTGCACTGGAAAAAAAGGCACTCGGAGGCTCCTGCACTGGAAAAAGAGGCACTTGCAGGCCTATACACCGGAAAAAAAGGCACTCGGCTGCCCCTACACTGGAAAAAAAAGGCACTCGGAGGCCCCTATAGCACAATAAAAGGCACTTGGGGGCTGCTACAATGCAAAAAAAGGCACTTGGAGGGCCCTGCACCACAAAAGAAGGCACTCGGAGGCCCCTGAACCACAAGAAAAGGCACTCGGGGCCACTACACCACAAAAAAAAGGTACATGGAGGACCACACCCCCCAAAATAACAGCACTCGGAGGCCCCTGAACCAGAAGGAAAGGCACTCAGTGGCTCCTACAGCACAAAAAAAGGCACTCGGGGGCTGCTACAGTGTGAAACAAGGGACTTGGAGGGCCCGGCACCACCAAAAAAGGCACTCGGAGGCTCCTGCACTGGAAAAAGAGGCACTTGCAGGCCTGTACACTGGAAATAAAGGCACTTGGAGGACCCTGCACCACCAAAAAAGGCACCCTGAGGCCCCTATATTGCAAAAAAAGGCACTTGGAGGCCCCTGCACCACAAAAGAAGGCACTCGGAGGCTCCTGCACCACAAAAGAAGGCACTTGGAGGCTCCTGCACGGGGAAAAGAGGCACTTGCAGGCCTGTACACCGGAAATAAAGGCACTTGGAGGCCCCTGCACCACAAAAGAAGGCACTCAGAGGCCCCTACACCACCAAGAAATGCACCCTGAGGCCCATGCACCGCGAAGAAAGGCACTCAGTAGCCCCTGCACCGCAAAAAGAGGCACTCGGCTGCCCCTACACTGGAAAAAAAAGGCACTCAGAGGCCCCTACAGCACAAAAAAAGGCACTCGGAGGCCAGTGCACTGAAAAACAGGGCACTTGGAGGCCAGTGCACCGCAAAAAAAAATGCACTCAGAGGCCCCTACACCACAAAAGAAAGGCACTCGGATGCCACACCACAAAAAAAGGCACTCAGCTGCCCCTACACTGGGAAAAAAGGCACTCGGAGGCCCCTACAGCACAAAAAAAGGCACTTGGGGGCTGCTACAATGCAAAAAAAGGCACTTGGAGGCTACTACACTGCAAAAAAATGCACCCTGAGGCCCCTGCACCGCAAAAAAGGGACTTGGAGGGCCCGACACCACAAAAGAAGGCACTCAGGGGCTGCTACAATGCGAAAAGAAAGGCACTCGGAGGCTGCTACAATGTGAAACAAGGCACTTGGAGGGCCCTGCACCACAAAAAAAGGCACTCGGAGGCACCTGCACTGGAAAAAGAGGCACTTGCAGGCCTGTACACCGGAAATAAAGGCACTTGGAGGCCCCTGCACCACAAAAGAAGGCACTTGGAGGCCCCTACACTGCAAAAAAAGGCACTCGGAGGGCCCTTCGCCACAAAAAAAGGCTCTTAGAGGCTACTGCACTGCAAAAAAAGGCACTCGGAGGCTACTGCACTGCAAATAAAGGCACTCAATAGCCCCTGCACCGCAAAAAAAGGCACTCGGAGGCCTGTACACCGCAAAAAAAGGCACTCGGAGGCCAGTGCACTGAAAAACAGGGCACTTGGAGGCCAGTGCACCGCAAAAAAAAATGCACTCAGAGGCCTCGACAGCACAAAAGAAAGGCACTCGGAGGCCCCTACAGCACCAAAGAAAGGCACTCGGAGGCCTCGACAGCACAAAAAAAGGCACTCGGAGGCCCCTACAGCACCAGAAACAAAGGCACTCAGAGGCCCCTGCACCAGAAACAAAGGCACTCAGAGGCCCCTGCACTGCAAAAAAAGGCACTTGGAAGCCAGTGCACCACCTAAAAAGGCACTCGTGGCTGCTACAATGCAAAAAAAGGCACTTGGAGGCTACTACACTGCAAAAAAATGCACTCGGAGGCCCCTGCACCACAAAAAAAGGCACTCGGAAGCCACTACACTGCAAAGAAAGGCACTTGGAGGCTACTACATTGCAAAAAAATGCACCCTGAGGCCCCTGCACCGCAGAAAAAGGCACTCGGTGGCCCCGACACCACAAAAAAAGGCACTTGGAGGACCACACCACAAAAAAAGGCACTCGGCTGCCCCTATACTGGGAAAAAAGGCACTCGGAGGCCCCTACAGCACAAAAAAAGGCACTTGGTGGCTGCTACAATGCAGAAGAAGGCACTCAGAGGCCCCTGCACCACAAAAAGGGACACTCGGAAGCCCCTACACGACAAAAGAAGGCACTCGGGGGCTGCTACAATGTGAAACAAGTCACGCGGGTGGCCCTGCACCACCTAAAAAGGCACTCGGAGGCTCCTGCACTGGAAAAAAGAGGCACTTGGAGGCCTCTACACTGGAAAGAAAGGCACTCGGCTGCCCCTGCACTGGAAAAAGAGGCACTTGGAGGCCTGTACACTGGAAATAAAGGCACTTGGAGGGACCTGCACCACCAAGAAAGGCACTCGGTAGCCCCTACATTGCAAAAAAAGGCACTCGGAGGCTACTACACGGCAAAAAAAGGCACCCTGAGGCCCCTGCACCGCAAAAAAAGGCACTCGGAGGCCCCGACACCACAAAAAAAGGCACTCGGGGGCTGCTACAATGTGAAAACAGGCACTCCGGTGCCCCTACACCAGAAAGAAAGGCACTCAGAGGGCCCTGCAGCACAAAAAAAGGCACTCAGCTGCCCTTACAGTGGAAAAACAGGCACTTGGAGGCCTCTACACCCCAGAAAAAGGCACTCAGTGGCCCCCACACCTCAAAAAAAGGCACTCGGGGGCTGCTACAATGTGAAACAAGGCACTCGGAGGGCCCGGCACCACCAAAAGAGGCACTCGGAGGCTCCTGCACTGGAAAAAGAGGCACTTGCAGGCCTATACACCAGAAAAAAAGGCACTCGGCTGCCCCTACACTGGAAAAAAAAGGCACTCGGAGGCCCCTATAGCACAATAAAAGGCACTTGGGGGCTGCTACAATGCAAAAAAAGGCACTTGGAGGGCCCTGCACCACAAAAGAAGGCACTCGGAGGCCCCTGAACCACAAGAAAAGGCACTCGGGGCCACTACACCGCAAAAAAAAGGTACATGGAGGACCACACCCCCCAAAATAACAGCACTCGGAGGCCCCTGAACCAGAAGGAAAGGCACTCAGTGGCTCCTACAGCACAAAATAAGGCACTCGGGGGCTGCTACAATGTGAAACAAGGCACTCGGAGGGCCCGGCACCACCAAAAAAGGCACTCGGAGGCCCCTGCACTGGAAAAAGAGGCACTTGGAGGCCTGTACACTGGAAAGAAAGGCACTCAGAGGCCCCTGCACTGGAAAAAGAGGCACTTGGAGGCCTGTACACTGGAAAGAAAGGCACTTGGAGGCCCCTGCACCACAAAAAAAAGGCACTCGGAAGCCCCTACATTGCAAAAAAAGGCACTTCGAGGGCCCTGCACCACAAAAAAATGCACCCTGAGGCCCCTGCACCGCAAAAAAGGGCACTTGGAGGCCCCGACACCACAAAAATGGCACTCGGGGGCTGCTACAACGCGAAAAAAGGCACTCAGAGGGCCCTGCACCACAAAAGAAAGCACTCGGAGGCTCCTGCACTAGAAAAAGAGGCACTTGCAGGCCTGTACACCGGAAATACAGGCACTTGGAGGCCCCTGCACCACAAAAGAAGGCACTTGGAGGCCCCTACGCTGCAAGAAAAGGCACTCGGAGGGCCCTTCGCCGCAAAAAAAGGCACTCAGAGGCCTCCACACTGCAAAAAAAGGCACTGGGAGGCCAGTGCACTGAAAAACAGGGCACTTGGAGGCCAGTGCACCGCAAAAAAAAATGCACTCAGAGGCCCCTACACCACAGAAGAAAGGCACTTGGAGGACCACACCACAAAAGAAAGGCACTCGGCTGCCCCTACACTGGGAAAAAAGGCACTCGGAGGCCCCTACAGCACAAAAAAAGGCACTTGGTGGCTGCTACAATGCAAAAAAAGGCACTCCGGTGCCCCTACTCTGGAAAGAAAGGCACTCAGAGGGCCCTGCAGCACAAAAAAAGGCACTCAGCTGCCCTTACAGTGGAAAAACAGGCACTTGGAGGACTCTATACCCCAGAAAAAGGCACTCAGTGGCCCCCACACTGCAAAAAAAGGCACTCGGGGGCTGCTACAATGTGAAACAAGGCACTCGGAGGGCCCGGCACCACCAAAAGAGGCACTCGGAGGCTCCTGCACTGGAAAAGAGGCACTTGCAGGCCTGTACACCGCAAAAAAAGGCACTCGGAGGCCCCTACACCACAGAAGAAAGGCACTCGGAGGCACCTGCAATGGAAAAATATGCACTCGGAGGCCCCTACAGCACAAAAAAAGGCACTTGGGGGCTGCTACAATGCAAAAAAAGGCACTTGGAGGGCCCTGCACCAGAAACAAAGGCACTTGGAGGGCCCTGCACCAGAAACAAAGGCACTTGGAGGGCCCTGCACCACAAAAGAAGGCACTCGGGGGCTGCTAAAACGCGAAAAAAGGCACTCGGAGGGCCCTGCACCACAAAAAAAAGCACTCGGAGGCTCCTGCACCGGAAAAAGAGGCACTTGCAGGCCTGTACACCGGAAATAAAGGCACTTGGAGGCCCCTGCACCACAAAAGAAGGCACTTGGAGGCCCCTACGCTGCAAGAAAAGGCACTCGGAGGGCCCTTTGCCGCAAAAGAAAGGCACTTGGAGGCTACTGCACTGCAGAAAAAGGCACTGGGAGGCTACTACACTGCAAAAAAAGGCACTCAGTAGCCCCTGCACTGCAAAAAAAGGCACTCGGAGGCCCCTACAGCACAAAAAAAGGCACTCGGAGGCCAGTGCACTGAAAAACAGGGCACTTGGAGGCCAGTGCACTGCAAAAAAAAATGCACTCAGAGGCCCCTACACCACAAAAGAAAGGCACTCGGAGGGCCACACCACAAAAAAAGGCACTCAGCTGCCCCTACACTGGGAAAAAAGGCACTCGGAGGCCCCTACAGCACAAAAAAAGGCACTTGGGGGCTGCTACAATGCAAAAACAGGCACTCGGAGGCCCCTGCACCAGAAACAAAGGCACTCGGCTGCCCCTACACTGGAAAAAAAGGCACTTGGAGGCCCCTACAGCACAAGAAAAGGGACTTCGTACTGTAAAAAAATGCAAAATAAGGCACTCGGAGGCCCCTGAACCACAAGAAAAGGCACTCGGGGCCACTACGCCACAAGAAAAAGGTACATGGAGGACCACACCCCCCAAAATAACAGCACTCGGAGGCCCCTGAACCAGAAGGAAAGGCACTCAGTGGCTCCTACAGCACAAAAAAAGGCACTCGGGGGCTGCTACAATGTGAAACAAGGCACTCGGAGGGCCCGGCACCACCAAAAAAGGCACTCGGAGGCTCCTGCACTGGAAAAAGAGGCACTTGCAGGCCTGTACACTGCAAATAAAGGCACTCGGAGGGCCCTGCACCACCAAGAAATGCACTCGGTAGCCCCTACATTGCAAAAAAAGGCACTCGGAGGCTACTACACTGCAAAAAAATGCACCCTGAGGCCCCTGCACCGCAAAAAAAGGCACTCGGTGGCCCCGACACCACAAAAGAAGGCACTCGGGGGCTGCTACAATGCGAAAACAGGCACTCCGGTGCCCCTACACCGGAAAGAAAGGCACTCAGAGGGCCCTGCAGCACAAAAAAAGGCACTCAGCTGCCCTTACAGTGGAAAAACAGGCACTTGGAGGCCTCTACACCCCAGAAAAAGGCACTCAGTGGCCCCCACACCTCAAAAAAAGGCACTCGGCGGCTGCTACAATGTGAAACAAGGCACTCGGAGGCTCCTGCACTGGAAAAAAAGGCACTCGGAGGCTCCTGCACTGGAAAAAGAGGCACTTGCAGGCCTATACACCGGAAAAAAAGGCACTCGGCTGCCCCTACACTGGAAAAAAAAGGCACTCGGAGGCCCCTATAGCACAATAAAAGGCACTTGGGGGCTGCTACAATGCAAAAAAAGGCACTTGGAGGGCCCTGCACCAGAAACAAAGGCACTTGGAGGGCCCTGCACCACAAAAGAAGGCACTCGGAGGCCCCTGAACCACAAGAAAAGGCACTCGGGGCCACTACACCACAAAAAAAAGGTACATGGAGGACCACACCCCCCAAAATAACAGCACTCGGAGGCCCCTGAACCAGAAGGAAAGGCACTCAGTGGCTCCTACAGCACAAAAAAAGGCACTCGGGGGCTGCTACAGTGTGAAACAAGGGACTTGGAGGGCCCGGCACCACCAAAAAAGGCACTCGGAGGCCCCTACAGCACAAAAAAAGGCACTTGGGGGCTGCTACAATGCAAAAAAAGGCACTTGGAGGGCCCTGCACCAGAAACAAAGGCACTCGGAGGGCCCTGCACCACAAAAAAAAGGCACTCGGAAGCCCCTACATTGCAAAAAAAGGCACTTGGAGGCTACTACACTGCAAAAAAATGCACCCTGAGGCCCCTGCACCGCAAAAAAGGGACTTGGAGGGCCCGACACCACAAAAGAAGGCACTCAGGGGCTGCTACAATGCGAAAAGAAAGGCACTCGGAGGCTGCTACAATGTGAAACAAGGCACTCGGAGGGCCCTGCACCACAAAAAAAGGCACTCGGAGGCACCTGCACAGGAAAAAGAGGCACTTGCAGGCCTGTACACCGGAAATAAAGGCACTTGGAGGCCCCTGCACCACAAAAGAAGGCACTTGGAGGCCCCTACACTGCAAAAAAAGGCACTCGGAGGGCCCTTCGCCACAAAAAAAGGCTCTTAGAGGCTACTGCACTGCAAAAAAAGGCACTCGGAGGCTACTGCACTGCAAATAAAGGCACTCAATAGCCCCTGCACCGCAAAAAAAGGCACTCGGAGGCCTGTACACCGCAAAAAAAGGCACTCGGAGGCCAGTGCACTGAAAAACAGGGCACTTGGAGGCCAGTGCACCGCAAAAAAAAATGCACTCAGAGGCCTCGACAGCACAAAAGAAAGGCACTCCGAGGCCCCTACAGCACAAAAGAAAGGCACTCGGAGGCCTCGACAGCACAAAAAAAGGCACTCGGAGGCCCCTACAGCACCAGAAACAAAGGCACTCAGAGGCCCCTGCACCAGAAACAAAGGCACTCAGAGGCCCCTGCACTGCAAAAAAAGGCACTTGGAAGCCAGTGCACCACCTAAAAA
Source organism: Dromaius novaehollandiae (assembly GCF_036370855.1). Taxonomy (NCBI): domain Eukaryota; kingdom Metazoa; phylum Chordata; class Aves; order Casuariiformes; family Dromaiidae; genus Dromaius; species Dromaius novaehollandiae. Next base: position 1,823,111 of record NC_088105.1, read on the forward strand.
GGCACTCGTGGCTGCTACAATGCAAAAAAAGGCACTTGGAGGCTACTACACTGCAAAAAAATGCACTCGGAGGCCCCTGCACCACAAAAAAAGGCACTCGGAAGCCACTACACTGCAAAGAAAGGCACTTGGAGGCTACTACATTGCAAAAAAATGCACCCTGAGGCCCCTGCACCGAAGAAAAAGGTACTCGGTGGCCCCGACACCACAAAAAAAGGCACTTGGAGGACCACACCACAAAAAAAGGCACTCGGCTGCCCCTATACTGGGAAAAAAGGCACTCGGAGGCCCCTACAGCACAAAAAAAGGCACTTGGTGGCTGCTACAATGCAGAAGAAGGCACTCAGAGGCCCCTGCACCACAAAAAGGGACACTCGGAAGCCCCTACACGACAAAAGAAGGCACTCGGGGGCTGCTACAATGTGAAACAAGTCACGCGGGTGGCCCTGCACCACCTAAAAAGGCACTCGGAGGCTCCTGCACTGGAAAAAAGAGGCACTTGGAGGCCTCTACACTGGAAAGAAAGGCACTCGGCTGCCCCTGCACTGGAAAAAGAGGCACTTGGAGGCCTCTACACTGGAAATAAAGGCACTTGGAGGGACCTGCACCACCAAGAAAGGCACTCGGTAGCCCCTACATTGCAAAAAAAGGCACTCGGAGGCTACTACACGGCAAAAAAAGGCACCCTGAGGCCCCTGCACCGCAAAAAAAGGCACTCGGAGGCCCCGACACCACAAAAAAAGGCACTCGGGGGCTGCTACAATGCGAAAACAGGCACTCCGGTGCCCCTACACCGGAAAGAAGGGCACTCAGAGGGCCCTGCAGCACAAAAAAAGGCACTCAGCTGCCCTTACAGTGGAAAAACAGGCACTTGGAGGCCTCTACACCCCAGAAAAAGGCACTCAGTGGCCCCCACACCTCAAAAAAAGGCACTCGGGGGCTGCTACAATGTGAAACAAGGCACTCGGAGGGCCCGGCACCACCAAAAGAGGCACTCGGAGGCTCCTGCACTGGAAAAAGAGGCACTTGCAGGCCTATACACCGGAAAAAAAGGCACTCGGCTGCCCCTACACTGGAAAAAAAAGGCACTCGGAGGCCCCTATAGCACAATAAAAGGCACTTGGGGGCTGCTACAATGCAAAAAAAGGCACTTGGAGGGCCCTGCACCACAAAAGAAAGCACTCGGAGGCTCCTGCACTAGAAAAAGAGGCACTTGCAGGCCTGTACACCGGAAATACAGGCACTTGGAGGCCCCTGCACCACAAAAGAAGGCACTTGGAGGCCCCTACGCTGCAAGAAAAGGCACTCGGAGGGCCCTTCGCCGCAAAAAAAGGCACTCAGAGGCCTCCACACTGCAAAAAAAGGCACTGGGAGGCCAGTGCACTGAAAAACAGGGCACTTGGAGGCCAGTGCACCGCAAAAAAAAATGCACTCAGAGGCCCCTACACCACAGAAGAAAGGCACTTGGAGGACCACACCACAAAAGAAAGGCACTCGGCTGCCCCTACACTGGGAAAAAAGGCACTCGGAGGCCCCTACAGCACAAAAAAAGGCACTTGGTGGCTGCTACAATGCAAAAAAAGGCACTCCGGTGCCCCTACTCTGGAAAGAAAGGCACTCAGAGGGCCCTGCAGCACAAAAAAAGGCACTCAGCTGCCCTTACAGTGGAAAAACAGGCACTTGGAGGACTCTATACCCCAGAAAAAGGCACTCAGTGGCCCCCACACTGCAAAAAAAGGCACTCGGGGGCTGCTACAATGTGAAACAAGGCACTCGGAGGGCCCGGCACCACCAAAAGAGGCACTCGGAGGCTCCTGCACTGGAAAAGAGGCACTTGCAGGCCTGTACACCGCAAAAAAAGGCACTCGGAGGCCCCTACACCACAGAAGAAAGGCACTCGGAGGCACCTGCAATGGAAAAATATGCACTCGGAGGCCCCTACAGCACAAAAAAAGGCACTTGGGGGCTGCTACAATGCAAAAAAAGGCACTTGGAGGGCCCTGCACCAGAAACAAAGGCACTTGGAGGGCCCTGCACCAGAAACAAAGGCACTTGGAGGGCCCTGCACCACAAAAGAAGGCACTCGGGGGCTGCTAAAACGCGAAAAAAGGCACTCGGAGGGCCCTGCACCACAAAAAAAAGCACTCGGAGGCTCCTGCACCGGAAAAAGAGGCACTTGCAGGCCTGTACACCGGAAATAAAGGCACTTGGAGGCCCCTGCACCACAAAAGAAGGCACTTGGAGGCCCCTACGCTGCAAGAAAAGGCACTCGGAGGGCCCTTTGCCGCAAAAGAAAGGCACTTGGAGGCTACTGCACTGCAGAAAAAGGCACTGGGAGGCTACTACACTGCAAAAAAAGGCACTCAGTAGCCCCTGCACTGCAAAAAAAGGCACTCGGAGGCCCCTACAGCACAAAAAAAGGCACTCGGAGGCCAGTGCACTGAAAAACAGGGCACTTGGAGGCCAGTGCACTGCAAAAAAAAATGCACTCAGAGGCCCCTACACCACAAAAGAAAGGCACTCGGAGGGCCACACCACAAAAAAAGGCACTCAGCTGCCCCTACACTGGGAAAAAAGGCACTCGGAGGCCCCTACAGCACAAAAAAAGGCACTTGGGGGCTGCTACAATGCAAAAACAGGCACTCGGAGGCCCCTGCACCAGAAACAAAGGCACTCGGCTGCCCCTACACTGGAAAAAAAGGCACTTGGAGGCCCCTACAGCACAAGAAAAGGGACTTCGTACTGTAAAAAAATGCAAAATAAGGCACTCGGAGGCCCCTGAACCACAAGAAAAGGCACTCGGGGCCACTACGCCACAAGAAAAAGGTACATGGAGGACCACACCCCCCAAAATAACAGCACTCGGAGGCCCCTGAACCAGAAGGAAAGGCACTCAGTGGCTCCTACAGCACAAAAAAAGGCACTCGGGGGCTGCTACAATGTGAAACAAGGCACTCGGAGGGCCCGGCACCACCAAAAAAGGCACTCGGAGGCTCCTGCACTGGAAAAAGAGGCACTTGCAGGCCTGTACACTGCAAATAAAGGCACTCGGAGGGCCCTGCACCACCAAGAAATGCACTCGGTAGCCCCTACATTGCAAAAAAAGGCACTCGGAGGCTACTACACTGCAAAAAAATGCACCCTGAGGCCCCTGCACCGCAAAAAAAGGCACTCGGTGGCCCCGACACCACAAAAGAAGGCACTCGGGGGCTGCTACAATGCGAAAACAGGCACTCCGGTGCCCCTACACCGGAAAGAAAGGCACTCAGAGGGCCCTGCAGCACAAAAAAAGGCACTCAGCTGCCCTTACAGTGGAAAAACAGGCACTTGGAGGCCTCTACACCCCAGAAAAAGGCACTCAGTGGCCCCCACACCTCAAAAAAAGGCACTCGGCGGCTGCTACAATGTGAAACAAGGCACTCGGAGGCTCCTGCACTGGAAAAAAAGGCACTCGGAGGCTCCTGCACTGGAAAAAGAGGCACTTGCAGGCCTATACACCGGAAAAAAAGGCACTCGGCTGCCCCTACACTGGAAAAAAAAGGCACTCGGAGGCCCCTATAGCACAATAAAAGGCACTTGGGGGCTGCTACAATGCAAAAAAAGGCACTTGGAGGGCCCTGCACCAGAAACAAAGGCACTTGGAGGGCCCTGCACCACAAAAGAAGGCACTCGGAGGCCCCTGAACCACAAGAAAAGGCACTCGGGGCCACTACACCACAAAAAAAAGGTACATGGAGGACCACACCCCCCAAAATAACAGCACTCGGAGGCCCCTGAACCAGAAGGAAAGGCACTCAGTGGCTCCTACAGCACAAAAAAAGGCACTCGGGGGCTGCTACAGTGTGAAACAAGGGACTTGGAGGGCCCGGCACCACCAAAAAAGGCACTCGGAGGCCCCTACAGCACAAAAAAAGGCACTTGGGGGCTGCTACAATGCAAAAAAAGGCACTTGGAGGGCCCTGCACCAGAAACAAAGGCACTCGGAGGGCCCTGCACCACAAAAAAAAGGCACTCGGAAGCCCCTACATTGCAAAAAAAGGCACTTGGAGGCTACTACACTGCAAAAAAATGCACCCTGAGGCCCCTGCACCGCAAAAAAGGGACTTGGAGGGCCCGACACCACAAAAGAAGGCACTCAGGGGCTGCTACAATGCGAAAAGAAAGGCACTCGGAGGCTGCTACAATGTGAAACAAGGCACTCGGAGGGCCCTGCACCACAAAAAAAGGCACTCGGAGGCACCTGCACAGGAAAAAGAGGCACTTGCAGGCCTGTACACCGGAAATAAAGGCACTTGGAGGCCCCTGCACCACAAAAGAAGGCACTTGGAGGCCCCTACACTGCAAAAAAAGGCACTCGGAGGGCCCTTCGCCACAAAAAAAGGCTCTTAGAGGCTACTGCACTGCAAAAAAAGGCACTCGGAGGCTACTGCACTGCAAATAAAGGCACTCAATAGCCCCTGCACCGCAAAAAAAGGCACTCGGAGGCCTGTACACCGCAAAAAAAGGCACTCGGAGGCCAGTGCACTGAAAAACAGGGCACTTGGAGGCCAGTGCACCGCAAAAAAAAATGCACTCAGAGGCCTCGACAGCACAAAAGAAAGGCACTCCGAGGCCCCTACAGCACAAAAGAAAGGCACTCGGAGGCCTCGACAGCACAAAAAAAGGCACTCGGAGGCCCCTACAGCACCAGAAACAAAGGCACTCAGAGGCCCCTGCACCAGAAACAAAGGCACTCAGAGGCCCCTGCACTGCAAAAAAAGGCACTTGGAAGCCAGTGCACCACCTAAAAAGGCACTCGTGGCTGCTACAATGCAAAAAAAGGCACTTGGAGGCTACTACACTGCAAAAAAATGCACTCGGAGGCCCCTGCACCACAAAAAAAGGCACTCGGAAGCCACTACACTGCAAAGAAAGGCACTTGGAGGCTACTACATTGCAAAAAAATGCACCCTGAGGCCCCTGCACCGAAGAAAAAGGTACTCGGTGGCCCCGACACCACAAAAAAAGGCACTTGGAGGACCACACCACAAAAAAAGGCACTCGGCTGCCCCTATACTGGGAAAAAAGGCACTCGGAGGCCCCTACAGCACAAAAAAAGGCACTTGGTGGCTGCTACAATGCAGAAGAAGGCACTCAGAGGCCCCTGCACCACAAAAAGGGACACTCGGAAGCCCCTACACGACAAAAGAAGGCACTCGGGGGCTGCTACAATGTGAAACAAGTCACGCGGGTGGCCCTGCACCACCTAAAAAGGCACTCGGAGGCTCCTGCACTGGAAAAAAGAGGCACTTGGAGGCCTCTACACTGGAAAGAAAGGCACTCGGCTGCCCCTGCACTGGAAAAAGAGGCACTTGGAGGCCTCTACACTGGAAATAAAGGCACTTGGAGGGACCTGCACCACCAAGAAAGGCACTCGGTAGCCCCTACATTGCAAAAAAAGGCACTCGGAGGCTACTACACGGCAAAAAAAGGCACCCTGAGGCCCCTGCACCGCAAAAAAAGGCACTCGGAGGCCCCGACACCACAAAAAAAGGCACTCGGGGGCTGCTACAATGCGAAAACAGGCACTCCGGTGCCCCTACACCGGAAAGAAGGGCACTCAGAGGGCCCTGCAGCACAAAAAAAGGCACTCAGCTGCCCTTACAGTGGAAAAACAGGCACTTGGAGGCCTCTACACCCCAGAAAAAGGCACTCAGTGGCCCCCACACCTCAAAAAAAGGCACTCGGGGGCTGCTACAATGTGAAACAAGGCACTCGGAGGGCCCGGCACCACCAAAAGAGGCACTCGGAGGCTCCTGCACTGGAAAAAGAGGCACTTGCAGGCCTATACACCGGAAAAAAAGGCACTCGGCTGCCCCTACACTGGAAAAAAAAGGCACTCGGAGGCCCCTATAGCACAATAAAAGGCACTTGGGGGCTGCTACAATGCAAAAAAAGGCACTTGGAGGGCCCTGCACCACAAAAGAAGGCACTCGGAGGCCCCCGCACCACAAGAAAAGGCACTCGGGGCCACTACACCGCAAAAAAAAGGTACATGGAGGACCACACCCCCCAAAATAACAGCACTCGGAGGCCCCTGAACCAGAAGGAAAGGCACTCAGTGGCTCCTACAGCACAAAAAAAGGCACTCGGGGGCTGCTACAACGTGAAACAAGGCACTCGGAGGGCCCGGCACCACCAAAAAAGGCACTCGGAGGCCCCTGCACTGGAAAAAGAGGCACTTGGAGGCCTGTACACTGGAAAGAAAGGCACTCAGAGGCCCCTGCACTGGAAAAAGAGGCACTTGGAGGCCTGTACACTGGAAATAAAGGCACTTGGAGGCCCCTGCACCACAAAAAAAAGGCACTCGGAAGCCCCTACATTGCAAAAAAAGGCACTTCGAGGGCCCTGCACCACAAAAAAATGCACCCTGAGGCCCCTGCACCGCAAAAAAGGGCACTTGGAGGCCCCGACACCACAAAAATGGCACTCGGGGGCTGCTACAACGCGAAAAAAGGCACTCAGAGGGCCCTGCACCACAAAAAAAAGCACTCGGAGGCTCCTGCACTAGAAAAAGAGGCACTTGCAGGCCTGTACACCGGAAATACAGGCACTTGGAGGCCCCTGCACCACAAAAGAAGGCACTTGGAGGCCCCTACGCTGCAAGAAAAGGCACTCGGAGGGCCCTTCGCCGCAAAAAAAGGCACTCAGAGGCCTCCACACTGCAAAAAAAGGCACTGGGAGGCCAGTGCACTGAAAAACAGGGCACTTGGAGGCCAGTGCACCGCAAAAAAAAATGCACTCAGAGGCCCCTACACCACAGAAGAAAGGCACTTGGAGGACCACACCACAGAAGAAAGGCACTCGGCTGCCCCTACACTGGAAAAAAAGGCACTCGGAGGCCCCTACAGCACAAAAAAAGGCACTTGGGGGCTGCTACAATGCAAAAAAAGGCACTCGGAGGGCCCTGCACCAGAAACAAAGGCACTCGGAGGGCCCTGCACCACAAAAAGGGACACTCGGAAGCCCCTACACCACAAAAGAAGGCACTCGGGGGCTGCTACAATGTGAAAACAGGCACTCCGGTGCCCCTACTCTGGAAAGAAAGGCACTCAGAGGGCCCTGCAGCACAAAAAAAGGCACTCAGCTGCCCTTACAGTGGAAAAACAGGCACTTGGAGGACTCTATACCCCAGAAAAAGGCACTCAGTGGCCCCCACACTGCAAAAAAAGGCACTCGGCGGCTGCTACAATGTGAAACAAGGCACTCGGAGGGCCCGGCACCACCAAAAAAGGCACTCGGAGGCTCCTGCACTGGAAAAGAGGCACTTGCAGGCCTGTACACCGCAAAAAAAGGCACTCGGAGGCCGCTACACTGCAGAGAAAGGCACTCGGAGGCACCTGCAATGGAAAAATATGCACTCGGAGGCCCCTACACCACAAAAAAAGGCACTCGGCTGCCCCTACACTGGAAAAAAAGGCACTCGGAGGCCCCTACAGCACAAAAAAAGGCACTTGGAGGGCCCTGCACCAGAAACAAAGGCACTTGGAGGGCCCTGCACCACAAAAGAAGGCACTCGGGGGCTGCTAAAACGCGAAAAAAGGCACTCGGAGGGCCCTGCACCACAAAAAAAAGCACTCGGAGTCTCCTGCACAGGAAAAAGAGGCACTTGCAGGCCTGTACACCGGAAATAAAGGCACTTGGAGGCCCCTGCACCACAAAAGAAGGCACTTGGAGGCCCCTACGCTGCAAGAAAAGGCACTCGGAGGGCCCTTTGCCGCAAAAGAAAGGCACTTGGAGGCTACTGCACTGCAGAAAAAGGCACTGGGAGGCTACTACACTGCAAAAAAAGGCACTCAGTAGCCCCTGCACTGCAAAAAAAGGCACTCGGAGGCCCCTACAGCACAAAAAAAGGCACTCGGAGGCCAGTGCACTGAAAAACAGGGCACTTGGAGGCCAGCGCACTGCAAAAAAAAATGCACTCAGAGGCCCCTACACCACAAAAGAAAGGCACTCGGAGGGCCACACCACAAAAAAAGGCACTCAGCTGCCCCTACACTGGGAAAAAAGGCACTCGGAGGCCCCTACAGCACAAAAAAAGGCACTTGGGGGCTGCTACAATGCAAAAACAGGCACTCGGAGGCCCCTGCACCAGAAACAAAGGCACTCGGCTGCCCCTACACTGGAAAAAAAGGCACTTGGAGGCCCCTACAGCACAAGAAAAGGGACTTCGTACTGTAAAAAAATGCAAAATAAGGCACTCGGAGGCCCCTGAACCACAAGAAAAGGCACTCGGGGCCACTACGCCACAAGAAAAAGGTACATGGAGGACCACACCCCCCAAAATAACAGCACTCGGAGGCCCCTGAACCAGAAGGAAAGGCACTCAGTGGCTCCTACAGCACAAAAAAAGGCACTCGGGGGCTGCTACAACGTGAAACAAGGCACTCGGAGGGCCCGGCACCACCAAAAAAGGCACTCGGAGGCCCCTGCACTGGAAAAAGAGGCACTTGGAGGCCTGTACACTGGAAAGAAAGGCACTCAGAGGCCCCTGCACTGGAAAAAGAGGCACTTGGAGGCCTGTACACTGGAAATAAAGGCACTTGGAGGCCCCTGCACCACAAAAAAAAGGCACTCGGAAGCCCCTACATTGCAAAAAAAGGCACTTCGAGGGCCCTGCACCACAAAAAAATGCACCCTGAGGCCCCTGCACCGCAAAAAAGGGCACTTGGAGGCCCCGACACCACAAAAATGGCACTCGGGGGCTGCTACAACGCGAAAAAAGGCACTCAGAGGGCCCTGCACCACAAAAAAAAGCACTCGGAGGCTCCTGCACTAGAAAAAGAGGCACTTGCAGGCCTGTACACCGGAAATACAGGCACTTGGAGGCCCCTGCACCACAAAAGAAGGCACTTGGAGGCCCCTACGCTGCAAGAAAAGGCACTCGGAGGGCCCTTCGCCGCAAAAAAAGGCACTCAGAGGCCTCCACACTGCAAAAAAAGGCACTGGGAGGCCAGTGCACTGAAAAACAGGGCACTTGGAGGCCAGTGCACCGCAAAAAAAAATGCACTCAGAGGCCCCTACACCACAGAAGAAAGGCACTTGGAGGACCACACCACAGAAGAAAGGCACTCGGCTGCCCCTACACTGGAAAAAAAGGCACTCGGAGGCCCCTACAGCACAAAAAAAGGCACTTGGGGGCTGCTACAATGCAAAAAAAGGCACTCGGAGGGCCCTGCACCAGAAACAAAGGCACTCGGAGGGCCCTGCACCACAAAAAGGGACACTCGGAAGCCCCTACACCACAAAAGAAGGCACTCGGGGGCTGCTACAATGTGAAAACAGGCACTCCGGTGCCCCTACTCTGGAAAGAAAGGCACTCAGAGGGCCCTGCAGCACAAAAAAAGGCACTCAGCTGCCCTTACAGTGGAAAAACAGGCACTTGGAGGACTCTATACCCCAGAAAAAGGCACTCAGTGGCCCCCACACTGCAAAAAAAGGCACTCGGCGGCTGCTACAATGTGAAACAAGGCACTCGGAGGGCCCGGCACCACCAAAAAAGGCACTCGGAGGCTCCTGCACTGGAAAAGAGGCACTTGCAGGCCTGTACACCGCAAAAAAAGGCACTCGGAGGCCGCTACACTGCAGAGAAAGGCACTCGGAGGCACCTGCAATGGAAAAATATGCACTCGGAGGCCCCTACACCACAAAAAAAGGCACTCGGCTGCCCCTACACTGGAAAAAAAGGCACTCGGAGGCCCCTACAGCACAAAAAAAGGCACTTGGAGGGCCCTGCACCAGAAACAAAGGCACTTGGAGGGCCCTGCACCACAAAAGAAGGCACTCGGGGGCTGCTAAAACGCGAAAAAAGGCACTCGGAGGGCCCTGCACCACAAAAAAAAGCACTCGGAGTCTCCTGCACAGGAAAAAGAGGCACTTGCAGGCCTGTACACCGGAAATAAAGGCACTTGGAGGCCCCTGCACCACAAAAGAAGGCACTTGGAGGCCCCTACGCTGCAAGAAAAGGCACTCGGAGGGCCCTTTGCCGCAAAAGAAAGGCACTTGGAGGCTACTGCACTGCAGAAAAAGGCACTGGGAGGCTACTACACTGCAAAAAAAGGCACTCAGTAGCCCCTGCACTGCAAAAAAAGGCACTCGGAGGCCCCTACAGCACAAAAAAAGGCACTCGGAGGCCAGTGCACTGAAAAACAGGGCACTTGGAGGCCAGCGCACTGCAAAAAAAAATGCACTCAGAGGCCCCTACACCACAAAAGAAAGGCACTCGGAGGGCCACACCACAAAAAAAGGCACTCAGCTGCCCCTACACTGGGAAAAAAGGCACTCGGAGGCCCCTACAGCACAAAAAAAGGCACTTGGGGGCTGCTACAATGCAAAAACAGGCACTCGGAGGCCCCTGCACCAGAAACAAAGGCACTCGGCTGCCCCTACACTGGAAAAAAAGGCACTTGGAGGCCCCTACAGCACAAGAAAAGGGACTTCGTACTGTAAAAAAATGCAAAATAAGGCACTCGGAGGCCCCTGAACCACAAGAAAAGGCACTCGGGGCCACTACGCCACAAGAAAAAGGTACATGGAGGACCACACCCCCCAAAATAACAGCACTCGGAGGCCCCTGAACCAGAAGGAAAGGCACTCAGTGGCTCCTACAGCACAAAAAAAGGCACTCGGGGGCTGCTACAATGTGAAACAAGGCACTCGGAGGGCCCGGCACCACCAAAAAAGGCACTCGGAGGCTCCTGCACTGGAAAAAGAGGCACTTGCAGGCCTGTACACTGCAAATAAAGGCACTCGGAGGGCCCTGCACCACCAAGAAATGCACTCGGTAGCCCCTACATTGCAAAAAAAGGCACTCGGAGGCTACTACACTGCAAAAAAATGCACCCTGAGGCCCCTGCACCGCAAAAAAAGGCACTCGGTGGCCCCGACACCACAAAAGAAGGCACTCGGGGGCTGCTACAATGCGAAAACAGGCACTCCGGTGCCCCTACACCGGAAAGAAAGGCACTCAGAGGGCCCTGCAGCACAAAAAAAGGCACTCAGCTGCCCTTACAGTGGAAAAACAGGCACTTGGAGGCCTCTACACCCCAGAAAAAGGCACTCAGTGGCCCCCACACCTCAAAAAAAGGCACTCGGCGGCTGCTACAATGTGAAACAAGGCACTCGGAGGCTCCTGCACTGGAAAAAAAGGCACTCGGAGGCTCCTGCACTGGAAAAAGAGGCACTTGCAGGCCTATACACCAGAAAAAAAGGCACTCGGCTGCCCCTACACTGGAAAAAAAAGGCACTCGGAGGCCCCTATAGCACAATAAAAGGCACTTGGGGGCTGCTACAATGCAAAAAAAGGCACTCGGAGGGCCCTGCACCAGAAACAAAGGCACTTGGAGGGCCCTGCACCACAAAAGAAGGCACTCGGAGGCCCCTGAACCACAAGAAAAGGCACTCGGGGCCACTACACCGCAAAAAAAAGGTACATGGAGGACCACACCCCCCAAAATAACAGCACTCGGAGGCCCCTGAACCAGAAGGAAAGGCACTCAGTGGCTCCTACAGCACAAAAAAAGGCACTCGGGGGCTGCTACAGTGTGAAACAAGGGACTTGGAGGGCCCGGCACCACCAAAAAAGGCACTCGGAGGCTCCTGCACTGGAAAAAGAGGCACTTGCAGGCCTGTACACTGGAAATAAAGGCACTTGGAGGACCCTGCACCACCAAAAAAGGCACTCGGAGGCCCCTGCACTGGAAAAAGAGGCACTTGCAGGCCTGTACACTGGAAATAAAGGCACTCGGAGGCCCCTGCACTGGAAAAAGAGGCACTTGGAGGCCTCTACACTGGAAAGAAAGGAACTCGGAGGCCCCTGCACCACAAATAAAAGGCACTCGGAAGCCCCTACATTGCAAAAAAAGGCACTTGGAGGCCCCTGCACTGCAAAAAAGGGCACTTGGAGGCCCCGACACCACAAAAATGGCACTCGGGGGCTGCTACAACGTGAAAAAAGGCACTCAGAGGGCCCTGCACCACAAAAAAAGGCACTCGGAGGCTCCTGCACTGGAAAAAGAGGCACTTGCAGGCCTGTACACCGGAAATACAGGCACTTGGAGGCCCCTGCACCACAAAAGAAGGCACTTGGAGGCCCCTACGCTGCAAGAAAAGGCACTCGGAGGGCCCTTCGCCGCAAAAAAAGGCACTTGGAGGCTACTGCACTGCAAAAAAAGGCACTCAGTAGCCCCTGCACCGCAAAAAAAGGCACTTGGGGGCCTCCACACTGCAAAAAAAGGCACTCGGAGGCCAGTGCACTGAAAAACAGGGCACTTGGAGGCCAGTGCACCGCAAAAAAAAATGCACTCAGAGGCCCCGACACCACAAAAGAAAGGCACTCAGAGGCCCCTACAGCACAAAAGAAAGGCATTCGGAGGCCCCTGCACCAGAAACAAAGGCACTCGGAAGCCCCTGCACCACAAGCAAAGGCACTCAGAGGCCCCTGCACCACAAGCAAAGGCACTCAGAGGCCCCTGCACTGCAAAAAAAGGCACTTGGAGGCCAGTGCACCACCTAAAAAGGCACTTGTGGCTGCTACAATGCAAAAAAAGGCACTTGGAGGCTACTACACTGCAAAAAAATGCACCCTGAGGCCCCTGCACCGCAAAAAAAGGCACTCGGAAGCCCCTACATTGCAAAGAAAGGCACTTGGAGGCTACTACACTGCAAAAAAAGGCACCCTGAGGCCCCTGCACCACAAAAAAAAGGCACTCGGTGGCTCCGACACCACAAAAGAAAGGCACTCGGAGGCTGCTACAATGTGAAAACAGGCACTCCGGTGCCCCTACACCGGAAAGAAAGGCACTCAGAGGGCCCTGCAGCACAAAAAAAGGCACTCAGCTGCCCTTACAGTGGAAAAACAGGCACTTGGAGGACTCTATACCCCAGAAAAAGGCACTCAGTGGCCCCTACACTGCAAAAAAAGGCACTCGGCGGCTGCTACAATGTGAAACAAGGCACTCGGAGGGTCCTGCACTGGAAAAAGAGGCACTCGGAGGGTCCTGCACTGGAAAAAGAGGCACTTGCAGGCCTGTACACTGGAAAGAAAGGCACTCGGTGGCCCCGACAGCACAAAAAAAGGCTCTTGGAGGCTGCTACAATGCGAAAACAGGCACTCGGATGCACCTACACCGGAAAGAAAGGCACTCGGAGGGCCCTGCACCACAAACCAAGGCACTCGGAGGCAGCTACACGGTAGAGAAAGGCACTCGGAGGCCCCTGCACTGGAAAAAAAGGCACTTGGAGGCCAGTGCACCACAAAAAAGGCACTCGGAGGCTGCTACAATGCAAAAAAAGGCACTCGGAGGCCCCTACACTGGAATAAAAGACACTTGGAGGCCTGTGCACCACAAGAAAAGGCACTCAGAGGCCTCTGCACTAGAAACAAAGGCACTCGGAGGCCCCCGCACTGGAAAAAAAGGCACTTGGAGGCCAGTGCACCACCTAAAAAGGCACTCGGAGGCTGCTACAATGCAAAAAAGGGCCCCTACAGCACAAAAAAAGGCTCTTGGGGGCTGCTACAATGCAAAAACAGGCACTCGGAGGCCCCTGCACCAGAAACAAAGGCACTCGGAGGGCCCTGCACCACAAGAAAAGGCACTCAGAGGCCCCTGCACCACAAACAAAGGCACTCGGAGGCCCCTGCACTGTAAAAAAAGGCACTTGGAGGCCAGTGCACCACCTAAAAAGGCACTCGGAGGCTACTACAATGCAAAAAAAGGCACTCGGAGGCCCCTACACTGGAATAAAAGGCAATCGGAGGCCAGTGCACCACAAGAAAAGGCACTCAGTGGCCCCTACAGCACAAAAAAAGGCTCTTGAGGGCTGCTACAATGTGAAACAAGGCACTCAGAGGCTCCTGAACCACAAGAAAAGGCACTCGGGGGCCCCTGAACCACAAGAAAAGGTACTCGGGGGCTCCTACAGCACAAAAAAAGGCACTCGGGGGCTGCTACAATGTGAAACAAGGCACTCGGAGGGCCCGGCACCACCAAAAAAGGCACTCGGACGCCCCTACATTGCAAAAAAAGGCACTTGGAGGCTACTACACTGCAAAAAAATGCACCCTGGGGCCCCTACATTGCAAAAAAAGGCACTTGGAGGCCCCTGCACCACAAAAGAAGGCACTCGGAGGCTCCTGCACCACAAAAGAAGGCACTCGGAAGCCCCTACATTACAAAAAAAGGCACTTGGAGGCTACTACACTGCAAAAAAAGGCACCCTGAGGCCCCTGCACCGCAAAAAAAGGCACTTGGAGGCCCCTACACCACAAAAGAAGGCACTTGGGGGCTGTTACAGTGCGAAAAGAAAGGCACTCGGAGGCTGCTACAACGCGAAAAAGGCACTCGGAGGGCCCTGCACCACAAAAAAAAGCACTCGGAGGCTCCTGCACTGGAAAAAGAGGCACTTGCAGGCCTGTACACCGGAAATAAAGGCACTTGGAGGCCCCTGCACCACAAAAGAAGGCACTTGGAGGCCCCTACGCTGCAAAAAAGGCACTTGGAGGCTACTGCACTGCAAAAAAAGGCACTTGGAGGCTACTGCACTGCAAAAAAAGGCACTCAGTAGCCCCTGCACCGCAAAAAAAGGCACTCAGTAGCCCCTGCACCGCAAAAAAAGGCACTCGGAGGCCTCCACACCGCAAAAAAAGGCACTTGGAGGCCAGTGCACTGAAAAACAGGGCACTTGGAGGCCAGTGCACCGCAAAAAAAAATGCACTCAGAGGCCCCGACACCACAAAAGAAAGGCACTCGGAGGCCTCGACAGCACAAAAAAAGGCACTCAGAGGCCCCTGCACCAGAAACAAAGGCACTCAGAGGCCCCTGCACTGCAAAAAAAGGCACTTGGAAGCCAGTGCACCACCTACAAAGGCACTCGTGGCTGCTACAATGCAAAAAAAGGCACTTGGAGGCTACTACACTGCAAAAAAATGCACCCTGAGGCCCCTGCACCGCAAAAAAAGGCACTCGGAAGCCCCTACATTGCAAAGAAAGGCACTTGCAGGCTACTACACTGCAAAAAAATGCACCCTGAGGCCCCTGCACCGCAAAAATGCACTCGGTGGCCCCGACACCACAAAAAAAAGGCACTTGGAGGACCACACCACAAAAGAAAGGCACTCAGCTGCCCCTACACTGGGAAAAAAGGCACTCGGAGGCCCCTGCAGCACCAAAAAAGGCACTTGGTGGCTGCTACAATGCAAAAAAAGGCACTCGGAGGCCCTGCACCACCAAGAAAGGCACTCGGAGGGCCCTGCACCACAAAAGAAGGCACTCGGAGGCCCCTGCACCACAAAAGAAGGCACTCGGAGGCCCCTGCACCACAAAAAAAGGCACTCGGAGGCCCCTGCACCACAAAAAAAGGCACTCGGGGGCTGCTACAATGTGAAAACAGGCAGTCCGGTGCCCCTACTCTGGAAAGAAAGGCACTCAGAGGGCCCTGCAGCACAAAAAAAGGCACTCAGCTGCCCTTACAGTGGAAAAACAGGCACTTGGAGGACTCTATACCCCAGAAAAAGGCACTCAGTGGCCCCCACACTGCAAAAAAAGGCACTCGGGGGCTGCTACAATGTGAAACAAGGCACTCCGAGGGCCCGGCACCACCAAAAAAGACACTCGGAGGCTCCTGCACTGGAAAAGAGGCACTTGCAGGCCTGTACACCGCAAAAAAAGGCACTCGAAGGCCGCTACACCGCAGAGAAAGGCACTCAGAGGCACCTGCAACGGAAAAATATGCACTCGGAGGCCCCTACACCACAAAAAAAGGCACTCGGCTGCCCCTACACTGGAAAAAAAGGTACTCGGAGGCCCCTACAGCACAAAAAAAGGCACTTGGGGGCTGCCACAATGCAAAAAAAGGCACTTGGGGGCTGCTACAATGCAAAAAAAGGCACTCGGAGGGCCCTGCACCAGAAACAAAGGCACTTGGAGGGCCCTGCACCACAAAAGAAGGCACTCGGGGGCTGCTACAACGCGAAACAGGGCACTCGGAGGGCCCTGCACCACAAAAAAAAGCACTCGGAGGCTCCTGCACAGGAAAAAGAGGCACTTGCAGGCCTGTACACCGGAAATAAAGGCACTCGGAAGCCCCTACATTGCAAAAAAAGGCACTTGGAGGCTACTACACTGCAAAAAAATCCACCCTGAGGCCCCTATATTGCAAAAAAAGGCACTTGGAGGCCCCGGCACCACAAAAAAAAGGCACTTGGAGGCCCCGGCACCACAAAAAAAGGCACTCGGGGGCTGCTACAACGTGAAACAAGGCACTCAGAGCGCCCAGCACCGCAAAAAAAAAGCACTCGGAGGCTCCTGCACCACAAAAGAAGGCACTCAGAGGCCCCTACACCACCAAGAAAGGCACTCGGTGGCCCGCACATTGCAAAAAAAGGCACTTGGAGGCTACTACACTGCAAAAAAATGCACCCTGAGGCCCATGCACAGCAAAAAAAGGCACTCAGTAGCCCCTGCATTGCAAAAAAAGGCACTCAGAGGCCTCCACACCGCAAAAAAAGGCACTCAGAGGCCGCTACCCTGCAAAAAAAAAATGCACCCAGAGGCCTCGACACCACAAAAGAAAGGCACTCGGAGGCCCCTACAGCACAAAAAAAGGCACTTGGTGGCTGCTACAATGGAAAAAAAGGCACTCAGAGGCCCCTGCACCAGAAAGAAAGGAACTCGGAGGGCCCTACACCACAAAAGAAGGAACTCGGAGGCCCCTGCACCACAAGAAAAGGCACTCGGGGCCACTACACCGCAAAAAAAAGGTACATGGAGGACCACACCCCCCAAAATAACAGCACTCGGAGGCCCCTGAACCACAAGAAAAGGCATTCAGTGGCCTATACAGCAAAATAAAAGGCACTCGGGGGCTGCTACAATGTGAAACAGTGCACCGGAGGGCCCAGCACCACCAAAAAAGGCACTCGGAGGCTCCTGCACTGGAAAAAGAGGCACTTGCAGGCCTGTACACTGGAAATAAAGGCACTTGGAGGCCCCTGCACCACAAAAAAAGGCACTCGGAAGCCCCTACATTGCAAAAAAAGGCACTTGGAGGCTACTACACTGCAAAAAAATCCACCCTGAGGCCCCTATATTGCAAAAAAAGGCACTTGGAGGCCCCGGCACCACAAAAAAAAGGCACTTGGAGGCCCCTGCACCACAAAAAAAGGCACTCGGGGGCTGCTACAACGTGAAACAAGGCACTCAGAGCGCCCAGCACCGCAAAAAAAAAGCACTCGGAGGCTCCTGCACCACAAAAGAAGGCACTCAGAGGCCCCTACACCACCAAGAAAGGCACTCGGTGGCCCGCACATTGCAAAAAAAGGCACTTGGAGGCTACTACACTGCAAAAAAATGCACCCTGAGGCCCATGCACAGCAAAAAAAGGCACTCAGTAGCCCCTGCATTGCAAAAAAAGGCACTCAGAGGCCTCCACACCGCAAAAAAAGGCACTCAGAGGCCGCTACCCTGCAAAAAAAAAATGCACCCAGAGGCCTCGACACCACAAAAGAAAGGCACTCGGAGGCCCCTACAGCACAAAAAAAGGCACTTGGTGGCTGCTACAATGGAAAAAAAGGCACTCAGAGGCCCCTGCACCAGAAAGAAAGGAACTCGGAGGGCCCTACACCACAAAAGAAGGAACTCGGAGGCCCCTGCACCACAAGAAAAGGCACTCGGGGCCACTACACCGCAAAAAAAAAGGTACACGGAGGACCACACCCCCCAAAATAACAGCACTCGGAGGCCCCTGAACCACAAGAAAAGGCATTCAGTGGCCTATACAGCAAAATAAAAGGCACTCGGGGGCTGCTACAATGTGAAACAGTGCACCGGAGGGCCCAGCACCACCAAAAAAGGCACTCGGAGGCTCCTGCACTGGAAAAAGAGGCACTTGCAGGCCTGTACACTGGAAATAAAGGCACTTGGAGGCCCCTGCACCACAAAAAAAGGCACTCGGAAGCCCCTACATTGCAAAAAACGGCACTTGGAGGCTACTACACTGCAAAAAAATCCACCCTGAGGCCCCTGCACCACAAAAAAAGGCACTTGGAGGCCCCTGCACCACAAAAAAAAAAGCACTTGGAGGCCCCTGCACCACAAAAAAAGGCACTTGGGGGCTGCTACAATGCAAAAAAGGCACTTGGAGGCCCCTGCACCAGAAACAAAGGCACTTGGAGGGCCCTGCACCACAAAAGAAGGCACTTGGAGGCCCCTGACCCACAAGGAAAGGCACTCGGTGGCCCCTACAGCACAATAAAAGGCACTCAGGGGCTGCTACAATGTGAAACAAGGCACTCGGAGGGCCCGGCACCACCAAAAAAGGCACTCGGACGCCCCTACATTGCAAAAAAAGGCACTTGGAGGCTACTACACTGCAAAAAAATGCACCCTGAGGCCCCTACATTGCAAAAAAAGGCACTTGGAGGCCCCTGCACCACAAAAGAAGGCACTCGGAGGCTCTTGCACCACAAAAGAAGGCACTCGGAAGCCCCTACATTACAAAAAAAGGCACTTGGAGGCTACTACACTGCAAAAAAAGGCACCCTGAGGCCCCTGCACCGCAAAAAAAGGCACTTGGAGGCCCCTACACCACAAAAGAAGGCACTTGGGGGCTGTTACAGTGCGAAAAGAAAGGCACTCGGAGGCTGCTACAACGCGAAAAAGGCACTCGGAGGGCCCTGCACCACAAAAAAAAGCACTCGGAGGCTCCTGCACTGGAAAAAGAGGCGCTTCCAGGCCTGTACACCGGAAATAAAGGCACTTGGAGGCCCCTGCACCACAAAAGAAGGCACTCGGAGGCCCCTACGCTGCAAAAAAAGGCACTCGGAGGGCCCTACACCACAAAAAAAGGCACTTGGAGGCTACTGCACTGCAAAAAAAGGCACTTGGAGGCTACTGCACTGCAAAAAAAGGCACTCAGTAGCCCCTGAACCGCAAAAAAAGGCACTCAGTAGCCCCTGCACCGCAAAAAAATGCACTCAGAGGCCCCGACACCACAAAAGAAAGGCACTCGGAGGCCTCGACAGCACAAAAAAAGGCACTCAGAGGCCCCTGCACCAGAAACAAAGGCACTCAGAGGCCCCTGCACTGTAAAAAAAGGCACTTGGAAGCCAGTGCACCACCTAAAAAGGCACTCGTGGCTGCTACAATGCAAAAAAAGGCACTTGGAGGCTACTACACTGCAAAAAAAATGCACCCTGAGGCCCCTGCACCGCAAAAAAAGGCACTCGGAAGCCCCTACATTGCAAAGAAAGGCACTTGCAGGCTACTACACTGCAAAAAAATGCACCCTGAGGCCCCTGCACCGCAAAAAAAGGCACTCGGTGGCCCCGACACCACAAAAAAAAGGCACTTGGAGGACCACACCACAAAAAAAGGCACTCAGCTGCCCCTACACTGGGAAAAAAGGCACTCGGAGGCCCCTACAGCACAAAAGAAGGCACTTGGGGGCTGCTACAATGCAAAAAAAGGCACTCGGAGGCCCTGCACCACCAAGAAAGGCACTCGGAGGGCCCTGCACCACAAAAGAAGGCACTCGGAGGCCCCTGCACCACAAAAAAAGGCACTCGGAGGCCCCTGCACCACAAAAAAAGGCACTCGGGGGCTGCTACAATGTGAAAACAGGCACTCCGGTGCCCCTACTCTGGAAAGAAAGGCACTCAGAGGGCCCTGCAGCACAAAAAAAGGCACTCAGCTGCCCTTACAGTGGAAAAACAGGCACTTGGAGGCTGCTACACCCCAGAAAAAGGCACTCAGTGGCCCCCACACTGCAAAAAAAGGCACTCGGCGGCTGCTACAATGTGAAACAAGGCACTCGGAGGGCCCGGCACCACCAAAAAAGGCACTCGGGGGCTCCTGCACTGGAAAAGAGGCACTTGCAGGCCTGTACACCGCAAAAAAAGGCACTCGAAGGCCGCTACACCGCAGAGAAAGGCACTCGGAGGCACCTGCAACGGAAAAATATGCACTCGGAGGCCCCTACACCACAAAAAAAGGCACTTGGCTGCCCCTACACTGGAAAAAAAGGTACTCGGAGGCCCCTACAGCACAAAAAAAGGCACTTGGGGGCTGCTACAATGCAAAAAAAGGCACTCGGAGGGCCCTGCACCAGAAACAAAGGCACTTGGAGGGCCCTGCACCACAAAAGAAGGCACTCGGGGGCTGCTACAACGCGAAACAGGGCACTCGGAGGGCCCTGCACCACAAAAAAAAGCACTCGGAGGCTCCTGCACAGGAAAAAGAGGCACTTGCAGGCCTGTACACCGGAAATAAAGGCACTCGGAAGCCCCTACATTGCAAAAAAAGGCACTTGGAGGCTACTACACTGCAAAAAAATCCACCCTGAGGCCCCTATATTGCAAAAAAAGGCACTTGGAGGCCCCGGCACCACAAAAAAAAGGCACTTGGAGGCTGCTACAACGTGAAACAAGGCACTCAGAGCGCCCAGCACCGCAAAAAAAAAGCACTCGGAGGCTCCTGCACCACAAAAGAAGGCACTCAGAGGCCCCTACACCACCAAGAAAGGCACTCGGTGGCCCGCACATTGCAAAAAAAGGCACTTGGAGGCTACTACACTGCAAAAAAATGCACCCTGAGGCCCATGCACAGCAAAAAAAGGCACTCAGTAGCCCCTGCATTGCAAAAAAAGGCACTCAGAGGCCTCCACACCGCAAAAAAAGGCACTCAGAGGCCGCTACCCTGCAAAAAAAAAATGCACCCAGAGGCCTCGACACCACAAAAGAAAGGCACTCGGAGGCCCCTACAGCACAAAAAAAGGCACTTGGTGGCTGCTACAATGGAAAAAAAGGCACTCAGAGGCCCCTGCACCAGAAAGAAAGGAACTCGGAGGGCCCTACACCACAAAAGAAGGAACTCGGAGGCCCCTGCACCACAAGAAAAGGCACTCGGGGCCACTACACCGCAAAAAAAAGGTACATGGAGGACCACACCCCCCAAAATAACAGCACTCGGAGGCCCCTGAACCACAAGAAAAGGCATTCAGTGGCCTATACAGCAAAATAAAAGGCACTCGGGGGCTGCTACAATGTGAAACAGTGCACCGGAGGGCCCAGCACCACCAAAAAAGGCACTCGGAGGCTCCTGCACTGGAAAAAGAGGCACTTGCAGGCCTGTACACTGGAAATAAAGGCACTTGGAGGCCCCTGCACCACAAAAAAAGGCACTCGGAAGCCCCTACATTGCAAAAAAAGGCACTTGGAGGCTACTACACTGCAAAAAAATCCACCCTGAGGCCCCTGCACCACAAAAAAAGGCACTTGGAGGCCCCTGCACCACAAAAAAAAAGGCACTTGGAGGCCCCTGCACCACAAAAAAAGGCACTTGGGGGCTGCTACAATGCAAAAAAGGCACTTGGAGGCCCCTGCACCAGAAACAAAGGCACTTGGAGGGCCCTGCACCACAAAAGAAGGCACTCGGAGGCCCCTGACCCACAAGAAAAGGCACTCGGTGGCCCCTACAGCACAATAAAAGGCACTCAGGGGCTGCTACAATGTGAAACAAGGCACTCAGAGGGCCCAGCACCACCAAAAAAGGCACTCGGAGGCTCCTGCACTGGGAAAAGAGGCACTTGCAGGCCTGTACACTGGAAATAAAGGCACTTGGCGGCCCCTGCACTGGAAAAAGAGGCACTTGCAGGCCTGTACACTGGAAATAAAGGCATTTGGAGGCCCCTGCACCACAAAAAAAGGCACTCGGAAGCCCCCACATTGCAAAAAAAGGCACTCGGCTGCCCCTACACCGCAAAAAAAGGCACTCGGAGGCCCCTACAGCACAAAAGAAGGAACTCGGAGGCCCCTGCACCACAAGAAAAGGCACTCGGAGGCCCCTGCACCACAAGAAAAGGCACTCGGAGGCCCCTGCAACACCTTCCACTGCGCTATCAGACACAGAGGCTCATGTGACCTCACAAGGACACGAAGCCGCCAGGGGCCTGCCAGTGGCCTGTCAGGCACTGGTACTTCTGTGAGCTCACAAGCAGAGTCAGCAGCCATGGGCATCCCACTGCCTGATGAGGCACTGAGACAAAGGTGACCTCAAAATGCAGCCAGCACGCAGAGGCCTGCCACTGGCCTATCAGGCAATAGAACTGCCGTGACCTCAAAAGGACAGCCAGCAGCCAATGGCCTCGCACTGGCCTATCAGGCAATAGGACTGCTGTGACCTCAAGAGCACAGCCAGCAGGTATGGACCTCCCACTGGCTATCAGGCAACAGGACTGCTGTGACCTCACAAGCACAGCAAACAGCCAGGGGCCTGCCACTGCCCTATAGGGCACAGAGGCTGCTGTGACCTCACAAGCACAGCCAGCAGTGAAGGGCCTGCCACTGGCCTATAGGGAACGGAGGCTGATGTTACCTCACAAACACAGCCAGCAGCCATTGGCCTTCCACTGCCCGATGAGGCGCTGACACTGCTCTGACCTCACAAGCACAGCACACTGTCACGGGCCTGCCACTGCCATAAAGGGCACTGAAGCTGCTGTGACCTCACAAGCACAGCCAGCAGCCAGGGGCCTGACACTGGCCTGTGAAGCACTGAGGCTGCTGTGACCTCACAAGCACAGCCAGCAGCCAGGGGCCTGCCACTGCCCGATAAGACACTGAGGCTGCTGTGATGTAACAAGCAAAGCCAGCAGCTATGGGTCTGCCACTGGCCTACCAGGCTGTAGGAGTGTTGTGACCTGACAAGCACAGCCAGCAGCGAAGGGCCTGCCACTGCCCTCAAGGGCAGGGAGGCTTCTGTAACCTCACAAGCACAGCCAGCAGCCAGGGGCCTGCCACTGGCCTGTGAAGCACTGAGGCTGCTATGACCTCACAAGCCCAGGCAGCAGCTATGGGCCTACCACTGCCCTATAGGGCAGGGAGGCTGCTGTGACCTGACAAGCACAGCGAGGAGCCAGAGGCCTGCCATTGCCCTATAAGGTACAGAGACAAATGTGACCTCAAAAGGCAGCCAGCAGACGGGGCCTTCCACGGGCCTATCAGGAAATAGGACTGCTGTGACCTCACAAGCACAGCCAGCAGCTATGGGCCTGCCACTGGCCTACAGGAAAAGGAGGCCGCTGTGACCTCACAAGCACAGCGAGCAGCCAGGGGCCTCCCACTGCCCTATAAGGTACAGAGACAAATGTGACCTCACAAGTACAGGCAGCCAGCAGACAGGGGCCTTCCATGGGCCTATCAGGAAATAGGCCTGCCAGGACCTTACAAGCACAGCCAGCAGCTATGGGCCTGCCACTGGCCTGTGAGGCACTGAGGCTCCTGTGACCTCCCAAGCCGAGCCAGCAGCTATGGGCCTGCCACTGCCCTATAGGGCACGGAGGCTGATTTGACCTCCCAAGCCGAGCCAGCAGCTATGGGCCTGCCACTGCCCTATAGGGCACTGAGGCTTCTCTGACCTCAGAAGCCCACCCAGCAGGCATTGGCCTCGTACTGGCCTATCAGGCACTGAGGCTTCTGTAACCTCACAAGCACAGCCAGCAGCAAGGGGCCTGCCACTGGCCTGTGAAGCACTGAGGCTGCTGTGACCTCACAAGCACAGGCAGCAGCCATTAGCCTTCCACTGCCTGATGAGGCGCTGACGCTGCTGTCAGCTCAGAAGCACAGTAAACAGTCAGGGGCCTGCCACTGCCCTCAAGGGCATGGAGGCTGCTCTGACCTCAGAAGCCCAGAAAGCAGCTACGGGCCTGCCACTGCCCTATAGGGCACTGAGGCTTCTCTGACCTCAGAAGCCCACTCAGCAGCTATGGGCCTCAAACTGGCCTATCAGGCACTGAGGCTTCTGTAACCTCACAAGCACAGCCAGCAGCAAGGGGCCTGCCACTGGCCTGTGAAGCACTGAGGCTGCTGAGACGTCACGAGCCCAGGCAGCAGCTACGGGCCTCCCACAGGCCTATGAGGCACGGAGGCTGCTGTGACCTCAAAAGCACACCAAGCAGCCATTGGCCTCCCACGGGCCTATCAGGCACTGAGGCTGCTGTGACCTCACAAGCACAGCCAGCAGCCAACGGCCTGCCACAGGCCTATCAGGCAATACGACTGCTGTGACCTCACAAGCACAGCCAGCAGCTATGGGCCGGCCACTGGCCTATAGGAAAAGGAGGCTGCTGTGACTTCACAAGCACAGCCAGCAGACAGAGGCCTGCCACTGGCCTACGAGACACTGAGGCTGCTATGACCTCACAAGCACAGTCAGCAGCCAGGGGCCTGCTGCTGGCCTATCACGCTGTAGGAGTGCTGTGACCTGACAAGCACAGCCAGCAGCCATTGGCCTGCCACTGTCCGAAGAGGCACGGAGGCTCCTCTGACCTCACCAGCACACCAAGCAGCCATTGGCCTCCCTCTGGCCTACAGGAAAAGGAGGCTGATGTGACCTCACAAGCACAGCGAGTAGCCAGGGGCCTCCCACTGCCCTATAAGGTACAGAGACAAATGTGACCTCAAAAGGCAGCCAGCAGACAGAGGCCTGCCACGGGCCTATCAGGAAATAGGACTGCTGTGACCTTACAAGAACAAACAGCAGCTACGGGCCTCCACTGGCCTATGAGGCACGGAGGCTGCTGTGACCTCAAAAGCACACCAAGCAGCCATTGGCCTCCCACGGGCCTATCAGGCACTGAGGCTGCTGTGACCTCACAAGCACAGTCAGCAGCCAGGGGCCTGCTGCTGGCCTATCAGGCTCTAGGAGTGTTGTGATCTGACAAGCACAGCCAGCAGCCATTGGCCTGCCACTGTCCGAAGAGGCACGGAGGCTCCTCTGACCTCACCAGCACACCAAGCAGCCATTGGCCTCCCTCTGGCCTACAGGAAAAGGAGGCTGATGTGACCTCACAAGCACAGCGAGTAGCCAGGGGCCTCCCACTGCCCTATAAGGTACAGAGACAAATGTGACCTCAAAAGGCAGCCAGCAGACAGAGGCCTGCCACGGGCCTATCAGGCAATAGGACTGCTGTGACCTGACAAGCACAGCCAGCAGCTACGGGCCTGCCACTGTCCGAAGAGGCACGGAGGCTGCTGTGACCTCAAAAGCACACCAAGCAGCCATTGGCCTCCCACGGGCCTACAGGAAAAGGAGGCTGATGTGACCTGACAAGCACAGCGAGTAGCCAGGGGCCTCCCACTGCCCTATAAGGTACAGAGACAAATGTGACCTCAAAAGGCAGCCAGCAGACAGAGGCCTGCCACGGGCCTATCAGGAAATACGACTGCTGTGACCTTGCAAGAACAAACAGCAGCTACGGGCCTCCACTGGCCTATGAGGCACAGAGGCTGCTGTGACCTCACAAGCACAGGCAGCAGCCAAGGGCCTGCCACAGGCCTATCAGGCAATACGACTGCTGTGACCTGACAAGCACAGCCAGCAGCTATGGGCCTGCCTCGGGCTTATAGGGAACGGAGGCTGCTGTTACCTCACAAGCACACCCAGCAGCTACGGGCCTCCACTGGCCTATGAGGCACTGAGGCTGCTGTGACCTCACAAGCACAGTCAGCAGCCAGGGGCCTGCTGCTGGCCTATCTGGCTCTAGGAGTGTTGTCACCTGACAAGCACAGCCAGCAGCTATGGGCCTGCCACTGGCCTACAGCAAAGGGAGCCTGAGGTGACCTCACAAGCACAGCGAGTAGCCAGGGACTCCCCACTGCCCTATAAGGTACAGAGACAAATGTGACCTCAAAAGGCAGCCAGCAGACAGAGGCCTGCCACGGGCCTATCACGCTGTAGGACTGCTGTGACCTTACAAGAACAAACAGCAGCTACGGGCCTGCCACTGGCCTGTGAGGCACGGAGGCTGCTGTGAGCTCACAAGCACACCAAGTAGCCATTAGCCTCCCACTGCCCGATGAGGCGCTGACGCTGCTGTCAGCTCAGAAGCACAGTAAACAGTCAGGGGCCTGCCACTGCCCTCAAGGGCATGGAGGTTGCTCTGACCTCAGAAGCCCAGCCAGCAGCTATGGGCCTGCCACTGCCCTATATGCACTGAGGCTTCTCTGACCTCACAAGCCCACCCAGCAGCTACGGGCCTCCACTGGCCTATGAGGCACTGAGGCTGCTGTGACCTCACAAGCACAGTCAGCAGCCAGGGGCCTGCTGCTGGCCTATCTGGCTCTAGGAGTGTTGTCACCTGACAAGCACAGCCAGCAGCTATGGGCCTGCCACTGGCCTACAGCAAAGGGAGCCTGAGGTGACCTCACAAGCACAGCGAGTAGCCAGGGACTCCCCACTGCCCTATAAGGTACAGAGACAAATGTGACCTCAAAAGGCAGCCAGCAGACAGAGGCCTGCCACGGGCCTATCAGGAAATAGGACTGCTGTGACCTTACAAGAACAAACAGCAGCTACGGGCCTGCCACTGGCCTGTGAGGCACGGAGGCTGCTGTGAGCTCACAAGCACACCAAGTAGCCATTAGCCTCCCACTGCCCGATGAGGCGCTGACGCTGCTGTCAGCTCAGAAGCACAGTAAACAGTCAGGGGCCTGCCACTGCCCTCAAGGGCATGGAGGTTGCTCTGACCTCAGAAGCCCAGCCAGCAGCTATGGGCCTGCCACTGCCCTATATGCACTGAGGCTTCTCTGACCTCACAAGCCCACCCAGCAGTCATTGGCCTCGAACTGGCCTGTGAAGCACTGAGGCTGCTGTGACCTCACGAGCCCAGGCAGCAGCTATGGGCCTGCCACTGGCCTATGAGGCACGGAGGCTGCTGTGACCTCACAAGCACAGCCAGCAGCTATGGGCCTGCCACTGGCCTATGGGAAAAGGAGGCTGCTGTGACCTCAAAAGCACACCAAGCAGCCATTGGCCTCCCTCTGGCCTACAGGAAAAGGAGGCTGCTGTGACCTCACAAGCACAGCGAGTAGCCAGGGGCCTCCCACTGCCCTATAAGGTACAGAGACAAATGTGACCTCAAAAGGCAGCCAGCAGACAGAGGCCTGCCATGGGCCTATCAGAAAATAGGACTACTGTGACCTTACAAGCACAGCCAGCAGCCAAGGGCCTGCCAATGCCCTATAGGGCACTGAGGCTGCTGTGACCTCGCAAGCACAGCGAGGAGCCAGAGGCCTGCCATTGCCCTATAAGGTACAGAGACAAATGTGACCTCAAAAGGCAGCCAGCAGACAGAGGCCTGCCACGGGCCTATCAGGAAATAGGACTGCTGTGACCTTACAAGCACAGCCAGCAGCTACGGGCCTGCCACTGGCCTATGAGGCACGGAGGCTGCTGTGACCTCAAAAGCACACCAAGCAGCCATTGGCCTCCCACGGGCCTATCAGGCACTGAGGCTGCTGGGACCTGACAAGCACAGTCAGCAGCCAGGGGCCTGCTGCTGGCCTATCAGGCTCTAGGAGTGTTGTGATCTGACAAGCACAGCCAGCAGCTATGGGGCTGTCACTGGCCTATAGGGAACAGAGGCTGATGTGACCTCACAAGCACAGCCAGCAGCCAGGGTCCTGCCACTGGCCTATAGGGAACGGAGGCTGCTGTCACCTCACAAGCACAGTCAGCAGCTATGGGCCTGCCACTGGCCTATACAGCACGGAGGCTGATTTGACCTCACAAGCACAGGCAGCAGCCATTAGCCTCCCACTGCCCGATCATGTGCTGACGCTGCTGTCAAGTCAGAAGCACAGTAAACAGTCAGTGGTTTGCCACTGCCCTAAAGGGCATGGAGGCTGCTGTGATCTTACAAGCCCAGCCAGCAGCTATGGGCCTGCCACTGGCCTATGAGGCACTGAGGCTTCTCTGACCTCACAAGCCGACCCAGCAGCCATGGGCCTGCCACTGGCCTATCAGGCAACAGGACTGCTGT
Source organism: Dromaius novaehollandiae (assembly GCF_036370855.1). Lineage (NCBI taxonomy): Eukaryota > Metazoa > Chordata > Aves > Casuariiformes > Dromaiidae > Dromaius > Dromaius novaehollandiae. The sequence continues at coordinate 1,850,966 of NC_088105.1, forward strand.
GACCTCACAAGCACGGCCAGCAGGCATGGGCATCCAACTGCCGTTTGAGGCCCCGACACAAACGTGACCTCATAACGCAGCCAGCAGGCATGGAGCTGTCACTGGCCTCTGACGCACTGGTACTTCCGTGACATCACAAGTATAGCCAGCAGCCAAACAAGAATAAGGAGAAAAACAGCTTGCCTCAGAAAGATGATGAGACCCAATGAGAAGCAGGAGACCCCAGACCAAAAAATTGCTATTGGTCTAACTATCGCGTGAAGGGTGGGAACTGGAAGTCAAAAAGACTATAATTACCCAGGATTTGTTTATGTTAGGGTCCCTCTTCGGAGGCACCCAGCTCGAGCTGTAATTACGGCATGCGCGTTATTAAAATTATCTAATTTGTTTTGATTTGGCTCTGAACTTTTCTGCGGGAACCTAGGGTCGAGCCCTGTTATGGTGGCCGACAGGCCTAATTTCCATAACAGTTTGGCACCCCAGATGGGACCCTAGGCAATGACTGTCAGGCCTCTCGTCTCCAAACGATCATCTGGCACCATCGGGTGAGTTCACCTGGGATCTTTGGCAACGAGAGGCACCGAGAAGGTGAGTCTTAAACTCCCGCCTAAATTCTAAAATCTGGTCTGGTAACAGTGCACTGAAGGGGTACGTGGACTGGCCACCGTAAGGCATACCAGGACGGGTAGGAGTCCCATCCCCAGGGTTAGAGTGGGTCTAAGTCCCAGCTCGGTCCGGCCGGAGGAGGGGTGCGCAGCCTGATCAGCATAAGGCGCACTGCAAAACTTTGAGACCAAAAATTAGAGTCACTGTGACTGGTGTGAGTTTGAACAGTACTGTGTATGTGTGTGTGTGAGTGCGTGTAGCCTGGGAACCAGTTGGGGCACCCGTCGGCTGAGAAGCCGCCTGCTGCGAAGGGACAGCAGTCCTAGCAGTTACAGACTCGGGTGGTGTGAGTGTGGTTCCCAGGGAGCGAGAGAAAAGTGCCCAATTAAGGGGAATTGTGCGGGCGTATGACCCTACCTGGGGAGATGTACAAACGCTCCTTGAATCTGTGTTCACTCCAGATGAAAGGTGCTCAATTTTGGATGCAAACCGCCGTTGGGCAGCAGAGGGGGGTGTCAGGGCTGCTGGAACAGCCTGGCCAGCTGTGGACCCTGGGTGGAATCATAATGTAGATGCAGATTACAGGCAGTTGCAATTAGCCAGAGAGGACTTAGAACAAGCTATACGTTTGGCAGGACAAAAGACTGCAAATAAGGGAGTGTCAGCAACAGGCAGAGAAACACCCCTCAGCTTACTTTGCTAGGCTAATTAAGCAAGTCAGAATGTATGGGGGAGGACTAGACCCAGAAGCCGAGGCTAACAGGCCGCTAATGATTTCCACATTTGTAGACCAAGCAGCCCCGGACATTAAAAAGTAGTTTTCCAAACATGTTCCTGACTGGCCAGGAAAGCGAATGGATGAAATATTACGTTTAGCCACATTTGTGTATAATAGTCGAGAGGAGTAGAGGGCAAAAGAAAAGAGACAGCAAAAAAGAGAGGAAGTTAGTGTGTTAGCAGCTGTGTTAAGAGATGGATTTAGAGGACCCAGGGGGAGGGGAGGTGAAAGAGCTAGGAGAGATAGATGGAGTCAGAGTCAGTCACAGACGCACCTATATGCCTTTTGGGGAGGGATCTCCTGCAAGCCTTGGATACTCAGATCTGCTTACAGCCGGAAGGGATAAAGCTAATAATTATGGGTTCGTGTGTTCTGGCTAAGACACCAGGACCAGAGCCAACTAATCTGCAAATTCCAACAGGTTTAGAATCAGTTTCTAAAAAATTATGGAGCTCTTCAGGAATGGATGTGGGACTACTGAAATCAGCCAGTCCAGTCTCGATAAAAACAAAGGGGGGATTGCCTCCTGCAGTTAAACAATATCCTATCCCGAAGGAAGCAGAGAAGAGTATCCAAAAACAAATTGATCATTATCTGAAAATGGGTATCCTTAGAGTCTGTGAATCCCCATATAACACCCCAATTCTGCCAGCTAAAAAGAACAGGCAAGATGCTGATGGTGATCCAGAGTATCGCTTTGTACAAGACTTAAGGGCTATAAACCAACATGTAGTTGCTCCACATCCAGTAGTCCCCGACCCATCAACCATTTTACTACAGATACCCCATTGGGCAACTTATTTTACTGTGATTGACCTAACAGCAGCCTTTTTTAGTATACCAATAACTGAAGATAGCCAAGATCTCTTTGCTTTCACTTGGAAGGGACAACAATTAACTTGGACAAGGCTGCCACAGGGATTTACTGGGTCTCCAACTATTTTTTCGCATATACTCAAGAATGACCTCTCAGATATCGAACTTCCAGGACATTCTGTATTAATACAATATGTAGATGATTTGTTATTAGCAAGTAAAGATTATGAGACATGTTTGAAAGATACTGTTTCTCTATGTAACGCTCTTGCAGAAAAAGGGCATCGAGCATCTCTGTCTAAACTCCAGCTGTGTCAAAGAGAGGTAAAATATTTGGGTTTTATCTTAAGAGAAGGACACAGGTTAGTTGATCCAGAATGAGTAAAGACAATTCTTGATATGCCTCGTCCTGTAACAAAAAACAGCTTAGGGGATTTTTAGGAGCTGTAGGATTCTGCCAACCGTGGATTCCTGGGTTAGCAGAACTTACTAAGCCTCTGGTACAGGCAACAAAAAAGGAGGAGATAGAGCCTTTGGCCTGGGGCCCAAGGCCCCAGGGAAAGGGAGAAAGCTTTTACATCTGTGAAAAAAGCGTTGGTTTCAGCCCCTGCTCTCGGGTTACCAGATTATAGCAAACTATTTGAATTATTTGTCCATGAGCGACAGGGAGTAGCAAGTGGGGTACTCACCCAAAAACTAGGCCCTCACCGTAGACCAGTGGCCTGTTACTCCACGCAACTAGATGAGGTAGCTAAAGGCACTCCAGGATGCATCAGAGCAATAGCAGCTACTGCAGCTCTTATTGAAAAAAACACGACCTGTAGTTTTGGGTCATTCATTGACTGTGTATGTGCCACATGAAGTAGAACTGTTAATGAAGCAATATGCGACTCAAGCACTATCCCCACAGAGAGCTCACCGCTATGAACTGATAATACTGCATGCAGATAATGTGACTTTCAAAAGATGCAATATTTTGAATCGAATCCAGCAACGCTATTGCCTCAACCGGAGGACAGAGAGCCACATCATTCCTGTGAGCAGGTGGTGGTCAGCTCAAGCAAGCCCCGGGAGGACCTTAAAGAAGAACCTTTGGAGAACCCGGACTTAGTTCTGTTTACAGATGGGTCATCCTATTATTTGGACGGAAGACCTCACTCCGGCTATGCTGTCACTAACGTCTTTGAGGTGCTCGAGGCCAATCCTTTGTCTCCATCAGTAAGTGCTCAAGGAGCAGAATTAATAGCATTGCCCCAAGCAGCAAAATATAGGTAAGAGCTTGCGGGTAAATATCTATACCGACTCTAAATATGCATTTGGAGTGTGTCATGCAACAGGGATGTTATGGAAAGAACGAGGATTCTTTTCGTCATCAGGAAAGAAATTAGCTAATGGAGAAGAAATACGTAATTTGCTGGAAGCAGTTCAACTGCCCAAAGAAATTGCGGTAATACACTGCCCAGCCCATACTAAAGACACTACAGAAATTAGCAGAGGAAATGCTCTAGCCAACGCTGCTGCGAGGGCTGCAGCTCGACAACCTCTGGGAGAATATATGGGGGCAGTTCCAAGGATGGACCAGAGTGAGTGGCCAAACTTAATAGACCCCAAAACTATGTATGAAAAAGAGTGCTCAGTGGAAGAGAAAAAACAATGGGAACAGTGGGAAGCAAAACAAAATGATGATGGAATATGGACAATTGGGGAAAAACCAATTCTACCCAAAAAATATTTAATTACTATAGCTAGGTGGTTTCACGATAAAGCTCATGGGGGAGCCGAGGCAATAGCTAAACAGGTACAGAAAGTATGGGCTGCTCCAGGAATTTATGCAGCTGCTACAAGAATAACGAATAGCTGCCCGACCTGCCAGAAGTTTTCAAATAACAAGCCAAGCTCAGATTTGGGGGGGCGACCATGGGCTTTCTTCCCTTTCCAGAAGCTGCAAATAGATTATGCAGATATGCCATCTGTCTATGGATACAAACACTTGTTAGTGATAGTAGATCAGTTATCAAGCTGGGTAGAAGCTTTCCCAACAAGAAAGGCTGACACAGGGGGAGAGGTAAAAGCCTTACTGAAGGAAATCATACCCAGGTATGGGGTCCCAGAAGCCATTGATTCAGACAGGGGTGCCCATTTTACAGCAAGCATAATCAATCAGTTATGTAAATCGTTAGGAATAAAAAGAAACCTACATACTCCTTATCACCCACAATCTTCAGGACAAGTAGAAAGAATGAATAGAACATTAAAAGAGAAAATAGCAAGAATATGCACACATGCTAGCCTGAAATGGCCAGAGGCATTAAACTTAGCTCTATGGGATGTTTGAAATTCTCCATGGCAACCCATAGGACTAACACCAGCAGAAATTCTTTTTGGGAGACATTTAGCGATACCAGGGACTTATATCCCTGCTAAAACCAGCCTATTAGATGGAGATGAATGAGTGACACAATATGTACTAGCCTTACAAGAACAGTTTAAGGCCTTGCAAAATCAGGCTCAGTGGTTTCAGCCGGTGCCATCAGACATTCAGGCACATGATATACAGCCTGGAGATAAAGTGTTGATAAAGGTATTCTCGCGAAAAACAAAACTAGAACCAAAATGGGAAGGACCCTATACTGTATTGTTAAGTTCTTACTACGCTGTTAAAATTCTAGGAAAAGAGAATTGGATTCACCACTCTCACGTGAAACGAGTGACAGTCCAAGAAGCAAACACAGCAGAGGGTGCAGCAGATCAGTGAAAACAACCACGTAAAGCTCGATGGGATACACGACTTCCCCAGGGTAAGCTGTTGGGACTCGCCTCACTAACACAAATCTCTTTCCCTTTACTGCACCCTGCAGGATGGCAGGCAGAAGTGCCGTGCTCATGCTGCTGTTTCAAACCCTGGCAATGCTACTTTCCCTAACCTGTGGTCAAAGAACCTTAGAGTGGCCATGGTCCCAGGCCCGTGTTAAGTATACCGGAAGTATGGGATTAAATTCTGATAAAAACTTAAACCTCTCAGCCCTGGTCATGCATGGAACTGAAGTATACTCAGAAAATGAATGGAGCTGGGATAATACTAACCAACTTCCCCAACTCCTGGGAAGGACAGGAAAGGAAATAAAGATAGGATGTGGAGTGATCAGCGGGTCCACCCACGAGAAGGCGACTCAAATCTCTCTCACTAAAATCAAATCAAATGAAAAAGAAAGGAAAATTTGTGCCACTGAAAACCTGGATTGCTGGTACAATTTTACCTTAGAACAGCCTGTTTTAATAGTTTGTCTGTGGGCTCACCACAATGTGGGACTATCATTTAAATTTAAAATAGACATTATTGAGCCCAGTACAGCAATACCTACCCTGACTACAATTATTTTCACCAATATAAATAACTCTGTTACCATGAAGAGTAAGAAAACCTTATCCCCACAAATCTTTGAAATTGGACCGTATGTGATTAGAAATACAGGCCAACAACGAGTGTTATTTAATCCATCATGGTCTCTCAATCGAGTAGAGCTATTAATGCAAATTATATCTCTACAATCAAACCGACCTGTTCACCATTCTTAGGTACGTCCTATGTGGGATGGACGGCGTGGTTACATAGGCAAACCCTCACCTCTCCAAAACGAACAAGGAGAGATGTGACCGGTATCATAGGAACAGGATTGGGAGTCCTAAACAGTATAGATGCTGAAGTACTCGTAAATAAACTGAGCACAACAACAAGTGACTTATACAGATTAAAACATCCATTGAGGGCTTCTCTATTAGCATTAGAAACTAACCAATGGCTTTCATCCGAGATATTACCTCAATGGGAAAAAATGAATGAGAAAGATCACCACTTGATAGTGGATGCACTTGGGGAAACCCAAATTAATATTTCCCTGGCCCTCAGTTGCATCCAAGCTCAACTGTGGATGCAACCTATGGTAGCAACGATTATAAGGGAAGGGGAAGAGGGCACTTTACCCACTGAAATTCGAAAGGTAATTTGGGATAATGCGACCGAATTTGAAAAGGAATTCCAATCCTGGTGGTATCTGGTCAATTTTACTTATGATCCTAGCAACACTAAGGCCACAGCCTTTGTTTCAACAATACGTAATGCTTCAACATATACAATATATCCAATCATTGCGTTAGGATTAAATCACAATGGAGCTATACTCTATCCATTGGAACATAGAGTATGGGCCCAACGAAATGGAAATAAATAGCAAACTGTGGACGTTAGCGCATGTATTGTACAGGAACAGCAAGGGTTTATTTGTGAAATTAATACTATCAAAGCCCAAGACATTTGTCTTGACGCTGAGCAAAATGTTTGTCATTTTGAAATACACCCTGATGAAACACCTGAAACTATACTTGTATATATTGGGAGAGGATGCGTATGTATGAGAACCTTTTGTAGTCTTGTAGTTATAGATGGCATTGTAGTAGATATGAGTAATCATTCAAATATTTGTATTTGTAGCTTTACCAAAATCATGGGATGTGATTTTAATTATTCAGCTCCTATCACGTCTTATCAATTGTTACAATCTAATTATACATTCATTCAAAATTTACTACCTACCCCCATTGGGATGAATCTCACCCTGGTAAGGAAACTACTACAACATGATGATTTGCATCGACTGCTAGAGCACATCCAGAACAGTGGACAGAAAACTCTAATCACTGTTCCCCATGATGCAAAAGAGATACATCATATCTTAGAAAGGGTAAAAAGAGACGGAGAACATCATGGCTGGGAAACTCTTCTAGGGTGGTCACCAACTGCAACAGGGATTTATAATCATGTATTGCACCCGGTAGTAGTTGTATTCAGTTTAACTGTGTTATGCCTATTGCTTACGATCATATTATACATAAGATTAGGGAAAGTGATAGTACGCCTTCGAAAGGCTTCGAGAAACAACCAAACAGGAATGGGAAGTCCAGAGTGTGACAGGAGATTATTAGCAATGTATCCAAAGATGTAATAATAGTAATAAATGGTGGGAGAAAACTATACTTTATGGAAAGCAATCGATCAACTGTACTGGAGCCATTAAGGTAGGAGGTTATAAAGATTGCTCTCGGATACCTGAATAGGTTATAAGTGGCCAAGTAAGGAACTAAATGGGTGGCGTGTTCCAAAAGGTAGTGGATGGTATTGGTTGTGTGGAAACAAGGCACGAAAAGTGCTACCTCCTAATTGGTCAGGGACATGTACTTTAGGGGCAATAATCCCTAATGTTACTATAAGAAAAGAATTGAGTAATAAATACCAAAAATCCTGGCTAAGAACATTCATAAGGAGACAAAAGAGGGTCAATAATCCTTTAATAGATCGACCTACTAGGTTGCAGTCATTCGTAAGGTGGCTGTTTCCACAACTGGGAGTGAGTGAACTTGAAAAAGCAATAGTAAATATTTCAGCAGTTATTGAAAAAAATAGGGAATAAAACCTCTGATGCCACTGCAGCTTTACAAGAGGAGGTTTCAGAAACTGCTAAAATAACTACCCAAAACAGGATGGCGCTAGATATGTTATTGGCATCTCAGGGAGGAGTATGTACAATAATAAATACTAGTTGCTGTGTATATGTGGATCAAAGCGGGAGAATTTCTACCGATCTAAATGAAATCTGGAAGCAGACTGAAATCTTACATGGGGTTCAGAAAGAGGATACCTCTTTTGGATTTGAAGAAATATGGAAATGGTTGACTTCCTGGTTCCCTGACGTGAGCTCATGGGTTAAAAAGTGTTTAACAATTTTGGGAATGGTGTTAGTAGTTTTTGTATGCGTTTATGTAGTGATTCAATGCATTTCTAGATGTTGTACAAAATTAATATGGGAAAGATTTTAAAAGAGTGAGACTAATATGAAAATGATCATATAAGTCTCAAAGGGGGGGAATTGTTACAAGACAACCCTGGGAAGCTCAGAAAGAATGTTTGAACTAGGTAGATTAGGATAACTTCTAACATTAAGTCTGAAGTGGTCTAGAGGTAGCCACTTAGATAAAACTTGCTTTATGAGTAGCTAAATTTGCTGAAGCCTTAGGCCGCACTGCTAGTTCAGTAAGAAAGGGCCCCAGAGCTGGTGCAGGCTGGAAAGATAAGGGAGTTACAAGCAGGCTGCATTCCTGTGCCCCACACTCCGAAAGGCAGGATGTCAAGGCTTTGAAATAAGGCCTGCTTGGGCACCAGGACCTTGGGGAGCAAAACCCCCTCTCACTGCTGAAACAATGTTAATTAAGGGGTCTGGACTATCTCCCCCTTGTCAGGAGTTTGGGCGATAACACCTACTGTCCCTGCTGGGCAGTGTTAAATGATCTCCCCTCATCAGGACCTTGGGAGACAGGGGTGGGACCCGGGAATGAAGAAATCACTAACCAATCAGTGTAAAAGGGAAAACTGCAAATCTGGCAATTTGTTTGTATAAATGCTACTTGAAAAGTTGGGGTGGGGGGGGTGTGTGCTTGATTTGTGGGAATCCACCGAGCACCCAGGCTTGCGCAACTCTGAAATAAATAAGCAAATGTCTCTCCTGAGTGTGTAATTATTGCCTTATTGCACACCGGGCAACGAATCCGCTTTTCGGACAACAGCAGCAGCGTCAGTGCCTGATAGGCTAGTGGCAGGCCCTTAGCTGCTGGCTGTGCTTGTGAGGTCACAGCAGCCTCAGTGCTTCACAGGCCAGTGGCAGACCCCTGTTTGATGCCTGTGCTTGTGAAGTCAACGCAGTCCCAGTGCATCATACACCAGGGGCATCCCCTGGCTGCTGGCTGTGCTTGTGAGGTCACACCAGTCTGAGTGCCTGATAGCCAGTGGGAGGTCCATACCTGCTGGCTGTGCTCGTGAGGTCACAGCAGTCCGTATTGCCTGATAGGCCCGTGGGAGGCCATTGGCTGCTGGCTGTCCTTTTGAGGTCACAGCAGTCCTATTGCCTGATAGGCCAGTGCGAGGCCATTGGCTGCTGGCTGTCCTTTTGAGGTCACGGCAGTCCTATTGCCTGATAGGCCAGTGGCAGGCCTCTGCGTGCTGGCTGCATTTTGAGGTCACCTTTGTCTCAGTGCCTCATCAGGCAGTGGGATGCCCATGGCTGCTGACTCTGCTTCTGAGCTCACAGAAGTACCAGTGCCTGACAGGCCACTGGCAGGCCCCTGGCGGCTTCGTGTCCTTGTGAGGTCACATGAGCCTCTGTGTCTGGTAGGGCAGTGGAAGGTGTTGTAGAGGCCTCCGAGTGCCTTTTTTTGTGGTGCAGGGGCCACCGAGTGCCTTTTTTTGCAGTGCAGGGGCCTCCAAGTGCCTTTTTTTGCGGTGCAGGGGCCTCAGGGTGCATTTTTTTGCAGTGTAGTAGCCTCCAAGTGCCTTTTTTTGCAATGTAGGGGCTTCCAAGTGCCTTTTTTTGTGGTGCTGGGGCCTCCAAGTGCCTTTATTTCCAGTGTACAGGCCTGCAAGTGCCTCTTTTTCCAGTGCAGGGGCCGCCAAGTGCCTTTATTTCCAGTGTACAGGCCTGCAAGTGCCTCTTTTCCCAGTGCAGGGGCTTCTGAGTGCCTTTTTTGGTGGTGCAGGGCCCTCCGAGTGCCTTGTTTCACATTGTAGCAGCCCCCGAGTGCCTTTTCTTGTGTTGCAGGGCCACCGAGTGCCTTTTATTGTGGTTCAGGGTCCTCCGAGTGCTTTGTTTTGTGGTGCAGGGCCCTCCAAGTGCCTTTGTTTGTGGTGCAGGGGGGGTCTGAGTGACTTCTTTTGCATTGTAGCAGCCCCCAAGTGCCTTTTTTTGTGGTGTAGGGGCCACGGAGTGCCTTTTTTTGTGGTGTAGGGGCCTCCAAGTGCCTTTTTTTGCGGTGCAGGGGCCTCAGGGTGCATTTTTTTGCAGTGTAGTAGCCTCCAAGTGCCTCATTTTCCAGTGCAGGAGCCTCCGAGTGCCTCTTTTTGGTGGTGCAGGGCCCTCCGAGTGCCTTGTTTCACATTGTGGCAGCCCCCGAGTGCCTTTTATTTTGCTGTATAGGCCACTGCATGCCTTTTCTTGTGGTTCAGGGGCCTCCGAGTGCTGTTATTTTGGGGGTTGTGGTCCTCCATGTACCTTTTTTTTGCGGTGTAGTGGCCCCGAGTGCCTTTTCTTGTGGTGCAGGGGCCTCCGAGTTCCTTCTTTTGTGGTGCAGGGCCCTCCGAGTTCCTTTCTTTCTGGTGCAAGGGCCTCCAAGTGGCTTTTTTTGCATTGTAGCAGCCCCCAAGTGCCTTTCTTTTGTGCTGTAGGGGCCCCTGAGTGCATTTTTTTGCAGTGCACTGGCCTCCAAGTGCCCTGTTTTTCAGTGCACTGGCCTCCGAGTGCCTTTTTTTGTGGTGCAGGGGCTACTGAGTGCCTTTTTTTGCAGTGTAGTAGCCTCCAAGTGCCTTTCTTTGCAATGTGGGGGCCACCGAGTGCCTTTTTTTGTGGTGAAGGGCCCTCCGAGTGCCTTTTTTTGCAGTGTAGGGGCCTCCAAGTGCCTTCTTTTGTGGTGCAGGGGCCTCCAAGTGCCTTTATTTCCGGTGTACAGGCCTGCAAGTGCCTCTTTTTCCAGTGCAGGAGCCTCCGAGTGCTTTTTTTTGTGGTGCAGGGCCCTCTGAGCGCCTTTTTCTGCGTTGTAGCAGCCTCCGAGTGCCTTTTTATGCATTTTAGCAGCCTCCAAGTGCCTTTTTTTGTGCTGTAGGGGCCACTGAGTGCCTTATCTTGTGGTGTAGGGGCCTCCGAGTGCCTTTTTTTCCAGTGTAGGGGCAGCCGAGTGCCTTTTTTTGTGGTGTGGTCCTCCGAGTGCCTTTCTTTTGTGGTGTCGAGGCCTCTGGGTGCATTTTTCTTTTGCAGTGTAGCGGCCTCCAAGTGCCTTTTTTTGTGGTGTGGAGGCCTCTGAGTGTCTTTTTTTGCAATGCAGGGGCTACTGAGTGCCTTTTTTTGCTGTGCTTGGGCCTCAGGGTGCATTTTTTTGCAGTGTAGTAGCCTCCAAGTGCCTTATTTTGCAATGTGGGGGCCACCGAGTGCCTTTCTTGGTGGTGCAGGGGCCTCTGAGTGCCTTTTTCTGTGGTGCAGGAGCCTCCGAGTGCTTTTTGTGGTGGTGCTGGGCCCTCCGAGTGCCTTGTTTCATGTTGTAGCAGCCCCCGAGTGCCTTTTATTGTGCTGTAGGGTCCACCTAGTGCCTTTCCTTGTGGTTCAGGGGCCTCCGAGTGCTGTTATTTTGGGGGGTGTGGTCCTCCATGTACCTTTTTTTTGCGGTGCAGTGGCCCCGAGAGCCTTTTCTTGTGGTTCAGGGGCCTCCTAGTGGCTTTTTTTGTGCTGTAGGGGCCTCCGAGTGCCTCTTTTTCCAGTGCGGGAGCCTCCGAGTGCCTTTTTTGGTGGTGCTGGGCCCTCCGAGTACCTTGTTTCACATTGTACCAGCCCCCAAGTGCTGTCGGGGCCAGCCAGTACCTTTTTTTGTGGTGGGGACCTCCGAGTGCCTTTTTTTTTTTGTGCTGTAGAGACCTCTGAGTGCTTTTTTTTGCTGTGCAGGGGCCTGTGATGGACTTTTTTGGCAGTGCAGGGGCCACCGAATGCCTTTTCTTGTGGTGCACTGGCCTCTGAGTGCCTTTTATTCCAGTGTAGGGGCCTCCGAGTGCCTTTTTTTGCATTGTAGCAGCCTCCGAGTGCCTTTTTTTGTGGTGCACTGGCCTCCAAGTGCCTTTCTTTCCAGTGTAGGGGCCTCAAAGTGCCTATTTTGTATTGTACGGGCCTCTGATTACCTTTTTTTTCCAGTGTAGGGGCAGCCGAGTGCCTTTTGTTGTGGTGCAGGTGCCTCCAAGTGCCTTTGTTTGAGGTGCACTGCTGTCTGAGTGCCTTTTATTGCAGTGAAGGGGCATCTAAGTGCCTTTTTTCAGGTCTAGCCACCTCCAAGTGCCTATTTTTGCGATGCAGGCTCCCAAAGTGCCTTTTTTTCCAGTATAGTGTCCTCCATGTGCACATTTTTGCAGTGCATCGCCTCCTAGTGCCCTTTTTTTCCCCAGTACTCATCCCTCCAAGTGCCTTTTTTCTGTTATGGTCCTTCAACGTTCTGTGATATCACTTTACCCTCTGCCTGAAATGATATTGTCAGGCCCACCACTGCTGGATGAGATAGTCATGTCACTTCTGCCTCACGGCCTGGTAGACCAGTCAGGCCCATCAGTCCTCGCTCTGCTTGTGAGGTTGCTTCTGCCTCTGTGCTTGATAGGCCAGTGGCAGGGCCATGCCTCCTGGCTGGGCTTGTGAGGATACTTGTGTCTGCATGCCAAAAAGGGCAGTGGCAGGCCCATGGTTGCTGGTTGTGTCTTATGATGTCACTTTGACCTGCATGCCATTGCATGCATGGGCATGCACTGCCACGCCCATGGCTGCTGGTCTGCTTGGGTGTTCCCTTCTTTCTCCGTGCTTGATGCGCCATGGCAGGCCCAGAGCTGCTGGCTGTGCTTGTGAGGTCCCTTTGACCTCAGGGCCTGATGAGGCACTCAGAGTGCCATGAGTCCTGCCTGTGCTTCTGAGCTCACCTCTGCCTCAGTGCCTGATTGGCAAGTGGCAGGCCACTGGCTGCTTGCTGAGGTAGTGAGGTCATTTTTACCAGCAGCCCTAAACTTAGCGCTACGGGAGGTTCAGAATCCTCCGTGACAGCCTCTAGGACTATTGCCAGTGGAAATTCTTTTGGGGAGACCTTTAGCCACAGTGGGCAACTCAGGCTAAAAGCAACCGCTTGGGTGGAGATGAGCGAATTACACTTACAAAAGGTAGGGCAAAAGCTCAGTGGGCCCACTCAGTACCAGGTGGCGTGCAAGCACACGCTATCCAGCCTGGACATAAGGGGTTGGTACAGATAGTCACCTGAAAGTCCGAAGTGCAACCAAATCGCGGGAGGCCCCTACACTGTACTGTGGAGTTCTTATTTCACTGTTAAACTTCCAGGGAAAGAAAATTGGCTCCAGTCAGTCAGATGTAAAGCGGCTGAGTGGACCGGAAGCTCTTGGAAGCACCACATGAGCTAAGCCGTCCGGGACATTAAATGTTACAAAGTGTGGCGTGTAACACTTGTGTTGTTAGTTGTTGTCGTGACCTTTGTGCTTGCACTGGAGTATTGTTTAACCGCCCTAGCAAAAAACCAAGCTGCAAGTAAAAATGTGTTGTAGCCAAAATCGAGGAGAAGCAATTTGGGAAGCAAATGAGGAATGCTCTTGTTCCTACTTGTATCAAATAGTGCATCCACAGAGTTGACAGCATGTTGCAGTACTGGCCTGCCACGTTGAAGGTGAGGCAAAAGCCCTGGAGGAGCATCCCATACGGATAGAAATGGGACCAAGACGTTACCCAAACTGAGAAGTCCAGTGTGTCACTAACTACAAATTGTAGTGATTCTCGCCTGGTGCCGGAGAGACGATTTCACCGAAAACTTCCGCCTTACATTGCCCGGGTCCCGGCAGGCCCCGGTGATGTGTTCTAACGACCGCTCTTGTAATGGGAGTGTAACTTGTAAGTCTACTCCATTAGTTTTAACCTGCACTCTCAGGAGCGGGCTTTCAGCACTCTCTCCTGCTTTAACCACTTCCCCAATGCTCTCCATTTTACCTTTCCCTGCAGTCACTGCAGGAACAGCCCGACCATCTCCGCAGAGCTCCCACGCAGTTAAATCAACCGGAACACAAAAGTTACTGTTGAACCCTTTGTGGTCTCTAAAACTTGTAGCGTTACTCAGGCAAGAGACCATGTCTATGATTAAACCATCCTGTCTGCCATTTTTAAATACAGCTTACAGCGCATGGCTGGAATGGTTACGCAAGCAGACCTGAAGCGCCAAATGGCGAGAAAGAAAGGATGTCAGTGGTGTTACAGGGTCAGGATTAGGAGTTCTAAATAGCATCGATGCTGAGGCATTAGTGAATAAATAAGTGCCACAAACAGAGATGTGTCCAGATTAGACAAAGCAAAGCCATTACGATCATCTCTGTTACCTCTTGGAAGTACTCAACGGTGCTCCTCTCAGATTTCTACCTCAGTGGGAGCGCAAAGAAGGAAAGCTCATCAGCTTCCTTAGTTGCATCAGGAGGAGCTGAAACTAATGTTTCTTTGGCGGTCCATTGTATCCAAGCCAAATGGACACAATCCGGACCAGTTGCAACAACTCGGGCAGGTGAGAAAGGGCTCCTACCCAGTGAAATTCGCAAAGCAGGACTCCTTCCAAAGGAGTTCAATATTAAGGAATCTTGGACTGCCACCATCTAGAGTTAATCAGAGTCAGGCTAGGGCAGCCCCATGACATTGCCTCCCGTGCCTCACTTACACCACGTCCACTCACAGCTGCCTCCTAAGACTGCCCGCCTGCTCAGCTGCCTGTCTGAACAGCCCACGCTGACCGGCAAGAGCTGTTGCCAAGCAAGCTTGACCTGCATGTGTAGGGCAGCCCCACAGCACTTTCACAGCTGCCTTCCTCGCCGGTTGACACTTACAGCAGGGCTATTCCCCCCGAACGCCTAGGAGTGCCACACTGCTCCAACGCCTCCACTGACAGTCAGGGCTCACAGGCGGGAACTAGTGCAAGCCAAGCTTCCCCTGCATGCCTACGGCAGTACCACAACAGGATAACGGCTCTCTTTGTAGGTGAGGGCCTTTTGGCCTTTACCCCCTGGCTACTCCCAACTTAGTCCTAAGAATGCCAAAATGCTCAGACGCCTTTGCGAGCCAGCAGGGCTCAAAAGCAAGAGCTCGTCCCCACCACACAAAACCTGCTAAGCCACAGCAGGCCCACAACACGTTCACAGTTGCGTTCCTCTCCTGGCCAGACTTAAAGGCTGCGTACTCACGCCTTACTCCGAGGAGTGCCACATTGCGCAAACGCCTCTCTCTCTTCTGTCAGTCCTCACAGGCAAGAATTCTGGACACAAGTTGGAAAAGAGCTTCTGGCAGCCGCACAAGATATGCGCAGCTCACCGTTCACTTGTGTCGCTGATCACACCAGGCGTACTCAGCGCTTCCTCCAATGAATGCCAGAATAGTCAGTGGCGCGTCCGAGCAGCCAGGCTCACAGACAAGAGCCTTCATCCCTAAGGCCACTGCACAGTATGTTCCTGAGTGGCCATCCTCTCCTGGCAAAACAGAGGGGCTTGCTCGCTCTAAGTGTGGAGGGAAGAGGAGGGCAAGCTGCGAACCTGTTGTAGAGCTGCCTTAGATATGCAGCTCAAGCCTGTGAGCGCTGGCGGTTCGGACAGCCGTCGGAGCAGTCTGTGGTGCTTAGCAAGAAGCTGTGAGTACGCCTGGTGTAACTGTCGACAGGGGAGGCTGGTGAGCCCAGCTCGTTTTGTGGCCCTGCCAGAGACAATCTTCTCCTGCCCAGATCTCTTGCCTATGAGTGCCGGCTCTCCGGAGAAGCCTCTGAGCAGCCGAGCCCTCTTAAGAGTAAGCATGGTGTAATTGTTGATGGGGAGGATGGCGAAATGTGACTTCCTGTGGGGATGCCTGAGACAAGCTTGTTGTGCCAAGAACGCTCGCCTGTGAGTAATGACGGGGAGAAAGGCATTTGAGCAGTGTGCCACTCCTAGTAGTAGGCTGGGAACCGGCGCGCTGTAACTGTCAGCAGGCGAAGAAGGCAAGTCGTGAACGTGTTGTGGAGCTGCCCTAAGCATGCAGTGCAAGCTTGCTGGGGCAACTCTTTTGCTGCGAGCTCTGGATGTTCGGACAGTCGCCTGGCATTCTTAGGCAGAAGCTGTGAGTACGCCTGGTGTAATTGTCGATGGGGGGAGGATGGCGAGACGGGCTCATTTTGCTGTGCTCCCAGAGACAAGCTTGTCGTGCTCAGCGCTCTTGCCCGTGAGCTTTCTAAAGCATAAGCCTGGTGTAGTTGTCGACAGGTCTCACAGGCAAGAGTGATGGACTCCCCCCCACCCCAGGATTGCTCTGCATGCTTAGGGCAGCCCGACAACACATTCACAGCTGCCTTCCTCGCCGGTCAACACTTACAGCAGGGCTATTCCCCCCGAACGCCTAGGCGTGCCACACTGCTCCAACGCCTCCACTGACAGTCAGGGCTCACAGGCAGGATCTAGTCCCAGCCAAGCTTCCCCTGCATGCCTAAGGCAGTCCCACAACAGGATAACGGCTTGCCTTCTTCTCCTGTCGACATTAAAAGCACGTTGGCTCCCACCTTCCTCCTAGCAATGCCACATTGCTCAAATGCCTGTCCAACGAGCAAGGGCTGCTGGGCATGCCAAGCTTGCCTCGGGCAGCCCTACAAGACGTATCCATCTCACCTTCCTCCCCCGTCAACAAACACACCATGCGTACTCACAGCTTCCTGCTAAGAATGCCAGAGTGCTCAGATGCCTGAGCGAACGACAAGTGCAGAGAGGTAATAGCTCTGGGCATGCCAAGCTTCCCTTTGGCAGCCCACAACATATTCCCTTGCTCTCTTCCTAGGTGCGCGCCTTTTGCCCCTTTACACCACGGCTACTCACAAGCCTTATTCCCGAGAATGCCGGCCGGCTCCGACACCCGTCGTGGCAGAAGTGGATTCAGAGGGGAGAGCTCTGGGCACTACAGGCTTGCCTCGGGCAGCCTCACAAAAAAATCCAGGGCTCGCTTTCCTTCCCTGTGGACACTTACAGCAGGACTCTTTCCACCTCACTCCTGGGAGAGGCACAGGCATCACATGCCTCTCCCACTTCTCAGCGCTCACAGGCAAGAGTTCTAGGCACACCAAACTGGCTTCCGACAGCCTTGCTGAAAGTCCCTGTCTTGCCATCCTGCCCCCTCAATAAGAAGACCAGGCCAACTCAAAGCTTCCTCCTAAGAATGCCAGAAGACTCAGATAAGCCAAGGCTCACAGGCAAGAGCTCTTCCCAAGCAAGCTTGACCTTCATCCCTAAGGCCACTGCGCAGCACGTTGACAAGTAGCCTTCCTCTCCTGGCGCCGCTTACAGCGGGGCTTGTTTGCTCTAAGTGTGGCGAGACGAGGTGGGCAAAGTATACATCTGTTGTAGAGCCGCCTTAGATATGCAGCTCAGGTCTGTCAGCTCTGGGTATTCGGGAAGGTGTCAGAGCAGTCTGGCATTCTAAGGAGGAAGTTGTGAGTACGCCTGTTGCAATTGTCGAAGGGGAGGTGGGCGAGATGGAGGTTTCTTGTGAGCTTCGAGAGACAAGCTTGCCTGTGCGTACTGACGAGGAGAGAGCCGTTTGAGCAGTGTGGCACTCCTAGCAGTAAGGTGGAATAGGCCTGCTGTACGTGCCGACAGGCAAAGGAAGGGAGCTGGGAACGTGCTGTTGGGCTGCCCTGAGCATGCGCAGCAAGCTTGCTGGGGCAGTGCTCTTCCCTGTGAGCGCAGTCGACAATTTCAGCAGGCAGAATCTTAAGATAGCAAGCCTACTCAGATGCCTCTCTGGACAGGGCTGCAGTCACAGGCAAGCGCTCTGGACACAACAAGCTTCTTTCTGGCAGTCCCGCTGGAAGTCCACATCTCGCCTTCCTCCCCGTCGGCAATTACACCAGGCATACTCAGAGCTTCCTCCTAAGAATGCCAGACTGCTCAGACACCTGTCCGAACAGCCTGGGCTCTGGCCACCGCACAGCACGTTCCCGAGTGGCCGTTCTCTGCTGGCAGCACGTAAAGCGGGGCTTGCTTGTTCTAAGTGTGGAGAGAAGAGGTAGGCAAACTGCGAACCTTTTGGAGAGCCGCAGATCAATGTTGTGAGCTCTGGTTGTTCGGCCAGCCGTCCGAGCAGTCTGGCACTCCTAGGCCGAAGCTTTGAGTATGCCTGGTCTTATTATCGATGGGGAGGATGGCGAGACGGACTCGTCTTGTAGGGCTGCCCGAGACAATCTTGGCATGCCCAGAGCTCATGCCTGTGGGAAAAGACACGGGAGAGACGTTTAAACAATGTGACACTCGTAGCAATAAGGTGGGCATAGCCCTGTGTAATTGCCAACACAGGAGAAAGGCGAGAAGGGGAACTTTTTGCGAGACTGCTTGAAGCAAGCTGGCCGGGCCCAGAGCCTGCCTGTGAGTGCAGTCGACAACTACACCAGGCTGACTCCTAAGAAAGCCATCCTGCTCGGACACCTGTCCAGAGGGCCGCCACTCATGGGCAAGAGGTCTGGGCAGCCAAGCTTGTCTCTGGCAGCTCTGCGAGATGACCCGGCTCTCCGTCGACACTTACAGCAAGCGTATTCAAAGCCTCCTCCTAAGAATGCCAGACAACTGTCCGAACACCCAGGCCTCGCAGGCGCTGTCGACACTGCAGTTGTATCGTACTGCTGGGAGTGCAACTCTGCTTAAACGTGTATCTCGCCCCTGTCAGTACTCACAGTCAAGCGCTCTGGGCACGACAAGCTTGTCTCTCGAAGCTCTGCCCATCTCGCCATCCTCCCCATGGACACTTACACCACATCCACTCACAGCTTCCTCCAAAGACTGCCCGCCTGTTCACAGGCAAGACTTCTGGGCAGGACAAGCTTCCATCCGGAAGGCCGGAAGAAGAGCCAAATTCCCATATTACCCTTGTTTGACAGGTATACAAGCCTTACTGCTGAGAATGCCAGCCTGCTCAGACAACTCTCCGAATAGAAAGGGGTTCAGAGGCAAGAGCTCTGGGCAAGCCAATTGTGCTTCCGGCAGCCTCGCGAATCGCCCTTTCTCGCCATCCGCCCCTCGATTATAACACCAGGCCAGTTCAAAGCTTCCTCCTATGAATGCGAAAATGCTCAGACACCTGACGAACAGCCAGCGTTCACAGGCAAGAGCTCTTCCCAAGCACACTTGACTTTTATCCCTAAGGCAGCCGCACAGCCCGTTCATGGGGGGGGCCTTTCCTCTCCTGGCGACACTTACAGCGGGGCTTGCTTACGCTGTGTGGAGGTAAGCAAACTGCGAAACTGTTGTAGAGCCACATTAGATATGCAACTCAAGCCTGTGAGCTCTGGCTGTTCAGACAGGCAGCTGAGCAGGCTGGCATTCTTAGGAGGCAGCTGTGAGAAAGCCTGGTGCAATTGTCGACGAGGGAAGATGGAGAATCAGCCTTGCCCATGGGCCATCCCGAGACAAGCTTGTTGTGTCCAGAGCTCTTGCCCATGAGTGCCGGCTCTCCGGACAGGCATCCCAGCAAGCTTACTTTCTTAGGAGTCAGCCTGGTGTAACTGTCGACTGCGCTCACAGGCAAGAGAGCTGCCCCCAGCAAGCTTGCTCCGCATGCTCAGGGCAGCCCAAAAACATGTTCCCGGCTCCCCTTCTTTGCCCGTCGACACATGCAGCAGCCTATTCCCGCCTTACTGCTAGGAGTGCCACACTGCTCAAACGCTTCTCTCCTCGTCAGTACTCACAGGCGAGCGCTCTGGAAATGACAAGCTTGTCTCTGGCCGCTCCACAACACGAGCCCGTCTCTCCATCCTCCCCATCGACAATTACACCAGGTGTCCTCATAGCTTCCTCCTTAGAATGCCAGACTGCTCATCTGCCTGTCCGAACAGCCAGAGCGCACAGACCCGAGCTGCACATCTAAGCCAGCTCTCCAACAGTTTCGCTGTTTGCCTGCCTCTTCTCCCAGCACAGAGCAAGCAAGTCCCTCTGTAAGTGCCGCCAGGAGAGGACGGCCACGCCTGGTTGTGTTGTGCGGCTGCCTTAGGGATGAAAGTCAAGCGTGCTTGGGAAGAGCTCTTGCCTTGTGAGCCCTGGCTGCTGGGACAGGGGTCTGAGACAGCAAGCTTTCATAGGAAAGAGCTCTGGGCATGCCAAGCTTTCCTCAGGCAGCCCCGCGGAACGTGCCCATGACTACCACCCCTCCACATCGACCTGGTCGACACACCACTTCTGCTCGCACCTTATTCTGAAGAATGCTAAAATACTCAGACACCTGTCTGAAAAGCAAAGGCAAGGACAGCTTTCTTCGGGCATTGTCGCCAAAATTCCCAGTCTCGCCTTATTCGCCTGTCGACGATAACACAAGGCCTTTTCCACCTTACGCCTATTTGGTCTACACTGCTTAAACGCCTCTCCACCTGTCAGAATGCACAGGCATGAGATCTGGGCACGACAAGCTTGTCTTGCACCGCCCCATCAGATGAGCCCGTCTCGCCAGCCTCCCCGTTGACAATTACACCAGGCGTACTCACAACTTCCTCCTGAGAGTGCCAGACTGCTCTGACACCTTTCCGAATAGCCAGAGCTCACAGACCTGATCTGCATATCTAAGGCGGCTCTACAACAGGTTTGCACTTTGCCTACCTCTTCTCTCCTCACCACAGAGCAAGCAAACCCCGCTGTATGTGTGGCCAGGATAGGAAGGCCCCCCCCGCCAACATGCTGTGCAGTGGCCTTAGGGATGAAGGGCCAGCTTGCTTGGGAAGAGCTCTTGCCTGTGAGCCCTGGCTGTATCTGAGTCTTCTGGCATTCTTAGGAGGAAGCTTCGAGTTGGCCTGGTCTTCTTATCGATGAAGGAGGATGGCGAGAGGGGGGCTTTTTGCGAGACTGCCGGAAGCCAGTTTGGTGTGCCCAGAGCTCTTGCCTGTGAGTGCTGAAAAGTGGGAGAGGCGGGTGATACTTGTGGCACGCCTAGGAGTGAGGTGGGAAGAGGCCTGCTGTATGTGTCCACAGGGACGGAAAGCGAGACCTGGATTTTTTCTGAGGCTGCCCGAAGCAAGCCTGTCGTGCCAGCACATTCGCCTCTGAACCCATTTCTGCTCTTTGGACAGGCGTCTGAGCAGGCTGGCATTCTTAGGAGAAAGCCTTGTGTAATTGTTGACTGGGGAGGATGGTGCGATGGTATGTCTTCTGGAGCTGCCAGAAGCTCTTTTCCAGCTGGTGTCCAGAATTCTTGCTTGTGCGTACTGACGCGGAGAGAAGCATTTGAGCAGTGTGGCACTCCGAGCTGTAAGGTGGGAGTAGGCCTGCTGTAAGTGTGGACAGGCAAAGAAGGCGAGACGTGGACGCAGAAGAACTGAAGAACTCTTCCCTGTGAGTGCTGCGAAGTGGGAGAGGTATGTGATACCTGTACCTATCCCAGGAGTGAGGTGGGAAGAGTCCTGCTGTAAGTGTCCACAGGGAAGGAAAGCGAGACCTGGATTTGTTATTTGTGAGGCTGCCCGAGGCAAACCTGTAGTGCCCAGAGCTCTCCCCTCTGAATCCACTTCTGCCACGATGTGTGTCGGAGCCAGCCAGCATTCTCGGGATTAAGGCTTGTGAGTAGCCATGGTGTAAAGGGGCAAAAGGCGCTCACCTAGGAAGAGAGCAAGGGAATATTTTGTGGGCTGCCAAAGGGAAGCTTGGCATGCCCAGAGCTATTACCTCTCTGCACTTGTCGTTCGCTCAGGCGTCTGAGCACTCTGGCATTCTTAGCAGGAAGCTGTGAGTACACATGGTGTTTTTGTCGATAGGGGAGGAAGGTGAGATGGGTACGTCTTGTGGGGCTGCCCGAGGCAAGCTTGGCATGCCCAGCAGCCCTTGCTCGTTGGACAGGCATTTGAGCAATGTGGCATTGCTAAGAGGAAGGTGGGAGCCAACGTGCTTTTAATGTCGACAGGAGAAGAAGGCAAGCCGTTATCCTGTTGTGGGACTGCCTTAGGCATGCAGGGGAAGCTTGGCTGGGACTAGCTCCTGCCTGTGAGCCCTGACTGTCAGTGGAGGCGTTGGAGCAGTGTGGCACTCCTAGGCGTTCGGAGGGAATAGCCCTGCTGTAAGTGTCAACCGGCGAGGAAGGCAGATGTGAATGTGTTGTCGGGCTGCCCTAAGCATGAAACGGAAGCTTGGTTGGATAGCTCTCCTGCCTGTGCCCCCTGCCGACAATCATACCATGCTTACTCTTAAGAATGCACCTAAGAGTCGACCGGCAAAGAAGGCGAGCCGTGAATGTGTTGTCTGGCTGCCCTAAGCATGCAGAGCAATCCTGGGGGGGGGGAGTCCATCACTCTTGCCTGTGAGACCTGTCGACAATTACACCAGGCTTATGCTTTAGAAAGCTCACGGGCAAGAGCGCTGGGCACGACAAGCTTGTCTCTGGGAGCACAGCAAAATGAGCCCGTCTCGCCATCCTCCCCCCCCATCGACAATTACACCAGGCGTACTCACAGCTTCTGCCTAAGAATGCCAGACTGCTCAGACGACTGTCCGAACATCCAGAGCTCACAGCAAAAGAGTTGCCCCAGCAAGCTTGCACTGCATGCTTAGGGCAGCTCCACAAGATGTTCACGACTTGCCTTCTTTGCCTGCTGACAGTTACAGTGCACTGATTCGAAACCTACAGCTAGGAGTGGCACACTGCTCAAATGCCTTTCTCCCCGTCATTACTCACAGGCGAGCGTTCTTGGCACAACAAGCTTGTCTCTGGCATCCCCACAGGAAGTCACATTTCGCCATCCTCCCCATCAACAATTACACCATGCTTACTCTTAAGAGGGCTCGGCTGCTCAGAGGCTTCTCCGGAGAGCCGGCACTCATAGGCAAGAGATCTGGGCAGGAGAAGACTGTCTCTGGCAGGGCCACAAAACGAGCTGGGCTCACCAGCCTCCCCGTTGACAGTTACACCAGGCGTACTCACAGCTTCTTCCTAAGCCCAACAGACTGCTCCGACGGCTGTCCGAACCGCCAGCGCTCACAGACTTGAGCTGCATATCTAAGGCAGCTCTACAACAGGTTCACAGCTTGCCCTCCTCTTCCCTCCACACTTAGAGCGAGCAAGCCCCTCTGTTTTGCCAGGAGAGGATGGCCACTCAGGAACATACTGTGCAGTGGCCTCAGGGATGAAGGCTCTTGTCTGTGAGCCCTGGCTGCTCGGACGCGCCACTGACTATTCTGGCATTCATTGGAGGAAGTGCTGAGTACACCTGGTGTGATCGGCAACACAAGTGAACGGTGAGCTGCGCATATCTTGTGCGGCTGCCAGAAGCTCTTTTCCAACTTGTGTCCAGAATTCTTGCCTGTGAGGACTGACAGGAGAGAGAGGCGTTTGCGCAATGTGGCACTCCTCGGAGTAAGGCGTGAGTACGCATCCTTTAAGTGTGGACAGGAGAGGAAGGCAACTGTGAAGGTGTTGTGGGCCTGCTGTGGCTTAGCAGGTCTTGTGTGGTGGGGACGAGCTCTTGCTTTTGAGCCCTGCTTGCTCGCAAAGGCGTCTGAGCATTTTGGCATTCTTAGGACTAAGTTGGGAGTAGCCAGGGGGTAAAGGCCAAAAGGCCCTCACCTACAAAGAGAGCAGGGAATATGCTGTGGGCTGCCCGAGGCAAGCTTGGCATGCCCAGAGCTCTTGCCTAGCGGCCCTTGCTGTTCGGACAGGCGTCTGAGCAGCTGGGCATTCTTAGGAGGAAGCTGTGAGTACGCCTGCTGTAACTGTTGACGGGGGAGGAAGGCGAGATGGGTACCTCTTGTGGGGCTGCCCAAGGCTAGTTTGGCATACCCGCGCTCTTGCCTAGCAGCCCTTGCTCGTTGGACAGGCATTTGAGCAACGTGGCATTGCTAGGAGGAAGGCGGGAATAGCGGTGCTATTAATGTCGACAGGAAAGGAAGGCAAGTCATTATCCTGTTGTGGGACTGCCTTAGGCATGCAGGGGAAGCTTGGCTGGGACTAGCTCCCGCCTGTGAGCCCTGACTGTCAGTGGAGGCGTTGGAGCAGTGCGGCACTCCTAGGCGTTCGGAGGGAATAGCCCTGCTGTAAGTGTCAACCAGCGAGGAAGGCAGCTGTGAAAGTGCTGTGGGGCTGCCCTATACATGCAGGTCAAGCTTGCTTGGCAACAGCTCTTGCCTGTCAGCGTGGGCTGTTCAGACAGGCAGCTGAGCAGGCGGGCAGTCTTAGGAGGCAGCTGTGAGTGGACGTGGTGTAAGTGAGGCACGGGAGGCAATGTCATGGGGCTGCCCTAGCCTGACTCTGATTAACTCTAGATGGTGGCAGTCCAAGATTCCTTAATATTGAACTCCTTTGGAAGGAGTCCTGCTTTGCGAATTTCACTGCGTAGGAGCCCTTTCTCACCTGCCCGAGTTGTTGCAACTGGTCCGGATTGTGTCCATTTGGCTTGGATACAATGGACCGCCAAAGAAACATTAGTTTGAGCTCCTCCTGATGCAACTAAGGAAGCTGGTGAGCTTTCCTTCTTTGAGCTCCCACTGAGGTAGAAATCTGAGAGGAGCACCGTTGAGTACTTCCAAGAGGTAACAGAGATGATCGTAATGGCTTTGCTTTGTCTAATCTGGACACATCTCTGTTCGTGGCACTTAGTCACTAATGCCTCAGCATCGATGCTATTTAGAACTCCTAATCCTGGCCCTGTAACACCACTGACATCCTTTCTTTCTCGCCATTTGGCGCTTCAGGTCTGCTTGCATAACCATTCCAGCCATGCGCTGTAAGCTGTATTTAAAAATGGCAGACAGGATGGTTTAATCATAGACATGGTCTCTTGCCTGAGTAACGATACAAGTTTTAGAGACCACAAAGGGTTCAACAGTAACTTTTGTGTTCCGGTTGATTTAACTCCATGGGAGCTCTGCGGAGATGGTCGGGCTGTTCCTGCAGTGACTGCAGGGAAAGTTAAAATGGAGAGCATTGGGGAAGTGGTTAAAGCAGGAGAGAGTGCTGAAAGCCCGCTCCTGAGAGTGCAGGGTAGAACTAATGGAGTAGACTTACAAGTTACACTCCCATTACAAGAGCGTTCGTTAGAACACATCACTGGGGTCTGCCAGGACCCGGGCAATGTAAGGCGGAAGTTTTCAGTGAAATCATCTCTCCGGCACCAGGCGAGGAATGTCTTACCTGGCCAGCCAGAGTCACTACAATTTGTAGTTAGTGACACACTGGACTTCTCAGTTTGGGTAACGTCTTGGTCCCATTTCTATCCGTATGGGATGCTCCTCCAGGGCTTTTGCCTCACCTTCAACGTGGTAGGCACCGCAACATGCTGTCAACTCTGTGGATGCGCTATTTGATACAAGTAGGAACAAGAGCATTCCTCATTTGCTTCCCAAATTGCTTCTCCTCGATTTTGGCTACAACACATTTTTTACTTGCAGCTTGGTTTTTTGCTAGGGCGGTTAAACAATACTCCAGTGCAAGCACAAAGGTCACGACAACAACTAACAACACAAGTGTTACACGCCACACTTTGTAACATTTAATGTCCCGGACGGCTTAGCTCATGTGGTGCTTCCAAGAGCTTCCGGTCCACTCAGCCACTTTACATCTGACTAGAGCCAATTTTCTTTCCCTGGAAGTTTAACAGTGAAATAAGAACTCCACAGTACAGTGTAGGGGCCTCCCGCGATTTGGTTGCACTTTGGACTTTCAGGTGACTATCTGTACCAACCCCTTATGTCCAGGCTGGATAGCGTGTGCTTGCACGCCACCTGGTACTGAGTGGGCCCACTGAGCTTTTGCCCTACCTTTTGTAAGTGTAATTCGCTCATCTCCACCCAAGCGGTTGCTTTTAGCCTGAGTTGCCCACTGTGGCTAAAGGTCTCCCCAAAATAATTTCCACTGGCAATAGTCCTAGAGGCTGTCACGGAGGATTCTGAACCTCCCGTAGCGCTAAGTTTAGGGCTGCTGGTAAAAATGACCTCACTAGCTCAGCAAGCAGCCAGTGGCCCGCCACTTGCCAATCAGGCACTGAGGCAGAAGTGAGCTCAGAAGCACAGGCAGGACTCATGGCGCTCTGAGTGCCTCATCAGGCCCTGAGGTCAAAGGGACCTCACAAGCACAGCCAGCAGCTCTGGGCCTGCCATGGCGCATCAAGCACGGAGAAAGAAGGGAACACCCAAGCAGACCAGCAACCATGGGCCTGTCACTGCCCTTTTTGGCATGGAGACACAAGTATCCTCACAAGCCCAGTCAGGAGGCATGGCCCTGCCACTGGCCTATCAAGCACAGAGGCAGAAGCAACCTCACAAGCAGAACAAGGACTGATGGGCCTGACTGGCCTACCAGGCCGTGAGGCAGAAGTGACATGACTATCTCATCCAGCAGTGGTGGACCTGACAATATCATTTCAGGCAGAGGGTAAAGTGATATCACAGAACGTTGAAGGACCATAACAGAAAAAAAGGCACTTGGAGGCATGAGTACTGGGGAAAAAAGGGCACTAGGAGGCGATGCACTGCAAAAATATGCCCATGGAGGACACTATACTGGAAAAAAAGGCACTTTGGGAGCCTGCATCGCAAAAATAGGCACTTGGAGGCAGCTAGGCCGGAAAAAAAGGCACTTAGATGCCCCTTCACTGCAAAAAAAGGCACTCAGACAGCAGTGCACCCCAAAAAAAGGCACTCGGAGGCCTCTACACCACAAAAGAAAAGGCACTAGGAGGGCCTTACACTGGAAAAAAAGGCACTCGGAGGCCAGTGCACTGCAAAAGCAGGGCACTCGGAGGCCACTACAACGGAACAAAAGGCACTCGGAGGCCAGTGCACCACAAGAAAAGGCACTTGGAGGCACCTACAGCACAAAAAAAGGCACTCGGGGGCTGCTACAATGCAAAAAAAGGCACTTGGTGGCCCCTGAACCAGAAGAAAAGGCACTTGGTGGCCCCTGAACCAGAAGAAAAGGCATTCGGTGGCGTCTACAGCACAAGAAAAGGCACTCGGGGCCACTACACCGCAAAAAAAAGGTACATGGAGGACCACACACCCCAAAATAACAGCACTCAGAGGCCCCTGAACCACAAGAAAAGGCACTCAGTGGCTCCTACAGCACAAAAAGAGGCACTCGGGGGCTGCTACAATGTGAAACAAGGCACTCGGAGGGCCCTGCACCACCAAAAAAGGCACTCGGAGGCCCCTGCACTGGAAAAAAAAAAAAGGCACTCAGAGGCCTGTACACTGGAAATAAAGGCACTCGGAGGCCGATTCGCTGCAAAAAAAGGCACTCGGAGGGCCTGTCGCGGCCCGAAAGGAGTCGTTCAGGACGACCTCCCTCCCCTTGGGGCCAAACGACCAAGTTCGTGATGCCCTTGGACTGAATTAAGGTGAAACGACACCAGCCAACCGGTTTTAAGATTTATTAACACAAAGATAAGGCATGTGGTCAGATAGGATAATTCAATGGCGAATACTGCAACTAGCTAGACAAAAACAGATCTTACCAACATTCAACAAAAGAGAGGGAGAAAGAGAGAGAGAGAGAGAGAGAAAGATATCACCACCCGTGGATCCAGCGGCGTCCTGTTGGTCCTCTTCCTTTGGGAGTCTCGGCAGTGGGGGGTGCTCCCGTCTGGTGGTAGGTGGGTCCTCTTCACCCTGGGTGTAAGTTTTGGTGGTGCGCGTGCAGTAATTACAACTCGAGTTGGGTCCGACCCTAGGTTAGCTCGGAATGACACGCGTGCAGTGGTTACAGCTCGAGTTGGGTACCTCCAAAGAGGGACCCTGAACAAAGAGATCCCTGGGCAATTATAGCTTTTTCAAATTAAGTTTCCCACCCCCCCACGTGGTAGTTCAGACCAATAGTAATTTTTGAGTCTGGGGTCTCCTGCTCCTTATTGGATCTCATCGTTGTTCCTAGGCAGGCTGTTTCTTTTCTCCCTTATCTTTTCTGTTGCAGTTTCTGCCGACAGGTGTGTCTTCCATCCTATAGGTGTGTCTTCCTTCCTCGGGTCCCACCATCATCTCTCAAGGTCTTGACAAAGAGGTGGTAACTCCAGCAATTAGCACTGTTTCAGCAGTGCACAGGAATGCAAATTGCTGGTAACTCCCTTATCGTTCCCGCCTGCACCAGCTCTGGGGCCCTTTCTCACCAAACTAGGGAGTGCGGCCTAAGGCTTCAGCAAATTTAGCCACTCATGCCAAGCAAGTTTTATAGAAGTTGTGCTAAAAACGGATCCCAAAGTCTCTGCCCGATTTGTGGTCTTGTTCAGTGCAGGCTCGGTGTGTTCCGGGTGGTCGCAGGGAGACCATCTCGGGGGGTCGCAGCAGCCCAGTCCTGTTTCCGCCAGGGACAGATGGCTTGTTCGGGGTTATGGCCTGCCTGCACTCCATGCACCAAGAAATGTTTAAGGCAAAAAATTCATACATCTGTCCGCCACAGGGCCCTGCGCCACAAAAAAAAGCACTCGGAGGCTCCTGCACTGGAAAAAGAGGCACTTGCAGGCCTGTACACTAGGAAAAAAAGGCACTCGGAGGCCCCTACACCACCAAGAAAGGCACTTGGAGGCCCCTGCACTGGAAAAAAAGGCACTCGGAGGCCCCTACACCACCAAGAAAGGCACTTGGAGGCTGCTACAATGGAAAAAAAGGCACTCGGAGGCCCCTACACTGGAATAAAAGGCACTCGGAGGCCAGTGCACCCCAAAAAAGGGCACTCAGAGGCCTCTACACCACAAAAGAAAAGGCACTAGGAGGGCCTTACGCTGGAAAAAAAGGCACTAGGGGGCCACTACGCTGGAAAAGAAGGCACTAGGGGGCCACTACGCTGGAAAAGAAGGCACTCGGAGGCCACTACACTGGAACAAAAGGCACTCGGAGGCCAGTGCACCACAAGAAAAGGCACTCGGAGGCCCCTACAGCACAAAAAAAACGCTCTTGGGGGGCTGCTACAATGCAAAAAAAGGCACTCGGAGGCCCTGAACCACAAGAAAAGGCTCTTGGTGGCCCCTGAACCACAAGAAAAGGCTCTTGGTGGCCCCTACAGCACAATAAAAAAGCACTCGGGGGCTGCTACAATGTGAAACAAGGCACTCGGAGGGCCCAGCACCACCAAGAAAGGCACTCGGAGGCTCCTGCACTGGGAAAAGAGGCACTTGCAGGCCTGTACACCAGAAATAAAGGCACTCGGCTGCCCCTACACTGCAAGAAAGCCACTCAGACGCCCCTACATTGCAAAAAAAGGCACTTGGAGGCTACTACACTGCAAAGAAATGCACCCTGAGGCCCACGCACAGCAAAAAAAGGCACTCAGAGGCCTCCACACAGCAAAAAAAGGCACTCGGAGGCCAGTGCACTGCAAAAACAGGGCACTCGGAGGCCACTACACTGGAACAAAAGGCACTCGGAGGCCAGTGCACCGCAAAAAAAAAATGCACTCAGAGGTCCCTGAACCACAAAAGAAAGGCACTTGGAGGACCACACCACAAAAAAAGGCACTCAGCTGCCCTTACACTGGAAAAAAAGGCACTCGGAGTCCGCTACACCCCAGAGAAAGGCACTCGGAGGCACCTGCAACGGAAAAATATGCACTCGGAGGCCCCCACACCACAAAAAAAGGCACTCGGGGGCTGCCCCTACACTGGGAAGAAAGGCACTCGGAGGCTCCTACAGCACAAAAAAAGGCACTCGGAGGCCCCTGCACCACAAAAGAAGGCACTCGGAAGCCCCTACATTGCAAAAAAAAGCACTCGGAAGCCCCTACATTGCAAAAAAAGGCACTCGGTGGCCCCAATACCACAAAAAAGGCACTTGGGGGCTGCTACACCACAAAAAAAGCAAAAGGCACTCCGAGGCTGCTTCACTGCAAAAAAAAGCCACTCAGGGGCTGCTACAATGTGAAAAAAGGTACTTGGAGGCCCCTGCAGTGGAAAACAAGGCACTTGGAGGTCCCTGCAGTGGAAAAAAAGGCACTCAGAGGCCAGTGCACCACAAGAAAACGCACACGGTGGCCCCTGCACTGCCAAAAAAGTCAATCACAGGCCCCTGCACTGCCAAAAAAGGCATTCGGAGGCATCTACACCACAAAAAAAAGGCACTCAGAGGACCACACCACAAAAAAAGGTACTGGGTGGCCCTGACAGCACAAACAAATGCACTCGGGGGCTGCTACAATGTGAAACAAGGCACTCGGGGGGCCTGGCACGACCAAAAAGGCACTTGGAAGCCCCTACACTGCAAAAAAATGTACCCTGAGGCCCCTGCACGGCAAAAAAAGGCACTTGGTGGCCCCGACACTGAAAAGAAAGGCACTCAGAGGGCCCTGCAGCCCAGAAAAAGGCACTCGGAGGCCCCTACACTGGAAAAACAGGCACTTGCAGGCCTCTACCCCCCAGAAAAAGGCACTCAGTGGCCCCTACACTGCAAAAAAAGGCACTCGGGGACTGCTACAATGCGAAAACAGGCACTCGGAAGCCCCTGCACCACCAAAAGAGGCACTTGGAGGCTCCTGCACTGGAAAAAGAGGCACTTGCAGGCCTGTACACTGGAAATAAAGGCACTCGGAGGCACCTGCAATGGAAAAAAAGGCACTCGGAGGCCCCTACACCACAAAAAAAAGGCACTCGGAGGTTGTTAAAATGGAAAAAAAGGCACTTGGAGGCCCCTGCACCATAAAAAATAGGCATTCGGAGGACCACACCACAGAAAAAGGTACTGGGTGGCCCCGACAGCACAAACAAATGCACTCGGGGGCTGCTACAATGTGAAACAAGGCATTCGGGGGGCCCGGCACCACCGAAAAAGGCACTCGGAAGCCCCTACATTGCAAAAAAAGGCACTTGGAAGCTACTACACTGCAAAAAAAGGCACTCGGAGGCCCCAGCACCGCAAAAAAAGGCACTCGTTGGACCCAACACCACAAAAAAAGGCACTCGGGGACTGCTACAATGCAAAAAGAGGCACTACGATGCCCCTACAGCAGAAAGAAAGGCACTCAGAGGGCCCTGCAGCACAAAAAAAGGCACTCAGCGGCCCTTACACTGGAAAAACAGGCACTCGGAGGCCCCTACACCACAGAAAAAGGCACTCTGGCCCCTACACGACCAAGAAAGGCACTCGGTGGCCCCCATATTGCAAAAAAAGGCACTTGGAGGCTACTACACTGCAAAGAAATGCTCCCTGAGGCCCACGCACAGCAAAAAAAGCACTTAGTAGCCCCTGCACCGCAATAGAAGGCACTCAGAGGCCTCCACACCGCAAAAAAAGGCAATCGGAGGCCAGTGCACTGAAAAACAGGGCACTTGGAGGCCAGTGCACCACAAAAGAAAATGCACTCAGAGGCCCCGACATCACAAAAGAAAGGCACTTGGAGGACCACACCACAAAAAAAGGCACTCGGCTGCCCCTACACTGGAAAAAAAAGGCACTCGGAGGACCCTACAGCACAAGAAAAGGCACTTGGGGGCTGCTACAATGCAAAAAAGGCACTCGGAGGGCCCGGCACCAGAAACAAAGGCACTCAGAGGGCCCTGCACCACAAAAAAAGGCACTCGGAGGCCCCTGACCCACAAGAAAAGGCACCCAGTGGTTCCTACAGCACAAAAATAGGCACTCGGGGGCTGCTACAATGTGAAACAAGGCACTCGGAGGTCCCTGCACCACCAAAAAAGGCACTCGGAGGCCCCTGCACCACCAAAAAAGGCACTCGGAGGCCCCTACATTGCAAAAAAAGGCACTTGGAGGCTACTACACTGCAAAAAAATGCACCCTGAGGCCACTGCACCGCAAAAAAAGGCACTCGGGGGCTGCTACAATTCGAAAACAGGCACTACAATGCCCCTACACCACAAAAGAAAGGCACTCAGAGGGCCCTGCACGGCAAAAAAAGGCACTCAGCTGCCCTTACACTGGAAAAACAGGCACTCGGAGGCCTCTACACCCCAGAAAAAGGCACTCAGTGGCCCCTACACTGCAAAAAAAAGGCACTCGGGGGCTGCTACAAGGTGAAACAAGACACTCGGAGGGCCCGGCACCACCAAAAGAGGCACTTGGAGGCTCCTGCACTGGAAAAAGAGGCACTTGCAGGCCTGTACACCGCAAAAAAAAGCACTCGGAGGGCCGCTACACCGCAAAAAAAGGTACATGGAGGACCACACACCCGAAAATAACAGCACTCGGTGGCCCCTGAACCGCAAGGAAAGGCACTCGGTGGCTCCTACAGTACAAAAAAACAGCACTCGGGGGCTGCTACAATGTGAAACAAGGCACTCGGAGGGCCCTGCAGCACAAAAAAAGGCACTCAGAGGCCCCTGCACTGGAAAAGAGGCACTTGCAGGCCTGTCCACTGGAAATAAAGGTACTTGGAGGGCCCTGCACCACCAAGAAAGGCACTCGGAAGCCCCTATATTGCAAAAAAAGGCACTTGGAGGCTACTACACTGCAAAAAAATGCACCCTGAGAACCCTGCACCACAAAAAAAAGGCACTCGGTAGCCCCTGCACCACAAAAAAAGGCACTCGGTGGCTGCTACAATGCGAAAACAGGCATTCGGCTGCCCCTACACTGGAAAGAAAGGCACTCGGAGGCCCCTGCACCACAAGCAAAGGCACTCGGAGGCTGCTACACCGTAGAGAAAGGCACTCGGAGGCCCCTGCACTACAGAAAAAAAGGCACTTGGAGGCCCCTGCACCACAAAAGAAGCCACTCGGAGGCTGCTACAATGGAAAAAAAGGCACTCGGTGGCCCCTACACTGGAATAAATGGCACTCGGAGGCCAGTGCACCCCAAAAAAAAGGCCCTCGGAGGCCTCTACAACACAAAGAGAAGGCACTAGGAGGGCCTTACACTGGAAAAAAAGGCACTAGGGGGCCACTACGCTGGAAAAAAAGGCACTCAGAGGCCAGTGCACTGCAAAAACAGGGCACTTGGAGGCCTCTACACTGCAAAAGAAGGCACTCGGAGGCCACTACACTGGAAGAAAAGGCACTCAGAGGCCAGTGCACCACAAGAAAAGGCACCCAGTGGCCCCTACAGCACAAAAAAAAGGCTCTTGGGGGCTGCTACAATGCAAAAAAAGGCACTCAGAGGGCCCTGAACCACAAGAAAAGGCACTTGGTGGCCCCTGAACCACAAGAAAAGGCACTCGGGGGCTGCTACAATGTGAAACAAGGCACTTGGAGGGCCCTGCACCACCAAGAAAGGCACTCGGAGGCTCCTGCACTGGAAAAAGAGGCACTTGCAGGCCTGTCCACTGGAAATAAAGGCACTTGGAGGCCCCTGCACCACAAAAGAAGCCACTCGGACGCCCCTACATTGCAAAAAAAGGCACTTGGAGGCTACTACATGGCAAAAAAAGGCACCCTGAGGCCCCTGGACCACGAAAAAAGGCACTCGGTGGCCCCTAAAGTACAAAAAAAGGCACTCAGAGGCTGCAACAATGCGAAAAGAAAGGCACTCGGAGGCTGCTTAAAACGCGAAAAAAGGCACTCGAAGGGCCCTGCACCACAAAAAAAGGCACTCGGAGGCTCCTGAACTGGAAAAAGAGGCACTTTCAGGCCTGTACACCGGAAAAAAAGGCACTTGGAGGCCCGTGCATCGCAAAAAAAAAATGCACTCAGAGGCCCCGACACCACAAAAGAAAGGCACTTGGAGGACCACACCACAAAAAAAGGCACTCGGAGCACCACACCACAAAAAAAGGCACTCGAAGGCCCCTACAGCACAAGAAAAGGCACTTGGGGGCTGCTACAATGCAAAAAAGGCACTCGGAGGCCCCTGCACCAGAAAAAAAGGAACTCTGAGGGCCCTACAGCACAAAGAAAGGCACTCAGAGGCCCCTGAACCACAAGAAAAGGCACTCGGGGCCACTACATGGCAAAAAAAAGATACATGGAGGACCACACCCCCCCAAAATAACAGCACTCGGAGGCCCCTGAACCACAAGGAAAGGCACTCGGTGGCTCCTACAGCACAATAAAAGGCACTCGGGGGCTGCTACAATGTGAAACAAGGCACTCGGAGGGCCCTGCACCACCAAAAAAGGCTCTCGGAGGCTCCTGCACTGGGAAAAGAGGCACTTGGAGGCCTGTACACTGGAAATAAAGGCACTTGGAGGCCCCTGCAGTGGAAAAAGAGGCACTTGCAGGCCTGTACACTGGAAATAAAGGCATTTGGAGGCCCCTGAACCACAAAGAAAGGCACTCGGAAGCCTCTACATTGCAAAGAAAGGCACTTGGAGGCTACTACACTGCAAAAAAATCCACCCTGAGGCCCCTGCACCACAAAAAAAGGCACTCGGTGGCCCCTGCACCGCAAAAAAACGCACTCGGTGGCCCCTGCACCGCAAAAAAAGGCACTCGAAGGGCCCTGCACCACAAAAAAAGGCACTCGGAGGCTCCTGCACTGGAAAAAGAGGCACTTTCAG
The DNA here is from genome assembly GCF_036370855.1 of Dromaius novaehollandiae. Lineage (NCBI taxonomy): Eukaryota > Metazoa > Chordata > Aves > Casuariiformes > Dromaiidae > Dromaius > Dromaius novaehollandiae. Next base: position 1,885,160 of record NC_088105.1, read on the forward strand.
GCCTGTACACCTGTACACTATACTGGAAGAAAAGGCACTTTGGGAACCTGCATCACAAAAATAGGCGCTTGGAGGCTCCTGCACTGGAAAAAGAGGCACTTGCAGGCCTGTCCACTGGAAATAAAGGCACTTGGAGGCCCCTGCACCACAAAAAAATGCACCCTGAGGCCCCTGCACCACAAAAAAATGCACCCTGAGGCCCCTGCACCGCAAAAAAAGGCACTCGGGGGCTGCTACACTGCGAAAACAGGCACTCCGATGCCCCTACACCAGAAAGAAAGGCACTCAGAAGGCCCTGCAGCACAAAAAAAGGCACTCAGCTGCCCTTACACTGGAAAAACAGGCACTTGGGGGCTGCTACAAGGTGAAACAAGGCACTCGGAGGGCCCGGCACCACCAAAAGAAGCACTCAGAGGCTCCTGCACTGGAAAAAGAGGCACTTGCAGGCCTGTACACCGCAAAAAAAGGCACTTGGAGGCCGCTACACCACAGAGAAAGGCACTTGGCTGCCCCTACACTGGAAAAAAAGGCACTCGGAGGCCCCTACACCACAAGAAAAGGCACTCGGCTGCCCCTACACTGGGAAAAAAGGCACTCGGAGGCCCCTACAGCACAAAAGAAGGCACTTGGGGGCTGCTATAAAGCAAAAAAAGGCACTCGGAGGCCCCTGAACCACAAGAAAAGGCTCTCGGGGCCACTGCACCGCAAAAAAAAGGTACATGGAGGACCACACACCCCAAAATAACAGCACTCGGTGGCCCCTGAACCACAAGGAAAGGCACTCGGTGGCTCCTGCAGCACAAAAAAAGGCACTCGGGGGCTGCTACAATGTGAAACAAGGCACTCAGAGGCCCCTGAACCACAAGAAAAGGCACTTGGTGGCCTCTGAACCACAAGAAAAGGCACTTGGTGGACCCTACAGCACAATAAAAGGCACTCGGGGGCTGCTACAACGTGAAACAAGGCACTCTGAGGGCCCAGCACCACCACAAAAAGCACTCGGAGGCTCCTGCAACCCAAAAGAAGGCACTCAGAGGCCCCTACACCACCAAGAAAGGCACTCGGTGGCCCCCACATTGCAAAAAAAGGCACTTGGAGGCTACTACACTGCAAAAAAATGCACCCTGAGGCCCATGCACAGCAAAAAAAGGCACTCAGTAGCCCCTGCATTGCAAAAAAAGGCACTCAGAGGCCTCCACACCACAAAGAAAGGCACTCGGAGGCCTCCACACCGCAAAAAAAGGCACTTGGAGGCCAGTGCACCGCAAAAAAAATGCACCCAGAGGCCTCGACACCACAAAAAAAGGCACTCGGAGGACCACACCACAAAAAAAGGCACTCAGCTGCCCCTACACTGGAAAAAAAGGCACTCGGCTGCCCCTACACCACAAGATAAGGCACTCAGTGGCCCCTATAGCACAAAAAAAGGCACTTGGTGGCTGCTAAAATGCAAAAAAAAGGCACTCGGAGGCTGCTACAACGCAAAAAAGGCACTCAGAGGGCCCTGCACCACAAAAAAAAGCACTCGGAGGCTCCTGCACTGGAAAAAGAGGCACTTGCAGGCCTGTACACCAGAAATAAAGGCACTTGGAGGCCCCAGCACCACAAAAGAAGGCACTTGGAGGCCCCTACACTGCAAAAAAAGGCACTCGGAGGGCCCTTCACCACAAAAAAAGGCACTCGGTGGCCCCCACATTGCAAAGAAAGGCACTTGGAGGCTACTACACTGCAAAAAAAGGCACTCAGTAGCCCCTGCACCGCAAAAAAAGGCACTCGGAGGCCAGTGCACTGAAAAACAGGGCACTTGGAGGCCAGTGCACCGCAAAAAAATGCACTCAGAGGCCCCTACAGCACAAAAGAAAGGCACTCGGAGCAGCACAGCACAAAAAAAGGCACTCGGCTGCCCCTACACCACAAAAAAAGGCACTCAGAGGCCCCTACACCACAAAAAAAGGCACTCGGAGGACCCTACAGCACAAAAAAAGGCACTTGGGGGCTGCTACAATGCAAAAGAAGGCACTCGGAGGCCCCTGCACCACAAGAAAAGGCACTCGGGACCACTACACTGCAAAAAAAAGGTACATGGAGGACCACACCCCCCAAAATAACAGCACTCGGAGGCCCCTGAACCACAAGAAAAGGCATGCAGTGGCCTATACAGCAAAATAAAAGGCACTCGGGGGCTGCTACAATGTGAAACAAGGCACTCGGAGGGCCCTGCACCACCAAGAAAGGCACTCGGAGGCTCCTGCACTGGAAAAAGAGGCACTTGCAGGCCTGTCCACTGGAAATAAAGGCACTTGGAGGCCCCTGCACCACAAAAAAAGGCACTCGGAAGCCCCTACATTGCAAAAAACGGCACTTGGAGGCTACTACACTGCAAAAAAAAAGGCACTTGGAGGCCCCTACACCACAAAAAAAGGCACTTGGCTGCCCCTACACTGGAAAAAAAGGCACTTGGAGGCCCCTACACCACAAAAAGGCACTTGGGGGCTGCTACAATGCAAAAAAGGCACTTGGAGGGCCCTGCACCACAAAACAAGGCACTCGGAGGCCCCTGAACCACAAGAAAAGGCACTCGGGGCCACTACATCGCAAAAAAAAGATACATGGAGGACCACACCCCCCAAAATAACAGCACACGGAGGCCCCTGAACCACAAGGAAAGGCACTCGGTGGCTCCTACAGCACAATAAAAGGCACTCGGGGGCTGCTACAATGTGAAACAAGGCACTCGGAGGGCCCTGCACCACCCAAAAAGGCACTCGGAGGCCCCTGCACTGGGAAAAGAGGCACTTGGAGGCCTGTACACTGGAAAAAAAGGCACTTGGCGACCCCTGCACTGGAAAAAGAGGCACTTGCAGGCCTGTACACTGGAAATAAAGGCACTTGGCGGCCCCAGCACAAAAAAAAAAATGCACCCTGAGGCCCCTGCACCGCAAAAAAAGGCACTTCGAGGCCCCTGCACCACAAAAAAAAGGCACTCGGAGGCCCCTGCACCGCAAAAAAAGGCACTCGGAGGCCCCTGCACCGCAAAAAAAGGCACTCGGAGGCCCCTGCACTGCAGAAAAAGGCACTCGGAGGCCTCCACAACACCTTCCACTGCCCTATCAGGCACAGAGGCTCATGTGACCTCACAAGGACAGGAAGCCGCCAGGGGCCTGCCAGTGGCCTGTCAGGCACTGGTACTTCTGTGAGCTCAGAAGCAGAGTCAGCAGCCATGGGCATCCCACTGCCTGATGAGGCACTGAGACAAAGGTGACCTCAAAATGCAGCCAGCACGCAGAGGCCTCGCACTGGCCTATCAGGCAATAGGACTGCTGTGACCTCACAAGCACAGCCAGCAGCCAGGGCCTGCTGCTGCCCTATGAGGTACAGAGACAAATGTGACCTGAAAACGCGGCCAGCAGCCAGGGGCCTGCCACTGCCCAATAAGACACTGAGGCTGCTGTGACGTCACAAGCAAAGCCAGCAGCTGTGGGTCTGCCACTGGCCTATCAGGCTGTAGGAGTCTTGTGACCTGACAAGCACAGCCAGCAGCCAAGGGCCTGCCACTGCCCTATAAGACACTGAGGCTGCTGTGACCTCACAAGCACAGACAGCAGCCAAGGGCTGCCACTAGCCTATCAGGCAGTAGGACTGCTGTGATGTCACAAGCACAGTCAGCAGCTATGGGCCTGCCACTGGCCTATCGGGAACGGAGGCTGCTGTAACCTGACAAGCACAGGCAGCAGCCATTGGCCTACCACTGCCTGATGAGGCGCTGACGCTGCTGTCAACTCAGAAGCACAGCAAACAGTCAGGGCCCTGCCACTGCCCTAAAGGGCATGGAGGCTGCTGTGACCTCAGAAGCCCAGCGAGCAGCTATGGGCCTGCCACTGCCCTATAGGGCACTGAGGCTTCTCTGACCTCACAAGCCCACCCAGCAGTCATTGGCCTCAAACTGGCCTATGAGGCAACAGGACTGCTGTGACCTCACAAGCACGGCCAGCAGGCATGGGCATCCAACTGCCCTATGAGGCCCCGAGACAAACGTGACCTCATAATACAGCCAGCAGCCATGGGCATCCCACTGGCCAATGAGGCACAGAGACAAAGGTGACCTCAAAACGCAGCCAGCAGCCAGGGGCCTGCCACTGCCCTGTAAGACACTGAGGCTTCTCTGACCTGACAAGCACAGCCAGCAGCTGTGGGTCTGCCACTGGCCTATGAGGCACGGAGGCTGCTGTGACCTCACAAGCACAGCCAGCAGCCATTGGCCTCCCACTGGCCTAGGAGGCACTGAGGCTGCTGTGACCTCACAAGCACAGCCAGCAGTGAAGGGCCTGCCATGGCGCATCAAGCACGGAGAAAGAAGGGAACACCCAAGCAGACCAGCAGCCATGGGCGTGGCAGTGCATGCCCATGCATGCCATGCATGCAATGGCATGCAGGTCAAAGTGACATCATAAGACACAACCAGCAACCACGGGCCTGCCACTGCCCTTTTTGGCATGGAGACACAAGTATCCTCACAAGCCCAGTCAGGAGGCATGGCCCTGCCACTGCCCTATCAAGCACAGAGGCAGAAGCAACCTCACAAGCAGAACAAGGACTGATGGGCCTGACTGGCCTACCAGGCCGTGAGGCAGAAGTGACATGACTATCTCATCCAGCAGTGGTGGACCTGACAATATCATTTCAGGCAGAGGGTAAAGTGATATCACAGAACGTTGAAGGACCATAACAGTAAAAAAGGCACTTGGAGGCACGAGCACTGGGAAAAAAGGGCACTAGGAGGCGATGCACTGCAAAAATATGCACATGGAGGACACTATACTGGAAAAAAAGGCACTTTGGGAGCCTGCATCGCAAAAATAGGCACTTGGAGGCCGCTAGGCCGGAAAAAAAGGCACTTAGATGCCCCTTCACTGCAAAAAAAAGGCACTCAGACAGCAGTGCACCTCAAACAAAGGCACTCGGAGGCCCCTGCACCACAAAAACAGGCACCCGGAGAACAGTGAACCACAAGAAAAGGCACTCGGAGGCCGCTGCATCACCAAAAAAGGCACTTGGAGGCTAATACACTGCAAAAAAGGCACTCGGAGGACCATGCACCGCAAAAAAAGGCACTCGGTGGCCCCAACACCACAAAAAAAGGCACTCGGGGGCTGCTACACTGCGAAAACAGGCACTCCGATGCCCCTACACCAGAAAGAAAGGCACTCAGAGGGCCCTGCAGCACAAAAAAAGGCACTCAGCTGCCCTTACACTGGAAAAACAGGCACTCGGAGGCCTCTACAGCCCAGAAAAAGGCACTCAGTGGCCCCTACACTGCAAAAAAAGGCACTCGGGGGCTGCTACAAGGTGAAACAAGGCACTCGGAGGGCCCGGCACCACCAAAAGAAGCACTCAGAGGCTCCTGCACTGGAAAAAGAGGCACTTGCAGGCCTGTACACCGGAAAAAAAGGCACTTGGAGGCCGCTACACCGCAGAGAAAGGCACTCGGCTGCCCCTACACTGGAAAAAAAGGCACTCGGAGGCCCCTACACCACAAGAAAAGGCACTCGGCTGCCCCTACACTGGGAAAAAAGGCACTCGGAGGCCCCTACAGCACAAGAAAAGGCACTTGGGGGCTGCTACACTGGAAAGAAAGGCACTCGGAGGGCCCTGCACCACAAGCAAAGGCACTCGGAGGCTGCTACACCGTAGAGAAAGGCACTCGGAGGCCCCTGCACTACAGAAAAAAAGGCACTTGGAGGCCCCTGCACCACAAAAGAAGCCACTCGGAGGCTGCTACAATGGAAAAAAAGGCACTCGGTGGCCCCTACACTGGAATAAATGGCACTCGGAGGCCAGTGCACCCCAAAAAAAAGGCCCTCGGAGGCCTCTACAACACAAAGAGAAGGCACTAGGAGGGCCTTACACTGGAAAAAAAGGCACTAGGGGGCCACCACGCTGGAAAAAAAGGCACTCAGAGGCCAGTGCACTGCAAAAACAGGGCACTTGGAGGCCTCTACACTGCAAAAGAAGGCACTCGGAGGCCACTACACTGGAAGAAAAGGCACTCAGAGGCCAGTGCACCACAAGAAAAGGCACCCAGTGGCCCCTACAGCACAAAAAAAGGCTCTTGGGGGCTGCTACAATGCAAAAAAAGGCACTCAGAGGGCCCTGAACCACAAGAAAAGGCACTTGGTGGCCCCTGAACCACAAGAAAAGGCACTCGGGGGCTGCTACAATGTGAAACAAGGCACTTGGAGGGCCCTGCACCACCAAGAAAGGCACTCGGAGGCTCCTGCACTGGAAAAAGAGGCACTTGCAGGCCTGTACACCAGAAATAAAGGCACTTGGAGGCCCCTGCACCACAAAAGAAGCCACTCGGACGCCCCTACATTGCAAAAAAAGGCACTTGGAGGCTACTACATGGCAAAAAAAGGCACCCTGAGGCCCCTGGACCACGAAAAAAGGCACTCGGTGGCCCCTAAAGTACAAAAAAAGGCACTCAGAGGCTGCAACAATGCGAAAAGAAAGGCACTCGGAGGCTGCTTAAAACGCGAAAAAAGGCACTCGAAGGGCCCTGCACCACAAAAAAAGGCACTCGGAGGCTCCTGAACTGGAAAAAGAGGCACTTTCAGGCCTGTACACCGGAAAAAAAGGCACTTGGAGGCCCGTGCATCGCAAAAAAAAAATGCACTCAGAGGCCCCGACACCACAAAAGAAAGGCACTTGGAGGACCACACCACAAAAAAAGGCACTCGGAGCACCACACCACAAAAAAAGGCACTCGAAGGCCCCTACAGCACAAGAAAAGGCACTTGGGGGCTGCTACAATGCAAAAAAGGCACTCGGAGGCCCCTGCACCAGAAAAAAAGGAACTCTGAGGGCCCTACAGCACAAAGAAAGGCACTCAGAGGCCCCTGAACCACAAGAAAAGGCACTCGGGGCCACTACATGGCAAAAAAAAGATACATGGAGGACCACACCCCCCCAAAATAACAGCACTCGGAGGCCCCTGAACCACAAGGAAAGGCACTCGGTGGCTCCTACAGCACAATAAAAGGCACTCGGGGGCTGCTACAATGTGAAACAAGGCACTCGGAGGGCCCTGCACCACCAAAAAAGGCTCTCGGAGGCTCCTGCACTGGGAAAAGAGGCACTTGGAGGCCTGTACACTGGAAATAAAGGCACTTGGAGGCCCCTGCAGTGGAAAAAGAGGCACTTGCAGGCCTGTACACTGGAAATAAAGGCATTTGGAGGCCCCTGAACCACAAAGAAAGGCACTCGGAAGCCTCTACATTGCAAAAAAAGGCACTTGGAGGCTACTACACTGCAAAAAAATCCACCCTGAGGCCCCTGCACCACAAAAAAAGGCACTCGGTGGCCCCTGCACCGCAAAAAAACGCACTCGGTGGCCCCTGCACCGCAAAAAAAGGCACTCGAAGGGCCCTGCACCACAAAAAAAGGCACTCGGAGGCTCCTGCACTGGAAAAAGAGGCACTTTCAGGCCTGTACACCTGTACACTATACTGGAAGAAAAGGCACTTTGGGAACCTGCATCACAAAAATAGGCGCTTGGAGGCTCCTGCACTGGAAAAAGAGGCACTTGCAGGCCTGTCCACTGGAAATAAAGGCACTTGGAGGCCCCTGCACCACAAAAAAATGCACCCTGAGGCCCCTGCACCGCAAAAAAAGGCACTCGGTGGCCCCTGCACCGCAAAAAAAGGCACTCGGGGGCTGCTACACTGCGAAAACAGGCACTCCGATGCCCCTACACCAGAAAGAAAGGCACTCAGAAGGCCCTGCAGCACAAAAAAAGGCACTCAGCTGCCCTTACACTGGAAAAACAGGCACTCGGAGGCCTCTACACCCCAGAAAAAGGCACTCAGTGGCCCCTACACTGCAAAAAAAGGCACTTGGGGGCTGCTACAAGGTGAAGCAAGGCACTCGGAGGGCCCGGCACCACCAAAAGAAGCACTCAGAGGCTCCTGCACTGGAAAAAGAGGCACTTGCAGGCCTGTACACCGGAAAAAAAGGCACTTGGAGGCCGCTACACCACAAGAAAAGGCACTCGGCTGCCCCAACACTGGGAAAAAAGGCACTCGGAGGCCCCTACAGCACAAAAGAAGGCACTTGGGGGCTGCTATAATGCAAAAAAAGGCACTCGGAGGCCCCTGAACCACAAGAAAAGGCTCTCGGGGCCACTACACCGCAAAAAAACGTACATGGAGGACCACACACCCCAAAATAACAGCACTCGGTGGCCCCTGAACCACAAGGAAAGGCACTCGGTGGCTCCTGCAGCACAAAAAAAGGCACTCGGGGGCTGCTACAATGTGAAACAAGGCACTCAGAGGCCCCTGAACCACAAGAAAAGGCACTTGGTGGCCTCTGAACCACAAGAAAAGGCACTTGGTGGACCCTACAGCACAATAAAAGGCACACGGGGGCTGCTACAACGTGAAACAAGGCACTCAGAGCGCCCAGCACCACCACAAAAAGCACTCGGAGGCTCCTGCAACCCAAAAGAAGGCACTCAGAGGCCCCTACACCACCAAGAAAGGCACTCGGTTGCCCCCACATTGCAAAAAAAGGCACTTGGAGGCTACTACACTGCAAAAAAATGCACCCTGAGGCCCATGCACAGCAAAAAAAGGCACTCAGTAGCCCCTGCATTGCAAAAAAAGGCACTCAGAGGCCTCCACACCGCAAAAAAAGGCACTCGGAGGCCTCCACAACGCAAAAAAAGGCACTTGGAGGACCACACCACAAAAAAAGGCACTCGGCTGCCTCTACATTGCAAAAAAAGGCACTCGGCTGCCCCTACACCACAAGATAAGGCACTCAGTGGCCCCTATAGCACAAAAAAAGGCACTTGGTGGCTGCTAAAATGCAAAAAAAGGCACTCGGAGGCTGCTACAACGCGAAAAAAGGCACTCGGAGGGCCCTGCACCACAAAAAAAAGCACTCGGAGGCCCCTGCACCACAAAAAAAAGGCACTTGGAGGCCCCTACACCACAAAAAAAGGCACTCGGAGGCCCCTACACCACAAAAAAAGGCACTCGGAGGACCCTACAGCACAAAAAAAGGCACTTGGGGGCTGCTACAATGCAAAAGAAGGCACTCGGAGGCCCCTGCACCACAAGAAAAGGCACTCGGGACCACTACACTGCAAAAAAAAGGTACATGGAGGACCACACCCCCCAAAATAACAGCACTCGGAGGCCCCTGAACCACAAGAAAAGGCATGCAGTGGCCTATACAGCAAAATAAAAGGCACTCGGGGGCTGCTACAATGTGAAACAAGGCACTCGGAGGGCCCTGCACCACCAAAAAAGGCACTCGGAGGCTCCTGCACTGGAAAAAGAGGCACTTGCAGGCCTGTCCACTGGAAATAAAGGCACTTGGAGGCCCCTGCACCACAAAAAAAGGCACACGGAAGCCCCTATATTGCAAAAAAAGGCACTTGGAGGCTACTACACTGCAAAAAAAGGCACTTGGAGGCCCCTACACCACAAAAAAAGGCACTTGGCTGCCCCTACACTGGAAAAAAAGGCACTTGGAGGCCCCTACACCACAAAAAGGCACTTGGGGGCTGCTACAATGCAAAAAAGGCACTCGGAGGCCCCTGCACCAGAAACAAAGGCACTTGGAGGGCCCTGCACCACAAAACAAGGCACTCGGAGGCCCCTGAACCACAAGAAAAGGCACTCGGGGCCACTACATCGCAAAAAAAAGATACATGGAGGACCACACCCCCCAAAATAACAGCACACGGAGGCCCCTGAACCACAAGGAAAGGAACTCGGTGGCTCCTACAGCACAATAAAAGGCACTCGGGGGCTGCTACAATGTGAAACAAGGCACTCGGAGGGCCCTGCACCACCCAAAATACACTGGAAAAAAAGGCACTTGGCGACCCCTGCACTGGAAAAAGAGGCACTTGCAGGCCTGTACACTGGAAATAAAGGCACTTGGCGGCCCCAGCACCACAAAAAAAGGCACACGGAAGCCCCTACATTGCAAAGAAAGGCACTTGGAGGCTACTACACTGCAAAAAAATGCACCCTGAGGCCCCTGCACCGCAAAAAAAGGCACTTGGAGGCCCCTGCACCACAAAAAAAAGGCACTTGGAGGCCCCTGCACCACAAAAAAAAGGCACTCGGAGGCCCCTGCACTGCAAAAAAAGGCACTTGGAGGCCCCTGCACTGCAAAAAAAGGCACTTGGAGGCCCCTGCACTGCAAAAAAAGGCACTTGGAGGCCCCTGCACTGCAAAAAAAGGCACTTGGAGGCCCCTGCACCACAGAAAAAAGGCACTCGGAGGCCTCTACAACACCTTCCACTGCCCTATCAGGCACAGAGGCTCATGTGACCTCACAAGGACAGGAAGCCGCCAGGGGCCTGCCAGTGGCCTGTCAGGCACTGGTACTTCTGTGAGCTCAGAAGCAGAGTCAGCAGCCATGGGCATCCCACTGCCTGATGAGGCACTGAGACAAAGGTGACCTCAAAATGCAGCCAGCACGCAGAGGCCTCGCACTGGCCTATCAGGCAATAGGACTGCTGTGACCTCACAAGCACAGCCAGCAGCCAGGGCCTGCTGCTGCCCTATGAGGTACAGAGACAAATGTGACCTGAAAACGCGGCCAGCAGCCAGGGGCCTGCCACTGCCCAATAAGACACTGAGGCTGCTGTGACGTCACAAGCAAAGCCAGCAGCTGTGGGTCTGCCACTGGCCTATCAGGCTGTAGGAGTCTTGTGACCTGACAAGCACAGCCAGCAGCCAAGGGCCTGCCACTGCCCTATAAGACACTGAGGCTGCTGTGACCTCACAAGCACAGACAGCAGCCAAGGGCTGCCACTAGCCTATCAGGCAGTAGGACTGCTGTGATGTCACAAGCACAGTCAGCAGCTATGGGCCTGCCACTGGCCTATCGGGAACGGAGGCTGCTGTAACCTGACAAGCACAGGCAGCAGCCATTGGCCTACCACTGCCCGATGAGGCGCTGACGCTGCTGTCAACTCAGAAGCACAGCAAACAGTCAGGGCCCTGCCACTGCCCTAAAGGGCATGGAGGCTGCTGTGACCTCAGAAGCCCAGCGAGCAGCTATGGGCCTGCCACTGCCCTATAGGGCACTGAGGCTTCTCTGACCTCACAAGCCCACCCAGCAGTCATTGGCCTCAAACTGGCCTATGAGGCAACAGGACTGCTGTGACCTCACAAGCACGGCCAGCAGGCATGGGCATCCAACTGCCCTATGAGGCCCCGAGACAAACGTGACATCACAAGTACAGCCAGCAGCCATGGGCATCCCACTGGCCAATGAGGCACAGAGACAAAGGTGACCTCAAAACGCAGCCAGCAGCCAGGGGCCTGCCACTGCCCTGTAAGACACTGAGGCTTCTCTGACCTGACAAGCACAGCCAGCAGCTGTGGGTCTGCCACTGGCCTATGAGGCACGGAGGCTGCTGTGACCTCACAAGCACAGCCAGCAGCCATTGGCCTCCCACTGGCCTAGGAGGCACTGAGGCTGCTGTGACCTCACAAGCACAGCCAGCAGTGAAGGGCCTGCCATGGCGCATCAAGCACGGAGAAAGAAGGGAACACCCAAGCAGACCAGCAGCCATGGGCGTGGCAGTGCATGCCCATGCATGCCATGCATGCAATGGCATGCAGGTCAAAGTGACATCATAAGACACAACCAGCAACCATGGGCCTGCCACTGCCCTTTTTGGCATGGAGACACAAGTATCCTCACAAGCCCAGTCAGGAGGCATGGCCCTGCCACTGCCCTATCAAGCACAGAGGCAGAAGCAACCTCACAAGCAGAGCAAGGACTGATGGGCCTGACTGGCCTACCAGGCCGTGAGGCAGAAGTGACATGACTATCTCATCCAGCAGTGGTGGACCTGACAATATCATTTCAGGCAGAGGGTAAAGTGATATCACAGAACGTTGAAGGACCATAACAGTAAAAAAGGCACTTGGAGGCACGAGCACTGGGAAAAAAGGGCACTAGGAGGCGATGCACTGCAAAAATATGCACATGGAGGACACTATACTGGAAAAAAAGGCACTTTGGGAGCCTGCATCGCAAAAATAGGCACTTGGAGGCCGCTAGGCCGGAAAAAAAGGCACTTAGATGCCCCTTCACTGCAAAAAAAAGGCACTCAGACAGCAGTGCACCTCAAACAAAGGCACTCGGAGGCCCCTGCACCACAAAAACAGGCACCCGGAGAACAGTGAACCACAAGAAAAGGCACTCGGAGGCCGCTGCATCACAAAAAAAGGCACTTGGAGGCTAATACACTGCAAAAAAGGCACTCGGAGGACCATGCACCGCAAAAAAAGGCACCCTGAGGCCCCGACACCACAAAAAAAGGCACTCGGGGGCTGCTACACTGTGAAAACAGGCACTCCGATGCCCCTACTCTGGAAAGAAAGGCACTCAGAGGGCCCTGCAGCACAAAAAAAGGCACTCAGCTGCCCTTACACTGGAAAAACAGGCACTCGGAGGCCTCTACACCCCAGAAAAAGGCACTCAGTGGCCCCTACACTGCAAAAAAAGGCACTTGGGGGCTGCTACAAGGTGAAGCAAGGCACTCGGAGGGCCCGGCACCACCAAAAGAAGCACTCAGAGGCTCCTGCACTGGAAAAAGAGGCACTTGCAGGCCTGTACACCGGAAATAAAGGCACTTGGAGGCCGCTACACCGCAGAGAAAGGCACTCGGCTGCCCCTACACTGGAAAAAAAGGCACTCGGAGGCCCCTACACCACAAGAAAAGGCACTCGGCTGCCCCTACACTGGGAAAAAAGGCACTCGGAGGCCCCTACAGCACAAGAAAAGGCACTTGGGGGCTGCTACAATGCAAAAAAGGCACTCGGAGGCCCCTGCACCAGAAAAAAAGGAACTCTGAGGGCCCTACAGCACAAAGAAAGGCACTCAGAGGCCCCTGAACCACAAGAAAAGGCACTCGGGGCCACTACATGGCAAAAAAAAAGATACATGGAGGACCACACCCCCCCAAAATAACAGCACTCGGAGGCCCCTGAACCACAAGGAAAGGCACTCGGTGGCTCCTACAGCACAATAAAAGGCACTCGGGGGCTGCTACAATGTGAAACAAGGCACTCGGAGGGCCCTGCACCACCAAAAAAGGCTCTCGGAGGCTCCTGCACTGGGAAAAGAGGCACTTGGAGGCCTGTACACTGGAAATAAAGGCACTTGGAGGCCCCTGCAGTGGAAAAAGAGGCACTTGCAGGCCTGTACACTGGAAATAAAGGCATTTGGAGGCCCCTGAACCACAAAGAAAGGCACTCGGAAGCCTCTACATTGCAAAAAAAGGCACTTGGAGGCTACTACACTGCAAAAAAATCCACCCTGAGGCCCCTGCACCACAAAAAAAGGCACTCGGTGGCCCCTGCACCGCAAAAAAACGCACTCGGTGGCCCCTGCACCGCAAAAAAAGGCACTCGAAGGGCCCTGCACCACAAAAAAAGGCACTCGGAGGCTCCTGCACTGGAAAAAGAGGCACTTTCAGGCCTGTACACCTGTACACTATACTGGAAGAAAAGGCACTTTGGGAACCTGCATCACAAAAATAGGCGCTTGGAGGCTCCTGCACTGGAAAAAGAGGCACTTGCAGGCCTGTCCACTGGAAATAAAGGCACTTGGAGGCCCCTGCACCACAAAAAAATGCACCCTGAGGCCCCTGCACCGCAAAAAAAGGCACTCGGTAGCCCCTGCACCGCAAAAAAAGGCACTCGGGGGCTGCTACACTGCGAAAACAGGCACTCTGATGCCCCTACACCAGAAAGAAAGGCACTCAGAGGGCCCTGCAGCACAAAAAAAGGCACTCAGCTGCCCTTACACTGGAAAAACAGGCACTCGGAGGCCTCTACACCCCAGAAAAAGGCACTCAGTGGCCCCTACACTGCAAAAAAAGGCACTTGGGGGCTGCTACAAGGTGAAGCAAGGCACTCAGAGGGCCCGGCACCACCAAAAGAAGCACTCAAAGGCTCCTGCACTGGAAAAAGAGGCACTTGCAGGCCTGTACACCGGAAAAAAAGGCACTTGGAGGCCGCTACACCACAAGAAAAGGCACTCGGCTGCCCCAACACTGGGAAAAAAGGCACTCGGAGGCCCCTACAGCACAAAAGAAGGCACTTGGGGGCTGCTATAATGCAAAAAAAGGCACTCGGAGGCCCCTGAACCACAAGAAAAGGCTCTCGGGGCCACTACACCGCAAAAAAACGTACATGGAGGACCACACACCCCAAAATAACAGCACTCGGTGGCCCCTGAACCACAAGGAAAGGCACTCGGTGGCTCCTGCAGCACAAAAAAAGGCACTCGGGGGCTGCTACAATGTGAAACAAGGCACTCAGAGGCCCCTGAACCACAAGAAAAGGCACTTGGTGGCCTCTGAACCACAAGAAAAGGCACTTGGTGGACCCTACAGCACAATAAAAGGCACTCGGGGGCTGCTACAACGTGAAACAAGGCACTCAGAGCGCCCAGCACCACCACAAAAAGCACTCGGAGGCTCCTACAACCCAAAAGAAGGCACTCAGAGGCCCCTACACCACCAAGAAAGGCACTCGGTTGCCCCCACATTGCAAAAAAAGGCACTTGGAGGCTACTACACTGCAAAAAAATGCACCCTGAGGCCCATGCACAGCAAAAAAAGGCACTCAGTAGCCCCTGCATTGCAAAAAAAGGCACTCAGAGGCCTCCACACCACAAAAAAAGGCACTCGGAGGCCTCCACACCGCAAAAAAAGGCACTTGGAGGACCACACCACAAAAAAAGGCACTCGGCTGCCTCTACATTGCAAAAAAAGGCACTCGGCTGCCCCTACACCACAAGATAAGGCACTCAGTGGCCCCTATAGCACAAAAAAAGGCACTTGGTGGCTGCTAAAATGCAAAAAAAGGCACTCGGAGGCTGCTACAACGCGAAAAAAGGCACTCAGAGGGCCCTGCACCACAAAAAAAAGCACTCGGAGGCTCCTGCACTGGAAAAAGAGGCACTTGCAGGCCTGTACACCAGAAATAAAGGCACTTGGAGGCCCCAGCACCACAAAAGAAGGCACTTGGAGGCCCCTACACTGCAAAAAAAGGCACTTGGAGGGCCCTTCGCCGCAAAAAAAGGCACTCGGTGGCCCCCACATTGCAAAGAAAGGCACTTGGAGGCTACTACACTGCAAAAAAAGGCACTCAGTAGCCCCTGCACCGCAAAAAAAGGCACTCGGAGGCCAGTGCACTGAAAAACAGGGCACTTGGAGGCCAGTGCACCGCAAAAAAATGCACTCAGAGGCCCCTACAGCACAAAAGAAAGGCACTCGGAGCAGCACAGCACAAAAAAAGGCACTCGGCTGCCCCTACACCACAAAAAAAGGCACTCAGAGGCCCCTACACCACAAAAAAAGGCACTCGGAGGACCCTACAGCACAAAAAAAGGCACTTGGGGGCTGCTACAATGCAAAAGAAGGCACTCGGAGGCCCCTGCACCACAAGAAAAGGCACTCGGGACCACTACACTGCAAAAAAAAGGTACATGGAGGACCACACCCCCCAAAATAACAGCACTCGGAGGCCCCTGAACCACAAGAAAAGGCATGCAGTGGCCTATACAGCAAAATAAAAGGCACTCGGGGGCTGCTACAATGTGAAACAAGGCACTCGGAGGGCCCTGCACCACCAAGAAAGGCACTCGGAGGCTCCTGCACTGGAAAAAGAGGCACTTGCAGGCCTGTCCACTGGAAATAAAGGCACTTGGAGGCCCCTGCACCACAAAAAAAGGCACACGGAAGCCCCTACATTGCAAAGAAAGGCACTTGGAGGCTACTACACTGCAAAAAAAAAGGCACTTGGAGGCCCCTACACCACAAAAAAAGGCACTTGGCTACCCCTACACTGGAAAAAAAGGCACTTGGAGGCCCCTACACCACAAAAAGGCACTTGGGGGCTGCTACAATGCAAAAAAGGCACTCGGAGGCCCCTGCACCAGAAACAAAGGCACTCAGGGCCACTACATCGCAAAAAAAAGATACATGGAGGACCACACCCCCCAAAATAACAGCACACGGAGGCCCCTGAACCACAAGGAAAGGAACTCGGTGGCTCCTACAGCACAATAAAAGGCACTCGGGGGCTGCTACAATGTGAAACAAGGCACTCGGAGGGCCCTGCACCACCCAAAAAGGCACTCGGAGGCTCCTGCACTGGAAAAAGAGGCACTTGCAGGCCTGTCCACTGGAAATAAAGGCACTTGGAGGCCCCTGCACCACAAAAAAAGGCACACGGAAGCCCCTACATTGCAAAGAAAGGCACTTGGAGGCTACTACACTGCAAAAAAAAAGGCACTTGGAGGCCCCTACACCACAAAAAAAGGCACTTGGCTACCCCTACACTGGAAAAAAAGGCACTTGGAGGCCCCTACACCACAAAAAGGCACTTGGGGGCTGCTACAATGCAAAAAAGGCACTCGGAGGCCCCTGCACCAGAAACAAAGGCACTCAGGGCCACTACATCGCAAAAAAAAGATACATGGAGGACCACACCCCCCAAAATAACAGCACACGGAGGCCCCTGAACCACAAGGAAAGGAACTCGGTGGCTCCTACAGCACAATAAAAGGCACTCGGGGGCTGCTACAATGTGAAACAAGGCACTTGGCGGCCCCAGCACCACAAAAAAAGGCACACGGAAGCCCCTACATTGCAAAGAAAGGCACTTGGAGGCTACTACACTGCAAAAAAATGCACCCTGAGGCCCCTGCACCGCAAAAAAAGGCACTTGGAGGCCCCTGCACCACAAAAAAAAGGCACTTGGAGGCCCCTGCACCACAAAAAAAAGGCACTTGGAGGCCCCTACACCGGAAAGAAAGGCACTTGGGGGCCCCTACAGCACAATAAGGCACTTGGGGGCTGCTACAATGCAAAAAAAGGCACTCGGAGGCCCCTGCACTGCAAAAAAAGGCACTTGGAGGCTACTGCACTGTAGAAAAAGGCACTCGGAGGCCTCTACAACACCTTCCACTGCCCTATCAGGCACAGAGGCTCATGTGACCTCACAAGGACACGAAGCCGCCAGGGGCCTGCCAGTGGCCTGTCAGGCACTGGTACTTCTGTGAGCTCAGAAGCAGAGTCAGCAGCCATGGGCATCCCACTGCCTGATGAGGCACTGAGACAAAGGTGACCTCAAAATGCAGCCAGCACGCAGAGGCCTCACACTGGCCTATCAGGCAATAGGACTGCTGTGACCTCACAAGCACAGCCAGCAGCCAGGGCCTGCTGCTGCCCTATGAGGTACAGAGACAAATGTGACCTGAAAACGCGGCCAGCAGCCAGGGGCCTGCCACTGCCCAATAAGACACTGAGGCTGCTGTGACGTCACAAGCAAAGCCAGCAGCTGTGGGTCTGCCACTGGCCTATCAGGCTGTAGGAGTCTTGTGACCTGACAAGCACAGCCAGCAGCCAAGGGCCTGCCACTGCCCTATAAGACACTGAGGCTGCTGTGACCTCACAAGCACAGACAGCAGCCAAGGGCTGCCACTAGCCTATCAGGCAGTAGGACTGCTGTGATGTCACAAGCACAGTCAGCAGCTATGGGCCTGCCACTGGCCTATCGGGAACGGAGGCTGCTGTAACCTGACAAGCACAGGCAGCAGCCATTGGCCTACCACTGCCCGATGAGGCGCTGACGCTGCTGTCAACTCAGAAGCACAGCAAACAGTCAGGGCCCTGCCACTGCCCTCAAGGGCATGGAGGCTGCTGTGACCTCAGAAGCCCAGCGAGCAGCTATGGGCCTGCCACTGCCCTATAGGGCACTGAGGCTTCTCTGACCTCACAAGCCCACCCAGCAGTCATTGGCCTCAAACTGGCCTATGAGGCAACAGGACTGCTGTGACCTCACAAGCACGGCCAGCAGGCATGGGCATCCAACTGCCCTATGAGGCCCCGAGACAAACGTGACATCACAAGTACAGCCAGCAGCCATGGGCATCCCACTGGCCAATGAGGCACAGAGACAAAGGTGACCTCAAAACGCAGCCAGCAGCCAGGGGCCTGCCACTGCCCTGTAAGACACTGAGGCTTCTCTGACCTGACAAGCACAGCCAGCAGCTGTGGGTCTGCCACTGGCCTATGAGGCACGGAGGCTGCTGTGACCTCACAAGCACAGCCAGCAGCCATTGGCCTCCCACTGGCCTAGGAGGCACTGAGGCTGCTGTGACCTCACAAGCACAGCCAGCAGTGAAGGGCCTGCCATGGCGCATCAAGCACGGAGAAAGAAGGGAACACCCAAGCAGACCAGCAGCCATGGGCGTGGCAGTGCATGCCCATGCATGCCATGCATGCAATGGCATGCAGGTCAAAGTGACATCATAAGACACAACCAGCAGCCATGGGCCTGCCACTGCCCTTTTTGGCATGGAGACACAAGTATCCTCACAAGCCCAGTCAGGAGGCATGGCCCTGCCACTGCCCTATCAAGCACAGAGGCAGAAGCAACCTCACAAGCAGAACAAGGACTGATGGGCCTGACTGGCCTACCAGGCCGTGAGGCAGAAGTGACATGACTATCTCATCCAGCAGTGGTGGACCTGACAATATCATTTCAGGCAGAGGGTAAAGTGATATCACAGAACGTTGAAGGACCATAACAGTAAAAAAGGCACTTGGAGGCACGAGCACTGGGAAAAAAGGGCACTAGGAGGCGATGCACTGCAAAAATATGCACATGGAGGACACTATACTGGAAAAAAAGGCACTTTGGGAGCCTGCATCGCAAAAATAGGCACTTGGAGGCCGCTAGGCCGGAAAAAAAGGCACTTAGATGCCCCTTCACTGCAAAAAAAAGGCACTCAGACAGCAGTGCACCTCAAACAAAGGCACTCGGAGGCCCCTGCACCACAAAAACAGGCACCCGGAGAACAGTGAACCACAAGAAAAGGCACTCGGAGGCCGCTGCATCACCAAAAAAGGCACTTGGAGGCTAATACACTGCAAAAAAGGCACTCGGAGGACCATGCACGGCAAAAAAAGGCACTCGGTGGCCCCGACACCACAAAAAAAGGCACTCGGGGGCTGCTACACTGCGAAAACAGGCACTCCGATGCCCCTACACCAGAAAGAAAGGCACTCAGAGGGCCCTGCAGCACAAAAAAAGGCACTCAGCTGCCCTTACACTGGAAAAACAGGCACTCGGAGGCCTCTACACCCCAGAAAAAGGCACTCAGTGGCCCCTACACTGCAAAAAAAGGCACTCGGGGGCTGCTACAAGGTGAAACAAGGCACTCGGAGGGCCCGGCACCACCAAAAGAAGCACTCAGAGGCTCCTGCACTGGAAAAAGAGGCACTTGCAGGCCTGTACACCGCAAAAAAAGGCACTTGGAGGCCGCTACACCGCAGAGAAAGGCACTCGGCTGCCCCTACACTGGGAAAAAAGGCACTCGGAGGCCCCTACACCACAAGAAAAGGCACTCGGCTGCCCCTACACTGGGAAAAAAGGCACTCGGAGGCCCCTACAGCACAAAAGAAGGCACTTGGGGGCTGCTACAATGCAAAAAAAGGCACTCGGAGGCCCCTGAACCACAAGAAAAGGCTCTCGGGGCCACTGCACCGCAAAAAAAAGGTACATGGAGGACCACACACCCCAAAATAACAGCACTCGGTGGCCCCTGAACCACAAGGAAAGGCACTCGGTGGCTCCTGCAGCACAAAAAAAGGCACTCGGGGGCTGCTACAATGTGAAAAAAGGCACTCAGAGGCCCCTGAACCACAAGAAAAGGCACTTGGTGGACCCTACAGCACAATAAAAGGCACTCGGGGGCTGCTACAACGTGAAACAAGGCACTTGGAGGGCCCAGCACCACCACAAAAAGCACTCGGAGGCTCCTGCACCACAAAAGAAGGCAGTCAGAGGCCCCTACACCACCAAGAAAGGCACTCGGTGGCCCCCACATTGCAAAAAAAGGCACTTGGAGGCTACTACACTGCAAAAAAATGCACCCTGAGGCCCATGCACAGCAAAAAAAGGCACTCAGTAGCCCCTGCATTGCAAAAAAAGGCACTCAGAGGCCTCCACACCACAAAAAAAGGCACTCGGAGGCCTCCACACCGCAAAAAAAGGCACTTGGAGGCCAGTGCACCGCAAAAAAAATGCACCCAGAGGCCTCGACACCACAAAAGAAAGGCACTTGGAGGACCACACCACAAAAAAAGGCACTCGGCTGCCCCTACACTGGAAAAAAAGGCACTCGGCTGCCCCTACACCACAAGATAAGGCACTCAGTGGCCCCTATAGCACAAAAAAAGGCACTTGGTGGCTGCTAAAATGCAAAAAAAGGCACTCGGAGGCTGCTACAACGCGAAAAAAGGCACTCAGACGGCCCTGCACCACAAAAAAAAGCACTCGGAGGCTCCTGCACTGGAAAAAGAGGCACTTGCAGGCCTGTACACCAGAAATAAAGGCACTTGGAGGCCCCTGCACCACAAAAGAAGGCACTTGGAGGCCCCTACACTGCAAAAAAAGGCACTCGGAGGGCCCTTCACCACAAAAAAAGGCACTCGGTGGCCCCCACATTGCAAAGAAAGGCACTTGGAGGCTACTACACTGCAAAAAAATGCACCCTGAGGCCCCTGCACCGCAAAAAAAGGCACTTGGAGGCCAGTGCACCACAAAAAAATGCACTCAGAGGCCCCTACACCACAAGGAAAGGCACTTGGAGGCCCCTACAGCAGAAAAAAAGGCACTTGGGGGCTGCTACAATGCAAAAAAAGGCACTCGGAGGCCCCTGCACCAGAAAGAAAGGAACTCGGAGGGCCCTGCACCACAAAAGAAGGCACTCGGAGGCCCCTGCACCACAAGAAAAGGCACTCGGGACCACTACACCGCAAAAAAAAGGTACATGGAGGACCACACCCCCCAAAATAACAGCACTCGGAGGCCCCTGAACCACAAGAAAAGGCATGCAGTGGCCTATACAGCAAAATAAAAGGCACTCGGGGGCTGCTACAATGTGAAACAAGGCACTCGGAGGGCCCTGCACCACCAAAAAAGGCACTCGGAGGCTCCTGCACTGGAAAAAGAGGCACTTGCAGGCCTGTCCACTGGAAATAAAGGCACTTGGAGGCCCCTGCACCACAAAAAAAGGCACACGGAAGCCCCTATATTGCAAAAAAAGGCACTTGGAGGCTACTACACTGCAAAAAAAGGCACTTGGAGGCCCCTACACCACAAAAAAAGGCACTTGGCTGCCCCTACACTGGAAAAAAAGGCACTTGGAGGCCCCTACACCACAAAAAGGCACTTGGGGGCTGCTACAATGCAAAAAAGGCACTCGGAGGCCCCTGCACCAGAAACAAAGGCACTTGGAGGGCCCTGCACCACAAAACAAGGCACTCGGAGGCCCCTGAACCACAAGAAAAGGCACTCGGGGCCACTACATCGCAAAAAAAAGATACATGGAGGACCACACCCCCCAAAATAACAGCACACGGAGGCCCCTGAACCACAAGGAAAGGAACTCGGTGGCTCCTACAGCACAATAAAAGGCACTCGGGGGCTGCTACAATGTGAAACAAGGCACTCGGAGGGCCCTGCACCACCCAAAATACACTGGAAAAAAAGGTACTTGGCGACCCCTGCACTGGAAAAAGAGGCACTTGCAGGCCTGTACACTGGAAATAAAGGCACTTGGCGGCCCCAGCACCACAAAAAAAGGCACACGGAAGCCCCTACATTGCAAAGAAAGGCACTTGGAGGCTACTACACTGCAAAAAAATGCACCCTGAGGCCCCTGCACCGCAAAAAAAGGCACTTGGAGGCCCCTGCACCACAAAAAAAAGGCACTTGGAGGCCCCTGCACCACAAAAAAAAGGCACTTGGAGGCCCCTACACCGGAAAGAAAGGCACTTGGGGGCTGCTACAATGCAAAAAAAGGCACTCGGAGGCCCCTGCACTGCAAAAAAAGGCACTTGGAGGCCCCTGCACTGCAAAAAAAGGCACTTGGAGGCCCCTGCACCACAGAAAAAAGGCACTCGGAGGCCTCTACAACACCTTCCACTGCCCTATCAGGCACAGAGGCTCATGTGACCTCACAAGGACAGGAAGCCGCCAGGGGCCTGCCAGTGGCCTGTCAGGCACTGGTACTTCTGTGAGCTCAGAAGCAGAGTCAGCAGCCATGGGCATCCCACTGCCTGATGAGGCACTGAGACAAAGGTGACCTCAAAATGCAGCCAGCACGCAGAGGCCTCGCACTGGCCTATCAGGCAATAGGACTGCTGTGACCTCACAAGCACAGCCAGCAGCCAGGGCCTGCTGCTGCCCTATGAGGTACAGAGACAAATGTGACCTGAAAACGCGGCCAGCAGCCAGGGGCCTGCCACTGCCCAATAAGACACTGAGGCTGCTGTGACGTCACAAGCAAAGCCAGCAGCTGTGGGTCTGCCACTGGCCTATCAGGCTGTAGGAGTCTTGTGACCTGACAAGCACAGCCAGCAGCCAAGGGCCTGCCACTGCCCTATAAGACACTGAGGCTGCTGTGACCTCACAAGCACAGACAGCAGCCAAGGGCTGCCACTAGCCTATCAGGCAGTAGGACTGCTGTGATGTCACAAGCACAGTCAGCAGCTATGGGCCTGCCACTGGCCTATCGGGAACGGAGGCTGCTGTAACCTGACAAGCACAGGCAGCAGCCATTGGCCTACCACTGCCCGATGAGGCGCTGACGCTGCTGTCAACTCAGAAGCACAGCAAACAGTCAGGGCCCTGCCACTGCCCTAAAGGGCATGGAGGCTGCTGTGACCTCAGAAGCCCAGCGAGCAGCTATGGGCCTGCCACTGCCCTATAGGGCACTGAGGCTTCTCTGACCTCACAAGCCCACCCAGCAGTCATTGGCCTCAAACTGGCCTATGAGGCAACAGGACTGCTGTGACCTCACAAGCACGGCCAGCAGGCATGGGCATCCAACTGCCCTATGAGGCCCCGAGACAAACGTGACATCACAAGTACAGCCAGCAGCCATGGGCATCCCACTGGCCAATGAGGCACAGAGACAAAGGTGACCTCAAAACGCAGCCAGCAGCCAGGGGCCTGCCACTGCCCTGTAAGACACTGAGGCTTCTCTGACCTGACAAGCACAGCCAGCAGCTGTGGGTCTGCCACTGGCCTATGAGGCACGGAGGCTGCTGTGACCTCACAAGCACAGCCAGCAGCCATTGGCCTCCCACTGGCCTAGGAGGCACTGAGGCTGCTGTGACCTCACAAGCACAGCCAGCAGTGAAGGGCCTGCCATGGCGCATCAAGCACGGAGAAAGAAGGGAACACCCAAGCAGACCAGCAGCCATGGGCGTGGCAGTGCATGCCCATGCATGCCATGCATGCAATGGCATGCAGGTCAAAGTGACATCATAAGACACAACCAGCAACCATGGGCCTGCCACTGCCCTTTTTGGCATGGAGACACAAGTATCCTCACAAGCCCAGTCAGGAGGCATGGCCCTGCCACTGCCCTATCAAGCACAGAGGCAGAAGCAACCTCACAAGCAGAGCAAGGACTGATGGGCCTGACTGGCCTACCAGGCCGTGAGGCAGAAGTGACATGACTATCTCATCCAGCAGTGGTGGACCTGACAATATCATTTCAGGCAGAGGGTAAAGTGATATCACAGAACGTTGAAGGACCATAACAGTAAAAAAGGCACTTGGAGGCACGAGCACTGGGAAAAAAGGGCACTAGGAGGCGATGCACTGCAAAAATATGCACATGGAGGACACTATACTGGAAAAAAAGGCACTTTGGGAGCCTGCATCGCAAAAATAGGCACTTGGAGGCCGCTAGGCCGGAAAAAAAGGCACTTAGATGCCCCTTCACTGCAAAAAAAAGGCACTCAGACAGCAGTGCACCTCAAACA
Organism: Dromaius novaehollandiae; assembly: GCF_036370855.1. NCBI lineage: Eukaryota > Metazoa > Chordata > Aves > Casuariiformes > Dromaiidae > Dromaius > Dromaius novaehollandiae. The sequence continues at coordinate 1,909,056 of NC_088105.1, forward strand.
AAGGCACTCGGAGGCCCCTGCACCACAAAAACAGGCACCCGGAGAACAGTGAACCACAAGAAAAGGCACTCGGAGGCCGCTGCATCACAAAAAAAGGCACTTGGAGGCTAATACACTGCAAAAAAGGCACTCGGAGGACCATGCACCGCAAAAAAAGGCACCCTGAGGCCCCGACACCACAAAAAAAGGCACTCGGGGGCTGCTACACTGTGAAAACAGGCACTCCGATGCCCCTACTCTGGAAAGAAAGGCACTCAGAGGGCCCTGCAGCACAAAAAAAGGCACTCAGCTGCCCTTACACTGGAAAAACAGGCACTCGGAGGCCTCTACACCCCAGAAAAAGGCACTCAGTGGCCCCTACACTGCAAAAAAAGGCACTTGGGGGCTGCTACAAGGTGAAGCAAGGCACTCGGAGGGCCCGGCACCACCAAAAGAAGCACTCAGAGGCTCCTGCACTGGAAAAAGAGGCACTTGCAGGCCTGTACACCGGAAAAAAAGGCACTTGGAGGCCGCTACACCGCAGAGAAAGGCACTCGGCTGCCCCTACACTGGAAAAAAAGGCACTCGGAGGCCCCTACACCACAAGAAAAGGCACTCGGCTGCCCCTACACTGGGAAAAAAGGCACTCGGAGGCCCCTACAGCACAAGAAAAGGCACTTGGGGGCTGCTACAATGCAAAAAAGGCACTCGGAGGCCCCTGCACCAGAAAAAAAGGAACTCTGAGGGCCCTACAGCACAAAGAAAGGCACTCAGAGGCCCCTGAACCACAAGAAAAGGCACTCGGGGCCACTACATGGCAAAAAAAAAGATACATGGAGGACCACACCCCCCCAAAATAACAGCACTCGGAGGCCCCTGAACCACAAGGAAAGGCACTCGGTGGCTCCTACAGCACAATAAAAGGCACTCGGGGGCTGCTACAATGTGAAACAAGGCACTCGGAGGGCCCTGCACCACCAAAAAAGGCTCTCGGAGGCTCCTGCACTGGGAAAAGAGGCACTTGGAGGCCTGTACACTGGAAATAAAGGCACTTGGAGGCCCCTGCAGTGGAAAAAGAGGCACTTGCAGGCCTGTACACTGGAAATAAAGGCATTTGGAGGCCCCTGAACCACAAAGAAAGGCACTCGGAAGCCTCTACATTGCAAAAAAAGGCACTTGGAGGCTACTACACTGCAAAAAAATCCACCCTGAGGCCCCTGCACCACAAAAAAAGGCACTCGGTGGCCCCTGCACCGCAAAAAAACGCACTCGGTGGCCCCTGCACCGCAAAAAAAGGCACTCGAAGGGCCCTGCACCACAAAAAAAGGCACTCGGAGGCCCCTGCACCACAGAAAAAAGGCACTCGGAGGCCCCTGCACCAGAAAAAAAGGAACTCTGAGGGCCCTACAGCACAAAGAAAGGCACTCAGAGGCCCCTGAACCACAAGAAAAGGCACTCGGGGCCACTACATGGCAAAAAAAAAGATACATGGAGGACCACACCCCCCCAAAATAACAGCACTCGGAGGCCCCTGAACCACAAGGAAAGGCACTCGGTGGCTCCTACAGCACAATAAAAGGCACTCGGGGGCTGCTACAATGTGAAACAAGGCACTCGGAGGGCCCTGCACCACCAAAAAAGGCTCTCGGAGGCTCCTGCACTGGGAAAAGAGGCACTTGGAGGCCTGTACACTGGAAATAAAGGCACTTGGAGGCCCCTGCAGTGGAAAAAGAGGCACTTGCAGGCCTGTACACTGGAAATAAAGGCATTTGGAGGCCCCTGAACCACAAAGAAAGGCACTCGGAAGCCTCTACATTGCAAAAAAAGGCACTTGGAGGCTACTACACTGCAAAAAAATCCACCCTGAGGCCCCTGCACCACAAAAAAAGGCACTCGGTGGCCCCTGCACCGCAAAAAAACGCACTCGGTGGCCCCTGCACCGCAAAAAAAGGCACTCGAAGGGCCCTGCACCACAAAAAAAGGCACTCGGAGGCTCCTGCACTGGAAAAAGAGGCACTTTCAGGCCTGTACACCTGTACACTATACTGGAAGAAAAGGCACTTTGGGAACCTGCATCACAAAAATAGGCGCTTGGAGGCTCCTGCACTGGAAAAAGAGGCACTTGCAGGCCTGTCCACTGGAAATAAAGGCACTTGGAGGCCCCTGCACCACAAAAAAATGCACCCTGAGGCCCCTGCACCGCAAAAAAAGGCACTCGGTAGCCCCTGCACCGCAAAAAAAGGCACTCGGGGGCTGCTACACTGCGAAAACAGGCACTCTGATGCCCCTACACCAGAAAGAAAGGCACTCAGAGGGCCCTGCAGCACAAAAAAAGGCACTCAGCTGCCCTTACACTGGAAAAACAGGCACTCGGAGGCCTCTACACCCCAGAAAAAGGCACTCAGTGGCCCCTACACTGCAAAAAAAGGCACTTGGGGGCTGCTACAAGGTGAAACAAGGCACTCAGAGGGCCCGGCACCACCAAAAGAAGCACTCAAAGGCTCCTGCACTGGAAAAAGAGGCACTTGCAGGCCTGTACACCGGAAAAAAAGGCACTTGGAGGCCGCTACACCACAAGAAAAGGCACTCGGCTGCCCCAACACTGGGAAAAAAGGCACTCGGAGGCCCCTACAGCACAAAAGAAGGCACTTGGGGGCTGCTATAATGCAAAAAAAGGCACTCGGAGGCCCCTGAACCACAAGAAAAGGCTCTCGGGGCCACTACACCGCAAAAAAACGTACATGGAGGACCACACACCCCAAAATAACAGCACTCGGTGGCCCCTGAACCACAAGGAAAGGCACTCGGTGGCTCCTGCAGCACAAAAAAAGGCACTCGGGGGCTGCTACAATGTGAAACAAGGCACTCAGAGGCCCCTGAACCACAAGAAAAGGCACTTGGTGGCCTCTGAACCACAAGAAAAGGCACTTGGTGGACCCTACAGCACAATAAAAGGCACTCGGGGGCTGCTACAACGTGAAACAAGGCACTCAGAGCGCCCAGCACCACCACAAAAAGCACTCGGAGGCTCCTACAACCCAAAAGAAGGCACTCAGAGGCCCCTACACCACCAAGAAAGGCACTCGGTTGCCCCCACATTGCAAAAAAAGGCACTTGGAGGCTACTACACTGCAAAAAAATGCACCCTGAGGCCCATGCACAGCAAAAAAAGGCACTCAGTAGCCCCTGCATTGCAAAAAAAGGCACTCAGAGGCCTCCACACCACAAAAAAAGGCACTCGGAGGCCTCCACACCGCAAAAAAAGGCACTTGGAGGACCACACCACAAAAAAAGGCACTCGGCTGCCTCTACATTGCAAAAAAAGGCACTCGGCTGCCCCTACACCACAAGATAAGGCACTCAGTGGCCCCTATAGCACAAAAAAAGGCACTTGGTGGCTGCTAAAATGCAAAAAAAGGCACTCGGAGGCTGCTACAACGCGAAAAAAGGCACTCAGAGGGCCCTGCACCACAAAAAAAAGCACTCGGAGGCTCCTGCACTGGAAAAAGAGGCACTTGCAGGCCTGTACACCAGAAATAAAGGCACTTGGAGGCCCCAGCACCACAAAAGAAGGCACTTGGAGGCCCCTACACTGCAAAAAAAGGCACTTGGAGGGCCCTTCGCCGCAAAAAAAGGCACTCGGTGGCCCCCACATTGCAAAGAAAGGCACTTGGAGGCTACTACACTGCAAAAAAAGGCACTCAGTAGCCCCTGCACCGCAAAAAAAGGCACTCGGAGGCCAGTGCACTGAAAAACAGGGCACTTGGAGGCCAGTGCACCGCAAAAAAATGCACTCAGAGGCCCCTACAGCACAAAAGAAAGGCACTCGGAGCAGCACAGCACAAAAAAAGGCACTCGGCTGCCCCTACACCACAAAAAAAGGCACTCAGAGGCCCCTACACCACAAAAAAAGGCACTCGGAGGACCCTACAGCACAAAAAAAGGCACTTGGGGGCTGCTACAATGCAAAAGAAGGCACTCGGAGGCCCCTGCACCACAAGAAAAGGCACTCGGGACCACTACACTGCAAAAAAAAGGTACATGGAGGACCACACCCCCCAAAATAACAGCACTCGGAGGCCCCTGAACCACAAGAAAAGGCATGCAGTGGCCTATACAGCAAAATAAAAGGCACTCGGGGGCTGCTACAATGTGAAACAAGGCACTCGGAGGGCCCTGCACCACCAAGAAAGGCACTCGGAGGCTCCTGCACTGGAAAAAGAGGCACTTGCAGGCCTGTCCACTGGAAATAAAGGCACTTGGAGGCCCCTGCACCACAAAAAAAGGCACACGGAAGCCCCTACATTGCAAAGAAAGGCACTTGGAGGCTACTACACTGCAAAAAAAAAGGCACTTGGAGGCCCCTACACCACAAAAAAAGGCACTTGGCTACCCCTACACTGGAAAAAAAGGCACTTGGAGGCCCCTACACCACAAAAAGGCACTTGGGGGCTGCTACAATGCAAAAAAGGCACTCGGAGGCCCCTGCACCAGAAACAAAGGCACTCAGGGCCACTACATCGCAAAAAAAAGATACATGGAGGACCACACCCCCCAAAATAACAGCACACGGAGGCCCCTGAACCACAAGGAAAGGAACTCGGTGGCTCCTACAGCACAATAAAAGGCACTCGGGGGCTGCTACAATGTGAAACAAGGCACTCGGAGGGCCCTGCACCACCCAAAAAGGCACTCGGAGGCACCTGCACTGGGAAAAGAGGCACTTGGAGGCCTGTACACTGGAAATAAAGGCACTTGGCGGCCCCAGCACCACAAAAAAAGGCACTCGGAAGCCCCTACATTGCAAAGAAAGGCACTTGGAGGCTACTACACTGCAAAAAAATGCACCCTGAGGCCCCTGCACCGCAAAAAAAGGCACTTGGAGGCCCCTGCACCACAAAAAAAAGGCACTTGGAGGCCCCTGCACCACAAAAAAAAGGCACTTGGAGGCCCCTACACCGGAAAGAAAGGCACTTGGGGGCCCCTACAGCACAAAAAGGCACTTGGGGGCTGCTACAATGCAAAAAAAGGCACTCGGAGGCCCCTGCACTGCAAAAAAAGGCACTTGGAGGCTACTGCACTGTAGAAAAAGGCACTCGGAGGCCTCTACAACACCTTCCACTGCCCTATCAGGCACAGAGGCTCATGTGACCTCACAAGGACAGGAAGCCGCCAGGGGCCTGCCAGTGGCCTGTCAGGCACTGGTACTTCTGTGAGCTCAGAAGCAGAGTCAGCAGCCATGGGCATCCCACTGCCTGATGAGGCACTGAGACAAAGGTGACCTCAAAATGCAGCCAGCACGCAGAGGCCTCACACTGGCCTATCAGGCAATAGGACTGCTGTGACCTCACAAGCACAGCCAGCAGCCAGGGCCTGCTGCTGCCCTATGAGGTACAGAGACAAATGTGACCTGAAAACGCGGCCAGCAGCCAGGGGCCTGCCACTGCCCAATAAGACACTGAGGCTGCTGTGACGTCACAAGCAAAGCCAGCAGCTGTGGGTCTGCCACTGGCCTATCAGGCTGTAGGAGTCTTGTGACCTGACAAGCACAGCCAGCAGCCAAGGGCCTGCCACTGCCCTATAAGACACTGAGGCTGCTGTGACCTCACAAGCACAGACAGCAGCCAAGGGCTGCCACTAGCCTATCAGGCAGTAGGACTGCTGTGATGTCACAAGCACAGTCAGCAGCTATGGGCCTGCCACTGGCCTATCGGGAACGGAGGCTGCTGTAACCTGACAAGCACAGGCAGCAGCCATTGGCCTACCACTGCCCGATGAGGCGCTGACGCTGCTGTCAACTCAGAAGCACAGCAAACAGTCAGGGCCCTGCCACTGCCCTCAAGGGCATGGAGGCTGCTGTGACCTCAGAAGCCCAGCGAGCAGCTATGGGCCTGCCACTGCCCTATAGGGCACTGAGGCTTCTCTGACCTCACAAGCCCACCCAGCAGTCATTGGCCTCAAACTGGCCTATGAGGCAACAGGACTGCTGTGACCTCACAAGCACGGCCAGCAGGCATGGGCATCCAACTGCCCTATGAGGCCCCGAGACAAACGTGACATCACAAGTACAGCCAGCAGCCATGGGCATCCCACTGGCCAATGAGGCACAGAGACAAAGGTGACCTCAAAACGCAGCCAGCAGCCAGGGGCCTGCCACTGCCCTGTAAGACACTGAGGCTTCTCTGACCTGACAAGCACAGCCAGCAGCTGTGGGTCTGCCACTGGCCTATGAGGCACGGAGGCTGCTGTGACCTCACAAGCACAGCCAGCAGCCATTGGCCTCCCACTGGCCTAGGAGGCACTGAGGCTGCTGTGACCTCACAAGCACAGCCAGCAGTGAAGGGCCTGCCATGGCGCATCAAGCACGGAGAAAGAAGGGAACACCCAAGCAGACCAGCAGCCATGGGCGTGGCAGTGCATGCCCATGCATGCCATGCATGCAATGGCATGCAGGTCAAAGTGACATCATAAGACACAACCAGCAGCCATGGGCCTGCCACTGCCCTTTTTGGCATGGAGACACAAGTATCCTCACAAGCCCAGTCAGGAGGCATGGCCCTGCCACTGCCCTATCAAGCACAGAGGCAGAAGCAACCTCACAAGCAGAACAAGGACTGATGGGCCTGACTGGCCTACCAGGCCGTGAGGCAGAAGTGACATGACTATCTCATCCAGCAGTGGTGGACCTGACAATATCATTTCAGGCAGAGGGTAAAGTGATATCACAGAACGTTGAAGGACCATAACAGTAAAAAAGGCACTTGGAGGCACGAGCACTGGGAAAAAAGGGCACTAGGAGGCGATGCACTGCAAAAATATGCACATGGAGGACACTATACTGGAAAAAAAGGCACTTTGGGAGCCTGCATCGCAAAAATAGGCACTTGGAGGCCGCTAGGCCGGAAAAAAAGGCACTTAGATGCCCCTTCACTGCAAAAAAAAGGCACTCAGACAGCAGTGCACCTCAAACAAAGGCACTCGGAGGCCCCTGCACCACAAAAACAGGCACCCGGAGAACAGTGAACCACAAGAAAAGGCACTCGGAGGCCGCTGCATCACCAAAAAAGGCACTTGGAGGCTAATACACTGCAAAAAAGGCACTCGGAGGACCATGCACGGCAAAAAAAGGCACTCGGTGGCCCCGACACCACAAAAAAAGGCACTCGGGGGCTGCTACACTGCGAAAACAGGCACTCCGATGCCCCTACACCAGAAAGAAAGGCACTCAGAGGGCCCTGCAGCACAAAAAAAGGCACTCAGCTGCCCTTACACTGGAAAAACAGGCACTCGGAGGCCTCTACACCCCAGAAAAAGGCACTCAGTGGCCCCTACACTGCAAAAAAAGGCACTCGGGGGCTGCTACAAGGTGAAACAAGGCACTCGGAGGGCCCGGCACCACCAAAAGAAGCACTCAGAGGCTCCTGCACTGGAAAAAGAGGCACTTGCAGGCCTGTACACCGCAAAAAAAGGCACTTGGAGGCCGCTACACCGCAGAGAAAGGCACTCGGCTGCCCCTACACTGGGAAAAAAGGCACTCGGAGGCCCCTACACCACAAGAAAAGGCACTCGGCTGCCCCTACACTGGGAAAAAAGGCACTCGGAGGCCCCTACAGCACAAAAGAAGGCACTTGGGGGCTGCTACAATGCAAAAAAAGGCACTCGGAGGCCCCTGAACCACAAGAAAAGGCTCTCGGGGCCACTGCACCGCAAAAAAAAGGTACATGGAGGACCACACACCCCAAAATAACAGCACTCGGTGGCCCCTGAACCACAAGGAAAGGCACTCGGTGGCTCCTGCAGCACAAAAAAAGGCACTCGGGGGCTGCTACAATGTGAAAAAAGGCACTCAGAGGCCCCTGAACCACAAGAAAAGGCACTTGGTGGACCCTACAGCACAATAAAAGGCACTCGGGGGCTGCTACAACGTGAAACAAGGCACTTGGAGGGCCCAGCACCACCACAAAAAGCACTCGGAGGCTCCTGCACCACAAAAGAAGGCAGTCAGAGGCCCCTACACCACCAAGAAAGGCACTCGGTGGCCCCCACATTGCAAAAAAAGGCACTTGGAGGCTACTACACTGCAAAAAAATGCACCCTGAGGCCCATGCACAGCAAAAAAAGGCACTCAGTAGCCCCTGCATTGCAAAAAAAGGCACTCAGAGGCCTCCACACCACAAAAAAAGGCACTCGGAGGCCTCCACACCGCAAAAAAAGGCACTTGGAGGCCAGTGCACCGCAAAAAAAATGCACCCAGAGGCCTCGACACCACAAAAGAAAGGCACTTGGAGGACCACACCACAAAAAAAGGCACTCGGCTGCCCCTACACTGGAAAAAAAGGCACTCGGCTGCCCCTACACCACAAGATAAGGCACTCAGTGGCCCCTATAGCACAAAAAAAGGCACTTGGTGGCTGCTAAAATGCAAAAAAAGGCACTCGGAGGCTGCTACAACGCGAAAAAAGGCACTCAGACGGCCCTGCACCACAAAAAAAAGCACTCGGAGGCTCCTGCACTGGAAAAAGAGGCACTTGCAGGCCTGTACACCAGAAATAAAGGCACTTGGAGGCCCCTGCACCACAAAAGAAGGCACTTGGAGGCCCCTACACTGCAAAAAAAGGCACTCGGAGGGCCCTTCACCACAAAAAAAGGCACTCGGTGGCCCCCACATTGCAAAGAAAGGCACTTGGAGGCTACTACACTGCAAAAAAATGCACCCTGAGGCCCCTGCACCGCAAAAAAAGGCACTTGGAGGCCAGTGCACCACAAAAAAATGCACTCAGAGGCCCCTACACCACAAGGAAAGGCACTTGGAGGCCCCTACAGCAGAAAAAAAGGCACTTGGGGGCTGCTACAATGCAAAAAAAGGCACTCGGAGGCCCCTGCACCAGAAAGAAAGGAACTCGGAGGGCCCTGCACCACAAAAGAAGGCACTCGGAGGCCCCTGCACCACAAGAAAAGGCACTCGGGACCACTACACCGCAAAAAAAAGGTACATGGAGGACCACACCCCCCAAAATAACAGCACTCGGAGGCCCCTGAACCACAAGAAAAGGCATGCAGTGGCCTATACAGCAAAATAAAAGGCACTCGGGGGCTGCTACAATGTGAAACAAGGCACTCGGAGGGCCCTGCACCACCAAAAAAGGCACTCGGAGGCTCCTGCACTGGAAAAAGAGGCACTTGCAGGCCTGTCCACTGGAAATAAAGGCACTCGGAGGCCCCTACATTGCAAAGAAAGGCAATTGGAGGCTACTACACTGCAAAAAAAAGGCACTTGGAGGCTTCTACACTGCAAAAAAAAGGCACTTGGAGGCCCCTGCACCGCAAAAAAAGGCACTCGGATGCCACACCACAAAAAAAGGCACTTGGAGGCCCTTACACCACAAAAAGGCACTTGGGGGCTGCTACAATGCAAAAAAGGCACTCGGAGGCCCCTGCACCAGAAACAAAGGCACTTGGAGGGCCCTGCACCACAAAAGAAGGCACTCGGAGGCCCCCGCACCACAAGAAAAGGCACTCGGGGCCACTACATGGCAAAAAAAAGATACATGGAGGACCACACCCCCCAAAATAACAGCACACGGAGGCCCCTGAACCACAAGAAAAGGCACTCGGTGGCTCCTACAGCACAATAAAAGGCACTCGGGGGCTGCTACAACGTGAAACAAGGCACTCGGAGGGACCAGCACCACACAAAAAGGCACTCGGAGGCCCCTGCACTGGAAAAAGAGGCACTTGCAGGCCTGTCCACTGGAAATAAAGGCACTTGGAGGCCCCAGCACCACAAAAAAAAGGCACTCGGAAGCCCCTACATTGCAAAGAAAGGCACTTGGAGGCTACTACACTGCAAAAAAATGCACCCTGAGGCCCCTGCACCGCAAAAAAGGGCACTCGGTGGCCCCTGTACTGCAAAAAAAGGCACTCGGTGGCCCCTGCACCGCAAAAAAAGGCACTCGGAGGCCTCTACAACACCTTCCGCTCCCCTATCAGGCACAGAGGCTCATGTGACCTCACAAGGACAGGAAGCCGCCAGGGGCCTGCCAGTGGCCTGTCAGGCACTGGTACTTCTGTGAGCTCAGAAGCAGAGTCAGCAGCCATGGGCATCCCACTGCCTGATGAGGCACTGAGACAAAGGTGACCTCAAAATGCAGCCAGCACGCAGAGGCCTGCCACTGGCCTATCAGGCAATAGGACTGCCGTGACCTCAAAAGGACAGCCAGCAGCCAATGGCCTCGCACTGGCCTATCAGGCAATAGGACTGCTGTGACCTCACAAGCACAGCCAGCAGCCAGGGCCTGCTGCTGCCCTATGAGGTACAGAGACAAATGTGACCTGAAAACGCGGCCAGCAGCCAGGGGCCTGCCACTGCCCAGTAAGACACTGAGGCTGCTGTGACGTCACAAGCAAAGCCAGCAGCTGTGGGTCTGCCACTGGCCTATCAGGCTGTAGGAGTCTTGTGACCTGACAAGCACAGCCAGCAGCCAAGGGCCTGCCACTGCCCTATAAGACACTGAGGCTGCTGTGACCTCACAAGCACACCAAGCAGCCATTGGCCTCCCACGGACCTATCAGGCACTGAGGCTGCTGTGACCTCACAAGCACAGCCAGCAGCCAAGGGCCTGCCACTAGCCTATCAGGCAGTAGGACTGCTGTGACGTCACAAGCACAGTGAGCAGCTATGGGCCTGCCACTGGCCTATCGGGAACGGAGGCTGCTGTAACCTGACAAGCACAGGCAGCAGCCATTGGCCTACCACTGCCCGATGAGGCGCTGACGCTGCTGTCAACTCAGAAGCACAGCAAACAGTCAGGGCCCTGCCACTGCCCTCAAGGGCATGGAGGCTGCTGTGACCTCAGAAGCCCAGCGAGCAGCTATGGGCCTGCCACTGCCCTATAGGGCACTGAGGCTTCTCTGACCTCACAAGCCCACCCAGCAGTCATTGGCCTCAAACTGGCATATCAGGCAACAGGACTGCTGTGACCTCACAAGCACGGCCAGCAGGCATGGGCATCCAACTGCCCTATGAGGCCCCGAGACAAACGTGACCTCATAACGCAGCCAGCAGGCATGGAGCTGTCACTGGCCTATCAGGCACTGGTACTTCCGTGACATCACAAGTACAGCCAGCAGCAGTGGACATCCCACTAGCCAATGAGGCACTAAGACAAAGGTGACCTCAAAATGCAGCCAGCAGCCAGGGGCCTGCCACTGGCCTATCAGGCAACAGGACTGCTGTGACCTCACAAGCACAGCCAGCAGCCAGCAGCCAGGGCATCCCACTGGCCTATAACGCACTGAGGCTGCTGTCACCTCACAAAAACAGCCAGCACCAAGAGGCCTGCCACTGGCCTATCACTCACTCAGACTGCTGTGACCTCAAAAGGACAGCCAGCAGCCAGGGGCCTGCTGCTGCCCTATGAGGTACAGAGACAAATGTGACCTCAAAACGCGGCCAGCAGCCAAGGGCCTGCCACTGGCCTATAGGGAATGGAGGCTGATGTGACCTCACAAACACAGCCAGCAGCCATTGGCTTTCCACTGCACGATGAGGCGCTAACACTGCTCTGACCTCACAAGCACAGCCAGCAGCCAGGGGCCTGCCATTGGCCTGTGAAGCACTGAGGCTGATGTGACCTCACAAGCACAGGCAGCAGCCAGGGGCCTGACACTGAGACTGCTGTGACGTCAGAAGCAAAGGCAGCAGCTGTGGGTCTGCCACTGGCCTATCAGGCTGTAGGAGTGTTGTGACCTGACAAGCACAGCCAGCAGCTATGGGCCTGCCACTGCCCTCAAGGGCAGGGAGGCTTCTGTAACCTCACAAGCACAACCAACAGCCAGGGGCCTGCCACTGGCCTGTGAAGCACTGAGGCTGCTCTGACCTCACAAGCCCAGGCAGCAGCTATGGGCCTGCCACTGCCCTATAGGGCACTGAGATGCTGTGACCTCACAAGCACAGCGAGCAGCCAGGGGCCTCCCACTGCCCTATAAGGTACAGAGACAAATGTGACCTCAAAAGGCAGCCAGCAGACAGGGGCCTGCCACGGGCCTATCAGGAAATAGGACTGCTGTGACCTTACAAGCACAGCCAGCAGCTACGGGCCTGCCACTGGCCTATCAGGCACTGAGGCTGCTTTGACCTCAGAAGCACAGCGAGCAGCTACGGGCCTGCCACTGGCCTATGAGGCACTGAGGCTGCTGTGACCTCACAAGCATGGCCAGCAGGCATGGGCATCCAACTGCCCTATGAGGCCCCGAGACAAACGTGACCTCATAACGCAGCCAGCAGGCATGGAGCTGTCACTGGCCTATCAAGCACTGGTACTTCCGTGACATCACAAGCACAGCCAGCAGCCATGGGCATCCAACTGCCCTATGAGGCCCCGAGACAAAGGTGACCTCAAAACGCAGCCAGCAGCCAGGGTCTGCCACTGACCTATCAGGCAATAGGACTGCTGTCACCTCACAAGCACAGCCAGCAGCCAGGGGCCTGCCACTGCCCTATGAGGTACAGAGACAAATGTGACCTGAAAACGCGGCCAGCAGCCAGGGGCCAGCCACTGCCCTATAAGACACTGAGGCTGCTGTGACCTCACAAGCAAAGCCAGCAGCTGTGGGTCTGCCACTGGCCTATGAGGCACTGAGGCTGCTCTGACCTCACAAGCACAGCCAGCAGCGAAGGGCCTGCCACTGGCCTGTCAGGCAATAAGACTGCTTTGACCTGACAAGCACAGACAGCAGCTATGGGCCTGCCACTGCCCTATCAGGCAATAGGACTGCTTTGACCTGACAAGCACAGACAGCAGCTATGGGCCTTCCACTGCCCGGTCAGGTGCTGACGCTGCTGTCAACTCAGAAGCACAGCAAACAGTCAGGGCCCTGCCACTGCCCTCAAGGGCATGGAGGCTGCTGTGACCTCAGAAGCCCAGCGAGCAGCTATGGGCCTGCCACTGCCCTATAGGGCACTGAGGCTTCTCTGACCTCACAAGCCCACCCAGCAGTCATTGGCCTCAAACTGGCCTATGAGGCAACAGGACTGCTGTGACCTCACAAGCACGGCCAGCAGGCATGGGCATCCAACTGCCCTATGAGGCCCCGAGACAAACGTGACCTCATAATGCAGCCAGCAGGCATGGAGCTGTCACTGGCCTATCAGGCACTGGTACTTCTGTGACATCACAAGTACAGCCAGCAGCCGTGGGCATCCCACTGGCCAATGAGGCACAGAGACAAAGGTGACCTCAAAACGCAGCCAGCAGCCAGGGGCCTGCCACTGCCCTATAAGACACTGAGGCTTCTCTGACCTGACAAGCACAGCCAGCAGCTGTGGGTCTGCCACTGGCCTATGAGGCAACAGGACTGCTGTGACCTCACAAGCACAGCCAGCAGCCATTGGCCTCCCACTGGCCTATCAGGTCCTGACGCTGCTGTGACCTCACAAGCACAGCCAAGCAGACAGGGGCCTGCCACTGGCCTATCAGGCACTGAGGCTGCTTTGACCTCAGAAGCACAGCGAGCAGCTACGGGCCTGCCACTGGCCTATGAGGCACTGAGGCTGCTGTGACCTCACAAGCATGGCCAGCAGGCATGGGCATCCAACTGCCCTATGAGGCCCCGAGACAAACGTGACCTCATAACGCAGCCAGCAGGCATGGAGCTGTCACTGGCCTATCAAGCACTGGTACTTCCGTGACATCACAAGCACAGCCAGCAGCCATGGGCATCCAACTGCCCTATGAGGCCCCGAGACAAAGGTGACCTCAAAACGCAGCCAGAAGCCAGGGGCCTGCCACTGACCTATCAGGCAATAGGACTGCTGTCACCTCACAAGCACAGCCAGCAGCCAGGGGCCTGCCACTGCCCTATGAGGTACAGAGACAAATGTGACCTGAAAACGCGGCCAGCAGCCAGGGGCCAGCCACTGCCCTATAAGACACTGAGGCTGCTGTGACCTCACAAGCAAAGCCAGCAGCTGTGGGTCTGCCACTGGCCTATGAGGCACTGAGGCTGCTCTGACCTCACAAGCACAGCCAGCAGCGAAGGGCCTGCCACTGCCCTATAAGACACTGAGGCTGCTGTGACCTCACAAGCACACCAAGCAGCTATGGGCCTGCCACTGGCCTATCAGGCAATAGGACTGCTGTGACCTGACAAGCACAGACAGCAGCTATGGGCCTGCCACTGGCCTATCAGGCAATAGGACTGCTTTGACCTGACAAGCACAGACAGCAGCTATGGGCCTTCCACTGCCCGGTCAGGTGCTGACGCTGCTGTCAACTCAGAAGCACAGCAAACAGTCAGGGCCCTGCCACTGCCCTCAAGGGCATGGAGGCTGCTGTGACCTCAGAAGCCCAGCGAGCAGCTATGGGCCTGCCACTGCCCTATAGGGCACTGAGGCTTCTCTGACCTCACAAGCCCACCCAGCAGTCATTGGCCTCAAACTGGCCTATGAGGCAACAGGACTGCTGTGACCTCACAAGCACGGCCAGCAGGCATGGGCATCCAACTGCCCTATGAGGCCCCGAGACAAACGTGACCTCATAATGCAGCCAGCAGGCATGGAGCTGTCACTGGCCTATCAGGCACTGGTACTTCTGTGACATCACAAGTACAGCCAGCAGCCGTGGGCATCCCACTGGCCAATGAGGCACAGAGACAAAGGTGACCTCAAAACGCAGCCAGCAGCCAGGGGCCTGCCACTGCCCTATAAGACACTGAGGCTTCTCTGACCTGACAAGCACAGCCAGCAGCTGTGGGTCTGCCACTGGCCTATGAGGCACGGAGGCTGCTGTGACCTCACAAGCACAGCCAGCAGCCATTGGCCTCCCACTGGCCTATCAGGTCCTGACGCTGCTGTGACCTCACAAGCACAGCCAAGCAGACAGGGGCCTGCCACTGGCCTATCAGGCACTGAGGCTGCTGTGACCTCACAAGCACAGCCAGCAGTGAAGGGCCTGCCATGGCGCATCAAGCACGGAGAAAGAAGGGAACACCCAAGCAGACCAGCAGCCATGGGCGTGGCAGTGCATGCCCATGCATGCCATGCATGCAATGGCATGCAGGTCAAAGTGACATCATAAGACACAACCAGCAACCACGGGCCTGCCACTGCCCTTTTTGGCATGGAGACACAAGTATCCTCACAAGCCCAGTCAGGAGGCATGGCCCTGCCACTGCCCTATCAAGCACAGAGGCAGAAGCCACCTCACAAGCAGAACAAGGACTGATGGGCCTGACTGGCCTACCAGGCCGTGAGGCAGAAGTGACATGACTATCTCATCCAGCAGTGGTGGACCTGACAATATCATTTCAGGCAGAGGGTAAAGTGATATCACAGAACGTTGAAGGACCATAACAGAAAAAAAGGCACTTGGAGGCATGAGCACTGGGAAAAAAGGGCACTAGGAGGCGATGCACTGCAAAAATATGCACATGGAGGACACTATACTGGAAAAAAAGGCACTTTGGGAGCCTGCATCGCAAAAATAGGCACTTGGAGGCCGCTAGGCCAGAAAAAAAGGCACTTAGATGCCCCTTCACTGCAAAAAAAAAGGCACTCAGACAGCAGTGCACCTCAAACAAAGGCACTCGGAGGCCGCTGCATCACAAAAAAAGGCACTTGGAGGCTAATACACTGCAAAAAAGGCACTCGGAGGACCATGCACGGCAAAAAAAGGCACTCGGTGGCCCCGACACCACAAAAAAAGGCACTCGGGGGCTGCTACACTGCGAAAACAGGCACTCCGATGCCCCTACACCAGAAAGAAAGGCACTCAGAGGGCCCTGCAGCACAAAAAAAGGCACTCAGCTGCCCTTACACTGGAAAAACAGGCACTCGGAGGCCTCTACAGCCCAGAAAAAGGCACTCAGTGACCCCTACACTGCAAAAAAAGGCACTTGGGGGCTGCTACAAGGTGAAGCAAGGCACTCGGAGGGCCCGGCACCACCAAAAGAAGCACTCAGAGGCTCCTGCACTGGAAAAAGAGGCACTTGCAGGCCTGTACACCGCAAAAAAAGGCACTTGGAGGCCGCTACACCGCAGAGAAAGGCACTCGGCTGCCCCTACACTGGAAAAAAAGGCACTCGGAGGCCCCTACACCACAAGAAAAGGCACTCGGCTGCCCCTACACTGGGAAAAAAGGCACTCGGAGGCCCCTACAGCACAAAAGAAGGCACTTGGGGGCTGCTACAATGCAAAAAAAGGCACTCGGAGGCCCCTGAACCACAAGAAAAGGCTCTCGGGGCCACTGCACCGCAAAAAAAAGGTACATGGAGGACCACACACCCCAAAATAACAGCACTCGGTGGCCCCTGAACCACAAGGAAAGGCACTCGGTGGCTCCTGCAGCACAAAAAAAGGCACTCGGGGGCTGCTACAATGTGAAACAAGGCACTCAGAGGCCCCTGAACCACAAGAAAAGGCACATGGTGGCCTCTGAACCACAAGAAAAGGCACTTGGTGGACCCTACAGCACAATAAAAGGCACTCGGGGGCTGCTACAACGTGAAACAAGGCACTTGGAGGGCCCAGCACCACCACAAAAAGCACTCGGAGGCTCCTGCACCACAAAAGAAGGCAGTCAGAGGCCCCTACACCACCAAGAAAGGCACTCGGTGGCCCCCACATTGCAAAAAAAGGCACTTGGAGGCTACTACACTGCAAAAAAATGCACCCTGAGGCCCATGCACAGCAAAAAAAGGCACTCAGTAGCCCCTGCATTGCAAAAAAAGGCACTCAGAGGCCTCCACACCACAAAAAAAGGCACTCGGAGGCCTCCACACCGCAAAAAAAGGCACTTGGAGGCCAGTGCACCGCAAAAAAAATGCACCCAGAGGCCTCGACACCACAAAAGAAAGGCACTTGGAGGACCACACCACAAAAAAAGGCACTCGGCTGCCCCTACACTGGAAAAAAAGGCACTCGGCTGCCCCTACACCACAAGATAAGGCACTCAGTGGCCCCTATAGCACAAAAAAAGGCACTTGGTGGCTGCTAAAATGCAAAAAAAGGCACTCGGAGGCTGCTACAACGCGAAAAAAGGCACTCAGACGGCCCTGCACCACAAAAAAAAGCACTCGGAGGCTCCTGCACTGGAAAAAGAGGCACTTGCAGGCCTGTACACCAGAAATAAAGGCACTTGGAGGCCCCTGCACCACAAAAGAAGGCACTTGGAGGCCCCTACACTGCAAAAAAAGGCACTCGGAGGGCCCTTCACCACAAAAAAAGGCACTCGGTGGCCCCCACATTGCAAAGAAAGGCACTTGGAGGCTACTACACTGCAAAAAAATGCACCCTGAGGCCCCTGCACCGCAAAAAAAGGCACTTGGAGGCCAGTGCACCACAAAAAAATGCACTCAGAGGCCCCTACACCACAAGGAAAGGCACTTGGAGGCCCCTACAGCAGAAAAAAAGGCACTTGGGGGCTGCTACAATGCAAAAAAAGGCACTCGGAGGCCCCTGCACCAGAAAGAAAGGAACTCGGAGGGCCCTGCACCACAAAAGAAGGCACTCGGAGGCCCCTGCACCACAAGAAAAGGCACTCGGGACCACTACACCGCAAAAAAAAGGTACATGGAGGACCACACCCCCCAAAATAACAGCACTCGGAGGCCCCTGAACCACAAGAAAAGGCATGCAGTGGCCTATACAGCAAAATAAAAGGCACTCGGGGGCTGCTACAATGTGAAACAAGGCACTCGGAGGGCCCTGCACCACCAAAAAAGGCACTCGGAGGCTCCTGCACTGGAAAAAGAGGCACTTGCAGGCCTGTCCACTGGAAATAAAGGCACTCGGAGGCCCCTACATTGCAAAGAAAGGCAATTGGAGGCTACTACACTGCAAAAAAAAGGCACTTGGAGGCTTCTACACTGCAAAAAAAAGGCACTTGGAGGCCCCTGCACCGCAAAAAAAGGCACTCGGATGCCACACCACAAAAAAAGGCACTTGGAGGCCCTTACACCACAAAAAGGCACTTGGGGGCTGCTACAATGCAAAAAAGGCACTCGGAGGCCCCTGCACCAGAAACAAAGGCACTTGGAGGGCCCTGCACCACAAAAGAAGGCACTCGGAGGCCCCCGCACCACAAGAAAAGGCACTCGGGGCCACTACATGGCAAAAAAAAGATACATGGAGGACCACACCCCCCAAAATAACAGCACACGGAGGCCCCTGAACCACAAGAAAAGGCACTCGGTGGCTCCTACAGCACAATAAAAGGCACTCGGGGGCTGCTACAACGTGAAACAAGGCACTCGGAGGGACCAGCACCACACAAAAAGGCACTCGGAGGCCCCTGCACTGGAAAAAGAGGCACTTGCAGGCCTGTCCACTGGAAATAAAGGCACTTGGAGGCCCCAGCACCACAAAAAAAAGGCACTCGGAAGCCCCTACATTGCAAAGAAAGGCACTTGGAGGCTACTACACTGCAAAAAAATGCACCCTGAGGCCCCTGCACCGCAAAAAAGGGCACTCGGTGGCCCCTGTACTGCAAAAAAAGGCACTCGGTGGCCCCTGCACCGCAAAAAAAGGCACTCGGAGGCCTCTACAACACCTTCCGCTCCCCTATCAGGCACAGAGGCTCATGTGACCTCACAAGGACAGGAAGCCGCCAGGGGCCTGCCAGTGGCCTGTCAGGCACTGGTACTTCTGTGAGCTCAGAAGCAGAGTCAGCAGCCATGGGCATCCCACTGCCTGATGAGGCACTGAGACAAAGGTGACCTCAAAATGCAGCCAGCACGCAGAGGCCTGCCACTGGCCTATCAGGCAATAGGACTGCCGTGACCTCAAAAGGACAGCCAGCAGCCAATGGCCTCGCACTGGCCTATCAGGCAATAGGACTGCTGTGACCTCACAAGCACAGCCAGCAGCCAGGGCCTGCTGCTGCCCTATGAGGTACAGAGACAAATGTGACCTGAAAACGCGGCCAGCAGCCAGGGGCCTGCCACTGCCCAGTAAGACACTGAGGCTGCTGTGACGTCACAAGCAAAGCCAGCAGCTGTGGGTCTGCCACTGGCCTATCAGGCTGTAGGAGTCTTGTGACCTGACAAGCACAGCCAGCAGCCAAGGGCCTGCCACTGCCCTATAAGACACTGAGGCTGCTGTGACCTCACAAGCACACCAAGCAGCCATTGGCCTCCCACGGACCTATCAGGCACTGAGGCTGCTGTGACCTCACAAGCACAGCCAGCAGCCAAGGGCCTGCCACTAGCCTATCAGGCAGTAGGACTGCTGTGACGTCACAAGCACAGTGAGCAGCTATGGGCCTGCCACTGGCCTATCGGGAACGGAGGCTGCTGTAACCTGACAAGCACAGGCAGCAGCCATTGGCCTACCACTGCCCGATGAGGCGCTGACGCTGCTGTCAACTCAGAAGCACAGCAAACAGTCAGGGCCCTGCCACTGCCCTCAAGGGCATGGAGGCTGCTGTGACCTCAGAAGCCCAGCGAGCAGCTATGGGCCTGCCACTGCCCTATAGGGCACTGAGGCTTCTCTGACCTCACAAGCCCACCCAGCAGTCATTGGCCTCAAACTGGCATATCAGGCAACAGGACTGCTGTGACCTCACAAGCACGGCCAGCAGGCATGGGCATCCAACTGCCCTATGAGGCCCCGAGACAAACGTGACCTCATAACGCAGCCAGCAGGCATGGAGCTGTCACTGGCCTATCAGGCACTGGTACTTCCGTGACATCACAAGTACAGCCAGCAGCAGTGGACATCCCACTAGCCAATGAGGCACTAAGACAAAGGTGACCTCAAAATGCAGCCAGCAGCCAGGGGCCTGCCACTGGCCTATCAGGCAACAGGACTGCTGTGACCTCACAAGCACAGCCAGCAGCCAGCAGCCAGGGCATCCCACTGGCCTATAACGCACTGAGGCTGCTGTCACCTCACAAAAACAGCCAGCACCAAGAGGCCTGCCACTGGCCTATCACTCACTCAGACTGCTGTGACCTCAAAAGGACAGCCAGCAGCCAGGGGCCTGCTGCTGCCCTATGAGGTACAGAGACAAATGTGACCTCAAAACGCGGCCAGCAGCCAAGGGCCTGCCACTGGCCTATAGGGAATGGAGGCTGATGTGACCTCACAAACACAGCCAGCAGCCATTGGCTTTCCACTGCACGATGAGGCGCTAACACTGCTCTGACCTCACAAGCACAGCCAGCAGCCAGGGGCCTGCCATTGGCCTGTGAAGCACTGAGGCTGATGTGACCTCACAAGCACAGGCAGCAGCCAGGGGCCTGACACTGAGACTGCTGTGACGTCAGAAGCAAAGGCAGCAGCTGTGGGTCTGCCACTGGCCTATCAGGCTGTAGGAGTGTTGTGACCTGACAAGCACAGCCAGCAGCTATGGGCCTGCCACTGCCCTCAAGGGCAGGGAGGCTTCTGTAACCTCACAAGCACAACCAACAGCCAGGGGCCTGCCACTGGCCTGTGAAGCACTGAGGCTGCTCTGACCTCACAAGCCCAGGCAGCAGCTATGGGCCTGCCACTGCCCTATAGGGCACTGAGATGCTGTGACCTCACAAGCACAGCGAGCAGCCAGGGGCCTCCCACTGCCCTATAAGGTACAGAGACAAATGTGACCTCAAAAGGCAGCCAGCAGACAGGGGCCTGCCACGGGCCTATCAGGAAATAGGACTGCTGTGACCTTACAAGCACAGCCAGCAGCTACGGGCCTGCCACTGGCCTATCAGGCACTGAGGCTGCTTTGACCTCAGAAGCACAGCGAGCAGCTACGGGCCTGCCACTGGCCTATGAGGCACTGAGGCTGCTGTGACCTCACAAGCATGGCCAGCAGGCATGGGCATCCAACTGCCCTATGAGGCCCCGAGACAAACGTGACCTCATAACGCAGCCAGCAGGCATGGAGCTGTCACTGGCCTATCAAGCACTGGTACTTCCGTGACATCACAAGCACAGCCAGCAGCCATGGGCATCCAACTGCCCTATGAGGCCCCGAGACAAAGGTGACCTCAAAACGCAGCCAGCAGCCAGGGTCTGCCACTGACCTATCAGGCAATAGGACTGCTGTCACCTCACAAGCACAGCCAGCAGCCAGGGGCCTGCCACTGCCCTATGAGGTACAGAGACAAATGTGACCTGAAAACGCGGCCAGCAGCCAGGGGCCAGCCACTGCCCTATAAGACACTGAGGCTGCTGTGACCTCACAAGCAAAGCCAGCAGCTGTGGGTCTGCCACTGGCCTATGAGGCACTGAGGCTGCTCTGACCTCACAAGCACAGCCAGCAGCGAAGGGCCTGCCACTGGCCTGTCAGGCAATAAGACTGCTTTGACCTGACAAGCACAGACAGCAGCTATGGGCCTGCCACTGGCCTATCAGGCAATAGGACTGCTTTGACCTGACAAGCACAGACAGCAGCTATGGGCCTTCCACTGCCCGGTCAGGTGCTGACGCTGCTGTCAACTCAGAAGCACAGCAAACAGTCAGGGCCCTGCCACTGCCCTCAAGGGCATGGAGGCTGCTGTGACCTCAGAAGCCCAGCGAGCAGCTATGGGCCTGCCACTGCCCTATAGGGCACTGAGGCTTCTCTGACCTCACAAGCCCACCCAGCAGTCATTGGCCTCAAACTGGCCTATGAGGCAACAGGACTGCTGTGACCTCACAAGCACGGCCAGCAGGCATGGGCATCCAACTGCCCTATGAGGCCCCGAGACAAACGTGACCTCATAATGCAGCCAGCAGGCATGGAGCTGTCACTGGCCTATCAGGCACTGGTACTTCTGTGACATCACAAGTACAGCCAGCAGCCGTGGGCATCCCACTGGCCAATGAGGCACAGAGACAAAGGTGACCTCAAAACGCAGCCAGCAGCCAGGGGCCTGCCACTGCCCTATAAGACACTGAGGCTTCTCTGACCTGACAAGCACAGCCAGCAGCTGTGGGTCTGCCACTGGCCTATGAGGCAACAGGACTGCTGTGACCTCACAAGCACAGCCAGCAGCCATTGGCCTCCCACTGGCCTATCAGGTCCTGACGCTGCTGTGACCTCACAAGCACAGCCAAGCAGACAGGGGCCTGCCACTGGCCTATCAGGCACTGAGGCTGCTTTGACCTCAGAAGCACAGCGAGCAGCTACGGGCCTGCCACTGGCCTATGAGGCACTGAGGCTGCTGTGACCTCACAAGCATGGCCAGCAGGCATGGGCATCCAACTGCCCTATGAGGCCCCGAGACAAACGTGACCTCATAACGCAGCCAGCAGGCATGGAGCTGTCACTGGCCTATCAAGCACTGGTACTTCCGTGACATCACAAGCACAGCCAGCAGCCATGGGCATCCAACTGCCCTATGAGGCCCCGAGACAAAGGTGACCTCAAAACGCAGCCAGAAGCCAGGGGCCTGCCACTGACCTATCAGGCAATAGGACTGCTGTCACCTCACAAGCACAGCCAGCAGCCAGGGGCCTGCCACTGCCCTATGAGGTACAGAGACAAATGTGACCTGAAAACGCGGCCAGCAGCCAGGGGCCAGCCACTGCCCTATAAGACACTGAGGCTGCTGTGACCTCACAAGCAAAGCCAGCAGCTGTGGGTCTGCCACTGGCCTATGAGGCACTGAGGCTGCTCTGACCTCACAAGCACAGCCAGCAGCGAAGGGCCTGCCACTGCCCTATAAGACACTGAGGCTGCTGTGACCTCACAAGCACACCAAGCAGCTATGGGCCTGCCACTGGCCTATCAGGCAATAGGACTGCTGTGACCTGACAAGCACAGACAGCAGCTATGGGCCTGCCACTGGCCTATCAGGCAATAGGACTGCTTTGACCTGACAAGCACAGACAGCAGCTATGGGCCTTCCACTGCCCGGTCAGGTGCTGACGCTGCTGTCAACTCAGAAGCACAGCAAACAGTCAGGGCCCTGCCACTGCCCTCAAGGGCATGGAGGCTGCTGTGACCTCAGAAGCCCAGCGAGCAGCTATGGGCCTGCCACTGCCCTATAGGGCACTGAGGCTTCTCTGACCTCACAAGCCCACCCAGCAGTCATTGGCCTCAAACTGGCCTATGAGGCAACAGGACTGCTGTGACCTCACAAGCACGGCCAGCAGGCATGGGCATCCAACTGCCCTATGAGGCCCCGAGACAAACGTGACCTCATAATGCAGCCAGCAGGCATGGAGCTGTCACTGGCCTATCAGGCACTGGTACTTCTGTGACATCACAAGTACAGCCAGCAGCCGTGGGCATCCCACTGGCCAATGAGGCACAGAGACAAAGGTGACCTCAAAACGCAGCCAGCAGCCAGGGGCCTGCCACTGCCCTATAAGACACTGAGGCTTCTCTGACCTGACAAGCACAGCCAGCAGCTGTGGGTCTGCCACTGGCCTATGAGGCACGGAGGCTGCTGTGACCTCACAAGCACAGCCAGCAGCCATTGGCCTCCCACTGGCCTATCAGGTCCTGACGCTGCTGTGACCTCACAAGCACAGCCAAGCAGACAGGGGCCTGCCACTGGCCTATCAGGCACTGAGGCTGCTGTGACCTCACAAGCACAGCCAGCAGTGAAGGGCCTGCCATGGCGCATCAAGCACGGAGAAAGAAGGGAACACCCAAGCAGACCAGCAGCCATGGGCGTGGCAGTGCATGCCCATGCATGCCATGCATGCAATGGCATGCAGGTCAAAGTGACATCATAAGACACAACCAGCAACCACGGGCCTGCCACTGCCCTTTTTGGCATGGAGACACAAGTATCCTCACAAGCCCAGTCAGGAGGCATGGCCCTGCCACTGCCCTATCAAGCACAGAGGCAGAAGCCACCTCACAAGCAGAACAAGGACTGATGGGCCTGACTGGCCTACCAGGCCGTGAGGCAGAAGTGACATGACTATCTCATCCAGCAGTGGTGGACCTGACAATATCATTTCAGGCAGAGGGTAAAGTGATATCACAGAACGTTGAAGGACCATAACAGAAAAAAAGGCACTTGGAGGCATGAGCACTGGGAAAAAAGGGCACTAGGAGGCGATGCACTGCAAAAATATGCACATGGAGGACACTATACTGGAAAAAAAGGCACTTTGGGAGCCTGCATCGCAAAAATAGGCACTTGGAGGCCGCTAGGCCAGAAAAAAAGGCACTTAGATGCCCCTTCACTGCAAAAAAAAAGGCACTCAGACAGCAGTGCACCTCAAACAAAGGCACTCGGAGGCCGCTGCATCACAAAAAAAGGCACTTGGAGGCTAATACACTGCAAAAAAGGCACTCGGAGGACCATGCACGGCAAAAAAAGGCACTCGGTGGCCCCGACACCACAAAAAAAGGCACTCGGGGGCTGCTACACTGCGAAAACAGGCACTCCGATGCCCCTACACCAGAAAGAAAGGCACTCAGAGGGCCCTGCAGCACAAAAAAAGGCACTCAGCTGCCCTTACAGTGGAAAAACAGGCACTCGGAGGCCTCTACAGCCCAGAAAAAGGCACTCAGTGACCCCTACACTGCAAAAAAAGGCACTTGGGGGCTGCTACAAGGTGAAGCAAGGCACTCGGAGGGCCCGGCACCACCAAAAGAAGCACTCAGAGGCTCCTGCACTGGAAAAAGAGGCACTTGCAGGCCTGTACACCGCAAAAAAAGGCACTTGGAGGCCGCTACACCGCAGAGAAAGGCACTCGGCTGCCCCTACACTGGAAAAAAAGGCACTCGGAGGCTCCTGCACCACAAGAAAAGGCACTCGGCTGCCCCTACACTGGGAAAAAAGGCACTCGGAGGCCCCTACAGCACAAAAGAAGGCACTTGGGGGCTGCTACAATGCAAAAAAAGGCACTCGGAGGCCCCTGAACCACAAGAAAAGGCTCTCGGGGCCACTGCACCGCAAAAAAAAGGTACATGGAGGACCACACACCCCAAAATAACAGCACTCGGTGGCCCCTGAACCACAAGGAAAGGCACTCGGTGGCTCCTGCAGCACAAAAAAAGGCACTCGGGGGCTGCTACAATGTGAAAAAAGGCACTCAGAGGCCCCTGAACCACAAGAAAAGGCACATGGTGGCCTCTGAACCACAAGAAAAGGCACTTGGTGGACCCTACAGCACAATAAAAGGCACTCGGGGGCTGCTACAACGTGAAACAAGGCACTTGGAGGGCCCAGCACCACCACAAAAAGCACTCGGAGGCTCCTGCACCACAAAAGAAGGCACTCAGAGGCCCCTACACCACCAAGAAAGGCACTCGGTGGCCCCCACATTGCAAAAAAAGGCACTTGGAGGCTACTACACTGCAAAAAAATGCACCCTGAGGCCCATGCACAGCAAAAAAAGGCACTCAGTAGCCCCTGCATTGCAAAAAAAGGCACTCAGAGGCCTCCACACCACAAAAAAAGGCACTCGGAGGCCTCCACACCGCAAAAAAAGGCACTTGGAGGCCAGTGCACCGCAAAAAAAATGCACCCAGAGGCCTCGACACCACAAAAGAAAGGCACTCAGTGGCCCCTATAGCACAAAAAAAGGCACTCGGCTGCCCCTACACTGGAAAAAAAGGCACTCGGCTGCCCCTACACCACAAGATAAGGCACTCAGTGGCCCCTATAGCACAAAAAAAGGCACTTGGTGGCTGCTAAAATGCAAAAAAAGGCACTCGGAGGCTGCTACAACGCGAAAAAAGGCACTCAGACGGCCCTGCACCACAAAAAAAAGCACTCGGAGGCTCCTGCACTGGAAAAAGAGGCACTTGCAGGCCTGTACACCAGAAATAAAGGCACTTGGAGGCCCCTGCACCACAAAAGAAGGCACTTGGAGGCCCCTACACTGCAAAAAAAGGCACTCGGAGGGCCCTTCACCACAAAAAAAGGCACTCGGTGGCCCCCACATTGCAAAGAAAGGCACTTGGAGGCTACTACACTGCAAAAAAATGCACCCTGAGGCCCCTGCACCGCAAAAAAAGGCACTTGGAGGCCAGTGCACCACAAAAAAATGCACTCAGAGGCCCCTACACCACAAGGAAAGGCACTTGGAGGCCCCTACAGCAGAAAAAAAGGCACTTGGGGGCTGCTACAATGCAAAAAAAGGCACTCGGAGGCCCCTGCACCAGAAAGAAAGGAACTCGGAGGGCCCTGCACCACAAAAGAAGGCACTCGGAGGCCCCTGCACCACAAAAGAAGGCACTCGGAGGCCCCTGCACCACAAGAAAAGGCACTCGGGACCACTACACCGCAAAAAAAAGGTACATGGAGGACCACACCCCCCAAAATAACAGCACTCGGAGGCCCCTGAACCACAAGAAAAGGCATGCAGTGGCCTATACAGCAAAATAAAAGGCACTCGGGGGCTGCTACAATGTGAAACAAGGCACTCGGAGGGCCCTGCACCACCAAAAAAGGCACTCGGAGGCTCCTGCACTGGAAAAAGAGGCACTTGCAGGCCTGTCCACTGGAAATAAAGGCACTCGGAGGCCCCTACATTGCAAAGAAAGGCAATTGGAGGCTACTACACTGCAAAAAAAAGGCACTTGGAGGCTTCTACACTGCAAAAAAAAGGCACTTGGAGGCCCCTGCACCGCAAAAAAAGGCACTCGGATGCCACACCACAAAAAAAGGCACTTGGAGGCCCTTACACCACAAAAAGGCACTTGGGGGCTGCTACAATGCAAAAAAGGCACTCGGAGGCCCCTGCACCAGAAACAAAGGCACTTGGAGGGCCCTGCACCACAAAAGAAGGCACTCGGAGGCCCCCGCACCACAAGAAAAGGCACTCGGGGCCACTACATGGCAAAAAAAAGATACATGGAGGACCACACCCCCCAAAATAACAGCACACGGAGGCCCCTGAACCACAAGAAAAGGCACTCGGTGGCTCCTACAGCACAATAAAAGGCACTCGGGGGCTGCTACAACGTGAAACAAGGCACTCGGAGGGACCAGCACCACACAAAAAGGCACTCGGAGGCCCCTGCACTGGAAAAAGAGGCACTTGCAGGCCTGTCCACTGGAAATAAAGGCACTTGGAGGCCCCAGCACCACAAAAAAAAGGCACTCGGAAGCCCCTACATTGCAAAGAAAGGCACTTGGAGGCTACTACACTGCAAAAAAATGCACCCTGAGGCCCCTGCACCGCAAAAAAGGGCACTCGGTGGCCCCTGTACTGCAAAAAAAGGCACTCGGTGGCCCCTGCACCGCAAAAAAAGGCACTCGGAGGCCTCTACAACACCTTCCGCTCCCCTATCAGGCACAGAGGCTCATGTGACCTCACAAGGACAGGAAGCCGCCAGGGGCCTGCCAGTGGCCTGTCAGGCACTGGTACTTCTGTGAGCTCAGAAGCAGAGTCAGCAGCCATGGGCATCCCACTGCCTGATGAGGCACTGAGACAAAGGTGACCTCAAAATGCAGCCAGCACGCAGAGGCCTGCCACTGGCCTATCAGGCAATAGGACTGCCGTGACCTCAAAAGGACAGCCAGCAGCCAATGGCCTCGCACTGGCCTATCAGGCAATAGGACTGCTGTGACCTCACAAGCACAGCCAGCAGCCAGGGCCTGCTGCTGCCCTATGAGGTACAGAGACAAATGTGACCTGAAAACGCGGCCAGCAGCCAGGGGCCTGCCACTGCCCAGTAAGACACTGAGGCTGCTGTGACGTCACAAGCAAAGCCAGCAGCTGTGGGTCTGCCACTGGCCTATCAGGCTGTAGGAGTCTTGTGACCTGACAAGCACAGCCAGCAGCCAAGGGCCTGCCACTGCCCTATAAGACACTGAGGCTGCTGTGACCTCACAAGCACACCAAGCAGCCATTGGCCTCCCACGGACCTATCAGGCACTGAGGCTGCTGTGACCTCACAAGCACAGCCAGCAGCCAAGGGCCTGCCACTAGCCTATCAGGCAGTAGGACTGCTGTGACGTCACAAGCACAGTGAGCAGCTATGGGCCTGCCACTGGCCTATCGGGAACGGAGGCTGCTGTAACCTGACAAGCACAGGCAGCAGCCATTGGCCTACCACTGCCCGATGAGGCGCTGACGCTGCTGTCAACTCAGAAGCACAGCAAACAGTCAGGGCCCTGCCACTGCCCTCAAGGGCATGGAGGCTGCTGTGACCTCAGAAGCCCAGCGAGCAGCTATGGGCCTGCCACTGCCCTATAGGGCACTGAGGCTTCTCTGACCTCACAAGCCCACCCAGCAGTCATTGGCCTCAAACTGGCATATCAGGCAACAGGACTGCTGTGACCTCACAAGCACGGCCAGCAGGCATGGGCATCCAACTGCCCTATGAGGCCCCGAGACAAACGTGACCTCATAACGCAGCCAGCAGGCATGGAGCTGTCACTGGCCTATCAGGCACTGGTACTTCCGTGACATCACAAGTACAGCCAGCAGCAGTGGACATCCCACTAGCCAATGAGGCACTAAGACAAAGGTGACCTCAAAATGCAGCCAGCAGCCAGGGGCCTGCCACTGGCCTATCAGGCAACAGGACTGCTGTGACCTCACAAGCACAGCCAGCAGCCAGCAGCCAGGGCATCCCACTGGCCTATAACGCACTGAGGCTGCTGTCACCTCACAAAAACAGCCAGCACCAAGAGGCCTGCCACTGGCCTATCACTCACTCAGACTGCTGTGACCTCAAAAGGACAGCCAGCAGCCAGGGGCCTGCTGCTGCCCTATGAGGTACAGAGACAAATGTGACCTCAAAACGCGGCCAGCAGCCAAGGGCCTGCCACTGGCCTATAGGGAATGGAGGCTGATGTGACCTCACAAACACAGCCAGCAGCCATTGGCTTTCCACTGCACGATGAGGCGCTAACACTGCTCTGACCTCACAAGCACAGCCAGCAGCCAGGGGCCTGCCATTGGCCTGTGAAGCACTGAGGCTGATGTGACCTCACAAGCACAGGCAGCAGCCAGGGGCCTGACACTGAGACTGCTGTGACGTCAGAAGCAAAGGCAGCAGCTGTGGGTCTGCCACTGGCCTATCAGGCTGTAGGAGTGTTGTGACCTGACAAGCACAGCCAGCAGCTATGGGCCTGCCACTGCCCTCAAGGGCAGGGAGGCTTCTGTAACCTCACAAGCACAACCAACAGCCAGGGGCCTGCCACTGGCCTGTGAAGCACTGAGGCTGCTCTGACCTCACAAGCCCAGGCAGCAGCTATGGGCCTGCCACTGCCCTATAGGGCACTGAGATGCTGTGACCTCACAAGCACAGCGAGCAGCCAGGGGCCTCCCACTGCCCTATAAGGTACAGAGACAAATGTGACCTCAAAAGGCAGCCAGCAGACAGGGGCCTGCCACGGGCCTATCAGGAAATAGGACTGCTGTGACCTTACAAGCACAGCCAGCAGCTACGGGCCTGCCACTGGCCTATCAGGCACTGAGGCTGCTTTGACCTCAGAAGCACAGCGAGCAGCTACGGGCCTGCCACTGGCCTATGAGGCACTGAGGCTGCTGTGACCTCACAAGCATGGCCAGCAGGCATGGGCATCCAACTGCCCTATGAGGCCCCGAGACAAACGTGACCTCATAACGCAGCCAGCAGGCATGGAGCTGTCACTGGCCTATCAAGCACTGGTACTTCCGTGACATCACAAGCACAGCCAGCAGCCATGGGCATCCAACTGCCCTATGAGGCCCCGAGACAAAGGTGACCTCAAAACGCAGCCAGCAGCCAGGGTCTGCCACTGACCTATCAGGCAATAGGACTGCTGTCACCTCACAAGCACAGCCAGCAGCCAGGGGCCTGCCACTGCCCTATGAGGTACAGAGACAAATGTGACCTGAAAACGCGGCCAGCAGCCAGGGGCCAGCCACTGCCCTATAAGACACTGAGGCTGCTGTGACCTCACAAGCAAAGCCAGCAGCTGTGGGTCTGCCACTGGCCTATGAGGCACTGAGGCTGCTCTGACCTCACAAGCACAGCCAGCAGCGAAGGGCCTGCCACTGGCCTGTCAGGCAATAAGACTGCTTTGACCTGACAAGCACAGACAGCAGCTATGGGCCTGCCACTGGCCTATCAGGCAATAGGACTGCTTTGACCTGACAAGCACAGACAGCAGCTATGGGCCTTCCACTGCCCGGTCAGGTGCTGACGCTGCTGTCAACTCAGAAGCACAGCAAACAGTCAGGGCCCTGCCACTGCCCTCAAGGGCATGGAGGCTGCTGTGACCTCAGAAGCCCAGCGAGCAGCTATGGGCCTGCCACTGCCCTATAGGGCACTGAGGCTTCTCTGACCTCACAAGCCCACCCAGCAGTCATTGGCCTCAAACTGGCCTATGAGGCAACAGGACTGCTGTGACCTCACAAGCACGGCCAGCAGGCATGGGCATCCAACTGCCCTATGAGGCCCCGAGACAAACGTGACCTCATAATGCAGCCAGCAGGCATGGAGCTGTCACTGGCCTATCAGGCACTGGTACTTCTGTGACATCACAAGTACAGCCAGCAGCCGTGGGCATCCCACTGGCCAATGAGGCACAGAGACAAAGGTGACCTCAAAACGCAGCCAGCAGCCAGGGGCCTGCCACTGCCCTATAAGACACTGAGGCTTCTCTGACCTGACAAGCACAGCCAGCAGCTGTGGGTCTGCCACTGGCCTATGAGGCAACAGGACTGCTGTGACCTCACAAGCACAGCCAGCAGCCATTGGCCTCCCACTGGCCTATCAGGTCCTGACGCTGCTGTGACCTCACAAGCACAGCCAAGCAGACAGGGGCCTGCCACTGGCCTATCAGGCACTGAGGCTGCTTTGACCTCAGAAGCACAGCGAGCAGCTACGGGCCTGCCACTGGCCTATGAGGCACTGAGGCTGCTGTGACCTCACAAGCATGGCCAGCAGGCATGGGCATCCAACTGCCCTATGAGGCCCCGAGACAAACGTGACCTCATAACGCAGCCAGCAGGCATGGAGCTGTCACTGGCCTATCAAGCACTGGTACTTCCGTGACATCACAAGCACAGCCAGCAGCCATGGGCATCCAACTGCCCTATGAGGCCCCGAGACAAAGGTGACCTCAAAACGCAGCCAGAAGCCAGGGGCCTGCCACTGACCTATCAGGCAATAGGACTGCTGTCACCTCACAAGCACAGCCAGCAGCCAGGGGCCTGCCACTGCCCTATGAGGTACAGAGACAAATGTGACCTGAAAACGCGGCCAGCAGCCAGGGGCCAGCCACTGCCCTATAAGACACTGAGGCTGCTGTGACCTCACAAGCAAAGCCAGCAGCTGTGGGTCTGCCACTGGCCTATGAGGCACTGAGGCTGCTCTGACCTCACAAGCACAGCCAGCAGCGAAGGGCCTGCCACTGCCCTATAAGACACTGAGGCTGCTGTGACCTCACAAGCACACCAAGCAGCTATGGGCCTGCCACTGGCCTATCAGGCAATAGGACTGCTGTGACCTGACAAGCACAGACAGCAGCTATGGGCCTGCCACTGGCCTATCAGGCAATAGGACTGCTTTGACCTGACAAGCACAGACAGCAGCTATGGGCCTTCCACTGCCCGGTCAGGTGCTGACGCTGCTGTCAACTCAGAAGCACAGCAAACAGTCAGGGCCCTGCCACTGCCCTCAAGGGCATGGAGGCTGCTGTGACCTCAGAAGCCCAGCGAGCAGCTATGGGCCTGCCACTGCCCTATAGGGCACTGAGGCTTCTCTGACCTCACAAGCCCACCCAGCAGTCATTGGCCTCAAACTGGCCTATGAGGCAACAGGACTGCTGTGACCTCACAAGCACGGCCAGCAGGCATGGGCATCCAACTGCCCTATGAGGCCCCGAGACAAACGTGACCTCATAATGCAGCCAGCAGGCATGGAGCTGTCACTGGCCTATCAGGCACTGGTACTTCTGTGACATCACAAGTACAGCCAGCAGCCGTGGGCATCCCACTGGCCAATGAGGCACAGAGACAAAGGTGACCTCAAAACGCAGCCAGCAGCCAGGGGCCTGCCACTGCCCTATAAGACACTGAGGCTTCTCTGACCTGACAAGCACAGCCAGCAGCTGTGGGTCTGCCACTGGCCTATGAGGCACGGAGGCTGCTGTGACCTCACAAGCACAGCCAGCAGCCATTGGCCTCCCACTGGCCTATCAGGTCCTGACGCTGCTGTGACCTCACAAGCACAGCCAAGCAGACAGGGGCCTGCCACTGGCCTATCAGGCACTGAGGCTGCTGTGACCTCACAAGCACAGCCAGCAGTGAAGGGCCTGCCATGGCGCATCAAGCACGGAGAAAGAAGGGAACACCCAAGCAGACCAGCAGCCATGGGCGTGGCAGTGCATGCCCATGCATGCCATGCATGCAATGGCATGCAGGTCAAAGTGACATCATAAGACACAACCAGCAACCACGGGCCTGCCACTGCCCTTTTTGGCATGGAGACACAAGTATCCTCACAAGCCCAGTCAGGAGGCATGGCCCTGCCACTGCCCTATCAAGCACAGAGGCAGAAGCCACCTCACAAGCAGAACAAGGACTGATGGGCCTGACTGGCCTACCAGGCCGTGAGGCAGAAGTGACATGACTATCTCATCCAGCAGTGGTGGACCTGACAATATCATTTCAGGCAGAGGGTAAAGTGATATCACAGAACGTTGAAGGACCATAACAGAAAAAAAGGCACTTGGAGGCATGAGCACTGGGAAAAAAGGGCACTAGGAGGCGATGCACTGCAAAAATATGCACATGGAGGACACTATACTGGAAAAAAAGGCACTTTGGGAGCCTGCATCGCAAAAATAGGCACTTGGAGGCCGCTAGGCCAGAAAAAAAGGCACTTAGATGCCCCTTCACTGCAAAAAAAAAGGCACTCAGACAGCAGTGCACCTCAAACAAAGGCACTCGGAGGCCGCTGCATCACAAAAAAAGGCACTTGGAGGCTAATACACTGCAAAAAAGGCACTCGGAGGACCATGCACGGCAAAAAAAGGCACTCGGTGGCCCCGACACCACAAAAAAAGGCACTCGGGGGCTGCTACACTGCGAAAACAGGCACTCCGATGCCCCTACACCAGAAAGAAAGGCACTCAGAGGGCCCTGCAGCACAAAAAAAGGCACTCAGCTGCCCTTACAGTGGAAAAACAGGCACTCGGAGGCCTCTACAGCCCAGAAAAAGGCACTCAGTGACCCCTACACTGCAAAAAAAGGCACTTGGGGGCTGCTACAAGGTGAAGCAAGGCACTCGGAGGGCCCGGCACCACCAAAAGAAGCACTCAGAGGCTCCTGCACTGGAAAAAGAGGCACTTGCAGGCCTGTACACCGCAAAAAAAGGCACTTGGAGGCCGCTACACCGCAGAGAAAGGCACTCGGCTGCCCCTACACTGGAAAAAAAGGCACTCGGAGGCCCCTACACCACAAGAAAAGGCACTCGGCTGCCCCTACACTGGGAAAAAAGGCACTCGGAGGCCCCTACAGCACAAAAGAAGGCACTTGGGGGCTGCTACAATGCAAAAAAAGGCACTCGGAGGCCCCTGAACCACAAGAAAAGGCTCTCGGGGCCACTGCACCGCAAAAAAAAGGTACATGGAGGACCACACACCCCAAAATAACAGCACTCGGTGGCCCCTGAACCACAAGGAAAGGCACTCGGTGGCTCCTGCAGCACAAAAAAAGGCACTCGGGGGCTGCTACAATGTGAAAAAAGGCACTCAGAGGCCCCTGAACCACAAGAAAAGGCACATGGTGGCCTCTGAACCACAAGAAAAGGCACTTGGTGGACCCTACAGCACAATAAAAGGCACTCGGGGGCTGCTACAACGTGAAACAAGGCACTTGGAGGGCCCAGCACCACCACAAAAAGCACTCGGAGGCTCCTGCACCACAAAAGAAGGCACTCAGAGGCCCCTACACCACCAAGAAAGGCACTCGGTGGCCCCCACATTGCAAAAAAAGGCACTTGGAGGCTACTACACTGCAAAAAAATGCACCCTGAGGCCCATGCACAGCAAAAAAAGGCACTCAGTAGCCCCTGCATTGCAAAAAAAGGCACTCAGAGGCCTCCACACCACAAAAAAAGGCACTCGGAGGCCTCCACACCGCAAAAAAAGGCACTTGGAGGCCAGTGCACCGCAAAAAAAATGCACCCAGAGGCCTCGACACCACAAAAGAAAGGCACTTGGAGGACCACACCACAAAAAAAGGCACTCGGCTGCCCCTACACTGGAAAAAAAGGCACTCGGCTGCCCCTACACCACAAGATAAGGCACTCAGTGGCCCCTATAGCACAAAAAAAGGCACTTGGTGGCTGCTAAAATGCAAAAAAAGGCACTCGGAGGCTGCTACAACGCGAAAAAAGGCACTCAGAGGGCCCTGCACCACAAAAAAAAGCACTCGGAGGCTCCTGCACTGGAAAAAGAGGCACTTGCAGGCCTGTACACCAGAAATAAAGGCACTTGGAGGCCCCTGCACCACAAAAGAAGGCACTTGGAGGCCCCTACACTGCAAAAAAAGGCACTCGGAGGGCCCTTCACCACAAAAAAAGGCACTCGGTGGCCCCCACATTGCAAAGAAAGGCACTTGGAGGCTACTACACTGCAAAAAAATGCACCCTGAGGCCCCTGCACCGCAAAAAAAGGCACTTGGAGGCCAGTGCACCACAAAAAAATGCACTCAGAGGCCCCTACACCACAAGGAAAGGCACTTGGAGGCCCCTACAGCAGAAAAAAAGGCACTTGGGGGCTGCTACAATGCAAAAAAAGGCACTCGGAGGCCCCTGCACCAGAAAGAAAGGAACTCGGAGGGCCCTGCACCACAAAAGAAGGCACTCGGAGGCCCCTGCACCACAAGAAAAGGCACTCGGGACCACTACACCGCAAAAAAAAGGTACATGGAGGACCACACCCCCCAAAATAACAGCACTCGGAGGCCCCTGAACCACAAGAAAAGGCATGCAGTGGCCTATACAGCAAAATAAAAGGCACTCGGGGGCTGCTACAATGTGAAACAAGGCACTCGGAGGGCCCTGCACCACCAAAAAAGGCACTCGGAGGCTCCTGCACTGGAAAAAGAGGCACTTGCAGGCCTGTCCACTGGAAATAAAGGCACTCGGAGGCCCCTACATTGCAAAGAAAGGCAATTGGAGGCTACTACACTGCAAAAAAAAGGCACTTGGAGGCTTCTACACTGCAAAAAAAAGGCACTTGGAGGCCCCTGCACCGCAAAAAAAGGCACTCGGATGCCACACCACAAAAAAAGGCACTTGGAGGCCCTTACACCACAAAAAGGCACTTGGGGGCTGCTACAATGCAAAAAAGGCACTCGGAGGCCCCTGCACCAGAAACAAAGGCACTTGGAGGGCCCTGCACCACAAAAGAAGGCACTCGGAGGCCCCCGCACCACAAGAAAAGGCACTCGGGGCCACTACATGGCAAAAAAAAGATACATGGAGGACCACACCCCCCAAAATAACAGCACACGGAGGCCCCTGAACCACAAGAAAAGGCACTCGGTGGCTCCTACAGCACAATAAAAGGCACTCGGGGGCTGCTGCAACGTGAAACAAGGCACTCGGAGGGACCAGCACCACACAAAAAGGCACTCGGAGGCCCCTGCACTGGAAAAAGAGGCACTTGCAGGCCTGTCCACTGGAAATAAAGGCACTTGGAGGCCCCAGCACCACAAAAAAAAGGCACTCGGAAGCCCCTACATTGCAAAGAAAGGCACTTGGAGGCTACTACACTGCAAAAAAATGCACCCTGAGGCCCCTGCACCGCAAAAAAGGGCACTCGGTGGCCCCTGTACTGCAAAAAAAGGCACTCGGTGGCCCCTGCACCGCAAAAAAAGGCACTCGGAGGCCTCTACAACACCTTCCGCTCCCCTATCAGGCACAGAGGCTCATGTGACCTCACAAGGACAGGAAGCCGCCAGGGGCCTGCCAGTGGCCTGTCAGGCACTGGTACTTCTGTGAGCTCAGAAGCAGAGTCAGCAGCCATGGGCATCCCACTGCCTGATGAGGCACTGAGACAAAGGTGACCTCAAAATGCAGCCAGCACGCAGAGGCCTGCCACTGGCCTATCAGGCAATAGGACTGCCGTGACCTCAAAAGGACAGCCAGCAGCCAATGGCCTCGCACTGGCCTATCAGGCAATAGGACTGCTGTGACCTCACAAGCACAGCCAGCAGCCAGGGCCTGCTGCTGCCCTATGAGGTACAGAGACAAATGTGACCTGAAAACGCGGCCAGCAGCCAGGGGCCTGCCACTGCCCAGTAAGACACTGAGGCTGCTGTGACGTCACAAGCAAAGCCAGCAGCTGTGGGTCTGCCACTGGCCTATCAGGCTGTAGGAGTCTTGTGACCTGACAAGCACAGCCAGCAGCCAAGGGCCTGCCACTGCCCTATAAGACACTGAGGCTGCTGTGACCTCACAAGCACACCAAGCAGCCATTGGCCTCCCATGGACCTATCAGGCACTGAGGCTGCTGTGACCTCACAAGCACAGCCAGCAGCCAAGGGCCTGCCACTAGCCTATCAGGCAGTAGGACTGCTGTGACGTCACAAGCACAGTGAGCAGCTATGGGCCTGCCACTGGCCTATCGGGAACGGAGGCTGCTGTAACCTGACAAGCACAGGCAGCAGCCATTGGCCTACCACTGCCCGATGAGGCGCTGACGCTGCTGTCAACTCAGAAGCACAGCAAACAG
Organism: Dromaius novaehollandiae; assembly: GCF_036370855.1. Taxonomy (NCBI): domain Eukaryota; kingdom Metazoa; phylum Chordata; class Aves; order Casuariiformes; family Dromaiidae; genus Dromaius; species Dromaius novaehollandiae. Next base: position 1,945,602 of record NC_088105.1, read on the forward strand.
TCAGGGCCCTGCCACTGCCCTCAAGGGCATGGAGGCTGCTGTGACCTCAGAAGCCCAGCGAGCAGCTATGGGCCTGCCACTGCCCTATAGGGCACTGAGGCTTCTCTGACCTCACAAGCCCACCCAGCAGTCATTGGCCTCAAACTGGCATATCAGGCAACAGGACTGCTGTGACCTCACAAGCACGGCCAGCAGGCATGGGCATCCAACTGCCCTATGAGGCCCCGAGACAAACGTGACCTCATAACGCAGCCAGCAGGCATGGAGCTGTCACTGGCCTATCAGGCACTGGTACTTCCGTGACATCACAAGTACAGCCAGCAGCAGTGGACATCCCACTAGCCAATGAGGCACTAAGACAAAGGTGACCTCAAAATGCAGCCAGCAGCCAGGGGCCTGCCACTGGCCTATCAGGCAACAGGACTGCTGTGACCTCACAAGCACAGCCAGCAGCCAGCAGCCAGGGCATCCCACTGGCCTATAACGCACTGAGGCTGCTGTCACCTCACAAAAACAGCCAGCACCAAGAGGCCTGCCACTGGCCTATCACTCACTCAGACTGCTGTGACCTCAAAAGGACAGCCAGCAGCCAGGGGCCTGCTGCTGCCCTATGAGGTACAGAGACAAATGTGACCTCAAAACGCGGCCAGCAGCCAAGGGCCTGCCACTGGCCTATAGGGAATGGAGGCTGATGTGACCTCACAAACACAGCCAGCAGCCATTGGCTTTCCACTGCACGATGAGGCGCTAACACTGCTCTGACCTCACAAGCACAGCCAGCAGCCAGGGGCCTGCCATTGGCCTGTGAAGCACTGAGGCTGATGTGACCTCACAAGCACAGGCAGCAGCCAGGGGCCTGACACTGAGACTGCTGTGACGTCAGAAGCAAAGGCAGCAGCTGTGGGTCTGCCACTGGCCTATCAGGCTGTAGGAGTGTTGTGACCTGACAAGCACAGCCAGCAGCTATGGGCCTGCCACTGCCCTCAAGGGCAGGGAGGCTTCTGTAACCTCACAAGCACAACCAACAGCCAGGGGCCTGCCACTGGCCTGTGAAGCACTGAGGCTGCTCTGACCTCACAAGCCCAGGCAGCAGCTATGGGCCTGCCACTGCCCTATAGGGCACTGAGATGCTGTGACCTCACAAGCACAGCGAGCAGCCAGGGGCCTCCCACTGCCCTATAAGGTACAGAGACAAATGTGACCTCAAAAGGCAGCCAGCAGACAGGGGCCTGCCACGGGCCTATCAGGAAATAGGACTGCTGTGACCTTACAAGCACAGCCAGCAGCTACGGGCCTGCCACTGGCCTATCAGGCACTGAGGCTGCTTTGACCTCAGAAGCACAGCGAGCAGCTACGGGCCTGCCACTGGCCTATGAGGCACTGAGGCTGCTGTGACCTCACAAGCATGGCCAGCAGGCATGGGCATCCAACTGCCCTATGAGGCCCCGAGACAAACGTGACCTCATAACGCAGCCAGCAGGCATGGAGCTGTCACTGGCCTATCAAGCACTGGTACTTCCGTGACATCACAAGCACAGCCAGCAGCCATGGGCATCCAACTGCCCTATGAGGCCCCGAGACAAAGGTGACCTCAAAACGCAGCCAGCAGCCAGGGGCCTGCCACTGACCTATCAGGCAATAGGACTGCTGTCACCTCACAAGCACAGCCAGCAGCCAGGGGCCTGCCACTGCCCTATGAGGTACAGAGACAAATGTGACCTGAAAACGCGGCCAGCAGCCAGGGGCCAGCCACTGCCCTATAAGACACTGAGGCTGCTGTGACCTCACAAGCAAAGCCAGCAGCTGTGGGTCTGCCACTGGCCTATGAGGCACTGAGGCTGCTCTGACCTCACAAGCACAGCCAGCAGCGAAGGGCCTGCCACTGGCCTGTCAGGCAATAAGACTGCTTTGACCTGACAAGCACAGACAGCAGCTATGGGCCTGCCACTGGCCTATCAGGCAATAGGACTGCTTTGACCTGACAAGCACAGACAGCAGCTATGGGCCTTCCACTGCCCGGTCAGGTGCTGACGCTGCTGTCAACTCAGAAGCACAGCAAACGGTCAGGGCCCGGCCACTGCCCTCAAGGGCATGGAGGCTGCTGTGACCTCAGAAGCCCAGCGAGCAGCTATGGGCCTGCCACTGCCCTATAGGGCACTGAGGCTTCTCTGACCTCACAAGCCCACCCAGCAGTCATTGGCCTCAAACTGGCATATCAGGCAACAGGACTGCTGTGACCTCACAAGCACGGCCAGCAGGCATGGGCATCCAACTGCCCTATGAGGCCCCGAGACAAACGTGACCTCATAATGCAGCCAGCAGGCATGGAGCTGTCACTGGCCTATCAGGCACTGGTACTTCTGTGACATCACAAGTACAGCCAGCAGCCGTGGGCATCCCACTGGCCAATGAGGCACAGAGACAAAGGTGACCTCAAAACGCAGCCAGCAGCCAGGGGCCTGCCACTGCCCTATAAGACACTGAGGCTTCTCTGACCTGACAAGCACAGCCAGCAGCTGTGGGTCTGCCACTGGCCTATGAGGCAACAGGACTGCTGTGACCTCACAAGCACAGCCAGCAGCGAAGGGCCTGCCACTGGCCTGTCAGGCAATAAGACTACTTTGACCTGACAAGCACAGACAGCAGCTATGGGCCTGCCACTGGCCTATCAGGCAATAGGACTGCTGTGACCTGACAAGCACAGACAGCAGCTATGGGCCTGCCACTGGCCTATCAGGCAATAGGACTGCTTTGACCTGACAAGCACAGACAGCAGCCATTGGCCTACCACTGCCCGATGAGGCGCTGACGCTGCTGTCAACTCAGAAGCACAGCAAACAGTCAGGGCCCTGCCACTGCCCTAAAGGGCATGGAGGCTGCTGTGACCTCAGAAGCCCAGCGAGCAGCTATGGGCCTGCCACTGCCCTATAGGGCACTGAGGCTTCTCTGACCTCACAAGCCCACCCAGCAGTCATTGGCCTCAAACTGGCATATCAGGCAACAGGACTGCTGTGACCTCACAAGCACGGCCAGCAGGCATGGGCATCCAACTGCCCTATGAGGCCCCGAGACAAACGTGACCTCATAATGCAGCCAGCAGGCATGGAGCTGTCACTGGCCTATCAGGCACTGGTACTTCTGTGTCATCACAAGTACAGCCAGCAGCCGTGGGCATCCCACTGGCCAATGAGGCACAGAGACAAAGGTGACCTCAAAACGCAGCCAGCAGCCAGGGGCCTGCCACTGCCCTATAAGACACTGAGGCTTCTCTGACCTGACAAGCACAGCCAGCAGCTGTGGGTCTGCCACTGGCCTATGAGGCACGGAGGCTGCTGTGACCTCACAAGCACAGCCAGCAGCCATTGGCCTCCCACTGGCCTATCAGGTCCTGACGCTGCTGTGACCTCACAAGCACAGCCAAGCAGACAGGGGCCTGCCACTGGCCTATCAGGCACTGAGGCTGCTGTGACCTCACAAGCACAGCCAGCAGTGAAGGGCCTGCCATGGCGCATCAAGCACGGAGAAAGAAGGGAACACCCAAGCAGACCAGCAGCCATGGGCGTGGCAGTGCATGCCCATGCATGCCATGCATGCAATGGCATGCAGGTCAAAGTGACATCATAAGACACAACCAGCAACCATGGGCCTGCCACTGCCCTTTTTGGCATGGAGACACAAGTATCCTCACAAGCCCAGCCAGGAGGCATGGCCCTGCCACTGCCCTATCAAGCACAGAGGCACAAGCAACCTCACAAGCAGAACAAGGACTGATGGGCCTGACTGGCCTACCAGGCCGTGAGGCAGAAGTGACATGACTATCTCATCCAGCAGTGGTGGGCCTGACAATATCATTTCAGGCAGAGGGTAAAGTGATATCACAGAACGTTGAAGGACCATAACAGAAAAAAAGGCACTTGGAGGCACGAGCACTGGGAAAAAAGGGCACTAGGAGGCGATGTACTGCAAAAATATGCACATGGAGGACACTATACTGGAAAAAAAGGCACTTTGGGAGCCTGCATCGCAAAAATAGGCACTTGGAGGCCGCTAGGCCAGAAAAAAAGGCACTTAGATGCCCCTTCACTGCAAAAAAAAAGGCACTCAGACAGCAGTGCACCTCAAACAAAGGCACTCGGAGGCCGCTGCATCACAAAAAAAGGCACTTGGAGGCTAATACACTGCAAAAAAGGCACTCGGAGGACCATGCACGGCAAAAAAAGGCACTCGGTGGCCCCGACACCACAAAAAAAGGCACTTGGGGGCTGCTACACTGCGAAAACAGGCACTCCGATGCCCCTACACCAGAAAGAAAGGCACTCAGAGGGCCCTGCAGCACAAAAAAAGGCACTCAGCTGCCCTTACAGTGGAAAAACAGGCACTCGGAGGCCTCTACAGCCCAGAAAAAGGCACTCAGTGACCCCTACACTGCAAAAAAAAGCACTTGGGGGCTGCTACAAGGTGAAGCAAGGCACTCGGAGGGCCCGGCACCACCAAAAGAAGCACTCAGAGGCTCCTGCACTGGAAAAAGAGGCACTTGCAGGCCTGTACACCGCAAAAAAAGGCACTTGGAGGCCGCTACACCGCAGAGAAAGGCACTCGGCTGCCCCTACACTGGAAAAAAAGGCACTCGGAGGCCCCTACACCACAAGAAAAGGCACTCGGCTGCCCCTACACTGGGAAAAAAGGCACTCGGAGGCCCCTACAGCACAAAAGAAGGCACTTGGGGGCTGCTACAATGCAAAAAAAGGCACTCGGAGGCCCCTGAACCACAAGAAAAGGCTCTCGGGGCCACTGCACCGCAAAAAAAAGGTACATGGAGGACCACACACCCCAAAATAACAGCACTCGGTGGCCCCTGAACCACAAGGAAAGGCACTCGGTGGCTCCTGCAGCACAAAAAAAGGCACTCGGGGGCTGCTACAATGTGAAAAAAGGCACTCAGAGGCCCCTGAACCACAAGAAAAGGCACATGGTGGCCTCTGAACCACAAGAAAAGGCACTTGGTGGACCCTACAGCACAATAAAAGGCACTCGGGGGCTGCTACAACGTGAAACAAGGCACTTGGAGGGCCCAGCACCACCACAAAAAGCACTCGGAGGCTCCTGCACCACAAAAGAAGGCACTCAGAGGCCCCTACACCACCAAGAAAGGCACTCGGTGGCCCCCACATTGCAAAAAAAGGCACTTGGAGGCTACTACACTGCAAAAAAATGCACCCTGAGGCCCATGCACAGCAAAAAAAGGCACTCAGTAGCCCCTGCATTGCAAAAAAAGGCACTCAGAGGCCTCCACACCGCAAAAAAAAGGCACTCGGAGGCCTCCACACCGCAAAAAAAGGCACTCGGAGGCCGTTACACTGCAAAAAAAAAATGCACCCAGAGGCCTCGACACCACAAAAGAAAGGCACTCGGAGGACCACACCACAAAAAAAGGCACTCGGCTGCCCCTACACCACAAGATAAGGCGCTCAGTGGCCCCTATAGCACAAAAAAAGGCACTTGGTGGCTGCTAAAATGCAAAAAAAGGCACTCGGAGGCTGCTACAACGCGAAAAAAGGCACTCAGACGGCCCTGCACCACAAAAAAAAGCACTCGGAGGCTCCTGCACTAGGAAAAGAGGCACTTGCAGGCCTGTACACCGGAAATAAAGGCACTTGGAGGCCCCTGCACCACAAAAGAAGGCACTTGGAGGCCCCTACACTGCAAAAAAAGGCACTCGGAGGGCCCTTCGCCGCAAAAAAAGGCACTCGGTGGCCCCCACATTGCAAAAAAAGGCACTTGGAGGCTACTACACTGCAAAAAAAGGCACTCAGTAGCCCCTGCACTGCAAAAAAAGGCACTCGGAGGCCAGTGCACTGAAAAACAGGGCACTCGGAGGCCAGTGCACCGCAAAAAAAATGCACTCAGAGGCCCCTACAGCACAAAAGAAAGGCACTCGGAGCAGCACAGCACAAAAAAAGGCACTCGGCTGCCCCTACACCACAAAAAAAGGCACTCGGAGGACCCTACAGCACAAAAAAAGGCACTTGGGGGCTGCTACAATGCAAAAAAAGGCACTCGGAGGCCCCTGCACCAGAAAGAAAGGAACTCGGAGGGCCCTGCACCACAAAAGAAGGCACTCGGAAGCCCCTGCACCACAAGAAAAGGCACTCGGGGCCACTACACCGCAAAAAAAAGGTACATGGAGGACCACACCCCCCAAAATAACAGCACTCGGAGGCCCCTGAACCACAAGAAAAGGCATGCAGTGGCCTATACAGCAAAATAAAAGGCACTCGGGGGCTGCTACAATGTGAAACAAGGCACTCGGAGGGCCCTGCACCACCAAAAAAGGCACTCGGAGGCTCCTGCACTGGAAAAAGAGGCACTTGCAGGCCTGTCCACTGGAAATAAAGGCACTTGGAGGCCCCTGCACCACAAAAAAAGGCACTCGGAAGCCCCTACTTTGCAAAGAAAGGCACTTGGAGGCTACTACACTGCAAAAAATGCACCCTGAGGCCCCTGCACCGCAAAAAAAAAGGCACTTGGAGGCCCCTACACCACAAAAAAAGGCACTTGGGGGCCCCTACACCACAAAAAGGCACTTGGGGGCTGCTACAATGCAAAAAAGGCACTCGGAGGCCCCTGCACCAGAAACAAAGGCACTTGGAGGGCGCTGCATCACAAAACAAGGCACTCCGAGGCCCCTGAACCACAAGAAAAGGCACTCGGGGCCACTACATGGCAAAAAAAAGATACATGGAGGACCACACACCCCAAAATAACAGCACTCGGAGGCCCCTGAACCACAAGGAAAGGCACTCGGTGGCCCCTACAGCACAATAAAAGGCACTCGGGGGCTGCTACAATGTGAAACAAGGCACTCGGAGGGACCAGCACCACCAAAAAAGGCACTCGGAGGCCCCTGCACTGGGAAAAGAGGCACTTGGAGGCCTGTACACTGGAAATAAAGGCACTTGGCGGCTCCTGCAGTGGAAAAAGAGGCACTTGGAGGCCTGTACACTGGAAATAAAGGCACTCGGAGGCCCCTGCACCGCAAAAAAAGGCACTCGGAGGCCCCTGCACCGCAAAAAAAGGCACTCGGAGGCCCCTGCACCACAGAAAAAAGGCACTCGGAGGCCTCTACAACACCTTCCACTGCCCTATCAGGCACAGAGGCTCATGTGACCTCACAAGGACAGGAAGCCGCCAGGGGCCTGCCAGTGGCCTGTCAGGCACTGGTACTTCTGTGAGCTCACAAGCAGAGTCAGCAGCCATGGGCATCCCACTGCCTGATGAGGCACTGAGACAAAGGTGACCTCAAAATGCAGCCAGCACGCAGAGGCCTGCCATTGGCCTATCAGGCAATAGGACTGCTGTGACCTCAAAAGGACAGCCAGCAGCCAGGGCCTGCTGCTGCCCTATGAGGTACAGAGACAAATGTGACCTGAAAACGCGGCCAGCAGCCAGGGGCTTGCCACTGCCCAATAAGACACTGAGGCTGCTGTGACGTCACAAGCAAAGCCAGCAGCTGTGGGTCTGCCACTGGCCTATCAGGCTGTAGGAGTCTTGTGACCTGACAAGCACAGCCAGCAGCCAAGGGCCTGCCACTGCCCTATAAGACACTGAGGCTGCTGTGACCTCACAAGCACACCAAGCAGCCATTGGCCTCCCACGGACCTATCAGGCACTGAGGCTGCTGTGACCTCACAAGCACAGCCAGCAGCCAAGGGCCTGCCACTAGCCTATCAGGCAGTAGGACTGCTGTGACCTGACAAGCACAGACAGCAGCTATGGGCCTGCCACTGGCCTATCGGGAACGGAGGCTGCTGTAACCTGACAAGCACAGGCAGCAGCCATTGGCCTACCACTGCCCGATGAGGCGCTGACGCTGCTGTCAACTCAGAAGCACAGCAAACAGTCAGGGCCCTGCCACTGCCCTCAAGGGCATGGAGGCTGCTGTGACCTCAGAAGCCCAGCGAGCAGCTATGGGCCTGCCACTGCCCTATAGGGCACTGAGGCTTCTCTGACCTCACAAGCCCACCCAGCAGTCATTGGCCTCAAACTGGCATATCAGGCAACAGGACTGCTGTGACCTCACAAGCACGGCCAGCAGGCATGGGCATCCAACTGCCCTATGAGGCCCCGAGACAAACGTGACCTCATAACGCAGCCAGCAGGCATGGAGCTGTCACTGGCCTATCAGGCACTGGTACTTCCGTGACATCACAAGTACAGCCAGCAGCAGTGGACATCCCACTAGCCAATGAGGCACTAAGACAAAGGTGACCTCAAAATGCAGCCAGCAGCCAGGGGCCTGCCACTGGCCTATCAGGCAACAGGACTGCTGTGACCTCACAAGCACAGCCAGCAGCCAGCAGCCAGGGCATCCCACTGGCCTATAACGCACTGAGGCTGCTGTCACCTCACAAAAACAGCCAGCACCAAGAGGCCTGCCACTGGCCTATCACTCACTCAGACTGCTGTGACCTCAAAAGGACAGCCAGCAGCCAGGGGCCTGCTGCTGCCCTATGAGGTACAGAGACAAATGTGACCTCAAAACGCGGCCAGCAGCCAAGGGCCTGCCACTGGCCTATAGGGAATGGAGGCTGATGTGACCTCACAAACACAGCCAGCAGCCATTGGCTTTCCACTGCACGATGAGGCGCTAACACTGCTCTGACCTCACAAGCACAGCCAGCAGCCAGGGGCCTGCCATTGGCCTGTGAAGCACTGAGGCTGATGTGACCTCACAAGCACAGGCAGCAGCCAGGGGCCTGACACTGAGACTGCTGTGACGTCAGAAGCAAAGGCAGCAGCTGTGGGTCTGCCACTGGCCTATCAGGCTGTAGGAGTGTTGTGACCTGACAAGCACAGCCAGCAGCTATGGGCCTGCCACTGCCCTCAAGGGCAGGGAGGCTTCTGTAACCTCACAAGCACAACCAACAGCCAGGGGCCTGCCACTGGCCTGTGAAGCACTGAGGCTGCTCTGACCTCACAAGCCCAGGCAGCAGCTATGGGCCTGCCACTGCCCTATAGGGCACTGAGATGCTGTGACCTCACAAGCACAGCGAGCAGCCAGGGGCCTCCCACTGCCCTATAAGGTACAGAGACAAATGTGACCTCAAAAGGCAGCCAGCAGACAGGGGCCTGCCACGGGCCTATCAGGAAATAGGACTGCTGTGACCTTACAAGCACAGCCAGCAGCTACGGGCCTGCCACTGGCCTATCAGGCACTGAGGCTGCTTTGACCTCAGAAGCACAGCGAGCAGCTACGGGCCTGCCACTGGCCTATGAGGCACTGAGGCTGCTGTGACCTCACAAGCATGGCCAGCAGGCATGGGCATCCAACTGCCCTATGAGGCCCCGAGACAAACGTGACCTCATAACGCAGCCAGCAGGCATGGAGCTGTCACTGGCCTATCAAGCACTGGTACTTCCGTGACATCACAAGCACAGCCAGCAGCCATGGGCATCCAACTGCCCTATGAGGCCCCGAGACAAAGGTGACCTCAAAACGCAGCCAGCAGCCAGGGGCCTGCCACTGACCTATCAGGCAATAGGACTGCTGTCACCTCACAAGCACAGCCAGCAGCCAGGGGCCTGCCACTGCCCTATGAGGTACAGAGACAAATGTGACCTGAAAACGCGGCCAGCAGCCAGGGGCCAGCCACTGCCCTATAAGACACTGAGGCTGCTGTGACCTCACAAGCAAAGCCAGCAGCTGTGGGTCTGCCACTGGCCTATGAGGCACTGAGGCTGCTCTGACCTCACAAGCACAGCCAGCAGCGAAGGGCCTGCCACTGGCCTGTCAGGCAATAAGACTGCTTTGACCTGACAAGCACAGACAGCAGCTATGGGCCTGCCACTGGCCTATCAGGCAATAGGACTGCTTTGACCTGACAAGCACAGACAGCAGCTATGGGCCTTCCACTGCCCGGTCAGGTGCTGACGCTGCTGTCAACTCAGAAGCACAGCAAACGGTCAGGGCCCGGCCACTGCCCTCAAGGGCATGGAGGCTGCTGTGACCTCAGAAGCCCAGCGAGCAGCTATGGGCCTGCCACTGCCCTATAGGGCACTGAGGCTTCTCTGACCTCACAAGCCCACCCAGCAGTCATTGGCCTCAAACTGGCATATCAGGCAACAGGACTGCTGTGACCTCACAAGCACGGCCAGCAGGCATGGGCATCCAACTGCCCTATGAGGCCCCGAGACAAACGTGACCTCATAATGCAGCCAGCAGGCATGGAGCTGTCACTGGCCTATCAGGCACTGGTACTTCTGTGACATCACAAGTACAGCCAGCAGCCGTGGGCATCCCACTGGCCAATGAGGCACAGAGACAAAGGTGACCTCAAAACGCAGCCAGCAGCCAGGGGCCTGCCACTGCCCTATAAGACACTGAGGCTTCTCTGACCTGACAAGCACAGCCAGCAGCTGTGGGTCTGCCACTGGCCTATGAGGCAACAGGACTGCTGTGACCTCACAAGCACAGCCAGCAGCGAAGGGCCTGCCACTGGCCTGTCAGGCAATAAGACTACTTTGACCTGACAAGCACAGACAGCAGCTATGGGCCTGCCACTGGCCTATCAGGCAATAGGACTGCTGTGACCTGACAAGCACAGACAGCAGCTATGGGCCTGCCACTGGCCTATCAGGCAATAGGACTGCTTTGACCTGACAAGCACAGACAGCAGCCATTGGCCTACCACTGCCCGATGAGGCGCTGACGCTGCTGTCAACTCAGAAGCACAGCAAACAGTCAGGGCCCTGCCACTGCCCTAAAGGGCATGGAGGCTGCTGTGACCTCAGAAGCCCAGCGAGCAGCTATGGGCCTGCCACTGCCCTATAGGGCACTGAGGCTTCTCTGACCTCACAAGCCCACCCAGCAGTCATTGGCCTCAAACTGGCATATCAGGCAACAGGACTGCTGTGACCTCACAAGCACGGCCAGCAGGCATGGGCATCCAACTGCCCTATGAGGCCCCGAGACAAACGTGACCTCATAATGCAGCCAGCAGGCATGGAGCTGTCACTGGCCTATCAGGCACTGGTACTTCTGTGTCATCACAAGTACAGCCAGCAGCCGTGGGCATCCCACTGGCCAATGAGGCACAGAGACAAAGGTGACCTCAAAACGCAGCCAGCAGCCAGGGGCCTGCCACTGCCCTATAAGACACTGAGGCTTCTCTGACCTGACAAGCACAGCCAGCAGCTGTGGGTCTGCCACTGGCCTATGAGGCACGGAGGCTGCTGTGACCTCACAAGCACAGCCAGCAGCCATTGGCCTCCCACTGGCCTATCAGGTCCTGACGCTGCAGTGACCTCACAAGCACAGCCAAGCAGACAGGGGCCTGCCACTGGCCTATCAGGCACTGAGGCTGCTGTGACCTCACAAGCACAGCCAGCAGTGAAGGGCCTGCCATGGCGCATCAAGCACGGAGAAAGAAGGGAACACCCAAGCAGACCAGCAGCCATGGGCGTGGCAGTGCATGCCCATGCATGCCATGCATGCAATGGCATGCAGGTCAAAGTGACATCATAAGACACAACCAGCAACCATGGGCCTGCCACTGCCCTTTTTGGCATGGAGACACAAGTATCCTCACAAGCCCAGCCAGGAGGCATGGCCCTGCCACTGCCCTATCAAGCACAGAGGCACAAGCAACCTCACAAGCAGAACAAGGACTGATGGGCCTGACTGGCCTACCAGGCCGTGAGGCAGAAGTGACATGACTATCTCATCCAGCAGTGGTGGGCCTGACAATATCATTTCAGGCAGAGGGTAAAGTGATATCACAGAACGTTGAAGGACCATAACAGAAAAAAAGGCACTTGGAGGCACGAGCACTGGGAAAAAAGGGCACTAGGAGGCGATGTACTGCAAAAATATGCACATGGAGGACACTATACTGGAAAAAAAGGCACTTTGGGAGCCTGCATCGCAAAAATAGGCACTTGGAGGCCGCTAGGCCAGAAAAAAAGGCACTTAGATGCCCCTTCACTGCAAAAAAAAAGGCACTCAGACAGCAGTGCACCTCAAACAAAGGCACTCGGAGGCCGCTGCATCACAAAAAAAGGCACTTGGAGGCTAATACACTGCAAAAAAGGCACTCGGAGGACCATGCACGGCAAAAAAAGGCACTCGGTGGCCCCGACACCACAAAAAAAGGCACTTGGGGGCTGCTACACTGCGAAAACAGGCACTCCGATGCCCCTACACCAGAAAGAAAGGCACTCAGAGGGCCCTGCAGCACAAAAAAAGGCACTCAGCTGCCCTTACAGTGGAAAAACAGGCACTCGGAGGCCTCTACAGCCCAGAAAAAGGCACTCAGTGACCCCTACACTGCAAAAAAAAGCACTTGGGGGCTGCTACAAGGTGAAGCAAGGCACTCGGAGGGCCCGGCACCACCAAAAGAAGCACTCAGAGGCTCCTGCACTGGAAAAAGAGGCACTTGCAGGCCTGTACACCGCAAAAAAAGGCACTTGGAGGCCGCTACACCGCAGAGAAAGGCACTCGGCTGCCCCTACACTGGAAAAAAAGGCACTCGGAGGCCCCTACACCACAAGAAAAGGCACTCGGCTGCCCCTACACTGGGAAAAAAGGCACTCGGAGGCCCCTACAGCACAAAAGAAGGCACTTGGGGGCTGCTACAATGCAAAAAAAGGCACTCGGAGGCCCCTGAACCACAAGAAAAGGCTCTCGGGGCCACTGCACCGCAAAAAAAAGGTACATGGAGGACCACACACCCCAAAATAACAGCACTCGGTGGCCCCTGAACCACAAGGAAAGGCACTCGGTGGCTCCTGCAGCACAAAAAAAGGCACTCGGGGGCTGCTACAATGTGAAAAAAGGCACTCAGAGGCCCCTGAACCACAAGAAAAGGCACATGGTGGCCTCTGAACCACAAGAAAAGGCACTTGGTGGACCCTACAGCACAATAAAAGGCACTCGGGGGCTGCTACAACGTGAAACAAGGCACTTGGAGGGCCCAGCACCACCACAAAAAGCACTCGGAGGCTCCTGCACCACAAAAGAAGGCACTCAGAGGCCCCTACACCACCAAGAAAGGCACTCGGTGGCCCCCACATTGCAAAAAAAGGCACTTGGAGGCTACTACACTGCAAAAAAATGCACCCTGAGGCCCATGCACAGCAAAAAAAGGCACTCAGTAGCCCCTGCATTGCAAAAAAAGGCACTCAGAGGCCTCCACACCGCAAAAAAAAGGCACTCGGAGGCCTCCACACCGCAAAAAAAGGCACTCGGAGGCCGTTACACTGCAAAAAAAAAATGCACCCAGAGGCCTCGACACCACAAAAGAAAGGCACTCGGAGGACCACACCACAAAAAAAGGCACTCGGCTGCCCCTACACCACAAGATAAGGCGCTCAGTGGCCCCTATAGCACAAAAAAAGGCACTTGGTGGCTGCTAAAATGCAAAAAAAGGCACTCGGAGGCTGCTACAACGCGAAAAAAGGCACTCAGACGGCCCTGCACCACAAAAAAAAGCACTCGGAGGCTCCTGCACTAGGAAAAGAGGCACTTGCAGGCCTGTACACCGGAAATAAAGGCACTTGGAGGCCCCTGCACCACAAAAGAAGGCACTTGGAGGCCCCTACACTGCAAAAAAAGGCACTCGGAGGGCCCTTCGCCGCAAAAAAAGGCACTCGGTGGCCCCCACATTGCAAAAAAAGGCACTTGGAGGCTACTACACTGCAAAAAAAGGCACTCAGTAGCCCCTGCACTGCAAAAAAAGGCACTCGGAGGCCAGTGCACTGAAAAACAGGGCACTCGGAGGCCAGTGCACCGCAAAAAAAATGCACTCAGAGGCCCCTACAGCACAAAAGAAAGGCACTCGGAGCAGCACAGCACAAAAAAAGGCACTCGGCTGCCCCTACACCACAAAAAAAGGCACTCGGAGGACCCTACAGCACAAAAAAAGGCACTTGGGGGCTGCTACAATGCAAAAAAAGGCACTCGGAGGCCCCTGCACCAGAAAGAAAGGAACTCGGAGGGCCCTGCACCACAAAAGAAGGCACTCGGAAGCCCCTGCACCACAAGAAAAGGCACTCGGGGCCACTACACCGCAAAAAAAAGGTACATGGAGGACCACACCCCCCAAAATAACAGCACTCGGAGGCCCCTGAACCACAAGAAAAGGCATGCAGTGGCCTATACAGCAAAATAAAAGGCACTCGGGGGCTGCTACAATGTGAAACAAGGCACTCGGAGGGCCCTGCACCACCAAAAAAGGCACTCGGAGGCTCCTGCACTGGAAAAAGAGGCACTTGCAGGCCTGTCCACTGGAAATAAAGGCACTTGGAGGCCCCTGCACCACAAAAAAAGGCACTCGGAAGCCCCTACTTTGCAAAGAAAGGCACTTGGAGGCTACTACACTGCAAAAAATGCACCCTGAGGCCCCTGCACCGCAAAAAAAAAGGCACTTGGAGGCCCCTACACCACAAAAAAAGGCACTTGGGGGCCCCTACACCACAAAAAGGCACTTGGGGGCTGCTACAATGCAAAAAAGGCACTCGGAGGCCCCTGCACCAGAAACAAAGGCACTTGGAGGGCGCTGCATCACAAAACAAGGCACTCCGAGGCCCCTGAACCACAAGAAAAGGCACTCGGGGCCACTACATGGCAAAAAAAAGATACATGGAGGACCACACCCCCCAAAATAACAGCACTCGGAGGCCCCTGAACCACAAGGAAAGGCACTCGGTGGCCCCTACAGCACAATAAAAGGCACTCGGGGGCTGCTACAATGTGAAACAAGGCACTCGGAGGGACCAGCACCACCAAAAAAGGCACTCGGAGGCCCCTGCACTGGGAAAAGAGGCACTTGGAGGCCTGTACACTGGAAATAAAGGCACTTGGCGGCTCCTGCAGTGGAAAAAGAGGCACTTGGAGGCCTGTACACTGGAAATAAAGGCACTCGGAAGCCCCTGCACCGCAAAAAAAGGCACTCGGAGGCCCCTGCACCGCAAAAAAAGGCACTCGGAGGCCCCTGCACCACAGAAAAAAGGCACTCGGAGGCCTCTACAACACCTTCCACTGCCCTATCAGGCACAGAGGCTCATGTGACCTCACAAGGACAGGAAGCCGCCAGGGGCCTGCCAGTGGCCTGTCAGGCACTGGTACTTCTGTGAGCTCACAAGCAGAGTCAGCAGCCATGGGCATCCCACTGCCTGATGAGGCACTGAGACAAAGGTGACCTCAAAATGCAGCCAGCACGCAGAGGCCTGCCATTGGCCTATCAGGCAATAGGACTGCTGTGACCTCAAAAGGACAGCCAGCAGCCAGGGCCTGCTGCTGCCCTATGAGGTACAGAGACAAATGTGACCTGAAAACGCGGCCAGCAGCCAGGGGCTTGCCACTGCCCAATAAGACACTGAGGCTGCTGTGACGTCACAAGCAAAGCCAGCAGCTGTGGGTCTGCCACTGGCCTATCAGGCTGTAGGAGTCTTGTGACCTGACAAGCACAGCCAGCAGCCAAGGGCCTGCCACTGCCCTATAAGACACTGAGGCTGCTGTGACCTCACAAGCACACCAAGCAGCCATTGGCCTCCCACGGACCTATCAGGCACTGAGGCTGCTGTGACCTCACAAGCACAGCCAGCAGCCAAGGGCCTGCCACTAGCCTATCAGGCAGTAGGACTGCTGTGACCTGACAAGCACAGACAGCAGCTATGGGCCTGCCACTGGCCTATCGGGAACGGAGGCTGCTGTAACCTGACAAGCACAGGCAGCAGCCATTGGCCTACCACTGCCCGATGAGGCGCTGACGCTGCTGTCAACTCAGAAGCACAGCAAACAGTCAGGGCCCTGCCACTGCCCTCAAGGGCATGGAGGCTGCTGTGACCTCAGAAGCCCAGCGAGCAGCTATGGGCCTGCCACTGCCCTATAGGGCACTGAGGCTTCTCTGACCTCACAAGCCCACCCAGCAGTCATTGGCCTCAAACTGGCATATCAGGCAACAGGACTGCTGTGACCTCACAAGCACGGCCAGCAGGCATGGGCATCCAACTGCCCTATGAGGCCCCGAGACAAACGTGACCTCATAACGCAGCCAGCAGGCATGGAGCTGTCACTGGCCTATCAGGCACTGGTACTTCCGTGACATCACAAGTACAGCCAGCAGCAGTGGACATCCCACTAGCCAATGAGGCACTAAGACAAAGGTGACCTCAAAATGCAGCCAGCAGCCAGGGGCCTGCCACTGGCCTATCAGGCAACAGGACTGCTGTGACCTCACAAGCACAGCCAGCAGCCAGCAGCCAGGGCATCCCACTGGCCTATAACGCACTGAGGCTGCTGTCACCTCACAAAAACAGCCAGCACCAAGAGGCCTGCCACTGGCCTATCAGTCACTCAGACTGCTGTGACCTCAAAAGGACAGCCAGCAGCCAGGGGCCTGCTGCTGCCCTATGAGGTACAGAGACAAATGTGACCTCAAAACGCGGCCAGCAGCCAAGGGCCTGCCACTGGCCTATAGGGAATGGAGGCTGATGTGACCTCACAAACACAGCCAGCAGCCATTGGCTTTCCACTGCACGATGAGGCGCTAACACTGCTCTGACCTCACAAGCACAGCCAGCAGCCAGGGGCCTGCCATTGGCCTGTGAAGCACTGAGGCTGATGTGACCTCACAAGCACAGGCAGCAGCCAGGGGCCTGACACTGAGACTGCTGTGACGTCAGAAGCAAAGGCAGCAGCTGTGGGTCTGCCACTGGCCTATCAGGCTGTAGGAGTGTTGTGACCTGACAAGCACAGCCAGCAGCTATGGGCCTGCCACTGCCCTCAAGGGCAGGGAGGCTTCTGTAACCTCACAAGCACAACCAACAGCCAGGGGCCTGCCACTGGCCTGTGAAGCACTGAGGCTGCTCTGACCTCACAAGCCCAGGCAGCAGCTATGGGCCTGCCACTGCCCTATAGGGCACTGAGATGCTGTGACCTCACAAGCACAGCGAGCAGCCAGGGGCCTCCCACTGCCCTATAAGGTACAGAGACAAATGTGACCTCAAAAGGCAGCCAGCAGACAGGGGCCTGCCACGGGCCTATCAGGAAATAGGACTGCTGTGACCTTACAAGCACAGCCAGCAGCTACGGGCCTGCCACTGGCCTATCAGGCACTGAGGCTGCTTTGACCTCAGAAGCACAGCGAGCAGCTACGGGCCTGCCACTGGCCTATGAGGCACTGAGGCTGCTGTGACCTCACAAGCATGGCCAGCAGGCATGGGCATCCAACTGCCCTATGAGGCCCCGAGACAAACGTGACCTCATAACGCAGCCAGCAGGCATGGAGCTGTCACTGGCCTATCAAGCACTGGTACTTCCGTGACATCACAAGCACAGCCAGCAGCCATGGGCATCCAACTGCCCTATGAGGCCCCGAGACAAAGGTGACCTCAAAACGCAGCCAGCAGCCAGGGTCTGCCACTGACCTATCAGGCAATAGGACTGCTGTCACCTCACAAGCACAGCCAGCAGCCAGGGGCCTGCCACTGCCCTATGAGGTACAGAGACAAATGTGACCTGAAAACGCGGCCAGCAGCCAGGGGCCAGCCACTGCCCTATAAGACACTGAGGCTGCTGTGACCTCACAAGCAAAGCCAGCAGCTGTGGGTCTGCCACTGGCCTATGAGGCACTGAGGCTGCTCTGACCTCACAAGCACAGCCAGCAGCGAAGGGCCTGCCACTGGCCTGTCAGGCAATAAGACTGCTTTGACCTGACAAGCACAGACAGCAGCTATGGGCCTGCCACTGGCCTATCAGGCAATAGGACTGCTTTGACCTGACAAGCACAGACAGCAGCTATGGGCCTTCCACTGCCCGGTCAGGTGCTGACGCTGCTGTCAACTCAGAAGCACAGCAAACAGTCAGGGCCCTGCCACTGCCCTCAAGGGCATGGAGGCTGCTGTGACCTCAGAAGCCCAGCGAGCAGCTATGGGCCTGCCACTGCCCTATAGGGCACTGAGGCTTCTCTGACCTCACAAGCCCACCCAGCAGTCATTGGCCTCAAACTGGCATATCAGGCAATAGGACTGCTGTGACCTCACAAGCATGGCCAGCAGGCATGGGCATCCAACTGCCCTATGAGGCCCCGAGACAAACGTGACCTCATAATGCAGCCAGCAGGCATGGAGCTGTCACTGGCCTATCAGGCACTGGTACTTCTGTGACATCACAAGTACAGCCAGCAGCCGTGGGCATCCCACTGGCCAATGAGGCACAGAGACAAAGGTGACCTCAAAACGCAGCCAGCAGCCAGGGGCCTGCCACTGCCCTATAAGACACTGAGGCTTCTCTGACCTGACAAGCACAGCCAGCAGCTGTGGGTCTGCCACTGGCCTATGAGGCAACAGGACTGCTGTGACCTCACAAGCACAGCCAGCAGCCATTGGCCTCCCACTGGCCTATCAGGTCCTGACGCTGCTGTGACCTCACAAGCACAGCCAAGCAGACAGGGGCCTGCCACTGGCCTATCAGGCACTGAGGCTGCTTTGACCTCAGAAGCACAGCGAGCAGCTACGGGCCTGCCACTGGCCTATGAGGCACTGAGGCTGCTGTGACCTCACAAGCATGGCCAGCAGGCATGGGCATCCAACTGCCCTATGAGGCCCCGAGACAAACGTGACCTCATAACGCAGCCAGCAGGCATGGAGCTGTCACTGGCCTATCAAGCACTGGTACTTCCGTGACATCACAAGCACAGCCAGCAGCCATGGGCATCCAACTGCCCTATGAGGCCCCGAGACAAAGGTGACCTCAAAACGCAGCCAGAAGCCAGGGGCCTGCCACTGACCTATCAGGCAATAGGACTGCTGTCACCTCACAAGCACAGCCAGCAGCCAGGGGCCTGCCACTGCCCTATGAGGTACAGAGACAAATGTGACCTGAAAACGCGGCCAGCAGCCAGGGGCCAGCCACTGCCCTATAAGACACTGAGGCTGCTGTGACCTCACAAGCAAAGCCAGCAGCTGTGGGTCTGCCACTGGCCTATGAGGCACTGAGGCTGCTCTGACCTCACAAGCACAGCCAGCAGCGAAGGGCCTGCCACTGCCCTATAAGACACTGAGGCTGCTGTGACCTCACAAGCACACCAAGCAGCTATGGGCCTGCCACTGGCCTATCAGGCAATAGGACTGCTGTGACCTGACAAGCACAGACAGCAGCTATGGGCCTGCCACTGGCCTATCAGGCAATAGGACTGCTTTGACCTGACAAGCACAGACAGCAGCTATGGGCCTTCCACTGCCCGGTCAGGTGCTGACGCTGCTGTCAACTCAGAAGCACAGCAAACAGTCAGGGCCCTGCCACTGCCCTCAAGGGCATGGAGGCTGCTGTGACCTCAGAAGCCCAGCGAGCAGCTATGGGCCTGCCACTGCCCTATAGGGCACTGAGGCTTCTCTGACCTCACAAGCCCACCCAGCAGTCATTGGCCTCAAACTGGCATATCAGGCAACAGGACTGCTGTGACCTCACAAGCACGGCCAGCAGGCATGGGCATCCAACTGCCCTATGAGGCCCCGAGACAAACGTGACCTCATAATGCAGCCAGCAGGCATGGAGCTGTCACTGGCCTATCAGGCACTGGTACTTCTGTGACATCACAAGTACAGCCAGCAGCCGTGGGCATCCCACTGGCCAATGAGGCACAGAGACAAAGGTGACCTCAAAACGCAGCCAGCAGCCAGGGGCCTGCCACTGCCCTATAAGACACTGAGGCTTCTCTGACCTGACAAGCACAGCCAGCAGCTGTGGGTCTGCCACTGGCCTATGAGGCACGGAGGCTGCTGTGACCTCACAAGCACAGCCAGCAGCCATTGGCCTCCCACTGGCCTATCAGGTCCTGACGCTGCTGTGACCTCACAAGCACAGCCAAGCAGACAGGGGCCTGCCACTGGCCTATCAGGCACTGAGGCTGCTGTGACCTCACAAGCACAGCCAGCAGTGAAGGGCCTGCCATGGCGCATCAAGCACGGAGAAAGAAGGGAACACCCAAGCAGACCAGCAGCCATGGGCGTGGCAGTGCATGCCCATGCATGCCATGCATGCAATGGCATGCAGGTCAAAGTGACATCATAAGACACAACCAGCAACCACGGGCCTGCCACTGCCCTTTTTGGCATGGAGACACAAGTATCCTCACAAGCCCAGTCAGGAGGCATGGCCCTGCCACTGCCCTATCAAGCACAGAGGCAGAAGCCACCTCACAAGCAGAACAAGGACTGATGGGCCTGACTGGCCTACCAGGCCGTGAGGCAGAAGTGACATGACTATCTCATCCAGCAGTGGTGGACCTGACAATATCATTTCAGGCAGAGGGTAAAGTGATATCACAGAACGTTGAAGGACCATAACAGAAAAAAAGGCACTTGGAGGCACGAGCACTGGGAAAAAAGGGCACTAGGAGGCGATGTACTGCAAAAATATGCACATGGAGGACACTATACTGGAAAAAAAGGCACTTTGGGAGCCTGCATCGCAAAAATAGGCACTTGGAGGCCGCTAGGCCAGAAAAAAAGGCACTTAGATGCCCCTTCACTGCAAAAAAAAAGGCACTCAGACAGCAGTGCACCTCAAACAAAGGCACTCGGAGGCCGCTGCATCACAAAAAAAGGCACTTGGAGGCTAATACACTGCAAAAAAGGCACTCGGAGGACCATGCACGGCAAAAAAAGGCACTCGGTGGCCCCGACACCACAAAAAAAGGCACTCGGGGGCTGCTACACTGCGAAAACAGGCACTCCGATGCCCCTACACCAGAAAGAAAGGCACTCAGAGGGCCCTGCAGCACAAAAAAAGGCACTCAGCTGCCCTTACAGTGGAAAAACAGGCACTCGGAGGCCTCTACAGCCCAGAAAAAGGCACTCAGTGACCCCTACACTGCAAAAAAAGGCACTTGGGGGCTGCTACAAGGTGAAGCAAGGCACTCGGAGGGCCCGGCACCACCAAAAGAAGCACTCAGAGGCTCCTGCACTGGAAAAAGAGGCACTTGCAGGCCTGTACACCGCAAAAAAAGGCACTTGGAGGCCGCTACACCGCAGAGAAAGGCACTCGGCTGCCCCTACACTGGAAAAAAAGGCACTCGGAGGCCCCTACACCACAAGAAAAGGCACTCGGCTGCCCCTACACTGGGAAAAAAGGCACTCGGAGGCCCCTACAGCACAAAAGAAGGCACTTGGGGGCTGCTACAATGCAAAAAAAGGCACTCGGAGGCCCCTGAACCACAAGAAAAGGCTCTCGGGGCCACTGCACCGCAAAAAAAAGGTACATGGAGGACCACACACCCCAAAATAACAGCACTCGGTGGCCCCTGAACCACAAGGAAAGGCACTCGGTGGCTCCTGCAGCACAAAAAAAGGCACTCGGGGGCTGCTACAATGTGAAAAAAGGCACTCAGAGGCCCCTGAACCACAAGAAAAGGCACATGGTGGCCTCTGAACCACAAGAAAAGGCACTTGGTGGACCCTACAGCACAATAAAAGGCACTCGGGGGCTGCTACAACGTGAAACAAGGCACTCTGAGGGCCCAGCACCACCACAAAAAGCACTCGGAGGCTCCTGCACCACAAAAGAAGGCACTCAGAGGCCCCTACACCACCAAGAAAGGCACTCGGTGGCCCCCACATTGCAAAAAAAGGCACTTGGAGGCTACTACACTGCAAAAAAATGCACCCTGAGGCCCATGCACAGCAAAAAAAGGCACTCAGTAGCCCCTGCATTGCAAAAAAAGGCACTCAGAGGCCTCCACACCGCAAAAAAAAGGCACTCGGAGGCCTCCACACCGCAAAAAAAGGCACTCGGAGGCCGTTACACTGCAAAAAAAAAATGCACCCAGAGGCCTCGACACCACAAAAGAAAGGCACTCGGAGGACCACACCACAAAAAAAGGCACTCGGCTGCCCCTACACCACAAGATAAGGCGCTCAGTGGCCCCTATAGCACAAAAAAAGGCACTTGGTGGCTGCTAAAATGCAAAAAAAGGCACTCGGAGGCTGCTACAACGCGAAAAAAGGCACTCAGACGGCCCTGCACCACAAAAAAAAGCACTCGGAGGCTCCTGCACTAGGAAAAGAGGCACTTGCAGGCCTGTACACCGGAAATAAAGGCACTTGGAGGCCCCTGCACCACAAAAGAAGGCACTTGGAGGCCCCTACACTGCAAAAAAAGGCACTCGGAGGGCCCTTCGCCGCAAAAAAAGGCACTCGGTGGCCCCCACATTGCAAAAAAAGGCACTTGGAGGCTACTACACTGCAAAAAAAGGCACTCAGTAGCCCCTGCACTGCAAAGAAAGGCACTCAGTAGCCCCTGCACCGCAAAAAAAGGCACTCGGAGGCCAGTGCACTGAAAAACAGGGCACTCGGAGGCCAGTGCACCGCAAAAAAAATGCACTCAGAGGCCCCTACAGCACAAAAGAAAGGCACTCGGAGCAGCACAGCACAAAAAAAGGCACTCGGCTGCCCCTACACCACAAAAAAAGGCACTCGGAGGACCCTACAGCACAAAAAAAGGCACTTGGGGGCTGCTACAATGCAAAAAAAGGCACTCGGAGGCCCCTGCACCAGAAAGAAAGGAACTCGGAGGGCCCTGCACCACAAAAGAAGGCACTCGGAGGCCCCTGCACCACAAGAAAAGGCACTTGGGGCCACTACACCGCAAAAAAAAGGTACATGGAGGACCACACCCCCCAAAATAACAGCACTCGGAGGCCCCTGAACCACAAGAAAAGGCATGCAGTGGCCTATACAGCAAAATAAAAGGCACTCGGGGGCTGCTACAATG
Source organism: Dromaius novaehollandiae (assembly GCF_036370855.1). Lineage (NCBI taxonomy): Eukaryota > Metazoa > Chordata > Aves > Casuariiformes > Dromaiidae > Dromaius > Dromaius novaehollandiae. The sequence continues at coordinate 1,968,373 of NC_088105.1, forward strand.
TGAAACAAGGCACGCGGAGGGCCCTGCACCACCAAAAAAGGCACTCGGAGGCTCCTGCACTGGGAAAAGAGGCACTTGGAGGCCTGTCCACTGGAAATAAAGGCACTTGGAGGCCCCTGCACCACAAAAAAAGGCACTCGGAAGCCCCTACTTTGCAAAGAAAGGCACTTGGAGGCTACTACACTGCAAAAAATGCACCCTGAGGCCCCTGCACCGCAAAAAAAGGCACTTGGCGGCCCCTGCACCACAAAAAAAAAGGCACTTGGAGGCCCCTACACCACAAAAAAAGGCACTTGGGGGCCCCTACACCACAAAAAGGCACTTGGGGGCTGCTACAATGCAAAAAAGGCACTCGGAGGCCCCTGCACCAGAAACAAAGGCACTTGGAGGGCGCTGCATCACAAAACAAGGCACTCGGAGGCCCCTGAACCACAAGAAAAGGCACTCGGGGCCACTACATGGCAAAAAAAAGATACATGGAGGACCACACACCCCAAAATAACAGCACTCGGAGGCCCCTGAACCACAAGGAAAGGCACTCGGTGGCCCCTACAGCACAATAAAAGGCACTCGGGGGCTGCTACAATGTGAAACAAGGCACTCGGAGGGACCAGCACCACCAAAAAAGGCACTCGGGGGCCCCTGCACTGGGAAAAGAGGCACTTGGAGGCCTGTACACTGGAAATAAAGGCACTTGGCGGCTCCTGCACTGGGAAAAGAGGCACTTGGAGGCCTGTACACTGGAAATAAAGGCACTCGGAGGCCCCTGCACCACAGAAAAAAGGCACTCGGAGGCCTCTACAACACCTTCCACTGCCCTATCAGGCACAGAGGCTCATGTGACCTCACAAGGACAGGAAGCCGCCAGGGGCCTGCCAGTGGCCTGTCAGGCACTGGTACTTCTGTGAGCTCACAAGCAGAGTCAGCAGCCATGGGCATCCCACTGCCTGATGAGGCACTGAGACAAAGGTGACCTCAAAATGCAGCCAGCACGCAGAGGCCTGCCATTGGCCTATCAGGCAATAGGACTGCTGTGACCTCAAAAGGACAGCCAGCAGCCAGGGCCTGCTGCTGCCCTATGAGGTACAGAGACAAATGTGACCTGAAAACGCGGCCAGCAGCCAGGGGCTTGCCACTGCCCAATAAGACACTGAGGCTGCTGTGACGTCACAAGCAAAGCCAGCAGCTGTGGGTCTGCCACTGGCCTATCAGGCTGTAGGAGTCTTGTGACCTGACAAGCACAGCCAGCAGCCAAGGGCCTGCCACTGCCCTATAAGACACTGAGGCTGCTGTGACCTCACAAGCACACCAAGCAGCCATTGGCCTCCCACGGACCTATCAGGCACTGAGGCTGCTGTGACCTCACAAGCACAGCCAGCAGCCAAGGGCCTGCCACTAGCCTATCAGGCAGTAGGACTGCTGTGACCTGACAAGCACAGACAGCAGCTATGGGCCTGCCACTGGCCTATCGGGAACGGAGGCTGCTGTAACCTGACAAGCACAGGCAGCAGCCATTGGCCTACCACTGCCCGATGAGGCGCTGACGCTGCTGTCAACTCAGAAGCACAGCAAACAGTCAGGGCCCTGCCACTGCCCTAAAGGGCATGGAGGCTGCTGTGACCTCAGAAGCCCAGCGAGCAGCTATGGGCCTGCCACTGCCCTATAGGGCACTGAGGCTTCTCTGACCTCACAAGCCCACCCAGCAGTCATTGGCCTCAAACTGGCATATCAGGCAACAGGACTGCTGTGACCTCACAAGCACGGCCAGCAGGCATGGGCATCCAACTGCCCTATGAGGCCCCGAGACAAACGTGACCTCATAACGCAGCCAGCAGGCATGGAGCTGTCACTGGCCTATCAGGCACTGGTACTTCCGTGACATCACAAGTACAGCCAGCAGCAGTGGACATCCCACTAGCCAATGAGGCACTAAGACAAAGGTGACCTCAAAATGCAGCCAGCAGCCAGGGGCCTGCCACTGGCCTATCAGGCAACAGGACTGCTGTGACCTCACAAGCACAGCCAGCAGCCAGCAGCCAGGGCATCCCACTGGCCTATAACGCACTGAGGCTGCTGTCACCTCACAAAAACAGCCAGCACCAAGAGGCCTGCCACTGGCCTATCAGTCACTCAGACTGCTGTGACCTCAAAAGGACAGCCAGCAGCCAGGGGCCTGCTGCTGCCCTATGAGGTACAGAGACAAATGTGACCTCAAAACGCGGCCAGCAGCCAAGGGCCTGCCACTGGCCTATAGGGAATGGAGGCTGATGTGACCTCACAAACACAGCCAGCAGCCATTGGCTTTCCACTGCACGATGAGGCGCTAACACTGCTCTGACCTCACAAGCACAGCCAGCAGCCAGGGGCCTGCCATTGGCCTGTGAAGCACTGAGGCTGATGTGACCTCACAAGCACAGGCAGCAGCCAGGGGCCTGACACTGAGACTGCTGTGACGTCAGAAGCAAAGGCAGCAGCTGTGGGTCTGCCACTGGCCTATCAGGCTGTAGGAGTGTTGTGACCTGACAAGCACAGCCAGCAGCTATGGGCCTGCCACTGCCCTCAAGGGCAGGGAGGCTTCTGTAACCTCACAAGCACAACCAACAGCCAGGGGCCTGCCACTGGCCTGTGAAGCACTGAGGCTGCTCTGACCTCACAAGCCCAGGCAGCAGCTATGGGCCTGCCACTGCCCTATAGGGCACTGAGATGCTGTGACCTCACAAGCACAGCGAGCAGCCAGGGGCCTCCCACTGCCCTATAAGGTACAGAGACAAATGTGACCTCAAAAGGCAGCCAGCAGACAGGGGCCTGCCACGGGCCTATCAGGAAATAGGACTGCTGTGACCTTACAAGCACAGCCAGCAGCTACGGGCCTGCCACTGGCCTATCAGGCACTGAGGCTGCTTTGACCTCAGAAGCACAGCGAGCAGCTACGGGCCTGCCACTGGCCTATGAGGCACTGAGGCTGCTGTGACCTCACAAGCATGGCCAGCAGGCATGGGCATCCAACTGCCCTATGAGGCCCCGAGACAAACGTGACCTCATAACGCAGCCAGCAGGCATGGAGCTGTCACTGGCCTATCAAGCACTGGTACTTCCGTGACATCACAAGCACAGCCAGCAGCCATGGGCATCCAACTGCCCTATGAGGCCCCGAGACAAAGGTGACCTCAAAACGCAGCCAGCAGCCAGGGGCCTGCCACTGACCTATCAGGCAATAGGACTGCTGTCACCTCACAAGCACAGCCAGCAGCCAGGGGCCTGCCACTGCCCTATGAGGTACAGAGACAAATGTGACCTGAAAACGCGGCCAGCAGCCAGGGGCCAGCCACTGCCCTATAAGACACTGAGGCTGCTGTGACCTCACAAGCAAAGCCAGCAGCTGTGGGTCTGCCACTGGCCTATGAGGCACTGAGGCTGCTCTGACCTCACAAGCACAGCCAGCAGCGAAGGGCCTGCCACTGGCCTGTCAGGCAATAAGACTGCTTTGACCTGACAAGCACAGACAGCAGCTATGGGCCTGCCACTGGCCTATCAGGCAATAGGACTGCTTTGACCTGACAAGCACAGACAGCAGCTATGGGCCTTCCACTGCCCGGTCAGGTGCTGACGCTGCTGTCAACTCAGAAGCACAGCAAACAGTCAGGGCCCTGCCACTGCCCTCAAGGGCATGGAGGCTGCTGTGACCTCAGAAGCCCAGCGAGCAGCTATGGGCCTGCCACTGCCCTATAGGGCACTGAGGCTTCTCTGACCTCACAAGCCCACCCAGCAGTCATTGGCCTCAAACTGGCATATCAGGCAATAGGACTGCTGTGACCTCACAAGCATGGCCAGCAGGCATGGGCATCCAACTGCCCTATGAGGCCCCGAGACAAACGTGACCTCATAATGCAGCCAGCAGGCATGGAGCTGTCACTGGCCTATCAGGCACTGGTACTTCTGTGACATCACAAGTACAGCCAGCAGCCGTGGGCATCCCACTGGCCAATGAGGCACAGAGACAAAGGTGACCTCAAAACGCAGCCAGCAGCCAGGGGCCTGCCACTGCCCTATAAGACACTGAGGCTTCTCTGACCTGACAAGCACAGCCAGCAGCTGTGGGTCTGCCACTGGCCTATGAGGCAACAGGACTGCTGTGACCTCACAAGCACAGCCAGCAGCCATTGGCCTCCCACTGGCCTATCAGGTCCTGACGCTGCTGTGACCTCACAAGCACAGCCAAGCAGACAGGGGCCTGCCACTGGCCTATCAGGCACTGAGGCTGCTTTGACCTCAGAAGCACAGCGAGCAGCTACGGGCCTGCCACTGGCCTATGAGGCACTGAGGCTGCTGTGACCTCACAAGCATGGCCAGCAGGCATGGGCATCCAACTGCCCTATGAGGCCCCGAGACAAACGTGACCTCATAACGCAGCCAGCAGGCATGGAGCTGTCACTGGCCTATCAAGCACTGGTACTTCCGTGACATCACAAGCACAGCCAGCAGCCATGGGCATCCAACTGCCCTATGAGGCCCCGAGACAAAGGTGACCTCAAAACGCAGCCAGCAGCCAGGGGCCTGCCACTGACCTATCAGGCAATAGGACTGCTGTCACCTCACAAGCACAGCCAGCAGCCAGGGGCCTGCCACTGCCCTATGAGGTACAGAGACAAATGTGACCTGAAAACGCGGCCAGCAGCCAGGGGCCAGCCACTGCCCTATAAGACACTGAGGCTGCTGTGACCTCACAAGCAAAGCCAGCAGCTGTGGGTCTGCCACTGGCCTATGAGGCACTGAGGCTGTTCTGACCTCACAAGCACAGCCAGCAGCGAAGGGCCTGCCACTGCCCTATAAGACACTGAGGCTGCTGTGACCTCACAAGCACACCAAGCAGCTATGGGCCTGCCACTGGCCTATCAGGCAATAGGACTGCTGTGACCTGACAAGCACAGACAGCAGCTATGGGCCTGCCACTGGCCTATCAGGCAATAGGACTGCTTTGACCTGACAAGCACAGACAGCAGCTATGGGCCTTCCACTGCCCGGTCAGGTGCTGACGCTGCTGTCAACTCAGAAGCACAGCAAACAGTCAGGGCCCTGCCACTGCCCTCAAGGGCATGGAGGCTGCTGTGACCTCAGAAGCCCAGCGAGCAGCTATGGGCCTGCCACTGCCCTATAGGGCACTGAGGCTTCTCTGACCTCACAAGCCCACCCAGCAGTCATTGGCCTCAAACTGGCATATCAGGCAACAGGACTGCTGTGACCTCACAAGCACGGCCAGCAGGTATGGGCATCCAACTGCCCTATGAGGCCCCGAGACAAACGTGACCTCATAATGCAGCCAGCAGGCATGGAGCTGTCACTGGCCTATCAGGCACTGGTACTTCTGTGACATCACAAGTACAGCCAGCAGCCGTGGGCATCCCACTGGCCAATGAGGCACAGAGACAAAGGTGACCTCAAAACGCAGCCAGCAGCCAGGGGCCTGCCACTGCCCTATAAGACACTGAGGCTTCTCTGACCTGACAAGCACAGCCAGCAGCTGTGGGTCTGCCACTGGCCTATGAGGCACGGAGGCTGCTGTGACCTCACAAGCACAGCCAGCAGCCATTGGCCTCCCACTGGCCTATCAGGTCCTGACGCTGCTGTGACCTCACAAGCACAGCCAAGCAGACAGGGGCCTGCCACTGGCCTATCAGGCACTGAGGCTGCTGTGACCTCACAAGCACAGCCAGCAGTGAAGGGCCTGCCATGGCGCATCAAGCACGGAGAAAGAAGGGAACACCCAAGCAGACCAGCAGCCATGGGCGTGGCAGTGCATGCCCATGCATGCCATGCATGCAATGGCATGCAGGTCAAAGTGACATCATAAGACACAACCAGCAACCACAGGCCTGCCACTGCCCTTTTTGGCATGGAGACACAAGTATCCTCACAAGCCCAGTCAGGAGGCATGGCCCTGCCACTGCCCTATCAAGCACAGAGGCAGAAGCCACCTCACAAGCAGAACAAGGACTGATGGGCCTGACTGGCCTACCAGGCCGTGAGGCAGAAGTGACATGACTATCTCATCCAGCAGTGGTGGACCTGACAATATCATTTCAGGCAGAGGGTAAAGTGATATCACAGAACGTTGAAGGACCATAACAGAAAAAAAGGCACTTGGAGGCATGAGCACTGGGAAAAAAGGGCACTAGGAGGCGATGCACTGCAAAAATATGCACATGGAGGACACTATACTGGAAAAAAAGGCACTTTGGGAGCCTGCATCGCAAAAATAGGCACTTGGAGGCCACTAGGCCAGAAAAAAAGGCACTTAGATGCCCCTTCACTGCAAAAAAAAAGGCACTCAGACAGCAGTGCACCTCAAACAAAGGCACTCGGAGGCCGCTGCATCACAAAAAAAGGCACTTGGAGGCTAATACACTGCAAAAAAGGCACTCGGAGGACCATGCACGGCAAAAAAAGGCACTCGGTGGCCCCGACACCACAAAAAAAGGCACTCGGGGGCTGCTACACTGCGAAAACAGGCACTCCGATGCCCCTACACCAGAAAGAAAGGCACTCAGAGGGCCCTGCAGCACAAAAAAAGGCACTCAGCTGCCCTTACAGTGGAAAAACAGGCACTCGGAGGCCTCTACAGCCCAGAAAAAGGCACTCAGTGACCCCTACACTGCAAAAAAAGGCACTTGGGGGCTGCTACAAGGTGAAGCAAGGCACTCGGAGGGCCCGGCACCACCAAAAGAAGCACTCAGAGGCTCCTGCACTGGAAAAAGAGGCACTTGCAGGCCTGTACACCGCAAAAAAAGGCACTTGGAGGCCGCTACACCGCAGAGAAAGGCACTCGGCTGCCCCTACACTGGAAAAAAAGGCACTCGGAGGCCCCTACACCACAAGAAAAGGCACTCGGCTGCCCCTACACTGGGAAAAAAGGCACTCGGAGGCCCCTACAGCACAAAAGAAGGCACTTGGGGGCTGCTACAATGCAAAAAAAGGCACTCGGAGGCCCCTGAACCACAAGAAAAGGCTCTCGGGGCCACTGCACCGCAAAAAAAAGGTACATGGAGGACCACACACCCCAAAATAACAGCACTCGGTGGCCCCTGAACCACAAGGAAAGGCACTCGGTGGCTCCTGCAGCACAAAAAAAGGCACTCGGGGGCTGCTACAATGTGAAAAAAGGCACTCAGAGGCCCCTGAACCACAAGAAAAGGCACATGGTGGCCTCTGAACCACAAGAAAAGGCACTTGGTGGACCCTACAGCACAATAAAAGGCACTCGGGGGCTGCTACAACGTGAAACAAGGCACTCTGAGGGCCCAGCACCACCACAAAAAGCACTCGGAGGCTCCTGCACCACAAAAGAAGGCAGTCAGAGGCCCCTACACCACCAAGAAAGGCACTCGGTGGCCCCCACATTGCAAAAAAAGGCACTTGGAGGCTACTACACTGCAAAAAAATGCACCCTGAGGCCCATGCACAGCAAAAAAAGGCACTCAGTAGCCCCTGCATTGCAAAAAAAGGCACTCAGAGGCCTCCACACCACAAAAAAAGGCACTCGGAGGCCTCCACACCGCAAAAAAAGGCACTCGGAGGCTGTTACACTGCAAAAAAAAAATGCACCCAGAGGCCTCGACACCACAAAAGAAAGGCACTCGGAGGACCACACCACAAAAAAAGGCACTTGGCTGCCCCTACACTGGAAAAAAAGGCACTCGGCTGCCCCTACACCACAAGATAAGGCACTCAGTGGCCCCTATAGCACAAAAAAAGGCACTTGGTGGCTGCTAAAATGCAAAAAAAGGCACTCGGAGGCTGCTACAACGCGAAAAAAGGCACTCAGACGGCCCTGCACCACAAAAAAAAGCACTCGGAGGCTCCTGCACTGGAAAAAGAGGCACTTGCAGGCCTGTACACCGGAAATAAAGGCACTTGGAGGCCCCTGCACCACAAAAGAAGGCACTTGGAGGCCCCTACACTGCAAAAAAAGGCACTCGGAGGCCCCTTCGCCGCAAAAAAAGGCACTCGGTGGCCCCCACATTGCAAAAAAAGGCACTTGGAGGCTACTACACTGCAAAAAAAGGCACTCAGTAGCCCCTGCACTGCAAAGAAAGGCACTCAGTAGCCCCTGCACCGCAAAAAAAGGCACTCGGAGGCCAGTGCACTGAAAAACAGGGCACTCGGAGGCCAGTGCACCGCAAAAAAAATGCACTCAGAGGCCCCTACAGCACAAAAGAAAGGCACTCGGAGCAGCACAGCACAAAAAAAGGCACTCGGCTGCCCCTACACCACAAAAAAAGGCACTCGGAGGACCCTACAGCACAAAAAAAGGCACTTGGGGGCTGCTACAATGCAAAAAAAGGCACTCGGAGGCCCCTGCACCAGAAAGAAAGGAACTCGGAGGGCCCTGCACCACAAAAGAAGGCACTCGGAGGCCCCTGCACCACAAGAAAAGGCACTTGGGGCCACTACACCGCAAAAAAAAGGTACATGGAGGACCACACCCCCCAAAATAACAGCACTCGGAGGCCCCTGAACCACAAGAAAAGGCATGCAGTGGCCTATACAGCAAAATAAAAGGCACTCGGGGGCTGCTACAATGTGAAACAAGGCACTCGGAGGGCCCTGCACCACCAAAAAAAGGCACTCGGAGGCTCCTGCACTGGAAAAAGAGGCACTTGCAGGCCTGTCCACTGGAAATAAAGGCACTTGGAGGCCCCTGCACCACAAAAAAAGGCACTCGGAAGCCCCTACTTTGCAAAGAAAGGCACTTGGAGGCTACTACACTGCAAAAAATGCACCCTGAGGCCCCTGCACCGCAAAAAAAGGCACTTGGCGGCCCCTGCACCACAAAAAAAAAGGCACTTGGAGGCCCCTACACCACAAAAAAAGGCACTTGGGGGCCCCTACACCACAAAAAGGCACTTGGGGGCTGCTACAATGCAAAAAAGGCACTCGGAGGCCCCTGCACCAGAAACAAAGGCACTTGGAGGGCGCTGCATCACAAAACAAGGCACTCCGAGGCCCCTGAACCACAAGAAAAGGCACTCGGGGCCACTACATGGCAAAAAAAAGATACATGGAGGACCACACACCCCAAAATAACAGCACTCGGAGGCCCCTGAACCACAAGGAAAGGCACTCGGTGGCCCCTACAGCACAATAAAAGGCACTCGGGGGCTGCTACAATGTGAAACAAGGCACTCGGAGGGACCAGCACCACCAAAAAAGGCACTCGGAGGCCCCTGCACTGGGAAAAGAGGCACTTGGAGGCCTGTACACTGGAAATAAAGGCACTTGGCGGCTCCTGCAGTGGAAAAAGAGGCACTTGGAGGCCTGTACACTGGAAATAAAGGCACTCGGAAGCCCCTGCACCGCAAAAAAGGCACTCAGAGGCCCCTGCACCACAGAAAAAAGGCACTCGGAGGCCTCTACAACACCTTCCACTGCCCTATCAGGCACAGAGGCTCATGTGACCTCACAAGGACAGGAAGCCGCCAGGGGCCTGCCAGTGGCCTGTCAGGCACTGGTACTTCTGTGAGCTCACAAGCAGAGTCAGCAGCCATGGGCATCCCACTGCCTGATGAGGCACTGAGACAAAGGTGACCTCAAAATGCAGCCAGCACGCAGAGGCCTGCCATTGGCCTATCAGGCAATAGGACTGCTGTGACCTCAAAAGGACAGCCAGCAGCCAGGGCCTGCTGCTGCCCTATGAGGTACAGAGACAAATGTGACCTGAAAACGCGGCCAGCAGCCAGGGGCTTGCCACTGCCCAATAAGACACTGAGGCTGCTGTGACGTCACAAGCAAAGCCAGCAGCTGTGGGTCTGCCACTGGCCTATCAGGCTGTAGGAGTCTTGTGACCTGACAAGCACAGCCAGCAGCCAAGGGCCTGCCACTGCCCTATAAGACACTGAGGCTGCTGTGACCTCACAAGCACACCAAGCAGCCATTGGCCTCCCACGGACCTATCAGGCACTGAGGCTGCTGTGACCTCACAAGCACAGCCAGCAGCCAAGGGCCTGCCACTAGCCTATCAGGCAGTAGGACTGCTGTGACGTCACAAGCACAGTGAGCAGCTATGGGCCTGCCACTGGCCTATCGGGAACGGAGGCTGCTGTAACCTGACAAGCACAGGCAGCAGCCATTGGCCTACCACTGCCCGATGAGGCGCTGACGCTGCTGTCAACTCAGAAGCACAGCAAACAGTCAGGGCCCTGCCACTGCCCTAAAGGGCATGGAGGCTGCTGTGACCTCAGAAGCCCAGCGAGCAGCTATGGGCCTGCCACTGCCCTATAGGGCACTGAGGCTTCTCTGACCTCACAAGCCCACCCAGCAGTCATTGGCCTCAAACTGGCATATCAGGCAACAGGACTGCTGTGACCTCACAAGCACGGCCAGCAGGCATGGGCATCCAACTGCCCTATGAGGCCCCGAGACAAACGTGACCTCATAACGCAGCCAGCAGGCATGGAGCTGTCACTGGCCTATCAGGCACTGGTACTTCCGTGACATCACAAGTACAGCCAGCAGCAGTGGACATCCCACTAGCCAATGAGGCACTAAGACAAAGGTGACCTCAAAATGCAGCCAGCAGCCAGGGGCCTGCCACTGGCCTATCAGGCAACAGGACTGCTGTGACCTCACAAGCACAGCCAGCAGCCAGCAGCCAGGGCATCCCACTGGCCTATAACGCACTGAGGCTGCTGTCACCTCACAAAAACAGCCAGCACCAAGAGGCCTGCCACTGGCCTATCACTCACTCAGACTGCTGTGACCTCAAAAGGACAGCCAGCAGCCAGGGGCCTGCTGCTGCCCTATGAGGTACAGAGACAAATGTGACCTCAAAACGCGGCCAGCAGCCAAGGGCCTGCCACTGGCCTATAGGGAATGGAGGCTGATGTGACCTCACAAACACAGCCAGCAGCCATTGGCTTTCCACTGCACGATGAGGCGCTAACACTGCTCTGACCTCACAAGCACAGCCAGCAGCCAGGGGCCTGCCATTGGCCTGTGAAGCACTGAGGCTGATGTGACCTCACAAGCACAGGCAGCAGCCAGGGGCCTGACACTGAGACTGCTGTGACGTCAGAAGCAAAGGCAGCAGCTGTGGGTCTGCCACTGGCCTATCAGGCTGTAGGAGTGTTGTGACCTGACAAGCACAGCCAGCAGCTATGGGCCTGCCACTGCCCTCAAGGGCAGGGAGGCTTCTGTAACCTCACAAGCACAACCAACAGCCAGGGGCCTGCCACTGGCCTGTGAAGCACTGAGGCTGCTCTGACCTCACAAGCCCAGGCAGCAGCTATGGGCCTGCCACTGCCCTATAGGGCACTGAGATGCTGTGACCTCACAAGCACAGCGAGCAGCCAGGGGCCTCCCACTGCCCTATAAGGTACAGAGACAAATGTGACCTCAAAAGGCAGCCAGCAGACAGGGGCCTGCCACGGGCCTATCAGGAAATAGGACTGCTGTGACCTTACAAGCACAGCCAGCAGCTACGGGCCTGCCACTGGCCTATCAGGCACTGAGGCTGCTTTGACCTCAGAAGCACAGCGAGCAGCTACGGGCCTGCCACTGGCCTATGAGGCACTGAGGCTGCTGTGACCTCACAAGCATGGCCAGCAGGCATGGGCATCCAACTGCCCTATGAGGCCCCGAGACAAACGTGACCTCATAACGCAGCCAGCAGGCATGGAGCTGTCACTGGCCTATCAAGCACTGGTACTTCCGTGACATCACAAGCACAGCCAGCAGCCATGGGCATCCAACTGCCCTATGAGGCCCTGAGACAAAGGTGACCTCAAAACGCAGCCAGCAGCCAGGGGCCTGCCACTGCCCTATGAGGTACAGAGACAAATGTGACCTGAAAACACGGCCAGCAGCCAGGGGCCAGCCACTGCCCTATAAGACACTGAGGCTGCTGTGACCTCACAAGCAAAGCCAGCAGCTGTGGGTCTGCCACTGGCCTATGAGGCACTGAGGCTGCTCTGACCTCACAAGCACAGCCAGCAGCGAAGGGCCTGCCACTGGCCTGTCAGGCAATAAGACTGCTTTGACCTGACAAGCACAGACAGCAGCTATGGGCCTGCCACTGGCCTATCAGGCAATAGGACTGCTGTGACCTGACAAGCATAGACAGCAGCTATGGGCCTGCCACTGGCCTATCAGGCAATAGGACTGCTTTGACCTGACAAGCACAGACAGCAGCCATTGGCCTACCACTGCCCGATGAGGCGCTGACGCTGCTGTCAACTCAGAAGCACAGCAAACAGTCAGGGCCCTGCCACTGCCCTCAAGGGCATGGAGGCTGCTGTGACCTCAGAAGCCCAGCGAGCAGCTATGGGCCTGCCACTGCCCTATAGGGCACTGAGGCTTCTCTGACCTCACAAGCCCACCCAGCAGTCATTGGCCTCAAACTGGCATATCAGGCAACAGGACTGCTGTGACCTCACAAGCACGGCCAGCAGGCATGGGCATCCAACTGCCCTATGAGGCCCCGAGACAAACGTGACCTCATAATGCAGCCAGCAGGCATGGAGCTGTCACTGGCCTATCAGGCACTGGTACTTCTGTGACATCACAAGTACAGCCAGCAGCCGTGGGCATCCCACTGGCCAATGAGGCACAGAGACAAAGGTGACCTCAAAACGCAGCCAGCAGCCAGGGGCCTGCCACTGCCCTATAAGACACTGAGGCTTCTCTGACCTGACAAGCACAGCCAGCAGCTGTGGGTCTGCCACTGGCCTATGAGGCACGGAGGCTGCTGTGACCTCACAAGCACAGCCAGCAGCCATTGGCCTCCCACTGGCCTATCAGGTCCTGACGCTGCTGTGACCTCACAAGCACAGCCAAGCAGACAGGGGCCTGCCACTGGCCTATCAGGCACTGAGGCTGCTGTGACCTCACAAGCACAGCCAGCAGTGAAGGGCCTGCCATGGCGCATCAAGCACGGAGAAAGAAGGGAACACCCAAGCAGACCAGCAGCCATGGGCATGGCAGTGCATGCCCATGCATGCCATGCATGCAATGGCATGCAGGTCAAAGTGACATCATAAGACACAACCAGCAACCACGGGCCTGCCACTGCCCTTTTTGGCATGGAGACACAAGTATCCTCACAAGCCCAGCCAGGAGGCATGGCCCTGCCACTGCCCTATCAAGCACAGAGGCACAAGCAACCTCACAAGCAGAACAAGGACTGATGGGCCTGACTGGCCTACCAGGCCGTGAGGCAGAAGTGACATGACTATCTCATCCAGCAGTGGTGGGCCTGACAATATCATTTCAGGCAGAGGGTAAAGTGATATCACAGAACGTTGAAGGACCATAACAGAAAAAAAGGCACTTGGAGGCACGAGCACTGGGAAAAAAGGGCACTAGGAGGCGATGCACTGCAAAAATATGCACATGGAGGACACTATACTGGAAAAAAAGGCACTTTGGGAGCCTGCATCGCAAAAATAGGCACTTGGAGGCCGCTAGGCCAGAAAAAAAGGCACTTAGATGCCCCTTCACTGCAAAAAAAAAGGCACTCAGACAGCAGTGCACCTCAAACAAAGGCACTCGGAGGCCGCTGCATCACAAAAAAAGGCACTTGGAGGCTAATACACTGCAAAAAAGGCACTCGGAGGACCATGCACGGCAAAAAAAGGCACTCGGTGGCCCCGACACCACAAAAAAAGGCACTCGGGGGCTGCTACACTGCGAAAACAGGCACTCCGATGCCCCTACACCAGAAAGAAAGGCACTCAGAGGGCCCTGCAGCACAAAAAAAGGCACTCAGCTGCCCTTACACTGGAAAAACAGGCACTCGGAGGCCTCTACAGCCCAGAAAAAGGCACTCAGTGACCCCTACACTGCAAAAAAAGGCACTTGGGGGCTGCTACAAGGTGAAGCAAGGCACTCGGAGGGCCCGGCACCACCAAAAGAAGCACTCAGAGGCTCCTGCACTGGAAAAAGAGGCACTTGCAGGCCTGTACACCGCAAAAAAAGGCACTTGGAGGCCGCTACACCGCAGAGAAAGGCACTCGGCTGCCCCTACACTGGAAAAAAAGGCACTCGGAGGCCCCTACACCACAAGAAAAGGCACTCGGCTGCCCCTACACTGGGAAAAAAGGCACTCGGAGGCCCCTACAGCACAAAAGAAGGCACTTGGGGGCTGCTACAATGCAAAAAAAGGCACTCGGAGGCCCCTGAACCACAAGAAAAGGCTCTCGGGGCCACTGCACCGCAAAAAAAAGGTACATGGAGGACCACACACCCCAAAATAACAGCACTCGGTGGCCCCTGAACCACAAGGAAAGGCACTCGGTGGCTCCTGCAGCACAAAAAAAGGCACTCGGGGGCTGCTACAATGTGAAAAAAGGCACTCAGAGGCCCCTGAACCACAAGAAAAGGCACATGGTGGCCTCTGAACCACAAGAAAAGGCACTTGGTGGACCCTACAGCACAATAAAAGGCACTCGGGGGCTGCTACAACGTGAAACAAGGCACTCTGAGGGCCCAGCACCACCACAAAAAGCACTCGGAGGCTCCTGCACCACAAAAGAAGGCACTCAGAGGCCCCTACACCACCAAGAAAGGCACTCGGTGGCCCCCACATTGCAAAAAAAGGCACTTGGAGGCTACTACACTGCAAAAAAATGCACCCTGAGGCCCATGCACAGCAAAAAAAGGCACTCAGTAGCCCCTGCATTGCAAAAAAAGGCACTCAGAGGCCTCCACACCGCAAAAAAAAGGCACTCGGAGGCCTCCACACCGCAAAAAAAGGCACTCGGAGGCCGTTACACTGCAAAAAAAAAATGCACCCAGAGGCCTCGACACCACAAAAGAAAGGCACTCGGAGGACCACACCACAAAAAAAGGCACTCGGCTGCCCCTACACTGGAAAAAAAGGCACTCGGCTGCCCCTACACCACAAGATAAGGCGCTCAGTGGCCCCTATAGCACAAAAAAAGGCACTTGGTGGCTGCTAAAATGCAAAAAAAGGCACTCGGAGGCTGCTACAACGCGAAAAAAGGCACTCAGACGGCCCTGCACCACAAAAAAAAGCACTCGGAGGCTCCTGCACTAGGAAAAGAGGCACTTGCAGGCCTGTACACCGGAAATAAAGGCACTTGGAGGCCCCTGCACCACAAAAGAAGGCACTTGGAGGCCCCTACACTGCAAAAAAAGGCACTCGGAGGGCCCTTCGCCGCAAAAAAAGGCACTCGGTGGCCCCCACATTGAAAAAAAGGCACTTGGAGGCTACTACACTGCAAAAAAAGGCACTCAGTAGCCCCTGCACTGCAAAGAAAGGCACTCAGTAGCCCCTGCACCGCAAAAAAAGGCACTCGGAGGCCAGTGCACTGAAAAACAGGGCACTCGGAGGCCAGTGCACCGCAAAAAAAATGCACTCAGAGGCCCCTACAGCACAAAAGAAAGGCACTCGGAGCAGCACAGCACAAAAAAAGGCACTCGGCTGCCCCTACACCACAAAAAAAGGCACTCGGAGGACCCTACAGCACAAAAAAAGGCACTTGGGGGCTGCTACAATGCAAAAAAAGGCACTCGGAGGCCCCTGCACCAGAAAGAAAGGAACTCGGAGGGCCCTGCACCACAAAAGAAGGCACTCGGAGGCCCCTGCACCACAAGAAAAGGCACTCGGGGCCACTACACCGCAAAAAAAAGGTACATGGAGGACCACACCCCCCAAAATAACAGCACTCGGAGGCCCCTGAACCACAAGGAAAGGCATGCAGTGGCCTATACAGCAAAATAAAAGGCACTCGGGGGCTGCTACAATGTGAAACAAGGCACTCGGAGGGCCCTGCACCACCAAAAAAGGCACTCGGAGGCTCCTGCACTGGAAAAAGAGGCACTTGCAGGCCTGTCCACTGGAAATAAAGGCACTTGGAGGCCCCTGCACCACAAAAAAAGGCACTCGGAAGCCCCTACTTTGCAAAGAAAGGCACTTGGAGGCTACTACACTGCAAAAAATGCACCCTGAGGCCCCTGCACCGCAAAAAAAGGCACTTGGCGGCCCCTGCACCACAAAAAAAAAGGCACTTGGAGGCCCCTACACCACAAAAAAAGGCACTTGGGGGCCCCTACACCACAAAAAGGCACTTGGGGGCTGCTACAATGCAAAAAAGGCACTCGGAGGCCCCTGCACCAGAAATAAAGGCACTTGGCGGCTCCTGCAGTGGAAAAAGAGGCACTTGGAGGCCTGTACACTGGAAATAAAGGCACTCGGAAGCCCCTGCACCGCAAAAAAAGGCACTCGGAGGCCCCTGCACCACAGAAAAAAGGCACTCGGAGGCCTCTACAACACCTTCCACTGCCCTATCAGGCACAGAGGCTCATGTGACCTCACAAGGACAGGAAGCCGCCAGGGGCCTGCCAGTGGCCTGTCAGGCACTGGTACTTCTGTGAGCTCACAAGCAGAGTCAGCAGCCATGGGCATCCCACTGCCTGATGAGGCACTGAGACAAAGGTGACCTCAAAATGCAGCCAGCACGCAGAGGCCTGCCATTGGCCTATCAGGCAATAGGACTGCTGTGACCTCAAAAGGACAGCCAGCAGCCAGGGCCTGCTGCTGCCCTATGAGGTACAGAGACAAATGTGACCTGAAAACGCGGCCAGCAGCCAGGGGCTTGCCACTGCCCAATAAGACACTGAGGCTGCTGTGACGTCACAAGCAAAGCCAGCAGCTGTGGGTCTGCCACTGGCCTATCAGGCTGTAGGAGTCTTGTGACCTGACAAGCACAGCCAGCAGCCAAGGGCCTGCCACTGCCCTATAAGACACTGAGGCTGCTGTGACCTCACAAGCACACCAAGCAGCCATTGGCCTCCCACGGACCTATCAGGCACTGAGGCTGCTGTGACCTCACAAGCACAGCCAGCAGCCAAGGGCCTGCCACTAGCCTATCAGGCAGTAGGACTGCTGTGACGTCACAAGCACAGACAGCAGCTATGGGCCTGCCACTGGCCTATCGGGAACGGAGGCTGCTGTAACCTGACAAGCACAGGCAGCAGCCATTGGCCTACCACTGCCCGATGAGGCGCTGACGCTGCTGTCAACTCAGAAGCACAGCAAACAGTCAGGGCCCTGCCACTGCCCTAAAGGGCATGGAGGCTGCTGTGACCTCAGAAGCCCAGCGAGCAGCTATGGGCCTGCCACTGCCCTATAGGGCACTGAGGCTTCTCTGACCTCACAAGCCCACCCAGCAGTCATTGGCCTCAAACTGGCATATCAGGCAACAGGACTGCTGTGACCTCACAAGCACGGCCAGCAGGCATGGGCATCCAACTGCCCTATGAGGCCCCGAGACAAACGTGACCTCATAACGCAGCCAGCAGGCATGGAGCTGTCACTGGCCTATCAGGCACTGGTACTTCCGTGACATCACAAGTACAGCCAGCAGCAGTGGACATCCCACTAGCCAATGAGGCACTAAGACAAAGGTGACCTCAAAATGCAGCCAGCAGCCAGGGGCCTGCCACTGGCCTATCAGGCAACAGGACTGCTGTGACCTCACAAGCACAGCCAGCAGCCAGCAGCCAGGGCATCCCACTGGCCTATAACGCACTGAGGCTGCTGTCACCTCACAAAAACAGCCAGCACCAAGAGGCCTGCCACTGGCCTATCAGTCACTCAGACTGCTGTGACCTCAAAAGGACAGCCAGCAGCCAGGGGCCTGCTGCTGCCCTATGAGGTACAGAGACAAATGTGACCTCAAAACGCGGCCAGCAGCCAAGGGCCTGCCACTGGCCTATAGGGAATGGAGGCTGATGTGACCTCACAAACACAGCCAGCAGCCATTGGCTTTCCACTGCACGATGAGGCGCTAACACTGCTCTGACCTCACAAGCACAGCCAGCAGCCAGGGGCCTGCCATTGGCCTGTGAAGCACTGAGGCTGATGTGACCTCACAAGCACAGGCAGCAGTCAGGGGCCTGACACTGAGACTGCTGTGACGTCAGAAGCAAAGGCAGCAGCTGTGGGTCTGCCACTGGCCTATCAGGCTGTAGGAGTGTTGTGACCTGACAAGCACAGCCAGCAGCTATGGGCCTGCCACTGCCCTCAAGGGCAGGGAGGCTTCTGTAACCTCACAAGCACAACCAACAGCCAGGGGCCTGCCACTGGCCTGTGAAGCACTGAGGCTGCTCTGACCTCACAAGCCCAGGCAGCAGCTATGGGCCTGCCACTGCCCTATAGGGCACTGAGGCTGCTGTGACCTCACAAGCACAGCGAGCAGCCAGGGGCCTCCCACTGCCCTATAAGGTACAGAGACAAATGTGACCTCAAAAGGCAGCCAGCAGACAGGGGCCTGCCACTGACCTATCAGGAAATAGGACTGCTGTGACCTTACAAGCACAGCCAGCAGCCAGGGGCCTGCCACTGCCCTATGAGGTACAGAGACAAATGTGACCTGAAAACGCGGCCAGCAGCCAGGGGCCAGCCACTGCCCTATAAGACACTGAGGCTGCTGTGACCTCACAAGCAAAGCCAGCAGCTGTGGGTCTGCCACTGGCCTATGAGGCACTGAGGCTGCTCTGACCTCACAAGCACAGCCAGCAGCGAAGGGCCTGCCACTGGCCTGTCAGGCAATAAGACTGCTTTGACCTGACAAGCACAGACAGCAGCTATGGGCCTGCCACTGGCCTATCAGGCAATAGGACTGCTTTGACCTGACAAGCACAGACAGCAGCTATGGGCCTGCCACTGGCCTATCAGGCAATAGGACTGCTTTGACCTGACAAGCACAGACAGCAGCTATGGGCCTGCCACTGGCCTATCAGGCAATAGGACTGCTTTGACCTGACAAGCACAGACAGCAGCTATGGGCCTGCCACTGGCCTATCAGGCAATAGGACTGCTGTGACCTGACAAGCATAGACAGCAGCTATGGGCCTGCCACTGGCCTATCAGGCAATAGGACTGCTTTGACCTGACAAGCACAGACAGCAGCCATTGGCCTACCACTGCCCGATGAGGCGCTGACGCTGCTGTCAACTCAGAAGCACAGCAAACAGTCAGGGCCCTGCCACTGCCCTAAAGGGCATGGAGGCTGCTGTGACCTCAGAAGCCCAGCGAGCAGCTATGGGCCTGCCACTGCCCTATAGGGCACTGAGGCTTCTCTGACCTCACAAGCCCACCCAGCAGTCATTGGCCTCAAACTGGCATATCAGGCAACAGGACTGCTGTGACCTCACAAGCACGGCCAGCAGGCATGGGCATCCAACTGCCCTATGAGGCCCCGAGACAAACGTGACCTCATAATGCAGCCAGCAGGCATGGAGCTGTCACTGGCCTATCAGGCACTGGTACTTCTGTGACATCACAAGTACAGCCAGCAGCCGTGGGCATCCCACTGGCCAATGAGGCACAGAGACAAAGGTGACCTCAAAACGCAGCCAGCAGCCAGGGGCCTGCCACTGCCCTATAAGACACTGAGGCTTCTCTGACCTGACAAGCACAGCCAGCAGCTGTGGGTCTGCCACTGGCCTATGAGGCACGGAGGCTGCTGTGACCTCACAAGCACAGCCAGCAGCCATTGGCCTCCCACTGGCCTATCAGGTCCTGACGCTGCTGTGACCTCACAAGCACAGCCAAGCAGACAGGGGCCTGCCACTGGCCTATCAGGCACTGAGGCTGCTGTGACCTCACAAGCACAGCCAGCAGTGAAGGGCCTGCCATGGCGCATCAAGCACGGAGAAAGAAGGGAACACCCAAGCAGACCAGCAGCCATGGGCGTGGCAGTGCATGCCCATGCATGCCATGCATGCAATGGCATGCAGGTCAAAGTGACATCATAAGACACAACCAGCAACCACGGGCCTGCCACTGCCCTTTTTGGCATGGAGACACAAGTATCCTCACAAGCCCAGCCAGGAGGCATGGCCCTGCCACTGCCCTATCAAGCACAGAGGCACAAGCAACCTCACAAGCAGAACAAGGACTGATGGGCCTGACTGGCCTACCAGGCCGTGAGGCAGAAGTGACATGACTATCTCATCCAGCAGTGGTGGGCCTGACAATATCATTTCAGGCAGAGGGTAAAGTGATATCACAGAACGTTGAAGGACCATAACAGAAAAAAAGGCACTTGGAGGCACGAGCACTGGGAAAAAAGGGCACTAGGAGGCGATGCACTGCAAAAATATGCACATGGAGGACACTATACTGGAAAAAAAGGCACTTTGGGAGCCTGCATCGCAAAAATAGGCACTTGGAGGCCGCTAGGCCAGAAAAAAAGGCACTTAGATGCCCCTTCACTGCAAAAAAAAAGGCACTCAGACAGCAGTGCACCTCAAACAAAGGCACTCGGAGGCCGCTGCATCACAAAAAAAGGCACTTGGAGGCTAATACACTGCAAAAAAGGCACTCGGAGGACCATGCACGGCAAAAAAAGGCACTCGGTGGCCCCGACACCACAAAAAAAGGCACTCGGGGGCTGCTACACTGCGAAAACAGGCACTCCGATGCCCCTACACCAGAAAGAAAGGCACTCAAGAGGGCCCTGCAGCACAAAAAAAGGCACTCAGCTGCCCTTACACTGGAAAAACAGGCACTCGGAGGCCTCTACAGCCCAGAAAAAGGCACTCAGTGACCCCTACACTGCAAAAAAAGGCACTTGGGGGCTGCTACAAGGTGAAGCAAGGCACTCGGAGGGCCCGGCACCACCAAAAGAAGCACTCAGAGGCTCCTGCACTGGAAAAAGAGGCACTTGCAGGCCTGTACACCGCAAAAAAAGGCACTTGGAGGCCGCTACACCGCAGAGAAAGGCACTCGGCTGCCCCTACACTGGAAAAAAAGGCACTCGGAGGCCCCTACACCACAAGAAAAGGCACTCGGCTGCCCCTACACTGGGAAAAAAGGCACTCGGAGGCCCCTACAGCACAAAAGAAGGCACTTGGGGGCTGCTACAATGCAAAAAAAGGCACTCGGAGGCCCCTGAACCACAAGAAAAGGCTCTCGGGGCCACTGCACCGCAAAAAAAAGGTACATGGAGGACCACACACCCCAAAATAACAGCACTCGGTGGCCCCTGAACCACAAGGAAAGGCACTCGGTGGCTCCTGCAGCACAAAAAAAGGCACTCGGGGGCTGCTACAATGTGAAAAAAGGCACTCAGAGGCCCCTGAACCACAAGAAAAGGCACATGGTGGCCTCTGAACCACAAGAAAAGGCACTTGGTGGACCCTACAGCACAATAAAAGGCACTCGGGGGCTGCTACAACGTGAAACAAGGCACTCTGAGGGCCCAGCACCACCACAAAAAGCACTCGGAGGCTCCTGCACCACAAAAGAAGGCACTCAGAGGCCCCTACACCACCAAGAAAGGCACTCGGTGGCCCCCACATTGCAAAAAAAGGCACTTGGAGGCTACTACACTGCAAAAAAATGCACCCTGAGGCCCATGCACAGCAAAAAAAGGCACTCAGTAGCCCCTGCATTGCAAAAAAAGGCACTCAGAGGCCTCCACACCGCAAAAAAAAGGCACTCGGAGGCCTCCACACCGCAAAAAAAGGCACTCGGAGGCCGTTACACTGCAAAAAAAAAATGCACCCAGAGGCCTCGACACCACAAAAGAAAGGCACTCGGAGGACCACACCACAAAAAAAGGCACTCGGCTGCCCCTACACTGGAAAAAAAGGCACTCGGCTGCCCCTACACCACAAGATAAGGCGCTCAGTGGCCCCTATAGCACAAAAAAAGGCACTTGGTGGCTGCTAAAATGCAAAAAAAGGCACTCGGAGGCTGCTACAACGCGAAAAAAGGCACTCAGACGGCCCTGCACCACAAAAAAAAGCACTCGGAGGCTCCTGCACTAGGAAAAGAGGCACTTGCAGGCCTGTACACCGGAAATAAAGGCACTTGGAGGCCCCTGCACCACAAAAGAAGGCACTTGGAGGCCCCTACACTGCAAAAAAAGGCACTCGGAGGGCCCTTCGCCGCAAAAAAAGGCACTCGGTGGCCCCCACATTGAAAAAAAGGCACTTGGAGGCTACTACACTGCAAAAAAAGGCACTCAGTAGCCCCTGCACTGCAAAAAAAGGCACTCAGTAGCCCCTGCACCGCAAAAAAAGGCACTCGGAGGCCAGTGCACTGAAAAACAGGGCACTCGGAGGCCAGTGCACCGCAAAA
Source organism: Dromaius novaehollandiae (assembly GCF_036370855.1). Lineage (NCBI taxonomy): Eukaryota > Metazoa > Chordata > Aves > Casuariiformes > Dromaiidae > Dromaius > Dromaius novaehollandiae. The sequence goes on from NC_088105.1 coordinate 1,990,481, forward strand.
AAAATGCACTCAGAGGCCCCTACAGCACAAAAGAAAGGCACTCGGAGCAGCACAGCACAAAAAAAGGCACTCGGCTGCCCCTACACCACAAAAAAAGGCACTCGGAGGACCCTACAGCACAAAAAAAGGCACTTGGGGGCTGCTACAATGCAAAAAAAGGCACTCGGAGGCCCCTGCACCAGAAAGAAAGGAACTCGGAGGGCCCTGCACCACAAAAGAAGGCACTCGGAGGCCCCTGCACCACAAGAAAAGGCACTCGGGGCCACTACACCGCAAAAAAAAGGTACATGGAGGACCACACCCCCCAAAATAACAGCACTCGGAGGCCCCTGAACCACAAGGAAAGGCATGCAGTGGCCTATACAGCAAAATAAAAGGCACTCGGGGGCTGCTACAATGTGAAACAAGGCACTCGGAGGGCCCTGCACCACCAAAAAAGGCACTCGGAGGCTCCTGCACTGGAAAAAGAGGCACTTGCAGGCCTGTCCACTGGAAATAAAGGCACTTGGAGGCCCCTGCACCACAAAAAAAGGCACTCGGAAGCCCCTACTTTGCAAAGAAAGGCACTTGGAGGCTACTACACTGCAAAAAATGCACCCTGAGGCCCCTGCACCGCAAAAAAAGGCACTTGGCGGCCCCTGCACCACAAAAAAAAAGGCACTTGGAGGCCCCTACACCACAAAAAAAGGCACTTGGGGGCCCCTACACCACAAAAAGGCACTTGGGGGCTGCTACAATGCAAAAAAGGCACTCGGAGGCCCCTGCACCAGAAATAAAGGCACTTGGCGGCTCCTGCAGTGGAAAAAGAGGCACTTGGAGGCCTGTACACTGGAAATAAAGGCACTCGGAAGCCCCTGCACCGCAAAAAAAGGCACTCGGAGGCCCCTGCACCACAGAAAAAAGGCACTCGGAGGCCTCTACAACACCTTCCACTGCCCTATCAGGCACAGAGGCTCATGTGACCTCACAAGGACAGGAAGCCGCCAGGGGCCTGCCAGTGGCCTGTCAGGCACTGGTACTTCTGTGAGCTCACAAGCAGAGTCAGCAGCCATGGGCATCCCACTGCCTGATGAGGCACTGAGACAAAGGTGACCTCAAAATGCAGCCAGCACGCAGAGGCCTGCCATTGGCCTATCAGGCAATAGGACTGCTGTGACCTCAAAAGGACAGCCAGCAGCCAGGGCCTGCTGCTGCCCTATGAGGTACAGAGACAAATGTGACCTGAAAACGCGGCCAGCAGCCAGGGGCTTGCCACTGCCCAATAAGACACTGAGGCTGCTGTGACGTCACAAGCAAAGCCAGCAGCTGTGGGTCTGCCACTGGCCTATCAGGCTGTAGGAGTCTTGTGACCTGACAAGCACAGCCAGCAGCCAAGGGCCTGCCACTGCCCTATAAGACACTGAGGCTGCTGTGACCTCACAAGCACACCAAGCAGCCATTGGCCTCCCACGGACCTATCAGGCACTGAGGCTGCTGTGACCTCACAGGCACAGCCAGCAGCCAAGGGCCTGCCACTAGCCTATCAGGCAGTAGGACTGCTGTGACGTCACAAGCACAGTGAGCAGCTATGGGCCTGCCACTGGCCTATCGGGAACGGAGGCTGCTGTAACCTGACAAGCACAGGCAGCAGCCATTGGCCTACCACTGCCCGATGAGGCGCTGACGCTGCTGTCAACTCAGAAGCACAGCAAACAGTCAGGGCCCTGCCACTGCCCTAAAGGGCATGGAGGCTGCTGTGACCTCAGAAGCCCAGCGAGCAGCTATGGGCCTGCCACTGCCCTATAGGGCACTGAGGCTTCTCTGACCTCACAAGCCCACCCAGCAGTCATTGGCCTCAAACTGGCATATCAGGCAACAGGACTGCTGTGACCTCACAAGCACGGCCAGCAGGCATGGGCATCCAACTGCCCTATGAGGCCCCGAGACAAACGTGACCTCATAACGCAGCCAGCAGGCATGGAGCTGTCACTGGCCTATCAGGCACTGGTACTTCCGTGACATCACAAGTACAGCCAGCAGCAGTGGACATCCCACTAGCCAATGAGGCACTAAGACAAAGGTGACCTCAAAATGCAGCCAGCAGCCAGGGGCCTGCCACTGGCCTATCAGGCAACAGGACTGCTGTGACCTCACAAGCACAGCCAGCAGCCAGCAGCCAGGGCATCCCACTGGCCTATAACGCACTGAGGCTGCTGTCACCTCACAAAAACAGCCAGCACCAAGAGGCCTGCCACTGGCCTATCAGTCACTCAGACTGCTGTGACCTCAAAAGGACAGCCAGCAGCCAGGGGCCTGCTGCTGCCCTATGAGGTACAGAGACAAATGTGACCTCAAAACGCGGCCAGCAGCCAAGGGCCTGCCACTGGCCTATAGGGAATGGAGGCTGATGTGACCTCACAAACACAGCCAGCAGCCATTGGCTTTCCACTGCACGATGAGGCGCTAACACTGCTCTGACCTCACAAGCACAGCCAGCAGCCAGGGGCCTGCCATTGGCCTGTGAAGCACTGAGGCTGATGTGACCTCACAAGCACAGGCAGCAGTCAGGGGCCTGAAACTGAGACTGCTGTGACGTCAGAAGCAAAGGCAGCAGCTGTGGGTCTGCCACTGGCCTATCAGGCTGTAGGAGTGTTGTGACCTGACAAGCACAGCCAGCAGCTATGGGCCTGCCACTGCCCTCAAGGGCAGGGAGGCTTCTGTAACCTCACAAGCACAACCAACAGCCAGGGGCCTGCCACTGGCCTGTGAAGCACTGAGGCTGCTCTGACCTCACAAGCCCAGGCAGCAGCTATGGGCCTGCCACTGCCCTATAGGGCACTGAGGCTGCTGTGACCTCACAAGCACAGCGAGCAGCCAGGGGCCTCCCACTGCCCTATAAGGTACAGAGACAAATGTGACCTCAAAAGGCAGCCAGCAGACAGGGGCCTGCCACTGACCTATCAGGAAATAGGACTGCTGTGACCTTACAAGCACAGCCAGCAGCCAGGGGCCTGCCACTGCCCTATGAGGTACAGAGACAAATGTGACCTGAAAACGCGGCCAGCAGCCAGGGGCCAGCCACTGCCCTATAAGACACTGAGGCTGCTGTGACCTCACAAGCAAAGCCAGCAGCTGTGGGTCTGCCACTGGCCTATGAGGCACTGAGGCTGCTCTGACCTCACAAGCACAGCCAGCAGCGAAGGGCCTGCCACTGGCCTGTCAGGCAATAAGACTGCTTTGACCTGACAAGCACAGACAGCAGCTATGGGCCTGCCACTGGCCTATCAGGCAATAGGACTGCTTTGACCTGACAAGCACAGACAGCAGCTATGGGCCTGCCACTGGCCTATCAGGCAATAGGACTGCTTTGACCTGACAAGCACAGACAGCAGCTATGGGCCTGCCACTGCCCGGTCAGGTGCTGACGCTGCTGTCAACTCAGAAGCACAGCAAACAGTCAGGGCCCGGCCACTGCCCTCAAGGGCATGGAGGCTGCTGTGACCTCAGAAGCCCAGCGAGCAGCTATGGGCCTGCCACTGCCCTATAGGGCACTGAGGCTTCTCTGACCTCACAAGCCCACCCAGCAGTCATTGGCCTCAAACTGGCATATCAGGCAACAGGACTGCTGTGACCTCACAAGCACGGCCAGCAGGCATGGGCATCCAACTGCCCTATGAGGCCCCGAGACAAACGTGACCTCATAATGCAGCCAGCAGGCATGGAGCTGTCACTGGCCTATCAGGCACTGGTACTTCTGTGACATCACAAGTACAGCCAGCAGCCGTGGGCATCCCACTGGCCAATGAGGCACAGAGACAAAGGTGACCTCAAAACGCAGCCAGCAGCCAGGGGCCAGCCACTGCCCTATAAGACACTGAGGCTTCTCTGACCTGACAAGCACAGCCAGCAGCTGTGGGTCTGCCACTGGCCTATGAGGCAACAGGACTGCTGTGACCTCACAAGCACAGCCAGCAGCGAAGGGCCTGCCACTGGCCTGTCAGGCAATAAGACTGCTTTGACCTGACAAGCACAGACAGCAGCTATGGGCCTGCCACTGGCCTATCAGGCAATAGGACTGCTGTGACCTGACAAGCACAGACAGCAGCTATGGGCCTGCCACTGGCCTATCAGGCAATAGGACTGCTTTGACCTGACAAGCACAGACAGCAGCTATGGGCCTTCCACTGCCCGGTCAGGTGCTGACGCTGCTGTCAACTCAGAAGCACAGCAAACAGTCAGGGCCCTGCCACTGCCCTCAAGGGCATGGAGGCTGCTGTGACCTCAGAAGCCCAGCGAGCAGCTATGGGCCTGCCACTGCCCTATAGGGCACTGAGGCTTCTCTGACCTCACAAGCCCACCCAGCAGTCATTGGCCTCAAACTGGCATATCAGGCAACAGGACTGCTGTGACCTCACAAGCACGGCCAGCAGGCATGGGCATCCAACTGCCCTATGAGGCCCCGAGACAAACGTGACCTCATAATGCAGCCAGCAGGCATGGAGCTGTCACTGGCCTATCAAGCACTGGTACTTCTGTGACATCACAAGTACAGCCAGCAGCCGTGGGCATCCCACTGGCCAATGAGGCACAGAGACAAAGGTGACCTCAAAACACAGCCAGCAGCCAGGGGCCTGCCACTGCCCTATAAGACACTGAGGCTTCTCTGACCTGACAAGCACAGCCAGCAGCTGTGGGTCTGCCACTGGCCTATGAGGCACGGAGGCTGCTGTGACCTCACAAGCACAGCCAGCAGCCATTGGCCTCCCACTGGCCTATCAGGTCCTGACGCTGCTGTGACCTCACAAGCACAGCCAAGCAGACAGGGGCCTGCCACTGGCCTATCAGGCACTGAGGCTGCTGTGACCTCACAAGCACAGCCAGCAGTGAAGGGCCTGCCATGGCGCATCAAGCACGGAGAAAGAAGGGAACACCCAAGCAGACCAGCAGCCATGGGCATGGCAGTGCATGCCCATGCATGCCATGCATGCAATGGCATGCAGGTCAAAGTGACATCATAAGACACAACCAGCAACCATGGGCCTGCCACTGCCCTTTTTGGCATGGAGACACAAGTATCCTCACAAGCCCAGTCAGGAGGCATGGCCCTGCCACTGCCCTATCAAGCACAGAGGCAGAAGCAACCTCACAAGCAGAACAAGGACTGATGGGCCTGACTGGCCTACCAGGCCGTGAGGCAGAAGTGACATGACTGTCTCATCCAGCAGTGGTGGACCTGACAATATCATTTCAGGCAGAGGGTAAAGTGATATCACAGAACGTTGAAGGACCATAACAGAAAAAAAGGCACTTGGAGGCACGAGCACTGGGAAAAAAGGGCACTAGGAGGCGATGCACTGCAAAAATATGCACATGGAGGACACTATACTGGAAAAAAGGCACTTTGGGAGCCTGCATCGCAAAAATAGGCACTTGGAGGCCGCTAGGCCAGAAAAAAAGGCACTTAGATGCCCCTTCACTGCAAAAAAAAAGGCACTCAGACAGCAGTGCACCTCAAACAAAGGCACTCGGAGGCCGCTGCATCACAAAAAAAGGCACTTGGAGGCTAATACACTGCAAAAAAGGCACTCGGAGGACCATGCACGGCAAAAAAAGGCACTCGGTGGCCCCGACACCACAAAAAAAGGCACTCGGGGGCTGCTACACTGCGAAAACAGGCACTCCGATGCCCCTACACCAGAAAGAAAGGCACTCAGAGGGCCCTGCAGCACAAAAAAAGGCACTCAGCTGCCCTTACACTGGAAAAACAGGCACTCGGAGGCCTCTACAGCCCAGAAAAAGGCACTCAGTGACCCCTACACTGCAAAAAAAGGCACTTGGGGGCTGCTACAAGGTGAAGCAAGGCACTCGGAGGGCCCGGCACCACCAAAAGAAGCACTCAGAGGCTCCTGCACTGGAAAAAGAGGCACTTGCAGGCCTGTACACCGCAAAAAAAGGCACTTGGAGGCCGCTACACCGCAGAGAAAGGCACTCGGCTGCCCCTACACTGGAAAAAAAGGCACTCGGAGGCCCCTACACCACAAGAAAAGGCACTCGGCTGCCCCTACACTGGGAAAAAAGGCACTCGGAGGCCCCTACAGCACAAAAGAAGGCACTTGGGGGCTGCTACAATGCAAAAAAAGGCACTCGGAGGCCCCTGAACCACAAGAAAAGGCTCTCGGGGCCACTGCACCGCAAAAAAAAGGTACATGGAGGACCACACACCCCAAAATAACAGCACTCGGTGGCCCCTGAACCACAAGGAAAGGCACTCGGTGGCTCCTGCAGCACAAAAAAAGGCACTCGGGGGCTGCTACAATGTGAAAAAAGGCACTCAGAGGCCCCTGAACCACAAGAAAAGGCACTTGGTGGCCTCTGAACCACAAGAAAAGGCACTTGGTGGACCCTACAGCACAATAAAAGGCACTCGGGGGCTGCTACAACGTGAAACAAGGCACTCTGAGGGCCCAGCACCACCACAAAAAGCACTCGGAGGCTCCTGCACCACAAAAGAAGGCACTCAGAGGCCCCTACACCACCAAGAAAGGCACTCGGTGGCCCCCACATTGCAAAAAAAGGCACTTGGAGGCTACTACACTGCAAAAAAATGCACCCTGAGGCCCATGCACAGCAAAAAAAGGCACTCAGTAGCCCCTGCATTGCAAAAAAAGGCACTCAGAGGCCTCCACACCGCAAAAAAAAGGCACTCGGAGGCCTCCACACCGCAAAAAAAGGCACTTGGAGGCCGTTACACTGCAAAAAAAAAAATGCACCCAGAGGCCTCGACACCACAAAAGAAAGGCACTCGGAGGACCACACCACAAAAAAAGGCACTCGGCTGCCCCTACACTGGAAAAAAAGGCACTCGGCTGCCCCTACACCACAAGATAAGGCACTCAGTGGCCCCTATAGCACAAAAAAAGGCACTTGGTGGCTGCTAAAATGCAAAAAAAGGCACTCGGAGGCTGCTACAACACGAAAAAAGGCACTCAGACGGCCCTGCACCACAAAAAAAAGCACTCGGAGGCTCCTGCACTAGGAAAAGAGGCACTTGCAGGCCTGTACACCGGAAATAAAGGCACTTGGAGGCCCCTGCACCACAAAAGAAGGCACTTGGAGGCCCCTACACTGCAAAAAAAGGCACTCGGAGGGCCCTTCGCCGCAAAAAAAGGCACTCGGTGGCCCCCACATTGCAAAAAAAGGCACTTGGAGGCTACTACATTGCAAAAAAAGGCACTCAGTAGCCCCTGCACTGCAAAGAAAGGCACTCAGTAGCCCCTGCACCGCAAAAAAAGGCACTCGGAGGCCAGCGCACTGAAAAACAGGGCACTCGGAGGCCAGTGCACCGCAAAAAAAATGCACTCAGAGGCCCCTACAGCACAAAAGAAAGGCACTCGGAGCAGCACAGCACAAAAAAAGGCACTCGGCTGCCCCTACACCACAAAAAAAGGCACTCGGAGGACCCTACAGCACAAAAAAAGGCACTTGGGGGCTGCTACAATGCAAAAAAAGGCACTCGGAGGCCCCTGCACCAGAAAGAAAGGAACTCGGAGGGCCCTGCACCACAAAAGAAGGCACTCGGAAGCCCCTGCACCACAAGAAAAGGCACTTGGGGACACTACACCGCAAAAAAAAGGTACATGGAGGACCACACCCCCCAAAATAACAGCACTCGGAGGCCCCTGAACCACAAGAAAAGGCATGCAGTGGCCTATACAGCAAAATAAAAGGCACTCGGGGGCTGCTACAATGTGAAACAAGGCACTCGGAGGGCCCTGCACCACCAAAAAAGGCACTCGGAGGCTCCTGCACTGGAAAAAGAGGCACTTGCAGGCCTGTCCACTGGAAATAAAGGCACTTGGAGGCCCCTGCACCACAAAAAAAGGCACACGGAAGCCCCTACATTGCAAAGAAAGGCACTTGGAGGCTACTACACTGCAAAAAATGCACCCTGAGGCCCCTGCACCGCAAAAAAAGGCACTTGGCGGCCCCTGCACCACAAAAAAAAAGGCACTTGGAGGCCCCTACACCACAAAAAAAGGCACTTGGGGGCCCCTACACCACAAAAAGGCACTTGGGGGCTGCTACAATGCAAAAAAGGCACTCGGAGGCCCCTGCACCAGAAACAAAGGCACTTGGAGGCCCCTGCACCACAAAACAAGGCACTCGGAGGCCCCTGAACCACAAGGAAAGGCACTCGGTGGCCCCTACAGCACAATAAAAGGCACTCGGGGGCTGCTTGAATGTGAAACAAGGCACTCGGAGGGACCAGCACCACCAAAAAAGGCACTTGGAGGCCCCTGCACTGGGAAAAGAGGCACTTGGAGGCCTGTACACTGGAAATAAAGGCACTTGGAGGCCCCTGCACCACAAAAAAAGGCACTCGGAAGCCCCTACTTTGCAAAGAAAGGCACTTGGAGGCTACTACACTGCAAAAAATGCACCCTGAGGCCCCTGCACCGCAAAAAAAGGCACTTGGCGGCCCCTGCACCACAAAAAAAAAGGCACTTGGAGGCCCCTACACCACAAAAAAAGGCACTTGGGGGCCCCTACACCACAAAAAGGCACTTGGGGGCTGCTACAATGCAAAAAAGGCACTCGGAGGCCCCTGCACCAGAAACAAAGGCACTTGGAGGGCGCTGCATCACAAAACAAGGCACTCGGAGGCCCCTGAACCACAAGAAAAGGCACTCGGGGCCACTACATGGCAAAAAAAAGATACATGGAGGACCACACACCCCAAAATAACAGCACTCGGAGGCCCCTGAACCACAAGGAAAGGCACTCGGTGGCCCCTACAGCACAATAAAAGGCACTCGGGGGCTGCTACAATGTGAAACAAGGCACTCGGAGGGACCAGCACCACCAAAAAAGGCACTCGGGGGCCCCTGCACTGGGAAAAGAGGCACTTGGAGGCCTGTACACTGGAAATAAAGGCACTTGGCGGCTCCTGCAGTGGAAAAAGAGGCACTTGGAGGCCTGTACACTGGAAATAAAGGCACTCGGAAGCCCCTGCACCGCAAAAAAAGGCACTCGGAGGCCCCTGCACCACAGAAAAAAGGCACTCGGAGGCCTCTACAACACCTTCCACTGCCCTATCAGGCACAGAGGCTCATGTGACCTCACAAGGACAGGAAGCCGCCAGGGGCCTGCCAGTGGCCTGTCAGGCACTGGTACTTCTGTGAGCTCACAAGCAGAGTCAGCAGCCATGGGCATCCCACTGCCTGATGAGGCACTGAGACAAAGGTGACCTCAAAATGCAGCCAGCATGCAGAGGCCTGCCATTGGCCTATCAGGCAATAGGACTGCTGTGACCTCAAAAGGACAGCCAGCAGCCAGGGCCTGCTGCTGCCCTATGAGGTACAGAGACAAATGTGACCTGAAAACGCGGCCAGCAGCCAGGGGCTTGCCACTGCCCAATAAGACACTGAGGCTGCTGTGACGTCACAAGCAAAGCCAGCAGCTGTGGGTCTGCCACTGGCCTATCAGGCTGTAGGAGTCTTGTGACCTGACAAGCACAGCCAGCAGCCAAGGGCCTGCCACTGCCCTATAAGACACTGAGGCTGCTGTGACCTCACAAGCACACCAAGCAGCCATTGGCCTCCCACGGACCTATCAGGCACTGAGGCTGCTGTGACCTCACAAGCACAGCCAGCAGCCAAGGGCCTGCCACTAGCCTATCAGGCAGTAGGACTGCTGTGACGTCACAAGCACAGTGAGCAGCTATGGGCCTGCCACTGGCCTATCGGGAACGGAGGCTGCTGTAACCTGACAAGCACAGGCAGCAGCCAAGGGCCTGCCACTGCCCGATGAGGCGCTGACGCTGCTGTCAACTCAGAAGCACAGCAAACAGTCAGGGCCCTGCCACTGCCCTAAAGGGCATGGAGGCTGCTGTGACCTCAGAAGCCCAGCGAGCAGCTATGGGCCTGCCACTGCCCTATAGGGCACTGAGGCTTCTCTGACCTCACAAGCCCACCCAGCAGTCATTGGCCTCAAACTGGCATATCAGGCAACAGGACTGCTGTGACCTCACAAGCACGGCCAGCAGGCATGGGCATCCAACTGCCCTATGAGGCCCCGAGACAAACGTGACCTCATAACGCAGCCAGCAGGCATGGAGCTGTCACTGGCCTATCAGGCACTGGTACTTCCGTGACATCACAAGTACAGCCAGCAGCAGTGGACATCCCACTAGCCAATGAGGCACTAAGACAAAGGTGACCTCAAAATGCAGCCAGCAGCCAGGGGCCTGCCACTGGCCTATCAGGCAACAGGACTGCTGTGACCTCACAAGCACAGCCAGCAGCCAGCAGCCAGGGCATCCCACTGGCCTATAACGCACTGAGGCTGCTGTCACCTCACAGAAACAGCCAGCACCAAGAGGCCTGCCACTGGCCTATCAGTCACTCAGACTGCTGTGACCTCAAAAGGACAGCCAGCAGCCAGGGGCCTGCTGCTGCCCTATGAGGTACAGAGACAAATGTGACCTCAAAACGCGGCCAGCAGCCAAGGGCCTGCCACTGGCCTATAGGGAATGGAGGCTGATGTGACCTCACAAACACAGCCAGCAGCCATTGGCTTTCCACTGCACGATGAGGCGCTAACACTGCTCTGACCTCACAAGCACAGCCAGCAGCCAGGGGCCTGCCACTGGCCTGTGAAGCACTGAGGCTGCTCTGACCTCACAAGCCCAGGCAGCAGCTATGGGCCTGCCACTGCCCTATAGGGCACTGAGGCTGCTGTGACCTCACAAGCACAGCGAGCAGCCAGGGGCCTCCCACTGCCCTATAAGGTACAGAGACAAATGTGACCTCAAAAGGCAGCCAGCAGACAGGGGCCTGCCACGGGCCTATCAGGAAATAGGACTGCTGTGACCTTACAAGCACAGCCAGCAGCTACGGGCCTGCCACTGGCCTATGAGGCACTGAGGCTGCTGTGACCTCACAAACATGGCCAGCAGGCATGGGCATCCAACTGCCCTATGAGGCCCCGAGACAAACGTGACCTCATAACGCAGCCAGCAGGCATGGAGCTGTCACTGGCCTATCAAGCACTGGTACTTCCGTGACATCACAAGCACAGCCAGCAGCCATGGGCATCCAACTGCCCTATGAGGCCCCGAGACAAAGGTGACCTCAAAACGCAGCCAGCAGCCAGGGGCCTGCCACTGACCTATCAGGCAATAGGACTGCTGTCACCTCACAAGCACAGCCAGCAGCCAGGGGCCTGCCACTGCCCTATGAGGTACAGAGACAAATGTGACCTGAAAACGCGGCCAGCAGCCAGGGGCCAGCCACTGCCCTATAAGACACTGAGGCTGCTGTGACCTCACAAGCAAAGCCAGCAGCTGTGGGTCTGCCACTGGCCTATGAGGCACTGAGGCTTCTCTGACCTCACAAGCACAGCCAGCAGCGAAGGGCCTGCCACTGGCCTGTCAGGCAATAAGACTGCTTTGACCTGACAAGCACAGACAGCAGCTATGGGCCTGCCACTGGCCTATCAGGCAATAGGACTGCTGTGACCTGACAAGCACAGACAGCAGCTATGGGCCTGCCACTGGCCTATCAGGCAATAGGACTGCTTTGACCTGACAAGCACAGACAGCAGCTATGGGCCTTCCACTGCCCGGTCAGGTGCTGACGCTGCTGTCAACTCAGAAGCACAGCAAACAGTCAGGGCCCGGCCACTGCCCTCAAGGGCATGGAGGCTGCTGTGACCTCAGAAGCCCAGCGAGCAGCTATGGGCCTGCCACTGCCCTATAGGGCACTGAGGCTTCTCTGACCTCACAAGCCCACCCAGCAGTCATTGGCCTCAAACTGGCATATCAGGCAACAGGACTGCTGTGACCTCACAAGCACGGCCAGCAGGCATGGGCATCCAACTGCCCTATGAGGCCCCGAGACAAACGTGACCTCATAATGCAGCCAGCAGGCATGGAGCTGTCACTGGCCTATCAGGCACTGGTACTTCTGTGACATCACAAGTACAGCCAGCAGCCGTGGGCATCCCACTGGCCAATGAGGCACAGAGACAAAGGTGACCTCAAAACGCAGCCAGCAGCCAGGGGCCTGCCACTGCCCTATAAGACACTGAGGCTTCTCTGACCTGACAAGCACAGCCAGCAGCTGTGGGTCTGCCACTGGCCTATGAGGCACGGAGGCTGCTGTGACCTCACAAGCACAGCCAGCAGCCATTGGCCTCCCACTGGCCTATCAGGTCCTGACGCTGCTGTGACCTCACAAGCACAGCCAAGCAGACAGGGGCCTGCCACTGGCCTATCAGGCACTGAGGCTGCTGTGACCTCACAAGCACAGCCAGCAGTGAAGGGCCTGCCATGGCGCATCAAGCACGGAGAAAGAAGGGAACACCCAAGCAGACCAGCAGCCATGGGCATGGCAGTGCATGCCCATGCATGCCATGCATGCAATGGCATGCAGGTCAAAGTGACATCATAAGACACAACCAGCAACCACGGGCCTGCCACTGCCCTTTTTGGCATGGAGACACAAGTATCCTCACAAGCCCAGCCAGGAGGCATGGCCCTGCCACTGCCCTATCAAGCACAGAGGCAGAAGCCACCTCACAAGCAGAACAAGGACTGATGGGCCTGACTGGCCTACCAGGCCGTGAGGCAGAAGTGACATGACTATCTCATCCAGCAGTGGTGGACCTGACAATATCATTTCAGGCAGAGGGTAAAGTGATATCACAGAACGTTGAAGGACCATAACAGAAAAAAAGGCACTTGGAGGCACGAGCACTGGGAAAAAAGGGCACTAGGAGGCGATGCACTGCAAAAATATGCACATGGAGGACACTATACTGGAAAAAAAGGCACTTTGGGAGCCTGCATCGCAAAAATAGGCACTTGGAGGCCGCTAGGCCAGAAAAAAAGGCACTTAGATGCCCCTTCACTGCAAAAAAAAAGGCACTCAGACAGCAGTGCACCTCAAACAAAGGCACTCGGAGGCCGCTGCATCACAAAAAAAGGCACTTGGAGGCTAATACACTGCAAAAAAGGCACTCGGAGGACCATGCACGGCAAAAAAAGGCACTCGGTGGCCCCGACACCACAAAAAAAGGCACTCGGGGGCTGCTACACTGCGAAAACAGGCACTCCGATGCCCCTACACCAGAAAGAAAGGCACTCAGAGGGCCCTGCAGCACAAAAAAAGGCACTCAGCTGCCCTTACACTGGAAAAACAGGCACTCGGAGGCCTCTACAGCCCAGAAAAAGGCACTCAGTGACCCCTACACTGCAAAAAAAGGCACTTGGGGGCTGCTACAAGGTGAAGCAAGGCACTCGGAGGGCCCGGCACCACCAAAAGAAGCACTCAGAGGCTCCTGCACTGGAAAAAGAGGCACTTGCAGGCCTGTACACCGCAAAAAAAGGCACTTGGAGGCCGCTACACCGCAGAGAAAGGCACTCGGCTGCCCCTACACTGGAAAAAAAGGCACTCGGAGGCCCCTACACCACAAGAAAAGGCACTCGGCTGCCCCTACACTGGGAAAAAAGGCACTCGGAGGCCCCTACAGCACAAAAGAAGGCACTTGGGGGCTGCTACAATGCAAAAAAAGGCACTCGGAGGCCCCTGAACCACAAGAAAAGGCTCTCGGGGCCACTGCACCGCAAAAAAAAGGTACATGGAGGACCACACACCCCAAAATAACAGCACTCGGTGGCCCCTGAACCACAAGGAAAGGCACTCGGTGGCTCCTGCAGCACAAAAAAAGGCACTCGGGGGCTGCTACAATGTGAAAAAAGGCACTCAGAGGCCCCTGAACCACAAGAAAAGGCACTTGGTGGCCTCTGAACCACAAGAAGAGGCACTTGGTGGACCCTACAGCACAATAAAAGGCACTCGGGGGCTGCTACAACGTGAAACAAGGCACTCTGAGGGCCCAGCACCACCACAAAAAGCACTCGGAGGCTCCTGCACCACAAAAGAAGGCACTCAGAGGCCCCTACACCACCAAGAAAGGCACTCGGTGGCCCCCACATTGCAAAAAAAGGCACTTGGAGGCTACTACACTGCAAAAAAATGCACCCTGAGGCCCATGCACAGCAAAAAAAGGCACTCAGTAGCCCCTGCATTGCAAAAAAAGGCACTCAGAGGCCTCCACACCGCAAAAAAAGGCACTCGGAGGCCTCCACACCGCAAAAGAGAGGCACTCGGAGGACCACACCACAAAAAAAGGCACTCGGCTGCCCCTACACTGGAAAAAAAGGCACTCGGCTGCCCCTACACCACAAGATAAGGCACTCAGTGGCCCCTATAGCACAAAAAAAGGCACTTGGTGGCTGCTAAAATGCAAAAAAAGGCACTCGGAGGCTGCTACAACGCGAAAAAAGGCACTCGGAGGGCCCTGCACCACAAAAAAAAGCACTCGGAGGCTCCTGCACTGGGAAAAGAGGCACTTGCAGGCCTGTACACCGGAAATAAAGGCACTTGGAGGCCCCAGCACCACAAAAGAAGGCACTTGGAGGCCCCTACACTGGGAAAAAAGGCACTCGGAGGCCCCTACAGCACAAAAGAAGGCACTTGGGGGCTGCTACAATGCAAAAAAAGGTACTCGGAGGCCCCTGCACCAGAAAGAAAGGAACTCGGAGGGCCCTGAACCACAAGAAAAGGCACTCGGGGCCACTACACCGCAAAAAAAAGGTACATGGAGGACCACACCCCCCAAAATAACAGCACTCGGAGGCCCCTGAACCACAAGAAAAGGCATTCAGTGGCCTATACAGCAAAATAAAAGGCACTCGGGGGCTGCTACAATGTGAAAAAAGGCACTCGGAGGGCCCGGCACCACCAAAAAAGGCACTCGGAAGCCCCTACATTGCAAAAAAAGGCACTTGGAGGCTACTACACTGCAAAAAAATGCACCCTGAGGCCCCTGCACCACAAAAAAAGGCACTTGGAGGCCCCTGCACCACAAAAAAAAGGCACTTGGAGGCCCCTACACCACAAAAAAAGGCACTCGGCTGCCCCTACACTGGGAAAAAAGGCACTTGGAGGCCCCTACAGCACAAAAAGGCACTTGGGGGCTGCTACAATGCAAAATAAGGCACTCGGAGGCCCCTGCACCAGAAACAAAGGCACTTGGAGGGCCCTGCACCACAAAAGAAGGCACTCGGAGGCCCCTGCACCACAAGAAAAGGCACTCGGGGCCACTACATGGCAAAAAAAAGATACATGGAGGACCACACACCCCAAAATAACAGCACTCGGAGGCACCTGAACCACAAGGAAAGGCACTCGGTGGCTCCTACAGCACAATAAAAGGCACTCGGGGGCTGCTACAATGTGAAACAAGGCACTCGGAGGGCCCTGCACCACCAAAAAAGGCACTCGGAAGCCCCTACATTGCAAAAAAAGGCACTTGGAGGCTACTACACTGCAAAAAAATGCACCCTGAGGCCCCTGCACCACAAAAAAAGGCACTTGGCGGCCCCTGCACCACAAAAAAAGGCACTTGGCGGCCCCTGCACCACAAAAAAAAAGGCACTTGGAGGCCCCTACACCACAAAAAAAGGCACTCGGCTGCCCCTACACTGGGAAAAAAGGCACTCGGAGGCCCCTACAGCACAAAAAGGCACTTGGGGGCTGCTACAATGCAAAATAAGGCACTCGGAGGCCCCTGCACCAGAAACAAAGGCACTTGGAGGGCCCTGCACCACAAAAGAAGGCACTCGGAGGCCCCTGAACCACAAGAAAAGGCACTCGGGGCCACTACATCGCAAAAAAAACATACATGGAGGACCACACACCCCAAAATAGCAGCACTCGGAGGCACCTGAACCACAAGGAAAGGCACTCGGTGGCTCCTACAGCACAATAAAAGGCACTCAGGGGCTGCTACAATGTGAAACAAGGCACTCGGAGGGCCCTGCACCACCAAAAAAGGCACTCGGAGGCCCCTGCACCACCAAAAAAGGCACTTGGAGGCCTCTACAACACCTTCCACTGCCCTATCAGACACAGAGGCTCATGTGACCTCACACGGACAGGAAGCCGCCAGGGGCCTGCCAGTGGCCTATCAGGCAATAGGACTGCTGTGACCTCAAAAGGACAGCCAGCAGCCAATGGCCTCGCACTGGCCTATCAGGCAATAGGACTGCTGTGACCTCACGAGCACAGCCAGCAGGTATGGACCTCCCACTGGCTATCAGGCACTCAGACTGCTGTGACCTCACAAGCACAGCAAACAGCCAGGGGCCTGCCACTGCCCTATAGGGCACAGAGGCTGCTGTGACCTCACAAGCACAGCCAGCAGTGATGGGCCTGCCACTGGCCTATAGGGAACGGAGGCTGCTGTTACCTCACAAGCACAGACAGCAGCCATTGGCCTGCCACTGCCCTAAAGGGCACTGAGGCTGCTGTGACCTCACAAGCACAGCCAGCAGCCAGGGGCCTGACACTGGCCTGTGAAGCACTGAGGCTGCTGTGACCTCACAAGCACAGCCAGCAGCCAGGGGCCTGACACTGGCCTGTGAAGCACTGAGGCTGCTGTGACCTCACAAGCACAACCAGCAGCTGTGGGTCTGCCACTGCCCTATTAGGTACAGAGACAAATGTGACCTCAAAAGGCAGCCAGCAGACAGGGGCCTGCCACGGGCCTATCAGGAAATAGGATGCTGTGACCTCAGAAGCTGAGCCAGCAGATATGGGCCTGCCACTGCCCTAAAGGGCACTGAGGCTTCTCTGACCTCACAAGCACAGTCAGCAGCCAGGGGCTTGCCACTGGCCTATCAGGCAGCAGGACTGCTGTGACCTCACAAGCACAGCCAGCAGGCAGTAGCTAGGGCCTCCCACTGGCCTATGCGGCACTGAGGCTGCTATGACCTCACAGAAACAGCCAGCATCCAGGGGCCTGCCCCTGGCCTATCATGCAATGGGACTGCTGTGACCTCACAACCACAGCCAGCAGCCAGGGTCCTGCCACTGGCCTATAGGGAACGGAGGCTGCTGTGACCTCACAAGCACAGACAGTAGCTATGGGCCTTCCACTGCCCTATATGGCACGGAGGCTTATGTGACCTTACAAGTACAGTCAGCAGCCACTGGCCTGCCACTGGCCTGTGAAGCACTGAGGCTGCTGTGATCTCACAAGGACAGCCAGCAGCCGGGGGCCTGCCACTGAGCTATCAGGAAAGGGTCCTTCTGTGACCTCAAAAGTACAGCCAGCAGCCGTGGGCATCCCACTGGAGTATGAGGCACTGAGACAAAGGTGACCTCAAAACGCAGCCAGCAGCCATGGGCCTGCAACTGGCCTATGAGACACTGAGGCTGCTGAGACATCACAAGTACAGCCAGCAGCCAAACAAGAATAAGGAAAAAAACAGCTTGCCTCAGAAAGACGATGAGACCCAATGAGGAGCAGGAGAGCCCAGACCAAAAAATTGCTATTGGTCTAACTATCGCGTGAAGGGTGGGAACTGGAAGTCGAAAAGACTATAATTACCCAGGATGTGTTTATGTTAGGGTCCCTCTTCGGAGGCACCCAGCTCGAGCTGTAATTACTGCACGCGCGTGATTAAAATTATCCAATTTGTTTTGATTTGACTCTGAACTTTACTTGCAGGAACCTAGGGTCGAACTCTGTTATGGTGGCCGACAAGCCTATTTTCCATAACAGTTTGGCACCCCAGATGGGACCCTAGGCGACCACTGTCGGGGCCTCTCATCTCCAAACAATCATCTGGCGCCATCGGGTGAGTTCACCTGGGATCTTTGGCAACGAGAGGCACCGAGAAGGTGAGTCTTAAACTCCCGCCTAAATTCTAAAATCTAGTCTGGTAACAGTGCACTGAAGGGGTACGCAGGCTGATCACCGTAAGGCGTACCAGGTGTGGGGGGGGTGTACGCGGGCTGGCCACTGTAAGGCATACCAGGGGGACAGGTAGGAGTCCCATCCCCAGGGTCAGAGTGGGTTTTAAGTCCCAGCTCGGTTCGGCCGGAGGAGGGGTGTGCAGCCTGATCAGCATAAGGCGCACTGCAAAACTATAAGACCGAAATCTAGAGTCACTGTGACTGGTGTGAGTGTAAACAGTACTGTGTGTTTGCGTGTGTGTGTGTGAGTGCGCGTAGCCTGGGAACCGATTGGGGCACCCGTCGGCTGAGAAGCCGCCCGCTGCGAAGGGACAGCAGTCCTAGCAGTTAAAGACTCGGGTGGTGTGAGTGCGGTTCCCAGGGAGCGAGAGAAAGAGAGAGAGAGAAATAGTGCGTGTGATCACACCAGCTACAGCATCTGGTGTTACCGGTAAGGAAGTGCACTGCCTGATTTGCTTAAGACGCACTTTTCAGGAACTCAATATGGGAAATAATTTCGGCATAGAAAAGGGGACGCCCTTAGCCGAAATTTTGGTAAACTGGAGTAAGATTGATGGTACCAAAACTTTAGGGAGAAAAAGGTTAGTCCAACTATGTCAGGAGGATTGGCCGTTCCTGACTAAGGAAGGTAATCTGGCAGAGCGATGGCCGCCCCAGGGGACCTTCGGTTACCAGGAACTAACTTTCCTGCGTCATCATTTGGAGAATAGGTTCCCCAGACAAATGGATTACTGGTATCTATGGGACAACTGGGCATCTGCTAGACGAAAAGAGGCGCCTAGGAAAGAGAGAATCTTTCCTCAGAATGCTGTAAGTACCGCAGCTGCTGAAACGCTTGTGGAAACTATTCCACCCTATGCGCTACCCTCTGCTTCAGCTTCCCTATACCCCCGCTTGCCTTCCGCCCCCGCCTTTCAAGCTCCTCTGGAAGGCCTTCCTGTGCCAGGAGTGCCCCCACCCGATCTGGAAGGGGTACCTCGGGTCGCCACTACACGAGTTTACCGACCCTGGAGGCCCCAAGATTTAATTATATGGAGTCAACGGCTCCCCAGACTTAGGGATGATCCAGAAAGAGTGTTACAAATCATAAGGGGAATTATGCGGGCGTATGGCCCTACCTGGGGAGATGTACAAACACGCCTTGAATCTGTGTTCACTCCAGATGAAAGGTGCTCAATTTTGGATGCAAACCGCCATTGGGCAGCAGAGGGGGGTGTCGGGACTGCTCAAACAGCCTGGCCAGCTGTGGACCCCGGATGGAATCATAATGTAGATGCAGATTACAGGCAGTTGCAATTAGCCAGAGAGGACTTAGAAGAAGCTATACCTTTGGCAGGACAAAAGACTGCAAATTGGTCTAAAGTAAGGGAGTGTCAGCAACAGGCAGAGGAACACCCCTCGGCTTACTTTGCTAGGCTAATTAAGCAAGTCAGAATGTATGGGGGAGGACTAGACCCAGAAGCCGAGGCTAACAGGCCGCTAATGATTTCCACATTTGTAGACCAAGCAGCCCCGGACATTAGAAAGTAGTTTTCCAAACATGTTCCTGACTGGCCAGGAAAGCGAATGGATGAAATATTACGTTTAGCCACATTTGTGTATAACAGTCGAGAGGAGGAGAGGGCAAAAGAAAAGAGACAGCAAAAAAGAGAGGAAGTTAGTGTGTTAGCAGCTGTGTTAAGAGATGGATTTAGAGGACCCAGGGGGAGGGGACGTGAAAGAGCCAGGAGAGATAGATGGAGTCAAAGTGAACGTGCTGTACAGTCAGGAGTTAATGATGTTTGTTATAATTGTGGGGAACAAGGACACTGGCAGCGGGAGTGCCCAGTGAGGCCCCGTGTAGTTAGGAACAGAGGAACCGGCATGGGACAATCAAACACTAAGGAGGAGACCAGGCGATTCCCAGTCAATCCACAATGAGAGGAAACAGGAGACTCAGAAAATACTGTGGAAATTGGAGTAAATTTATGGGATGTAGATTTGGATTTTGAGGGTCACGTAATGGCAAATACAGAAGGTTTAGAAGTTCCCTTTCTAGTGGATACTGGAGCCACCCTTTCCCTTTAAAATTTTTAGCCTAAAGGATGCAAATCATCAGATAAAATAGTGATGCAAGGAGTGATGGGAAAGGGCGAACGAAGTTATCTAAGCCCTTATTACTCACTATTGGGGGTAAAACAGTGTGGGGACGTTTTATAATTTCCACAGACGCACCTATATGCCTTTTGGGGAGGGATCTCCTGCAAGCCTTGGATACTCAGATCTGCTTACAGCCGGAAGGGATAAAGCTAATAATTATGGGTTCGTGTGTTCTGGCTAAGACACCAGAACCAGAGTCAACTAATCTGCAAATTCCAACAGGTTTAGAATCAGTTTCTAAAAAATTATGGAGCTCTTCAGGAATGGATGTGGGACTACTGAAATCAGCCAGTCCAGTCTCGATAAAAACAAAGGGGGGATTGCCTCCTGCAGTTAAACAATATCCTATCCCGAAGGAAGCAGAGAAGAGTATCCAAAAACAAATTGATCATTATCTGAAAATGGGTATCCTTAGAGTCTGTGAATCCCCATATAACACCCCAATTCTGCCAGCTAAAAAGAACAGGCAAGATGCTGATGGTGATCCAGAGTATCGCTTTGTACAAGACTTAAGGGCTATAAACCAACATGTAGTTGCTCCACATCCAGTAGTCCCCGACCCATCAACCATTTTACTACAGATACCCCATTGGGCAACTTATTTTACTGTGATTGACCTAACAGCAGCCTTTTTTAGTATACCAATAGCTGAAGATAGCCAAGATCTCTTTGCTTTCACTTGGAAGGGACAACAATTAACTTGGACAAGGCTGCCACAGGGATTTACTGGGTCTCCAACTATTTTTTCGCGTATACTCAAAAATGACCTCTCAGATATCGAACTTCCAGGACATTCTGTATTAATACAATATGTAGATGATTTGTTATTAGCAAGTAAAGATTATGAGACATGTTTGAAAGACACTGTTTCTCTATGTAACGCTCTTGCAGAAAAAGGGCATCGAGCATCTCTGTCTAAACTCCAGCTGTGTCAAAGAGAGGTAAAATATTTGGGTTTTATCTTAAGAGAAGGACACAGGTTAGTTGATCCAGAATGAGTAAAGACAATTCTTGATATGCCTCGTCCTGTAACAAAAAAACAGCTTAGGGGATTTTTAGGAGCTGTAGGATTCTGCCAACCGTGGATTCCTGGGTTAGCAGAACTTACTAAGCCTCTGGTACAGGCAACAAAAAAGGAGGAGATAGAGCCTTTGGCCTGGGGCCCAAGGCCCCAGGGAAAGGGAGAAAGCTTTTACATCTGTGAAAAAAGCGTTGGTTTCAGCCCCTGCTCTCGGGTTACCAGATTATAGCAAACTATTTGAATTATTTGTCCATGAGCGACAGGGAGTAGCAAGTGGGGTACTCACCCAAAAACTAGGCCCTCACCGTAGACCAGTGGCCTATTACTCCACGCAACTAGATGAGGTAGCTAAAGGCACTCCAGGATGCATCAGAGCAATAGCAGCTACTGCAGCTCTTATTGAAAAAAACACGACCTGTAGTTTTGGGTCATTCATTGACTGTGTATGTGCCACATGAAGTAGAACTGTTAATGAAGCAATATGCGACTCAAGCACTATCCCCACAGAGAGCTCACCACTATGAACTGATAATACTGCATGCAGATAATGTGACTTTAAAAAGATGCAATATTTTGAATCCAGCAATGCTATTGCCTCAACCGGAGGACGGAGAGCCACATCATTCCTGTGAGCAGGTGGTGGTCAGCTCAAGCAAGCCCCGGGAGGACCTTAAAGAAGAACCTTTGGAGAACCCGGACTTAGTTCTGTTTACAGATGGGTCATCCTATTATTTGGACGGAAGACATCACTCCAGCTATGCTGTCACTAACGTCTTTGAGGTGCTCGAGGCCAATCCTTTGTCTCCATCAGTAAGTGCTCAAGGAGCAGAATTAATAGCATTGCCCCAAGCAGCAAAATATAGGTAAGAGCTTGCGGGTAAATATCTATACCGACTCTAAATATGCATTTGGAGTGTGTCATGCAACAGGAATGTTATGGAAAGAACGAGGATTCTTTTCGTCATCAGGAAAGAAATTAGCTAATGGAGAAGAAATACGTAATTTGCTGGAAGCAGTTCAACTGCCCAAAGAAATTGCGGTAATACACTGCCCAGCCCATACTAAAGACACTACAGAAATTAGCAGAGGAAATGCTCTAGCCAACGCTGCTGCGAGGGCTGCAGCTCAACAACCTCTGAGAGAATGTATGGGGGCAGTTCCAAGGATGGACCAGAGTGAGTGGCCAAACTTAATAGACCCCAAAACTATGTATGAAAAAGAGTGCTCAGTGGAAGAGAAAAAACAATGGGAACAGTGGGAAGCAAAACAAAATGATGATGGAATATGGACAATTGGGGAAAAACCAATTCTACCCAAAAAATATTTAATTACTATAGCTAGGTGGTTTCACGATAAAGCTCATGGGGGAGCCGAGGCAATAGCTAAACAGCTACAGAAAGTATGGGCTGCTCCAGGAATTTATGCAGCTGCTACAAGAATAACGAATAGCTGCCCGACCTGCCTGAAGTTTTCAAATAACAAGCCAAGCTCAGATTTGGGGGGGCGACCATGGGCTTTCTTCCCTTTCCAGAAGCTGCAAATAGATTATGCAGATATGCCATCTGTCTATGGATACAAACACTTGTTAGTGATAGTAGATCAGTTATCAGGCTGGGTAGAAGCTTTCCCAACAAGAAAGGCTGACACAGGGGGAGAGGTAAAAGCCTTACTGAAGGAAATCATACCCCGGTATGGGGTCCCTGAAGCCATTGATTCAGACAGGGGTGCCCATTTTACAGCAAGCATAATCAATCAGTTATGTAAATCGTTAGGAACAAAAAGAAACCTACATACTCCTTATCACCCACAATCTTCAGGACAAGTAGAAAGAATATGCACACATGCTAGCCTAAAATGGCCAGAGGCATTAAACTTAGCTCTATGGGATGTTCAAAATTCTCCACGGCAACCCATAGGACTAACACCAGCAGAAATTCTTTTTGGGAGACATTTAGCGATACCAGGGACTTATATCCCTGCTAAGACCAGCCTATTAGATGGAGATGAATGAGTAACACAATATGTACTAGCCTTACAAGAACGGTTTAAGGCCTTGCAAAATCAGGCTCAGTGGTTTCAGCCGGTGCCATCAGACATTCAGGCACATGATATACAGCCTGGAGATAAAGTGTTGATAAAGGTATTCTCGCGAAAAACAAAACTAGAACCAAAATGGGAAGGACCCTACACTGTATTGTTAAGTTCTTACTGCGCTGTTAAAATTCTAGGAAAAGAGAATTGGATTCACCACTCTCACGTGAAACGAGTGACAGTCCAAGAAGCAAACACAGCAGAGGTTGCAGCAGAACAGTGAAAACAACCACGTAAAGCTCGATGGGATACACGACTTCCCCAGGGTAATCTGTTCGGACTCGCCTCACTAACACGAATCTCTTTCCCTTTACTGCACCCTGCTGTTTCAAACCCTGGCAATGCTACTTTCCCTAAGCTGTGGTCAAAGAACCTTAGAGTGGCCATGGTCCCAGGCCCGTGTTAAGTATACCGGAAGTATGGGATTAAATTCTGATAAAAACTTAAACCTCTCAACCCTGGTCATGCATGGAACTGAAGTATACTCAGAAAATGAATGGAGCTGGGATAATACTAACCAACTTCCCCAACACCTGGGAGGGACAGGAAAGGAAATAAAGAGGGTGTCAAGTGATCAGCGGGTCCACCCACGAGAAGGCGACTCAAATCTCTCTCACTAAAATCAAATCAAATGAAAAAGAAAGGAAAATTTGTGCCACTGAAAACCTGGATTGCTGGTACAATTTTTACCTTAGAACAACCTGTTTTTATAGTTTGCCTGTGGTCTCACCACAATGTGGGACTATCATTTAAATTTAAAATAGACATTATTGAGCCCAGTACAGCAATACCTACCCTGACTACAATTATTTTCACCAATATAAATAACTCTGTTACCATGAAGAGTAAGAAAACCTTATCCCCACAAATCTTTGAAATTGGACCGTATGTGATTAGAAATACAGGCCAACAACGAGTGTTATTTAATCCATCATGGTCTCTCAATCGAGTAGAGCTATTAATGCAAATTATATCTCTACAATCAAACCGACCTGTTCACCATTCTTAGGTACGTCCTATGTGGGATGGACGGTGTGGTTACATAGGCAAACCCTCACCTCTCCAAAACGAACAAGGAGAGATGTGACTGGTATCATAGGAACAGGATTGGGAGTCCTAAACAGTATAGATGCTGAAGTACTCGTAAATAAACTGAGCACAACAACAAGTGACTTATACAGATTAAAGCATCCATTGAGGTCTTCTCTATTAGCATTAGAAACTAACCAATGGCTTTCATCCGAGATATTACCTCAATGGGAAAAAATGAATGAGAAAGATCACCACTTGATAGTGGATGCACTTGGGGAAACCCAAATTAATATTTCCCTGGCCCTCAGTTGCATCCAAGCTCAACTGTGGATGCAAGCTATGGTAGCAGCGATTATAAGGGAAGGGGAAGAGGGCACTTTACCCACTGAAATTCGAAAGGTAATTTGGGATAATGCGACCGAATTTGAAAAGGAATTCCAATCCTGGTGGTATCTGGTCAATTTTACTTATGATCCTAGCAACACTAAGGCCACAGCCTTTGTTTCAACAATACGTAATGCTTCAACATATACAATATATCCAATCATTGCGTTAGGATTAAATCACAATGGAGCTATACTCTATCCATTGGAACATAGAGTATGGGCCCAATGAAATGGAAATAAATGGCAAACTGTGGATGTTAGCGCATGTATTGTACAGGAACAGCAAGGGTTTATTTGTGAAAGTAATACTATCAAAGCCCAAGACATTTGTCTTGACGCTGAGCAAAATGTTTGTCATTTTGAAATACACCCTGATGAAACACCTGAAACTATACTTGTATATATTGGGAGAGGATGCGTATGTATGAGAACCTTTTGTAGTTATAGATGGCATTGTAGTAGATATGAGTAATCATTCAAATATTTGTATTTGTAGCTTTACCAAAATCATGGGATGTGATTTTAATTATTCAGCTCCTATCACGTCTTATCAATTGTTACAATCTAATTATACATTCATTCAAAATTTACTACCTACCCCCATTGGGATGAATCTCACCCTGGTAAGGAAACTACTACAACATGATGATTTGCATTGACTGTTAGAGCGCATCCAGAACAGTGGACAGAAAACTCTAATCACTGTTCCCCATGATGCAAAAGAGATACATCATATCTTAGAAAGGGTAAAAAGGGACGGAGAACATCATGGCTGGGAAACTCTTGTAGGGTGGTCACCAACTGCAACAGGGATTTATAATCATGTATTGCACCCGGTAGTAGCTGTGTTCAGTTGAACTGTGTTATGCCTATTGCTTACGATCATATTATATATAAGAGTATGGAAAGTGATAGTATGCCTCGAAAGGCTTCGAGAACTCTGTTTAAAATATTAGCAGGGATGCTTCATAAAAACAAAGGGGGGAAACTGTTAAAGAATAGTGAATTGAAACTGTCTAGAAATGGCTGCTTAGCACAACTTACCTAAAACTTGCTTAGCATGAGTGGCTAGATTTGCTGAAGCCTTAGGCCGTGCGTGGGAAAAGTAACGAATCTTTACTTATTTTAATAAAAAATAGTGCCTCAGAGCTCGTTCAGGCTGGGAAGATAAGGGAGCCACACACAGTCGGCGCACCTGTGTCACCGACTCCGAGAGGGAAGACGCCAAAACAATGGGGAAAAATAAGACCTTGGGAAACAGCCGCCAGACCCAACAAAAACAGAAGTACAACCGTCATCAGAGACTGCAAAAAAACAAGAATAAGGAGAAAAACAGCTTGCCTCAGAAAGACGATGAGACCCAATGAGGAGCAGGAGACCCCAGACCAAAAAAAATTACTATTGGTCTAACTATCGCGTGAAGGGTGGGAAATGGAAGTCGAAAAGACTGTAATTACCCAGGATTTGTTTATGTTAGGGTCCCTCTTTAGAGGCACCCAGCTCGAGCTGTAATTACGGCACGCGTGTGATTAAAACTTAGTTTGTTTTGATTTGGCTCTGAACTTTACTTGGGGGAACCTAGGGTCGAACTCTGTTATGGTGGCCGACAAGCCTAATTTCCGTAACAGGCCGATGAGGCTGCAAAAAGGGCAGCATTCTCCGTGTCAGTGGCAGCATTAGTTCCAGGGAGAATGTTAAAAATGGAAATTCCAGTATACACTGAAAAAGAAAATAAATTAGCAGAAATACTGAAATGCATAACAACTCCTGAAGGATGGTGGGTGACATCTACTGGACAGTGTGTGGTAACTTTGCTGATAATGAAGAAGCTGATGAAGCAAATACATGATAGTACCCACATGGGAGCTGAGGCATTGGTTGAAACAGTTAAAAGATTTGCTGTGGGAGTTAGTATGTTAATAATTGCAAAGGGTATTACACAAAAATGTGAAATCTGTCTTAGAAATAATCCCAAGATTCAGAAGAAGCCCCCCCCAGGGGAAGTAAAAAGGGGCTTCATGCCTGGGGATTACTGGCAAATTGATTTTTCTGAATTACCAAGATGTAATGGATAGAAATATTTGTTGGTAATTGTTGACACCTTTTCAGGATGGCCTGAGGCTTTCCCGTGTCGTACCACTAAAGCAAGGGAGGTAGTGAAAATGTTATTAAAAGAAATCATACCAAGATTTAGGGTACCAGAAGGGTTTTCTTCAGATAGGGGACCTCATTTTATAGCAGAAATAGTACAGCAAATCTCAAAAATACTACAAATTAAATGGGACTTGCATACCCCCTGGAGGCCACAATCCAGTGGAAAAGTGGAAAGAATGAATCAAACAATTAAGAGACAGGTAGGAAAATTGTGTCAGGAGACTCAGATGAAATGGACTGATGTTTTACCTCTGGCATTATTAAGAATCAGAATAACCCCAAGGGTTAGGGAGAAAGTTAGTGCATTTGAGATTCTGTATGGTAAACCTTACACTGTAAATTTAACTGGAAATGAAATTCAAATGCATGTTAAGGGCGATCAAATTTTAAGTGATTATCTCTTGTCTATGGCAAAGGTTCTTCTCTCCGTAGGTACATCCAGTTATACTTTTAGGTTACACCCGAGTGAAAGCAGTACCTCGAGAGACGTGGAAAGCTGAACAAGTTCAACCTCTAAAGTTAAGAATATATAAAGATATATGAGTTGTATTAGAAGCGAATCGGTTTTAAATTTAGATTGTATTCAGGGAAAAAATGCTTTAATCTGTTTGTTAGGAATAGGGTTAATATTGTTGTTATGATATCTGTGTAAAAATGATGTTCTCCTTAACAACCAGGGGAGAAACGTGGTGGTTAGTTTTTCTAGGTTACCTGAGCCAAACAATTAAAGGGAATCAGGAAGGATTTTGGAGTCACAATCTCCATTTGGAAGTAATTACGAAATCTATGAAGATAGTTAACCAGAGGGATTGCTGGGTGTGTACCCACTTCCCTGAACATTCCAACAAGGGCTTCCCGCTAACTGGGGTGCCTATGAAACAACCAAACAGGAATGGGAAGTCCAGAGTGTGACAGGAGATTATTATCAATGTATCCAAAGATGTAATAATAGTAATAAATGGTGGGAGAAAACTATACTTTATGGAAAGCAACCGATCAACTGTACTGGAGCCATTAAGGTAGGAGGTTATAAAGATTGCTCTCAGATACATGAATAGGTTATAAGTGGCCAAGTAAGGAACTAAATGGGTGGCGTGTTCCAAAAGGTATTGGTTGTGTGGAAACAAGGCACGAAAAGTGCTACCTCCTAATTAGTCAGGGACAGGCAATAATCCCTAATGTTACTATAAGAAAAGAATTGAGTAATAAATACCAAAAATCCTGGCTAAGAACATTCA
Source organism: Dromaius novaehollandiae (assembly GCF_036370855.1). NCBI lineage: Eukaryota > Metazoa > Chordata > Aves > Casuariiformes > Dromaiidae > Dromaius > Dromaius novaehollandiae. The sequence continues at coordinate 2,018,349 of NC_088105.1, forward strand.
TAAGGAGACAAAAGAGGGTCAATAATCCTTTAATAGATCGACCTACTAGGTTGCAGTCATTCGTAAGGTGGCTGTTTCCACAACCGGGAGTGAGTGAACTTGAAAAAGCAATAGTAAATATTTCAGCAGTTATTGAAAAAAATAGGGAATAAAACCTCTGATGCCACTGCAGCTTTACAAGAGGAGGTTTCAGAAACTGCTAAAATAAGTACCCAAAACAGGATGGCGCTAGATATGTTATTGGCATCTCAGGGAGGAGTATGTACAATAATAAATACTAGTTGCTGTGTATATGTGGATCAAAGCGGGAGAATTTCTACCGATCTAAATGAAATCTGGAAGCAGACTGAAATCTTACATGGGGTTCAGAAAGATGATACCTCTTTTGGATTTGAAGAAACATGGAAATGGTTGACTTCCTGGTTCCCTGACGTGAGCTCATGGGTTAAAAAGTGTTTAACAATTTTGGGAATGGTGTTACTTTTTGTATGCGTTTATGTAGTGATTCAATGCATTTCTAGATGTTGTACAAAATTAATATGGGAAAGATTTTAAAAGAGTGAGACTAATATGAAAATGATCATATAAGTCTCAAAGGGGGGGAATTGTTACAAGACAACCCTGGGAAGCTCAGAAAGAATGTTTGAACTAGGTAGATTAGGATAACTTCTAACATTAAGTCTGAAGTGGTCTAGAGGTAGCCACTTAGATAAAACTTGCTTCATGAGTAGCTAAATTTGCTGAAGCCTTAGGCCGCACTGCTAGTTCAGTAAGAAAGGGCCCCAGAGCTGGTGCAGGCTGGAAAGATAAGGGAGTTACAAGCAGGCTGCATTCCTGTGCCCCACACTCCGAAAGGGAGGATGTCAAGGCTTTGAAATAAGGCCTGCTTGGGCACCAGGACCTTGGGGAGCAAAACCTCCTCTCACTGCTGAAACAATGTTAATTAAGGGGTCTGGACTATCTCCCCCTTGTCAGGACTTTGGGAGATAACACCTACTGTCCCTGCTGGGGCAGTGTTAAATGATCTCCCCTCATCAGGACCTTGAGAGACAGGGGTGGGACCCAGGGCATGAAGAAATCACTAACCAATCAGTGTAAAAGGGAAAACTGCAAATCTGGCAATTTGTTTGTATAAATGCTACTTGAAAAGTTGGGGGGTGTGCTTGATTTGTGGGAAATCACCGAGCACCCAGGCTTGCGCAACTCTGAAATAAATAAGCAAATGTCTCTCCTGAGTGTGTAATTATTGGCTTATTGCACACCGGGCAACGAATCCGCCTTTCGGACAACAACAGCAGCCTCAGTGCCTGATATACCAGGGCCTCCTAGGCCAGTGCCTGCTGGCTGTGCTTGTGAGGTCACAGCAGCCTCAGTGCTTAATAGGCCAGTGGCAGGATCCTGTGAGCCAGCTTTTTTTGTGAGGTTAGAGCACTCCCATTGCCTGATAGGCCAGTGGCAGGCCCCTGGCTGCTGGCTGTGCTTGTGAGGTCACAGCAGCCTCAGTGACTGATAGGCCAGTGCAGGATTCTGTGAGACTGCTATTTTTTGTGAGGTGAGAGCAGTCCCATTGCCTGATATGCCAGTGGGATGCCCAAGGCTGTTTGCTGTGCTTCTGAGGTCACAGCAGCCTCAGTGCTTCACGGGCCAGTGGCAGGCCCCTGGCTGTTTGCTGTGCTTCTCAGGTCACAGCAGTCCGAGTGCCTGATAGCCAGTGGGAGGTCCATACCTGCTGGCTGTGCTTGTGAGGTCCCAGCAGTCCTATTGCCTGATAGGCCAGTGGCAGGCCTCTGCGTGCTGGCTGCATTTTGAGGTCACCTTTGTCTCAGTGCCTCATCAGGAAGTGGGATGCCCATGGCTGCTGACTCTGCTTGTGAGCTCACAGAAGTACCAGTGCCTGATAGGCCACTGGCAGGCCCCTGGCGGCTTCCTGTCCTTGTGAGGTCACATCAGCCTCTGTGTCTGATAGGGCAGTGGAAGTTTTTGTAGAGGCCTCCAAGTGCCTTTTCTTGTGGTTCAGGGGCCTCTGAGTGCCTTTTTTTGAGGTGTAGGGGCAGCCGAGTGCCTTTTTTTGTGGTGTGGTCCTCCAAGTGCCTTTCTTTTGTGGTGTCGGGGCCTCTGAGTGCATTTTTTTTTGCGGTGCACTGGCCTCCAAGTGCCCTGTTTTTCAGTGCACTGGCCTCCGAGTGCCTTTTTTTGTGGTGCAGGGGCTACTAAGCGCCTTTTTTTGCAGTGCAGGGGCTACTGAGCGCCTTTCTTTGCGGTGTAGCAGCCCCCAAGTGCCTTTTTTGTGGTATCGGAGCCACCGAGTACCTTTTTTTGCAATGTAGGGGCTTCCGAGTGCCTTTTATTGTGGTGCAGGGGCCTCCGAGTGCCTTTTTTTGCAATGTGGGGGCCCGCAAGTGCCTTTTTTTGTGCTGTAGGGGCCTCCGAGTGCCTTTTTTTCCAGTGTAGGGGCAGCCCCCGAGTGCCATTTTTGTGGTGTGGGGGCCTCCGAGTGCATATTTTTCCGTTGCGAGTGCCTCCGAGTGCCTTTCTCTGGGATGTAGCGGCCTCTGAGTGCCTTTTTTTCCAGTGTAAGGGCAGCTGAGTACCTTTTTGTGTGGTGTGGTCCTCCAAGTGCCTTTCTTTTGTGGTGTCGGGGCCTCTGAGTGCATTTTTTTTTGTGGTGCACTGGCCTCCAAGTGCCCTGTTTTTCAGTGCACTGGCCTCCGAGTGCCCTTTTTTGTGGTGTGGGGGCCTCTGAGTGCCTTTTTTTGCTGTGCGTGGGCCTCAGGGTGCATTTCTTTGCAGTGTAGTAGCCTCCAAGTGCCTTTTTTTGCAATGTGGGGGCCTCCAAGTGCCTTTCTTGGTGGTGTAGGGGCCTCTGAGTGCCTTGTTTCACATTGTAGCAGCCCCCGAGTGCTTTTTATTGTGCTGTAGGGGCCACTGAGTGCCTTTTCTTGTGGTTCAGGGGCCACTGAGTGTCTTTTCTTGTGGTTCAGGGCCCTCTGACTGCCTTTTTTCACATTGTAGCAGCCCCCAAGAGCCTTTTTTTGTGCTGTAGGGGCCACTGAGTGCCTTTTCTTGTGGTGCACTGGCTTCCGAGAGCCTTTTTTTCCAATGTAGTGGCCTCCGAGTGCCTTCTTTTGCAGTGTAGAGGCCTCCAAGTGCCCTGTTTTTGCAGTGCACTGGCCTCCGAGTGCCTTTTTTTCCAGTGTAAGGCCCTCTTAGTGCCTTTTCTTTGTGTTGTAGAGGCCTCCGAGTGCCTTTTTTTGGCGTGCACTGGCCTCCGAGTGCCTTTTATTCCAGTATAGGGGCCTCCGAGTGCCTGTTTTTGCAGTGTGGAGGCCTCCGAGTGCCTTTTTTTCCAGTGTAAGGCCCTCCTAGTGCCTTTTCTTTGTGGTGTAGAGGCCTCCGAGTGCCTTTTGTTGTGGTGCACTGGCCTCTGAGTGCCTTTTGTTCCAGTGTAGTGGCCTCCGAGTGCCCTGTTTTTGCAGTGCGCTGGCCTCCGAGTGCCTTTTTTTCCAGTGTAAGGCCCTCCTACTGCCTTTTCTTTTGTGGTGTAGAGGCCTCCGAGTGCCCTTTTTTGTGGTGCAGGGGCCTCCAAGTGCCTCTTTTTCCAGTGCAGGGCCCTCCGAGTGCCCTTTTTTGTGGTGCAGGGGCCTCCAAGTGCCTTTCTTTTTCCAGTGCAGGGGCCTCCGAGTGCCTTTTCTTGTGGTGCAGGGCCCTCCAAGTGCCTTGTTTCACATATTAGCAGCCCCCGAGTGCCTCTTTTTGTGCTGTAGGGGCCACTGAGTGCCTTTTCTTGTGGTGCACTGGCCTCCGAGTGCCTTTTGTTCCAGTGTAGTGGCCTCCGAGTGCCCTGTTTTTGCAGTGCACTGGCCTCCGAGTGCCTTTTGTTCCAGTGTAAGGCCCTTCTAGCGCCTTTTCTTTGTGGTGTAGAGGCCTCCGAGTGCCTTTTTTTTGGGTTCACTGGCCTCCAAGTGCCTTTTATTCCAGTGTAGGGGCTTCCGAGTGCCTTTTTTTCCATTGTAGCAGCGTCCGAGTGCCTTTTTTCGCGGTGCAGGGCCCTCCGAGTGCCTTTATTTCCAGTGTGAGGGCATCCGAGTGCCTGTTTTCGCATTGTAGCAGCCACCGAGTGCCTTTTTTTGCCATGCATGGTCCTCCGAGTGCCTTTTTTTGCAGTGTAGAGGCCTCCAAGTGCCTTTTTTGTGGTGTAAGAGCCCTCCGAGTGCCTTCTTTTGTGGTGCAGGAGCCTCCGAGTGCCTTCTCTTGTGGTGCAGGGCCCTCCGAGTGCCATTTTTCACGTTGTAGCAGCCTCCGAGTGCCATTCTTTTCACATTGTAGCAGCCCCCGACTGTCGACACCAAGTGCCTTTTTTCGTGGTGCAGGGGGCTCAGGGTGCCTTTTTTTGCAGTGTAGGGGTAGCCGAGTGCCTTTTTTTGTGGTGTAGGGGCCTCCAAGTGCCTTTCTTGGTGGTGCTGGGGCCTCTAAGTGCCTTTATTTCCAGTGTACAGGCCTGCAAGTGCCTCTTTTTCCAGTGCAGGGGCCTCCAAGTGCCTTTATTTCCAGTGGACAGGCCTGCACGTGCTTCTTTTTCCAGTGCAGGAGCCTCCGAGTGCCTTTTTTGGTGGTGCTGGGCCCTCCAAGTGCCTTGTTTCACATTGTAGCAGCCCCCGAGTGCCTTTTTTTATGCTGTAGGAGCCACTGAATGGCTTTTCTTGTGGTTCAGGGGCCTCCGAGTGCTGTTATTTTGGGGGGTGTGGTCCTCCATGTACCTTTTTTTTGTGCTGTAGGGGCCACTGAGTGCCTTTTCTTGTGGTTCAGGGGCCTCTGAGTGCCTTGTTTTGTGGTGCAGGGCCCTCCAAGTGCCTTTGTTTCTGGTGCAGGGGCCTCTGAGTGCCTTTTTTTGCATTGTAGCAGCCCCCAAGTGCCTTCTTTTGTGCTGTAGGGGCCTCCGAGTGCCTTTTTTTGTGGTGTAGGGGCAGCCGAGTGCCTTTTTTGGTGGTGTAGGGGCCTCCGAGTGCCTTTTTTTCCGTTGCAGGTGCCTCCAAGTGCCTTTCTCTGCGGTGTAGCCGCCTCCGAGTGCCTTTTTTTGCGGTGTACAGGCCTGCAAGTGCCTCTTTTTCCAGTGCAGGAGCCTCCGAGTGCCTGTTTTGGTGGTGCCGGGCCCTTCGAGTGCCTTGTTTCAGATTGTAGCAGCCCCCAAGTGCCTTTTTTTGCAGTGTAGGGGCCACTGAGTGCCTTTTTCTGGGCTGTAGAGGCCTCCGAGTGCCTGTTTTTCCAGTGGAAGGGCAGCTGAATGCCTTTTTTTGTGCTGCAGGGCCCTCTGAGTGCCTTTCTTTCTGGTGTAGGGGCATCGGAGTGCCTGTTTTCGCATTGTAGCAGCCCCCGAGTGCCTTCTTTTGCGGTGCAGGGGCCTCAGGGTGCCTTTTTTTGCAGTGTAGTAGCCTCCAAGTGCCTTTTTTTGCAATGTAGGGGCTTCTGAGTGCCTTTTTTTGTGGTGCTGGGGCCCCCAAGTGCCTTTTTTTGCAGTGTACAGGCCCCCAAGTGCCTTTTCTTGTGCTGTAGAGGCAGCCGAGTGCCTTTTTCTGTGGTGTGGTCCTCCAAGTGCCTTTCTTTTGTGGTGTCGGGGCCTCTGAGTGCATTTTTTTTTGCAGTGTAGAGGCCTCCAAGTGCCCTGTTTTTGCAGTGCACTGGCCTCTGAGTGCCTTTTTTTCCGTTGCAGGGGCTACGGAGCGCCTCTTTTTTGCAGTGCAGGGGCTACTGAGTGCCTTTTTTTGCAGTGTAGTAGCCTCCAAGTGCCTTTCTTTGTGGTGAAGGGCCCTCCGAGTGCCTTTTTTTGCAGTGTAGTAGCCTCCGAGTGCCTTTATTTCCAGTGTACGGGCCTCCAAGTGCCTTTATTTCCAGTGTACAGGCCTGCAAGTGCCTCTTTTCCCAGTGCGGGAGCCTCCGAGTGCCTTTTTTGGTGGTGCTGGGCCCTCCGAGTGCCTTGTTTCACATATTAGCAGCCCCCAAGTGCCTTTGCTTGTGCTGTCGGGGCCAGCCAGTACCTTTTTTTGTGGTGGGGGCCTCCGAGTGCCTTTTTTTTGTGGTGTAGAGACCTCCGAGTGCCTTTTTTTGCTGTGCAGGGGCCTGTGATAAACTTTTTTGGCAGTGCAGGGGCCACCGAATGCCTTTTCTTGTGGTGCACTGGCCTCCGAGTGCCTTTTATTCCAGTGTAGGGGCCTCCGAGTACCTTTTTTTGCATTGTAGCAGCCTCCGAGTGCCTTTTTTTGTGGTGTACTGGCCTCCGAGTGCCTTTCTTTCTGGTGCAGGGGCAGCCAAGTGCCTTTTTTTGCATTGTAGCAGCCCCCGAGTGCCTTTTTGTATTGTACGGGCCTCTGAGTACCTTTTTTTTTGCAGTGTGGAGGCAGCCGAGTGCCTGTTTTTGTGGTGTAGGGGCCTCCGAGTGCCTTTGTTTGAGGTGCACTGCTGTCTGAGTGCCTTTTTTTGCAGTGAAGGGGCATCTAAGTGCCTTTTTTCCGGTCTAGCCACCTCCAAGTGCCTATTTTTGCGATGCAGGCTCCCAAAGTGCCTTTTTTTCCAGTATAGTGTCCTCCATGTGCATATTTTTGCAGTGCATCACCTCCTAGTGCCCTTTTTATTCCCAGTGCTCATGCCTCCAAGTGCCTTTTTTTCTGTTATGGTCCTTCAACGTTCTGTGATATCACTTTACCCTCTTCCTGAAATGATATTGTCAGGTCCACCACTGCTGGATGAGATAGTCATGTCACTTCTGCCTCACGGCCTGCTGGGCCAGTCAGGCCCATCAGTCCTTGTTCTGCTTGTGAGGTTGCTTCTGCCTCTGTGTTTGATAGGGCAGTGGCAGGGCCATGCCTCCTCACTGGGCTTGTGAGGATACTTGTGTTTCCAGGCCAAAAAGGGCAGTAGCAGGCTCATGGTTGCTGGTTGTGTCTTATGATGTCACTTTGACCTGCATGCCATTGCATGCATGGCATGCATGGGCATGCACAGCCACGCCCATGGCTGCTGGTCTGCTTGGGTGTTCCCTTCTTTCTCCGTGCTTGATGCGCCATGGCAGGCCCTTCACTGCTGGCTGTGCTTGTGAGGTCACAGCAGCCTCCGTGCCTCCTAGGCCAGTGGCAGGCTCCTGGCTGCTGGCTGTGCTTGTGAGGTCACAGCAGCGTCAGGACCTGATAGGTCCGTGGGAGGCCAATGGCTGCTTGGTGTGCTTGTGAGGTCACAGCAGCCTCCGTGCCTCATAGGCCAGTGGCAGGCCCCTGGCTGGTGGCTGTGCTTGAGAGGTCACAGCAGTCCTATTGCCTGATAGGTCAGTGGCAGGCCCCTGGCTGCTGGCTGTGCTTGTGAGGTCACAGCAGTCTGAGTGATTGATAGGCCAGTGGCAGTCCTCTGGGTGCTGGCTGTTTTTGTGAGGTGACAGCAGCCTGAGTGCGTCACAGGCCAGTGGGATGCCCTGGCTGCGGGCTGCTGGCTGTGCTTGTGAGGTCACAGCAGTCCTACTGCCTGATAGGCCAGTGGCAGGCCCATAGCTGCTGGCTGTGCTTGTGAGGTCACAGCAGTCCTACAGCCTGATACGCCAGCAGCAGGCCCCCGGCTGTTTACTGTGCTTCTGAGGTCACAGCAGCCTCAGTGTCTTATAGGGCAGTGGCAGGCCACTGGCTGCTGGCCGCGTTTTCAGGTCACATTTGTCTCTGTACCTCATAGGGCAGCAGCAGGCCCCTGGCTGCTGGCTGTGCTTGTGAGGTGACAGCAGTCCTATTGCCTGACAGGTCAGTGGCAGGCCAATGGCTGCTGGCTGTCCTTTTGAGGTCACAGCAGTCTGAGTGCCTGATAGGTCAGTGGCAGGCCTCTTGGTGCTGGCTGTTTTTGTGAGGTGACAGTAGCCTCAGTGCGTCATAGGCCAGTGGGATGCCCTGGCTGCTGGCTGCTGGCTGTGCTTGTGACGTCACAGCAGTCCTGTTGCATGCTAGGCCAGTGGCAGGCCCATGGCTGCTGGCTGTACTTGTGATGTCACGGAAGTACCAGTGCCTGATAGGCCAGTGACAGCTCAATGCCTGCTGGCTGCATTATGAGGTCACGTTTGTCTCGGGGCCTCATAGGGCAGTTGGATGCCCATGCCTGCTGGCCATGTTTGTGAGGTCACAGCAGTCCTGTTGCCTGATATGCCAGTTCGAGGCCAATGACTGCTGGGTGGTCTTGTGAGGTCAGAGAAGCCTCAGTGCCCTATAGGGCAGTGGCAGGCCCATAGCTGCTCGCTGGGCTTCTGAGGTCACAGCAGCCCCCATGCCCTTGAGGGCAGTGGCAGGGCCCTGACTGTTTACTGTGCTTCTGAGTTGACAGCAACGTTAGCGCCTCATCAGGCAGTGACACGCCAATGGCTGCTGGCTGTGCTTTTGAGGTCACAGCAGCCTGAGTCCCTCTCAACCAGTGGCAGGCCCCTGGCTGCTGGCTGTGCTTGTGAGGTCACAGCAGGCTGAGTGCCTCCTAGACCAGTGGCAGGCTCCTGGCTGCTGGCTGTGCTTGTGAGCTCACAGCAGCCTCAGTGCTTCCTAGGTAATGAACAGTGCACCTTGCTGGCTGTGCTTGTGAGGTCACAGCAGCATCAGTGCCTCATACGTTAGAGTGCAGCGCCCTCTGCTGGCTGTGCTTGTGAGGTCATAGCAGCCTCAATGCCTCCAAGGCCAGTGGCAGGCTCACGGCTGCTTTCTGTGCTTCTCAGGTGATAGCAGCCTCAGTGCCTCCTAACACAGTAGCAGGCTTTGGCTGCAGGCTGTGCTTGTGAGGTCACAGCCGCCTGAGTGTCTGCTCGGCCAGTGGCACGCTCCTGGCTGCTGGCTGTGCTTGTGAGGTCACAGCAGCCTCAGTGCCTCCGAGGCCAGTGGCAGGCTCATGGCTGCTGGCTGTGCTTGTCAGGTCACAGCGGGCTGAATGCTTCCTAGGCCAGTGGTAGGCTCATGGCTGCTGGCTGTGCTTGTGAGGTCACAGCAGCCTCAGTGCCCCCTTGGACAGTGGCAGGCTCCTGGCTGCTGGCTGTGCTTGTGAGGTTACAGCAGCCTCAGTGCCTCCTACGCCAATGGCAGGCTCATGGCTGCTGGCTGTGCTTTTGAGGTCACAGCAGCCTCAATGCCTTCTATGCCAGTGGTAGGCTCATGGTTGCTGGATGTGCTTTTGAGGTCACAGTAGCCTCAGTGCCTCCTAGGCCAGTGGCAGGCTCATGGCTGCTGGCTGTGCTTGTGAGATCACAGCAGGCTGAATGCCTTCTATGCCAGTGGTAGGCTCATGGCTGCTGGCTGTGCTTGTCAGGTCACAGCAGCCTGAGTGCCTCCTAGGCCAGTGGCAGGCTCCTGTCTGCTGGCTGTGCTTGTGAGGTCACAGCAGCCTGAGTGCCTCCTAGGCCAGTGGCAGGCTCCTGGCTGCTGGCTGTGCTTGTGAGGTCACAGCAGTCTCAGTGCCTCCGAGGCCAGTGGCAGGCTCCTGTCTGCTGGCTGTGCTTCTGAGGTCACAGCAGCCTCAGTGCCTCCTAGGCCAGTGGCAGGCTCCTGTCTGCTGGCTGTGCTTGTGAGGTCACAGCAGCCTGAGTGCCTCCTAGGCCAGTGGCAGGCTGCTGGCTGCTGGCTGTGCTCGTGAGGTCACAGCAGCCTCAGTGCCTCCTAGGCCAGTGGCAGGCTCCTGGCTGCTGGCTGTGCTTGTGACGTCATACCAGGCTCAGTGCCTCCTAGGCCAGTGTCAGGCTCCTGGCTGCTGGCTGTGCTTGTGAGGTCACAGCTGCCTGAGTCCCTCCTAGGCCAGTGGCAGGCTCCTGTCTGCTGGCTGTGCTTTTGAGGTCACAGCAGCCTGAGTGCCTCCTAGGCCAGTGGCAGGCTCCTGGCTGCTGGCTGTACTTGTGAGTCCACAGCAGCCTGAGTGCCTCCTAGGCCAGTGGTAGGCTCCTGGCTGCTGGCTGTGCTTGTGAGGTCACAGCAGCCTCAGTGCCTCCTAGGCCAGTGCCAGGCTCTGGCTGCGGGCTGTGCTTGTGAGGTCACAGCATCCTGACTCCCTACTAGGACAGTGGCAGGCTCCTGGCTGCTGGCTGTGCTTGTGAGGTCACAGGTGCTTCAGTGTGTCCAAGGGCTGTGGCAGGCTCCTGGCTGCTGGCTGTGCTTGTGAGGTCACAGCAGCCTCAGTGCCTCCGAGGCCAGTGGCAGGCTCATGACTGCGGGCTGTGCTTGTGAGGTCACAGCAGCCTGAGTGCCTCCTAGGCCAGTGGCAGGCTCCTGGCTGCTGGCTGTGTTTTTGAGATCTCAGCAGCCTCAGTGCCTCCTAGGCCAGTGGTAAGCTCATGGCTGCTGGCTGTGCTTGTGAGGTCACAGCAGCCTCAGTGCCTCCTAGGCCAGTGGCAGGCTCCTGGCTGCTGGCTGTGCTTGTGAGGTCTCAGCAGCTTCAGTGCCTCCTAGGCCAGTGGCAGGCTGCTGGCTGCTGGCTGTGCCTGTGAGGTCACAGTAGGCTGAGTGTCTCCTAGACCAGTGGCACGCTCCTGGCTGCTGGCTGTGCTTGTGAGGTCACAGCAGTTTAAGTGCCTCCTCGGCCAGCTGCATGCTCATGGCTGCTGGCGGTGCTTGTCAGGTAACAGCAGCCTCAGTGCCTCCTAGGACAATGGCAGGCTCCTGGCTGCTGGCTGTGCTTGTGAGGTCACAGCAGCCTGAGTCCCTCCTAGGCAAGTGGCAGGCTCCTGGCTGCTGGCTGTGCTTGTGACGTCACGGCAGCCTGAGTGCCTCCGTGACCAGTGGCAGGCTCCTGGCTGCTGGCTGTGCTTGTGAGGTCACAGCAGCCTCAGTGCCTCCTAGGCCAGTGGCAGTCTCCTGGCTGCTGGCTGTGCTTGTGAGGTCACAGCAGCCTCAGTGCCTCCTGGGCTAGTCGCAGGCTCCTGGCTGCTGGCTGTGCTTGTGAGGTCACAGCAGCCTCAGTGCCTCTGAAGCCGGTGGTAGGGTCCTGGCTGCTGGCTGTTCTTGTCAGGTCACAGCAGCCTGAGTTCCTCCTAGGGCAGTGGCAGGCTCCTGGCTGCTGGCTGTGCTTGTGAGGTCACAGCAGCCTCAGTGCCTCCTAGGCCAGTGGCAGGCTCATGGCTGCGGGCTGTGCTTGTGAGGTCACAGCAGCCTCAGTGCCTCCTAGGCCAGTGGCAACCTCATGGCTGCTGGCTGTGCTTGTGAGGACACAGCAGCCTGAGTGCCTCCTAGGCCCATGGCAGATTCAGGGCTTCTGGCGGTGCTTGTGAGGTCACAGCAGTCTCCGTGCCTCCTAGGCCAGTGGCAGGCTCCTGGCTGGCGGCTATGCTTTTGAGGTCGCAGCAGCGTCAGTGCCTCCTAGGCAAGTGGTAAGCTCATGGCTGCTGGCTGTGCTTGTGAGGTCACAGCAGCCTCAGTGCCTCCTAGGCCAGTGGCAGGCTCCTGGCTGCTGACTGTGCTTGTGAGGTCACGGCAGCCTCAGTGCCTCCTAGGCCAGTGGCAGTCTCCTGGCTGTTGGCTATGCTTGTGAGGCCACAGCAGGCTCCATTCCTCACAGGTAGTGAGCAGCTCCCCCTGCTGGCTGTTCTTGTGAGGTCACAGCAGCCTCAGTGCCTCCTAGGCCAGTGGCAAGCTCCTGGCTGCTGGCTGTGCTTGTGAGGTCACAGCAGCCTCAGTGCCTCCTAGGACGATGGCAGGCTCCTGGCTGCTTGCTGTGCTTGTGAGGTCACAGCAGCTTCAGTGCCTCCGAGGCCAGTGGCAGGCTCCTGGCTGCTGGCTGTGCTTGTGAGGTCACAGCAGCCTTAGTGCCTCCTAGGCCAGCGGCAGGCTCCTGGCTGTCGCCTATGCTTGTGAGGTCACAGCAGCCTCAGTGCCTCCGAGGACAGTGGCAGGCTCATGGCTGCTGGTTGTGCTTGTGAGGTCACAGCAGGCTGAGTGCCTCCTAGGTCAGTGGCAGGCTCCTGGCTGCTGGCTGTGCTTGTGAGGTCACAGCAGCCTCAGTGCCTCCTAGGCCAGTGGCAGGCTCATGGCTGCTGGCTGTGCTTGTGAGGTCACAGCAGTCTCAGTGTCTCCTAGGCCAGTGGCAGGCTCCTGGCTGTCGGCTATGCTTTTGAGGTCGTAGCAGCGTCAGTGCCTCCTAGGCAAGTGGTAAGCTCATGGCTGCTGGCTGTGCTTGTCAGGTCACAGCAGCCTCAGTGCCTCCCAGGCCATTGGCAGGCTCCTGGCTGCTGGCTGTGCTTGTGAGGTCACAGCAGCCTCAGTGCCTCCTAGGCCAGTGGCAGGCTCCTGGCTGCTGGCTGTGCTTGTGACGTCATACCAGGCTCAGTGCCTCCTAGGCCAGTGTCAGGCTCCTGGCTGCTGGCTGTGCTTGTGAGGTCACAGCTGCCTGAGTCCCTCCTAGGCCAGTGGCAGGCTCCTGTCTGCTGGCTGTGCTTTTGAGGTCACAGCAGCCTGAGTGCCTCCTAGGCCAGTGGCAGGCTCCTGGCTGCTGGCTGTACTTGTGAGTCCACAGCAGCCTGAGTGCCTCCTAGGCCAGTGGTAGGCTCCTGGCTGCTGGCTGTGCTTGTGAGGTCACAGCAGCCTCAGTGCCTCCTAGGCCAGTGGCAAGCTCTGGCTGCGGGCTGTGCTTGTGAGGTCACAGCATCCTGACTCCCTACTAGGACAGTGGCAGGCTCCTGGCTGCTGGCTGTGCTTGTGAGGTCACAGGTGCTTCAGTGTGTCCAAGGGCTGTGGCAGGCTCCTGGCTGCTGGCTGTGCTTGTGAGGTCACAGCAGCCTCAGTGCCTCCGAGGCCAGTGGCAGGCTCATGACTGCGGGCTGTGCTTGTGAGGTCACAGCAGCCTGAGTGCCTCCTAGGCCAGTGGCAGGCTCCTGGCTGCTGGCTGTGTTTTTGAGATCTCAGCAGCCGCAGTGCCTCCTAGGCCAGTGGTAAGCTCATGGCTGCTGGCTGTGCTTGTGAGGTCACAGCAGCCTCAGTGCCTCCTAGGCCAGTGGCAGGCTCCTGGCTGCTGGCTGTGCTTGTGAGGTCTCAGCAGCTTCAGTGCCTCCTAGGCCAGTGGCAGGCTGCTGGCTGCTGGCTGTGCCTGTGAGGTCACAGTAGGCTGAGTGTCTCCTAGACCAGTGGCACGCTCCTGGCTGCTGGCTGTGCTTGTGAGGTCACAGCAGTTTAAGTGCCTCCTCGGCCAGCTGCATGCTCATGGCTGCTGGCGGTGCTTGTCAGGTAACAGCAGCCTCAGTGCCTCCTAGGACAATGGCAGGCTCCTGGCTGCTGGCTGTGCTTGTGAGGTCACAGCAGCCTCAGTGCCTCCTAGGCCAGTGGCAGGCTCCTGGCTGCTGGCTGTATGTGACCTCACAGCAGCCTCAGTGCCTCCGAGGCCAGTGGCAGGCTCATGGTTGCTGGCTGTGCTTGTGAGGTCACAGCAGCCTCAGTGCCTCCTAGGCCAGTGGCAGTCTCCTGGCTGCTGGCTGTGCTTGTGAGGTCACAGCAGCCTCAGTGCCTCCTGGGCTAGTCGCAGGCTCCTGGCTGCTGGCTGTGCTTGGGAGGTCACAGCAGCCTGAGTGCCTCGGAGGCCAGTGGCAGGCTCATGGCTACTGGCTGTGCTTGTGAGGTCACAGCAGACTCAGTGCCTCCTAGGCCAATGGCAGGCTCCTGGCTGTCGGCTATGCTTGTTAGGTCACAGCAGCCTCAGTGCCTCCTAGGCCAGTGGCAGGCTCATGGCTGCGGGCTGTGCTTGTGAGGTCACAGCAGCCTCAGTGCCTCCTAGGCCAGTGGCAACCTCATGGCTGCTGGCTGTGCTTGTGAGGACACAGCAGCCTGAGTGCCTCCTAGGCCCATGGCAGATTCAGGGCTTCTGGCGGTGCTTGTGAGGTCACAGCAGTCTCCGTGCCTCCTAGGCCAGTGGCAGGCTCCTGGCTGGCGGCTATGCTTTTGAGGTCGCAGCAGCGTCAGTGCCTCCTAGGCAAGTGGTAAGCTCATGGCTGCTGGCTGTGCTTGTGAGGTCACAGCAGCCTCAGTGCCTCCTAGGCCAGTGGCAGGCTCCTGGCTGCTGACTGTGCTTGTGAGGTCACGGCAGCCTCAGTGCCTCCTAGGCCAGTGGCAGGCTCCTGGCTGTTGGCTATGCTTGTGAGGCCACAGCAGGCTCCATTCCTCACAGGTAGTGAGCAGCTCCCCCTGCTGGCTGTTCTTGTGAGGTCACAGCAGCCTCAGTGCCTCCTAGGCCAGTGGCAAGCTCCTGGCTGCTGGCTGTGCTTGTGAGGTCACAGCAGCCTCAGTGCCTCCTAGGACGATGGCAGGCTCCTGGCTGCTTGCTGTGCTTGTGAGGTCACAGCAGCTTCAGTGCCTCCGAGGCCAGTGGCAGGCTCCTGGCTGCTGGCTGTGCTTGTGAGGTCACAGCAGCCTTAGTGCCTCCTAGGCCAGCGGCAGGCTCCTGGCTGTCGCCTATGCTTGTGAGGTCACAGCAGCCTCAGTGCCTCCGAGGCCAGTGGCAGGCTCATGGCTGCTGGTTGTGCTTGTGAGGTCACAGCAGGCTGAGTGCCTCCTAGGTCAGTGGCAGGCTCCTGGCTGCTGGCTGTGCTTGTGAGGTCACAGCAGCCTCAGTGCCTCCTAGGCCAGTGGCAGGCTCATGGCTGCTGGCTGTGCTTGTGAGGTCACAGCAGTCTCAGTGTCTCCTAGGCCAGTGGCAGGCTCCTGGCTGTCGGCTATGCTTTTGAGGTCGTAGCAGCGTCAGTGCCTCCTAGGCAAGTGGTAAGCTCATGGCTGCTGGCTGTGCTTGTCAGGTCACAGCAGCCTCAGTGCCTCCCAGGCCATTGGCAGGCTCCTGGCTGCTGGCTGTGCTTGTGAGGTCACAGCAGCCTGAGTGCCTCCTAGGCCAGCGGCAGGCTCCTGGCTGTTGCCTATGCTTGTGAGTTCACAGCAGCCTCAGTGCCTCCTAGGTGAGTGGCAAGCTCATGGCTGCTGGCTGTGCTTGTGAGGTCACAGCAGCCTGAGTGCCTCCGAGGCCAGTGGCAGGCTCATGGCTGCTGGCTGTGCTTGTGAGGTCAGAGCAGCCTCAGTGCCTCCGAGGCCAATGGCAGGCTCCTGGCGGCTGGCTGTGCTTGTGAGGTCACAGCAGCCTCAGTGCCTCCTGGGCTATTCGCAGGCTCCTGGCTGCTGGCTGTGCTTGTGAGGTCACAGCAGCCTCAGTGCCTCCTAGGCCAATGGCAGGCTCCTGGCGGTCGGCTATGCTTGTGAGGTCACAGCAGCCTGAGTGCCTCTTAGGCCAGTGCCAGGCTCATGGCTGCGGGCTGTTCTTGTGAGGTCACAGCAGCCTCAGTGCCTCCTAGGCCAGTGCCAACCTCCTGGCTGCTGGCTGTGCTTGTGAGGTCACAGCAGCCTCAGTGCCTCCTAGGCCAGTGGCAAGCTCATGGCTGCTGGCTGTGCTTGTGAGGACACAGCAGCCTCAGTGCCTCCTAGGCCAGTGGCAGGCTGCTGGCTGTGCTTGTGAGGTCACAGCAGCCTCAGTGCCTCCTAGGCCAGTGGCAGGCTCATGGCTGTCGGCTATGCTTTTGAGGTAGCAGCAGCGTCAGTGCCTTGTAGGCCAGTGGTAAGCTCATGGCTGCTGGCTGTGCTTGTGAGGTCACAGCAGCCTGAGTGCCTCCGAGGCCAGTGGCAGGCTCCTGGCTGCTGGCTGTGCTTGTGAGGTCACAGCAGCCTGAGTGCCTCCTAGGCCAGTGGCAGGCTCCTGGCTGCTGGTTGTGCTTGTGAGGTCACAGCAGCCTCGGTGCCTCCTAGGCCAGTGGCAAGCTCCTGGCTGCTGGTTGTGCTTGTGAGGTCACAGCAGCCTCAGTGCCTCCTAGGACGATGGCAGGCTCATGGCTGCTGGCTGTGCTTGGGAGGTCACAGCAGCCTCAGTGCCTCCGAGGCCACTGGCAGGCTCCTGGCTGCTGGCTGTGCTTGTGAGGTCAGAGCAGCCTTAGTGCCTCCTAGGCCAGCGGCAGGCTCCTGGCTGTCGGCTATGCTTGTGAGGTCACAGCAGCCTCAGTGCCTCCTAGGTCAGTGGCAGGCTCATGGCTGCTGGCTGTGCTTGTGAGATCACAGCAGCCTCACGGCCTCATACTTTAGCGTAGAGCGCCCCCTGGTGGCTGTGCTTGTGAGGTCACAGCAGCCTGAGTGCCTCCTAGGCCAGTGGCAGGCTCATGGCTGCTGGTTGTGCTTGTGAGCTCACAGCAGGCTGAGTACCTCCTAGGCCAGTGGCAGGCTCCTGGCTGCTGGCTGCGCTTGTGAGGTCACAGCAGCCTCAGTGCCTCGGAGGCCAGTGGCAGGCTCCTTGCTGCTGGCTGTGCTTGTGAGTTCACAGCAGCCTCAGTGCCTCCTACGCCCGTGGGAAACTCCTGGCTGCTGGCTGTGCTTGTGACATCACAGCAGCCTCAGTGCCTTATAGGCCAGTGCCAGGCTCCTGGCTGCTGGCTGTGCTTGTGAGTCCACATCAGCCTCAGTGCCTCCTAGGCCAGTGGCAGGCTGCTGGATACTGACTCTGCTTGTGAGGTCACAGCAGCCTCACTGCCTCATACGTTAGTGTACAGCGCCCCCTGCTGCCTGTGTTTGTGAGGACACAGCAGCCTGAGTGCCTCTTAGGCCAGTGGCAGGCTCCTGTCCGCTGGCTGTGCTTGTGAGGTCACAGCTGCCTCACTGCCTCCGAGGCCAGTGCCAGGCTCATGGCTGCTAGCTGTGCTTGTGAGGTCACAGCAGCCTGAGTGCCTCCTAGGCCAGTGGCAGGCTCCTGGCTGCTGGCTGTGCTTGTGACGTCACAGCAGCCTCAGTGCCTCCTAGGCCAATGGCAGGCTCCTGGCTGCTGGCTGTGCTTGTTAGGTCACAGCAGCCTCAGTGCCTCCTAGGCAAGTGGTAAGCTCATGGCTGCTGGCTGTGCTTGTGAGGTCACAGCAGCCTCAGTGCGTCCCAGGCCAGTGGCAGGCTCCTGGCTGCTGGCTGTGCTTGTGAGGTCACGGCAGCCTCAGTGCCTCCTAGGCCAGTGGCAGGCTCATGGCTGTTGGCTATGGTTGTGAGACCACAACAGGCTCCATTCCTCACAGGTAGTGAGCAGCTCCCCCTGCTGGCTGTTCTTGTGAGGTCACAGCAGTCTCAGTGCCTCCTAGGCCAGTGGCATGCTCATGGCTGCTGGTTGTGCTTGTGAGGTCACAGCAGCCTCAGTGCCTCCTAGGCCAGTGGCAGGCTCATGGCTGCTGGCTGTGCTTGTGAGGTCACAGCAGCCTGAGTGCCTCCTAGGCCAGTGGCAAGCTCATGGCTGCTGGCTGTGCTTGGGAGGTCACAGCAGCCTCAGTGCCTCCTAGGCCAGTGGCAGGCTCATGGCTGCTGGTTGTGCCTTTTAGGTCACAGCAGCCTGAGTGCCTCCGAGGCCAGTGGCAGGCTCATGGCTGCTGGCTGTGCTTGTGAGGTCACAGCAGCATGAGTGCCTCCTAGGTCAGTGGCAAGCTCATGGCTGCTGGCTGTGCTTGTGAGGTCACAGCAGCCTTAGTGCCTCCTAGGCCAGCGGCAGGCTCCTGGCTGTCGCCTATGCTTGTGAGGTCACAGCAGCCTCAGTGCCTCCGAGGCCAGTGTCAGGCTCCTGGCTGCTGGCTGTGCTTGTGAGGTTACAGCAGCCTTAGTGCCTCCTAGGCCAGTGGCAGGCTCCTGGCTGCTGGCTGTGCTTGTGAGGTCACAGCAGCCTTAGTGCCTCCTAGGCCAGTGGCAGGCTCCTGGCTGCTGGCTGTGCTTGTGAGGCCACAGCAGCCTCAGTGCCTCCTAGGTCAGTGGCAAGCTCCTGGCTGCTGGCTGTGCTTGTGAGGTCACAGCAGCCTCAGTGCCTCCTGGGCTAGTCGCAGGCTCCTGGCTGCTGGCTGTGCTTGGGAGGTCACAGCAGCCTCAGTGCCTCTGAGGCCAGTTGCAGGCTCATGGCTGCTGGCTGTTCTTGTGAGGTCACATCAGCCTCAGTGCCTCCGAGGCCAATGGCAGGCTCCTGGCTGTTGGCTATGCTTGTGATGTCACAGCAGCCTCAGTGCCTCCTAGACCAGGGGCAGGCTCATGGCTGCTGGCTGTTCTTGTGAGGTCACAGCAGCCTCAGTGCCTCTGAGGCCAGTGGCAGGCTCTGGCTGCTGGTTTTGCTTGTGAGGTCACAGCAGCCTCAGTGCCTCATAGGCCAGTGGCAAGCTCATGGCTGCTGGCTGTGCTTGTGAGTCCACAGCAGCCTCCGTGCCTCCTAGGCCAGTGGCAGGCTCATGGCTGCTGGCTGTGCTTGTCAGGTCACAGCAGCCTGAGTGCCTCGGAGGCCAGTGGCAGGCTCATGGCTGTCGGCTATGCTTTTGAGGTAGCAGCAGCGTCAGTGCCTCCTAGGCCAGTGGTAAGCTCATGGCTGCTGGCTGTGCTTGTGACGTCACAGCAGCCTGAGTACCTCCTAGGCCAGTGGCAGGCTCCTGGCTGCTGGCTGCGTTTGTGAGGTCACAGCAGGCTCAGTGCCTCCTAGGACAATGGCAGGCTCATGGCTGCTGGCTGTGCTTCTGACGTCACAGCAGCCTGAGTGCCTCCTAGGCCAGCGGCAGGCTCCTGGCTGTCGGCTATGCTTGTGAGGTCACAGCAGCCTCAGTGCCTCCTAGGCCAGTGGCAGGCTCATGGCTGCTGGCTGTGCTTGTGACGTCACAGCAGCCTGAGTGCCTCCGAGGCCAGTGGCAGGCTCCTGGCTGCTGGTTGTGCTTGTGAGGTCACAGCAGGCTGAGTGCCTCCTAGGCCAGTGGCAAGCTCATGGCTGCTGGCTGTGCTTGTGAGGTCAGAGCAGCCTCAGTGCGTCCTAGGCCAGTGGCATGCTCATGGCTGCTGGTTGTGCCTGTGAGGTCACAGCAGCCTGAGTGCCTGCTAGGCCAGTGCCAGGCTCCTGTCTGCTGGCTGTGCTTGTGAGGTCACAGCAGCATGAGTGCCTCCTAGGCCAGTGGCAGGCTCATGGCTGCTGGCTGTGCTTGTGATGTCACAGCAGCCTCAGGGCCTCCTAGGCCGGTGGCAGGCTCATGGTTGCTGACTGTTCTTGTGAGGTCACAGCAGCCTCACGGCCTCATACTTTAGCCTACAGCGCCCCCTGGTGGCTGTGCTTGTGAGGTCACAGCAGCCTGAGTGCCTCCTAGGCCAGTGTCAGGCTCATGGCTGCTGGCTGTGCTTGTGAGCTCACAGCAGGCTGAATACCTCCTAGGCCAGTGGCAGGCTCCTGGCTGCTGGCTGTGCTTGTGGGGTCACAGCAGCCTCAGTGCCTCCGCGGCCAGTGGCAGGCTCCTTGCTGCTGGCTGTGCTTGTGAGTTCACAGCAGCCTCAGTGCCTCCTAGGCCCGTGGGAAACTCCTGGCTGCTGGCTGTGCTTGTGAGGTCACAGCAGCCTCAGTGCGTCCCAGGCCAGTGGCAGGCTCCTGGCTGCTGGCTGTTCTTGTGAGGTCACAGCAGCCTCAGTGCCTCCTAGGCCAGTGGCAAGCTCCTGGCTGCTGGTTGTGCTTGTGAGGTCACAGCAGCCTCAGTGCCTCCTAGGACAATGGCAGGCTCATGGCTGCTGGCTGTGCTTGTGAGGTCACAGCAGCCTCAGTGCCTCCTAGGCCAGTGGCAGGCTCCTGGCTGTCGGCTATGCTTGTGAGGTCACAGCAGCCTCAGTGCCTCCTAGGTCAGTGGCAGGCTCATGGCTGCTGGCTGTGCTTGTGAGGTCACAGCAGCCTGAGTGCCTCCGAGGCCAGTGGCAGGCTCCTGGCTGCTGGCTGTGCTTGTGAGGTCACAGCAGCCTCAGTGCCTCCTAGGCCAGTGGCAGGTTCATGGCTGCTGGTTGTGCCTGGGAGGTCACAGCAGGGTGAGTGCCTCCTAGGCCAGTGCCAGGCTCCTGGCTGCTGGCTGTGCTTGTGAGGTCACAGCAGCATGAGTGCCTCCTAGGCCAGTGGGAAACTCCTGGCTGCTGGCTGTGCTTGTGAGTCCACAGCAGCCTCAGTGCCTCCTAGGGCAGTGGCAGGCTGCTATGTACTGGCTCTGCTTGTGAGGTCACAGCAGCCTCACTGCCTCATACGTTAGTGTACAGCGCCCCCTGCTGCCTGTTTTTGTGAGGACACAGCAGCCTGAGTGCCTCCTAGGCCAGTGTCAGGCTCCTGGCTACTGCTTGTGCCTGTGAGGTCACAGCAGCCTGAGTGCCTCCTAGGCCAGTGTCAGGCTCCTGGCTGCTAGCTGTGCTTGTGAGGTCACAGCAACCTCAGTGCCTCTGAAGTCAGTTTTAGGGTCCTGGCTGCTGGCTGTGCTTGTGAGGTCACAGCAGCCTCAGTGCCTCCGAGGCCAGTGGTAGGCTCCTGGCTGTTGCCTGTGCTTGTCAGGTCACAGCAGCATCAGTGCCTCCTAGGCCAGTGGCAGGCTCCTGGCTGATGGCTGTGCTTGTGACGTCACAGCAGCCTGAGTGCCTCCTAGGCCAGTGGCAGTCTCCTGGCTGCTGGCTGTGCTTGTGAGGTCACAGCAGCCTCAGTGCCTCCTGGGCTAGTCGCCGGCTCCTGGCTGCTGGCTGTGCTTGTGAGGTCACAGCAGCCTCAGTGCCTCCTAGGCCAGTGCCAGGCTCATGGCTGCTGGCTGTGCTTGTGAGGTCACAGCAGCATGAGTGCCTCCTAGGCCAATGGCAGGCTCCTGGCTGTCGGCTATGCTTGTTAGGTCACAGCAGCCTCAGTGCCTCCTAGGCAAGTGGTAAGCTCATGGCTGCTGGCTGTGCTTGTGAGGTCACAGCAGCCTGAGTGCCTACGAGGCCAGTGGCAGGCTCCTGGCTGCTGCCTGTGCTTGTGAGGTCACAGCAGCCTCAGTGCCTCCTGGGCTAGTCGCCGGCTCCTGGCTGCTGGCTGTTCTTGTGAGGTCACAGCAGCCTCAGTGCCTCCTAGGCCAGTGGCATGCTCATGGCTGCTGGTTGTGCTTGTGAGGTCAGAGCAGCCTCAGTGCCTCCTAGGCCAGTGGCAGGCTCATGGCTGCTGGCTGTGCTTGTGAGGTCACAGCAGGCTGAGTGCCTCTAGGCCAGTGGCAAGCTCATGGCTGCTGGCTGTGCTTGTGAGGTCACAGCAGCCTCAGTGCCTCCTAGGCCAGTGGCAGGCTCATGGCTGCTGGTTGTGCCTGTTAGGTCACAGCAGCCTGAGTGCCTCCGAGGCCAGTGGCAGGCTCCTGGCTGCTGGCTGTGCTTGTGAGGTCACAGCAGCCTTAGTGCCTCCTAGGCCAGTGGCAGGCTCCTGGCTGCTGGCTGTGCTTGTGAGGTCACAGCAGCCTCAGTGCCTCCTAGGTCAGGGGCAAGCTCATGGCTGCTGGCTGTGCTTGTGAGGTCACAGCAGCCTGAGTGCCTCCGAGGCCAGTGGCAGGCTCCTGGCTGCTGGCTGTGCTGGTGAGGTCAGAGCAGCCTCAGTGCCTCCTAGGCCAGTGGCATGCTCCTGGCTGCTGGCTGTGCTTGTGAGGTCACAGCAGCCTCAGTGCCTCCTGGGCTAGTCGCAGGCTCCTGGCTGCTGGCTGTGCTTGGGAGGTCACAGCAGCCTCAGTGCCTCTGAGGCCAGTTGCAGGCTCATGGCTGCTGGCTGTGCTTGTGAGGTCATAACAGCCTCAGTGCCTCCGAGGCCAATGGCAGGCTCCTGGCTGTCGGCTATGCTTGTGATGTCACAGCAGCCTCAGTGCCTCCTAGACCAGGGGCAGGCTCATGGCTGCTGGCTGTTCTTGTGAGGTCACAGCAGCCTCAGTGCCTCCGAGGCCAGTGGCAGGCTCTGGCTGCTGGCTGTGCTTGTGAGGTCACAGCAGCCTCAGTGCCTCCTAGGCCAGTGGCAAGCTCATGGCTGCTGGCTCTGCTTGTGAGGTCACAGCAGCCTCAGTGCCTCCTAGGCCAGTGGCAGGCTGCTGGCTGTGCTTGTGAGGTCACAGCAGCCTCAGTGCCTCCTAGGCCAGTGGCAGGCTCATGGCTGTCGGCTATGCTTTTGAGGTAGCAGCAGCGTCAGTGCCTCCTAGGCCAGTGGTAAGCTCATGGCTGCTGGCTGTGCTTGTGACGTCACAGCAGCCTCAGTGCCTCCTAGAGCAGTGGCAGGCTCCTGGCTGCTGGCTGTGCTTGTGAGGTCACAGCAGCCTCAGTGCCTCCTAGGCCAGTGGCAAGCTCCTGGCTGGTGGTTGTGTTTGTGAGGTCACAGCAGCCTCAGTGCCTACTAGGACAATGGCAGGCTCATGGCTGCTGGCTGTGCTTGTGAGGTCACAGCAGCCTGAGTGCCTACGAGGCCAGTGGCAGGCTCCTGGCTGCTGGCTGTGCTTGTGACGTCACAGCAGCCTCAGTGCCTCCTAGGCCAGCGGCAGGCTCCTGGCTGTCGGCTATGCTTGTGAGGTCACAGCAGCCTCAGTGCCTCCTAGGTCAGTGGCAAGCTCATGGCTGCTGGCTGTGCTTGTGAGGTCACAGCAGGCTGAGTGCCTCGGAGGCCAGTGGCAGGCTCCTGGCTGCTGGCTGTGCTTGTGAGGTCAGAGCAGCCTCAGTGCCTCCTAGGCCAGTGGCATGCTCATGGCTGCTGGTTGTGCCTGTGAGGTCACAGCAGCCTGAGTGCCTCCGAGGCCAGCGGCAGGCTCCTGTCTGCTGGCTGTGCTTGTGAGGTCACAGCAGCCTCAGTGCCTCCTAGGCCAGTGGCAAGCTCCTGGCTGCTGGCTGTGCTTGTGATGTCACAGCAGCCTCAGGGCCTCCTAGGCCGGTGGCAGGCTCATGGTTGCTGACTGTTCTTGTGAGGTCACAGCAGCCTCACGGCCTCATACTTTAGCGTACAGCGCCCCCTGGTGGCTGTGCTTGTGAGGTCACAGCAGCCTGAGTGCCTCCTAGGCCAGTGGCAGGCTCATGCCTGCTGGTTGTGCTTGTGAGCTCACAGCAGGCTGAGTACCTCCTAGGCCAGTGGCAGGCTCCTGGCTGCTGGCTGCGCTTGTGAGGTCACAGCAGCCTCAGTGCCTCCTAGGCCCGTGGGAAACTCCTGGCTGCTGGCTGTGGTTGTGACGTCACAGCAGCCTCAGAGCCTTATAGGCCAGTACCAGGCTCCTGGCTGCTGGCTCTGCTTGTGAGTCCACAGCAGCCTCAGTGCCTCCTAGGCCAGTGGCAGGCTCCTGTCTGCTGGCTGTGCTTATGAGCTCACAGCAGGCTGAATACCTCCTAGGCCAGTGGCAGGCTCCTGGCTGCTGGCTGCGCTTGTGAGGTCACAGCAGCCTGAGTGCCTCCTAGGCCAGTGGCAGGCTCCTGGCCGCTGGTTGTGCTTGTGAGGTCACAGCTGCCTCACTGCCTCCGAGGCCTGTGGCAGGCTCATGGCTGCTACCTGTACTTGTGAGGTCACAGCAGCCTCAGTGCCTCCTAGGCCAGTGGCAGGCTCCTGGCTGCTGATTGTGCTTCTGAGGTCACAGTAGCCTCAGTGCCTCCGAGGCCAGTGGCAGGCTCCTGGCTGCTGATTGTGCTTGTGAGGTCAGAGCAGCCTCAATGCCTCCGAGGAAATGGCAGGCTCCTGGCTGCTGGCTGTGCTTGTGAGGTCACAGCAGCCTCAATGCCTCATATGTTAGTGTACAGCACCCCCTGCTGGTTGTGCTTGTGAGGTCACAGCAGCCTGAGTGCCTCCTAGGCCAGTGGCAGGCTCCTGGCTGCTGGCTGTGCTTGTGAGGTCACAGCAGTCTCAGTGCCTCCTAGGTCAGTGGCAGGCTCCTGGCTGCTGGCTGTGCTTGTGAGGTCACAGCAGCCTCAGTGCCTCCTAGGCCAGTGGCAGGCTCCTGGCTGCTGGCTGTGCTTGTGAGGTCACAGCAGCCTGAGTGCCTCCTGGGCTAGTCGCAGGCTCCTGGCTGCTGGCTGTGCTTGTGAGGTCACAGCAGCCTCAGTGCCTCCTAGGCCAGTGGCAGGCTCCTGGCTGTCGGCTATGCTTGTGAGGTCACAGCAGCCTCAGTGCCTCCTAGGCCAGTGGCAAGCTCATGGCTGCTGGCTGTGCTTGTGAGGACACAGCAGCCTCAGTGCCTCCTAGGCCAGTGGCAGGCTGCTGGCTGTGCTTGTGAGGTCACAGCAGCCTCAGTGCCTCCTAGGCCAGTGGCAGGCTCATGGCTGTCGGCTATGCTTTTGAGGTAGCAGCAGCGTCAGTGCCTTGTAGGCCAGTGGTAAGCTCATGGCTGCTGGCTGTGCTTGTGAGGTCACAGCAGCCTGAGTGCCTCCGAGGCCAGTGGCAGGCTCATGGCTGCTGGCTGTGCTTGTGAGGTCACAGCAGCCTCAGTGCCTCCTAGGCCAGTGGCATGCTCATGGCTTCTGGTTGTGCCTGTAAGGTGACAGCAGCCTGAGTGCTTCCTAGGCCAGTGGCAGGCTCCTGGCTGCTGGCTGTGCTTGTGAGGTCACAGCAGCCTCAGGGCCTCCTAGGCCAGTGGCAGGCTCATGGTTGTTGACTGTGCTTGTGAGGTCACAGCAGCCTCAGTGCCTCCTAGGCCAGTGGCAGGCTCCTGGCTGCTGGCTGTGCTTGTGACGTCACAGCAGCCTCAGTGCCTCCGAGGCCACTGGCAGGCTGCTGGCTGCTGGCTGTGCTTGGGAGATCACAGTAGCCTGAGTGCCTCAAACGTTAGTGTGCACCCTGCGCTGCTGGCTGTGCTTGTGAGGTCACAGCAGCCTCAGTGCCTGCTAGGCCAGTGGCAGGCTCCTGACTGCTGCCTGTGCTTGGGAGGTCACAGCAGTCTCAGTGCCTCCTAGGTCAGTGGCAGGCTCCTGGCTGCTGGCTGTGCTTGTGAGGTCACAGCAGCCTCAGTGCCTCCTAGGGCAGTGGCAGGCTCATGGCTGCCGACTGTGCTTGTGACATCACAGCAGCCTGAGTGCCTCTGAAGCCACTGTCAGGCTCCTGGCTGCTAGCTGTGCTTGTGAGGTCACAGCAGCCTCAGTGCCTCTGAAGTCAGTTTTAGGGTCCTGGCTGCTGGCTGTTCTTGTGAGGTCACAGCAGCCTCAGTGCCTCCTAGGCCAGTGGTAGGCTCCTGGCTGCTGGCTGTGCTTGTCAGGTCACAGCAGCATCAGTGCCTCCTAGGCCAGTGGCAGGCTCCTGGCTGCTGGCTGTGCTTGTGACGTCACAGCAGCCGCAGTGCCTCCGAGGCCAGTGGCAGGCTCCTGGCTGCTGGCTGTGCTTGTGAGGTCACAGCAGCCTGAGTGCCTCCTAGGCCAGTGGCAGTCTCCTGGCTGCTGGCCGTGCTTGTGAGGTCACAGCAGCCTCAGTGCCTCCTGGGCTAGTCGCCGGCTCCTGGCTGCTGGCTGTGCTTGTCAGGTCACAGCAGCATCAGTGCCTCCTAGGCCAGTGCCAGGCTCATGGCTGCTGGCTGTGCTTGTGAGGTCACAGCAGCATGAGTGCCTCCTAGGCCAATGGCAGGCTCCTGGCTGTCGGCTATGCTTGTTAGGTCACAGCAGCCTCAGTGCCTCCTAGGCAAGTGGTAAGCTCATGGCTGCTGGCTGTGCTTGTGAGGTCACAGCAGCCTGAGTGCCTACGAGGCCAGTGGCAGGCTCCTGGCTGCTGCCTGTGCTTGTGAGGTCACGGCAGCCTCAGTGCCTCCTAGGCCAGTGGCAGGCTCCTGGCTGTTGGCTATGGTTGTGAGACCACAACAGGCTCCTTTCCTCACAGGTAGTGAGCAGCTCCCCCTGCTGGCTGTTCTTGTGAGGTCACAGCAGCCTCAGTGCCTCCTAGGCCAGTGGCATGCTCATGGCTGCTGGTTGTGCTTGTGAGGTCACAGCAGCCTCAGTGCCTCCGAGGCCAGTGGCAGGCTCATGGCTGCTGGCTGTGCTGGTGAGGTCAGAGCAGCCTCAGTGCCTCCTAGGCCAGTGGCATGCTCCTGGCTGCTGGCTGTGCTTGTGAGGTCACAGCAGCCTCAGTGCCTCCTAGGCCAATGGCAGGCTCCTGGCTGCTGGCTGTGCTTGTGAGGTCACAGCAGCCTCAGTGCCTCCTGGGCTAGTCGCAGGCTCCTGGCTGCTGGCTGTGCTTGTGAGGTCACAGCAGCCTCAGTGCCTCCTAGGCCAATGGCAGGCTCCTGGCTGTCGGCTATGCTTGTGAGGTCACAGCAGCCTCAGTGCCTCCTGGGCTAGTCGCAGGCTCCTGGCTGCTGGCTGTGCTTGTGAGGTCACAGCAGCCTCAGTGCCTCCTAGGCCAGTGGCAGGCTCCTGGCTGCTGGCTGCGCTTGTGAGGTCACAGCAGCCTGAGTGCCTCCGAGGCCAGTGGCAGGCTCCTGGCTGCTGGCTGTGCTTGTGAGGTCACAGCAGCCTCAGTGCCTCCTAGGCCCGTGGGAAACTCCTGGCTGCTGGCTGTGGTTGTGACGTCACAGCAGCCTCAGAGCCTTATAGGCCAGTACCAGGCTCCTGGCTGCTGGCTCTGCTTGTGAGTCCACAGCAGCCTCAGTGCCTCCTAGGCCAGTGGCAGGCTCCTGTCTGCTGGCTGTGCTTGTGAGGTCACAGCAGTCTCAGTGCCTCCTGGGCTATTCGCAGGCTCCTGGCTGCTGGCTGTGCTTGTGAGGTCACAGCAGCCTCAGTGCCTCCTAGGCCAGTGGCAGGCTCCTGGCTGCTGGCTGTGCTTGTGAGGTCACAGCAGCCTCAGTGCCTCCTGGGCTAGTCACAGGCTCCTGGCTGCTGGCTGTGCTTGTGAGGTCACAGCACCCTCAGTGCCTCCTAGGCCAATGGCAGGCTCCTGGCTGTCGGCTATGCTTGTGAGGTCACAGCAGCCTCAGTGCCTCTTAGGCCAGTGGCAAGCTCATGGCTGCTGGCTGTGCTTGTGAGGACACAGCAGCCTCAGTGCCTCCTAGGCCAGTGGCAGGCTGCTGGCTGTGCTTGTGAGGTCACAGCAGCCTCAGTGCCTCCTAGGCCAGTGGCAGGCTCATGGCTGTCGGCTATGCTTTTGAGGTAGCAGCAGCGTCAGTGCCTTGTAGGCCAGTGGTAAGCTCATGGCTGCTGGCTGTGCTTGTGAGGTCACAGCAGCCTGAGTGCCTCCGAGGCCAGTGGCAGGCTCATGGCTGCTGGCTGTGCTTGTGAGGTCACAGCAGCCTCAGTGCCTCCTAGGCCAGTGGCATGCTCATGGCTTCTGGTTGTGCCTGTAAGGTGACAGCAGCCTGAGTGCTTCCTAGGCCAGTGGCATGCTCCTGGCTGCTGGCTGTGCTTGTGAGGTCACAGCAGCATGAGTGCCTGCTAGGCCAGTGGCAGGCTCCTGGCTGCTGGCTGTGCTTGTGATGTCACAGCAGCCTCAGGGCCTCCTAGGCCAGTGGCAGGCTCATGGTTGTTGACTGTGCTTGTGAGGTCACAGCAGCCTCAGTGCCTCCTAGGCCAGTGGCAGGCTGCTGGCTGTGCTTGTGAGGTCACAGCAGCCTCAGTGCCTCCTAGGCCAGTGGCAGGCTCATGGCTGTCGGCTATGCTTTTGAGGTAGCAGCAGCGTCAGTGCCTTGTAGGCCAGTGGTAAGCTCATGGCTGCTGGCTGTGCTTGTGAGGTCACAGCAGCCTGAGTGCCTCCGAGGCCAGTGGCAGGCTCATGGCTGCTGGCTGTGCTTGTGAGGTCACAGCAGCCTCAGTGCCTCCTAGGCCAGTGGCATGCTCATGGCTGCTGGTTGTGCTTGTGAGGTCACAGCAGCCTCAGTGCCTCCTAGGCCAGTGGCATGCTCATGGCTTCTGGTTGTGCCTGTAAGGTGACAGCAGCCTGAGTGCTTCCTAGGCCAGTGGCAGGCTCCTGGCTGCTGGCTGTGCTTGTGAGGTCACAGCAGCCTCAGGGCCTCCTAGGCCAGTGGCAGGCTCATGGTTGTTGACTGTGCTTGTGAGGTCACAGCAGCCTCAGTGCCTCCTAGGCCAGTGGCAGGCTCATGGTTGTTGACTGTGCTTGTGAGGTCACAGCAGCCTGAGTGCTTCCTAGGCCAGTGGCAGGCTCCTGGCTGCTGGCTGTGCTTGTGAGGTCACAGCAGCCTGAGTGCCTACGAGGCCAGTGGCAGGCTCCTGGCTGCTGCCTGTGCTTGTGAGGTCACGGCAGCCTCAGTGCCTCCTAGGCCAGTGGCAGGCTCCTGGCTGTTGGCTATGGTTGTGAGACCACAACAGGCTCCTTTCCTCACAGGTAGTGAGCAGCTCCCCCTGCTGGCTGTTCTTGTGAGGTCACAGCAGCCTCAGTGCCTCCTAGGCCAGTGGCATGCTCATGGCTGCTGGTTGTGCTTGTGAGGTCACAGCAGCCTCAGTGCCTCCGAGGCCAGTGGCAGGCTCATGGCTGCTGGCTGTGGTGGTGAGGTCAGAGCAGCCTCAGTGCCTCCTAGGCCAGTGGCATGCTCCTGGCTGCTGGCTGTGCTTGTGAGGTCACAGCAGCCTCAGTGCCTCCTAGGCCAATGGCAGGCTCCTGGCTGCTGGCTGTGCTTGTGAGGTCACAGCAGCCTCAGTGCCTCCTGGGCTAGTCGCAGGCTCCTGGCTGCTGGCTGTGCTTGTGAGGTCACAGCACCCTCAGTGCCTCCTAGGCCAATGGCAGGCTCCTGGCTGTCGGCTATGCTTGTGAGGTCACAGCAGCCTCAGTGCCTCCTGGGCTAGTCGCAGGCTCCTGGCTGCTGGCTGTGCTTGTGAGGTCACAGCAGCCTCAGTGCCTCCTAGGCCAGTGGCAGGCTCCTGGCTGCTGGCTGCGCTTGTGAGGTCACAGCAGCCTGAGTGCCTCCGAGGCCAGTGGCAGGCTCCTTGCTGCTGGCTGTGCTTGTGAGGTCACAGCAGCCTCAGTGCCTCCTAGGCCCGTGGGAAACTCCTGGCTGCTGGCTGTGGTTGTGACGTCACAGCAGCCTCAGAGCCTTATAGGCCAGTACCAGGCTCCTGGCTGCTGGCTCTGCTTGTGAGTCCACAGCAGCCTCAGTGCCTCCTAGGCCAGTGGCAGGCTCCTGTCTGCTGGCTGTGCTTGTGAGGTCACAGCAGTCTCAGTGCCTCCTGGGCTATTCGCAGGCTCCTGGCTGCTGGCTGTGCTTGTGAGGTCACAGCAGCCTCAGTGCCTCCTAGGCCAGTGGCAGGCTCCTGGCTGCTGGCTGTGCTTGTGAGGTCACAGCAGCCTCAGTGCCTCCTGGGCTAGTCGCAGGCTCCTGGCTGCTGGCTGTGCTTGTGAGGTCACAGCACCCTCAGTGCCTCCTAGGCCAATGGCAGGCTCCTGGCTGTCGGCTATGCTTGTGAGGTCACAGCAGCCTCAGTGCCTCCTAGGCCAGTGGCAAGCTCATGGCTGCTGGCTGTGCTTGTGAGGACACAGCAGCCTCAGTGCCTCCTAGGCCAGTGGCAGGCTGCTGGCTGTGCTTGTGAGGTCACAGCAGCCTCAGTGCCTCCTAGGCCAGTGGCAGGCTCATGGCTGTCGGCTATGCTTTTGAGGTAGCAGCAGCGTCAGTGCCTTGTAGGCCAGTGGTAAGCTCATGGCTGCTGGCTGTGCTTGTGAGGTCACAGCAGCCTGAGTGCCTCCGAGGCCAGTGGCAGGCTCATGGCTGCTGGCTGTGCTTGTGAGGTCACAGCAGCCTCAGTGCCTCCTAGGCCAGTGGCATGCTCATGGCTTCTGGTTGTGCCTGTAAGGTGACAGCAGCCTGAGTGCTTCCTAGGCCAGTGGCATGCTCCTGGCTGCTGGCTGTGCTTGTGAGGTCACAGCAGCATGAGTGCCTGCTAGGCCAGTGGCAGGCTCCTGGCTGCTGGCTGTGCTTGTGATGTCACAGCAGCCTCAGGGCCTCCTAGGCCAGTGGCAGGCTCATGGTTGTTGACTGTGCTTGTGAGGTCACAGCAGCCTCAGTGCCTCCTAGGCCAGTGGCAGGCTGCTGGCTGTGCTTGTGAGGTCACAGCAGCCTCAGTGCCTCCTAGGCCAGTGGCAGGCTCATGGCTGTCGGCTATGCTTTTGAGGTAGCAGCAGCGTCAGTGCCTTGTAGGCCAGTGGTAAGCTCATGGCTGCTGGCTGTGCTTGTGAGGTCACAGCAGCCTGAGTGCCTCCGAGGCCAGTGGCAGGCTCATGGCTGCTGGCTGTGCTTGTGAGGTCACAGCAGCCTCAGTGCCTCCTAGGCCAGTGGCATGCTCATGGCTTCTGGTTGTGCCTGTAAGGTGACAGCAGCCTGAGTGCTTCCTAGGCCAGTGGCAGGCTCCTGGCTGCTGGCTGTGCTTGTGAGGTCACAGCAGCCTCAGGGCCTCCTAGGCCAGTGGCAGGCTCATGGTTGTTGACTGTGCTTGTGAGGTCACAGCAGCCTCAGTGCCTCCTAGGCCAGTGGCAGGCTCCTGTCTGCTGGCTGTGCTTGTGACGTCACAGCAGCCTCAGTGCCTCCGAGGCCACTGGCAGGCTGCTGGCTGCTGGCTGTGCTTGGGAGATCACAGTAGCCTGAGTGCCTCAAACGTTAGTGTGCACCCTGCGCTGCTGGCTGTGCTTGTGAGGTCACAGCAGCCTCAGTGCCTGCTAGGCCAGTGGCAGGCTCCTGACTGCTGCCTGTGCTTGGGAGGTCACAGCAGTCTCAGTGCCTCCTAGGTCAGTGGCAGGCTCCTGGCTGCTGGCTGTGCTTGTGAGGTCACAGCAGCCTCAGTGCCTCCTAGGGCAGTGGCAGGCTCATGGCTGCCGACTGTGCTTGTGACATCACAGCAGCCTGAGTGCCTCTGAAGCCACTGTCAGGCTCCTGGCTGCTAGCTGTGCTTGTGAGGTCACAGCAGCCTCAGTGCCTCTGAAGTCAGTTTTAGGGTCCTGGCTGCTGGCTGTTCTTGTGAGGTCACAGCAGCCTCAGTGCCTCCTAGGCCAGTGGTAGGCTCCTGGCTGTTGCCTGTGCTTGTCAGGTCACAGCAGCATCAGTGCCTCCTAGGCCAGTGGCAGGCTCCTGGCTGATGGTTGTGCTTGTGACGTCACAGCAGCCGCAGTGCCTCCGAGGCCAGTGGCAGGCTCCTGGCTGCTGGCTGTGCTTGTGAGGTCACAGCAGCCTGAGTGCCTCCTAGGCCAGTGGCAGTCTCCTGGCTGCTGGCCGTGCTTGTGAGGTCACAGCAGCCTCAGTGCCTCCTGGGCTAGTCGCCGGCTCCTGGCTGCTGGCTGTGCTTGTCAGGTCACAGCAGCATCAGTGCCTCCTAGGCCAGTGCCAGGCTCATGGCTGCTGGCTGTGCTTGTGAGGTCACAGCAGCATGAGTGCCTCCTAGGCCAATGGCAGGCTCCTGGCTGTCGGCTATGCTTGTTAGGTCACAGCAGCCTCAGTGCCTCCTAGGCAAGTGGTAAGCTCATGGCTGCTGGCTGTGCTTGTGAGGTCACAGCAGCCTGAGTGCCTACGAGGCCAGTGGCAGGCTCCTGGCTGCTGCCTGTGCTTGTGAGGTCACGGCAGCCTCAGTGCCTCCTAGGCCAGTGGCAGGCTCCTGGCTGTTGGCTATGGTTGTGAGACCACAACAGGCTCCTTTCCTCACAGGTAGTGAGCAGCTCCCCCTGCTGGCTGTTCTTGTGAGGTCACAGCAGCCTCAGTGCCTCCTAGGCCAGTGGCATGCTCATGGCTGCTGGCTGTGCTTGTGAGGTCACAGCAGGCTGAGTGCCTCGTAGGCCAGTGGCAGGCTCCTGTCTGCTGGCTGTGCTTGTGAGGTCACAGCAGTCTCAGTGCCTCCTAGGCCAGTGGCAGGCTCCTGTCTGCTGGCTGTGCTTGTGAGGTCACAGCAGTCTCAGTGCCTCCTGGGCTATTCGCAGGCTCCTGGCTGCTGGCTCTGCTTGTGAGTCCACAGCAGCCTCAGTGCCTCCTAGGCCAGTGGCAGGCTCCTGTCTGCTGGCTGTGCTTGTGAGGTCACAGCAGTCTCAGTGCCTCCTGGGCTATTCGCAGGCTCCTGGCTGCTGGCTGTGCTTGTGAGGTCACAGCAGCCTCAGTGCCTCCTAGGCCAGTGGCAGGCTCCTGGCTGCTGGCTGTGCTTGTGAGGTCACAGCAGCCTCAGTGCCTCCTGGGCTAGTCGCAGGCTCCTGGCTGCTGGCTGTGCTTGTGAGGTCACAGCACCCTCAGTGCCTCCTAGGCCAATGGCAGGCTCCTGGCTGTCGGCTATGCTTGTGAGGTCACAGCAGCCTCAGTGCCTCCTAGGCCAGTGGCAAGCTCATGGCTGCTGGCTGTGCTTGTGAGGACACAGCAGCCTCAGTGCCTCCTAGGCCAGTGGCAGGCTGCTGGCTGTGCTTGTGAGGTCACAGCAGCCTCAGTGCCTCCTAGGCCAGTGGCAGGCTCATGGCTGTAGGCTATGCTTTTGAGGTAGCAGCAGCGTCAGTGCCTTGTAGGCCAGTGGTAAGCTCATGGCTGCTGGCTGTGCTTGTGAGGTCACAGCAGCCTGAGTGCCTCCGAGGCCAGTGGCAGGCTCATGGCTGCTGGCTGTGCTTGTGAGGTCACAGCAGCCTCAGTGCCTCCTAGGCCAGTGGCATGCTCATGGCTTCTGGTTGTGCCTGTAAGGTGACAGCAGCCTGAGTGCTTCCTAGGCCAGTGGCATGCTCCTGGCTGCTGGCTGTGCTTGTGAGGTCACAGCAGCATGAGTGCCTGCTAGGCCAGTGGCAGGCTCCTGGCTGCTGGCTGTTCTTGTGATGTCACAGCAGCCTCAGGGCCTCCTAGGCCAGTGGCAGGCTCATGGTTGTTGACTGTGCTTGTGAGGTCACAGCAGCCTCAGTGCCTCCTCGGCCAGTGGCAGGCTCCTGGCTGCTGGCTGTGCTTGTGACGTCACAGCAGCCTCAGTGCCTCCGAGGCCACTGGCAGGCTGCTGGCTGCTGGCTGTGCTTGGGAGATCACAGTAGCCTGAGTGCCTCAAACGTTAGTGTGCACCCTGCGCTGCTGGCTGTGCTTGTGAGGTCACAGCAGCCTCAGTGCCTGCTAGGCCAGTGGCAGGCTCCTGACTGCTGCCTGTGCTTGGGAGGTCACAGCAGTCTCAGTGCCTCCTAGGTCAGTGGCAGGCTCCTGGCTGCTGGCTGTGCTTGTGAGGTCACAGCAGCCTCAGTGCCTCCTAGGGCAGTGGCAGGCTCATGGCTGCCGACTGTGCTTGTGACATCACAGCAGCCTGAGTGCCTCTGAAGCCAGTGTCAGGCTCCTGGCTGCTAGCTGTGCTTGTGAGGTCACAGCAACCTCAGTGCCTCTGAAGTCAGTTTTAGGGTCCTGGCTGCTGGCTGTTCTTGTGAGGTCACAGCAGCCTCAGTGCCTCCTAGGCCAGTGGTAGGCTCCTGGCTGATGGCTGTGCTTGTCAGGTCACAGCAGCATCAGTGCCTCCTAGGCCAGTGGCAGGCTCCTGGCTGCTGGCTGTGCTTGTGAGGTCACAGCAGCCTGAGTGCCTCCTAGGCCAGTGGCAGTCTCCTGGCTGCTGGCTGTGCTTGTGAGGTCACAGCAGCCTCAGTGCCTCCTGGGCTAGTCGCCGGCTCCTGGCTGCTGGCTGTGCTTGTGAGGTCACAGCAGCCTGAGTGCCTCATAGGCCAGTGCCAGGCTCATGGCTGCTGGCTGTGCTTGTGAGGTCACAGCAGCATGAGTGCCTCCTAGGCCAATGGCAGGCTCCTGGCTGTCGGCTATGCTTGTTAGGTCACAGCAGCCTCAGTGCCTCCTAGGCAAGTGGTAAGCTCATGGCTGCTGGCTGTGCTTGTGAGGTCACAGCAGCCTGAGTGCCTACGAGGCCAGTGGCAGGCTCCTGGCTGCTGCCTGTGCTTGTGAGGTCACGGCAGCCTCAGTGCCTCCTAGGCCAGTGGCAGGCTCCTGGCTGTTGGCTATGGTTGTGAGACCACAACAGGCTCCTTTCCTCACAGGTAGTGAGCAGCTCCCCCTGCTGGCTGTTCTTGTGAGGTCACAGCAGCCTCAGTGCCTCCTAGGCCAGTGGCATGCTCATGGCTGCTGGTTGTGCTTGTGAGGTCACAGCAGCCTCAGTGCCTCCGAGGCCAGTGGCAGGCTCATGGCTGCTGGCTGTGCTGGTGAGGTCAGAGCAGCCTCAGTGCCTCCTAGGCCAGTGGCATGCTCCTGGCTGCTGGCTGTGCTTGGGAGGTCACAGCAGCCTCAGTGCCTCCTGGGCTAGTCGCAGGCTCCTGGCTGCTGGCTGTGCTTGGGAGATCACAGCAGCCTCAGTGCCTCTGAGGCCAGTTGCAGGCTCCTGGCTGCTGGCTGTGCTTGTGAGGTCACATCAGCCTCAGTGCCTCCGAGGCCAATGGCAGGCTCCTGGCTGTCGGCTATGCTTGTTAGGTCACAGCAGCCTCAGTGCCTCCTAGACCAGGGGCAGGCTCATGGCTGCTGGCTGTTCTTGTGAGGTCACAGCAGCCTCAGTGCCTCTGAGGCCAGTGGCAGGCTCTGGCTGCTGGCTGTTCTTGTGAGGTCACAGCAGCCTCAGTGCCTCCTAGGCCAGTGGCATGCTCATGGCTGCTGGCTGTGCTTGTGAGGTCACAGCAGGCTGAGTGCCTCCTAGGCCAGTGGCAGGCTCCTGTCTCCTGGCTGTGCTTGTGAGGTCACAGCAGTCTCAGTGCCTCCTAGGCCAGTGGCAGGCTCCTGTCTGCTGGCTGTGCTTGTGAGGTCACAGCAGTCTCAGTGCCTCCTGGGCTATTCGCAGGCTCCTGGCTGCTGGCTCTGCTTGTGAGTCCACAGCAGCCTCAGTGCCTCCTAGGCCAGTGGCAGGCTCCTGTCTGCTGGCTGTGCTTGTGAGGTCACAGCAGTCTCAGTGCCTCCTGGGCTATTCGCAGGCTCCTGGCTGCTGGCTGTGCTTGTGAGGTCACAGCAGCCTCAGTGCCTCCTAGGCCAGTGGCAGGCTCCTGGCTGCTGGCTGTGCTTGTGAGGTCACAGCAGCCTCAGTGCCTCCTGGGCTAGTCGCAGGCTCCTGGCTGCTGGCTGTGCTTGTGAGGTCACAGCACCCTCAGTGCCTCCTAGGCCAATGGCAGGCTCCTGGCTGTCGGCTATGCTTGTGAGGTCACAGCAGCCTCAGTGCCTCCTAGGCCAGTGGCAAGCTCATGGCTGCTGGCTGTGCTTGTGAGGACACAGCAGCCTCAGTGCCTCCTAGGCCAGTGGCAGGCTGCTGGCTGTGCTTGTGAGGTCACAGCAGCCTCAGTGCCTCCTAGGCCAGTGGCAGGCTCATGGCTGTCGGCTATGCTTTTGAGGTAGCAGCAGCGTCAGTGCCTTGTAGGCCAGTGGTAAGCTCATGGCTGCTGGCTGTGCTTGTGAGGTCACAGCAGCCTGAGTGCCTCCGAGGCCAGTGGCAGGCTCATGGCTGCTGGCTGTGCTTGTGAGGTCACAGCAGCCTCAGTGCCTCCTAGGCCAGTGGCATGCTCATGGCTTCTGGTTGTGCCTGTAAGGTGACAGCAGCCTGAGTGCTTCCTAGGCCAGTGGCATGCTCCTGGCTGCTGGCTGTGCTTGTGAGGTCACAGCAGCATGAGTGCCTGCTAGGCCAGTGGCAGGCTCCTGGCTGCTGGCTGTGCTTGTGATGTCACAGCAGCCTCAGGGCCTCCTAGGCCAGTGGCAGGCTCATGGTTGTTGACTGTGCTTGTGAGGTCACAGCAGCCTCAGTGCCTCCTCGGCCAGTGGCAGGCTCCTGGCTGCTGGCTGTGCTTGTGACGTCACAGCAGCCTCAGTGCCTCCGAGGCCACTGGCAGGCTGCTGGCTGCTGGCTGTGCTTGGGAGATCACAGTAGCCTGAGTGCCTCAAACGTTAGTGTGCACCCTGCGCTGCTGGCTGTGCTTGTGAGGTCACAGCAGCCTCAGTGCCTGCTAGGCCAGTGGCAGGCTCCTGACTGCTGCCTGTGCTTGGGAGGTCACAGCAGTCTCAGTGCCTCCTAGGTCAGTGGCAGGCTCCTGGCTGCTGGCTGTGCTTGTGAGGTCACAGCAGCCTCAGTGCCTCCTAGGGCAGTGGCAGGCTCATGGCTGCCGACTGTGCTTGTGACATCACAGCAGCCTGAGTGCCTCTGAAGCCAGTGTCAGGCTCCTGGCTGCTAGCTGTGCTTGTGAGGTCACAGCAACCTCAGTGCCTCTGAAGTCAGTTTTAGGGTCCTGGCTGCTGGCTGTTCTTGTGAGGTCACAGCAGCCTCAGTGCCTCCTAGGCCAGTGGTAGGCTCCTGGCTGATGGCTGTGCTTGTCAGGTCACAGCAGCATCAGTGCCTCCTAGGCCAGTGGCAGGCTCCTGGCTGCTGGCTGTGCTTGTGAGGTCACAGCAGCCTGAGTGCCTCCTAGGCCAGTGGCAGTCTCCTGGCTGCTGGCTGTGCTTGTGAGGTCACAGCAGCCTCAGTGCCTCCTGGGCTAGTCGCCGGCTCCTGGCTGCTGGCTGTGCTTGTGAGGTCACAGCAGCCTGAGTGCCTCATAGGCCAGTGCCAGGCTCATGGCTGCTGGCTGTGCTTGTGAGGTCACAGCAGCATGAGTGCCTCCTAGGCCAATGGCAGGCTCCTGGCTGTCGGCTATGCTTGTTAGGTCACAGCAGCCTCAGTGCCTCCTAGGCAAGTGGTAAGCTCATGGCTGCTGGCTGTGCTTGTGAGGTCACAGCAGCCTGAGTGCCTACGAGGCCAGTGGCAGGCTCCTGGCTGCTGCCTGTGCTTGTGAGGTCACGGCAGCCTCAGTGCCTCCTAGGCCAGTGGCAGGCTCCTGGCTGTTGGCTATGGTTGTGAGACCACAACAGGCTCCTTTCCTCACAGGTAGTGAGCAGCTCCCCCTGCTGGCTGTTCTTGTGAGGTCACAGCAGCCTCAGTGCCTCCTAGGCCAGTGGCATGCTCATGGCTGCTGGTTGTGCTTGTGAGGTCACAGCAGCCTCAGTGCCTCCGAGGCCAGTGGCAGGCTCATGGCTGCTGGCTGTGCTGGTGAGGTCAGAGCAGCCTCAGTGCCTCCTAGGCCAGTGGCATGCTCCTGGCTGCTGGCTGTGCTTGTGAGGTCACAGCAGCCTCAGTGCCTCCTGGGCTAGTCGCAGGCTCCTGGCTGCTGGCTGTGCTTGGGAGATCACAGCAGCCTCAGTGCCTCTGAGGCCAGTTGCAGGCTCATGGCTGCTGGCTGTGCTTGTGAGGTCACATCAGCCTCAGTGCCTCCGAGGCCAATGGCAGGCTCCTGGCTGTCGGCTATGCTTGTTAGGTCACAGCAGCCTCAGTGCCTCCTAGACCAGGGGCAGGCTCATGGCTGCTGGCTGTTCTTGTGAGGTCACAGCAGCCTCAGTGCCTCTGAGGCCAGTGGCAGGCTCTGGCTGCTGGCTGTTCTTGTGAGGTCACAGCAGCCTCAGTGCCTCCTAGGCCAGTGGCATGCTCATGGCTGCTGGCTGTGCTTGTGAGGTCACAGCAGGCTGAGTGCCTCCTAGGCCAGTGGCAGGCTCCTGTCTGCTGGCTGTGCTTGTGAGGTCACAGCAGTCTCAGTGCCTCCTAGGCCAGTGGCAGGCTCCTGTCTGCTGGCTGTGCTTGTGAGGTCACAGCAGTCTCAGTGCCTCCTGGGCTATTCGCAGGCTCCTGGCTGCTGGCTCTGCTTGTGAGTCCACAGCAGCCTCAGTGCCTCCTAGGCCAGTGGCAGGCTCCTGTCTGCTGGCTGTGCTTGTGAGGTCACAGCAGTCTCAGTGCCTCCTGGGCTATTCGCAGGCTCCTGGCTGCTGGCTGTGCTTGTGAGGTCACAGCAGCCTCAGTGCCTCCTAGGCCAGTGGCAGGCTCCTGGCTGCTGGCTGTGCTTGTGAGGTCACAGCAGCCTCAGTGCCTCCTGGGCTAGTCGCAGGCTCCTGGCTGCTGGCTGTGCTTGTGAGGTCACAGCACCCTCAGTGCCTCCTAGGCCAATGGCAGGCTCCTGGCTGTCGGCTATGCTTGTGAGGTCACAGCAGCCTCAGTGCCTCCTAGGCCAGTGGCAAGCTCATGGCTGCTGGCTGTGCTTGTGAGGACACAGCAGCCTCAGTGCCTCCTAGGCCAGTGGCAGGCTGCTGGCTGTGCTTGTGAGGTCACAGCAGCCTCAGTGCCTCCTAGGCCAGTGGCAGGCTCATGGCTGTCGGCTATGCTTTTGAGGTAGCAGCAGCGTCAGTGCCTTGTAGGCCAGTGGTAAGCTCATGGCTGCTGGCTGTGCTTGTGAGGTCACAGCAGCCTGAGTGCCTCCGAGGCCAGTGGCAGGCTCATGGCTGCTGGCTGTGCTTGTGAGGTCACAGCAGCCTCAGTGCCTCCTAGGCCAGTGGCATGCTCATGGCTTCTGGTTGTGCCTGTAAGGTGACAGCAGCCTGAGTGCTTCCTAGGCCAGTGGCATGCTCCTGGCTGCTGGCTGTGCTTGTGAGGTCACAGCAGCATGAGTGCCTGCTAGGCCAGTGGCAGGCTCCTGGCTGCTGGCTGTGCTTGTGAGGTCACAGCAGCCTCAGGGCCTCCTAGGCCAGTGGCAGGCTCATGGTTGTTGACTGTGCTTGTGAGGTCACAGCAGCCTCAGTGCCTCCTAGGCCAGTGGCAGGCTCCTGGCTGCTGGCTGTGCTTGTGACGTCACAGCAGCCTCAGTGCCTCCGAGGCCACTGGCAGGCTGCTGGCTGCTGGCTGTGCTTGGGAGATCACAGTAGCCTGAGTGCCTCAAACGTTAGTGTGCACCCTGCGCTGCTGGCTGTGCTTGTGAGGTCACAGCAGCCTCAGTGCCTGCTAGGCCAGTGGCAGGCTCCTGACTGCTGCCTGTGCTTGGGAGGTCACAGCAGTCTCAGTGCCTCCTAGGTCAGTGGCAGGCTCCTGGCTGCTGGCTGTGCTTGTGAGGTCACAGCAGCCTCAGTGCCTCCTAGGGCAGTGGCAGGCTCATGGCTGCCGACTGTGCTTGTGACATCACAGCAGCCTGAGTGCCTCTGAAGCCAGTGTCAGGCTCCTGGCTGCTAGCTGTGCTTGTGAGGTCACAGCAACCTCAGTGCCTCTGAAGTCAGTTTTAGGGTCCTGGCTGCTGGCTGTTCTTGTGAGGTCACAGCAGCCTCAGTGCCTCCTAGGCCAGTGGTAGGCTCCTGGCTGATGGCTGTGCTTGTCAGGTCACAGCAGCATCAGTGCCTCCTAGGCCAGTGGCAGGCTCCTGGCTGCTGGCTGTGCTTGTGAGGTCACAGCAGCCTGAGTGCCTCCTAGGCCAGTGGCAGTCTCCTGGCTGCTGGCTGTGCTTGTGAGGTCACAGCAGCCTCAGTGCCTCCTGGGCTAGTCGCCGGCTCCTGGCTGCTGGCTGTGCTTGTGAGGTCACAGCAGCATGAGTGCCTCCTAGGCCAATGGCAGGCTCCTGGCTGTCGGCTATGCTTGTTAGGTCACAGCAGCCTCAGTGCCTCCTAGGCAAGTGGTAAGCTCATGGCTGCTGGCTGTGCTTGTGAGGTCACAGCAGCCTGAGTGCCTACGAGGCCAGTGGCAGGCTCCTGGCTGCTGCCTGTGCTTGTGAGGTCACGGCAGCCTCAGTGCCTCCTAGGCCAGTGGCAGGCTCCTGGCTGTTGGCTATGGTTGTGAGACCACAACAGGCTCCTTTCCTCACAGGTAGTGAGCAGCTCCCCCTGCTGGCTGTTCTTGTGAGGTCACAGCAGCCTCAGTGCCTCCTAGGCCAGTGGCATGCTCATGGCTGCTGGTTGTGCTTGTGAGGTCACAGCAGCCTCAGTGCCTCCGAGGCCAGTGGCAGGCTCATGGCTGCTGGCTGTGCTGGTGAGGTCAGAGCAGCCTCAGTGCCTCCTAGGCCAGTGGCATGCTCCTGGCTGCTGGCTGTGCTTGTGAGGTCACAGCAGCCTCAGTGCCTCCTGGGCTAGTCGCAGGCTCCTGGCTGCTGGCTGTGCTTGGGAGGTCACAGCAGCCTCAGTGCCTCTGAGGCCAGTTGCAGGCTCATGGCTGCTGGCTGTGCTTGTGAGGTCACGGCAGCCTCAGTGCCTCCGAGGCCAATGGCAGGCTCCTGGCTGTCGGCTATGCTTGTTAGGTCACAGCAGCCTCAGTGCCTCCTAGACCAGGGGCAGGCTCATGGCTGCTGGCTGTTCTTGTGAGGTCACAGCAGCCTCAGTGCCTCTGAGGCCAGTGGCAGGCTCTGGCTGCTGGCTGTGCTTGTGAGGTCACAGCAGCCTCAGTGCCTCCTAGGCCAGTGGCAAGCTCATGGCTGCTGGCTCTGCTTGTGAGGACACAGCAGCCTCAGTGCCTCCTAGGCCAGTGGCAGGCTCATGGCTGTGCTTGTGAGGTCACAGCAGCCTCAGTGCCTCCTAGGCCAGTGGCAGGCTCATGGCTTTCGGATATGCTTTTGAGGTAGCAGCAGCGTCAGTGCCTCCTAGGCCAGTGGTAAGCTCATGCCTGCTGGCTGTGCTTGTGACGTCACAGCAGCCTCAGTGCCTCCTAGAGCAGTGGCAGGCTCCTGGCTGCTGCCTGTGCTTGTGAGGTCACAGCAGCCTCAGTGCCTCCTAGGCCAGTGGCAAGCTCCTGGCTGGTGGTTGTGTTTGTGAGGTCACAGCAGCCTCAGTGCCTCCTAGGACAATGGCAGGCTCATGGCTGCTGGCTGTGCTTGTGAGGTCACAGCAGCCTGAGTGCCTACGAGGCCAGTGGCAGGCTCCTGGCTGCTGGCTGTGCTTGTGACGTCACAGCAGCCTGAGTGCCTCCTAGGCCAGCGGCAGGCTCCTGGCTGTCGGCTATGCTTGTGAGGTCACAGCAGCCTCAGTGCCTCCTAGGTCAGTGGCAAGCTCATGGCTGCTGGCTGTGCTTGTGAGGTCACAGC
This sequence comes from Dromaius novaehollandiae, assembly GCF_036370855.1. Lineage (NCBI taxonomy): Eukaryota > Metazoa > Chordata > Aves > Casuariiformes > Dromaiidae > Dromaius > Dromaius novaehollandiae. The sequence goes on from NC_088105.1 coordinate 2,058,876, forward strand.
AGCCTGAGTGCCTCCTAGGCCAGTTGCAGGCTCATGGCTGCTGGCTGTGCTTGTGAGGTCACATCAGCCTCAGTGCCTCCGAGGCCAATGGCAGGCTCCTGGCTGTCGGCTATGCTTGTTAGGTCACAGCAGCCTCAGTGCCTCCTAGACCAGGGGCAGGCTCATGGCTGCTGGCTGTTCTTGTGAGGTCACAGCAGCCTCAGTGCCTCTGAGGCCAGTGGCAGGCTCTGGCTGCTGGCTGTTCTTGTGAGGTCACAGCAGCCTCAGTGCCTCCTAGGCCAGTGGCATGCTCATGGCTGCTGGCTGTGCTTGTGAGGTCACAGCAGGCTGAGTGCCTCCTAGGCCAGTGGCAGGCTCCTGTCTGCTGGCTGTGCTTGTGAGGTCACAGCAGTCTCAGTGCCTCCTAGGCCAGTGGCAGGCTCCTGTCTGCTGGCTGTGCTTGTGAGGTCACAGCAGTCTCAGTGCCTCCTGGGCTATTCGCAGGCTCCTGGCTGCTGGCTCTGCTTGTGAGTCCACAGCAGCCTCAGTGCCTCCTAGGCCAGTGGCAGGCTCCTGTCTGCTGGCTGTGCTTGTGAGGTCACAGCAGTCTCAGTGCCTCCTGGGCTATTCGCAGGCTCCTGGCTGCTGGCTGTGCTTGTGAGGTCACAGCAGCCTCAGTGCCTCCTAGGCCAGTGGCAGGCTCCTGGCTGCTGGCTGTGCTTGTGAGGTCACAGCAGCCTCAGTGCCTCCTGGGCTAGTCGCAGGCTCCTGGCTGCTGGCTGTGCTTGTGAGGTCACAGCACCCTCAGTGCCTCCTAGGCCAATGGCAGGCTCCTGGCTGTCGGCTATGCTTGTGAGGTCACAGCAGCCTCAGTGCCTCCTAGGCCAGTGGCAAGCTCATGGCTGCTGGCTGTGCTTGTGAGGACACAGCAGCCTCAGTGCCTCCTAGGCCAGTGGCAGGCTGCTGGCTGTGCTTGTGAGGTCACAGCAGCCTCAGTGCCTCCTAGGCCAGTGGCAGGCTCATGGCTGTCGGCTATGCTTTTGAGGTAGCAGCAGCGTCAGTGCCTTGTAGGCCAGTGGTAAGCTCATGGCTGCTGGCTGTGCTTGTGAGGTCACAGCAGCCTGAGTGCCTCCGAGGCCAGTGGCAGGCTCATGGCTGCTGGCTGTGCTTGTGAGGTCACAGCAGCCTCAGTGCCTCCTAGGCCAGTGGCATGCTCATGGCTTCTGGTTGTGCCTGTAAGGTGACAGCAGCCTGAGTGCTTCCTAGGCCAGTGGCATGCTCCTGGCTGCTGGCTGTGCTTGTGAGGTCACAGCAGCATGAGTGCCTGCTAGGCCAGTGGCAGGCTCCTGGCTGCTGGCTGTGCTTGTGAGGTCACAGCAGCCTCAGGGCCTCCTAGGCCAGTGGCAGGCTCATGGTTGTTGACTGTGCTTGTGAGGTCACAGCAGCCTCAGTGCCTCCTAGGCCAGTGGCAGGCTCCTGGCTGCTGGCTGTGCTTGTGACGTCACAGCAGCCTCAGTGCCTCCGAGGCCACTGGCAGGCTGCTGGCTGCTGGCTGTGCTTGGGAGATCACAGTAGCCTGAGTGCCTCAAACGTTAGTGTGCACCCTGCGCTGCTGGCTGTGCTTGTGAGGTCACAGCAGCCTCAGTGCCTGCTAGGCCAGTGGCAGGCTCCTGACTGCTGCCTGTGCTTGGGAGGTCACAGCAGTCTCAGTGCCTCCTAGGTCAGTGGCAGGCTCCTGGCTGCTGGCTGTGCTTGTGAGGTCACAGCAGCCTCAGTGCCTCCTAGGGCAGTGGCAGGCTCATGGCTGCCGACTGTGCTTGTGACATCACAGCAGCCTGAGTGCCTCTGAAGCCAGTGTCAGGCTCCTGGCTGCTAGCTGTGCTTGTGAGGTCACAGCAACCTCAGTGCCTCTGAAGTCAGTTTTAGGGTCCTGGCTGCTGGCTGTTCTTGTGAGGTCACAGCAGCCTCAGTGCCTCCTAGGCCAGTGGTAGGCTCCTGGCTGCTGGCTGTGCTTGTCAGGTCACAGCAGCATCAGTGCCTCCTAGGCCAGTGGCAGGCTCCTGGCTGCTGGCTGTGCTTGTGAGGTCACAGCAGCCTGAGTGCCTCCTAGGCCAGTGGCAGTCTCCTGGCTGCTGGCTGTGCTTGTGAGGTCACAGCAGCCTCAGTGCCTCCTGGGCTAGTCGCCGGCTCCTGGCTGCTGGCTGTGCTTGTGAGGTCACAGCAGCATGAGTGCCTCCTAGGCCAATGGCAGGCTCCTGGCTGTCGGCTATGCTTGTTAGGTCACAGCAGCCTCAGTGCCTCCTAGGCAAGTGGTAAGCTCATGGCTGCTGGCTGTGCTTGTGAGGTCACAGCAGCCTGAGTGCCTACGAGGCCAGTGGCAGGCTCCTGGCTGCTGCCTGTGCTTGTGAGGTCACGGCAGCCTCAGTGCCTCCTAGGCCAGTGGCAGGCTCCTGGCTGTTGGCTATGGTTGTGAGACCACAACAGGCTCCTTTCCTCACAGGTAGTGAGCAGCTCCCCCTGCTGGCTGTTCTTGTGAGGTCACAGCAGCCTCAGTGCCTCCTAGGCCAGTGGCATGCTCATGGCTGCTGGTTGTGCTTGTGAGGTCACAGCAGCCTCAGTGCCTCCGAGGCCAGTGGCAGGCTCATGGCTGCTGGCTGTGCTGGTGAGGTCAGAGCAGCCTCAGTGCCTCCTAGGCCAGTGGCATGCTCCTGGCTGCTGGCTGTGCTTGTGAGGTCACAGCAGCCTCAGTGCCTCCTGGGCTAGTCGCAGGCTCCTGGCTGCTGGCTGTGCTTGGGAGGTCACAGCAGCCTCAGTGCCTCTGAGGCCAGTTGCAGGCTCATGGCTGCTGGCTGTGCTTGTGAGGTCACGGCAGCCTCAGTGCCTCCGAGGCCAATGGCAGGCTCCTGGCTGTCGGCTATGCTTGTTAGGTCACAGCAGCCTCAGTGCCTCCTAGACCAGGGGCAGGCTCATGGCTGCTGGCTGTTCTTGTGAGGTCACAGCAGCCTCAGTGCCTCTGAGGCCAGTGGCAGGCTCTGGCTGCTGGCTGTGCTTGTGAGGTCACAGCAGCCTCAGTGCCTCCTAGGCCAGTGGCAAGCTCATGGCTGCTGGCTCTGCTTGTGAGGACACAGCAGCCTCAGTGCCTCCTAGGCCAGTGGCAGGCTGCTGGCTGTGCTTGTGAGGTCACAGCAGCCTCAGTGCCTCCTAGGCCAGTGGCAGGCTCATGGCTTTCGGATATGCTTTTGAGGTAGCAGCAGCGTCAGTGCCTCCTAGGCCAGTGGTAAGCTCATGCCTGCTGGCTGTGCTTGTGACGTCACAGCAGCCTCAGTGCCTCCTAGAGCAGTGGCAGGCTCCTGGCTGCTGCCTGTGCTTGTGAGGTCACAGCAGCCTCAGTGCCTCCTAGGCCAGTGGCAAGCTCCTGGCTGGTGGTTGTGTTTGTGAGGTCACAGCAGCCTCAGTGCCTCCTAGGACAATGGCAGGCTCATGGCTGCTGGCTGTGCTTGTGAGGTCACAGCAGCCTGAGTGCCTACGAGGCCAGTGGCAGGCTCCTGGCTGCTGGCTGTGCTTGTGACGTCACAGCAGCCTGAGTGCCTCCTAGGCCAGCGGCAGGCTCCTGGCTGTCGGCTATGCTTGTGAGGTCACAGCAGCCTCAGTGCCTCCTAGGTCAGTGGCAAGCTCATGGCTGCTGGCTGTGCTTGTGAGGTCACAGCAGCCTGAGTGCCTCCTAGGCCAGTGGCAGGCTCCTGTCTGCTGGCTGTGCTTGTGAGGTCACAGCAGCCTCAGTGCCTCCTAGGCCAGTGGCAGGCTCCTGGCTGCTGGCTGTGCTTGTGAGGTCAGAGCAGCCTCAATGCCTCCGAGGAAATGGCAGGCTCCTGGCTGCTGGCTGTGCTTGTGAGGTCACAGCAGCCTCAATGCCTCATATGTTAGTGTACAGCACCCCCTGCTGGTTGTGCTTGTGAGGTCACAGCAGCCTGAGTGCCTCCTAGGCCAGTGGCAGGCTCCTGTCTGCTGGCTGTGCTTGTGAGGTCACAGCAGCCTCAGTGCCTCCTAGGCCAGTGGCAGGCTCCTGGCTGCTGGCTGTGCTTGTGATGTCACAGCAGCCTCAGGGCCTCCTAGGCCGGTGGCAGGCTCATGGTTGCTGACTGTTCTTGTGAGGTCACAGCAGCCTCACGGCCTCATACTTTAGCGTACAGCGCCCCCTGGTGGCTATGCTTGTGAGGTCACAGCAGCCTGAGTGCCTCCTAGGCCAGTGGCAGGCTCATGCCTGCTGGTTGTGCTTGTGAGCTCACAGCAGGCTGAGTCCCTCCTAGGCCAGTGGCAGGCTCCTGGCTGCTGGCTGCGCTTGTGAGGTCACAGCAGCCTGAGTGCCTCCGAGGCCAGTGGCAGGCTCCTTGCTGCTGGCTGTGCTTGTGAGGTCACAGCAGCCTCAGTGCCTCCTAGGCCCGTGGGAAACTCCTGGCTGCTGGCTGTGGTTGTGACGTCACAGCAGCCTCAGAGCCTTATAGGCCAGTACCAGGCTCCTGGCTGCTGGCTCTGCTTGTGAGGTCACAGCAGCCTCAGTGCCTCCTAGGCCAGTGGCAGTCGCCTGGCTGCTGGTTGTGCTTGTGAGGTCACAGCAGCCTCAGTGCCTCCTAGGGCAGTGGCAGGCTCCTGGCTGCTGGTTGTGCTTGTGAGCTCACAGCAGCCTGAGTGCCTCCTAGGCCAGTGGCAGTCGCCTGGCTGCTGGTTGTGCTTGTGAGGTCACAGCAGCCTCAGTGCCTCCTAGGGCAGTGGCAGGCTCCTGGCTGCTGGTTGTGCTTGTGAGCTCACAGCAGCCTGAGTGCCTCCTAGGCCAGTGGCAGGCTCCTGGCTGCTGGCTGTGCTTGTGAGGTCACGGCAGCCTGAGTGCCTCCTAGGCCAGTGGCAGGCTCCTGGCTGCTGGTTGTGGTTGTGAGCTCACAGCAGCCTCAGTGCCTCCTAGGCCAGTGGTAGTCCCCTGGCTGTCGGCTATGCTTGTGAGGTCATAACAGCCTCAGTGCCTCCTAGGCCAGTGGCAGGCTCCTGGCTGTCGGCTATGCTTGTGAGGTCACAGCAGCGTCAGTGCCTCCTAGGCCAGTGGTGACCTCATGGCTGCTGGCTGTGCTTGTGAGGTCACAGCAGCCTCAGTGCCTCCTAGGACAATGGCAGGCTCATGGCTGCGGACTGTGCTTGTGAGTTCACAGCAGCCTGAGTGCCTCCGAGGCCAGTGGCAGGCTCCTGGCTGCTGGCTGTGCTTGTGAGGTCACAGCAGCCTGTGTTCCTCCTAGGCCAGTGGCAGGCTCATGGCTGCTGGCTGTGCTTCTGAGGTCACAGCAGGTTGAGTGCCTCCTAGGCCAGTGGCAGGCTCCTGGCTGCTGGCTGTGCTTGTGACGTCACAGCAGTCTCAGTGCCTCCTAGGTCAGTGGCAGGCTCATGGCTGCTGGCTGTGCTTGTGAGGTCACAGCAGCCTCAGTGCCTCCTAGGCCAGTGGCAGGCTCCTGGCTGTCGGCTATGCTTGTTAGGTCACAGCAGCCTCAGTGCCTCCTAGACCAGGGGCAGGCTCATGGCTGCTGGCTGTTCTTGTGAGGTCACAGCAGCCTCAGTGCCTCTGAGGCCAGTGGCAGGCTCTGGCTGCTGGCTGTGCTTGTGAGGTCACAGCAGCCTCAGTGCCTCCTAGGCCAGTGGCAAGGTCATGGCTGCTGGCTCTGCTTGTGAGGACACAGCAGCCTCAGTGCCTCCTAGGCCAGTGGCAGGCTCCTGGCTGCTGGCTGTGCTTGTGAGGTCACAGCAGCCTCAGTGCCTCCTAGGCCAGTGGCAGGCTCATGGCTGTCGGCTATGCTTTTGAGGTAGCAGCAGCGTCAGTGCCTCATAGGCCAGTGGTAAGCTCATGGCTGCTGGCTGTGCTTGTGACGTCACAGCAGCCTCAGTGCCTCCTAGGCCAGCGGCAGGCTCCTGGCTGTCGGCTATGCTTGTGAGGTCACAGCAGCCTCAGTGCCTCCTAGGTCAGTGGCAAGCTCATGGCTGCTGGCTGTGCTTGTGAGGTCAGAGCAGCCTCAGTGCCTCCTAGGCCAGTGGCATGCTCATGGCTGCTGGTTGTGCCTGTGAGGTCACAGCAGCCTGAGTGCCTCCTAGGCCAGTGGCAGGCTCCTGTCTGCTGGCTGTGCTTGTGAGGTCACAGCAGCATGAGTGCCTCCTAGGCCAGTGGCAGGCTCCTGGCTGCTGGTTGTGCTTGTGATGTCACAGCAGCCTCAGGGCCTCCTAGGCCGGTGGCAGGCTCATGGTTGCTGACTGTTTTTGTGAGGACACAGAAGCCTCACGGCCTCATACTTTAGCGTACAGCGCCCCCTGTTGGCTGTGCTTGTGAGGTCACAGCAGCCTCAGTGCCTCCTAGGCCAGTGGCAGGCTCATGGCTGCTGGTTGTGCTTGTGAGCTCACAGCAGGCTGAATACCTCCTAGGCCAGTGGCAGGCTCCTGGCTGCTGGCTGCGCTTGTGAGGTCACAGCAGCCTGAGTGCCTCCGAGGCCAGTGGCAGGCTCCTTGCTGCTGGCTGTGCTTGTGAGGTCACAGCAGCCTCAGTGCCTCCTAGCCCCGTGGGAAACTCCTGGCTGCTGGCTGTGGTTGTGACGTCACAGCAGCCTCAGTGCCTCCTAGGCCAGTGCCAGGCTCCTGGCTGCTGGCTCTGCTTGTGAGTCCACAGCAGCTTCAGTGCCTCCTAGGCCAGTGCCAGGCTCCTGTCTGCTGGCTGTGCTTGTGAGCTCACAGCAGGCTGAATACCTCCTAGGCCAGTGGCAGGCTCCTGGCTGCTGGCTGCGCTTGTGAGGTCACAGCAGCCTGAGTGCCTCCTCGGCCAGTGGCAGGCTCCTGGCTGCTGGTTGTGCTTGTGAGGTCACAGCTGCCTCACTGCCTCCGAGGCCTGTGGCAGGCTCATGGCTGCTGGCTGTGCTTGTGAGGTCACAGCAGCCTCAGTGCCTCCTAGGCCAGTGGCAAGCTCATGGCTGCTGGCTGTGCTTGTGAGGTGACAGCAGCCTCAGTGCCTCCTAGGCCAGTGGCATGCTCATGGCTGCTGGTTGTGCCTGTAAGGTGACAGCAGCCTGAGTGCTTCCTAGGCCAGTGGCATGCTCCTGGCTGCTGGCTGTGCTTGTGAGGTCACAGCAGCCTGAGTGCCTGCTAGGCCAGTGGCAGGCTCCTGGCTGCTGGCTGCGCTTGTGAGGTCACAGCAGCCTCAGTGCCTCCTAGGCCAGTGGCAGGCTCATGGCTGCTGGCTGTGCTTGTGAGGTCACAGCAGCCTCAGTGCCTCGGAGGCCAGTGGCAGGCTCCTTGCTGCTGGCTGTGCTTGTGAGGTCACAGCAGCCTCAGTGCCTCCTATGCCCGTGGGAAACTCCTGGCTGCTGGCTGTGCTTGTGACGTCACAGCAGCCTCAGTGCCTTATAGGCCAGTGCCAGGCTCCTGGCTGCTGGCTGTGCTTGTGAGGTCACAGCAGCCTCAGTGCCTCCGAGGCCACTGGCAGGCTGCTGGCTGCTGGCTGTGCTTGGGAGATCACAGTAGCCTGAGTGCCTCAAACGTTAGTGTGCAGCCTGTGCTGCTGGCTGTGCTTGTGAGGTCACAGCAGCCTCAGTGCCTGCTAGGCCAGTGGCAGGTTCCTGACTGCTGCCTGTGCTTGGGAGGTCACAGCAGTCTCAGTGCCTCCTAGGTCAGTGGCAGGCTCCTGTCTGCTGGCTGTGCTTGTGAGGTCACAGCAGCCTCAGTGCCTCCTAGGGCAGTGGCAGGCTCATGGCTGCCGACTGTGCTTGTGACATCACAGCAGCCTGAGTGCCTCTGAAGCCAGTGTCAGGCTCCTGGCTGCTAGCTGTGCTTGTGAGGTCACAGCAACCTCAGTGCCTCTGAAGTCAGTTTTAGGGTCCTGGCTGCTGGCTGTGCTTGGGAGGTCACAGCAGCCTCAGTGCCTCCTAGGCCAGTGGTAGGCTCCTGGCTGTTGCCTGTGCTTGTCAGGTCACAGCAGCCTCAGTGCCTCCTAGCCCAGTGGCAGGCTCCTGGCTGATGGCTGTGCTTGTGACGTCACAGCAGGCTGAGTGCCTCCTGGGCCAGTGGCAGGCTCCTGGCTGCTGGCTGTGCTTGTGAGGTCACAGCAGCCTCAGTGCCTCCTAGGCCAGTGGCAGGCTCATGGCTGCTGGCTGTGCTTGTGAGGTCACAGCAGCCTCAGTGCCTCCTGGGCTAGTCGCAGGCTCCTGGCTGCGGGCTGTGCTTGGGAGGTCACAGCAGCCTCAGTGCCTCTGAAGTCAGTTTTAGGGTCCTGGCTGCTGGCTGTTCTTGTGAGGTCACAGCAGCCTCAGTGCCTCCTAGGCCAGTGGTAGGCTCCTGGCTGTTGCCTGTGCTTGTCAGGTCACAGCAGCCTGAGTGCCTCCTAGGCCAGTGGCAGGCTCCTGGCTGATGGCTGTGCTTGTGACGTCACAGGAGCCGCAGTGCCTCCGAGGCCAGTGGCAGGCTCCTGGCTGCTGGCTGTGCTTGTGAGGTCACAGCAGCCTCAGTGCCTCCTAGGCCAGTGGCAGTCTCCTGGCTGCTGGCTGTGCTTGTGAGGTCACAGCAGCCTCAGTGCCTCCTGGGCTAGTCGCAGGCTCCTGGCTGCTGGCTGTGCTTGGGAAGTCACAGCAGCCTGAGTGCCTCCTAGGCCAGTGCCAGGCTCCTGGCTGCTGGCTGTGCTTGTGAGGTCACAGCAGCCTCAGTGCCTCCTAGGCCAATGGCAGGCTCCTGGCTGTCGGCTATGCTTGTTAGGTCACAGCAGCCTCAGTGCCTCCTAGGCAAGTGGTAAGCTCATGGCTGCTGGCTGTGCTTGTGAGGTCACAGCAGCCTCAGTGCGTCCCAGGCCAGTGGCAGGCTCCTGGCTGATGGCTGTGCTTGTGAGGTCACGGCAGCCTCAGTGCCTCCTAGGCCAGTGGCAGGCTCCTGGCTGTTGGCTATGGTTGTGAGACCACAACAGGCTCCATTCCTCACAGGTAGTGAGCAGCTCCCCCTGCTGGCTGTTCTTGTGAGGTCACAGCAGTCTCAGTGCCTCCTAGGCCAGTGGCATGCTCATGGCTGCTGCTTGTGCTTGTGAGGTCACAGCAGCCTCAGTGCCTCCGAGGCCAGTGGCAGGCTCATGGCTGCTGGTTGTGCCTGTTAGGTCACAGCAGCCTTAGTGCCTCCGAGGCCAGTGGCAGGCTCCTGGCTGCTGGCTATGCTTGTGAGGTCACAGCAGCCTCAGTGCCTCCTAGGCCAATGGCAGGCTCCTGGCTCTCACCTATGCTTCTTAGGTCACAGCAGCCTCAGTGCCTCCTAGGCCAGGTGCAGGCTCCTGGCTGCGGGCTGTGCTTGTGAGGTCACAGCAGCCTCAGTGCCTGCTAGGCCAGTGGCAGGCTCCTGGCTGCTGGCTGTGCTTGTGAGGTCACAGCAGTCTCAGTGCCTCCTAGGTCAGTGGCAAGCTCATGGCTGCTGGCTGTGCTTGTGAGGTCACAGCAGGCTGAGTGCCTCGGAGGCCAGTGGCAGGCTCATGGCTGCTGGCTGTGCTTGTGAGGTCACAGCAGCCTGAGTGCCTCCTAGGCCAGTGGCAGGCTCCTGGCTGTCGGCTATGCTTGTGAGGTCACAGCAGCGTCAGTGACTCCTAGGCCAGTGGTAAGCTCCTGGCTGCTGGCTGTGCTTGTGAGGTCACAGCAGCCTCAGTGCCTCCGAGGCCAGTGGCAGGCTCCTGGCTGCTGATTGTGCTTGTGAGGTCACAGCAGCCTCAGTGCCTCCTAGACCAGTGGCAGGCTCCTGTCTGCTGGCTGTGCTTGTGAGGTCAGAGCAGCCTCAATGCCTCCGAGGAAATGGCAGGCTCCTGGCTGCTGGCTGTGCTTCTGAGCTGACTGCAGCCTCAGTGCGTCCTAGACCAGTGGCAGGCTCCTGGCTGCTGGTTGTGCTTGTGAGGTCACAGCAGCCTCGGTGCCTCCTAGGCCAGTGGCAAGCTCCTGGCTGCTGGTTGTGCTTGTGAGGTCACAACAGCCTCAGTGCCTCCTAGGACGATGGCAGGCTCCTGGCTGCTGGCTGTGCTTGTGAGGTCACAGCAGCCTCAGTGCCTCCGAGGCCACTGGCAGGCTCCTGGCTGCTGGCTGTGCTTGTGAGGTCACAGCAGCCTCAGTGCCTCCTGGGCTAGTCGCCGGCTCCTGGCTGCTGGCTGTGCTTGTGAGGTCACAGCAGCCTCAGTGCCTCCAAGCCAGTGGCAGGCTCCTGGCTGCTGGCTGTGCTTGTGAGGTCACAGCAGCATGAGTGCCTCCTAGGCCAATGGCAGGCTCCTGGCTGTCGGCTATGCTTGTTAGGTCACAGCAGCCTCAGTGCCTCCTAGGCAAGTGGTAAGCTCATGGCTGCTGGCTGTGCTTGTGAGGTCACAGCAGCCTCAGTGCGTCCCAGGCCAGTGGCAGGCTCCTGGCTGCTGCCTGTGCTTGTGAGGTCACGGCAGCCTCAGTGCCTCCTAGGCCAGTGGCAGGCTCCTGGCTGTTGGCTATGGTTGTGAGACCACAACAGGCTCCATTCCTCACAGGTAATTAGCAGCTCCCCCTGCTGGCTGTTCTTGTGATGTCACAGCAGCCTCAGTGCCTCCTAGGCCAGTGGCATGCTCATGGCTGCTGGTTGTGCTTGTGAGGTCACAGCAGCCTCAGTGCCTCCGAGGCCAGTGGCAGGCTCATGGCTGCTGGCTGTGCTTGTGAGGTCACAGCAGGCTGAGTGCCTCTAGGCCAGTGGCAAGCTCATGGCTGCTGGCTGTGCTTGGGAGGTCACAGCAGCCTCAGTGCCTCCTAGGCCTGTGGCAGGCTCATGGCTGCTGGTTGTGCCTGTTAGGTCACAGCAGCCTGAGTGCCTCCGAGGCCAGTGGCAGGCTCCTGGCTGCTGGCTGTGCTTGTGAGGTCACAGCAGCCTTAGTGCCTCCTAGGCCAATTGCAGGTTCCTGGCTGCTGGCTGTGCTTGTGAGGCCACAGCAGCCTCAGTGCCTCCTAGGTCAGTGGCAAGCTCATGGCTGCTGGCTGTGCTTGTGAGGTCACAGCAGCCTGAGTGCCTCCTAGGCCAGTGGCAGGCTCCTGGCTGCTGGCTGTGCTGGTGAGGTCAGAGCAGCCTCAGTGCCTCCTAGGCCAGTGGCAGTCTCCTGGCTGCTGGCTGTGCTTGTGAGGTCACAGCAGCCTCAGTGCCTCCTGGGCTAGTCGCAGGCTCCTGGCTGCTGGCTGTGCTTGGGAGGTCACAGCAGCCTCAGTGCCTCTGAGGCCAGTTGCAGGCTCATGGCTGCTGGCTGTGCTTGTGAGGTCACATCAGCCTCAGTGCCTCCGAGGCCAATGGCAGGCTCCTGGCTGTCGGCTATGCTTGTTAGGTCACAGCAGCCTCAGTGCCTCCTAGACCAGGGGCAGGCTCATGGCTGCTGGCTGTTCTTGTGAGGTCACAGCAGCCTCAGTGCCTCTGAGGCCAGTGGCAGGCTCTGGCTGCTGGCTGTGCTTGTGAGGTCACAGCAGCCTCAGTGCCTCCTAGGCCAGTGGCAAGGTCATGGCTGCTGGCTCTGCTTGTGAGGACACAGCAGCCTCAGTGCCTCCTAGGCCAGTGGCAGGCTCCTGGCTGCTGGCTGTGCTTGTGAGGTCACAGCAGCCTCAGTGCCTCCTAGGCCAGTGGCAGGCTCATGGCTGTCGGCTATGCTTTTGAGGTAGCAGCAGCGTCAGTGCCTCCTAGGCCAGTGGTAAGCTCATGGCTGCTGGCTGTGCTTGTGACGTCACAGCAGCCTCAGTGCCTCCTAGGCCAGCGGCAGGCTCCTGGCTGTCGGCTATGCTTGTGAGGTCACAGCAGCCTCAGTGCCTCCTAGGTCAGTGGCAAGCTCATGGCTGCTGGCTGTGCTTGTGAGGTCAGAGCAGCCTCAGTGCCTCCTAGGCCAGTGGCATGCTCATGGCTGCTGGTTGTGCCTGTGAGGTCACAGCAGCCTGAGTGCCTCCTAGGCCAGTGGCAGGCTCCTGTCTGCTGGCTGTGCTTGTGAGGTCACAGCAGCATGAGTGCCTCCTAGGCCAGTGGCAGGCTCCTGGCTGCTGGTTGTGCTTGTGATGTCACAGCAGCCTCAGGGCCTCCTAGGCCGGTGGCAGGCTCATGGTTGCTGACTGTTTTTGTGAGGACACAGAAGCCTCACGGCCTCATACTTTAGCGTACAGCGCCCCCTGTTGGCTGTGCTTGTGAGGTCACAGCAGCCTCAGTGCCTCCTAGGCCAGTGGCAGGCTCATGGCTGCTGGTTGTGCTTGTGAGCTCACAGCAGGCTGAATACCTCCTAGGCCAGTGGCAGGCTCCTGGCTGCTGGCTGCGCTTGTGAGGTCACAGCAGCCTGAGTGCCTCCGAGGCCAGTGGCAGGCTCCTTGCTGCTGGCTGTGCTTGTGAGGTCACAGCAGCCTCAGTGCCTCCTAGCCCCGTGGGAAACTCCTGGGTGCTGGCTGTGGTTGTGACGTCACAGCAGCCTCAGTGCCTCCTAGGCCAGTGCCAGGCTCCTGGCTGCTGGCTCTGCTTGTGAGTCCACAGCAGCTTCAGTGCCTCCTAGGCCAGTGCCAGGCTCCTGTCTGCTGGCTGTGCTTGTGAGCTCACAGCAGGCTGAATACCTCCTAGGCCAGTGGCAGGCTCCTGGCTGCTGGCTGCGCTTGTGAGGTCACAGCAGCCTGAGTGCCTCCTCGGCCAGTGGCAGGCTCCTGGCTGCTGGTTGTGCTTGTGAGGTCACAGCTGCCTCACTGCCTCCGAGGCCTGTGGCAGGCTCATGGCTGCTACCTGTGCTTGTGAGGTCACAGCAGCCTCAGTGCCTCCTAGGCCAGTGGCAAGCTCATGGCTGCTGGCTGTGCTTGTGAGGTGACAGCAGCCTCAGTGCCTCCTAGGCCAGTGGCATGCTCATGGCTGCTGGTTGTGCCTGTAAGGTGACAGCAGCCTGAGTGCTTCCTAGGCCAGTGGCATGCTCCTGGCTGCTGGCTGTGCTTGTGAGGTCACAGCAGCCTGAGTGCCTGCTAGGCCAGTGGCAGGCTCCTGGCTGCTGGCTGCGCTTGTGAGGTCACAGCAGCCTCAGTGCCTCCTAGGCCAGTGGCAGGCTCATGGCTGCTGGCTGTGCTTGTGAGGTCACAGCAGCCTCAGTGCCTCGGAGGCCAGTGGCAGGCTCCTTGCTGCTGGCTGTGCTTGTGAGGTCACAGCAGCCTCAGTGCCTCCTATGCCCGTGGGAAACTCCTGGCTGCTGGCTGTGCTTGTGACGTCACAGCAGCCTCAGTGCCTTATAGGCCAGTGCCAGGCTCCTGGCTGCTGGCTGTGCTTGTGAGGTCACAGCAGCCTCAGTGCCTCCGAGGCCACTGGCAGGCTGCTGGCTGCTGGCTGTGCTTGGGAGATCACAGTAGCCTGAGTGCCTCAAACGTTAGTGTGCAGCCTGTGCTGCTGGCTGTGCTTGTGAGGTCACAGCAGCCTCAGTGCCTGCTAGGCCAGTGGCAGGTTCCTGACTGCTGCCTGTGCTTGGGAGGTCACAGCAGTCTCAGTGCCTCCTAGGTCAGTGGCAGGCTCCTGTCTGCTGGCTGTGCTTGTGAGGTCACAGCAGCCTCAGTGCCTCCTAGGGCAGTGGCAGGCTCATGGCTGCCGACTGTGCTTGTGACATCACAGCAGCCTGAGTGCCTCTGAAGCCAGTGTCAGGCTCCTGGCTGCTAGCTGTGCTTGTGAGGTCACAGCAACCTCAGTGCCTCTGAAGTCAGTTTTAGGGTCCTGGCTGCTGGCTGTGCTTGTGAGGTCACAGCAGCCTCAGTGCCTCCTAGGCCAGTGGTAGGCTCCTGGCTGTTGCCTGTGCTTGTCAGGTCACAGCAGCCTCAGTGCCTCCTAGCCCAGTGGCAGGCTCCTGGCTGATGGCTGTGCTTGTGACGTCACAGCAGGCTGAGTGCCTCCTGGGCCAGTGGCAGGCTCCTGGCTGCTGGCTGTGCTTGTGAGGTCACAGCAGCCTCAGTGCCTCCTAGGCCAGTGGCAGGCTCATGGCTGCTGGCTGTGCTTGTGAGGTCACAGCAGCCTCAGTGCCTCCTGGGCTAGTCGCAGGCTCCTGGCTGCGGGCTGTGCTTGGGAGGTCACAGCAGCCTCAGTGCCTCTGAAGTCAGTTTTAGGGTCCTGGCTGCTGGCTGTTCTTGTGAGGTCACAGCAGCCTCAGTGCCTCCTAGGCCAGTGGTAGGCTCCTGGCTGTTGCCTGTGCTTGTCAGGTCACAGCAGCCTGAGTGCCTCCTAGGCCAGTGGCAGGCTCCTGGCTGATGGCTGTGCTTGTGACGTCACAGGAGCCGCAGTGCCTCCGAGGCCAGTGGCAGGCTCCTGGCTGCTGGCTGTGCTTGTGAGGTCACAGCAGCCTCAGTGCCTCCTAGGCCAGTGGCAGTCTCCTGGCTGCTGGCTGTGCTTGTGAGGTCACAGCAGCCTCAGTGCCTCCTGGGCTAGTCGCAGGCTCCTGGCTGCTGGCTGTGCTTGGGAAGTCACAGCAGCCTGAGTGCCTCCTAGGCCAGTGCCAGGCTCCTGGCTGCTGGCTGTGCTTGTGAGGTCACAGCAGCCTCAGTGCCTCCTAGGCCAATGGCAGGCTCCTGGCTGTCGGCTATGCTTGTTAGGTCACAGCAGCCTCAGTGCCTCCTAGGCAAGTGGTAAGCTCATGGCTGCTGGCTGTGCTTGTGAGGTCACAGCAGCCTCAGTGCGTCCCAGGCCAGTGGCAGGCTCCTGGCTGATGGCTGTGCTTGTGAGGTCACGGCAGCCTCAGTGCCTCCTAGGCCAGTGGCAGGCTCCTGGCTGTTGGCTATGGTTGTGAGACCACAACAGGCTCCATTCCTCACAGGTAGTGAGCAGCTCCCCCTGCTGGCTGTTCTTGTGAGGTCACAGCAGTCTCAGTGCCTCCTAGGCCAGTGGCATGCTCATGGCTGCTGCTTGTGCTTGTGAGGTCACAGCAGCCTCAGTGCCTCCGAGGCCAGTGGCAGGCTCATGGCTGCTGGTTGTGCCTGTTAGGTCACAGCAGCCTTAGTGCCTCCGAGGCCAGTGGCAGGCTCCTGGCTGCTGGCTATGCTTGTGAGGTCACAGCAGCCTCAGTGCCTCCTAGGCCAATGGCAGGCTCCTGGCTCTCACCTATGCTTCTTAGGTCACAGCAGCCTCAGTGCCTCCTAGGCCAGGTGCAGGCTCCTGGCTGCGGGCTGTGCTTGTGAGGTCACAGCAGCCTCAGTGCCTGCTAGGCCAGTGGCAGGCTCCTGGCTGCTGGCTGTGCTTGTGAGGTCACAGCAGTCTCAGTGCCTCCTAGGTCAGTGGCAAGCTCATGGCTGCTGGCTGTGCTTGTGAGGTCACAGCAGGCTGAGTGCCTCGGAGGCCAGTGGCAGGCTCCTGGCTGCTGGCTGTGCTTGTGAGGTCACAGCAGCCTCAGTGCCTCCTAGGACAATGGCAGGCTCATGGCTGCTGGCTGTGCTTGTGAGGTCACAGCAGCCTCAGTGCCTCCTAGGCCAGTGGCAGGCTCCTGGCTGTCGGCTATGCTTGTGAGGTCACAGCAGCGTCAGTGACTCCTAGGCCAGTGGTAAGCTCATGGCTGCTGGCTGTGCTTGTGAGGTCACAGCAGCATCAGTGCCTCCGAGGCCAGTGGCAGGCTCCTGGCTGCTGGCTGTGCTTGTGAGGTCACAGCAGCCTGAGTGCCTCCTAGGCCAGTGGCAGGCTCCTGGCTGTTGGCTGTGCTTGTGAGGCCACAGCAGGCTCCATTCCTCACAGGTAGTGAGCAGCTCCCCCTGCTGGCTGTTCTTGTGAGGTCACAGCAGCCTCAGTGCCTCCTAGGCCAGTGGCAGGCTCCTGGCTGCTGGTTGTGCTTGTGAGGTCCCAGCAGCCTCAGTGCCTCCTAGGACAATGGCAGGCTCCTGGCTGTCGGCTGTGCTTGTGAGGTCACAGCAGCCTCAGTGCCTCCTAGGTCAGTGACAGGCTCATGGCTGCTGGCTGTGCTTGTGAGGTCACAGCAGGCTGAGTGCCTCCTAGGCCAGTGGCAGGCTCCTGGCTGCTGGCTGTGCTTGTGAGGTCACAGCAGCCTCAGTGCTTCCTAGGCCAGTGGCAGGTTCATGGCTGCTGGTTGTGCCTGGGAGGTCACAGCAGGGTGAGTGCCTCCTAGGCCAGTGCCAGGCTCCTGGCTGCTGGCTGTGCTTGTGAGGTCACAGCAGCATGAGTGCCTCATACGCCAGGGGCACGCTCCTGGCTGCTGGCTGTGCTTGTGAGGTCACGGCAGCCTGAGTGCCTCCTAGGCCAGTGGCAGGCTCCTGGCTGCTGGTTGTGGTTGTGAGCTCACAGCAGCCTGAGTACCTCCTAGGCCAGTGGCAGGCTCCTGGCTGCTGGCTGCGTTTGTGAGGTGACAGCAGCCTCAGTGCTTCGGAGGCCAGTGGCAGGCTCATGGCTGCTGGCTGTGCTTGTGAGGTCACAGCAGCCTCAGTGCCTCCTAGGCCAGTGGGAAACTCCTGGCTGCTGCCTGTGCTTGTGAGTCCACAGCAGCCTCAGTACCTCCTAGGGCAGTGGCAGGCTGCTATGTACTGGCTCTGCTTGTGAGGTCACAGCAGCCTCACTGCCTCATACGTTAGTGTACAGCGCCCCCTGCTGCCTGTTTTTGTGAGGACACAGCAGCCTGAGTGCCTCCTAGGCCAGTGTCAGGCTCCTGGCTACTGCTTGTGCCTGTGAGGTCACAGCAGCCTGAGTGCCTCCTAGGCCAGTGGCAGGCTCCTTGCTGCTGGCTGTGCTTGTGAGGTCACAGCTGCCTCACTGCCTCCGAGGCCAGTGGCAGGCTCATGGCTGCTAGCTGCGCTTGTGAGGTCACAGCAGCGTCAGTGCCTCCTAGGCCAGTGGCAGGCTCCTGGCTGTTGGCTGTGCTTGTGAGGTCACAGCAGTCTCAGTGCCTCCTAGACCAGTGGCAGGCTCATGGCTGCTGGTTGTGCTTGTGAGGTCACAGCAGCCTCAGTGCCTCCGAGGCCAGTGGCAGGCTCCTGGCTGCTGGCTGTGCTTGTGAGGTCACAGCAGCCTCAGTGCCTCCTAGGCCAGTGGCAGGCTCCTGGCTCTCAGCTATGCTTCTTAGGTCACAGCAGCCTCAGTGCCTCCTAGGCCAGGGGCAGGCTCCTGGCTGCGGGCTGTGCTTGTGAGGTCACAGCAGCCTCAGTGCCTCCGAGGCCAGTGGCAGGCTCCTGGCTGCTGGCTGTGCTTGTGAGGTCACAGCAGCCTCAGTGCCTCCTAGGTCAGTGGCAAGCTCATGGCTGCTGGCTGTGCTTGTGAGGTCACAGCAGGCTGAGTGCCTCGGAGGCCAGTGGCAGGCTCCTGGCTGTCGGCTATGCTTGTGAGGTCACAGCAGCCTCAGTGCCTCCTAGGCCAGTGGCAGGCTCCTGGCTGCTGGCTGTGCTTGTGAGGTCACAGCTGCCTCACTGCCTCCGAGGCCTGTGGCAGGCTCATGGCTGCTACCTGTGCTTGTGAGGTCACAGCAGCCTGAGTGCCTCCTAGGCCAGTGGCAGGCTCCTGGCTGCTGATTGTGCTTGTGAGGTCACAGCAGCCTCTGTGCCTCCTAGACCAGTGGCAGGCTCCTGGCTGCTGGCTGTGCTTGTGAGGTCACAGCAGCCTCAGTGCCTCCTGTGCTAGTCGCAGGCTCATGGCTGCTGGCTGTGCTTGTGAGGTCACAGCAGCCTCAGTGCCTCTGAAGTCAGTTTTAGGGTCCTGGCTGCTGGCTGTTCTTGTGAGGTCACAGCAGCCTCAGTGCCTCCTAGGCCAGTGGTAGGCTCCTGGCTGTTGCCTGTGCTTGTCAGGTCACAGCAGCCTGAGTGCCTCCTAGGCCAGTGGCAGGCTCCTGGCTGATGGCTGTGCTTGTGACGTCACAGGAGCCGCAGTGCCTCCGAGGCCAGTGGCAGGCTCCTGGCTGCTGGCTGTGCTTGTGAGGTCACAGCAGCCTCAGTGCCTCCTAGGCCAGTGGCAGTCTCCTGGCTGCTGGCTGTGCTTGTGAGGTCACAGCAGCCTCAGTGCCTCCTGGGCTAGTCGCAGGCTCCTGGCTGCTGGCTGTGCTTGGGAGGTCACAGCAGCCTGAGTGCCTCCTAGGCCAGTGCCAGGCTCCTGGCTGCTGGCTGTGCTTGTGAGGTCACAGCAGCCTGAGTGCCTCCTAGGCCAATGGCAGGCTCCTGGCTGTCGGCTATGCTTGTTAGGTCACAGCAGCCTCAGTGCCTCCTAGGCAAGTGGTAAGCTCATGGCTGCTGGCTGTGCTTGTGAGGTCACAGCAGCCTCAGTGCGTCCCAGGCCAGTGGCAGGCTCCTGGCTGCTGGCTGTGCTTGTGAGGTCACGGCAGCCTCAGTGCCTCCTAGGCCAGTGGCAGGCTCCTGGCTGTTGGCTATGGTTGTGAGACCACAACAGGCTCCATTCCTCACAGGTAGTGAGCAGCTCCCCCTGCTGGCTGTACTTCTGAGGTCACAGCAGTCTCAGTGCCTCCTAGGCCAGTGGCATGCTCATGGCTGCTGGTTGTGCTTGTGAGGTCACAGCAGCCTCAGTGCCTCCGAGGCCAGTGGCAGGCTGCTGGCTGCTGGCTGTGCTTGTGAGGTCACAGCAGGCTGAGTGCCTCCTAGGCCGGTGGCAAGCTCATGGCTGCTGGCTGTGCTTGTGAGGTCACAGCAGCCTCAGTGCCTCCTAGGCCAGTGGCAGGCTCATGGCTGCTGGTTGTGCCTGTTAGGTCACAGCAGCCTTCGTGCCTCCGAGGCCAGTGGCAGGCTCCTGGCTGCTGGCTGTGCTTGTGAGGTCACAGCAGCCTCAGTGCCTCCTACGCCAATGGCAGGCTCCTGGCTCTCAGCTATGCTTCTTAGGTCACAGCAGCCTCAGTGCCTCCTAGGCCAGGTGCAGGCTCCTGGCTGCGGGCTGTGCTTGTGAGGTCACAGCAGCCTCAGTGCCTGCTAGGCCAGTGGCAGGCTCCTGGCTGCTGGCTGTGCTTGTGAGGTCACAGCAGTCTCAGTGCCTCCTAGGTCAGTGGCAAGCTCATGGCTGCTGGCTGTGCTTGTGAGGTCACAGCAGGCTGAGTGCCTCGGAGGCCAGTGGCAGGCTCATGGCTGCTGGCTGTGCTTGTGAGGTCACAGCAGCCTGAGTGCCTCCTAGGCCAGTGGCAGGCTCCTGGCTGTCGGCTATGCTTGTGAGGTCACAGCAGCGTCAGTGACTCCTAGGCCAGTGGTAAGCTCCTGGCTGCTGGCTGTGCTTGTGAGGTCACAGCAGCCTCAGTGCCTCCGAGGCCAGTGGCAGGCTCCTGGCTGCTGGCTGTGCTTGTGAGGTCACAGCAGCCTGAGTGCCTCCTAGGCCAGTGGCAGGCTCCTGGCTGTTGGCTGTGCTTGTGAGGTCACAGCAGCCTCAGTGCCTCCGAGGCCAGTGGCAGGCTCCTGGCTGCTGCCTGTGCTTGTGAGGTCACAGCAGCCTCAGTGCCTCCTAGGCCAGTGGCAGGCTCCTGGCTGCTGATTGTGCTTGTGAGGTCACAGCAGCCTCTGTGCCTCCTAGACCAGTGGCAGGCTCCTGGCTGCTGGCTGTGCTTGTGAGGTCACAGCAGCCTCAGTGCCTCCTGGGCTAGTCGCAGGCTCCTGGCTGCTGGCTGTGCTTGGGAGGTCACAGCAGCCTCAGTGCCTCTGAAGTCAGTTTTAGGGTCCTGGCTGCTGGCTGTGCTTGTGAGGTCACAGCAGCCTCAGTGCCTCCTAGGCCAGTGGTAGGCTCCTGGCTGTTGCCTGTGCTTGTGAGGTCACAGCAGCCTGAGTGCCTCCTAGGCCAGTGGCAGGCTCCTGGCTGATGGCTGTGCTTGTGACGTCACAGGAGCCGCAGTGCCTCCGAGGCCAGTGGCAGGCTCCTGGCTGCTGGCTGTGCTTGTGAGGTCACAGCAGCCTCAGTGCCTCCTAGGCCAGTGGCAGTCTCCTGGCTGCTGGCTGTGCTTGTGAGGTCACAGCAGGCTGAGTGCCTGGGAGGCCAGTGGCAGGCTCCTGGCTGCTGGCTGTGCTTGTGAGGTCACAGCAGCCTGAGTGCCTCCTAGGCCAGTGGCAGGCTCCTGGCTGTCGGCTATGCTTGTGAGGTCACAGCAGCGTCAGTGACTCCTAGGCTAGTGGTAAGCTCATGGCTGCTGGCTGTGCTTGTGAGGTCACAGCTGCCTCACTGCCTCCGAGGCCTGTGGCAGGCTCCTGGCTGCTACCTGTGCTTGTGAGGTCACAGCAGCCTCAGTGCCTCCTAGGCCAGTGGCAGGCTCCTGGCTGCTGATTGTGCTTGTGAGGTCACAGCAGCCTCTGTGCCTCCTAGACCAGTGGCAGGCTCCTGGCTGCTGGCTGTGCTTGTGAGGTCACAGCAGCCTCAGTGCCTCCTTGGCTAGTCGCAGGCTCCTGGCTGCTGGCTGTGCTTGGGAGGTCACAGCAGCCTCAGTGCCTCTGAAGTCAGTTTTAGGGTCCTGGCTGCTGGCTGTTCTTGTGAGGTCACAGCAGCCTCAGTGCCTCCTAGGCCAGTGGTAGGCTCCTGGCTGTTGCCTGTGCTTGTCAGGTCACAGCAGCCTGAGTGCCTCCTAGGCCAGTGGCAGGCTCCTGGCTGATGGCTGTGCTTGTGACGTCACAGGAGCCGCAGTGCCTCCGAGGCCAGTGGCAGGCTCCTGGCTGCTGGCTGTGCTTGTGAGGTCACAGCAGCCTCAGTGCCTCCTAGGCCAGTGGCAGTCTCCTGGCTGCTGGCTGTGCTTGTGAGGTCACAGCAGCCTCAGTGCCTCCTGGGCTAGTCGCAGGCTCCTGGCTGCTGGCTGTGCTTGGGAGGTCACAGCAGCCTGAGTGCCTCCTAGGCCAGTGCCAGGCTCCTGGCTGCTGGCTGTGCTTGTGAGGTCACAGCAGCCTCAGTGCCTCCTAGGCCAATGGCAGGCTCCTGGCTGTCGGCTATGCTTGTTAGGTCACAGCAGCCTCAGTGCCTCCTAGGCAAGTGGTAAGCTCATGGCTGCTGGCTGTGCTTGTGAGGTCACAGCAGCCTCAGTGCGTCCCAGGCCAGTGGCAGGCTCCTGGCTGCTGGCTGTGCTTGTGAGGTCACGGCAGCCTCAGTGCCTCCTAGGCCAGTGGCAGGCTCCTGGCTGTTGGCTATGGTTGTGAGACCACAACAGGCTCCATTCCTCACAGGTAGTGAGCAGCTCCCCCTGCTGGCTGTTCTTGTGAGGTCACAGCAGTCTCAGTGCCCCCTAGGCCAGTGGTAAGCTCATGGCTGCTGGCTGTGCTTGTGAGGTCACAGCTGCCTCACTGCCTCCGAGGCCTGTGGCAGGCTCCTGGCTGCTGATTGTGCTTGTGAGGTCACAG
The DNA here is from genome assembly GCF_036370855.1 of Dromaius novaehollandiae. Classification (NCBI taxonomy): domain Eukaryota; kingdom Metazoa; phylum Chordata; class Aves; order Casuariiformes; family Dromaiidae; genus Dromaius; species Dromaius novaehollandiae. The sequence continues at coordinate 2,080,151 of NC_088105.1, forward strand.
CAGCCTCAGTGCCTCCTAGGCCAGTGGCATGCTCCTGGCTGCTGGCTGTGCTTGTGAGGTCACAGCAGCCTCAGTGCCTCCTGGGCTAGTCGCAGGTTCATGGCTGCTGGCTGTGCTTGGGAGGTCACAGCAGCCTCAGTGCCTCTGAAGTCAGTTTTAGGGTCCTGGCTGCTGGCTGTTCTTGTGAGGTCACAGCAGTCTCAGTGCCTCCGAGGCCAGTGGCAGGCTCCTGGCTGCTGGCTGTGCTTGTGAGGTCACAGCAGTCTCAGTGCCTCCTAGACCAGTGTCAGGCTCCTGGCTGCTGGCTGTGCTTGTGAGGTCACAGCAGCCTCAGTGCCTCCTAGGCCAGTGGCAGGCTCCTGGCTGCTGGCTGTGCTTGTGACGTCACAGCAGCCTCAGTGCCTCCGAGGCCACTGGCAGGCTGATGGCTGCTGGCTGTGCTTGGGAGATCACAGTAGCCTGAGTGCCTCAAACGTTAGTGTGCACCCTGCGCTGCTAGCTGTGCTTGTGAGGTCACAGCAACCTCAGTGCCTCTGAAGTCAGTTTTAGGGTCCTGGCTGCTGGCTGTTCTTGTGAGGTCACAGCAGCCTGAGTGCCTCCTAGGCCAGTGGTAGGCTCCTGGCTGTTGCCTGTGCTTGTCAGGTCACAGCAGCCTCAGTGCCTCCTAGGCCAGTGGCAGGCTCCTGGCTGATGGCTGTGCTTGTCAGGTCACAGCAGCCTCAGTGCCTCCTAGGCCAGTGGCAGTCTCCTGGCTGCTGGCTGTGCTTGTGAGGTCACAGCAGCCTCAGTGCCTCCTGGGCTAGTCGCAGGCTCATGGCTGCTGGCTGTGCTTGGGAGGTCACAGCAGCCTGAGTGCCTCCTAGGCCAGTGCCAGGCTCCTGGCTTCTGGCTGTGCTTGTGAGGTCACAGCAGCATGAGTGCCTCCTAGGCCAGTGGCAGGCTCCTGGCTGTCGGCTATGCTTGTTAGGTCACAGCAGCCTCAGGGCCTCCTAGGCAAGTGGTAAGCTCATGGCTGCTGGCTGTGCTTGTGAGGTCACAGCAGCCTAGTGCGTCCCAGGCCAGTGGCAGGCTCCTGGCTGCTGCCTGTGCTTGTGAGTTCACAGCAGCCTGAGTGCCTCCGAGGCCAGTGGCAGGCTCATGGCTGCTGGCTGTTCTTGTGAGGTCACAGCAGCCTCAGTGCCTCCTAGGCCAGTGGCAGGCTCCTGGCTGTTGGCTATGCTTGTGAGGTCACAGCAGCCTGAGTGCCTCCGAGGCCAGTGGCAGGCTCATGGCTGCTGGCTGTTCTTGTGAGGTCACAGCAGCCTCAGTGCCTCCTAGGCCAGTGGCAGGCTCCTGGCTGTCGGCTATGCTTGTGAGGTCACAGCAGTCTCAGTGCCTCCTAGGCCAGTGGCAGGCTCATGGCTGCTGGCTGTGCTTCTGAGGTCACAGCAGGCTGAGTGCCTCCTAGGCCAGTGGCAGGCTCATGGCTGCTGGTTGTGCCTGGGAGGCCACAGCAGCCTGAGTGCCTCCTAGGCCAGTGGCAGGCTCCTGGCTGCTGGCTGTGCTTGTGAGGTCACAGCAGCCTCAGTGCCTCCTAGGCCAATGGCAGGCTCCTGGCTCTCAGCTATGCTTCTTAGGTCACAGCAGCCTCAGTGCCTCCTAGGCCAGGGGCAGGCTCCTGGCTGCGGACTGTGCTTGTGAGGTCACAGCAGCCTCAGTGCCTCCGAGGCCAGTGGCAGGCTCCTGGCTGCTGGCTGTGCTTGTGAGGTCACAGCAGCCTCAGTGCCTCCTAGGTCAGTGGCAAGCTCATGGCTGCTGGCTGTGCTTGTGAGGTCACAGCAGGCTGAGTGCCTCGGAGGCCAGTGGCAGGCTCATGGCTGCTGGCTGTGCTTGTTAGGTCACAGCAGCCTGAGTGCCTCCTAGGCCAGTGGCAGGCTCCTGGCTGTCGGCTATGCTTGTGAGGTCACAGCAGCGTCAGTGACTCCTAGGCCAGTGGTAAGCTCATGGCTGCTGGCTGTGCTTGTGAGGTCACAACAGCCTCAGTGCCTCCGAGGGCAGTGGCAGGCTCCTGGCTGCTGGCTGTGCTTGTGAGGTCACAGCAGCCTCAGTGCCTCCTAGGCCAGTGGCAGGCTCCTGGCTGTTGGCTGTGCTTGTGAGGCCACAGCAGGCTCCATTCCTCACAGGTAGTGAGCAGCTCCCCCTGCTGGCTGTTCTTGTCAGGTCACAGCAGCCTCAGTGCCTCCTAGGCCAGTGGCAGGCTCCTGGCTGCTGGTTGTGCTTGTGAGGTCACAGCAGCCTCTGTGCCTCCTAGGCCCATGGGAAACTCCTGGCTGCTGGTTGTGCTTGTGATGTCACAGCAGCCTCTGTGCCTCCTAGGCCCATGGGAAACTCCTGGCTGCTGGCTGTGCTTGTGAGTCCACAGCAGCCTCAGTGCCTCCTAGGGCAGTGGCAGGCTGCTATGTACTGGCTCTGCTTGTGAGGTCACAGCAGCCTCACTGCCTCATACGTTAGTGTACAGCGCCCCATGCTGCCTGTTTTTGTGAGGACACAGCAGCCTGAGTGCCTCCTAGGCCAGTGTCAGGCTCCTGGCTGCTGCTTGTGCCTGTGAGGTCACAGCAGCCTGAGTGCGTCCTAGGCCAGTGGCAGGCTCCTTGCTGCTGGCTGTGCTTGTGAGGTCACAGCTGCCTCACTGCCTCCGAGGCCAGTGGCAGGCTCATGGCTGCTGGCTGTGCTTGTGAGGTCACAGCAGCCTCAGTGCCTCCTAGGCCAGTGGCAGGCTCCTGGCTGCTGGCTGTGCTTGTGACGTCACAGCAGCCTCAGTGCCTCCGAGGCCACTGGCAGGCTGATGGCTGCTGGCTGTGTTTGGGAGATCACAGTAGCCTGAGTGCCTCAAACGTTAGTGTGCACCCTGCGCTGCTGGCTGTGCTTGTGAGGTCACAGCAGCCTCAGTGCCTGCTAGGCCAGTGGCAGGCTCCTGACTGCTGCCTGTGCTTGGGAGGTCACAGCAGTCTCAGTGCCTCCTAGGTCAGTGGCAGGCTCCTGTCTGCTAGCTGTGCTTGTGAGGTCACAGCAACCTCAGTGCCTCTGAAGTCAGTTTTAGGGTCCTGGCTGCTGGCTGTTCTTGTGAGGTCACAGCAGCCTCAGTGCCTCCTAGGCCAGTGGTTGGCTCCTGGCTGTTGCCTGTGCTTGTCAGGTCACAGCAGCCTCAGTGCCTCCGAGGCCAGTGGCAGGCTCCTGGCTGCTGGCTGTGCTTGTGAGGTCACAACAGCCTCAGTGCCTCCGAGGCCAGTGGCAGGCTCCTGGCTGCTGGCTGTGCTTGTGAGGTCACAGCAGCCTCAGTGCCTCCTAGGCCAGTGGCAGGCTCCTGGCTGTTGGCTATGGTTGTGAGACCACAACAGGCTCCATTCCTCACAGGTAGTGAGCAGCTCCCCCTGCTGGCTGTTCTTGTGACGTCACAGCAGCCTCAGTGCCTCCTAGGCCAGTGGCATGCTCATGGCTGCTGGTTGTGCTTGTGATGTCACAGCAGCCTCAGTGCCTCCGAGGCCAGTGGCAGGCTCATGGCTGCTGGCTGTGCTTGTGAGGTCACAGCAGCCTCAGTGCCTCCTACGCCCGTGGGAAACTCCTGGCTGCTGGCTGTGCTTGTGACGTCACAGCAGCCTCAGTGCCTTATAGGCCAGTGGCAGGCTCCTGGCTGCTGGCTCTGCTTGTGAGTCCACAGCAGCCTCAGTGCCTCCTAGGCCAGTGGCAGGCTGCTGGATACTGGCTCTGCTTGTGAGGTCACAGCAGCCTCACTACCTCATACGTTAGTGTACAGCGCCCCCTCTTGCCTGTGTTTGTGAGGACACAGCAGCCTGAGTGCATCCTAGGCCAGTGGCAGGCTCCTGGCCGCTGGCTGTGCTTGTGAGGTCACAGCTGCCTCACTGCCTCCGAGGCCTGTGGCAGGCTCATGGCTGCTAGCTGTGCTTGGGAGGTCACAGCAGCCTGAGTGCCTCCTAGGCCAGTGCCAGGCTCCTGGCTGCTGGCTGTGCTTGTGAGGTCACAGCAGTATGAGTGCCTCCTAGGCCAATGGCAGGCTCCTGGCTGTCGGCTATGCTTGTTAGGTCACAGCAGCCTCAGTGCCTCCTAGGCCAGTGGCAGGCTCATGGCTGCTGGCTGTGCTTGTGAGGTCACAGCAGCCTGAGTGCCTCCTGGGCTAGTCGCAGGCTCATGGCTGCTGGCTGTGCTTGGGAGGTCACAGCAGCCTCAGTGCCTCCTAGGCCAGTGGCAGGCTGCTGGCTGCTGGCTGTGCTCGTGAGGTCACAGCAGCCTCAGTGCCTCCTAGGCCAGTGGCAGGCTCCTGGCTGTCGGCTATGCTTGTGAGGTCACAGCAGCCTCAGTGCCTCCTAGCCCAGTGGTAAGCTCATGGCTGCTGGCTGTGCTTGTGAGGTCACAGCAGCCTCAGTGCCTCCGAGGCCAGTGGCAGGCTCATGGCTGCTGGCTGTGCTTGTGAGGTCACAGCAGCCTCAGTGCCTCTGTAGCCAGTGGTAGGCTCCTGGCTGCTGGCTGTGCTTGTGAGGTCACAGTAGCCTCAGTGCCTCCTAGGTTAGTGTGCACCCCGCGCTGCTGGCTGTGCTTGTGAGGTCACAGCAGCCTCAGTGCCTCCTAGACCAGTGGCAGGCTCCTGGATGCTGGCTGTGCTTGTGAGGTCACAGCAGCTTTAAAGCCTCCTAGGCCAGTGGCAGTCTGATGGCTGCTGGCTGTGCTTGTGAGGTCACAGTAGCCTCAGTGCCTCAAACATTAGTGTGCACCCCGCGCTGTTGGCTGTGCTTGTGAGGTCACAGCAGCTTCAGTGCCTCCTAGGCCAGTGGCAGGCTCCTGGCTGCTGGCTGTGCTTGTGAGGTCACAGCAGCCTGAGTGCCCCCTAGGCCCGTGGCACGCTCCTGGCTGCTGGCTGTGCTTGTGAGGTCACAGCAGTCTGAGTGCCTCTTAGGCCAGTGGCAAGCTCATGGCTGCTGGCTGTGCTTGTGAGGTCACAGCAGCCTCAGTGCCTCCGAGGCCAGTGGCAGGCTCCTGGCTGCTGGCTGTCCTTGTGAGGTCACAGTAGCCTCAGTGCCTCCTAGGTTAGTGTGCACCCCGCGCTGCTGGCTGTGCTTGTGAGGTCACAGCAGCCTCAGTGCCCCCTAGGCCCGTGGCACGCTCCTGGCTGCTGGCTGTGCTTGTGAGGTCACAGCAGCCTCAGTGCCTCCTAGGCCAGGGGAGGCCCATGGCTGCGGGCTGTGCTTGTGAGCTCACAGCAGCCTCAGTGCATCCTAGGCCAGTGCCAGGCTTATGGCTGCTGACTGTGCTTGTGAGGTCACAGCAGTCTGAGTGCCTCGTACACCAGTGGAAGGCTCATGGCTGCTGGCTGTGCTTGTGAGGTCACAGCAGTCTCAGTGCCTCCTAGGCCAGTGGCAGGCTCCTGGCTGCTGGCTGTGCTTGTGAGGTCACAGCAGCCTCAGTGCCTCCGAGGCCAGTGGCAGGCTCATGGCTGCTGGCTGTGCTTGTGAGGTCACAGCAGGCTGAGTGCCTCCTCGGCCAGTGGCAGGCTCCTGGCTGCTGGCTGTGCTTGTGAGGTCACAGCAGCCTCAGTGCCTCCGAGGCCAGTGGCAAGCTCATGGCTGCTGGCTGTGCTTGTGAGGACACAGCAGCCTGAGTGCCTCCTAGGCGAGTGGCAGGCTCCTGGCTGCTGGCTGTGCTTCTGAGGTCACAGCAGCCTGAGTGCCTGCTAGGCCAGTTGCAGGCTCCTGGCTGTCGGCTATGCTTGTGAGGTCACAGCAGCCTGAGTGCCTCCTAGCCCAGTGGTAAGCTCATGGCTGCTGGCTGTGCTTGTGAGGTCACAGCAGGCTGAGTGCCTCCTCGGCCAGTGGCAGGCTCCTGGCTGCTGGCTGTGCTTGTGAGGTCACAGCAGCCTCAGTGCCTCCTAGGCCAGTGGCAGGCTCCTCGTTGTCGGCTATGCTTGTGAGACTACAGCAGGCCCCATTCCTCACAGGTACTGAGCCGCTCCCCCTGCTGGCTGTTCTTGTGACGTCACAGCAGCCTCAGTGCCTCCTAGGCCAGTGGCAAGCTCCTGGCTGCTGGCTGTGCTTGTGAGGTCACAGCAGCCTCAGTGCCTCCTAGGACAATGGCAGGCTCATGGCTGCTGGCTGTGCTTGTGAGGTCACAGCAGCCTGCGTGCCTCCTAGGCCAGTGGCAGGCTCCTGGCTGCTGGCTGTGCTTGTGAGGCCACAGCAACCTCAGTGCCTCATATGTTAGTGTGCAGCCCGCACTGTTGGCTGTGCTTGTGAGGTCACAGCTGCCTCAGTGCCTCTGAAGCCAGTGGTAGGCTCCTGGCTGCTGGCTGTGCTTGTGACATCACAGCAGCCTCAGTGCCTCCTAGGCCAGTGGCAGGCTCCTGGCTGCTGGCTGTGCTTGTGACGTCATAGCAGCCTGAGTGCCTCCCAGGCCAGTGGCAGGCTCCTGGCTGCTGGCTGTGCTTGTGAGGTCACAGCAGCCGCAGTGCCTCCTAGGCCAGTGGCAGGCTCATGGCTGCTGGCTGTGCTTGTGAGGTCACAGCAGCCTGAGTGCCCCCTAGGCCCGTGGCACGCTCCTGGCTGCTGGCTGTGCTTGTGAGGTCACAGCAGCCTGACTGCCTCCTAGGCCAGGGGAGGCCCATGACTGCGGGCTGTGCTTGTGAGGTCACGGCAGCCTGAGTGCCTCCTAGGCCAGTGGCAGGCTCCCGGCTGCTGGCTGTGCTTGTGAGGTCACAGCAGCCTCAGTGCCTCCTAGGCTAGTGGCAAGCTCATGGCTGCTGGCTGTGCTTGTGAGGACACAGCAGCCTCAGTGCCTCCTAGGCCAGTGGCAGGCTGCTGGCTGCTGGCTGTGCTTGTGAGGTCACAGCAGCCTCAGTGCCTCCTAGGCCAGTGGCAGGCTCCTGGCTGTCGGCTATGCTTGTGAGGTCACAGCAGCCTCAGTGCCTCCTAGCCCAGTGGTAAGCTCATGGCTGCTGGCTGTGCTTGTGAGGTCACAGCAGCCTCAGTGCATCCTAGGCCAGTGCCAGGCTCCTGGCTGCTGGCTGTGCTTGTGAGGTCACAGCAGTCTGAGTGCCTCGTACACCAGTGGCAGGCTCATGGCTGCTGGCTGTGCTTGTGAGGTCACAGCAGCCTCAGTGCCTCCTAGGCCAGTGGCAGGCTCCTGGCCGCTGGTTGTGCTTGTGAGGTCACGGCAGCCTCAGTGCCTCCTAGGCCAGTGGCAGGCTCCTGGCTGTTGGCTATGCTTGTGAGGCCACAGCAGGCTCCATTCCTCACAGGTAGTGAGCAGCTGCCCCTGCTGGCTGTGCTTGTGAGGTCACAGCAGCCTCAGTGCCTCCTAGGCCAGTGGCAAGCTCCTGGCTGCTGGTTGTGCTTGTGAGGTCACAGCAGGCTGAGTGCCTCCTAGGCCAGTGGCAAGCTCATGGCTGCTGGCTGTGCTTGTGAGGCGACAGTAGCCTCAGTGCCTCCTAGGGCAGTGGCAGGCTCCTGACTGTCGGCTATGCTTTTGAGGTAGCAGCACCGTCAGTGCCTCCTAGGCCAGTGGTAAGCTCATGGCTGCTGGCTGTGCCTGTGAGGTCACAGCAGCCTCACTGCCTCCCAGGCCAGTTGCAGGCTCCTGGCTGCTGCCTGTTCTTGTGAGGTCACAGCAGCCTCAGTGCCTCCTAGGCCAGTGGCAAGCTCCTGGCTGCTGGTTTTGCTTGTGAGGTCACAGCAGCCTCACTGCCTCCTAGGACAATGGCAGGCTCCTGGCTGCTGGCTGTGCTTGTGAGGTCATAGCAGCCTGAGTGCCTCCTAGGCCAGTGGCAGGCTCCCGGCTGCTGGCTGTGCTTGTGAGGTCACAGCAGCCTTAGTGCCTCCTAGGCCAGTGGCAGGCTCCTGGCTGTCAGCTATGCTTGTGAGGTCACAGCAGCCTCAGTGCCCCCTAGGTCAGTGGCAAGCTCATGGCTGCTGGCTGTGCTTGTGAGGTCACAGCAGCCTGAGTGTCTTCTAGGCCAGTGGCAGGCTCATGGCTGCTGGCTGTGCTTGTGAGGTCACAGCAGCCTCAGTGCCTCCTAGGCCAGTGGCAGGCTCATGGCTGCTGGCTGTGGTTGTGAGGTCACAGCAGCCTCAGTGCCTCCTAGGCCCGTGGGGATCTCCTGGCTGCTGGCTGTGCTTGTGAGGTCATAGCAGCCTGAGTGCCTCATATGTTAGTGTGCAGCCCGCACTGTTGCCTCTGCTTGTGAGGTCACTGCAGCCTCAGTGCCTCCTAGGCCAGTGGCAGGCTCCTGGCTGCTGGTTGTGCTTGTGAGGTCACAGCAACCTCCGTGCCTCCTAGGCCCGTGGTAGGCTCCTGGCTGTTGCCTGTGCTTGTGAGGTCACAGCAGCCTGTGTTCCTCCTAGGCCAGTGGCAGGCTCCTGGCTGCTGGCTGATGTTGTGAGGTCACAGCAGCCTCAGTGCCTCCTAGGCCAGTGGCAGGCTCCTGGCTGCTGGCTCTGCTTGTCAGGTCACAGCAGTCTCAGTGCTTCGGAGGCCAGTGGCAGGCTCCTGGCTGCTGGCTGTGCTTTTGAGGTCACAGCAGCCTGAGTGCCTCCTAGGCCAGTGGCAGGCTGCTGCCTGCTGGCTGTGCTTGTGAGGTCACAGCAGCCTGAGTGCCTCCTGGGCTAGTCGCAGGCTCATGGCTGCTGGCTGTGCTTGTGAGGTCACAGCAGCCTCAGTGCCTCCTCGGCCAATGGCAGGCTCCTGGCTGTCGGCTATGCTTGTTAGGTCACAGCAGCCTCAGTGCCTCCTAGGCCAGGGGATGCTCCTGGCTGCTGGCTGTGCTTGTGAGGTCACAGCAGCCTCAGTGCCTCCTAGGCCAGTGGCAGGCTCCTGGCTGCTGGCTGTGCTTGTGAGGTCACAACAGCCTCAGTGCCTCTTAGGCCAGTGGCAAGCTCATGGCTGCTGGCTGTGCTTGTGAGGACACAGCAGCCTCAGTGCCTCCTAGGCCAGTGGCAGGCTCCTGGCTGCTGGCTGTGCTTCTGAGGTCACAGCAGCCTCAGTGCCTCCTAGGCCAGAGGCAGGCTCCTGGCTGCTGGCTGTGCTTGTGAGGTCACAGCAGCCTCAGTGCCTCCTAGGCCAGTGGCAGGCTCCTGGCTGTCGGCTATGCTTGTGAGGTCACAGCAGCCTCAGTGCCTCCTAGCCCAGTGGTAAGCTCATGGCTGCTGGCTGTGCTTGTGAGGTCACAGCAGGCTGAGTGCCCCCTCGGCCAGTGGCAGGCTCCTGGCTGCTGGCTGTGCTTGTGAGGTCACAGCAGCCTGTGTTCCTCCTAGGCCAGTGGCAGGCTCCTGGCTGCTGGCTGATGTTGTGAGGTCACAGCAGCCTCACTGCCTCCTAGGCCAGTGGCAGGCTCCTGGCTGCTGGCTCTGCTTGTCAGGTCACAGCAGCCTCAGTGCCTCGGAGGCCAGTGGCAGGCTCCTGGCTGCTGGCTGTGCTTGTGAGGTCACAGCAGCCTGAGTGCCTCCTAGGCCAGTGGCAGGCTGCTGGCTGCTGGCTGTGCTTGTGAGGTCACAGCAGCCTCAGTGCCTCCGAGGCCAGTGGCAGGCTCATGGCTGCTGGCTGTGCTTGTGAGGTCACAGCAGGCTGAGTGCCTCCTCGGCCAGTGGCAGGCTCCTGGCTGCTGGCTGTGCTTGTGAGGTCACAGCAGCCTCAGTGCCTCCGAGGCCAGTGGCAAGCTCATGGCTGCTGGCTGTGCTTGTGAGGACACAGCAGCCTCAGTGCCTCCTAGGCGAGTGGCAGGCTCCTGGCTGCTGGCTGTGCTTCTGAGGTCACAGCAGCCTCAGTGCCTCCTAGGCCAGTTGCAGGCTCCTGGCTGTCGGCTATGCTTGTGAGGTCACAGCAGCCTCAGTGCCTCCTAGCCCAGTGGTAAGCTCATGGCTGCTGGCTGTGCTTGTGAGGTCACAGCAGGCTGAGTGCCTCCTCGGCCAGTGGCAGGCTCCTGGCTGCTGGCTGTGCTTGTGAGGTCACAGCAGCCTCAGTGCCTCCTAGGCCAGTGGCAGGCTCCTCGTTGTCGGCTATGCTTGTGAGACTACAGCAGGCCCCATTCCTCACAGGTACTGAGCCGCTCCCCCTGCTGGCTGTTCTTGTGACGTCACAGCAGCCTCAGTGCCTCCTAGGCCAGTGGCAAGCTCCTGGCTGCTGGCTGTGCTTGTGAGGTCACAGCAGCCTCAGTGCCTCCTAGGACAATGGCAGGCTCATGGCTGCTGGCTGTGCTTGTGAGGTCACAGCAGCCTGCGTGCCTCCTAGGCCAGTGGCAGGCTCCTGGCTGCTGGCTGTGCTTGTGAGGCCACAGCAACCTCAGTGCCTCATATGTTAGTGTGCAGCCCGCACTGTTGGCTGTGCTTGTGAGGTCACAGCTGCCTCAGTGCCTCTGAAGCCAGTGGTAGGCTCCTGGCTGCTGGCTGTGCTTGTGAGGTCACAGCAGCCTGAGTGCCTCCTAGGCCAGTGGCAGGCTCCTGGCTGCTGGCTGTGCTTGTGACGTCATAGCAGCCTGAGTGCCTCCGAGGCCAGTGGCAGGCTCCTGGCTGCTGGCTGTGCTTGTGAGGTCACAGCAGCCGCAGTGCCTCCTAGGCCAGTGGCAGGCTCATGGCTGCTGGCTGTGCTTGTGAGGTCACAGCAGCCTGAGTGCCTCCTAGGCCCGTGGCACGCTCCTGGCTGCTGGCTGTGCTTGTGAGGTCACAGCAGCCTGACTTCCTCCTAGGCCAGGGGAGGCCCATGACTGCGGGCTGTGCTTGTGAGGTCACGGCAGCCTGAGTGCCTCCTAGGCCAGTGGCAGGCTCCCGGCTGCTGGCTGTGCTTGTGAGGTCACAGCAGCCTCAGTGCCTCCTAGGCTAGTGGCAAGCTCATGGCTGCTGGCTGTGCTTGTGAGGACACAGCAGCCTCAGTGCCTCCTAGGCCAGTGGCAGGCTGCTGGCTGCTGGCTGTGCTTGTGAGGTCACAGCAGCCTCAGTGCCTCCTAGGCCAGTGGCAGGCTCCTGGCTGTCGGCTATGCTTGTGAGGTCACAGCAGCCTCAGTGCCTCCTAGCCCAGTGGTAAGCTCATGGCTGCTGGCTGTGCTTGTGAGGTCACAGCAGCCTCAGTGCATCCTAGGCCAGTGCCAGGCTCCTGGCTGCTGGCTGTGCTTGTGAGGTCACAGCAGTCTGAGTGCCTCGTACACCAGTGGCAGGCTCATGGCTGCTGGCTGTGCTTGTGAGGTCACAGCAGCCTCAGTGCCTCCTAGGCCAGTGGCAGGCTCCTGGCCGCTGGTTGTGCTTGTGAGGTCACGGCAGCCTCAGTGCCTCCTAGGCCAGTGGCAGGCTCCTGGCTGTTGGCTATGCTTGTGAGGCCACAGCAGGCTCCATTCCTCACAGGTAGTGAGCAGCTGCCCCTGCTGGCTGTGCTTGTGAGGTCACAGCAGCCTCAGTGCCTCCTAGGCCAGTGGCAAGCTCCTGGCTGCTGGTTGTGCTTGTGAGGTCACAGCAGGCTGAGTGCCTCCTAGGCCAGTGGCAAGCTCATGGCTGCTGGCTGTGCTTGTGAGGTGACAGTAGCCTCAGTGCCTCCTAGGGCAGTGGCAGGCTCCTGACTGTCGGCTATGCTTTTGAGGTAGCAGCACCGTCAGTGCCTCCTAGGCCAGTGGTAAGCTCATGGCTGCTGGCTGTGCCTGTGAGGTCACAGCAGCCTCACTGCCTCCCAGGCCAGTTGCAGGCTCCTGGCTGCTGCCTGTTCTTGTGAGGTCACAGCAGCCTCAGTGCCTCCTAGGCCAGTGGCAAGCTCCTGGCTGCTGGTTTTGCTTGTGAGGTCACAGCAGCCTCACTGCCTCCTAGGACAATGGCAGGCTCCTGGCTGCTGGCTGTGCTTGTGAGGTCATAGCAGCCTGAGTGCCTCCTAGGCCAGTGGCAGGCTCCCGGCTGCTGGCTGTGCTTGTGAGGTCACAGCAGCCTTAGTGCCTCCTAGGCCAGTGGCAGGCTCCTGGCTGTCAGCTATGCTTGTGAGGTCACAGCAGCCTCAGTGCCCCCTAGGTCAGTGGCAAGCTCATGGCTGCTGGCTGTGCTTGTGAGGTCACAGCAGCCTGAGTGTCTTCTAGGCCAGTGGCAGGCTCATGGCTGCTGGCTGTGCTTGTGAGGTCACAGCAGCCTCAGTGCCTCCTAGGCCAGTGGCAGGCTCATGGCTGCTGGCTGTGGTTGTGAGGTCACAGCAGCCTCAGTGCCTCCTAGGCCCGTGGGGATCTCCTGGCTGCTGGCTGTGCTTGTGAGGTCATAGCAGCCTGAGTGCCTCATATGTTAGTGTGCAGCCCGCACTGTTGCCTCTGCTTGTGAGGTCACAGCAGCCTCAGTGCCTCCTAGGCCAGTGGCAGGCTCCTGGCTGCTGGTTGTGCTTGTGAGGTCACAGCAACCTCCGTGCCTCCTAGGCCCGTGGTAGGCTCCTGGCTGTTGCCTGTGCTTGTCAGGTCACAGCAGCCTGTGTTCCTCCTAGGCCAGTGGCAGGCTCCTGGCTGCTGGCTGATGTTGTGAGGTCACAGCAGCCTCAGTGCCTCCTAGGCCAGTGGCAGGCTCCTGGCTGCTGGCTCTGCTTGTCAGGTCACAGCAGTCTCAGTGCTTCGGAGGCCAGTGGCAGGCTCCTGGCTGCTGGCTGTGCTTTTGAGGTCACAGCAGCCTGAGTGCCTCCTAGGCCAGTGGCAGGCTGCTGCCTGCTGGCTGTGCTTGTGAGGTCACAGCAGCCTGAGTGCCTCCTGGGCTAGTCGCAGGCTCATGGCTGCTGGCTGTGCTTGTGAGGTCACAGCAGCCTCAGTGCCTCCTCGGCCAATGGCAGGCTCCTGGCTGTCGGCTATGCTTGTTAGGTCACAGCAGCCTCAGTGCCTCCTAGGCCAGGGGATGCTCCTGGCTGCTGGCTGTGCTTGTGAGGTCACAGCAGCCTCAGTGCCTCCTAGGCCAGTGGCAGGCTCCTGGCTGCTGGCTGTGCTTGTGAGGTCACAACAGCCTCAGTGCCTCTTAGGCCAGTGGCAAGCTCATGGCTGCTGGCTGTGCTTGTGAGGACACAGCAGCCTCAGTGCCTCCTAGGCCAGTGGCAGGCTCCTGGCTGCTGGCTGTGCTTCTGAGGTCACAGCAGCCTCAGTGCCTCCTAGGCCAGAGGCAGGCTCCTGGCTGCTGGCTGTGCTTGTGAGGTCACAGCAGCCTCAGTGCCTCCTAGGCCAGTGGCAGGCTCCTGGCTGTCGGGTATGCTTGTGAGGTCACAGCAGCCTCAGTGCCTCCTAGCCCAGTGGTAAGCTCATGGCTGCTGGCTGTGCTTGTGAGGTCACAGCAGGCTGAGTGCCCCCTCGGCCAGTGGCAGGCTCCTGGCTGCTGGCTGTGCTTGTGAGGTCACAGCAGCCTGTGTTCCTCCTAGGCCAGTGGCAGGCTCCTGGCTGCTGGCTGATGTTGTGAGGTCACAGCAGCCTCACTGCCTCCTAGGCCAGTGGCCGGCTCCTGGCTGCTGGCTCTGCTTGTCAGGTCACAGCAGCCTCAGTGCCTCGGATGCCAGTGGCAGGCTCCTGGCTGCTGGCTGTGCTTGTGAGGTCACAGCAGCCTGAGTGCCTCCTAGGCCAGTGGCAGGCTGCTGGCTGCTGGCTGTGCTTGTGAGGTCACAGCAGCCTCAGTGCCTCCTAGGCCAGTGGCAGGCTCCTGGCTGTCGGCTATGCTTGTGAGGTCACAGCAGCCTCAGTGCCTCCTAGCCCAGTGGTAAGCTCATGGCTGCTGGCTGTGCTTGTGAGCTCACAGCAGCCTCAGTGCATCCTAGGCCAGTGCCAGGCTTATGGCTGCTGGCTGTGCTTGTGAGGTCACAGCAGTCTGAGTGCCTCGTACACCAGTGGCAGGCTCCTGGCTGCTGGCTGTGCTTGTGAGGTCACAGCAGCCTCAGTGCCTCCTAGGCCAGTGGCAGGCTCCTGGCTGCTGGCTGTCCTTGTGAGGTCACAGTAGCCTCAGTGCCTCCTAGGTTAGTGTGCACCCCGCGCTGCTGGCTGTGCTTGTGAGGTCACAGCAGCCTCAGTGCCTCCTAGGCCAGTGGCAGGCTCCTGGCTGCTGGCTGTGTTTGTGAGGTCACAGCAGCCTGAGTGCCCCCTAGGCCCGTGGCACGCTCCTGGCTGCTGGCTGTGCTTGTGAGGTCACAGCAGCCTGAGTGCCTCCTAGGCCAGGGGAGGCCCATGGCTGCGGGCTGTGCTTGTGAGCTCACAGCAGCCTCAGTGCATCCTAGGCCAGTGCCAGGCTTATGGCTGCTGACTGTGCTTGTGAGGTCACAGCAGTCTGAGTGCCTCGTACACCAGTGGAAGGCTCATGGCTGCTGGCTGTGCTTGTGAGGTCACAGCAGTCTCAGTGCCTCCTAGGCCAGTGGCAGGCTCCTGGCTGCTGGCTGTGCTTGTGAGGTCACAGCAGCCTCAGTGCCTCCGAGGCCAGTGGCAGGCTCATGGCTGCTGGCTGTGCTTGTTTGGTCACAGCAGCCTCAGTGCCTCCTAGGCCAGTGGCAGGCTCATGGCTGCTGGCTGTGCTTGTGATGTCACAGCAGTCTCAGTGCCTCCTAGGCCAGTGGCAGGCTCCTGGCTGCTGGCTGTGCTTGTGACGTCATAGCAGGCTGAGTGCCTCTGAAGCCAGTGGCAGGCTCCTGGCTGCTGGCTGTGCTTGTGATGTCACAGCAGCCTCAGTGCCTCCTAGTCCCCTGGGGATCTCCTGGCTGCTGGCTGTGCTTGTGAGGTCACAGCAGCCTGAGTGCCTCCTAGGCCACTGGCAGGCTCCTGGCTGCTGGCTGTGCTTGTGAGGTCACAGCAGCCTCAGTGCCTCATATGTTAGTGTGCAGCCCGCACTGTTGCCTGTGCTTGTGAGGTCACAGCAGCCTCAGTGCCTCTGAAGCCAGTGGTTGGCTCCTGGCTGCCGGCTGTGCTTGTGATGTCACAGCAGCCTCCGTGCTTCCTAGGCCAGTGGTAGGCTCCTGGCTGTTGCCTGTGCTTGTGAGGTCACAGCAGCCTGAGTGCCTCCGAGGCCAGTGGCAGGCTCCTGGCTGCTGGCTGTGCTTGTGAGGTCACAGCAGTCTCAGTGCCTCCTAGGCCAGTGGCAGGCTCCTGGCTGCTGGCTGTGCTTGTGAGGTCACAGCAGCCTCAGTGCCTCTGAAGCCAGTGGTAGGCTCCTGGCTGCTGGCTGTGCTTGTGAGGTCACAGCAACCTCCGTGCCTCCTAGGCCAGTGGTAGGCTCCTGGCTGTTGCCTGTGCTTGTCAGGTCACAGCAGCCTCAGTGCCTCCTTAACCAGTGGCAGGCTCCTGGCTGCTGGCTGATGTTGTGAGGTCACAGCAGCCTCAGTGCCTCCTAGGCCAGTGGCAGGCTCCTGGCTGCTGGCTCTGCTTGTCAGGTCACAGCAGCCTCAGTGCCTCCTAGGCCAGTGCCAGGCTCCTGGCTGCTGGCTGTGCTTGTGAGGTCACAGCAGCCTCAGTGCCTCCTAGGCCAGTGGCAGGCTCCTGGCTGTCGGCTATGCTTGTGAGGTCACAGCAGCCTCAGTGCCTCCTAGCCCAGTGGTAAGCTCCTGGCTGCTGGCTGTGCTTGTGAGCTCACAGCAGCCTCAGTGCATCCTAGGCCAGTGCCAGGCTTATGGCTGCTGGCTGTGCTTGTGAGGTCACAGCAGTCTGAGTGCCTCGTACACCAGTGGCAGGCTCCTGGCTGCTGGCTGTGCTTGTGAGGTCACAGCAGCCTCAGTGCCTCCGAGGCCAGTGGCAGGCTCCTGGCTGCTGGCTGTCCTTGTGAGGTCACAGTAGCCTCAGTGCCTCCTAGGTTAGTGTGCACCCCGCGCTGCTGGCTGTGCTTGTGAGGTCACAGCAGCCTCAGTGCCTCCTAGGCCAGTGGCAGGCTCCTGGCTGCTGGCTGTGCTTGTGAGGTCACAGCAGCCTGAGTGCCCCCTAGGCCCGTGGCACGCTCCTGGCTGCTGGCTGTGCTTGTGAGGTCACAGCAGCCTGAGTGCCTCCTAGGCCAGGGGAGGCCCATGGCTGCGGGCTGTGCTTGTGAGCTCACAGCAGCCTCAGTGCATCCTAGGCCAGTGCCAGGCTTATGGCTGCTGACTGTGCTTGTGAGGTCACAGCAGTCTGAGTGCCTCGTACACCAGTGGAAGGCTCATGGCTGCTGGCTGTGCTTGTGAGGTCACAGCAGTCTCAGTGCCTCCTAGGCCAGTGGCAGGCTCCTGGCTGCTGGCTGTGCTTGTGAGGTCACAGCAGCCTCAGTGCCTCCGAGGCCAGTGGCAGGCTCATGGCTGCTGGCTGTGCTTGTTTGGTCACAGCAGCCTCAGTGCCTCCTAGGCCAGTGGCAGGCTCATGGCTGCTGGCTGTGCTTGTGATGTCACAGCAGTCTCAGTGCCTCCGAGGCCAGTGGCAGGCTCCTGGCTGCTGGCTGTGCTTGTGACGTCATAGCAGGCTGAGTGCCTCTGAAGCCAGTGGCAGGCTCCTGGCTGCTGGCTGTGCTTGTGATGTCACAGCAGCCTCAGTGCCTCCTAGTCCCCTGGGGATCTCCTGGCTGCTGGCTGTGCTTGTGAGTGCACAGCAGCCTGAGTGCCTCCTAGGCCACTGGCAGGCTCCTGGCTGCTGGCTGTGTTTGTGAGGTCACAGCAGCCTCAGTGCCTCATATGTTAGTGTGCAGCCCGCACTGTTGCCTGTGCTTGTGAGGTCACAGCAGCCTCAGTGCCTCTGAAGCCAGTGGTTGGCTCCTGGCTGCTGGCTGTGCTTGTGATGTCACAGCAGCCTCCGTGCTTCCTAGGCCAGTGGTAGGCTCCTGGCTGTTGCCTGTGCTTGTGAGGTCACAGCAGCCTGAGTGCCTCCGAGGCCAGTGGCAGGCTCCTGGCTGCTGGCTGTGCTTGTGAGGTCACAGCAGTCTCAGTGCCTCCTAGGCCAGTGGCAGGCTCCTGGCTGCTGGCTGTGCTTGTGAGGTCACAGCAGCCTCAGTGCCTCTGAAGCCAGTGGTAGGCTCCTGGCTGCTGGCTGTGCTTGTGAGGTCACAGCAACCTCCGTGCCTCCTAGGCCAGTGGTAGGCTCCTGGCTGTTGCCTGTGCTTGTCAGGTCACAGCAGCCTCAGTGCCTCCTAGGCCAGTGGCAGGCTCCTGGCTGCTGGCTGATGTTGTGAGGTCACAGCAGCCTCAGTGCCTCCTAGGCCAGTGGCAGGCTCCTGGCTGCTGGCTCTGCTTGTCAGGTCACAGCAGCCTCAGTGCCTCCTAGGCCAGTGCCAGGCTCCTGGCTGCTGGCTGTGCTTGTGAGGTCACAGCAGCCTCAGTGCCTCCTAGGCCAGTGGCAGGCTCCTGTCTGCTGGCTGTGCTTGTGACATCACAGCAGCCTGAGTGCCTCTGAAGCCAGTGTCAGGCTCCTGGCTGCTGGCTGTGCTTGTGAGGTCACAGCAACCTCAGTGCCTCATATGTTAGTGTGCAGCCCGCACTGTTGCCTGTGCTTGTGAGGTCACAGCTGCCTCAGTGCCTCTGAAGCCAGTGGCAGGCTCCTGGCTGCTGGCTGTGCTTGTGATGTCACAGCAGCCTCAGTGCCTCCTAGGCCAGTGGCAGGCTCCTGGCTGCTGGCTGTGCTTGTGAGGTCACAGCAGCCTGAGTGCCTCCTAGGCCAGGGGAGGCCCATGGCTGCGGGCTGTGCTTGTGAGGTCACAGCAGCCTGAGTGCCTCCTAGGCCAGTGGCAGGCTCCTGGCTGCTGGCTCTGCTTGTGAGGTCACAGCAGCCTCAGTGCCTCCTAGGCCAGTGGCAAGCTCATGGCTGCTGGCTGTGCTTGTGAGGACACAGCAGCCTCAGTGCCTCCTAGGCCAGTTGCAGGCTGCTGGCTGCTGGCTGTGCTTGTGAGGTCACAGCAGCCTCAGTGCCTCCTAGGCCAGTGGCAGGCTCCTGGCTGTCGGCTATGCTTGTGAGGTCACAGCAGCCTCAGTGCCTCCTAGCCCAGTGGTAAGCTCATGGCTGCTGGCTGTGCTTGTGAGGTCACAGCAGCCTCAGTGCATCCTAGGCCAGTGCCAGGCTTATGGCTGCTGGCTGTGCTTGTGAGGTCACAGCAGTCTGAGTGCCTCGTACACCAGTGGCAGGCTCATGGCTGCTGGCTGTGCTTGTGAGGTCACAGCAGTCTCAGTGCCTCCTAGGCCAGTGGCAGGCTCCTGGCTGCTGGCTGTGCTTGTGAGGTCACAGCAGCCTCAGTGCCTCGGAGGCCAGTGGCAGGCTCCTGGCTGCTGGCTGTGCTTGTGAGGTCACAGCAGCCTCAGTGCCTCCTAGGCCAGTGGCAGGCTCATGGCTGCTGGCTGTGCTTGTGATGTCACAGCAGGCTGAGTGCCTCCTAGGCCAGTGGCAGGCTCCTGGCTGCTGGCTGTGCTTGTGAGGTCACAGCAGTCTCAGTGCCTCCTAGGCCCGTGGGGATCTCCTGGCTGCTGGCTGTGCTTGTGAGGTCATAGCAGCCTGAGTGCCTCCTAGGCCACTGGCAGGCTCCTGGCTGCTGGCTGTGCTTGTCAGGTCACAGCAGCCTCAGTGCCTCCTAGGCCAGTGGCAGGCTCCTGGCTGCTGGCTGTGCTTGTGACATCACAGCAGCCTGAGTGCCTCTGAAGCCAGTGTCAGGCTCCTGGCTGCTGGCTGTGCTTGTGAGGTCACAGCAACCTCAGTGCCTCATATGTTAGTGTGCAGCCCGCACTGTTGCCTGTGCTTGTGAGGTCACAGCAGCCTCAGTGCCTCTGAAGCCAGTGGTAGGCTCCTGGCTGCTGGCTGTGCTTGTGAGGTCACAGCAACCTCAGTGCCTCCTAGGCCAGTCGTAGGCTCATGGCTGCTGCCTGTGCTTGTCAGGTCACAGCAGCCTCAGTGCCTCCTAGGCCAGTGGCAGGCTCCTGGCTGCTGGCTGATGTTGTGAGGTCACAGCAGGCTGAGTGCCTCCTAGGCCAGTGGCAGGCTCCTGGCTGCTGGCTCTGCTTGTCAGGTCACAGCAGCCTCAGTGCCTCCTAGGCCAGTGGCAGGCTCCTGGCTGCTGGCTGTGTTTGTGAGGTCACAGCAGCCTGAGTGCCCCCTAGGCCCGTGGCACGCTCCTGGCTGCTGGCTGTGCTTGTGAGGTCACAGCAGCCTCAGTGCCTCCTAGGCCAGGGGAGGCCCATGGCTGCGGGCTGTGCTTGTGAGGTCACACCAGCCTGAGTGCCTCCGAGGCCAGTGGCAGGCTCCTGGCTGCTGGTCTGCTTGTGAGGTCACAGCAGCCTCAGTGCCTCCTAGGCCAGTGGCAAGCTCATGGCTGCTGGCTGTGCTTGTGAGGTCACAGCAGCCTCAGTGCCTCCTAGGCCAGTGGCAGGCTCCTGGCTGCTGGCTGTGCTTGTGACGTCATAGCAGGCTGAGTGCCTCTGAAGCCAGTGGCAGGCTCCTGGCTGCTGGCTGTGCTTGTGATGTCACAGCAGCCTCAGTGCCTCCTAGTCCCCTGGGGATCTCCTGGCTGCTGGCTGTGCTTGTGAGGTCACAGCAGCCTGAGTGCCTCCTAGGCCACTGGCAGGCTCCTGGCTGCTGGCTGTGCTTGTGAGGTCACAGCAGCCTCAGTGCCTCATATGTTAGTGTGCAGCCCGCACTGTTGCCTGTGCTTGTGAGGTCACAGCAGCCTCAGTGCCTCTGGAGCCAGTGGTTGGCTCCTGGCTGCTGGCTGTGCTTGTGATGTCACAGCAGCCTCCGTGCTTCCTAGGCCAGTGGTAGGCTCCTGGCTGTTGCCTGTGCTTGTGAGGTCACAGCAGCCTGAGTGCCTCCGAGGCCAGTGGCAGGCTCCTGGCTGCTGGCTGTGCTTGTGAGGTCACAGCAGTCTCAGTGCCTCCTAGGCCAGTGGCAGGCTCCTGGCTGCTGGCTGTGCTTGTGAGGTCACAGCAGCCTCAGTGCCTCTGAAGCCAGTGGTAGGCTCCCGGCTGCTGGCTGTGCTTGTGAGGTCACAGCAACCTCCGTGCCTCCTAGGCCAGTGGTAGGCTCCTGGCTGTTGCCTGTGCTTGTCAGGTCACAGCAGCCTCAGTGCCTCCTAGGCCAGTGGCAGGCTCCTGGCTGCTGGCTGATGTTGTGAGGTCACAGCAGCCTCAGTGCCTCCTAGGCCAGTGGCAGGCTCCTGGCTGCTGGCTCTGCTTGTCAGGTCACAGCAGCCTCAGTGCCTCCTAGGCCAGTGCCAGGCTCCTGGCTGCTGGCTGTGGTTGTGAGGTCACAGCAGCCTCAGTGCCTCCTAGGCCAGTGGCAGGCTCCTGTCTGCTGGCTGTGCTTGTGACATCACAGCAGCCTGAGTGCCTCTGAAGCCAGTGTCAGGCTCCTGGCTGGTGGCTGTGCTTGTGAGGTCACAGCAACCTCAGTGCCTCATATGTTAGTGTGCAGCCCGCACTGTTGCCTGTGCTTGTGAGGTCACAGCTGCCTCAGTGCCTCTGAAGCCAGTGGCAGGCTCCTGGCTGCTGGCTGTGCTTGTGATGTCACAGCAGCCTCCGTGCTTCCTAGGCCAGTGGCAGGCTCCTGGCTGCTGGCTGTGCTTGTGAAGTCACAGCAGCCTGAGTGCCCCCTAGGCCCGTGGCACGCTCCTGGCTGCGGGCTGTGCTTGTGAGGTCACAGCAGCCTGAGTGCCTCCTAGGCCAGGGGAGGCCCATGGCTGCGGGCTGTGCTTGTGAGGTCACAGCAGCCTGAGTGCCTCCTAGGCCAGTGGCAGGCTCCTGGCTGCTGGCTCTGCTTGTGAGGTCACAGCAGCCTCAGTGCCTCCTAGGCCAGTGGCAAGCTCATGGCTGCTGGCTGTGCTTGTGAGGTCACAGCAGCCTCAGTGCCTCCTAGGCCAGTGGCAGGCTCCTGGCTGTCGGCTATGCTTGTGAGGTCACAGCAGCCTCAGTGCCTCCTAGCCCAGTGGTAAGCTCATGGCTGCTGGCTGTGCTTGTGAGGTCACAGCAGCCTCAGTGCATCCTAGGCCAGTGCCAGGCTTATGGCTGCTGGCTGTGCTTGTGAGGTCACAGCAGTCTGAGTGCCTCGTACACCAGTGGCAGGCTCATGGCTGCTGGCTGTGCTTGTGAGGTCACAGCAGTCTCAGTGCCTCCTAGGCCAGTGGCAGGCTCCTGGCTGCTGGCTGTGCTTGTGAGGTCACAGCAGCCTCAGTGCCTCGGAGGCCAGTGGCAGGCTCCTGGCTGCTGGCTGTGCTTGTGAGGTCACAGCAGCCTCAGTGCCTCCTAGGCCAGTGGCAGGCTCATGGCTGCTGGTTGTGCTTGTGATGTCACAGCAGGCTGAGTGCCTCCTAGGCCAGTGGCAGGCTCCTGGCTGCTGGCTGTGCTTGTGAGGTCACAGCAGTCTCAGTGCCTCCTAGGCCCGTGGGGATCTCCTGGCTGCTGGCTGTGCTTGTGAGGTCATAGCAGCCTGAGTGCCTCCTAGGCCACTGGCAGGCTCCTGGCTGCTGGCTGTGCTTGTCAGGTCACAGCAGCCTCAGTGCCTCCTAGGCCAGTGGCAGGCTCCTGTCTGCTGGCTGTGCTTGTGACATCACAGCAGCCTGAGTGCCTCTGAAGCCAGTGTCAGGCTCCTGGCTGCTGGCTGTGCTTGTGAGGTCACAGCAACCTCAGTGCCTCATATGTTAGTGTGCAGCCCGCACTGTTGCCTGTGCTTGTGAGGTCACAGCAGCCTCAGTGCCTCTGAAGCCAGTGGTAGGCTCCTGGCTGCTGGCTGTGCTTGTGAGGTCACAGCAACCTCAGTGCCTCCTAGGCCAGTCGTAGGCTCCTGGCTGCTGCCTGTGCTTGTCAGGTCACAGCAGCCTCAGTGCCTCCTAGGCCAGTGGCAGGCTCCTGGCTGCTGGCTGATGTTGTGAGGTCACAGCAGCCTCAGTGCCTCCTAGGCCAGTGGCAGGCTCCTGGCTGCTGGCTCTGCTTGTCAGGTCACAGCAGCCTCAGTGCCTCCTAGGCCAGTGCCAGGCTCCTGGCTGCTGGCTGTGCTTGTGAGGTCACAGCAGCCTCAGTGCCTCCTAGGCCAGTGGCAGGCTCCTGTCTGCTGGCTGTGCTTGTGACATAACAGCAGCCTGAGTGCCTCTGAAGCCAGTGTCAGGCTCCTGGCTGCTGGCTGTGCTTGTGAGGTCACAGCAACCTCAGTGCCACATATGTTAGTGTGCAGCCCGCACTGTTGCCTGTGTTTGTGACATCACAGCTGCCTCAGTGCCTCTGAAGTCAGTGGTAGGCTCCTGGCTGCTGGCTGTGCTTGTGAGGTCACAGCAGCCTCAGTGCCTCCTAGGCCAGTGGCAGGCTCCTGGCTGCTGGCTGTGTTTGTGAGGTCACAGCAGCCTGAGTGCCCCCTAGGCCCGTGGCACGCTCCTGGCTGCTGGCTGTGCTTGTGAGGTCACAGCAGCCTCAGTGCCTCCTAGGCCAGGGGAGGCCCATGGCTGCGGGCTGTGCTTGTTAGGTCACACCAGCCTGAGTGCCTCCGAGGCCAGTGGCAGGCTCCTGGCTGCTGGCTCTGCTTGTGAGGTCACAGCAGCCTCAGTGCCTCCTAGGCCAGTGGCAAGCTCATGGCTGCTGGCTGTGCTTGTGAGGTCACAGCAGGCTGAGTGCCTCCTCGGCCAGTTGCAGGCTGCTGGCTGCTGGCTGTGCTTGTGAGGTCACAGCAGCCTCAGTGCCTCCTAGGCCAGTGGCAGGCTCCTGGATGTCGGCTATGCTTGTGAGGTCACAGCAGCCTCAGTGCCTCCTAGCCCAGTGGTAAGCTAATGGCTGCTGGCTGTGCTTGTGAGGTCAAAGCAGCCTCAGTGCATCCTAGGCCAGTGCCAGGCTTATGGCTGCTGGCTGTGCTTGTGAGGTCACAGCAGCCTCAGTGCCTCGTACACCAGTGGCAGGCTCATGGCTGCTGGCTGTGCTTGTGAGGTCACAGCAGTCTCAGTGCCTCCTAGGCCAGTGGCAGGCTCCTGGCTGCTGGCTGTGCTTGTGAGGTCACAGCAGCCTCAGTGCCTCATATGTTAGTGTGCAGCCCGCACTGTTGCCTGTGCTTGTGAGGTCACAGCTGCCTCAGTGCCTCTGAAGCCAGTGGTAGGCTCCTGGCTGCTGGCTGTGCTTGTGAGGTCACAGCAGCCTCAGTGCCTCCTAGGCCAGTGGCAGGCTCCTGGCTGCTGGCTGTGCTTGTGATATCACAGCAGCCTCAGTGCCTCCTAGGTCAGTGGCAGGCTCCTGGCTGCTGGCTCTGCTTGTCAGGTCACAGCAGCCTCAGTGCCTCCTAGGCCAGTGGCAGGCTCCTGGCTGCTGGCTGTGCTTGTGAGGTCACAGCAGCCTCAGTGCATCCTAGGCCAGTGGCAGGCTCCTGGCTGCTGGCTGTGCTTGTGAGGTCACAGCAGCCTCAGTGCCTCCTAGGCCAGTGGCAGGCTCCTGGCTGCTGGCTGTGCTTGTGAGGTCACAGCAGCCTCAGTGCCTCCTAGGTCAGTGGCAGGCTCCTGGCTGCTGGCTCTGCTTGTCAGGTCACAGCAGCCTCAGTGCCTGCTAGGCCAGTGGCAGGCTCCTGTCTGCTGGCTGTGCTTGTGACATCACAGCAGCCTGAGTGCCTCTGAAGCCAGTGTCAGGCTCCTGGCTGCTGGCTGTGCTTGTGAGGTCACAGCAACCTCAGTGCCTCATATGTTAGTGTGCAGCCCGCACTGTTGCCTGTGCTTGTGAGGTCACAGCAGCCTCAGTGCCTCTGAAGCCAGTGGTAGGCTCCTGGCTGCTGGCTGTCCTTGTGAGGTCACAGCAGCCTCAGTGCCTCCTAGGCCAGTGGCAGGCTCCTGGCTGCTGGCTGTGCTTGTGAGGTCACAGCAGCCTGAATGCCGCCTAGGCCCGTGGCACGCTCCTGGCTGCTGGCTGTGCTTGTGACATCACAGCAGCCTGAGTGCCTCCTAGGCCAGGGGAGGCACATGGCTGTTGCCTGTGCTTGTGAGGTCACGGCAGCCTCAGTGCCTCCTAGGCCAGTGGCAGGCTCCTGGCTGCTGGTTGTGCTTGTGAGGTCACAGCAGCCTCAGTGCCTCCTAGGCCAGTGGCAAGCTCATGGCTGCTGGCTGTGCTTGTGAGGACACAGCAGCCTCAGTGCCTCCTAGGCCAGTGGCAGGCTCCTGGCTGTCGGCTATGCTTGTGAGGTCACAGCAGCCTCAGTGCCTCCTAGCCCAGTGGTAAGCTCATGGCTGCTGGCTGTGCTTGTGAGGTCACAGCAGCCTCAGTGCATCCTAGGCCAGTGCCAGGCTTATGGCTGCTGACTGTGCTTGTGAGGTCACAGCAGTCTGAGTGCCTCGTACACCAGTGGCAGGCTCATGGCTGCTGGCTGTGCTTGTGATGTCACAGCAGTCTCAGTGCCTCCTAGGCCCGTGGCACGCTCCGGGCTGCTGGCTGTGCTTGTGAGGTCACAGCAGCCTGAGTGCCTCCTAGGCCAGGGGAGGCCCACGGCTGCGGGCTGTGTTTGTGAGGTCACGGCAGCCTGAGTGCCTCCTAGGCCAGTGGCAGGCTCCTGGCTGCTGGCTGTGCTTGTGAGGTCACAGCAGCCTCAGTGCCTCCTAGGCCAGTGGCAAGCTCATGGCTGCTGGCTGTGCTTGTGAGGACACAGCAGCCTCAGTGCCTCCTAGGCCAGTTGCAGGCTGCTGGCTGCTGGCTGTGCTTGTGAGGTCACAGCAGCCTCAGTGCCTCCTAGGCCAGTGGCAGGCTCCTGGCTGTCGGCTATGCTTGTGAGGTCACAGCAGCCTCAGTGCCTCCTAGGCCAGTGGCAAGCTCATGGCTGCTGGCTGTGCTTGTGAGGTCACAGCAGCCTCAGTGCCTCCTAGGCCAGTGGCAGGCTCATGGCTGCTGGCTGTGCTTATGAGGTCACAGCAGCCTCAGTGCCTCATATGTTAGTGTGCACCCCGCGCTGCTGGCTGTGCTTGTGAGGTCACAGCAGCCTCAGTGCCTCCTAGGCCAGTGGCAGGCTCATGGCTGCTGGCTGTGCTTATGAGGTCACAGCAGCCTCAGTGCCTCATATGTTAGTGTGCACCCCGCGCTGCTGGCTGTGCTTGTGAGGTCACAGCAGCCTCAGTGCCTCCTAGGCCAGTGGCAGGCTCATGGCTGCTGGCTGTGCTTGTGAGGTCACAGCAGCCTCCGTGCCTCCTAGGCCAGTGGTAGGCTCCTGGCTGTTGCCTGTGCTTGTCAGGTCAGAGCTGCCTGTGTTCCTCCTAGGCCAGTGGCAGGCTCCTGGCTGCTGGCTGTGCTTGTGAGGTCACAGCAGCCTCAGTGCCTCCTAGGCCAGTGGCAGGCTCATGGCTGCTGGCTCTGCAGGTCAGGTCACAGCAGCCTGAGTGCCTCCTAGGCCAGTGGCAGGCTCCTGGCTGCTGGCTGTGCTTGTGAGGTCACAGCAGCCTGAGTGCCTCCTAGGCCAGTGTCAGGCTGCTGCCTGCTGGCTGTGCTTGTGAGGACACAGCAGCCTCAGTGCCTCCTAGGCCAGTGGCAGGCTCCTGGCTGCTGGCTGTGCTTGTGAGGTCACAGCAGCCTCAGTGCCTCCTAGGCCAGTGGCAAGCTCCTGGCTGCTGGCTGTGCTTGTGAGGACACAGCAGCCTCAGTGCCTCCGAGGCCAGTGCCAGGCTCCTGGCTGCTGGCTGTGCTTGTGAGGTCACAGCAGCCTCAGTGCCTCCTAGGCCAGTGGCAGGCTCCTGGCTGCTGGCTGTGCTTGTGAGGTCACAGCAGCCTGAGTGCCCCCTAGGCCCGTGGCACGCTCCTGGCTGCTGGCTGTGCTTGTGAGGTCACAGCAGCCTGAGTGTCTCCTAGGCCAGGGGAGGCCCATGGCTGCGGGCTGTGCTTGTGAGGTCACGGCAGCCTGAGTGCCTCCTAGGCCAGTGGCAGGCTCCTGGCTGCTGGTTGTGCTTGTGAGGTCACAGCAGCCTCAGTGCCTCCTAGGCCAGTGGCAAGCTCATGGCTGCTGGCTGTGCTTGTGAGGACACAGCAGCCTCAGTGCCTCATAGGCCAGTTGCAGGCTGCTGGCTGCTGGCTGTGCTTGTGAGGTCACAGCAGCCTCAGTGCCTCCTAGGCCAGTGGCAGGCTCCTGGCTGTCGGCTATGCTTGTGAGGTCACAGCAGCCTCAGTGCCTCCTAGCCCAGTGGTAAGCTCATGGCTGCTGGCTGTGCTTGTGAGGTCACAGCAGCCTCAGTGCATCCTAGGCCAGTGCCAGCCTTATGGCTGCTGACTGTGCTTGTGAGGTCACAGCAGTCTGAGTGCCTCGTACACCAGTGGCAGGCTCATGGCTGCTGGCTGTGCTTGTGAGGTCACAGCAGTCTCAGTGCCTCCTAGGCCAGTGGCAGGCTCCTGGCTGCTGGCTGTGCTTGTGAGGTCACAGCAGCCTGAGTGCCTCTGAAGCCAGTGTCAGGCTCATGGCTGCTGGCTGTGCTTGTGAGGTCACAGCAGCCTCAGTGCCTCCTAGGCCAGTGGCAGGCTCATGGCTGCTGGCTGTGCTTGTGATGTCACAGCAGTCTCAGTGCCTCCTAGGCCAGTGGCAGGCTCCTGGCTGCTGGCTGCGCTGGTGAGGTCACAGCAGGCTGAGTGCCTCCTAGGCCAGTGCCAGGCTCCTGGCTGCTGGCTGTGCTTGTGAGGTCACAGCAGCCTCAGTGCCTCCTAGGCCCGTGGGGATCTCCTGGCTGCTGGCTGTGCTTGTGAGGTCATAGCAGCCTGAGTGCCTCCTAGGCCACTGGCAGGCTCCTGGCTGCTGGCTGTGCTTGTGAGGTCACAGCAGCCTCAGTGCCTCATATGTTAGTGTGCAGCCCGCACTGTTGCCTGTGCTTGTGAGGTCACAGCAGCCTCAGTGCCTCTGAAGCCAGTGGTTGGCTCCTGGCTGCTGGCTGTGCTTGTGATGTCACAGCAGCCTCAGTGCATCCTAGGCCAGTGGTAGGCTCCTGGCTGTTGCCTGTGCTTGTCAGGTCACAGCAGCCTGAGTGCCTCCGAGGCCAGTGGCAGGCTCATGGCTGCTGGCTGTGCTTGTGAGGTCACAGCAGTCTCAGTGCCTCCTAGGCCAGTGGCAGGCTCATGGCTGTTGGCTGTGCTTGTGAGGTCACAGTAGCCTCAGTGCCTCAAACGTTAGTGTGCACCCCGCGCTGCTGGCTGTGCTTGTGAGGTCACAGCAGCCTCAGTGCCTCCTAGGCCAGTGGCAGGCTCCTGGCTGCTGGCTGTGCTTGTGATGTCACAGTAGTCTCAGTGCCTCCTAGGCCAGTGCCAGGCTCCTGGCTGCTGGCTGTGCTTGTGATGTCACAGCAGCCTCAGTGCCTCCTAGGCCAGTGGCAGGCTCCTGGCTGCTGGCTGTGCTTGTGAGGTCACAGCAGCCTCAGTGCCTCCTAGGCCAGTTGCAGGCTCATGGCTGCTGGCTGTGCTTGTGAGGTCACAGCAGTCTCAGTGCCTCCTAGGCCAGTGGCAGGCTCCTGTCTGCTGGCTCTGCTTGTGAGGTCACAGCAGCCTCAGTGCCTCCGAGGCCAGTGGCAGGCTCATGGTTGCTGGCTGTGCTTGTGAGGTCACAGCAGCCTCAGTGCCTCCAAGACCAGGGGCAGGCTCCTGGCTGCTGGCTGTGCTTGTGAGGTCACAGCAGCCTGAGTGCCTCCTGGGCTAGTTGCAGGCTCATGGCTGCTGGCTGTGCTTGGGAGGTCACAGCAGCCTCAGTGCCTCCTAGGCCAGTGGCAAGCTCATGGCTGCTGGCTGTGCTTGTGAGGTCAAAGCAGCCTCAGTGCCTCCTAGGCCAGTGGCAAGCTCATGGCTGCTGGCTGTGCTTGTGAGGACACAGCAGCCTCAGTGCCTCCTAGGCCAGTTGCAGGCTGCTGGCTGCTGGCTGTGCTCGTGAGGTCAGAGCAGCCTCAGTGCCTCCTAGGCCAGTGGCAGGCTCCTGGCTGTTGGCTATGCTTGTGAGGTCACAGCAGCCTCAGTGCCTCCTAGCCCAGTGGTAAGCTCATGGCTGCTGGCTCTGCTTGTGAGGTCACAGCAGCCTCAGTGCCTCCGAGGCCAGTGGCAGGCTCATGGCTGCTGGCTGTGCTTGTGAGGTCACAGTAGCCTCAGTGCCTCCTAGGTTAGTGTGCACCCCGCGCTGCTGGCTGTGCTTGTGAGGTCACAGCAGCCTCAGTGCCTCCTAGGCCAGTGGCAGGCTCATGGCTGCTGGCTGTGCTTGTCAGGTCACAGCAGCCTGAGTGCCTCCTAGGCCAGTGGCAGGCTCCTGGCTGCTGGCTGTGCTTGTGAGGTCACAGCAGCCTGAGTGCCTCCTAGGCCAGTGTCAGGCTGCTGCCTGCTGGCTGTGCTTGTGAGGACACAGCAGCCTGAGTGCCTCCTAGGCCAGTGGCAGGCTCCTGGCTGCTGGCTGTGCTTGTGAGGTCACAGCAGCCTCAGTGCCTCCTAGGCCAGTGGCAAGCTCCTGGCTGCTGGCTGTGCTTGTGAGGACACAGCAGCCTCAGTGCCTCCGAGGCCAGTGCCAGGCTCCTGGCTGCTGGCTGTGCTTGTGAGGTCACAGCAGCCTCAGTGCCTCCTAGGCCAGTGGCAGGCTCCTGGCTGCTGGCTGTGCTTGTGAGGTCACAGCAGCCTGAGTGCCCCCTAGGCCCGTGGCACGCTCCTGGCTGCTGGCTGTGCTTGTGAGGTCACAGCAGCCTGAGTGTCTCCTAGGCCAGGGGAGGCCCATGGCTGCGGGCTGTGCTTGTGAGGTCACGGCAGCCTGAGTGCCTCCGAGGCCAGTGGCAGGCTCCTGGCTGCTGGTTGTGCTTGTGAGGTCACTGCAGCCTCAGTGCCTCCTAGGCCAGTGGCAAGCTCATGGCTGCTGGCTGTGCTTGTGAGGACACAGCAGCCTCAGTGCCTCATAGGCCAGTTGCAGGCTGCTGGCTGCTGGCTGTGCTTGTGAGGTCACAGCAGCCTCAGTGCCTCCTAGGCCAGTGGCAGGCTCCTGGCTGTCGGCTATGCTTGTGAGGTCACAGCAGCCTCAGTGCCTCCTAGCCCAGTGGTAAGCTCATGGCTGCTGGCTGTGCTTGTGAGGTCACAGCAGCCTCAGTGCATCCTAGGCCAGTGCCAGCCTTATGGCTGCTGACTGTGCTTGTGAGGTCACAGCAGTCTGAGTGCCTCGTACACCAGTGGCAGGCTCATGGCTGCTGGCTGTGCTTGTGAGGTCACAGCAGTCTCAGTGCCTCCTAGGCCAGTGGCAGGCTCCTGGCTGCTGGCTGTGCTTGTGAGGTCACAGCAGCCTGAGTGCCTCTGAAGCCAGTGTCAGGCTCATGGCTGCTGGCTGTGCTTGTGAGGTCACAGCAGCCTCAGTGCCTCCTAGGCCAGTGGCAGGCTCATGGCTGCTGGCTGTGCTTGTGATGTCACAGCAGTCTCAGTGCCTCCTAGGCCAGTGGCAGGCTCCTGGCTGCTGGCTGCGCTGGTGAGGTCACAGCAGGCTGAGTGCCTCCTAGGCCAGTGCCAGGCTCCTGGCTGCTGGCTGTGCTTGTGAGGTCACAGCAGCCTCAGTGCCTCCTAGGCCCGTGGGGATCTCCTGGCTGCTGGCTGTGCTTGTGAGGTCATAGCAGCCTGAGTGCCTCCTAGGCCACTGGCAGGCTCCTGGCTGCTGGCTGTGCTTGTGAGGTCACAGCAGCCTCAGTGCCTCATATGTTAGTGTGCAGCCCGCACTGTTGCCTGTGCTTGTGAGGTCACAGCAGCCTCAGTGCCTCTGAAGCCAGTGGTTGGCTCCTGGCTGCTGGCTGTGCTTGTGATGTCACAGCAGCCTCAGTGCTTCCTAGGCCAGTGGTAGGCTCCTGGCTGTTGCCTGTGCTTGTCAGGTCACAGCAGCCTGAGTGCCTCCGAGGCCAGTGGCAGGCTCATGGCTGCTGGCTGTGCTTGTGAGGTCACAGCAGTCTCAGTGCCTCCTAGGCCAGTGGCAGGCTCATGGCTGTTGGCTGTGCTTGTGAGGTCACAGTAGCCTCAGTGCCTCAAACGTTAGTGTGCACCCCGCGCTGCTGGCTGTGCTTGTGAGGTCACAGCAGCCTCAGTGCCTCCTAGGCCAGTGGCAGGCTCCTGGCTGCTGGCTGTGCTTGTGATGTCACAGTAGTCTCAGTGCCTCCTAGGCCAGTGCCAGGCTCCTGGCTGCTGGCTGTGCTTGTGATGTCACAGCAGCCTCAGTGCCTCCTAGGCCAGTGGCAGGCTCCTGGCTGCTGGCTGTGCTTGTGAGGTCACAGCAGCCTCAGTGCCTCCTAGGCCAGTTGCAGGCTCATGGCTGCTGGCTGTGCTTGTGAGGTCACAGCAGTCTCAGTGCCTCCTAGGCCAGTGGCAGGCTCCTGTCTGCTGGCTCTGCTTGTGAGGTCACAGCAGCCTCAGTGCCTCCGAGGCCAGTGGCAGGCTCATGGTTGCTGGCTGTGCTTGTGAGGTCACAGCAGCCTCAGTGCCTCCAAGACCAGGGGCAGGCTCCTGGCTGCTGGCTGTGCTTGTGAGGTCACAGCAGCCTGAGTGCCTCCTGGGCTAGTTGCAGGCTCATGGCTGCTGGCTGTGCTTGGGAGGTCACAGCAGCCTCAGTGCCTTCTAGGCCAGTGGCAAGCTCATGGCTGCTGGCTGTGCTTGTGAGGTCACAGCAGCCTCAGTGCCTCCTAGGCCAGTGGCAAGCTCATGGCTGCTGGCTGTGCTTGTGAGGACACAGCAGCCTCAGTGCCTCCTAGGCCAGTTGCAGGCTGCTGGCTGCTGGCTGTGCTCGTGAGGTCAGAGCAGCCTCAGTGCCTCCTAGGCCAGTGGCAGGCTCCTGGCTGTTGGC
The DNA here is from genome assembly GCF_036370855.1 of Dromaius novaehollandiae. Classification (NCBI taxonomy): domain Eukaryota; kingdom Metazoa; phylum Chordata; class Aves; order Casuariiformes; family Dromaiidae; genus Dromaius; species Dromaius novaehollandiae. The sequence goes on from NC_088105.1 coordinate 2,110,818, forward strand.
TATGCTTGTGAGGTCACAGCAGCCTCAGTGCCTCCTAGCCCAGTGGTAAGCTCATGGCTGCTGGCTCTGCTTGTGAGGTCACAGCAGCCTCAGTGCCTCCGAGGCCAGTGGCAGGCTCATGGCTGCTGGCTGTGCTTGTGAGGTCACAGTAGCCTCAGTGCCTCCTAGGTTAGTGTGCACCCCGCGCTGCTGGCTGTGCTTGTGAGGTCACAGCAGCCTCAGTGCCTCCTAGGCCAGTGGCAGGCTCATGGCTGCTGGCTGTGCTTGTGAGGACACAGCAGCCTCCGTGCCTCCTAGGTCATTGGTAGGCTCCTGGCTGTTGCCTGTGCTTGTCAGGTCAGAGCAGCCTGTGTTCCTCCTAGGCCAGTGGCAGGCTCCTGGCTGCTGGCTGATGTTGTGAGGCCACAGCAGCCTCAGTGCCTCCTAGGCCAGTGGCAGGCTCCTGGCTGCTGGCTCTGCATGTCAGGTCACAGCAGCCTGAGTGCCTCCTAGGCCAGTGGCAGGCTGCTGGCTGCTGGCTGTGCTTGTGAGGTCACAGCAGCCTCAGTGCCTCCTAGGCCAGTGGCAGGCTCCTGTCTGCTGGCTGTGCTTGTGACATCACAGCAGCCTGAGTGCCTCTGAAGCCAGTGTCAGGCTCCTGGCTGCTGGCTGTGCTTGTGAGGTCACAGCAGCCTCAGTGCCTCATAGGCCAGTTGCAGGCTGCTGGCTGCTGGCTGTGCTTGTGAGGTCACAGCAGCCTCAGTGCCTCCTAGGCCAGTGGCAGGCTCCTGGCTGTCGGCTATGCTTGTGAGGTCACAGCAGCCTCAGTGCCTCCTAGCCCAGTGGTAAGCTCATGGCTGCTGGCTGTGCTTGTGAGGTCACAGCAGCCTCAGTGCCTCCTAGGCCAGGGGAGGCCCATGGCTGCGGGCTGTGCTTGTGAGGTCACGGCAGCCTGAGTGCCTCCTAGGCCAGTGGCAGGCTCCTGGCTGCTGGCTCTGCTTGTGAGGTCACAGCAGCCTCAGTGCCTCCTAGGCCAGTGGCAAGCTCATGGCTGCTGGCTGTGCTTGTGAGGACACAGCAGCCTCAGTGCCTCCTAGGCCAGTGCCAGGCTGCTGGCTGCTGGCTGTGCTTGTGAGGTCACAGCAGCCTCAGTGCCTCCTAGGCCAGTGGCAGGCTCCTGGCTGTCGGCTATGCTTGTGAGGTCACAGCAGCCTCAGTGCCTCCTAGGCCAGTGGCAGGCTCCTGGCTGCTGGCTGTGCTTGTGAGGTCACAGCAGCCTCAGTGCCTCCGAGGCCAGTGGCAGGCTCATGGCTGCTGGCTGTGCTTGTGAGGTCACAGCAGCCTGAGTGCCTCCTAGGCCAGTGGCAGGCTCATGGCTGTTGGCTGTGCTTGTGAGGTCACAGTAGCCTCAGTGCCTCCTAGGTTAGTGTGCACCCCGCGCTGCTGGCTGTGCTTGTGAGGTCACAGCAGCCTCAGTGCCTCCTAGGCCAGTGGCAGGCTCCTGGATGCTGGCTGTGCTTGTGATGTCACAGCAGCCTCAGTGCCTCGTAGCCCAGTGGTAAGCTCATGGCTGCTGGCTGTGCTTGTGAGGTCACAGCAGCCTCAGTGCATCCTAGGCCAGTGCCAGGCTTATGGCTGCTGGCTGTGCTTGTGAGGTCACAGCAGTCTGAGTGCCTCGTACACCAGTGGCAGGCTCCTGGCTGCTGGCTGTGCTTGTGAGGTCACAGCAGCCTCAGTGCCTCCTAGGCCAGTGGCAGGCTCCTGGCTGCTGGCTGTGCTTGTGAGGTCACAGCAGCCTCACTGCCTCCTAGGTTAGTGTGCACCCCGCGCTGCTGGCTGTGCTTGTGAGGTCACAGCAGCCTGAGTGCCTCCTAGGCCAGTGGCAGGTTCATGGCTGCTGGCTGTGCTTGTGATGTCACAGCAGTCTCAGTGCCTCCTAGGCCAGTGGCAGACTCCTGGCTGCTGGCTGTGCTTGTGAGGTCACAGCAGCCTCAGTGCCTCGGAGGCCAGTGGCAGGCTCATGGCTGCTGGCTGTGCTTGTGAGGTCACAGCAGCCTCAGTGCCTCCTAGGCCCGTGGGGATCTCCTGGCTGCTGGCTGTGTATGGGAGGTCACAGCAGCCTCAGTGCCTGCTAGGCCAGTGGCAGGCTCCTGGCTGCTGGCTGTGCTTGTGAGGTCACAGCAACCTCAGTGCCTCTTATGTTAGTGTGCAGCCCGCACTGTTGCCTGTGCTTGTGAGGTCACAGCAGCCTCAGTGCCTCTGAAGCCAGTGGTTGGCTCCTGGCTGCTGGCTGTGCTTGTGATGTCACAGCAGCCTCAGTGCCTCCTAGGACAGTGGCAGGCTGCTGGCTACTGGCTGTGCTTGTGAGGTCACAGTAGCCTCAGTGCCTCAAACGTTAGTGTGCACCCCGCGCTGCTGGCTGTGCTTGTGAGGTCAAAGCAGCCTCAGTGCCTCCTAGGCCAGTGGCAAGCTCATGGCTGCTGGCTGTGCTTGTGAGGACACAGCAGGCTGAGTGCCTCCTAGGCCAGTGGTAGGCTCCTGGCTGCTGGCTGTGCTTGTGAGGTCACAGCAGACTCCGTGCCTCCTAGGCCAGTGGCAGGCTGCTGGCTGCTGGCTGTGCTTGTGAGGTCACAGCAGCCTCAGTGCCTCCTAGGCCAGTGGCAGGTTCCTGGCTGTCGGCTATGCTTGTGAGACTACAGCAGGCTCCATTCCTCACAGGTAGTGAGTAGCTCCCCCTGCTGGCTGTTCTTGTGACGTCACAGCAGCCTCAGTGCCTCCTAGGCCAGTGGCAAGCTCCTGTCTGCTGGCTGTGCTTGTGAGGTCACAGCAGCCTCAGTGCCTCCTAGGCCAGTGGCAGGCTGCTGGCTGGTGGCTGTGCTTGTGAGGTCACAGCAGTCTCAGTGACTCCGAGGCCAGTGGCAGGCTCCTGGCTGCTGGCTGTGCTTGTGATGTCACAGCAGCCTCAGTGCCTCCTAGGCCAGTGGCAGGCTGCTGGCTGCTGGCTGTGCTTGTGAGGTCAAAGCAGCCTCAGTGCCTCCTAGGCCAGTGGCAAGCTCATGGCTGCTGGCTGTGCTTGTGAGGACACAGCAGGCTGAGTGCCTCCTAGCCCAGTGGTAAGCTCATGGCTGCTGGCTGTGCTTGTGAGGTCACAGCAGCCTCAGTGCCTCCTCGGCCAGTGGCAGGCTCCTGGCTGCTGGCTGTGCTTGTGAGGTCACAGCAGCCTCAGTGCCTCCTAGGCCGGTGGCAGGCTCATGGCTGTTGGCTGTGCTTGTGAGGTCATAGTAGCCTCAGTGCCTCCTAGGTTAGTGTGCACCCCGCGCTGCTGGCTGTGCTTGTGAGGTCACAGCAGCCTCTGTGCCTCCTAGGCCAGTGGCAGGCTCCTGGCTGCTGACTGTGCTTGTGAGGTCACAGCAGCCTCAGTGCCTCCTAGGCCAGTGGCAGGCTCCTGGCTGCTGACTGTGCTTGTGACATCACAGCAGGCTGAGTGCCTCTGTAGTCAGTGTCAGGCTCCTGACTGCTGGCTGTGCTTGTGAGGTCACAGCAACCTCAGTGCCTCATATGTTAGTGTGCATCCCGCACTGTTGCCTGTGCTTGTGAGGTCACAGCAGCCTCAGTGCCTCTGAAGCCAGTGGTAGGCTCCTGGCTGCTGGCTGTGCTTGTGAGGTCACAGCAACCTCCGTGCCTCCTAGGCCAGTGGTAGGCTCCTGGCTGTTGCCTGTGCTTGTCAGGTCACAGCAGCCTGTGTTCCTCCTAGGCCAGTGGCAGGCTCCTGGCTGCTGGCTGATGTTGTGAGGTCACAGCAGCCTCAGTGCCTCCTAGGCCAGTGGCAGGCTCCTGGCTGCTGGCTGTGCTTGTCAGGTCACAGCAGTCTCAGTGCCTCCGAGGCCAGTGGCAGGCTCCTGGCTGCTGGCTGTGCTTGTGACGTCACAGCAGCCTGAGTGCCTCCTAGGCCAGTGGCAGGCTGCTGCCTGCTGGCTGTGGTTGTGAGGTCACAGCAGCCTGAGTGCCTCCTGGGCTAGTCGCAGGCTCATGGCTGCTGGCTGTGCTTGTGAGGTCACAGCAGCCTCAGTGCCTCCTAGGCCAATGGCAGGCTCCTGGCTGTCGGCTATGCTTGTGAGGTCACAGCAGCCTCAGTGCCTCCTAGGCCCATGGCAGGCTCCTGGCTGTCGGCTATGCTTGTGAGGTCACAGCAGCCTCAGTGCCTCCTAGGCCAGTGGTAAGCTCATGGCTGCTGGCTGTGCTTGTGAGGTCACAGCAGCCTGAGTGCTTCCGAGGGCAGTGGCAGGCTCCTGGCTGCTGGCTGTGCTTGTGAGGTCACAGCAGCCTCAGTGCCTCCTAGCCAGCGGCAGGCTGCTGGCTGTCGGCTATGCTTGTGAGACTACAGCAGGCTCCTTTCCTCACAGGTAGTGAGCAGCTCCCCCTGCTGGCTGTTCTTGTGACGTCACAGCAGCCTCAGTGCCTCCTAGGCCAGTGGCAAGCTCCTGGCTGCTGGTTGTGCTTGTGAGGTCACAGCAGCCTCAGTGCCTCCTAGGCCAGTGGCAAGCTCATGGCTGCTGGCTGTGCTTGTGAGGACACAGCAGCCTCCGTGCCTCCTAGGCCAGTGGTAGGCTCCTGGCTGTTGCCTGTGCTTGTCAGGTCAGAGCAGCCTGTGTTCCTCCTAGGCCAGTGGCAGGCTCCTGGCTGCTGGCTGTGCTTGTGAGGTCACAGCAGCCTCAGTGCCTCCTAGGCCAGTGGCAGGCTCCTGGCTGCTGGCTGTGCTTGTGAGGTCACAGCAGCCTGAGTGCCCCCTAGGCCCGTGGCACGCTCCTGGCTGCTGGCTGTGCTTGTGAGGTCACAGCAGCCTGAGTGTCTCCTAGGCCAGGGGAGGCCCATGGCTGCGGGCTGTGCTTGTGAGGTCACGGCAGCCTGAGTGCCTCCTAGGCCAGTGGCAGGCTCCTGGCTGCTGGTTGTGCTTGTGAGGTCAGAGCAGCCTCAGTGCCTCCTAGGCCACTGGCAAGCTCATGGCTGCTGGATGTGCTTGTGAGGACACAGCAGCCTCAGTGCCTCATAGGCCAGTTGCAGGCTGCTGGCTGCTGGCTGTGCTTGTGATGTCACAGTAGTCTCAGTGCCTCCTAGGCCAGTGCCAGGCTCCTGGCTGCTGGCTGTGCTTGTGATGTCACAGCAGCCTCAGTGCCTCCTGGGCCAGTGGCAGGCTCCTGGCTGCTGGCTGTGCTTGTCAGGTCACAGCAGCCTCAGTGCCTCCTAGGCCAGTTGCAGGCTCATGGCTGCTGGCTGTGCTTGTGAGGTCACAGCAGTCTCAGTGCCTCCTAGGCCAGTGACAGGCTCCTGTCTGCTGGCTCTGCTTGTGAGGTCACAGCAGCCTCAGTGCCTCCGAGGCCAGTGGCAGGCTCCTGGCTGCTGGCTGTGCTTGTGAGGTCACAGCAGCCTCAGTGCCTCCAAGACCAGGGGCAGGCTCCTGGCTGCTGGCTGTGCTTGTGAGGTCACAGCAGCCTGAGTGCCTCCTGGGCTAGTTGCAGGCTCATGGCTGCTGGCTGTGCTTGGGAGGTCACAGCAGCCTCAGTGCCTCCTAGGCCAGTGGCAAGCTCATGGCTGCTGGCTGTGCTTGTGAGGTCAAAGCAGCCTCAGTGCCTCCTAGGCCAGTGGCAAGCTCATGGCTGCTGGCTGTGCTTGTGAGGACACAGCAGCCTCAGTGCCTCCTAGGCCAGTTGCAGGCTGCTGGCTGCTGGCTGTGCTCGTGAGGTCAGAGCAGCCTCAGTGCCTCCTAGGCCAGTGGCAGGCTCCTGGCTGTTGGCTGTGCTTGTGAGGTCACAGCAGCCTCACTGCCTCCTAGGTTAGTGTGCACCCCGCGCTGCTGGCTGTGCTTGTGAGGTCACAGCAGCCTGAGTGCCTCCTAGGCCAGTGGCAGGTTCATGGCTGCTGGCTGTGCTTGTGATGTCACAGCAGCCTCAGTGCCTCCTAGGCCAGTGGCAGACTCCTGGCTGCTGGCTGTGCTTGTGAGGTCACAGCAGCCTCAGTGCCTCGGAGGCCAGTGGCAGGCTCATGGCTGCTGGCTGTGCTTGTGAGGTCACAGCAGCCTCAGTGCCTCCTAGGCCCGTGGGGATCTCCTGGCTGCTGGCTGTGTATGGGAGGTCACAGCAGCCTCAGTGCCTGCTAGGCCAGTGGCAGGCTCCTGGCTGCTGGCTGTGCTTGTGAGGTCACAGCAACCTCAGTGCCTCTTATGTTAGTGTGCAGCCCGCACTGTTGCCTGTGCTTGTGAGGTCACAGCAGCCTCAGTGCCTCTGAAGCCAGTGGTTGGCTCCTGGCTGCTGGCTGTGCTTGTGATGTCACAGCAGCCTCAGGGCCTCCTAGGCCAGTGGTAGGCTCCTGGCTGTTGCCTGTGCTTGTGAGGTCACAGCAGCCTCAGTGCCTCCGAGGCCAGTGGCAGGCTCATGGCTGCTGGCTGTGCTTGTGAGGTCACAGCAGTCTCAGTGCCTCCGAGGCCAGTGGCAGGCTCCTGGCTGCTGGCTGTGCTTGTGATGTCACAGCAGCCTCAGTGCCTCCTAGGACAGTGGCAGGCTGCTGGCTACTGGCTGTGCTTGTGAGGTCACAGTAGCCTCAGTGCCTCAAACGTTAGTGTGCACCCCGCGCTGCTGGCTGTGCTTGTGAGGTCAAAGCAGCCTCAGTGCCTCCTAGGCCAGTGGCAAGCTCATGGCTGCTGGCTGTGCTTGTGAGGACACAGCAGGCTGAGTGCCTCCTAGGCCAGTGGTAGGCTCCTGGCTGCTGGCTGTGCTTGTGAGGTCACAGCAGACTCCGTGCCTCCTAGGCCAGTGGCAGGCTGCTGGCTGCTGGCTGTGCTTGTGAGGTCACAGCAGCCTCAGTGCCTCCTAGGCCAGTGGCAGGTTCCTGGCTGTCGGCTATGCTTGTGAGACTACAGCAGGCTCCATTCCTCACAGGTAGTGAGTAGCTCCCCCTGCTGGCTGTTCTTGTGACGTCACAGCAGCCTCAGTGCCTCCTAGGCCAGTGGCAAGCTCCTGTCTGCTGGCTGTGCTTGTGAGGTCACAGCAGCCTCAGTGCCTCCTAGGCCAGTGGCAGGCTGCTGGCTGGTGGCTGTGCTTGTGAGGTCACAGCAGTCTCAGTGACTCCGAGGCCAGTGGCAGGCTCCTGGCTGCTGGCTGTGCTTGTGATGTCACAGCAGCCTCAGTGCCTCCTAGGCCAGTGGCAGGCTGCTGGCTGCTGGCTGTGCTTGTGAGGTCAAAGCAGCCTCAGTGCCTCCTAGGCCAGTGGCAAGCTCATGGCTGCTGGCTGTGCTTGTGAGGACACAGCAGGCTGAGTGCCTCCTAGCCCAGTGGTAAGCTCATGGCTGCTGGCTGTGCTTGTGAGGTCACAGCAGCCTCAGTGCCTCCTCGGCCAGTGGCAGGCTCCTGGCTGCTGGCTGTGCTTGTGAGGTCACAGCAGCCTCAGTGCCTCCTAGGCCGGTGGCAGGCTCATGGCTGTTGGCTGTGCTTGTGAGGTCATAGTAGCCTCAGTGCCTCCTAGGTTAGTGTGCACCCCGCGCTGCTGGCTGTGCTTGTGAGGTCACAGCAGCCTCTGTGCCTCCTAGGCCAGTGGCAGGCTCCTGGCTGCTGACTGTGCTTGTGAGGTCACAGCAGCCTCAGTGCCTCCTAGGCCAGTGGCAGGCTCCTGGCTGCTGACTGTGCTTGTGACATCACAGCAGGCTGAGTGCCTCTGTAGTCAGTGTCAGGCTCCTGACTGCTGGCTGTGCTTGTGAGGTCACAGCAACCTCAGTGCCTCATATGTTAGTGTGCAGCCCGCACTGTTGCCTGTGCTTGTGAGGTCACAGCAGCCTCAGTGCCTCTGAAGCCAGTGGTAGGCTCCTGGCTGCTGGCTGTGCTTGTGAGGTCACAGCAACCTCCGTGCCTCCTAGGCCAGTGGTAGGCTCCTGGCTGTTGCCTGTGCTTGTCAGGTCACAGCAGCCTGTGTTCCTCCTAGGCCAGTGGCAGGCTCCTGGCTGCTGGCTGATGTTGTGAGGTCACAGCAGCCTCAGTGCCTCCTAGGCCAGTGGCAGGCTCCTGGCTGCTGGCTGTGCTTGTCAGGTCACAGCAGTCTCAGTGCCTCCGAGGCCAGTGGCAGGCTCCTGGCTGGTGGCTGTGCTTGTGAGGTCACAGCAGTCTCAGTGACTCCGAGGCCAGTGGCAGGCTCCTGGCTGCTGGCTGTGCTTGTGATGTCACAGCAGCCTCAGTGCCTCCTAGGCCAGTGGCAGGCTGCTGGCTGCTGGCTGTGCTTGTGAGGTCAAAGCAGCCTCAGTGCCTCCTAGGCCAGTGGCAAGCTCATGGCTGCTGGCTGTGCTTGTGAGGACACAGCAGGCTGAGTGCCTCCTAGCCCAGTGGTAAGCTCATGGCTGCTGGCTGTGCTTGTGAGGTCACAGCAGCCTCAGTGCCTCCTCGGCCAGTGGCAGGCTCCTGGCTGCTGGCTGTGCTTGTGAGGTCACAGCAGCCTCAGTGCCTCCTAGGCCGGTGGCAGGCTCATGGCTGTTGGCTGTGCTTGTGAGGTCATAGTAGCCTCAGTGCCTCCTAGGTTAGTGTGCACCCCGCGCTGCTGGCTGTGCTTGTGAGGTCACAGCAGCCTCTGTGCCTCCTAGGCCAGTGGCAGGCTCCTGGCTGCTGGCTGTGCTTGTGAGGTCACAGCAGCCTCAGTGCCTCCTAGGCCAGTGGCAGGCTCCTGGCTGCTGACTGTGCTTGTGACATCACAGCAGGCTGAGTGCCTCTGTAGTCAGTGTCAGGCTCCTGACTGCTGGCTGTGCTTGTGAGGTCACAGCAACCTCAGTGCCTCATATGTTAGTGTGCAGCCCGCACTGTTGCCTGTGCTTGTGAGGTCACAGCAGCCTCAGTGCCTCTGAAGCCAGTGGTAGGCTCCTGGCTGCTGGCTGTGCTTGTGAGGTCACAGCAACCTCCGTGCCTCCTAGGCCAGTGGTAGGCTCCTGGCTGTTGCCTGTGCTTGTCAGGTCACAGCAGCCTGTGTTCCTCCTAGGCCAGTGGCAGGCTCCTGGCTGCTGGCTGATGTTGTGAGGTCACAGCAGCCTCAGTGCCTCCTAGGCCAGTGGCAGGCTCCTGGCTGCTGGCTGTGCTTGTCAGGTCACAGCAGTCTCAGTGCCTCCGAGGCCAGTGGCAGGCTCCTGGCTGCTGGCTGTGCTTGTGACGTCACAGCAGCCTGAGTGCCTCCTAGGCCAGTGGCAGGCTGCTGCCTGCTGGCTGTGGTTGTGAGGTCACAGCAGCCTCAGTGCCTCCTAGGCCAATGGCAGGCTCCTGGCTGTCGGCTATGCTTGTGAGGTCACAGCAGCCTCAGTGCCTCCTAGGCCCATGGCAGGCTCCTGGCTGTCGGCTATGCTTGTGAGGTCACAGCAGCCTCAGTGCCTCCTAGGCCAGTGGTAAGCTCATGGCTGCTGGCTGTGCTTGTGAGGTCACAGCAGCCTGAGTGCTTCCGAGGGCAGTGGCAGGCTCCTGGCTGCTGGCTGTGCTTGTGAGGTCACAGCAGCCTCAGTGCCTCCTAGCCAGCGGCAGGCTGCTGGCTGTCGGCTATGCTTGTGAGACTACAGCAGGCTCCTTTCCTCACAGGTAGTGAGCAGCTCCCCCTGCTGGCTGTTCTTGTGACGTCACAGCAGCCTCAGTGCCTCCTAGGCCAGTGGCAAGCTCCTGGCTGCTGGTTGTGCTTGTGAGGTCACAGCAGCCTCAGTGCCTCCTAGGCCAGTGGCAAGCTCATGGCTGCTGGCTGTGCTTGTGAGGACACAGCAGCCTCCGTGCCTCCTAGGCCAGTGGTAGGCTCCTGGCTGTTGCCTGTGCTTGTCAGGTCAGAGCAGCCTGTGTTCCTCCTAGGCCAGTGGCAGGCTCCTGGCTGCTGGCTGATGTTGTGAGGTCACAGCAGCCTCAGTGCCTCCTAGGCCAGTGGCAGGCTCCTGGCTGCTGGCTGTGCTTGTGAGGTCACAGCAGCCTGAGTGCCCCCTAGGCCCGTGGCACGCTCCTGGCTGCTGGCTGTGCTTGTGAGGTCACAGCAGCCTGAGTGTCTCCTAGGCCAGGGGAGGCCCATGGCTGCGGGCTGTGCTTGTGAGGTCACGGCAGCCTGAGTGCCTCCTAGGCCAGTGGCAGGCTCCTGGCTGCTGGTTGTGCTTGTGAGGTCAGAGCAGCCTCAGTGCCTCCTAGGCCACTGGCAAGCTCATGGCTGCTGGATGTGCTTGTGAGGACACAGCAGCCTCAGTGCCTCATAGGCCAGTTGCAGGCTGCTGGCTGCTGGCTGTGCTTGTGAGGTCACAGCAGCCTCAGTGCCTCCTAGGCCAGTGGCAGGCTCCTGGCTGTCGGCTATGCTTGTGAGGTCACAGCAGCCTCAGTGCCTCCTAGCCCAGTGGTAAGCTCATGGCTGCTGGCTGTGCTTGTGAGGTCACAGCAGCCTCAGTGCATCCTAGGCCAGTGCCAGCCTTATGGCTGCTGACTGTGCTTGTGAGGTCACAGCAGTCTGAGTGCCTCGTACACCAGTGGCAGGCTCATGGCTGCTGGCTGTGCTTGTGAGGTCACAGCAGTCTCAGTGCCTCCTAGGCCAGTGGCAGGCTCCTGGCTGCTGGCTGTGCTTGTGAGGTCACAGCAGCCTGAGTGCCTCTGAAGCCAGTGTCAGGCTCATGGCTGCTGGCTGTGCTTGTGAGGTCACAGCAGCCTCAGTGCCTCCTAGGCCGGTGGCAGGCTCATGGCTGCTGGCTGTGCTTGTGATGTCACAGCAGTCTCAGTGCCTCCTAGGCCAGTGGCAGGCTCCTGGCTGCTGGCTGTGCTGGTGAGGTCACAGCAGGCTGAGTGCCTCCTAGGCCAGTGCCAGGCTCCTGGCTGCTGGCTGTGCTTGTGATGTCACAGCAGCCTCAGTGCCTCCTAGGCCCGTGGGGATCTCCTGGCTGCTGGCTGTGCTTGTGAGGTCATAGCAGCCTGAGTGCCTCCTAGGCCACTGGCAGGCTCCTGGCTGCTGGCTGTGCTTGTGAGGTCACAGCAGCCTCAGTGCCTCATATGTTAGTGTGCAGCCCGCACTGTTGCCTGTGCTTGTGAGGTCACAGCAGCCTCAGTGCCTCTGAAGCCAGTGGTTGGCTCCTGGCTGCTGGCTGTGCTTGTGATGTCACAGCAGCCTCAGTGCTTCCTAGGCCAGTGGTAGGCTCCTGGCTGTTGCCTGTGCTTGTCAGGTCACAGCAGCCTGAGTGCCTCCGAGGCCAGTGGCAGGCTCATGGCTGCTGGCTGTGCTTGTGAGGTCACAGCAGTCTCAGTGCCTCCTAGGCCAGTTGCAGGCTCATGGCTGTTGGCTGTGCTTGTGAGGTCACAGTAGCCTCAGTGCCTCAAACGTTAGTGTGCACCCCGCGCTGCTGGCTGTGCTTGTGAGGTCACAGCAGCCTCAGTGCCTCCTAGGCCAGTGGCAGGCTCCTGGCTGCTGGCTGTGCTTGTGATGTCACAGTAGTCTCAGTGCCTCCTAGGCCAGTGCCAGGCTCCTGGCTGCTGGCTGTGCTTGTGATGTCACAGCAGCCTCAGTGCCTCCTAGGCCAGTGGCAGGCTCCTGGCTGCTGGCTGTGCTTGTCAGGTCACAGCAGCCTCAGTGCCTCCTAGGCCAGTTGCAGGCTCATGGCTGCTGGCTGTGCTTGTGAGGTCACAGCAGTCTCAGTGCCTCCTAGGCCAGTGGCAGGCTCCTGTCTGCTGGCTCTGCTTGTGAGGTCACAGCAGCCTCAGTGCCTCCGAGGCCAGTGGCAGGCTCATGGTTGCTGGCTGTGCTTGTGAGGTCACAGCAGCCTCAGTGCCTCCAAGACCAGGGGCAGGCTCCTGGCTGCTGGCTGTGCTTGTGAGGTCACAGCAGCCTGAGTGCCTCCTGGGCTAGTTGCAGGCTCATGGCTGCTGGCTGTGCTTGTGAGGTCACAGCAGCCTCAGTGCCTCCTAGGCCAGTGGCAAGCTCATGGCTGCTGGCTGTGCTTGTGGGGTCAAAGCAGCCTCAGTGCCTCAAACGTTAGTGTGCACCCCGCGCTGCTGGCTGTGCTTGTGAGGTCACAGCAGCCTCAGTGCCTCCTAGGCCAGTGGCAGGCTCCTGGCTGCTGGCTGTGCTTGTGAGGTCACAGCAGCCTCAGTGCCTCCGAGGCCAGTGGCAGGCTCATGGTTGCTGGCTGTGCTTGTGAGGTCACAGCAGCCTCAGTGCCTCCAAGACCAGGGGCAGGCTCCTGGCTGTTGCCTGTGCTTGTCAGGTCACAGCAGCCTGAGTGCCTCCGAGGTCAGTGGCAGGCTCATGGCTGCTGGCTGTGCTTGTGAGGTCACAGCAGTCTCAGTGCCTCCTAGGCCAGTGGCAGGCTCATGGCTGTTGGCTGTGCTTGTGAGGTCACAGTAGCCTCAGTGCCTCAAACGTTAGTGTGCACCCCGCGCTGCTGGCTGTGCTTGTGAGGTCACAGCAGCCTCAGTGCCTCCTAGGCCAGTGGCAGGCTCCTGGCTGCTGGCTGTGCTTGTGATGTCACAGTAGTCTCAGTGCCTCCTAGGCCAGTGCCAGGCTCCTGGCTGCTGGCTGTGCTTGTGATGTCACAGCAGCCTCAGTGCCTCCTGGGCCAGTGGCAGGCTCCTGGCTGCTGGCTGTGCTTGTCAGGTCACAGCAGCCTCAGTGCCTCCTAGGCCAGTTGCAGGCTCATGGCTGCTGGCTGTGCTTGTGAGGTCACAGCAGTCTCAGTGCCTCCTAGGCCAGTGACAGGCTCCTGTCTGCTGGCTCTGCTTGTGAGGTCACAGCAGCCTCAGTGCCTCCGAGGCCAGTGGCAGGCTCCTGGCTGCTGGCTGTGCTTGTGAGGTCACAGCAGCCTCAGTGCCTCCAAGACCAGGGGCAGGCTCCTGGCTGCTGGCTGTGCTTGTGAGGTCACAGCAGCCTGAGTGCCTCCTGGGCTAGTTGCAGGCTCATGGCTGCTGGCTGTGCTTGGGAGGTCACAGCAGCCTCAGTGCCTCCTAGGCCAGTGGCAAGCTCATGGCTGCTGGCTGTGCTTGTGAGGTCAAAGCAGCCTCAGTGCCTCCTAGGCCAGTGGCAAGCTCATGGCTGCTGGCTGTGCTTGTGAGGACACAGCAGCCTCAGTGCCTCCTAGGCCAGTTGCAGGCTGCTGGCTGCTGGCTGTGCTCGTGAGGTCAGAGCAGCCTCAGTGCCTCCTAGGCCAGTGGCAGGCTCCTGGCTGTTGGCTATGCTTGTGAGGTCACAGCAGCCTCAGTGCCTCCTAGCCCAGTGGTAAGCTCATGGCTGCTGGCTCTGCTTGTGAGGTCACAGCAGCCTCAGTGTCTCCGAGGCCAGTGGCAGGCTCATGGCTGCTGGCTGTGCTTGTGAGGTCACAGTAGCCTGAGTGCCTCCTAGGTAAGTGTGCACCCCGCGCTGCTGGCTGTGCTTGTGAGGTCACAGCAGCCTCAGTGCCTCCTAGGCCAGTGGCAGGCTCATGGCTGCTGGCTGTGCTTGTGAGGTCACAGTAGCCTGAGTGCCTCCTAGGTTAGTGTGCACCCCGCGCTGCTGGCTGTGCTTGTGAGGTCACAGCAGCCTCAGTGCCTCCTAGGCCAGTGGCAGGCTCATGGCTGCTGGCTGTGCTTGTGAGGACACAGCAGCCTCCGTGCCTCCTAGGTCAGTGGTAGGCTCCTGGCTGTTGCCTGTGCTTGTCAGGTCAGAGCAGCCTGTGTTCCTCCTAGGCCAGTGGCAGGCTCCTGGCTGCTGGCTGATGTTGTGAGGTGACAGCAGCCTCAGTGCCTCCTAGGCCAGTGGCAGGCTCCTGGCTGCTGGCTCTGCATGTCAGGTCACAGCAGCCTGAGTGCCTCCTAGGCCAGTGGCAGGCTGCTGGCTGCTGGCTGTGCTTGTGAGGTCACAGCAGCCTCAGTGCCTCCTAGGCCAGTGGCAGGCTCCTGTCTGCTGGCTGTGCTTGTGACATCACAGCAGCCTGTGTGCCTCTGAAGCCAGTGTCAGGCTCCTGGCTGCTGGCTGTGCTTGTGAGGTCACAGCAACCTGAGTTCCTCATATGTTAGTGTGCAGCCCGCACTGTTGCCTGTGCTTGTGAGGTCACAGCTGCCTCAGTGCCTCTGAAGCCAGTGGTAGGCTCCTGGCTGCTGGCTGTGCTTGTGAGGTCACAGCAGCCTCAGTGCCTCCTAGGCCAGTGCCAGGGTCCTGGCTGCTGGCTGTGCTTGTGAGGTCACAGCAGCCTCAGTGCCTCCTAGGCCAGGGGAGGCCCATGGCTGCGGGCTGTGCTTGTGAGGTCACGGCAGCCTGAGTGCCTCCTAGGCCAGTGGCAGGCTCCTGGCTGCTGGCTCTGCTTGTGAGGTCACAGCAGCCTCAGTGCCTCCTAGGCCAGTGGCAAGCTCATGGCTGCTGGCTGTGCTTGTGAGGACACAGCAGCCTCAGTGCCTCCTAGGCCAGTGCCAGGCTGCTGGCTGCTGGCTGTGCTTGTGAGGTCACAGCAGCCTCAGTGCCTCCTAGGCCAGTGGCAGGCTCCTGGCTGTCGGCTATGCTTGTGAGGTCACAGCAGCCTCAGTGCCTCCTAGGCCAGTGGCAGGCTCCTGGCTGCTGGCTGTGCTTGTGAGGTCACAGCAGCCTCAGTGCCTCCTAGGCCAGTGGCAGGCTCATGGCTGCTGGCTGTGCTTGTGAGGTCACAGCAGCCTGAGTGCCTCCTAGGCCAGTGGCAGGCTCATGGCTGCTGGCTGTGCTTGTGAGGTCACAGTAGCCTCAGTGCCTCCTAGGTTAGTGTGCACCCCGCGCTGCTGGCTGTGCTTGTGAGGTCACAGCAGCCTCAGTGCCTCCTAGGCCAGTGGCAGGCTCCTGGATGCTGGCTGTGCTTGTGATGTCACAGCAGCCTCAGTGCCTCCTAGCCCAGTGGTAAGCTCATGGCTGCTGGCTGTGCTTGTGAGGTCACAGCAGCCTCAGTGCATCCTAGGCCAGTGCCAGGCTTATGGCTGCTGGCTGTGCTTGTGAGGTCACAGCAGTCTGAGTGCCTCGTACACCAGTGGCAGGCTCATGGCTGCTGGCTGTGCTTGTGAGGTCACAGCAGCCTCAGTGCCTCCTAGGCCAGTGGCAGGCTCCTGGCTGCTGGCTGTGCTTGTGAGGTCACAGCAGCCTCACTGCCTCCTAGGTTAGTGTGCACCCCGCGCTGCTGGCTGTGCTTGTGAGGTCACAGCAGCCTGAGTGCCTCCTAGGCCAGTGGCAGGTTCATGGCTGCTGGCTGTGCGTGTGACGTCACAGCAGTCTCAGTGCCTCCTAGGCCAGTGGCAGGCTCCTGGCTGCTGGCTGTGCTTGTGAGGTCACAGCAGCCTCAGTGCCTCGGAGGCCAGTGGCAGGCTCCTGGCTGCTGGCTGTGCTTGTGAGGTCACAGCAGCCTCAGTGCCTCCTAGGCCCGTGGGGATCTCCTGGCTGCTGGCTGTGTATGGGAGGTCACAGCAGCCTCAGTGCCTGCTAGGCCAGTGGCAGGCTCCTGGCTGCTGGCTGTGCTTGTGAGGTCACAGCAACCTCAGTGCCTCTTATGTTAGTGTGCAGCCCGCACTGTTGCCTGTGCTTGTGAGGTCACAGCAGCCTCAGTGCCTCTGAAGCCAGTGGTTGGCTCCTGGCTGCTGGCTGTGCTTGTGATGTCACAGCAGCCTCAGGGCCTCCTAGGCCAGTGGTAGGCTCCTGGCTGTTGCCTGTGCTTGTGAGGTCACAGCAGCCTCAGTGCCTCCGAGGCCAGTGGCAGGCTCATGGCTGCTGGCTGTGCTTGTGATGTCACAGCAGTCTCAGTGCCTCCGAGGCCAGTGGCAGGCTCCTGGCTGCTGGCTGTGCTTGTGATGTCACAGCAGCCTCAGTGCCTCCTAGGACAGTGGCAGGCTGCTGGCTACTGGCTGTGCTTGTGAGGTCACAGTAGCCTCAGTGCCTCAAACGTTAGTGTGCAGCCCGCGCTGCTGGCTGTGCTTGTGAGGTCAAAGCAGCCTCAGTGCCTCCTAGGCCAGTGGCAAGCTCATGGCTGCTGGCTGTGCTTGTGAGGACACAGCAGGCTGAGTGCCTCCTAGGCCAGTGGTAGGCTCCTGGCTGCTGGCTGTGCTTGTGAGGTCACAGCAGACTCCGTGCCTCCTAGGCCAGTGGCAGGCTGCTGGCTGCTGGCTGTGCTTGTGAGGTCACAGCAGCCTCAGTGCCTCCTAGGCCAGTGGCAGGTTCCTGGCTGTCGGCTATGCTTGTGAGACTACAGCAGGCTCCATTCCTCACAGGTAGTGAGCAGCTCCCCCTGCTGGCTGTTCTTGTGACGTCACAGCAGCCTCAGTGCCTCCTAGGCCAGTGGCAAGCTCCTGGCTGCTGGCTGTGCTTGTGAGGTCACAGCAGCCTCAGTGCCTCCTAGGCCAGTGGCAGGCTGCTGGCTGGTGGCTGTGCTTGTGAGGTCACAGCAGTCTCAGTGACTCCGAGGCCAGTGGCAGGCTCCTGGCTGCTGGCTGTGCTTGTGATGTCACAGCAGCCTCAGTGCCTCCTAGGCCAGTGGCAGGCTGCTGGCTGCTGGCTGTGCTTGTGAGGTCAAAGCAGCCTCAGTGCCTCCTAGGCCAGTGGCAAGCTCATGGCTGCTGGCTGTGCTTGTGAGGACACAGCAGGCTGAGTGCCTCCTAGCCCAGTGGTAAGCTCATGGCTGCTGGCTGTGCTTGTGACGTCACAGCAGCCTCAGTGCCTCCTCGGCCAGTGGCAGGCTCCTGGCTGCTGGCTGTGCTTGTGATGTCACAGCAGCCTCAGTGCCTCCTAGGCCGGTGGCAAGCTCATGGCTGTTGGCTGTGCTTGTGAGGTCATAGTAGCCTCAGTGCCTCCTAGGTTAGTGTGCACCCCGCGCTGCTGGCTGTGCTTGTGAGGTCACAGCAGCCTCAGTGCCTCCTAGGCCATTGGCAGGCTGCTGCCTGCTGGCTGTGCTTGTGAGGTCACAGCAGCCTCAGTGCCTCCTAGGCCAGTGGCAGGCTCCTGGCTGCTGGCTCTGCTTGTCAGGTCACAGCAGCCTCAGTGCCTCCTAGGCCAGTGGCAGGCTCCTGGCTGCTGGCTGTGCTTGTGAGGTCACAGCAGCCTCAGTGCCTCCTAGGCCAGTGGCAGGCTCCTGGCTGCTGACTGTGCTTGTGACATCACAGCAGGCTGAGTGCCTCTGTAGTCAGTGTCAGGCTCCTGACTGCTGGCTGTGCTTGTGAGGTCACAGCAACCTCAGTGCCTCATATGTTAGTGTGCAGCCCGCACTGTTGCCTGTGCTTGTGAGGTCACAGCAGCCTCAGTGCCTCTGAAGCCAGTGGTAGGCTCCTGGCTGCTGGCTGTGCTTGTGAGGTCACAGCAACCTCCGTGCCTCCTAGGCCAGTGGTAGGCTCCTGGCTGTTGCCTGTGCTTGTCAGGTCACAGCAGCCTGTGTTCCTGCTAGGCCAGTGGCAGGCTCCTGGCTGCTGGCTGATGTTGTGAGGTCACAGCAGCCTCAGTGCCTCCTAGGCCAGTGGCAGGCTCCTGGCTGCTGGCTGTGCTTGTCAGGTCACAGCAGTCTCAGTGCCTCCGAGGCCAGTGGCAGGCTCCTGGCTGCTGGCTGTGCTTGTGACGTCACAGCAGCCTGAGTGCCTCCTAGGCCAGTGGCAGGCTGCTGCCTGCTGGCTGTGGTTGTGAGGTCACAGCAGCCTGAGTGCCTCCTGGGCTAGTTGCAGGCTCATTGCTGCTGGCTGTGCTTGTGAGGTCACAGCAGCCTCAGTGCCTCCTAGGCCAATGGCAGGCTCCTGGCTGTCGGCTATGCTTGTGAGGTCACAGCAGCCTCAGTGCCTCCTAGGCCCATGGCAGGCTCCTGGCTGTCGGCTATGCTTGTGAGGTCACAGCAGCCTCAGTGCCTCCTAGGCCAGTGGTAAGCTCATGGCTGCTGGCTGTGCTTGTGAGGTCACAGCAGCCTGAGTGCTTCCGAGGCCAGTGGCAGGCTCCTGGCTGCTGGCTGTGCTTGTGAGGTCACAGCAGCCTGAGTGCCTCCTAGGCCAGCGGCAGGCTGCTGGCTGTCGGCTGTGCTTGTGAGACTACAGCAGGCTCCTTTCCTCACAGGTAGTGAGCAGCTCCCCCTGCTGGCTGTTCTTGTGACGTCACAGCAGCCTCAGTGCCTCCTAGGCCAGTGGCAAGCTCCTGGCTGCTGGTTGTGCTTGTGAGGTCACAGCAGCCTCTGTGCCTCCTAGGACAATGGCAGGCTCATGGCTGTCGGCTATGCTTGTGAGGTCACAGCAGCCTCAGTGCCTCCTAGGTCAGTGGCAGGCTCCTGGCTGCTGGCTGTGCTTGTGAGGTCACAGCAGGCTGAGTGCCTCCTAGGCCCGTGGGAAACTCCTGGCTGCTGGCTGTGCTTGTGAGGTCACAGCAGCCTCAGTGCCTCCTAGGCCCGTGGGAAACTCCTGGCTGCTGGCTGTGCTTGTGAGGTCACAGCAGCCTCAGTGCCTCCTAGGCCAGTGGCAGGCTCCTGTCTGCTGGCTCTGCTTGTGACAGCACAGCAGCCTGAGTGCCTCTGAAGCCAGTGTCAGGCTCCTGGCTGCTGGCTGTGCTTGTGAGGTCACAGCAACCTCAGTGCCTCATATGTTAGTGTGCAGCCCGCACTGTTGCCTGTGCTTGTGAGGTCACAGCTGCCTCAGTGCCTCTGAAGCCAGTGGTAGGCTCCTGGCTGCTGGCTGTGCTTGTGAGGTCACAGCAGCCTGAGTGCCCCCTAGGCCCGTGGCACGCTCCTGGCTGCTGGCTGTGCTTGTGAGGTCACAGCAGCCTCAGTGCCTCCTAGGCCAGGGGAGGCCCATGACTGCGGGCTGTGCTTGTGAGGTCACGGCAGCCTGAGTGCCTCCTAGGCCAGTGGCAGGCTCCTGGCTGCTGGCTGTGCTTGTGAGGTCACAGCAGCCTCAGTGCCTCCTAGGCCAGTGGCAAGCTCATGGCTGCTGGCTGTGCTTGTGAGGACACAGCAGCCTCAGTGCCTCCTAGGCCAGTTGCAGGCTGCTGGCTGCTGGCTGTGCTTGTGAGGTCACAGCAGCCTCAGTGCCTCCTAGGCCAGTGGCAGGCTCCTGGCTGTCGGCTATGCTTGTGAGGTCACAGCAGCCTCAGTGCCTCCTAGCCCAGTGGTAAGCTCATGGCTGCTGGCTGTGCTTGTGAGGTCACAGCAGCCTCAGTGCATCCTAGGCCAGTGGCAGGCTTATGGCTGCTGGCTGTGCTTGTGAGGTCACAGCAGTCTGAGTGCCTCGTACACCAGTGGCAGGCTCATGGCTGCTGGCTGTGCTTGTGAGGTCACAGCAGCCTCAGTGCCCCCTAGGCCCGTGGCAGGCTCATGGCTGCTGGCTGTGCTTGTGAGCTCACAGCAGTCTCAGTGCCTCCTAGGCCAGTGGCAGGCTCCTGGCTGCTGGCTGTGCTGGTGAGGTCACAGCAGGCTGAGTGCCTCCTAGGCCAGTGCCAGGCTCCTGGCTGCTGGCTGTGCTTGTGATGTCACAGCAGCCTCAGTGCCTCTGAAGCCAGTGGTTGGCTCCTGGCTGCTGGCTGTGCTTTTGAGGTCACAGCAGCCTCCGTGCTTCCTAGGCCAGTGGTAGGCTCCTGGCTGTTGCCTGTGCTTTTCAGGTCACAGCAGCCTCAGTGCCTCCTAGGACGATGGCAGGCTCATGGCTGCTGGCTGTGCTTGTGAGGTCACAGCAGTCTCAGTGCCTCCTAGGGCAGTGGCAGGCTCCTGGCTGCTGGCTGTGCTTGTGATGTCACAGCAGCCTCAGTGAATCCTAGGCCAGTGGCAGGCTCATGGCTGCTGGCTGTGCTTGTGAGGTCACAGTAGCCTCAGTGCCTCAAACGTTAGTGTGCACCCCGCGCTGCTGGCTGTGCTTGTGAGGTCACAGCAGCCTCAGTGCCTCCGAGGCCAGTGGCAGGCTCCTGGCTGCTGGCTGTGCTTGTGATGTCACAGTAGTCTCAGTGCCTCCTAGGCCAGTGGCAGGCTCCTGGCTGCTGGCTGTGCTTGTGATGTCACAGCAGCCTCAGTGCCTCCTAGGCCAGTGGCAGGCTCCTGGCTGCTGGCTGTGCTTGTGAGGTCACAGCAGCCTCAGTGCCTCCTAGGCCCGTGGGGAACTCCTGGCTGCTGGCTGTGCTTGTGAGGTCACAGCAGCCTCAGTGCCTCCTAGGCCAGTGGCAGGCTCCTGGCTGCTGGCTGTGCTTGTGACGTCACAGCAGCCTGAGTGCCTCCTAGGCCAGTGGCAGGCTGCTGCCTGCTGGCTGTGGTTGTGAGGTCACAGCAGCCTGAGTGCCTCCTGGGCTAGTTGCAGGCTCATGGCTGCTGGCTGTGCTTGTGAGGTCACAGCAGCCTCAGTGCCTCCTAGGCCAATGGCAGGCTCCTGGCTGTCGGCTATGCTTGTGAGGTCACAGCAGCCTCAGTGCCTCCTAGGCCCATGGCAGGCTCCTGGCTGTCGGCTATGCTTGTGAGGTCACAGCAGCCTCAGTGCCTCCTAGGCCAGTGGTAAGCTCATGGCTGCTGGCTGTGCTTGTGAGGTCACAGCAGCCTGAGTGCTTCCGAGGGCAGTGGCAGGCTCCTGGCTGCTGGCTGTGCTTGTGAGGTCACAACAGCCTCAGTGCCTCCTAGGCCAGCGGCAGGCTGCTGGCTGTCGGCTGTGCTTGTGAGACTACAGCAGGCTCCTTTCCTCACAGGTAGTGAGCAGCTCCCCCTGCTGGCTGTTCTTGTGACGTCACAGCAGCCTCAGTGCCTCCTAGGCCAGTGGCAAGCTCCTGGCTGCTGGTTGTGCTTGTGAGGTCACAGCAGCCTCTGTGCCTCCTAGGACAATGGCAGGCTCATGGCTGCTGGCTGTGCTTGTGAGGTCACAGCAGCCTCAGTGCCTCCTAGGCCAGTGGCAGGCTCGTGGCTGCTGGCTGTGCTTGTGAGGTCACTGCAGCCTTAGTGCCTCCTAGGCCAGTGGCAGGCTCATGGCTGTCGGCTATGCTTGTGAGGTCACAGCAGCCTCAGTGCCTCCTAGGTCAGTGGCAGGCTCCTGGCTGCTGGCTGTGCTTGTGAGGTCACAGCAGGCTGAGTGCCTCCTAGGCCCGTGGGAAACTCCTGGCTGCTGGCTGTGCTTGTGAGGTCACAGCAGCCTCAGTGCCTCCTAGGCCCGTGGGAAACTCCTGGCTGCTGGCTGTGCTTGTGAGGTCACAGCAGCCTCAGTGCCTCCTAGGCCAGTGGCAGGCTCCTGTCTGCTGGCTCTGCTTGTGACAGCACAGCAGCCTGAGTGCCTCTGAAGCCAGTGTCAGGCTCCTGGCTGCTGGCTGTGCTTGTGAGGTCACAGCAACCTCAGTGCCTCATATGTTAGTGTGCAGCCCGCACTGTTGCCTGTGCTTGTGAGGTCACAGCTGCCTCAGTGCCTCTGAAGCCAGTGGTAGGCTCCTGGCTGCTGGCTGTGCTTGTGAGGTCACAGCAGCCTGAGTGCCCCCTAGGCCCGTGGCACGCTCCTGGCTGCTGGCTGTGCTTGTGAGGTCACAGCAGCCTCAGTGCCTCCTAGGCCAGGGGAGGCCCATGACTGCGGGCTGTGCTTGTGAGGTCACGGCAGCCTGAGTGCCTCCTAGGCCAGTGGCAGGCTCCTGGCTGCTGGCTGTGCTTGTGAGGTCACAGCAGCCTCAGTGCCTCCTAGGCCAGTGGCAAGCTCATGGCTGCTGGCTGTGCTTGTGAGGACACAGCAGCCTCAGTGCCTCCTAGGCCAGTTGCAGGCTGCTGGCTGCTGGCTGTGCTTGTGAGGTCACAGCAGCCTCAGTGCCTCCTAGGCCAGTGGCAGGCTCCTGGCTGTCGGCTATGCTTGTGAGGTCACAGCAGCCTCAGTGCCTCCTAGCCCAGTGGTAAGCTCATGGCTGCTGGCTGTGCTTGTGAGGTCACAGCAGCCTCAGTGCATCCTAGGCCAGTGGCAGGCTTATGGCTGCTGGCTGTGCTTGTGAGGTCACAGCAGTCTGAGTGCCTCGTACACCAGTGGCAGGCTCATGGCTGCTGGCTGTGCTTGTGAGGTCACAGCAGCCTCAGTGCCCCCTAGGCCCGTGGCAGGCTCATGGCTGCTGGCTGTGCTTGTGAGCTCACAGCAGTCTCAGTGCCTCCTAGGCCAGTGGCAGGCTCCTGGCTGCTGGCTGTGCTGGTGAGGTCACAGCAGGCTGAGTGCCTCCTAGGCCAGTGCCAGGCTCCTGGCTGCTGGCTGTGCTTGTGATGTCACAGCAGCCTCAGTGCCTCTGAAGCCAGTGGTTGGCTCCTGGCTGCTGGCTGTGCTTTTGAGGTCACAGCAGCCTCCGTGCTTCCTAGGCCAGTGGTAGGCTCCTGGCTGTTGCCTGTGCTTTTCAGGTCACAGCAGCCTCAGTGCCTCCTAGGACGATGGCAGGCTCATGGCTGCTGGCTGTGCTTGTGAGGTCACAGCAGTCTCAGTGCCTCCTAGGGCAGTGGCAGGCTCCTGGCTGCTGGCTGTGCTTGTGATGTCACAGCAGCCTCAGTGAATCCTAGGCCAGTGGCAGGCTCATGGCTGCTGGCTGTGCTTGTGAGGTCACAGTAGCCTCAGTGCCTCAAACGTTAGTGTGCACCCCGCGCTGCTGGCTGTGCTTGTGAGGTCACAGCAGCCTCAGTGCCTCCGAGGCCAGTGGCAGGCTCCTGGCTGCTGGCTGTGCTTGTGATGTCACAGTAGTCTCAGTGCCTCCTAGGCCAGTGGCAGGCTCCTGGCTGCTGGCTGTGCTTGTGATGTCACAGCAGCCTCAGTGCCTCCTAGGCCAGTGGCAGGCTCCTGGCTGCTGGCTGTGCTTGTGAGGTCACAGCAGCCTCAGTGCCTCCTAGGCCCGTGGGGAACTCCTGGCTGCTGGCTGTGCTTGTGAGGTCACAGCAGCCTCAGTGCCTCCTAGGCCAGTGGCAGGCTCCTGGCTGCTGGCTGTGCTTGTGAGGTCACAGCAACCTCAGTGCCTCATATGTTAGTGTGCAGCCCGCACTGTTGCCTGTGCTTGTGAGGTCACAGCAGCCTCAGTGCCTCTGAAGCCAGTGGTTGGCTCCTGGCTGCTGGCTGTGCTTTTGAGGTCACAGCAGCCTCCGTGCTTGCTAGGCCAGTGGTAGGCTCCTGGCTGTTGCCTGTGCTTTTCAGGTGACAGCAGCCTCAGTGCCTCCTAGGCCAGTGGCAGGCTCATGGCTGCTGGCTGTGCTTGTGAGGTCACAGCAGCCTCAGTGCCTCCTAGGCCAGTGGCAGGCTCCTGGCTGCTGGCTGTGCTTGTGACGTCACAGCAGCCTCAGTGAATCCTAGGCCAGTGGCAGGCTCCTGGCTGCTGGCTGTGCTTGTGAGGTCACAGTAGCCTCAGTGCCTCAAACGTTTGTGTGCACCCCGCGCTGCTGGCTGTGCTTGTGAGGTCACAGCAGCCTCAGTGCCTCATATGTTAGTGTGCAGCCCGCACTGTTGCCTGTGCTTGTGAGGTCACAGCAGCCTCAGTGCCTCTGAAGCCAGTGGTTGGCTCCTGGCTGCTGGCTGTGCTTTTGAGGTCACAGCAGCCTCCGTGCTTGCTAGGCCAGTGGTAGGCTCCTGGCTGTTGCCTGTGCTTTTCAGGTGACAGCAGCCTCAGTGCCTCCTAGGCCAGTGGCAGGCTCATGGCTGCTGGCTGTGCTTGTGAGGTCACAGCAGCCTCAGTGCCTCCTAGGCCAGTGGCAGGCTCATGGCTGCTGGCTGTGCTTGTGATGTCACAGTAGTCTCAGTGCCTCCTAGGCCAGTGCCAGGCTCCTGGCTGCTGGCTGTGCTTGTGAGGTCACAGCAGCCTCAGTGCCTCCTAGGCCAGTGCCAGGCTCCTGGCTGCTGGCTGTGCTTGTGAGGTCACAGCAGCCTGAGTGTCTCCTAGGCCAGTGGCAGGCTCATGGCTGCTGGCTGTACTTGTGGGGTCACAGCAGCCTCAGTGCCTCTGAAGCCAGTGGTAGGTTCCTGGCTGCTGGCTGTGCTTGTGAGGTCACAGCAGCCTCAGTGCCTCCGAGGCCAGTGGCAGGCTCATGGTTGCTGGCTGTGCTTGTGAGGTCACAGCAGCCTCAGTGCCTCCTAGGCCAGTGGCAGGCTCCTGGCTGCTGGCTGTGCTTGTGATGTCACAGTAGTCTCAGTGCCTCCTAGGCCAGTGGCAGGCTCCTGGCTGTCGGCTATGCTTGTGAGGTCACAGCAGCCTCAGTGCCTCCTAGCCCAGTGGTAAGCTCATGGCTGCTGGCTGTGCTTCTGAGGTCACAGCAGCATCAGTGCCTCCGAGGCCAGTGGCAGGCTCCTGGCTGCTGGCTGTGCTTGTGAGGTCACAGCAGCCTGAGTGCCTCCTAGGCCAGTGGCAGGCTGCTGCCTGCTGGCTGTGGTTGTGAGGTCACAGCAGCCTGAGTGCCTCCTGGGCTAGTCGCAGGCTCATGGCTGCTGGCTGTGCTTGTGAGGTCACAGCAGCCTCAGTGCCTCCTAGGCCAATGGCAGGCTCCTGGCTGTCGGCTATGCTTGTGAGGTCACAGCAGCCTCAGTGCCTCCTAGGCCAGAGGCAGGCTCCTGGCTGTCGGCTATGCTTGTGAGGTCACAGCAGCCTCAGTGCCTCCTAGGCCAGTGGTAAGGTCATGGCTGCTGGCTGTGCTTGTGAGGTCACAGCAGCCTGAGTGCTTCCGAGGCCAGTGGCAGGCTCCTGGCTGCTGGCTGTGCTTGTGAGGTCACAGCAGCCTCAGTGCCTCCTAGGCCAGCGGCAGGCTGCTGGCTGTCGGCTATGCTTGTGAGACTACAGCAGGCTCCTTTCCTCACAGGTAGTGAGCAGCTCCCCCTGCTGGCTGTTCTTGTCAGGTCACAGCAGCCTCAGTGCCTCCTAGGCCAGTGGCAGGCTCCTGTCTGCTGGCTCTGCTTGTGACAGCACAGCAGCCTGAGTGCCTCTGAAGCCAGTGTCAGGCTCCTGGCTGCTGGCTGTGCTTGTGAGGTCACAGCAACCTCAGTGCCTCATATGTTAGTGTGCAGCCCGCACTGTTGCCTGTGCTTGTGAGGTCACAGCTGCCTCAGTGCCTCTGAAGCCAGTGGTAGGCTCCTGGCTGCTGGCTGTGCTTGTGAGGTCACAGCAGCCTGAGTGCCCCCTAGGCCCGTGGCACGCTCCTGGCTGCTGGCTGTGCTTGTGAGGTCACAGCAGCCTCAGTTCCTCCTAGGCCAGGGGAGGCCCATGACTGCGGGCTGTGCTTGTGAGGTCACGGCAGCCTGAGTGCCTCCTAGGCCAGTGGCAGGCTCCTGGCTGCTGGCTGTGCTTGTGAGGTCACAGCAGCCTCAGTGCCTCCTAGGCCAGTGGCAAGCTCATGGCTGCTGGCTGTGCTTGTGAGGACACAGCAGCCTCAGTGCCTCCTAGGCCAGTTGCAGGCTGCTGGCTGCTGGCTGTGCTTGTGAGGTCACAGCAGCCTCAGTGCCTCCTAGGCCAGTGGCAGGCTCCTGGCTGTCGGCTATGCTTGTGAGGTCACAGCAGCCTCAGTGCCTCCTAGCCCAGTGGTAAGCTCATGGCTGCTGGCTGTGCTTGTGAGGTCACAGCAGCCTCAGTGCATCCTAGGCCAGTGGCAGGCTTATGGCTGCTGGCTGTGCTTGTGAGGTCACAGCAGTCTGAGTGCCTCGTACACCAGTGGCAGGCTCATGGCTGCTGGCTGTGCTTGTGAGGTCACAGCAGCCTCAGTGCCCCCTAGGCCCGTGGCAGGCTCATGGCTGCTGGCTGTGCTTGTGAGCTCACAGCAGTCTCAGTGCCTCCTAGGCCAGTGGCAGGCTCCTGGCTGCTGGCTGTGCTGGTGAGGTCACAGCAGGCTGAGTGCCTCCTAGGCCAGTGCCAGGCTCCTGGCTGCTGGCTGTGCTTGTGATGTCACAGCAGCCTCAGTGCCTCTGAAGCCAGTGGTTGGCTCCTGGCTGCTGGCTGTGCTTTTGAGGTCACAGCAGCCTCCGTGCTTCCTAGGCCAGTGGTAGGCTCCTGGCTGTTGCCTGTGCTTTTCAGGTCACAGCAGCCTCAGTGCCTCCTAGGACGATGGCAGGCTCATGGCTGCTGGCTGTGCTTGTGAGGTCACAGCAGTCTCAGTGCCTCCTAGGGCAGTGGCAGGCTCCTGGCTGCTGGCTGTGCTTGTGATGTCACAGCAGCCTCAGTGAATCCTAGGCCAGTGGCAGGCTCATGGCTGCTGGCTGTGCTTGTGAGGTCACAGTAGCCTCAGTGCCTCAAACGTTAGTGTGCACCCCGCGCTGCTGGCTGTGCTTGTGAGGTCACAGCAGCCTCAGTGCCTCCGAGGCCAGTGGCAGGCTCCTGGCTGCTGGCTGTGCTTGTGATGTCACAGTAGTCTCAGTGCCTCCTAGGCCAGTGGCAGGCTCCTGGCTGCTGGCTGTGCTTGTGATGTCACAGCAGCCTCAGTGCCTCCTAGGCCAGTGGCAGGCTCCTGGCTGCTGGCTGTGCTTGTGAGGTCACAGCAGCCTCAGTGCCTCCTAGGCCCGTGGGGAACTCCTGGCTGCTGGCTGTGCTTGTGAGGTCACAGCAGCCTCAGTGCCTCCTAGGCCAGTGGCAGGCTCCTGGCTGCTGGCTGTGCTTGTGAGGTCACAGCAACCTCAGTGCCTCATATGTTAGTGTGCAGCCCGCACTGTTGCCTGTGCTTGTGAGGTCACAGCAGCCTCAGTGCCTCTGAAGCCAGTGGTTGGCTCCTGGCTGCTGGCTGTGCTTTTGAGGTCACAGCAGCCTCCGTGCTTGCTAGGCCAGTGGTAGGCTCCTGGCTGTTGCCTGTGCTTTTCAGGTGACAGCAGCCTCAGTGCCTCCTAGGCCACTGGCAGGCTCATGGCTGCTGGCTGTGCTTGTGAGGTCACAGCAGCCTCAGTGCCTCCTAGGCCAGTGGCAGGCTCCTGGCTGCTGGCTGTGCTTGTGACGTCACAGCAGCCTCAGTGAATCCTAGGCCAGTGGCAGGCTCCTGGCTGCTGGCTGTGCTTGTGAGGTCACAGTAGCCTCAGTGCCGCAAACGTTTGTGTGCACCCCGCGCTGCTGGCTGTGCTTGTGAGGTCACAGCAGCCTCAGTGCCTCCTAGGCCAGTGGCAGGCTCATGGCTGCTGGTTGTGCTTGTGATGTCACAGTAGTCTCAGTGCCTCCTAGGCCAGTGCCAGGCTCCTGGCTGCTGGCTGTGCTTGTGAGGTCACAGCAGCCTCAGTGCCTCCTAGGCCAGTGCCAGGCTCCTGGCTGCTGGCTGTGCTTGTGAGGTCACAGCAGCCTGAGTGTCTCCTAGGCCAGTGGCAGGCTCATGGCTGCTGGCTGTACTTGTGGGGTCACAGCAGCCTCAGTGCCTCTGAAGCCAGTGGTAGGTTCCTGGCTGCTGGCTGTGCTTGTGAGGTCACAGCAGCCTCAGTGCCTCCGAGGCCAGTGGCAGGCTCATGGTTGCTGGCTGTGCTTGTGAGGTCACAGCAGCCTCAGTGCCTCCTAGGCCAGTGGCAGGCTCCTGGCTGCTGGCTGTGCTTGTGATGTCACAGTAGTCTCAGTGCCTCCTAGGCCAGTGGCAGGCTCCTGGCTGTCGGCTATGCTTGTGAGGTCACAGCAGCCTCAGTGCCTCCTAGCCCAGTGGTAAGCTCATGGCTGCTGGCTGTGCTTCTGAGGTCACAGCAGCATCAGTGCCTCCTAGGCCAGTGGCAGGCTCCTGGCTGCTGGCTGTGCTTGTGAGGTCACAGCAGCCTGAGTGCCTCCTAGGCCAGTGGCAGGCTGCTGCCTGCTGGCTGTGGTTGTGAGGTCACAGCAGCCTGAGTGCCTCCTGGGCTAGTCGCAGGCTCATGGCTTCTGGCTGTGCTTGTGAGGTCACAGCAGCCTCAGTGCCTCCTAGGCCAATGGCAGGCTCCTGGCTGTCGGCTATGCTTGTGAGGTCACAGCAGCCTCAGTGCCTCCTAGGCCCATGGCAGGCTCCTGGCTGTCGGCTATGCTTGTGAGGTCACAGCAGCCTCAGTGCCTCCTAGGCCAGTGGTAAGGTCATGGCTGCTGGCTGTGCTTGTGAGGTCACAGCAGCCTGAGTGCTTCCGAGGCCAGTGGCAGGCTCCTGGCTGCTGGCTGTGCTTGTGAGGTCACAGCAGCCTCAGTGCCTCCTAGGCCAGCGGCAGGCTGCTGGCTGTCGGCTATGCTTGTGAGACTACAGCAGGCTCCTTTCCTCACAGGTAGTGAGCAGCTCCCCCTGCTGGCTGTTCTTGTCAGGTCACAGCAGCCTCAGTGCCTCCTAGGCCAGTGGCAGGCTCCTGGCTGCTGGTTGTGCTTGTGAGGTCACAGCAGCCTCTGTGCCTCCTAGGCCCATGGGAAACTCCTGGCTGCTGGCTGTGCTTGTGAGGTCACAGCAGCCTCAGTGCCTCCTAGGCCAGTGGCAGGCTCCTGGCTGTCGGCTATGCTTGTGAGGTCACAGCAGCCTCAGTGCCTCCTAGGTCAGTGGCAGGCTCATGGCTGTCGGCTATGCTTGTGAGGTCACAGCAGCCTCAGTGCCTCCTAGGTCAGTGGCAGGCTCCTGGCTGCTGGCTGTGCTTGTGAGGTCACAGCAGGCTGAGTGCCTCCTCGGCCAGTGGCAGGCTGCTGGCTGCTGGCTGTGCTTGTGAGGTCACAGCAGCCTCAGTGCCTCCTAGGCCCGTGGGAAACTCCTGGCTGCTGGCTGTGCTTGTGAGGTCACAGCAGCCTCAGTGCCTCCTAGGCCAGTGGCAGGCTCCTGTCTGCTGGCTCTGCTTGTGACAGCACAGCAGCCTGAGTGCCTCTGAAGCCAGTGTCAGGCTCCTGGCTGCTGGCTGTGCTTGTGAGGTCACAGCAACCTCAGTGCCTCATATGTTAGTGTGCAGCCCGCACTGTTGCCTGTGCTTGTGAGGTCACAGCTGCCTCAGTGCCTCTGAAGCCAGTGGTAGGCTCCTGGCTGCTGGCTGTGCTTGTGAGGTCACAGCAGCCTGAGTGCCCCCTAGGCCCGTGGTACGCTCCTGGCTGCTGGCTGTGCTTGTGAGGTCACAGCAGCCTCAGTGCCTCCTAGGCCAGGGGAGGCCCATGACTGCGGGCTGTGCTTGTGAGGTCACGGCAGCCTGAGTGCCTCCTAGGCCAGTGGCAGGCTCCTGGCTGCTGGCTGTGCTTGTGAGGTCACAGCAGCCTCAGTGCCTCCTAGGCCAGTGGCAAGCTCATGGCTGCTGGCTGTGCTTGTGAGGACACAGCAGCCTCAGTGCCTCCTAGGCCAGTTGCAGGCTGCTGGCTGCTGGCTGTGCTTGTGAGGTCACAGCAGCCTCAGTGCCTCCTAGGCCAGTGGCAGGCTCCTGGCTGTCGGCTATGCTTGTGAGGTCACAGCAGCCTCAGTGCCTCCTAGCCCAGTGGTAAGCTCATGGCTGCTGGCTGTGCTTGTGAGGTCACAGCAGCCTCAGTGCATCCTAGGCCAGTGCCAGGCTTATGGCTGCTGGCTGTGCTTGTGAGGTCACAGCAGTCTGAGTGCCTCGTACACCAGTGGCAGGCTCATGGCTGCTGGCTGTGCTTGTGAGGTCACAGCAGCCTCAGTGCCCCCTAGGCCCGTGGCAGGCTCATGGCTGCTGGCTGTGCTTGTGATGTCACAGCAGTCTCAGTGCCTCCTAGGCCAGTGGCAGGCTCCTGGCTGCTGGCTGTGCTGGTGAGGTCACAGCAGGCTGAGTGCCTCCTAGGCCAGTGCCAGGCTCCTGGCTGCTGGCTGTGCTTGTGATGTCACAGCAGCCTCAGTGCCTCCTAGGCCCGTGGGGATCTCATGGCTGCTGGCTGTGCTTGTGAGGTCATAGCAGCCTGAGTGCCTCCTAGGCCACTGGCAGGCTCCTGGCTGCTGGCTGTGCTTGTGAGGTCACAGCAGCCTCAGTGCCTCCTAGGCCAGTGGCAGGCTCCTGGATGTCGGCTATGCTTGTGAGGTCACAGCAGCCTCAGTGCCTCATATGTTAGTGTGCAGCCCGCACTGTTGCCTGTGCTTGTGAGGTCACAGCAGCCTCAGTGCCTCTGAAGCCAGTGGTTGGCTCCTGGCTGCTGGCTGTGCTTTTGAGGTCACAGCAGCCTCCGTGCTTGCTAGGCCAGTGGTAGGCTCCTGGCTGTTGCCTGTGCTTTTCAGGTCACAGCAGCCTCAGTGCCTCCTAGGACGATGGCAGGCTCATGGCTGCTGGCTGTGCTTGTGAGGTCACAGCAGTCTCAGTGCCTCCTAGGGCAGTGGCAGGCTCCTGGCTGCTGGCTGTGCTTGTGATGTCACAGCAGCCTCAGTGAATCCTAGGCCAGTGGCAGGCTCATGGCTGCTGGCTGTGCTTGTGAGGTCACAGTAGCCTCAGTGCCTCAAACGTTAGTGTGCACCCCGCGCTGCTGGCTGTGCTTGTGAGGTCACAGCAGCCTCAGTGCCTCCGAGGCCAGTGGCAGGCTCCTGGCTGCTGGCTGTGCTTGTGATGTCACAGTAGTCTCAGTGCCTCCTAGGCCAGTGGCAGGCTCCTGGCTGCTGGCTGTGCTTGTGATGTCACAGCAGCCTCAGTGCCTCCTAGGCCAGTGGCAGGCTCCTGGCTGCTGGCTGTGCTTGTGAGGTCACAGCAGCCTCAGTGCCTCCTAGGCCCGTGGGGAACTCCTGGCTGCTGGCTGTGCTTGTGAGGTCACAGCAACCTCAGTGCCTCATATGTTAGTGTGCAGCCCGCACTGTTGCCTGTGCTTGTGAGGTCACAGCAGCCTCAGTGCCTCTGAAGCCAGTGGTTGGCTCCTGGCTGCTGGCTGTGCTTTTGAGGTCACAGCAGCCTCCGTGCTTGCTAGGCCAGTGGTAGGCTCCTGGCTGTTGCCTGTGCTTTTCAGGTGACAGCAGCCTCAGTGCCTCCGAGGCCAGTGGCAGGCTCATGGCTGCTGGCTGTGCTTGTGAGGTCACAGCAGCGTCAGTGCCTCCTAGGCCAGTGGCAGGCTCCTGGCTGCTGGCTGTGCTTGTGAGGTCACAGCAGCCTCAGTGAATCCTAGGCCAGTGGCAGGCTCATGGCTGCTGGCTGTGCTTGTGAGGTCACAGTAGCCTCAGTGCCTCAAACGTTTGTGTGCACCCCGCGCTGCTGGCTGTGCTTGTGAGGTCACAGCAGCCTCAGTGCCCCCTAGGCCAGTGGCAGGCTCATGGCTGCTGGCTGTGCTTGTGAGGTCACAGTAGTCTCAGTGCCTCCTAGGCCAGTGCCAGGCTCCTGGCTGCTGGCTGTGCTTGTGAGGTCACAGCAGCCTCAGTGCCTCCTAGGCCAGTGGCAGGCTCCTTGCTGCTGGCTGTGCTTGTGAGGTCACAGCAGCCTGAGTGTCTCCTAGGCCAGTGGCAGGCCCATGGCTGCTGGCTGTACTTGTGGGGTCACAGCAGCCTCAGTGCCTCTGAAGCCAGTGGTAGGTTCCTGGCTGCTGGCTGTGCTTGTGAGGTCACAGCAGCCTCAGTGCCTCCGAGGCCAGTGGCAGGCTCATGGTTGCTGGCTGTGCTTGTGAGGTCACAGCAGCCTCAGTGCCTCCTAGGCCAGTGGCAGGCTCCTGGCTGCTGGCTGTGCTTGTGATGTCACAGTAGTCTCAGTGCCTCCTAGGCCAGTGGCAGGCTCCTGGCTGTCGGCTATGCTTGTGAGGTCACAGCAGCCTCAGTGCCTCCTAGGCCCGTGGGAAACTCCTGGCTGCTGGCTGTGCTTGTGAGGTCACAGCAGCCTCAGTGCCTCCTAGGCCAGTGGCAGGCTCCTGTCTGCTGGCTCTGCTTGTGACATCACAGCAGCCTGAGTGCCTCTGAAGCCAGTGTCAGGCTCCTGGCTGCTGGCTGTGCTTGTGAGGTCACAGCAACCTCAGTGCCTCATATGTTAGTGTGCAGCCCGCACTGTTGCCTGTGCTTGTGAGGTCACAGCTGCCTCAGTGCCTCTGAAGCCAGTGGTAGGCTCCTGGCTGCTGGCTGTGCTTGTGAGGTCACAGCAGCCTGAGTGCCCCCTAGGCCCGTGGTACGCTCCTGGCTGCTGGCTGTGCTTGTGAGGTCACAGCAGCCTCAGTGCCTCCTAGGCCAGGGGAGGCCCATGACTGCGGGCTGTGCTTGTGAGGTCACGGCAGCCTGAGTGCCTCCTAGGCCAGTGGCAGGCTCCTGGCTGCTGGCTGTGCTTGTGAGGTCACAGCAGCCTCAGTGCCTCCTAGGCCAGTGGCAAGCTCATGGCTGCTGGCTGTGCTTGTGAGGACACAGCAGCCTCAGTGCCTCCTAGGCCAGTTGCAGGCTGCTGGCTGCTGGCTGTGCTTGTGAGGTCACAGCAGTCTCAGTGACTCCTAGGCCAGTGGCAGGCTCCTGGCTGTCGGCTATGCTTGTGAGGTCACAGCAGCCTCAGTGCCTCCTAGCCCAGTGGTAAGCTCATGGCTGCTGGCTGTGCTTGTGAGGTCACAGCAGCCTCAGTGCATCCTAGGCCAGTGCCAGGCTTATGGCTGCTGGCTGTGCTTGTGAGGTCACAGCAGTCTGAGTGCCTCGTACACCAGTGGCAGGCTCATGGCTGCTGGCTGTGCTTGTAAGGTCACAGCAGCCTCAGTGCCCCCTAGGCCCGTGGCAGGCTCATGGCTGCTGGCTGTGCTTGTGATGTCACAGCAGTCTCAGTGCCTCCTAGGCCACTGGCAGGCTCATGGCTGCTGGCTGTGCTTGTGATGTCACAGCAGTCTCAGTGCCTCCTAGGCCACTGGCAGGCTCCTGGCTGCTGGCTGTGCTTGTGAGGTCACAGCAGCCTCAGTGCCTCTGAAGCCAGTGGTTGGCTCCTGGCTGCTGGCTGTGCTTTTGAGGTCACAGCAGCCTCCGTGCTTCCTAGGCCAGTGGTAGGCTCCTGGCTGTTGCCTGTGCTTTTCAGGTCACAGCAGCCTCAGTGCCTCCTAGGACGATGGCAGGCTCATGGCTGCTGGCTGTGCTTGTGAGGTCACAGCAGTCTCAGTGCCTCCTAGGGCAGTGGCAGGCTCCTGGCTGCTGGCTGTGCTTGTGATGTCACAGCAGCCTCAGTGAATCCTAGGCCAGTGGCAGGCTCATGGCTGCTGGCTGTGCTTGTGAGGTCACAGTAGCCTCAGTGCCTCAAACGTTAGTGTGCACCCCGCGCTGCTGGCTGTGCTTGTGAGGTCACAGCAGCCTCAGTGCCTCCGAGGCCAGTGGCAGGCTCCTGGCTGCTGGCTGTGCTTGTGATGTCACAGTAGTCTCAGTGCCTCCTAGGCCAGTGCCAGGCTCCTGGCTGCTGGCTGTGCTTGTGATGTCACAGCAGCCTCAGTGCCTCCTAGGCCAGTGGCAGGCTCCTGGCTGCTGGCTGTGCTTGTGAGGTCACAGCAGCCTCAGTGCCTCCTAGGCCCGTGGGGAACTCCTGGCTGCTGGCTGTGCTTGTGAGGTCACAGCAACCTCAGTGCCTCATATGTTAGTGTGCAGCCCGCACTGTTGCCTGTGCTTGTGAGGTCACAGCAGCCTCAGTGCCTCTGAAGCCAGTGGTTGGCTCCTGGCTGCTGGCTGTGCTTTTGAGGTCACAGCAGCCTCCGTGCTTGCTAGGCCAGTGGTAGGCTCCTGGCTGTTGCCTGTGCTTTTCAGGTGACAGCAGCCTCAGTGCCTCCGAGGCCAGTGGCAGGCTCATGGCTGCTGGCTGTGCTTGTGAGGTCACAGCAGCCTCAGTGCCTCCTAGGCCAGTGGCAGGCTCCTGGCTGCTGGCTGTGCTTGTGAGGTCACAGCAGCCTCAGTGAATCCTAGGCCAGTGGCAGGCTCATGGCTGCTGGCTGTGCTTGTGAGGTCACAGTAGCCTCAGTGCCTCAAACGTTTGTGTGCACCCCGCGCTGCTGGCTGTGCTTGTGAGGTCACAGCAGCCTCAGTGCCTCCTAGGCCAGTGGCAGGCTCATGGCTGCTGGCTGTGCTTGTGAGGTCACAGTAGTCTCAGTGCCTCCTAGGCCAGTGCCAGGCTCCTGGCTGCTGGCTGTGCTTGTGAGGTCACAGCAGCCTCAGTGTCTCCTAGGCCAGTGGCAGGCTCATGGCTGCTGGCTGTACTTGTCGGGTCACAGCAGCCTCAGTGCCTCTGAAGCCAGTGGTAGGTTCCTGGCTGCTGGCTGTGCTTGTGAGGTCACAGCAGCCTCAGTGCCTCCGAGGCCAGTGGCAGGCTCATGGTTGCTGGCTGTGCTTGTGAGGTCACAGCAGCCTCAGTGCCTCCTAGGCCAGTGGCAGGCTCCTGGCTGCTGGCTGTGCTTGTGATGTCACAGTAGTCGCAGTGCCTCCTAGGCCAGTGGCAGGCTCCTGGCTGTCGGCTATGCTTGTGAGGTCACAGCAGCCTCAGTGCCTCCTAGCCCAGTGGTAAGCTCATGGCTGCTGGCTGTGCTTGTGAGCTCACAGCAGCCTCAG
Source organism: Dromaius novaehollandiae (assembly GCF_036370855.1). Lineage (NCBI taxonomy): Eukaryota > Metazoa > Chordata > Aves > Casuariiformes > Dromaiidae > Dromaius > Dromaius novaehollandiae. The sequence continues at coordinate 2,145,025 of NC_088105.1, forward strand.
TGCCTCATAGGCCAGTGGCAGGCTCCTGGCTGCTGGCTGTGCTTGTGAGGTCACATAAGTCTCAGTGCCTCCTAGGGCAGTGGCAGGCTGCTGGCTGCTGGCTGTGCTTGTGAGGTCACAGCAGCCTCAGTGCCTCCTAGGGCAGTGGCAGGCTCATGGCTATTGGCTGTGCTTGTGAGGTCACAGTAGCCTCAGTGCCTCAAACGTTAGTGTGCACCCCGCGCTGCTGGCTGTGCTTGTGAGGTCACAGCAGCCTCAGTGCCTCCTAGGCCAGTGGCAGACTCCTGGCTGCTGGCTGTGCTTGTGAGGTCACAGCAGGCTGAGTGCCTCCTAGGCCAGTGCCAGGCTCATGGCTGTCGGCTATGCTTGTGAGGTCACAGCACGCTGAGTGCCTCTGCAGTCAGTGTCAGGCTCCTGGCTGCTGGCTGTGCTTGTGAGGTCACAGCAGCCTCAGTGCCTCATATGTTAGTGTGCAGCCCGCATTGTTGCCTGTGCTTGTGAGGTCACAGCAGCCTCAGTGCCTCTGAAGCCAGTGGTAGGCTCCTGGCTGCTGGCTGTACTTGTGAGGTCACAGCAACCTCCGTGCCTCCTAGGCCAGTGGTAGGCTCCTGGCTGTTGCCTGTGCTTGTCAGGTCACAGCAGCCTGTGTTCCTCCTAGGCCAGTGGCAGGCTCCTGGCTGCTGGCTGATGTTGTGAGGTCACAGCAGCCTCAGTGCCTCCTAGGCCAGTGGTAGGCTCCTGGCTGTTTCCTGTGCTTGTCAGGTCACAGCAGCCTGTGTTCCTCCTAGGCCAGTGGCAGGCTCCTGGCTGCTGGCTGATGTTGTGAGGACACAGCAGCCTCAGTGCCTCCTAGGCCAGTGGCAGGCTCCTGGCTGTCGGCTATGCTTGTGAGGTCACAGCAGCCTCAGTGCCTCCTAGGCCAGTGGCAGACTCCTGGCTGCTGGCTGTGCTTGTGAGGTCACAGCAGCCTCAGTGCCTCCTAGGCCAGTGCCAGGCTCATGGCTGTCGGCTATGCTTGTGAGGTCACAGCACGCTGAGTGCCTCTGCAGTCAGTGTCAGGCTCCTGGCTGCTGGCTGTGCTTGTGAGGTCACAGCAGCCTCAGTGCCTCATATGTTAGTGTGCAGCCCGCATTGTTGCCTGTGCTTGTGAGGTCACAGCAGCCTCAGTGCCTCTGAAGCCAGTGGTAGGCTCCTGGCTGCTGGCTGTACTTGTGAGGTCACAGCAACCTCCGTGCCTCCTAGGCCAGTGGTAGGCTCCTGGCTGTTGCCTGTGCTTGTCAGGTCACAGCAGCCTGTGTTCCTCCTAGGCCAGTGGCAGGCTCCTGGCTGCTGGCTGATGTTGTGAGGTCACAGCAGCCTCAGTGCCTCCTAGGCCAGTGGTAGGCTCCTGGCTGTTTCCTGTGCTTGTCAGGTCACAGCAGCCTGTGTTCCTCCTAGGCCAGTGGCAGGCTCCTGGCTGCTGGCTGATGTTGTGAGGACACAGCAGCCTCAGTGCCTCCTAGGCCAGTGGCAGGCTCCTGGCTGTCGGCTATGCTTGTGAGGTCACAGCAGCCTCAGTGCCTCCTAGCCCAGTGGTAAGCTCATGGCTGCTGGCTGTGCTTGTGACGTCACAGCAGCCTCAGTGCCTTCTGGGCCAGTGGCTGGCTCATGGCTGCTGGCTGTGGTTGTGACGTCACAGCAGCCTCAGTGCCTGATACGTTAGTGTGCAGCCCCTCCTGTTGGTTGTGCTTGTGAGGTCAGAGAAGCCTGAGTGCCTCCTAGGCCAGTGGCAGGCTGCTGGCTGCTGGCTGTGCTTGTGAGGTCACAGCAGCCTGAGTGACTCCTAGGTAATGAGTAGCGCACCTTGCTGGCTGTGCTTGTGACATAACAGCAGCGTGAGTGCCCCCTAGACCAGCAACAGGCTCATGGCTGCTGGCTGTGCTTGTGACGTCACAGCAGCCTCAGTGCCTCCTAGGACAATGGCAGGCTCCTGGCTGCTGGCTGTGCTTGTGAGGTCACAGCAGCCTGAGTGCCTCCTAGGGCAGTGGCAGGCTCCTGGCTGCTGGCTGTGCTTGTGAGGTCACAGCAGCCTCAGTGCCCCCTAGGCCAATGGCAGGCTCCTGGCTGCTGGCTGTGCTTGTGACGTCACAGCAGCCTGAGTGCATCCAAGACCAGTGGCAGGCGCCTGGCTGCTGGCTGTGCTTGTGAGGTCACAGCAGCCTGAGTGCCTCCTAGGCCAGTGGCAGGCTCAAGGCTGCTGGCTGTGCTTGTGAGGTCACAGCAACATCAGTGCCTCCGAGGCCAGTGGCAGGCTCCTGGCTGCTGGCTGTGCTTGAGAGGTGACAGAAACCTGAGTCCCTCCTATCCAGTGGCAGGCTCCTGGCTACTGGTTGTGCTTGTGAGGTCAATGCAGCCTCAGTGCCTCCTAGGCCAGTGGCAGGCTCCTGGCTGCTGGCTGCGCTTGTGAGGTCACAGCTGCCTGAGTACCTCCGAAGCCAGTGGTAGGCTCCTGGCTGCTGGCTGTGCTTGTGAGGTCACAGATGCTTTAGTACCTCCGAGGCTAGTGGCAGGCTCATGGCTGCTGGCTGTGCTTGTGACGTGTAAAGCAGCCTGAGTGCGTCCAAGGCGCGTGGGAGGCTCATGGTTGCTGGCTGTGCTTGTTACACCAGAGCAGCCTGAGTGCCTCCTAGGCCAGTGGAAGGCTCCTGGCTGCGGGCTGTGCTTGTGAGGTCACAGCAGCCTCAGTGCCTCAAGGGTTAGTCAGCAGCGCTCCCTGCTGGCTGTGCTTGTGAGGTCACAGCTCCCTGAGATCCTCCTAGGTCACTGGCAGGTTCCTGGCTGTGCTTCTGAGGTCACAGCAGCCTGAATGTCTCCTAGGCAAGTGGCAGGCTGCGAGCTGCTGGCTGTACTTGTGAGGTCACAGCAGCCTCAGTGCCTCCTAGATCACAGGCAGGCTCCTGGCTGCTGGCTGTGCTTGTGAGGTCACGACAGCATCAGTGTCTGCTGGGCCAGTGGCAGGCTCTGGCTGCTGACTGTAGTTGTAAGGTGACAGCAGCCTCAGTGCCTCATACGTTACTGTGCAGATCCCCGTGCTGGCTGTGCTTGTGAGATCACAGTAGCCTGAGTGCCTCTGAAGCCAGTGGCAGGCTCCTGGCTGCTGCCTGTGCTTCTGAGCTCACGGCAGCCTCAGTTCCATCCAGGCCAGTGGCAAGCTGCTGGCTGCTGGCTGTGCTTCTGAGGTCACAGAGGCCTGAGACCCTCCGATGCCAGTGGCCGGCTCCTGGATGCTGGCTGTGCTTGTGAGGTCACAGCAGCATCAATGTCTCATACGTTAGTGAGCAGCGCCACCTGCTGGCTGTGCTGGTGATGTCACAGCAGCCTGTGTGCCTCCTAGGCCAGTGGCAGGCTCCTGGCTGCTGCCTGTGCTTCTGAGGTCACAGCAGCCTCAGTGTCTCCGCGGCCGGTGGCAGGCTCATGGCTGCTGGCTCTTGTTGTGAGGTTACAGCACGCTCAGTGCCTCCTAGGACAGTGGAAGGCTCCTGGTTGCTGGCTGTGCTTGTGAGGTCACAGCAGCCTCAGTGAGTCATACGTACTGAGCAGCGCCCCCTGCTGGCTGTCCTTGTGAGGTCGCAGTAGCCCCAGTGCTTCCTAGGCCAGTGACAGGCTCCTGGTTGCTAGCTGTGCTTGTGAGGTCACAGCAGCCTCAGTGTCTCCGAATCCAGTGGCAGGCTCCTGGCTGCTGGCTGTGCTTGTGAGGTCACAGCAGCCTCAGTGCCTCCTAGGCCAGTGGCAGGCTCATGGCTGCTGCCTGTGCTTGTGTGGTCATAGCAGCCTCAGTGCCTCCTAGGCCAGTGGCAGGCTCATGGCTGCTGGCTGTGCTTGTGAGGTCACAGCAGTCTGTGTGCCTCTTAGGCCAGTGGAAGGCTGCTGATTGCTGGCTGTGCTTGTGAGGCCACAGCAGCATCAGTGCCTCCTCAGCCAGTAGCAGGCTCCGGGCTGCTGGCTGTGCTTGTGAGGTCACAGCAGCCTGAGTGCCTCCGAGGCCAGTGGCAGGCTCCTGGCTGCTGGCTGTCCTTGTGAGGTCGCAGTAGCCCCAGTGCTTCCTAGGCCAGTGACAGGCTCCTGGTTGCTGGCTGTGCTTGTGAGGTCACAGCAGCCTCAGTGCTGCCTACAGCAGTGGCAGGCTCATGGCTGCTGGCTGTGCTTGTGAGGCCACAGCAGCATCAGTGCCTCCTCAGCCAGTAGCAGGCTCCTGGCTGCTGACTGTGCTTGTGACGTCACAGCAGCCTGAGTGACTCCGAGGCCAGTGGCAGGCTCCTGGCTGCTGGCTGTGCTGGTGAGGTCACAGCAGCCTCAGTGCCTCCTAGGGCAGTGGCAGGCTCCTGACTGCTGCCTGTGCTTGTGAGGTCACAGCAGCCTCAATTCCATCCAGGCCAGTGGCAAGCTGCTGGCTGCTGGCTGTGCTTCTGAGGTCACAGAGGCCTGAGACCCTCCGATGCCAGTGGCCGGCTCCTGGCTCCTGGAGGTGCTTGTGAGGTCACAGCAGCATTCATGTCTCATACGTTACAGAGCAGCGGCACCTGCTGGCTGTGCTTGTGATGTCACAGCAGCCTTTGTGCCTCCTAGGCCAGTGGCAGGCTCCTGACTGCTGCCTGTGCTTGTGAGGTCACAGCAGCCTGAGTGCCTCCGAGGCCAGTGGCAGGTACCTGGCTGCTGGCTGTGCTTGTGAGGTCACAGCAGCCTGAGTGCCTCCTAGGCCAGTGGCAGGCTCATGGCTGCTGCCTGTGCTTGTGAGGTCAGAGCAGCCAGAGTGTCTCCGAGGCCAGGAGCAGGCTGCTGGCTGCTGGCTGTGCTAGTGAGGCCACAGCAGCCTCAGTGCCTCCGAGGCCAGTGGAAAGCTCATGGCTGCTGGCTGTGCTTGTGAGGACACAGCAGCCTCATTGCCTCCTAGGGCAGTGGCAGGCTCCTGGTTTCTGGCTGTGCTTGTGAGGTCAGAGCAGCCTCAGTGCCTCCTAGGACAGTGGCACGCTCCTGGCTGTCGGCTATGCTTGTTAGGTCACAGCAGCCTCAGTGCCTCCTACGCCAGTGGCAAGCTCATGGCTGCTGGCTGTGTTTGTGAGGACACAGCAGCCTGAGTGCCTCCGAGGCCAGTGGCAGGCTCATGGCTGCTGGCTGTGCTTGTGAGGTCACAGTAGCCTCAGTGCCTCCTAGGCCAGTGGCAGGCTCCTGGCTGCTGGTTGTGCTTGTGAGGTCACAGCAGCCTCAGTGCCTCCTAGGCCAATGGCAGGCTCATGGCTGCTGGCTGTGCTTGTGAGGTCACAGCAGTGTGAGTGCCTCGTACACCAGTGGCAGGCTCATGGCTGCTGGCTGTGCTTGTGAGGTCACAGCAGGCTGAGTGCCTCCTAGGCAGTGGCAGGCTCCTGGCTGCTGGCTGTGCTTGTGAGGTCACAGCAGCCTCAGTGCCTCCTAGGCCAGTGGCAGCTCCTGGCTGCTGGCTGTGCTTGTGAGGTCACAGCAGCCTCAGTGCCTCCTAGGCCAGTGCCAGACTCATGGCTGGTGGCTGTACTTGTGACGTCACAGCAGGCTGAGTGCCTCCTCGGCCAGTGGCATGCTCCTGGCTGCTGGCTGTGTTGGGAGGTGACAGAAGCCTGAGTCCCTCCTATCCAGTGGCAGGTTCCTGGCTACTGGCTGTGCTTGTGACGTCACAGCAGCCTCAGTGCCTCCTAGGGCAGTGGCAGGCTCATGGTTGCTGGCTGTGCTTGTGACGTCACAGCAGCCTCAGTGCCTCAGGTTTTATTGTGCAGTACCGCCTGCTGGCTGTGCTTGTGAGGTCACAGCAGCCTGAGTGCCTCCTAGGCCAGTGGCAGGCTCCTGGCTGCTGGCTGTGTTTGTGACTTCACAGCAGCCTCAGTGCCTCCTTGGCCAGTGGCAAGCTCATGGCTGCTGGCTGTGCTTGTGAGGACACAGCAGCCTCAGTGCCTCCTAGGCCAGTTGCAGGCTGCTGGCTGTTGCCTGTGCTTGTGAGGTCACAGCAGCCTCAGTGCCTCCTAGGCCAGTGGCAGGCTCATGGCTGTCGGCTATGCTTGTGAGGTCACAGCAGCCTCAGTGCCTCCTAGCCCAGTGGTAAGCTCATGGCTGCTGGCTGTGCTTGTGAGGTCACAGCAGCCTCAGTGCATCCTAGGCCAGTGGCAGGCTCATGGCTGCTGGCTGTGCTTGTGAGGTCACAGCAGTCTGAGTGCCTCGTACACCAGTGGCAGGCTCCTGGCTGCTGCCTGTGCTTGTGATGTCACAGCAGTCTCAGTGCCTCCTAGACCAGGGGCAGGCTGCTGGCTGCTGGCTGTGCTTGTGAGGTCACAGCAGCCTCAGTGCCTCGGAGGCCAGTGGCAGGCTCCTGGCTGCTGACTGTGCTTGTGAGGTCACAGCAGCCTCAGTGCCTCCTAGGCCAGTGGCAGGCTCTTGGCTGCTGACTGTGCTTGTGACATCACAGCAGGCTGAGTGCCTCTGTAGTCATTGTCAGGCTCCTGGCTGCTGGCTGTGCTTGTGAGGTCACAGCAACCTCAGTGCCTCATATGTTAGTGTGCAGCCCGCACTGTTGCCTGTGCTTGTGAGGTCACAGCAGCCTCAGTGCCTCTGAAGCCAGTGGTAGGCTCCTGGCTGCTGGCTGTGCTTGTGAGGTCACAGCAACCTCCGTGCCTCCTAGGCCAGTGGTAGGCTCCTGGCTGTTGCCTGTGCTTGTGACATCACAGCAGCCTGTGTTCCTCCTAGGCCAGTGGCAGGCTCCTGGCTGCTGGCTCTGCTTGTCAGGTCACAGCAGCCTCAGTGCCTCCGAGGCCAGTTGCAGGCTGCTGGCTGCTGGCTGTGCTTGTGAGGTCACAGCAGCCTGAGTGCCTCCGAGGGCAGTGGCAGGCTGCTGCCTGCTGGCTGTGCTTGTGAGGTCACAGCAGCCTCAGTGCCTCCTGGGCTAGTCGCAGGCTCCTGGCTGCTGGCTGTGCTTGTGAGGTCACAGCAGCCTCAGTGCCTCCTAGGACAATGGCAGGCTCCTGGCTGCTGGCTGTGCTTGTGAGGTCACAGCAGCCTCAGTGCCTCCTAGGCCAGTGGCAAGCTCATGGCTGCTGGCTGTGCTTGTGAGGACACAGCAGCCTCAGTGCCTCCTAGGCCAGGGGCAGGCTCATGGCTGCTGGCTGTGCTTGTGAGGTCACAGCAGCCTCAGTGCCTCCTAGGCCAGAGGCAGGCTCCTGGCTGTCGGCTATGCTTGTGAGGTCACAGCAGCCTCAGTGCCTCCTAGCCCAGTGGTAAGCTCCTGGCTGCTGGCTGTGCTTGTGAGGTCACAGCAGCCTCAGTGCCTCCTAGGCCAGTGGCAGGCTCCTGGCTGCTGCCTGTTCTTGTGAGGTCACAGCAGCCTCAGTGCCTCCTAGGCCAGTGGCAGGTTCCTGGCTGTCGGCTATGCTTGTGAGACTACAGCAGGCTCCATTCCTCACAGGTAGTGAGCAGCTCCCCCTGCGGGCTGTTCTTCTGACGTCACAGCAGCCTCAGTGCCTCCTAGGCCAGTGGCAGGCTGCTGCCTGCTGGCTGTGCTTGTGAGGTCACAGCAGCCTCAGTGCCTCCTAGGACAATGGCAGGCTCATGGCTGCTGGCTGTGCTTGTGAGGTCACAGCAACCTCCGTGCCTCCCAGGGCAGTGGTAGGCTCCTGGCTGTTGCCTGTGCTTGTGACATCACAGCAGCCTGTGTTCCTCCTAGGCCAGTGGCAGGCTCCTGGCTGCTGGCTCTGCTTGTCAGGTCACAGCAGCCTCAGTGCCTCCGAGGCCAGTTGCAGGCTGCTGGCTGCTGGCTGTGCTTGTGAGGTCACAGCAGCCTGAGTGCCTCCGAGGCCAGTGGCAGGCTGCTGCCTGCTGGCTGTGCTTGTGAGGTCACAGCAGCCTCAGTGCCTCCTGGGCTAGTCGCAGGCACATGGCTGCTGGCTGTGCTTGTGAGGTCACAGCAGCCTCAGTGCCTCCTAGGACAATGGCAGGCTCCTGGCTGTCGGCTATGCTTGTTAGGTCACAGCAGCCTCAGTGCCTCCTAGGCCAGGGGAGGCTCATGGCTGCGGGCTGTGCTTGTGAGGTCACACCAGCCTGAGTGCCTCCTAGGCCAGTGGCAGGCTCCTGGCTGTTGCCTGTGCTTGTGAGGTCACAGCAGCCTCAGTGCCTCCTAGGCCAGTGGCAAGCTCATGGCTGCTGGCTGTGCTTGTGAGGACACAGCAGCCTCAGTGCCTCCTAGGCCAGGGGCAGGCTCATGGCTGCTGGCTGTGCTTGTGATGTCACAGCAGCCTCAGTGCCTCCTAGGCTAGAGGCAGGCTCCTGGCTGTCGGCTATGCTTGTGAGGTCACAGCAGCCTCAGTGCCTCCTAGCCCAGTGGTAAGCTCATGGCTGCTGGCTGTGCTTGTGAGGTCGCAGCAGCCTCAGTGCCTCCGAGGCCAGTGGCAGGCTCCTGGCTGCTGGCTGTTCTTGTGAGGTCACAGCAGCCTCAGTGCCTCCTAGGCCAGTGGCAGGTTCCTGGCTGTCGGCTATGCTTGTGAGACTACAGCAGGCTCCATTCCTCACAGGTAGTGAGCAGCTCCCCCTGCTGGCTGTTCTTCTGACGTCACAGCAGCCTCAGTGCCTCCTAGGCCAGTGGCAAGCTCCTGGCTGCTGGTTGTGCTTGTGAGGTCACAGCAGCCTCAGTGCCTCCTAGGACAATGGCAGGCTCATGGCTGCTGGCTGTGCTTGTGAGGTCACAGCAGCCTGAGTGCCTCCTAGGCCAGTGGCAGGCTCCTGGCTGCTGGCTGTGCTTGTGAGGTCACAGCAGCCTCAGTGCCTCCTAGGCCAGTGGCAGGCTCCTGGCTGCTGGCTGTGCCTGTGAGGTCACAGCAGCCTCAGTGCCTCCTAGGCCAGTTGCAAGCTCATGGCTGCTGGCTGTGCTTGTGAGGTCAAAGCAGCCTCAGTGCCTCCTAGGCCAGTGGCAAGCTCATGGCTGCTGGCTGTGCTTGTGAGGACACAGCAGCCTCAGTGCCTCCTAGGCCAGTTGCAGGCTGCTGGCTGCTGGCTGTGCTCGTGAGGTCACAGCAGCCTCAGTGCCTCCTAGGCCAGTGGCAGGCTCCTGGCTGTCGGCTATGCTTGTGAGGTCACAGCAGCCTCAGTGCCTCCTAGCCCAGTGGTAAGCTCATGGCTGCTGGCTGTGCTTGGGAGGTCACAGCAGCCTGAGTGCCTCCTAGGCCAGTGTCAGGCTCCTGGCTGCTGGCTGTGCTTGTGAGGTCACAGCAGCCTCAGTGCCTCCTAGGCCAGTGGCAGGCTCATGGCTGCTGACTGTGCTTGTGACATCACAGCAGGCTGAGTGCCTCTGTAGTCAGTGTCAGGCTCCTGGCTGCTGGCTGTGCTTGTGAGGTCACAGCAACCTCAGTGCCTCATATGTTAGTGTGCAGCCCGCACTGTTGCCTGTGCTTGTGAGGTCACAGCAGCCTCAGTGCCTCTGAAGCCAGTGGTAGGCTCCTGGCTGCTGGCTGTGCTTGTGATGTCACAGCAACCTCAGTGCCTCCTAGGCCAGTGGTAGGCTCCTGGCTGTTGCCTGTGCTTGTGAGGTCACAGCAGACTCAGTGCCTCCTAGGCCAGTGGCAGGCTCCTGGCTGCTGGCTGTGCTTGTGAGGTCACAGCAGCCTCAGTGCCTCCGAGGCCAGAGGCAGGCTCCTGGCTGTCGGCTATGCTTGTGAGGTCACAGCAGCCTCAGTGCCTCCTAGCCCAGTGGTAAGCTCATGGCTGCTGGCTGTGCTTGTGAGATCACAGCAGCCTCAGTGCCTCCGAGGCCAGTGGCAGGTTCCTGGCTGCTGGCTGTGCTTGTGAGGTCACAGCAGCCTCAGTGCCTCCTAGGCCCGTGGGAAACTCCTGGCTGCTGGCTGTGCTTGTGAGGTCACAGCAGCCTCAGTGCCTCCTAGGCCCGTGGGAAACTCCTGGCTGCTGGCTGTGCTTGTGAGGTCACAGCCGTCTCAGTGCCTCATATGTTAGTGTGCAGCTCGCACTGTTGCCTGTGCTTGTGAGGTCACAGCAGCCTCAGTGCCTCTGAAGCCAGTGGTAGGCTCATGGCTGCTGGCTGTGCTTGTGAGGTCACAGCAACCTCCGTGCCTCCTAGGCCAGTGGTAGGCTCCTGGCTGTTGCCTGTGCTTGTGAGGTCACAGCAGCCTCAGTGCCTCTGAAGCCAGTGGTAGGCACCTGGCTGTTGCCTGTGCTTGTGAGGTCACAGCAACCTCAGTGCCTCCTAGGCCAGTGGTAGGCTCCTGGCTGTTGCCTGTGCTTGTCAGGTCACAGCAGCCTGAGTGCCTCCTAGGCCAGTGGCAGGCTCCTGGCTGCTGGCTGTGCTTGTGAGGTCACAGCAGCCTCAGTGCCTCCTAGGCCAGTGGCAGGCTCCTGGCTGCTGGCTCTGCTTGTCAGGTCTCAGCAGCCTCAGTGCCTCCGAGGCCAGTGGCAGGCTCCTGGCTGCTGGCTGTGCTTGTGAGGTCACAGCAGCCTCAGTGCCTCCGAGGCCAGTGGCAGGCTGCTGCCTGCTGGCTGTGCTTGTCAGGTCACAGCAGCCTCAGTGCCTCCTAGGCCAGGGGAGGCTCATGGCTGCGGGCTGTGCTTGTGAGGTCACAGCAGCCTGAGTGCCTCCTAGGCCAGTGGCAGGCTCCTGGCTGCTGGCTGTGCTTGTGAGGTCACAGCAGCCTCAGTGCCTCCTAGGCCAGTGGCAGGCTGCTGGCTGCTGGCTGTGCTTGTGAGGTCACAGCAGCCTCAGTGCCTCCGAGGCCAGAGGCAGGCTCCTGGCTGTCGGCTATGCTTGTGAGGTCACAGCAGCCTCAGTGCCTCCTAGCCCAGTGGTAAGCTCCTGGCTGCTGGCTGTGCTTGTGAGGTCACAGCAGCCTCAGTGCCTCCTAGGCCAGTGGCAGGCTCCTGGCTGCTGCCTGTTCTTGTGAGGTCACAGCAGCCTCAGTGCCTCCTAGGCCAGTGGCAGGTTCCCGGCTGTCGGCTATGCTTGTGAGACTACAGCAGGCTCCATTCCTCACAGGTAGTGAGCAGCTCCCCCTGCTGGCTGTTCTTGTGACTTCACAGCAGCCTCAGTGCCTCCTAGGCCAGTGGCAAGCTCGTGGCTGCTGGTTGTGCTTGTGAGGTCACAGCAGCCTCAGTGCCTCCTAGGACAATGGCAGGCTCATGGCTGCTGGCTGTGCTTGTGAGGTCACACCAGCCTCAGTGCCTCCTAGGCCAGTGGCAGGGTCATGGCTGCTGGCTGTGCTTGTGAGGTCACAGCAGCCTCAGTGCCTCCGAGGCCAGTGGCAGGCTCATGGCTGTCGGCTATGCTTGTGAGGTCACAGCAGCCTCAGTGCCTCCTAGGTCAGTAGCAGGCTCCTGGCTGCTGGCTGTGCTTGTGAGGTCACAGCAGCCTCAGTGCCTCCTCGGCCAGTGGCAGGCTCCTGGCTGCTGGCTGTGCTTGTGAGGTCACAGCAGCCTCAGTGCCTCCTAGGCCCGTGGGAAACTCCTGGCTGCTGGCTGTGCTTGTAAGGTCACAGCAGCCTCAGTGCCTCCTAGGCCCGTGGGAAACTCCTGGCTGCTGGCTGTGCTTGTGAGGTCACAGCCGTCTCAGTTCCTCATATGTTAGTGTGCAGCCCGCACTGTTGCCTGTGCTTGTGAGGTCACAGCAGCCTCAGTGCCTCTGAAGCCAGTGGTAGGCTCATGGCTGCTGGCTGTGCTTGTGAGGTCACAGCAACCTCCGTGCCTCCTAGGCCAGTGGTAGGCTCCTGGCTGTTGCCTGTGCTTGTGAGGTCACAGCAGCCTCAGTGCCTCCGAGGCCAATGGTAAGCTCATGGCTGCTGGCTGTGCTTGTGAGGTCACAGCAGCCTCAGTGCCTCCGAGGCCAGTGGCAGGCTCCTGGCTGCTGCCTGTTCTTGTGAGGTCACAGCAGCCTCAGTGCCTCCTAGGCCAGTGGCAGGTTCCCGGCTGTCGGCTATGCTTGTGAGACTACAGCAGGCTCCATTCCTCACAGGTAGTGAGCAGCTCCCCCTGCTGGCTGTTCTTGTGACTTCACAGCAGCCTCAGTGCCTCCTAGGCCAGTGGCAAGCTCCTGGCTGCTGGTTGTGCTTGTGAGGTCACAGCAGCCTCAGTGCCTCCTAGGACAATGGCAGGCTCATGGCTGCTGGCTGTGCTTGTGAGGTCACAGCAGCCTCAGTGCCTCCTAGGCCAGTGGCAGGGTCATGGCTGCTGGCTGTGCTTGTGAGGTCACAGCAGCCTCAGTGCCTCCGAGGCCAGTGGCAGGCTCATGGCTGTCGGCTATGCTTGTGAGGTCACAGCAGCCTCAGTGCCTCCTAGGTCAGTAGCAGGCTCCTGGCTGCTGGCTGTGCTTGTGAGGTCACAGCAGCCTCAGTTCCTCCTCGGCCAGTGGCAGGCTCCTGGCTGCTGGCTGTGCTTGTGAGGTCACAGCAGCCTCAGTGCCTCCTAGGCCCGTGGGAAACTCCTGGCTGCTGGCTGTGCTTGTAAGGTCACAGCAGCCTCAGTGCCTCCTAGGCCCGTGGGAAACTCCTGGCTGCTGGCTGTGCTTGTGAGGTCACAGCCGTCTCAGTGCCTCATATGTTAGTGTGCAGCCCGCACTGTTGCCTGTGCTTGTGAGGTCACAGCAGCCTCAGTGCCTCTGAAGCCAGTGGTAGGCTCATGGCTGCTGGCTGTGCTTGTGAGGTCACAGCAACCTCCGTGCCTCCTAGGCCAGTGGTAGGCTCCTGGCTGTTGCCTGTGCTTGTGAGGTCACAGCAGCCTCAGTGCCTCTGAGGCCAGTGGCAGGCTCATGGCTGCTGCCTGTTCTTGTGAGGTCACAGCAGCCTCAGTGCCTCCGAGGCCAGTGGCAGGTTCCTGGCTGTCGGCTATGCTTGTGAGACCACAGCAGGCTCCATTCCTCACAGGTAGTGAGCAGCACCCCCTGCTGGCTGTTCTTGTGAGGTCACAGCAGCCTCAGTGCCTCCTAGGCCAGTGGCAAGCTCCTGGCTGCTGGTTGTGCTTGTGAGGTCACAGCAGCCTCAGTGCCTCCTAGGACAATGGCAGGCTCATGGCTGCTGGCTGTGCTTGTGAGGTCACAGCAGCCTCAGTGCCTCCTAGGCCAGTGGCAGGCTCCTGGCTGCTGGCTGTGCCTGTGAGGTCACAGCAGCCTCAGTGCCTCCTACGCCAGTGGCAAGCTCATGGCTGCTGGCTGTGCTTGTGAGGTCAAAGCAGCCTCAGTGCCTCCTAGGCCAGTGGCAAGCTCATGGCTGCTGGCTGTGCTTGTGAGGACACAGCAGCCTCAGTGCCTCCTAGGCCAGTTGCAGGCTGCTGTCTGCTGGCTGTCCTAGTGAGGTCACAGCAGCCTCAGTGCCTCCTAGGCCAGTGGCAGGCTCCTGGCTGTCGGCTATGCTTGTGAGGTCACAGCAGCCTCAGTGCCTCCTAGCCCAGTGGCAGGCTCATGGCTGCTGGCTGTGCTTGGGAGGTCACATCAGCCTCAGTGCCTCCGAGGCCAGTGGCAGGCTCCTGGCTGCTGGCTGTGCTTGTGAGGTCACAGCAGCCTCAGTGCCTCCTAGGCCAGTGGCAGGCTGCTGGCTGCTGGCTGTGCTTGTGAGGTCACAGCAGCCTCAGTGCCTCCTAGGCCAGAGGCAGGCTCCTGGCTGTCGGCTATGCTTGTGAGGTCACAGCAGCCTCAGTGCCTCCTAGCCCAGTGGTAAGCTCATGGCTGCTGGCTGTGCTTGTCAGGTCACAGCAGCCTCAGTGCCTCCGAGGCCAGTGGCAGGCTCCCGGCTGCTGCCTGGTCTTGTGAGGTCACACCAGCCTGAGTGCCTCCTAGGCCAGTGGCACGTTCCCGGCTGTCGGCTATGCTTGTGAGACTACAGCAGGCTCCATTCCTCACAGGTGGTGAGCAGCTCTCCCTGCTGGCTGTTCTTGTGACTTCACAGCAGCCTCAGTGCCTCCTAGGCCAGTGGCAAGCTCCTGGCTGCTGGTTGTGCTTGTGAGGTCAGTGCAGCCTCAGTGCCTCCTAGGACAATGGCAGGCTCATGGCTGCTGGCTGTGCTTGTGAGGTCACAGCAACCTCAGGGCCTCCTAGGCCAGTGGCAGGGTCATGGCTGCTGGCTGTGCTTGTGAGGTCACAGCAGCCTCAGTGCCTCCTAGGCCAGTGGCAGGCTCATGGCTGCTGGCTGTGCTTGTGAGGTCACAGCAACCTCAGTGCCTCCTAGGTCAGTAGCAGGCTCCTGGCTGCTGGCTGTGCTTGTGAGGTCAACAGCAGCCTCAGTGCCTCATCGGCCAGTGGCAGGCTCCTGCCTGCTGGCTGTGCTTGTGAGGTCACAGCAGCCTCAGTGCCTCCTAGGCCCGTGGGAAACTCCTGGCTGCTGGCTGTGCTTGTGAGGTCACAGCAGCCTCAGTGCCTCCTAGGCCCGTGGGAAACTCCTGGCTGCTGGCTGTGCTTGTGAGGTCACAGCCGTCTCAGTGCCTCATATGTTAGCGTGCAGCCCGCACTGTTGCCTGTGCTTGTGAGGTCACAGTAGCCTCAGTGCCTCTGAAGCCAGTGGTAGGCTCATGGCTGCTGGCTGTGCTTGTGAGGTCACAGCAACCTCCGTGCCTCCTAGGCCAGTGGTAAGCTCCTGGCTGTTGCCTGTGCTTGTGAGGTCACAGCAGCCTCAGTGCCTCTGAGGCCAGTGGCAGGCTCATGGCTGCTGCCTGTTCTTGTGAGGTCACAGCACCCTCAGTGCCTCCGAGGCCAGTGGCAGGTTCCTGGCTGTCGGCTATGCTTGTGAGACCACAGCAGGCTCCATTCCTCACAGGTAGTGAGCAGCACCCCCTGCTGGCTGTGCTTGTGAGGTCACAGCAGCCTCAGTGCCTCCTAGGCCAGTGGCAAGCTCCTGGCTGCTGGTTGTGCTTGTGAGGTCACAGCAGCCTCAGTGCCTCCTAGGACAATGGCAGGCTCATGGCTGCTGGCTGTGCTTGTGAGGTCACAGCAGCCTCAGTGCCTCCTAGGCCAGTGGCAGGCTCCTGGCTGCTGGCTGTGCCTGTGAGGTCACAGCAGCCTCAGTGCCTCCTAGGCCAGTGGCAAGCTCATGGCTGCTGGCTGTGCTTGTGAGGTCACAGCAGCCTCAGTGCCTCCTAGGCCAGTGGCAAGCTCATGGCTGCTGGCTGTGCTTGTGAGGACACAGCAGCCTCAGTGCCTCCTAGGCCATTTGCAGGCTGCTGGCTGCTGGCTGTGCTCGTGAGGTCACAGCAGCCTCAGTGCCTCCTAGGCCAGTGGCAGGCTCCTGGCTGTCGGCTATGCTTGTGAGGTCACAGCAGGCTCAGTGCCTCCTAGCCCAGTGGTAAGCTCCTGGCTGCTGGCTGTGCTTGTGAGGTCACAGCAGCCTCAGTGCCTCCTAGGCCAGTGGCAGGCTCCTGGCTGCTGCCTGTTCTTGTGAGGTCACAGCAGCCTCAGTGCCTCCTAGGCCAGTGGCAGGTTCCCGGCTGTCGGCTATGCTTGTGAGACTACAGCAGGCTCCATTCCTCACAGGTAGTGAGCAGCTCCCCCTGCTGGCTGTTCTTGTGACTTCACAGCAGCCTCAGTGCCTCCTAGGCCAGTGGCAAGCTCCTGGCTGCTGGTTGTGCTTGTGAGGTCACAGCAGCCTCAGTGCCTCCTAGGACAATGGCAGGCTCATGGCTGCTGGCTGTGCTTGTGAGGTCACACCAGCCTCAGTGCCTCCTAGGCCAGTGGCAGGGTCATGGCTGCTGGCTGTGCTTGTGAGGTCACAGCAGCCTCAGTGCCTCCTAGGCCAGTGGCAGGCTCATGGCTGTCGGCTATGCTTGTGAGGTCACAGCAGCCTCAGTGCCTCCTAGGTCAGTAGCAGGCTCCTGGCTGCTGGCTGTGCTTGTGAGGTCACAGCAGCCTCAGTGCCTCCTCGGCCAGTGGCAGGCTTATGGCTGCTGGCTGTGCTTGTGAGGTCACAGCAGCCTCAGTGCCTCCTAGGCCCGTGGGAAACTCCTGGCTGCTGGCTGTGCTTGTAAGGTCACAGCAGCCTCAGTGCCTCCTAGGCCCGTGGGAAACTCCTGGCTGCTGGCTGTGCTTGTGAGGTCACAGCCGTCTCAGTTCCTCATATGTTAGTGTGCAGCCCGCACTGTTGCCTGTGCTTGTGAGGTCACAGCAGCCTCAGTGCCTCTGAAGCCAGTGGTAGGCTCATGGCTGCTGGCTGTGCTTGTGAGGTCACAGCAACCTCCGTGCCTCCTAGGCCAGTGGTAGGCTCCTGGCTGTTGCCTGTGCTTGTGAGGTCACAGCAGCCTCAGTGCCTCCCTGGCCAATGGTAAGCTCATGGCTGCTGGCTGTGCTTGTGAGGTCACAGCAGCCTCAGTGCCTCCTAGGCCAGTGGCAGGCTCCTGGCTGCTGCCTGTTCTTGTGAGGTCACAGCAGCCTCAGTGCCTCCTAGGCCAGTGGCAGGTTCCCGGCTGTCGGCTATGCTTGTGAGACTACAGCAGGCTCCATTCCTCACAGGTAGTGAGCAGCTCCCCCTGCTGGCTGTTCTTGTGACTTCACAGCAGCCTCAGTGCCTCCTAGGCCAGTGGCAAGCTCCTGGCTGCTGGTTGTGCTTGTGAGGTCACAGCAGCCTCAGTGCCTCCTAGGACAATGGCAGGCTCATGGCTGCTGGCTGTGCTTGTGAGGTCACAGCAGCCTCAGTGCCTCCTAGGCCAGTGGCAGGCTCATGGCTGCTGGCTGTGCTTGTGAGGTCACAGCAGCCTCAGTGCCTCCTAGGCCAGTGGCAGGCTCATGGCTGTCGGCTATGCTTGTGAGGTCACAGCAGCCTCAGTGCCTCCTAGGTCAGTAGCAGGCTCCTGGCTGCTGGCTGTGCTTGTGAGGTCACAGCAGCCTCAGTTCCTCCTCGGCCAGTGGCAGGCTCCTGGCTGCTGGCTGTGCTTGTGAGGTCACAGCAGCCTCAGTGCCTCCTAGGCCCGTGGGAAACTCCTGGCTGCTGGCTGTGCTTGTAAGGTCACAGCAGCCTCAGTGCCTCCTAGGCCCGTGGGAAACTCCTGGCTGCTGGCTGTGCTTGTGAGGTCACAGCCGTCTCAGTGCCTCATATGTTAGTGTGCAGCCCGCACTGTTGCCTGTGCTTGTGAGGTCACAGCAGCCTCAGTGCCTCTGAAGCCAGTGGTAGGCTCATGGCTGCTGGCTGTGCTTGTGAGGTCACAGCAACCTCCGTGCCTCCTAGGCCAGTGGTAGGCTCCTGGCTGTTGCCTGTGCTTGTGAGGTCACAGCAGCCTCAGTGCCTCTGAGGCCAGTGGCAGGCTCATGGCTGCTGCCTGTTCTTGTGAGGTCACAGCAGCCTCAGTGCCTCCGAGGCCAGTGGCAGGTTCCTGGCTGTCGGCTATGCTTGTGAGACCACAGCAGGCTCCATTCCTCACAGGTAGTGAGCAGCACCCCCTGCTGGCTGTTCTTGTGAGGTCACAGCAGCCTCAGTGCCTCCTAGGCCAGTGGCAAGCTCCTGGCTGCTGGTTGTGCTTGTGAGGTCAGCGCAGCCTCAGTGCCTCCTAGGACAATGGCAGGCTCATGGCTGCTGGCTGTGCTTGTGAGGTCACAGCAACCTCAGGGCCTCCTAGGCCAGTGGCAGGGTCATGGCTGCTGGCTGTGCTTGTGAGGTCACAGCAGCCTGAGTGCCTCCTAGGCCAGTGGCAGGCTCCTGGCTGCTGGCTGTGCTTGTGAGGTCACAGCAGCCTCAGTGCCTCCTAGGTCAGTAGCAGGCTCCTGGCTGCTGGCTGTGCTTGTGAGGTCAACAGCAGCCTCAGTGCCTCATCGGCCAGTGGCAGGCTCCTGCCTGCTGGCTGTGCTTGTGAGGTCACAGCAGCCTCAGTGCCTCCTAGGCCCGTGGGAAACTCCTGGCTGCTGGCTGTGCTTGTGAGGTCACAGCAGCCTCAGTGCCTCCTAGGCCCGTGGGAAACTCCTGGCTGCTGGCTGTGCTTGTGAGGTCACAGCCGTCTCAGTGCCTCATATGTTAGCGTGCAGCCCGCACTGTTGCCTGTGCTTGTGAGGTCACAGCAGCCTCAGTGCCTCTGAAGCCAGTGGTAGGCTCATGGCTGCTGGCTGTGCTTGTGAGGTCACAGCAACCTCCGTGCCTCCTAGGCCAGTGGTAAGCTCCTGGCTGTTGCCTGTGCTTGTGAGGTCACAGCAGCCTCAGTGCCTCTGAGGCCAGTGGCAGGCTCATGGCTGCTGCCTGTTCATGTGAGGTCACAGCACCCTCAGTGCCTCCGAGGCCAGTGGCAGGTTCCTGGCTGTCGGCTATGCTTGTGAGACCACAGCAGGCTCCATTCCTCACAGGTAGTGAGCAGCACCCCCTGCTGGCTGTGCTTGTGAGGTCACAGCAGCCTCAGTGCCTCCTAGGCCATTGGCAAGCTCCTGGCTGCTGGTTGTGCTTGTGAGGTCACAGCAGCCTCGGTGCCTCCTAGGACAATGGCAGGTTCATGGCTGCTGGCTGTGCTTGTGAGGTCACAGCAGCCTCAGTGCCTCCTAGGCCAGTGGCAGGCTCCTGGCTGCTGGCTGTGCCTGTGAGGTCACAGCAGCCTCAGTGCCTCCTAGGCCAGTGGCAAGCTCATGGCTGCTGGCTGTGCTTGTGAGGTCACAGCAGCCTCAGTGCCTCCTAGGCCAGTGGCAAGCTCATGGCTGCTGGCTGTGCTTGTGAGGACACAGCAGCCTCAGTGCCTCCTAGGCCATTTGCAGGCTGCTGGCTGCTGGCTGTGCTCGTGAGGTCACAGCAGCCTCAGTGCCTCCTAGGCCAGTGGCAGGCTCCTGGCTGTCGGCTATGCTTGTGAGGTCACAGCAGGCTCAGTGCCTCCTAGCCCAGTGGCAGGCTCATGGCTGCTGGCTGTGCTTGGGAGGTCACAGCAGCCTCAGTGCCTCCGAGGCCAGTGGCAGGCTCCTGGCTGCTGGCTGTGCTTGTGAGGTCACAGCAGCCTCAGTGCCTCCTAGGTTAGTGTGCACCCCGCACTGCTGGCTGTGCTTGTGAGGTCACAGCAGCCTCAGTGCCTCCTAGGCCAGTGGCAGGCTCATGGCTGTTGGCTGTGCTTGTGAGGTCAAAGTAGCCTCAGTGCCTCCTAGGTTAGTGTGCACCCCGCGCTGCTGGCTGTGCTTGTGAGGTCACAGCAGCCTCAGTGCCTCCTAGGCCAGTGGCAGGGTCATGGCTGCTGCCTGTGCTTGTGAGGTCACAGCAGCCTCAGTGCCTCCTAGGCCAGTGGCAGGCTCCTGGCTGCTGGCTGCGCTTGTGAGGTCACAGCAGCCTGAGTGCCTCCTAGGCCAGTGGCAGGCTCCTGGCTGCTGGCTGTGCTTGTGAGGTCACAGCAGCCTCAGTGCCTCCTAGGCCAGTGGCAGGCTCATGGCTGCTGACTGTGCTTGTGACATCACAGCAGGCTGAGTGCCTCTGTAGTCAGTGTCAGGCTCCTGGCTGCTGGCTGTGCTTGTGAGGTCACAGCAACCTCAGTGCCTCATATGTTAGTGTGCAGCCCGCACTGTTGCCTGTGCTTGTGAGGTCACAGCAGCCTCAGTGCCTCCTAGGCCAGTGGCAGGCTCCTGGCTGCTGGCTGTGCTTGTGAGGTCACAGCAACCTCCGTGCCTCCTAGGCCACAGGCAGGCTCATGGCTGCTGACTGTGCTTGTCAGGTCACAGCAGCCTGTGTTCCTCCTAGGCCAGTGGCAGGCTCCTGGCTGCTGGCTGTGCTTGTGAGGTCACAGCAGCCTCAGTGCCTCCTAGGCCAGTGGCAGGCTCCTGGCTGCTGGGTGTGCTTGTGAGGTCACAGCAGCCTGAGTGCCTCCGAGGCCAGTGGCAGGCTGCTGCCTGCTGTCTGTGCTTGTGAGGTCACAGCAGCCTCAGTGCCTCCTGGGCTAGTCGCAGGCTCCTGGCTGCTGGCTGTGCTTGTGAGGTCACAGCAGCCTCAGTGCCTCCTAGGACAATGGCAGGCTCCTGGCTGTCGGCTATGCTTGTTAGGTCACAGCAGCCTCAGTGCCTCCTAGGCCAGTGGCAGGCTCATGGCCGCTGGCTGTGCTTGTGAGGTAACAGCAGCCTCAGTGCCTCCTAGGCCAGTGGCAGGCTCCTGGCTGCTGGCTCTGCTTGTGAGGTCACAGCAGCCTCAGTGCCTCCGAGGCCAGAGGCAGGCTCCTGGCTGTCGGCTATGCTTGTGAGGTCACAGCAGCCTCAGTGCCTCCTAGCCCAGTGGTAAGCTCATGGCTGCTGGCTGTGCTAGTGAGGTCACAGCAGCCTCAGTGCCTCCGAGGCCAGTGGCAGGCTCCTGGCTGCTGCCTGTTCTTGTGAGGTCACAGCAGCCTTAGTGCCTCCTAGGCCAGTGGCAGGTTCCCGGCTGTCGGCAATGCTTGTGAGACTACAGCGGGCTCCATTCCTCACAGGTAGTGAGCAGCTCCCCCTGCTGGCTGTTCTTGTGACGTCACAGCAGCCTCAGTGCCTCCTAGGCCAGTGGCAAGCTCCTGGCTGCTGGTTGTGCTTGTGAGGTCACAGCAGCCTCAGTGCCTCCTAGGACAATGGCAGGCTCATGGCTGCTGGCTCTGCTTGTGAGGTCACAGCAGCCTCAGTGCCTCCTAGGCCAGTGGCAGGCTCATGGCTGTCGGCTATGCTTGTGAGGTCACAGCAGCCTCAGTGCCTCCTAGGTCAGTGTCAGGCTCCTGGCTGCTGGCTGTGCTTGTGAGGTCACAGCAGGCTGAGTGCCTCCTCGGCCAGTGGCAGGCTCCTGGCTGCTGGCTGTGCTTGTGAGGTCACAGCAGCCTCAGTGCCTCCTAGGCCCGTGGGAAACTCCGGGCTGCTGGCTGTGCTTGTGAGGTCACAGCAGCCTCAGTGCCTCCTAGCCCAGTGGCAGGTTCCTGTCTGCTGGCTGTGCTTGTGACATCACAGCAGCCTGAGTGCCTCTGAAGCCAGTGTCAGGCTCCTGGCTGCTGGCTGTGCTTGTGAGGTCACAGCAACCTCAGTGCCTCATATGTTAGTGTGCAGCCCGCACTATTGCCTGTGCTTGTGAGGTCACAGCTGCCTCAGTGCCTCTGAAGCCAGTGGTAGGCTCCTGGCTGCTGGCTGTGCTTGTGAGGTCACAGCAGCCTCAGTGCCTCCTAGGCCAGTGGCAGGCTCCTGGCTGCTGGCTGTGCTTGTGACATCACAGCAGGCTGAGTGCCTCTGTAGTCACTGTCAGGCTCCTGGCTGCTGGCTGTGCTTGTGAGGTCACAGCCGTCTCAGTTCCTCATATGTTAGTGTGCAGCCCGCACTGTTGCCTGTGCTTGTGAGGTCACAGCAGCCTCAGTGCCTCTGAAGCCAGTGGTAGGCTCCTGGCTCCTGGCTGTGCTTGTGAGGTCACAGCAACCTCCGTGCCTCCTAGGGCAGTGGTAGGCTCCTGGCTGTTGCCTGTGCTTGTGACATCACAGCAGCCTGTGTTCCTCCTAGGCCAGTGGCAGGCTCCTGGCTGCTGGCTGATGTTGTGAGGTCACAGCAGCCTCAGTGCCTCCTAGGCCAGTGGCAGGCTCCTGGCTGCTGGCTGTGCTTGTGAGGTCACAGCAGCCTCAGTGCCTCCGAGGCCAGTTGCAGGCTGCTGGCTGCTGGCTGTGCTTGTGAGGTCACAGCAGCCTGAGTGCCTCCGAGGCCAGTGGCAGGCTGCTGCCTGCTGGCTGTGCTTGTGAGGTCACAGCAGCCTCAGTGCCTCCTGGGCTAGTCGCAGGCTCATGGCTGCTGGCTGTGCTTGTGAGGTCACAGCAGCCTCAGTGCCTCCTAGGACAATGGCAGGCTCCTGGCTGTCGGCTATGCTTGTTAGGTCACAGCAGCCTCAGTGCCTCCTAGGCCAGGGGAGGCTCATGGCTGCGGGCTGTGCTTGTGAGGTCACAGCAGCCTCAGTGCCTCCTAGGCCAGGGGCAGGCTCATGGCTGCTGGCTGTGCTTGTGAGGTCACAGCAGCCTCAGTGCCTCCTAGGCCAGAGGCAGGCTCCTGGCTGTCGGCTATGCTTGTGAGGTCACAGCAGCCTCAGTGCCTCCGAGGCCAGTGGTAAGCTCATGGCTGCTGGCTGTGCTTGTGAGGTCACAGCAGCCTCAGTGCCTCCGAGGCCAGTGGCAGGCTCCTGGCTGCTGCCTGTTCTTGTGAGGTCACAGCAGCCTCAGTGCCTCCTAGGCCAGTGGCAGGCTCCTGGCTGTCGGCTATGCTTGTGAGACTACAGCAGGCTCCATTCCTCACAGGTAGTGAGCAGCTTCCCCTGCTGGCTGTTCTTCTGACGTCACAGCAGCCTCAGTGCCTCCTAGGCCAGTGGCAAGCTCCTGGCTGCTGGTTGTGCTTGTGAGGTCACAGCAGCCTCAGTGCCTCCTAGGACAATGGCAGGCTCATGGCTGCTGGCTGTGCTTGTGAGGTCACAGCAGCCTCAGTGCCTCCTAGGCCAGTGGCAGGCTCATGGCTGTCGGCTATGCTTGTGAGGTCACAGCAGCCTCAGTGCCTCCTAGGTCAGTGGCAGGCTCCTGGCTGCTGGCTGTGCTTGTGAGGTCACAGCAGGCTGAGTGACTCCTAGTCCAGTGGCAGGCTCCTGGCTGCTGGCTGTGCTTGTGAGGTCACAGCAGCCTCAGTGCCTCCTAGGCCCGTGGGAAACTCCTGGCTGCTGGCTGTGCTTGTGAGGTCACAGCAGCCTCAGTGCCTCCTAGGCCCGTGGGAAACTCCTGGCTGCTGGCTGTGCTTGTGAGGTCACAGCAGTCTCAGTGCCTCCTAGGCCAGTGGCAGGCTCCTGGCTGCTGGCTGTGCTTGTGAGGTCACAGCAGCCTCAGTGCCTCATATGTTAGTGTGCAGCCCGCACTGTTGCCTGTGCTTGTGAGGTCACAGCAGCCTCAGTGCCTCTGAAGCCAGTGGTAGGCTCCTGGCTGCTGGCTGTGCTTGTGAGGTCACAGCAACCTCAGTGCCTCCTAGGCCAGTGGTAGGCTCCTGGCTGTTGCCTGTGCTTGTCAGGTCACAGCAGCCTGAGTGCCTCCTAGGCCAGTGGCAGGCTCCTGGCTGCTGACTGTGCTTGTGACATCACAGCAGGCTGAGTGCCTCTGTAGTCAGTGTCAGGCTCCTGGCTGCTGGCTGTGCTTGTGAGGTCACAGCCGTCTCAGTGCCTCATATGTTAGTGTGCAGCCCGCACTGTTGCCTGTGCTTGTGAGGTCACAGCAGCCTCAGTGCCTCTGAAGCCAGTGGTAGGCTCATGGCTGCTGGCTGTGCTTGTGAGGTCACAGCAACCTCCGTGCCTCCTAGGCCAGTGGTAGGCTCCTGGCTGTTGCCTGTGCTTGTGAGGTCACAGCAGCCTCAGTGCCTCTGAGGCCAGTGGCAGGCTCATGGCTGCTGCCTGTTCTTGTGAGGTCACAGCAGCCTCAGTGCCTCCGAGGCCAGTGGCAGGTTCCTGGCTGTCGGCTATGCTTGTGAGACCACAGCAGGCTCCATTCCTCACAGGTAGTGAGCAGCACCCCCTGCTGGCTGTTCTTGTGAGGTCACAGCAGCCTCAGTGCCTCCTAGGCCAGTGGCAAGCTCCTGGCTGCTGGTTGTGCTTGTGAGGTCAGCGCAGCCTCAGTGCCTCCTAGGACAATGGCAGGCTCATGGCTGCTGGCTGTGCTTGTGAGGTCACAGCAACCTCAGGGCCTCCTAGGCCAGTGGCAGGGTCATGGCTGCTGGCTGTGCTTGTGAGGTCACAGCAGCCTCAGTGCCTCCTAGGCCAGTGGCAGGCTCCTGGCTGCTGGCTGTGCTTGTGAGGTCACAGCAGCCTCAGTGCCTCCTAGGTCAGTAGCAGGCTCCTGGCTGCTGGCTGTGCTTGTGAGGTCAACAGCAGCCTCAGTGCCTCATCGGCCAGTGGCAGGCTCCTGCCTGCTGGCTGTGCTTGTGAGGTCACAGCAGCCTCAGTGCCTCCTAGGCCCGTGGGAAACTCCTGGCTGCTGGCTGTGCTTGTGAGGTCACAGCAGCCTCAGTGCCTCCTAGGCCCGTGGGAAACTCCTGGCTGCTGGCTGTGCTTGTGAGGTCACAGCCGTCTCAGTGCCTCATATGTTAGCGTGCAGCCCGCACTGTTGCCTGTGCTTGTGAGGTCACAGCAGCCTCAGTGCCTCTGAAGCCAGTGGTAGGCTCATGGCTGCTGGCTGTGCTTGTGAGGTCACAGCAACCTCCGTGCCTCCTAGGCCAGTGGTAAGCTCCTGGCTGTTGCCTGTGCTTGTGAGGTCACAGCAGCCTCAGTGCCTCTGAGGCCAGTGGCAGGCTCATGGCTGCTGCCTGTTCATGTGAGGTCACAGCACCCTCAGTGCCTCCGAGGCCAGTGGCAGGTTCCTGGCTGTCGGCTATGCTTGTGAGACCACAGCAGGCTCCATTCCTCACAGGTAGTGAGCAGCACCCCCTGCTGGCTGTGCTTGTGAGGTCACAGCAGCCTCAGTGCCTCCTAGGCCATTGGCAAGCTCCTGGCTGCTGGTTGTGCTTGTGAGGTCACAGCAGCCTCAGTGCCTCCTAGGACAATGGCAGGCTCATGGCTGCTGGCTGTGCTTGTGAGGTCACAGCAGCCTCAGTGCCTCCTAGGCCAGTGGCAGGCTCCTGGCTGCTGGCTGTGCCTGTGAGGTCACAGCAGCCTCAGTGCCTCCAAGGCCAGTGGCAAGCTCATGGCTGCTGGCTGTGCTTGTGAGGTCACAGCAGCCTCAGTGCCTCCTAGGCCAGTGGCAAGCTCATGGCTGCTGGCTGTGCTTGTGAGGACACAGCAGCCTCAGTGCCTCCTAGGCCATTTGCAGGCTGCTGGCTGCTGGCTGTGCTCGTGAGGTCACAGCAGCCTCAGTGCCTCCTAGGCCAGTGGCAGGCTCCTGGCTGTCGGCTATGCTTGTGAGGTCACAGCAGGCTCAGTGCCTCCTAGCCCAGTGGCAGGCTCATGGCTGCTGGCTGTGCTTGGGAGGTCACAGCAGCCTCAGTGCCTCCGAGGCCAGTGGCAGGCTCCTGGCTGCTGGCTGTGCTTGTGAGGTCACAGCAGCCTCAGTGCCTCCTAGGTTAGTGTGCACCCCGCACTGCTGGCTGTGCTTGTGAGGTCACAGCAGCCTCAGTGCCTCCTAGGCCAGTGGCAGGCTCATGGCTGTTGGCTGTGCTTGTGAGGTCAAAGTAGCCTCAGTGCCTCCTAGGTTAGTGTGCACCCCGCGCTGCTGGCTGTGCTTGTGAGGTCACAGCAGCCTCAGTGCCTCCTAGGCCAGTGGCAGGGTCATGGCTGCTGCCTGTGCTTGTGAGGTCACAGCAGCCTCAGTGCCTCCTAGGCCAGTGGCAGGCTCCTGGCTGCTGGCTGCGCTTGTGAGGTCACAGCAGCCTGAGTGCCTCCTAGGCCAGTGGCAGGCTCCTGGCTGCTGGCTGTGCTTGTGAGGTCACAGCAGCCTCAGTGCCTCCTAGGCCAGTGGCAGGCTCATGGCTGCTGACTGTGCTTGTGACATCACAGCAGGCTGAGTGCCTCTGTAGTCAGTGTCAGGCTCCTGGCTGCTGGCTGTGCTTGTGAGGTCACAGCAACCGCAGTGCCTCATATGTTAGTGTGCAGCCCGCACTGTTGCCTGTGCTTGTGAGGTCACAGCAGCCTCAGTGCCTCCTAGGCCAGTGGCAGGCTCCTGGCTGCTGGCTGTGCTTGTGAGGTCACAGCAACCTCCGTGCCTCCTAGGCCACTGGCAGGCTCATGGCTGCTGACTGTGCTTGTCAGGTCACAGCAGCCTGTGTTCCTCCTAGGCCAGTGGCAGGCTCCTGGCTGCTGGCTGTGCTTGTGAGGTCACAGCAGCCTCAGTGCCTCCTAGGCCAGTGGCAGGCTCCTGGCTGCTGGGTGTGCTTGTGAGGTCACAGCAGCCTGAGTGCCTCCGAGGCCAGTGGCAGGCTGCTGCCTGCTGTCTGTGCTTGTGAGGTCACAGCAGCCTCAGTGCCTCCTGGGCTAGTCGCAGGCTCCTGGCTGCTGGCTGTGCTTGTGAGGTCACAGCAGCCTCAGTGCCTCCTAGGACAATGGCAGGCTCCTGGCTGTCGGCTATGCTTGTTAGGTCACAGCAGCCTCAGTGCCTCCTAGGCCAGTGGCAGGCTCATGGCCGCTGGCTGTGCTTGTGAGGTAACAGCAGCCTCAGTGCCTCCTAGGCCAGTGGCAGGCTCCTGGCTGCTGGCTCTGCTTGTGAGGTCACAGCAGCCTCAGTGCCTCCGAGGCCAGAGGCAGGCTCCTGGCTGTCGGCTATGCTTGTGAGGTCACAGCAGCCTCAGTGCCTCCTAGCCCAGTGGTAAGCTCATGGCTGCTGGCTGTGCTAGTGAGGTCACAGCAGCCTCAGTGCCTCCGAGGCCAGTGGCAGGCTCCTGGCTGCTGCCTGTTCTTGTGAGGTCACAGCAGCCTTAGTGCCTCCTAGGCCAGTGGCAGGTTCCCGGCTGTCGGCAATGCTTGTGAGACTACAGCGGGCTCCATTCCTCACAGGTAGTGAGCAGCTCCCCCTGCTGGCTGTTCTTGTGACGTCACAGCAGCCTCAGTGCCTCCTAGGCCAGTGGCAAGCTCCTGGCTGCTGGTTGTGCTTGTGAGGTCACAGCAGCCTCAGTGCCTCCTAGGACAATGGCAGGCTCATGGCTGCTGGCTCTGGTTGTGAGGTCACAGCAGCCTCAGTGCCTCCTAGGCCAGTGGCAGGCTCATGGCTGTCGGCTATGCTTGTGAGGTCACAGCAGCCTCAGTGCCTCCTAGGTCAGTGTCAGGCTCCTGGCTGCTGGCTGTGCTTGTGAGGTCACAGCAGGCTGAGTGCCTCCTCGGCCAGTGGCAGGCTCCTGGCTGCTGGCTGTGCTTGTGAGGTCACAGCAGCCTCAGTGCCTCCTAGGCCCGTGGGAAACTCCGGGCTGCTGGCTGTGCTTGTGAGGTCACAGCAGCCTCAGTGCCTCCTAGCCCAGTGGCAGGTTCCTGTCTGCTGGCTGTGCTTGTGACATCACAGCAGCCTGAGTGCCTCTGAAGCCAGTGTCAGGCTCCTGGCTGCTGGCTGTGCTTGTGAGGTCACAGCAACCTCAGTGCCTCATATGTTAGTGTGCAGCCCGCACTATTGCCTGTGCTTGTGAGGTCACAGCTGCCTCAGTGCCTCTGAAGCCAGTGGTAGGCTCCTGGCTGCTGGCTGTGCTTGTGAGGTCACAGCAGCCTCAGTGCCTCCTAGCCCAGTGGCAGGCTCCTGGCTGCTGGCTGTGCTTGTGACATCACAGCAGGCTGAGTGCCTCTGTAGTCACTGTCAGGCTCCTGGCTGCTGGCTGTGCTTGTGAGGTCACAGCCGTCTCAGTTCCTCATATGTTAGTGTGCAGCCCGCACTGTTGCCTGTGCTTGTGAGGTCACAGCAGCCTCAGTGCCTCTGAAGCCAGTGGTAGGCTCCTGGCTCCTGGCTGTGCTTGTGAGGTCACAGCAACCTCCGTGCCTCCTAGGGCAGTGGTAGGCTCCTGGCTGTTGCCTGTGCTTGTGACATCACAGCAGCCTGTGTTCCTCCTAGGCCAGTGGCAGGCTCCTGGCTGCTGGCTGATGTTGTGAGGTCACAGCAGCCTCAGTGCCTCCTAGGCCAGTGGCAGGCTCCTGGCTGCTGGCTCTGCTTGTCAGGTCACAGCAGCCTCAGTGCCTCCGAGGCCAGTTGCAGGCTGCTGGCTGCTGGCTGTGCTTGTGAGGTCACAGCAGCCTGAGTGCCTCCGAGGCCAGTGGCAGGCTGCTGCCTGCTGGCTGTGCTTGTGAGGTCACAGCAGCCTCAGTGCCTCCTGGGCTAGTCGCAGGCTCATGGCTGCTGGCTGTGCTTGTGAGGTCACAGCAGCCTCAGTGCCTCCTAGGACAATGGCAGGCTCCTGGCTGTCGGCTATGCTTGTTAGGTCACAGCAGCCTCAGTGCCTCCTAGGCCAGGGGAGGCTCATGGCTGCGGGCTGTGCTTGTGAGGTCACAGCAG
The DNA here is from genome assembly GCF_036370855.1 of Dromaius novaehollandiae. NCBI lineage: Eukaryota > Metazoa > Chordata > Aves > Casuariiformes > Dromaiidae > Dromaius > Dromaius novaehollandiae. The sequence goes on from NC_088105.1 coordinate 2,172,889, forward strand.
CCTCAGTGCCTCCTAGGCCAGGGGCAGGCTCATGGCTGCTGGCTGTGCTTGTGAGGTCACAGCAGCCTCAGTGCCTCCTAGGCCAGAGGCAGGCTCCTGGCTGTCGGCTATGCTTGTGAGGTCACAGCAGCCTCAGTGCCTCCGAGGCCAGTGGTAAGCTCATGGCTGCTGGCTGTGCTTGTGAGGTCACAGCAGCCTCAGTGCCTCCGAGGCCAGTGGCAGGCTCCTGGCTGCTGCCTGTTCTTGTGAGGTCACAGCAGCCTCAGTGCCTCCTAGGCCAGTGGCAGGCTCCTGGCTGTCGGCTATGCTTGTGAGACTACAGCAGGCTCCATTCCTCACAGGTAGTGAGCAGCTTCCCCTGCTGGCTGTTCTTCTGACGTCACAGCAGCCTCAGTGCCTCCTAGGCCAGTGGCAAGCTCCTGGCTGCTGGTTGTGCTTGTGAGGTCACAGCAGCCTCAGTGCCTCCTAGGACAATGGCAGGCTCATGGCTGCTGGCTGTGCTTGTGAGGTCACAGCAGCCTCAGTGCCTCCTAGGCCAGTGGCAGGCTCATGGCTGTCGGCTATGCTTGTGAGGTCACAGCAGCCTCAGTGCCTCCTAGGTCAGTGGCAGGCTCCTGGCTGCTGGCTGTGCTTGTGAGGTCACAGCAGGCTGAGTGACTCCTAGTCCAGTGGCAGGCTCCTGGCTGCTGGCTGTGCTTGTGAGGTCACAGCAGCCTCAGTGCCTCCTAGGCCCGTGGGAAACTCCTGGCTGCTGGCTGTGCTTGTGAGGTCACAGCAGCCTCAGTGCCTCCTAGGCCCGTGGGAAACTCCTGGCTGCTGGCTGTGCTTGTGAGGTCACAGCAGTCTCAGTGCCTCCTAGGCCAGTGGCAGGCTCCTGGCTGCTGGCTGTGCTTGTGAGGTCACAGCAGCCTCAGTGCCTCATATGTTAGTGTGCAGCCCGCACTGTTGCCTGTGCTTGTGAGGTCACAGCAGCCTCAGTGCCTCTGAAGCCAGTGGTAGGCTCCTGGCTGCTGGCTGTGCTTGTGAGGTCACAGCAACCTCAGTGCCTCCTAGGCCAGTGGTAGGCTCCTGGCTGTTGCCTGTGCTTGTCAGGTCACAGCAGCCTGAGTGCCTCCTAGGCCAGTGGCAGGCTCCTGGCTGCTGACTGTGCTTGTGACATCACAGCAGGCTGAGTGCCTCTGTAGTCAGTGTCAGGCTCCTGGCTGCTGGCTGTGCTTGTGAGGTCACAGCAACCTCAGTGCCTCATATGTTAGTGTGCAGCCCGCACTGTTGCCTGTGCTTGTGAGGTCACAGCAGCCTCAGTGCCTCTGAAGCCAGTGGTAGGCTCCTGGCTGCTGGCTGTGCTTGTGAGGTCACAGCAACCTCAGTGCTTCCTAGGCCAGTGGTAGGCTCCTGGCTGTTGCCTGTGCTTGTCAGGTCACAGCAGCCTGAGTGCCTCCTAGGCCAGTGGCAGGCTCCTGGCTGCTGGCTCTGCTTGTGAGGTCACAGCAGCCTCAGTGCCTCCTAGGCCAGTGGCAGGTTCCTGGCTGTCGGCTATGCTTGTGAGACCACAGCAGGCTCCATTCCTCACAGGTAGTGAGCAGCACCCCCTGCTGGCTGTTCTTGTGAGGTCACAGCAGCCTCAGTGCCTCCTAGGCCCGTGGGAAACTCCTGGCTGCTGGCTGTGCTTGTGAGGTCACAGCAGCCTCAGTGCCTCCTAGGCCCGTGGGAAACTCCTGGCTGCTGGCTGTGCTTGTGAGGTCACAGCAGTCTCAGTGCCTCCTAGGCCAGTGGCAGGCTCCTGGCTGCTGGCTGTGCTTGTGAGGTCACAGCAGCCTCAGTGCCTCATATGTTAGTGTGCAGCCCGCACTGTTGCCTGTGCTTGTGAGGTCACAGCAGCCTCAGTGCCTCTGAAGCCAGTGGTAGGCTCCTGGCTGCTGGCTGTGCTTGTGAGGTCACAGCAACCTCAGTGCCTCCTAGGCCAGTGGTAGGCTCCTGGCTGTTGCCTGTGCTTGTCAGGTCACAGCAGCCTGAGTGCCTCCTAGGCCAGTGGCAGGCTCCTGGCTGCTGACTGTGCTTGTGACATCACAGCAGGCTGAGTGCCTCTGTAGTCAGTGTCAGGCTCCTGGCTGCTGGCTGTGCTTGTGAGGTCACAGCAACCTCAGTGCCTCATATGTTAGTGTGCAGCCCGCACTGTTGCCTGTGCTTGTGAGGTCACAGCAGCCTCAGTGCCTCTGAAGCCAGTGGTAGGCTCCTGGCTGCTGGCTGTGCTTGTGAGGTCACAGCAACCTCAGTGCTTCCTAGGCCAGTGGTAGGCTCCTGGCTGTTGCCTGTGCTTGTCAGGTCACAGCAGCCTGAGTGCCTCCTAGGCCAGTGGCAGGCTCCTGGCTGCTGGCTCTGCTTGTGAGGTCACAGCAGCCTCAGTGCCTCCTAGGCCAGTGGCAGGTTCCTGGCTGTCGGCTATGCTTGTGAGACCACAGCAGGCTCCATTCCTCACAGGTAGTGAGCAGCACCCCCTGCTGGCTGTTCTTGTGAGGTCACAGCAGCCTCAGTGCCTCCTAGGCCAGTGGCAAGCTCCTGGCTGCTGGTTGTGCTTGTGAGGTCACAGCAGCCTCAGTGCCTCCTAGGACAATGGCAGGCTCATGGCTGCTGGCTGTGCTTGTGAGGTCACAGCAGCCTCAGTGCCTCCTAGGCCAGTGGCAGGCTCCTGGCTGTCGGCTCTGCTTCTGAGGTCACAGCAGCCTTAGTGCCTCCTAGGCCAGTGGCAGGCTCATGGCTGTCGGCTATGCTTGTGAGGTCACAGCAGCCTCAGTGCCTCCTAGCCCAGTGGTAAGCTCATGACTGCTGGCTGTGCTTGGGAGGTCACAGCAGCCTCAGTGCCTCCTAGGCCAGTGGCAGGCTCATGTCTGCTGGCTGTGCTTGTGAGGTCACAGCAGCCTGAGTGCCTCCTAGGCCAGTGGCAGGCTCCTGGCTGCTGGCTGTGCTTGTGAGGTCACAGCAGCCTCAGTGCCTCCTAGGCCCGTGGGAAACCCCTGGCTGCTGGCTGTGCTGGTGAGGTCACAGCAGTCTCAGTGCCTCCTAGGCCAGTGGCAGGCTCCTGGCTGCTGGCTGTGCTTGTGAGGTCACAGCAACCTCAGTGCCTCATATGTTAGTGTGTAGCCCGCACTGTTGCCTGTGCTTGTGAGGTCACAGCAGCCTCAGTGCCTCTGAAGCCAGTGGTAGGCTCCTGGCTGCTGGCTGTGCTTGTGAGGTCACAGCAGCCTGTGTTCCTCCTAGGCCAGTGGCAGGCTCCTGGCTGCTGGCTCTGCTTGTGAGGTCACAGCAGCCTCAGTGCCTCCTAGGCCAGTGGCAGGCTCTTGGCTGCTGGCTCTGCTTGTCAGGTCACAGCAGCCTCAGTGCCTCCGAGGCCAGTGGCAGGCTCCTGGCTGCTGGCTGTGCTTGTGAGGTCACAGCAGCCTGAGTGCCTCCGAGGCCAGTGGCAGGCTGTTGCCTGTTGGCTGTGCTTGTGAGGTCACAGCAGCCTGAGTGCCTCCTAGGCCAGTGGCAGGCTCCTGGCTGCTGGCTGTGCTTGTGAGGTCACAGCAGCCTCAGTGCCTCCGAGGCCAGTGTCAGGCTCCTGGCTGTTGCCTGTGCTTGTCAGGTCACAGCAGCCTGTGTTCCTCCTAGGCCAGTGGCAGGCTCCTGGCTGCTGGCTGTGCTTGTGAGGTCACAGCAGCCTCAGTGCCTCCTAGGCCAGTGGCAGGCTCATGGCTGCTGACTGTGCTTGTGACATCACAGCTGGCTGAGTGCCTCTGTAGTCAGTGTCAGGCTCCTGGCTGCTGGCTGTGCTTGTGAGGTCACAGCAGCCTCAGTGTCTCCTAGGCCAGTGGCAAGCTCCTGGCTGCTGGCTCTGCTTGTGAGGACACAGCAGCCTCAGTGCCTCCTAGGCCAGGGGCAGGCTCATGGCTGCTGGCTGTGCTTGTGAGGTCACAGCAGCCTCAGTGCCTCCTAGGCCAGTGGCAGGCTCCTGGCTGTCGGCTATGCTTGTGAGGTCACAGCAGCCTCAGTGCCTCCTAGCCCAGTGGTAAGCTCATGGCTGCTGGCTGTGCTTGTGAGGTCACAGCAGCCTCAGTGCATCCTAGGCCAGTGCCAGGCTTATGGCTGCTGGCTGTGCTTGTGAGGTCACAGCAGTCTGAGTGCCTCGTACACCAGTGGCAGGCTCCTGGCTGCTGGCTGTGCTTGTGACGTCACAGCAGCCTCAGGGCCTCCTAGGCCAGTGGCAGGCTCCTGGCTGCTGGCTGTGCTTGTGAGGTCAGAGCAACCTCCGTGCCTCCTAGGCCAGTGGCAGGCTCCTGGCTGCTGGCTGTGCTAGTCAGGTCACAGCAGCCTGTGTTCCTCCTAGGCCAGTGGCAGGCTCCTGGCTGCTGGCTCTGCTTGTGAGGTCACAGCAGCCTCAGTGCCTCCTAGGCCAGTGGCAGGCTCCTGGCTGCTGGGTGTGCTTGTGAGGTCACAGCAGCCTGAGTGCCTCCGAGGCCAGTGGCAGGCTCCTGGCTGCTGGCTGTGCTTGTGAGGTCACAGCAGCCTGAGTGCCTCCGAGGCCAGTGGCAGGCTACTGCCTGCTGGCTGTGCTTGTGAGGTCACAGCAGCCTCAGTGCCTCCTGGGCTAGTCGCAGGCTCATGGCTGCTGGCTGTGCTTGTGAGGTCACAGCAGCCTCAGTGCCTCCTAGGACAATGGCAGGCTCCTGGCTGTCGGCTATGCTTGTTAGGTCACAGCAGCCTCAGTGCCTCCTAGGCCAGTGGCAGGCTCCTGGCTGCTGGCTGTGCTTGTGAGGTCACAGCAGCCTCAGTGCCTCCTAGCCCAGTGGCAGGCTGCTGGCTGCTGGCTGTGCTTGTGAGGTCACAGCAGCCTCAGTGCCTCCGAGGCCAGAGGCAGGCTCCTGGCTGTCGGCTATGCTTGTGAGGTCACAGCAGCCTCAGTGTCTCCTAGCCCAGTGGTAAGCTCATGGCTGCTGGCTGTCCTAGTGAGGTCACAGCAGCCTCAGTGCCTCCGAGGCCAGTGGCAGGCTCCTGGCTGCTGCCTGTTCTTGTGAGGTCACAGCAGCCTCAGTGCCTCCTAGGCCAGTGGCAGGTTCCCGGCTGTCGGCAATGCTTGTGAGACTACAGCGGGCTCCATTCCTCACAGGTAGTGAGCAGCTCCCCCTGCTGGCTGTTCTTGTGACGTCACAGCAGCCTCAGTGCCTCCTAGGCCAGTGGCAAGCTCCTGGCTGCTGGTTGTGCTTGTGAGGTCACAGCAGCCTCAGTGCCTCCTAGGACAATGGCAGGCTCATGGCTGCTGGCTCTGCTTGTGAGGTCACAGCAGCCTCAGTGCCTCCTAGGCCAGTGGCAGGCTCCTGGCTGCTGGCTGTGCTTGTGAGGTCACAGCAGCCTTAGTGCCTCCTAGGCCAGTGGCAGGCTCATGGCTGTCGGCTATGCTTGTAAGGTCACAGCAGCCTCAGTGCCTCCTAGGTCAGTAGCAGGCTCCTGGCTGCTGGCTGTGCTTGTGAGGTCACAGCAGCCTCAGTGCCTCCTCGGCCAGTGCCAGGCTCCTGGCTGCTGGCTGTGCTTGTGAGGTCACAGCAACCTCAGTGCCTCATATGTTAGTGTGCAGCCCGCACTGTTGCCTGTGCTTGTGAGGTCACAGCTGCCTCAGTGCCTCCTAGGCCAGTGGTAGGCTCCTGGCTGCTGGCTGTGCTTGTGAGGTCACAGCAGCCTCAGTGCCTCCGAGGCCAGTGGCAGGCTTATGGCTGCTGGCTGTGCTTGTGAGGTCACAGCAGCCTCAGTGCCTCCCAGGCCAGTGGCAGGCTCCTGGCTGCTGGCTGTGCTTGTGAGGTCACAGCAGCCTCAGTGCCTCCTAGGCCAGTGGCAAGCTCATGGCTGCTGGCTGTGCTTGTGAGGACACAGCAGCCTCAGTGCCTCCTAGGCCAGTTGCAGGCTGCTGGCTGCTGGCTGTGCTTGTGAGGTCACAGCAGCCTCAGTGCCTCCTAGGCCAGTGGCAGGCTCCTGGCTGTCGGCTATGCTTGTGAGGTCACAGCAGCCTCAGTGCCTCCTAGCCCAGTGGTAAGCTCATGGCTGCTGGCTGTGCTTGTGAGGTCACAGCAGCCTCAGTGCATCCTAGGCCAGTGCCAGGCTTATGGCTGCTGGCTGTGCTTGTGAGGTCACAGCAGCCTCAGTGCCTCGTACACCAGTGGCAGGCTCATGGCTGCTGGCTGTGCTTGTGACGTCACAGCAGCCTCAGTGCCTCCTAGGCCAGTGGCAGGCTCCTGGCTGCTGGCTGTGCTTGTGAGGTCACAGCAGCCTCAGTGCCTCCTAGGTTAGTGTGCACCCCGCACTGCTGGCTGTGCTTGTGAGGTCACAGCAGCCTCAGTGCCTCGGAGGCCAGTGGCAGGCTCCTGGCTGTTGGCTGTGCTTGTGATGTCACAGCAGTCTCAGTGCCTCCTAGGCCAGTGGCAGGCTCCTGGCTGCTGGCTGTGCTTGTGAGGTCACAGCAGCCGCAGTGCCTCCTAGGCCAGTGGCAGGCTCATGGCTGCTGGCTGTGATTGTGAGGTCACAGCAGCCTCAGTGCCCCCTAGGCCCGTGGCAGGCTCCTGGCTGCTGGCTGTGCTTGTGAGGTCACAGCAGCCTCAGTGCCTCCTAGGCTAGGGGAGGCCCATGGCTGCGGGCTGTGCTTGTGAGGTCACGGCAGCCTGAGTGCCTCCTAGGCCAGTGGCAGGCTCCTGGCTGCTGGCTGTGCTTGTGAGGTCACAGCAGCCTCAGTGCCTCCGAGGCCAGTGGCAAGCTCATGGCTGCTGGCTGTGCTTGTGAGGTCACAGCAGCCTCAGTGCCTCCTAGGCCAGTGGCAGGCTCCTGGCTGTCGGCTATGCTTGTGAGGTCACAGCAGCCTCAGTGCCTCCTAGCCCAGTGGTAAGCTCATGGCTGCTGGCTGTGCTTGTGAGGTCACAGCAGCCTCAGTGCATCCTAGGCCAGTGCCAGGCTTATGGCTGCTGGCTGTGCTTGTGAGGTCACAGCAGTCTGAGTGCCTCGTACACCAGTGGCAGGCTCCTGGCTGCTGGCTGTGCTTGTGACGTCACAGCAGCCTCAGGGCCTCCTAGGCCAGTGGCAGGCTCCTGGCTGCTGGCTGTGCTTGTGAGGTCACAGCAACCTCCGTGCCTCCTAGGCCAGTGGCAGGCTCCTGGCTGCTGGCTGTGCTAGTCAGGTCACAGCAGCCTGTGTTCCTCCTAGGCCAGTGGCAGGCTCCTGGCTGCTGGCTGTGCTTGTGAGGTCACAGCAGGCTGAGTGCCTCCGAGGCCAGTGGCAGGCTCCTGGCTGCTGGCTGTGCTTGTGAGGTCACAGCAGCCTCAGTGCCTCCTAGGTTAGTGTGCACCCCGCACTGCTGGCTGTGCTTGTGAGGTCACAGCAGCCTCAGTGCCTCCGAGGCCAGTGGTAGGCTCCTGGCTGCTGGCTGTGCTTGTGAGGTCACAGCAGCCTGAGTGCCTACTAGGCCAGTGGTAGGCTCCTGGCTGTTGCCTGTGCTTGTCAGGTCACAGCAGCCTGTGTTCCTCCTAGGCCAGTGGCAGGCTCCTGGCTGCTGGCTGTACTTGTGGGGTCACAGCAGCCTCAGTGCCTCCTAGGCCAGTGGCAGGCTCCTGGCTGCTGGCTCTGCTTGTCAGGTCAGAGCAGCCTCAGTGCCTCCGAGGCCAGTGGCAGGCTCCTGGCTGCTGGCTGTGCTTGTGAGGTCACAGCAGCCTGAGTGCCTCCGAGGCCAGTGGCAGGCTGCTGCCTGCTGGGTGTGCTTGTGAGGTCACAGCAGCCTGAGTGCCTCCTGGGCCAGTCGCAGGCTCCTGGCTGCTGGCTGTGCTTGGGAGGTCACAGCAGCCTGAGTGCCTCCTAGGCCAGGGGAGGCTCATGGCTGCGGGCTGTGCTTGTGAGGTCACACCAGCCTGAGTGCCTCCTAGGCCCGTGGCAGGCTCATGGCTGCTGGCTGTGCTTGTGAGGTCACAGCAGCCTCAGTGCCTCCTAGGCCCGTGGGAAACTCCGGGCTGCTGGCTGTGCTTGTGAGGTCACAGCAGCCTCAGTGCCTCCTAGGCCAGTGGCAAGCTCCTGGCTGCTGGTTGTGCTTGTGAGGTCACAGCAGCCTCAGTGCCTCCTAGGACAATGGCAGGCTCATGGCTGCTGGCTCTGCTTGTGAGGTCACAGCAGCCTCAGTGCCTCCTAGGCCAGTGGCAGGCTCCTGGCTGCTGGCTGTGCTTGTGAGGTCACAGCAGCCTTAGTGCCTCCTAGGCCAGTGGCAGGCTCATGGCTGTCGGCTACGCTTGTGAGGTCACAGCAGCCTCAGTGCCTCCTAGGTCAGTAGCAGGCTCCTGGCTGCTGGCTGTGCTTGTGAGGTCACAGCAGGCTGAGTGCCTCCTCGGCCAGTGGCAGGCTCCAGGCTGCTGGCTGTGCTTGTGAGGTCACAGCAACCTCAGTGCCTCATATGTTAGTGTGCAGCCCGCACTGTTGCCTGTGCTTGTGAGGTCACAGCAGCCTGAGTGCCTCCCAGGCCAGTGGCAGGCTCCTGGCTGCTGGCTGTGCTCGTGAGGTCACAGCAGCCTCAGTGCCTCCTAGGCCAGTGGCAAGCTCATGGCTGCTGGCTGTGCTTGTGAGGACACAGCAGCCTCAGTGCCTCCTAGGCCAGTTGCAGGCTGCTGGCTGCTGGCTGTGCTTGTGAGGTCACAGCAGCCTCAGTGCCTCCTAGGCCAGTGGCAGGCTCCTGGCTGTCGGCTATGCTTGTGAGGTCACAGCAGCCTCAGTGCCTCCTAGCCCAGTGGTAAGCTCATGGCTGCTGGCTGTGCTTGTGAGCTCACAGCAGCCTCAGTGCATCCTAGGCCAGTGCCAGGCTTATGGCTGCTGGCTGTGCTTGTGAGGTCACAGCAGACTCAGTGCCTCGTACACCAGTGGCAGGCTCATGGCTGCTGGCTGTGATTGTGAGGTCACAGCAGCCTCAGTGCCCCCTAGGCCCGTGGCAGGCTCCTGGCTGCTGGCTGTGCTTGTGAGGTCACAGCAGCCTCAGTGTCTCCTAGGTTAGTGTGCACCCCGCACTGCTGGCTGTGCTTGTGAGGTCACAGCAGCCTCAGTGCCTCCTAGGCCAGTGGCAGGCTCCTGGCTGCTGGCTGTGCTTGTGATGTCACAGCAGTCTCAGTGCCTCCTAGGCCAGTGGCAGGCTCCTGGCTGCTGGCTGTGCTTGTGAGGTCACAGCAGCCTCAGTGCCTCGGAGGCCAGTGGCAGGCTCCTGGCTGCTGGCTGTGCTTGTGAGGTCACAGCAACCTCAGTACCTCCTAGGGCAGTGGCAGGCTCCTGGCTGCTGGCTGTGCTTGTGACGTCAGAGCAGCCTCAGTGCCTCCAAGGACAGTGGCAGGCTCCTGCCTGGTGCGTGTGCTTGTGAGGTCACAGCAGCCTCAGTGCCTCCTAGGCCCGTGGGGAACTCCTGGCTACTGGCTGTGCTTGTGAGGTCATAGCAGCCTCAGTGCCTCCTAGGCCACTGGCAGGCTCCTGGCTGCTGGCTGTGCTTGTGAGGTCACAGCAACCTCAGTGCCTCATATGTTAGTGTGCAGCCCGCACTGTTGCCTGTGCTTGTGAGGTCAAAGCAGCCTCAGTACCTCTGAAGCCAGTGGTAGGCTCCTGGCTGCTGGCTGTGCTTGTGAGGTCACAGCAGCCTCAGTGCCTCCGAGGCCAGTGGCAGGCTTATGGCTGCTGGCTGTGCTTGTGATGTCACAGCAGCCTCAGTGCTTCCTAGGCCAGTGGTAGGCTCCTGGCTGTCGGCTATGCTTGTGAGGTCACAGCAGCCTCAGTGCCTCCGAGGCCAGTGGCAGGCTCATGGCTGCTGACTGTGCTTGTGAGGTCACAGCAGTCTCAGTGCCTCCGAGGCCAGTGCCAGGCTCCTGGCTGCTGGCTGTGCTTGTGATGTCACAGCAGCCTCAGTGCCTCCTAGGCCAGTGGCTGGCTGCTGGCTGCTGGCTGTTCTTGTGAGGTCACAGTAGGCTCAGTGCCTCCGAGGAAAGTGGCAGGCTCCTGGCTGCTGGCTGTGCTTGTGACGTCACAGCAGCCTGAGTGCCTCCTAGGCCAGGGGAGGCTCATGGCTGCGGGCTGTGCTTGTGAGGTCACACCAGCCTGAGTGCCTCCTAGCCCAGTGGCAGGCTCATGGCTGCTGGCTGTGCTTGTGAGGTCACAGCAGCCTCAGTGCCTCCTAGGCCAGGGGCAGGCTCATGGCTGCTGGCTGTGCTTGTGAGGTCACAGCAGCCTCAGTGCCTCCTAGGCCATTGGCAGGCTCCTGGCTGTCGGCTATGCTTGTGAGGTCACAGCAGCCTCAGTGCCTCCTAGCCCAGTGGTAAGCTCATGGCTGCTGGCTGTGCTTGTGAGGTCACAGCAGCCTCAGTGCATCCTAGGCCAGTGCCAGGCTTCTGGCTGCTGGCTGTGCTTGTGAGGTCACAGCAGTCTGAGTGCCTCGTACACCAGTGGCAGGCTCCTGGCTGCTGGCTGTGCTTGTTTGGTCACAGCAGCCTGAGTGCCTCCTAGGCCAGTGTCAGGCTCCTGGCTGCTGGCTGTGCTTGTGAGGTCACAGCAGCCTCAGTGCCTCCGAGGCCAGGGGCAGGCTCCTGGCTGCTGGCTGTGCTTGTGAGGTCACAGCAGCCTCAGTGCCTCGGAGGCCAGTGGCAGGCTGCTGGCTGCTGGCTGTGCTTGTGAGGTCACAGCAGCCTCAGTGCCTCCTAGGCCAGTGGCAAGCTCCTGGCTGCTGGCTCTGCTTGTGAGGTCACAGCAACCTCAGTGCCTCATATGTTAGTGTGCAGCCCGCACTGTTGCCTGTGCTTGTGAGGTCACAGCAGCCTCAGTGCCTCCTAGGCCAGTGGCAGGCTCCTGGCTGCTGGCTGTGCTTGTGAGGTCACAGCAACCTCCGTGCCTCGTAGGCCAGTGGTAGGCTCCTGGCTGCTGGCTGTGCTTGTGAGGTCACAGCAGCCTCAGTGCCTCGGAGGCCAGTGGCAGGCTCCTGGCTGCTGGCTGTGCTTGTGAGGTCACAGCAGCCTCAGTGCCTCCTAGGCCAGTGGCAGGCTCCTGGCTGCTGGGTGTGCTTGTGAGGTCACAGCAGCCTCAGTGCCTCCGAGGCCAGTGGCAGGCTCCTGCCTGCTGGCTGTGCTTGTGATGTCACAGCAGCCTGAGTGCCTCCGAGGCCAGTGGCAGGCTGCTGCCTGCTGGCTGTGCTTGTGAGGTCACAGCAGCCTGAGTGCCTCCTGGGCTAGTCGCAGGCTCATGGCTGCTGGCTGTGCTTGTGAGGTCACAGCAGCCTCAGTGCCTCCTAGGACAATGGCAGGCTCCTGGCTGTCGGCTATGCTTGTTAGGTCACAGCAGCCTCAGTGCCTCCTAGGCCAGTGGCAGGCTCCTGGCTGCTGGCTGTGCTTGTGAGGTCACAGCAGCCTCAGTGCCTCCTAGCCCAGTGGCAGGCTGCTGGCTGCTGGCTGTGCTTGTGAGGTCACAGCAGCCTCAGTGCCTCCGAGGCCAGAGGCAGGCTCCTGGCTGTCGGCTATGCTTGTGAGGTCACAGCAGCCTGTGTTCCTCCTAGGCCAGTGGCAAGCTCCTGGCTGCTGGTTGTGCTTGTGAGGTCACAGCAGCCTCAGTGCCTCCTAGGACAATGGCAGGCTCATGGCTGCTGGAGGTGCTTGTGAGGTCACAGCAGCCTCAGTGCCTCCTAGGCCAGTGGCAGGCTCCTGGCTGCTGGCTGTGCTTGTGAGGTCACAGCAGCCTTAGTGCCTCCTAGGCCAGTGGCAGGCTCATGGCTGTCGGCTACGCTTGTGAGGTCACAGCAGCCTCAGTGCCTCCTAGGTCAGTAGCAGGCTCCTGGCTGCTGGCTGTGCTTGTGAGGTCACAGCAGCCTCAGTGCCTCCTAGGCCAGTGGCAGGCTCCAGGCTGCTGGCTGTGCTTGTGAGGTCACAGCAACCTCAGTGCCTCATATGTTAGTGTGCAGCCCGCACTGTTGCCTGTGCTTGTGAGGTCACAGCTGCCTCAGTGCCTCCTAGGCCAGTGGTAGGCTCCTGGCTGCTGGCTGTGCTTGTGAGGTCACAGCAGCCTCAGTGCCTCCTAGGCCAGTGGCAGGCTCCTGGCTGCTGGCTGTGCTTGTGAGGTCACAGCAGCCTGAGTGCCTCCCAGGCCAGTGGCAGGCTCCTGGCTGCTGGCTGTGCTTGTGAGGTCACAGCAGCCTCAGTGCCTCCTAGGCCAGTGGCAAGCTCATGGCTGCTGGCTGTGCTTGTGAGGACACAGCAGCCTCAGTGCCTCCTAGGCCAGTTGCAGGCTGCTGGCTGCTGGCTGTGCTTGTGAGGTCACAGCAGCCTCAGTGCCTCCTAGGCCAGTGGCAGGCTCCTGGCTGTCGGCTATGCTTGTGAGGTCACAGCAGCCTCAGTGCCTCCTAGGCCAGTGGTAAGCTCATGGCTGCTGGCTGTGCTTGTGAGCTCACAGCAGCCTCCGTGCCTCCGAGGCCAGTGGCAGGCTCCTGGCTGCTGGCTGTGCTTGTGAGGTCATAGCAGCCTCAGTGCCTCGTACACCAGTGGCAGGCTCCTGGCTGCTGGCTGTGCTTGTGATGTCACAGCAGCCTCAGTGCCTCATAGGCCAGTGGCAGGCTCCTGGCTGCTGGCTGTGCTTGTGAGGTCACAGCAGCCTCAGTGCCTCCTAGGTTAGTGTGCACCCCGCACTGCTGGCTGTGCTTGTGAGGTCACAGCAGCCTCAGTGCATCCGAGGCCATTGGCAGGCTCATGGCTGCTGGCTGTGCTTGTGAGGTCACAGTAGCCTCAGTGCCTCCTAGGTTAGTGTGCACCCCGCGCTGCTGGCTGTGCTTGTGATGTCACAGCAGTCTCAGTGCCTCCGAGGCCAGTGGCAGGCTCCTGGCTGCTGGCTGTGCTTGTGAGGTCACAGCAGCCTCAGTGCCTCGGAGGCCAGTGGCAGGCTCCTGGCTGCTGGCTGTGCTTGTCAGGTCACAGCAACCTCAGTACCTCCTAGGGCAGTGGCAGGCTCCTGGCTGCTGGCTGTGCTTGTGACGTCAGAGCAGCCTCAGTGCCTCCAAGGACAGTGGCAGGCTCCTGCCTGGTGCGTGTGCTTGTGAGGTCACAGCAGCCTCAGTGCCTCCTAGGCCCGTGGGGAACTCCTGGCTACTGGCTGTGCTTGTGAGGTCATAGCAGCCTCAGTGCCTCCTAGGCCACTGGCAGGCTCCTGGCTGCTGGCTGTGCTTGTGAGGTCACAGCAACCTCAGTGCCTCATATGTTAGTGTGCAGCCCGCACTGTTGCCTGTGCTTGTGAGGTCAAAGCAGCCTCAGTGCCTCTGAAGCCAGTGGTAGGCTCCTGGCTGCTGGCTGTGCTTGTGAGGTCACAGCAGCCTCAGTGCCTCCGAGGCCAGTGGCAGGCTTATGGCTGCTGGCTGTGCTTGTGAGGTCACAGCAGCCTCCGTGCTTCCTAGGCCAGTGGTAGGCTCCTGGCTGTTGCCTGTGCTTGTGAGGTCACAGCTGCCTCAGTGCCTCCGAGGCCAGTGGCAGGCTCATGGCTGCTGACTGTGCTTGTGAGGTCACAGCAGTCTCAGTGCCTCCGAGGCCAGTGACAGGCTCCTGGCTGCTGGCTGTGCTTGTGATGTCACAGCAGCCTCAGTGCCTCCTAGGCCAGTGGCTGGCTCCTGGCTGCTGGCTGTGCTTGTGAGGTCACAGTAGGCTCAGTGCCTCCGAGGAAAGTGGCAGGCTCCTGGCTGCTGGCTGTGCTTGTGACGTCACAGCAGCCTGAGTGCCTCCTAGGCCAGGGGAGGCTCATGGCTGCGGGCTGTGCTTGTGAGGTCACACCAGCCTGAGTGCCTCCTAGCCCAGTTGCAGGCTCATGGCTGCTGGCTGTGCTTGTGACGTCACAGCAGCCTCAGTGCCTCCGAGGCCCGTGGGAAACTCCGGGCTGCTGGCTGTGCTTGTGAGGTCACAGCAGCCTCAGTGCCTCCTAGGCCAGTGGCAGGCTCCTGTCTGCTGGCTGTGCTTGTGACATCACAGCAGCCTGAGTGCCTCCTAGGCCAGTGTCAGGCTCCTGGCTGCTGGCTGTGCTTGTGAGGTCACAGCAACCTCAGTGCCTCATATGTTAGTGTGCAGCCCGCACTGTTGCCTGTGCTTGTGAGGTCACAGCTGCCTCAGTGCCTCTGAAGCCAGTGGTAGGCTCCTGGCTGCTGGCTGTGCTTGTGAGGTCACAGCAGCCTCAGTGCCTCCGAGGCCAGTGGCAGGCTTATGGCTGCTGGCTGTGCTTGTGAGGTCACAGCAGCCTGAGTGCCTCCCAGGCCAGTGGCAGGCTCCTGGCTGCTGGCTGTGCTTGTGAGGTCACAGCAGCCTCAGTGCCTCCTAGGCCAGTGGCAAGCTCATGGCTGCTGGCTGTGCTTGTGAGGACACAGCAGCCTCAGTGCCTCCTAGGCCAGTTGCAGGCTGCTGGCTGCTGGCTGTGCTTGTGAGGTCACAGCAGCCTGAGTGCCTCCTAGGCCAGTGGCAGGCTCCTGGCTGTCGGCTATGCTTGTGAGGTCACAGCAGCCTCAGTGCCTCCTAGCCCAGTGGTAAGCTCATGGCTGCTGGCTGTGCTTGTGAGGTCACAGCAGCCTCAGTGCATCCTAGGCCAGTGCCAGGCTTATGGCTGCTGGCTGTGCTTGTGAGGTCACAGCAGCCTCAGTGCCTCGTACACCAGTGGCAGGCTCATGGCTGCTGGCTGTGCTTGTGAGGTCACACCAGCCTCAGTGCCTCCTAGGCCAGTGGCAGGCTCCTGGCTGCTGGCTGTGCTTGTGAGGTCACAGCAGCCTCAGTGCCTCCTAGGTTAGTGTGCACCCCGCACTGCTGGCTGTGCTTGTGAGGTCACAGCAGCCTCAGTGCCTCCTAGGCCAGTGGCAGGCTCCTGGCTGCTGGCTGTGCTTGTGATGTCACAGCAGTCTCAGTGCCTCCTAGGCCAGTGGCAGGCTCCTGGCTGCTGGCTGTGCTTGTGAGGTCACAGCAGCCTCAGTGCCTCGGAGGCCAGTGGCAGGCTCCTGGCTGCTGGCTGTGCTTGTGAGGTCACAGCAACCTCAGTACCTCCTAGGGCAGTGGCAGGCTCCTGGCTGCTGGCTGTGCTTGTGACGTCAGAGCAGCCTCAGTGCCTCCAAGGACAGTGGCAGGCTCCTGCCTGGTGAGTGTGCTTGTGAGGTCACAGCAGCCTCAGTGCCTCCTAGGCCCGTGGGGAACTCCTGGCTACTGGCTGTGCTTGTGAGGTCATAGCAGCCTCAGTGCCCCCTAGGCCCGTGGCAGGCTCCTGGCTGCTGGCTGTGCTTGTGAGGTCACAGCAACCTCAGTGCCTCATATGTTAGTGTGCAGCCCGCACTGTTGCCTGTGCTTGTGAGGTCAAAGCAGCCTCAGTACCTCTGAAGCCAGTGGTAGGCTCCTGCCTGCTGGCTGTGCTTGTGAGGTCACAGCAGCCTCAGTGCCTCCTAGGACAATGGCAGGCTCCTGGCTGTCGGCTATGCTTGTTAGGTCACAGCAGCCTCAGTGCCTCCTAGGCCAGTGGCAGGCTCCTGGCTGCTGGCTGTGCTTGTGAGGTCACAGCAGCCTCAGTGCCTCCTAGCCCAGTGGCAGGCTGCTGGCTGCTGGCTGTGCTTGTGAGGTCACAGCAGCCTCAGTGCCTCCGAGGCCAGAGGCAGGCTCCTGGCTGTCGGCTATGCTTGTGAGGTCACAGCAGCCTGTGTTCCTCCTAGGCCAGTGGCAAGCTCCTGGCTGCTGGTTGTGCTTGTGAGGTCACAGCAGCCTCAGTGCCTCCTAGGACAATGGCAGGCTCATGGCTGCTGGAGGTGCTTGTGAGGTCACAGCAGCCTCAGTGCCTCCTAGGCCAGTGGCAGGCTCCTGGCTGCTGGCTGTGCTTGTGAGGTCACAGCAGCCTTAGTGCCTCCTAGGCCAGTGGCAGGCTCATGGCTGTCGGCTACGCTTGTGAGGTCACAGCAGCCTCAGTGCCTCCTAGGTCAGTAGCAGGCTCCTGGCTGCTGGCTGTGCTTGTGAGGTCACAGCAGCCTCAGTGCCTCCTAGGCCAGTGGCAGGCTCCAGGCTGCTGGCTGTGCTTGTGAGGTCACAGCAACCTCAGTGCCTCATATGTTAGTGTGCAGCCCGCACTGTTGCCTGTGCTTGTGAGGTCACAGCTGCCTCAGTGCCTCCTAGGCCAGTGGTAGGCTCCTGGCTGCTGGCTGTGCTTGTGAGGTCACAGCAGCCTCAGTGCCTCCTAGGCCAGTGGCAGGCTCCTGGCTGCTGGCTGTGCTTGTGAGGTCACAGCAGCCTGAGTGCCTCCCAGGCCAGTGGCAGGCTCCTGGCTGCTGGCTGTGCTTGTGAGGTCACAGCAGCCTCAGTGCCTCCTAGGCCAGTGGCAAGCTCATGGCTGCTGGCTGTGCTTGTGAGGACACAGCAGCCTCAGTGCCTCCTAGGCCAGTTGCAGGCTGCTGGCTGCTGGCTGTGCTTGTGAGGTCACAGCAGCCTCAGTGCCTCCTAGGCCAGTGGCAGGCTCCTGGCTGTCGGCTATGCTTGTGAGGTCACAGCAGCCTCAGTGCCTCCTAGGCCAGTGGTAAGCTCATGGCTGCTGGCTGTGCTTGTGAGCTCACAGCAGCCTCCGTGCCTCCGAGGCCAGTGGCAGGCTCCTGGCTGCTGGCTGTGCTTGTGAGGTCATAGCAGCCTCAGTGCCTCGTACACCAGTGGCAGGCTCCTGGCTGCTGGCTGTGCTTGTGATGTCACAGCAGCCTCAGTGCCTCATAGGCCAGTGGCAGGCTCCTGGCTGCTGGCTGTGCTTGTGAGGTCACAGCAGCCTCAGTGCCTCCTAGGTTAGTGTGCACCCCGCACTGCTGGCTGTGCTTGTGAGGTCACAGCAGCCTCAGTGCATCCGAGGCCATTGGCAGGCTCATGGCTGCTGGCTGTGCTTGTGAGGTCACAGTAGCCTCAGTGCCTCCTAGGTTAGTGTGCACCCCGCGCTGCTGGCTGTGCTTGTGATGTCACAGCAGTCTCAGTGCCTCCGAGGCCAGTGGCAGGCTCCTGGCTGCTGGCTGTGCTTGTGAGGTCACAGCAGCCTCAGTGCCTCGGAGGCCAGTGGCAGGCTCCTGGCTGCTGGCTGTGCTTGTCAGGTCACAGCAACCTCAGTACCTCCTAGGGCAGTGGCAGGCTCCTGGCTGCTGGCTGTGCTTGTGACGTCAGAGCAGCCTCAGTGCCTCCAAGGACAGTGGCAGGCTCCTGCCTGGTGCGTGTGCTTGTGAGGTCACAGCAGCCTCAGTGCCTCCTAGGCCCGTGGGGAACTCCTGGCTACTGGCTGTGCTTGTGAGGTCATAGCAGCCTCAGTGCCTCCTAGGCCACTGGCAGGCTCCTGGCTGCTGGCTGTGCTTGTGAGGTCACAGCAACCTCAGTGCCTCATATGTTAGTGTGCAGCCCGCACTGTTGCCTGTGCTTGTGAGGTCAAAGCAGCCTCAGTGCCTCTGAAGCCAGTGGTAGGCTCCTGGCTGCTGGCTGTGCTTGTGAGGTCACAGCAGCCTCAGTGCCTCCGAGGCCAGTGGCAGGCTTATGGCTGCTGGCTGTGCTTGTGAGGTCACAGCAGCCTCCGTGCTTCCTAGGCCAGTGGTAGGCTCCTGGCTGTTGCCTGTGCTTGTGAGGTCACAGCTGCCTCAGTGCCTCCGAGGCCAGTGGCAGGCTCATGGCTGCTGACTGTGCTTGTGAGGTCACAGCAGTCTCAGTGCCTCCGAGGCCAGTGACAGGCTCCTGGCTGCTGGCTGTGCTTGTGATGTCACAGCAGCCTCAGTGCCTCCTAGGCCAGTGGCTGGCTCCTGGCTGCTGGCTGTGCTTGTGAGGTCACAGTAGGCTCAGTGCCTCCGAGGAAAGTGGCAGGCTCCTGGCTGCTGGCTGTGCTTGTGACGTCACAGCAGCCTGAGTGCCTCCTAGGCCAGGGGAGGCTCATGGCTGCGGGCTGTGCTTGTGAGGTCACACCAGCCTGAGTGCCTCCTAGCCCAGTTGCAGGCTCATGGCTGCTGGCTGTGCTTGTGACGTCACAGCAGCCTCAGTGCCTCCTAGGCCCGTGGGAAACTCCGGGCTGCTGGCTGTGCTTGTGAGGTCACAGCAGCCTCAGTGCCTCCTAGGCCAGTGGCAGGCTCCTGTCTGCTGGCTGTGCTTGTGACATCACAGCAGCCTGAGTGCCTCCTAGGCCAGTGTCAGGCTCCTGGCTGCTGGCTGTGCTTGTGAGGTCACAGCAACCTCAGTGCCTCATATGTTAGTGTGCAGCCCGCACTGTTGCCTGTGCTTGTGAGGTCACAGCTGCCTCAGTGCCTCTGAAGCCAGTGGTAGGCTCCTGGCTGCTGGCTGTGCTTGTGAGGTCACAGCAGCCTCAGTGCCTCCGAGGCCAGTGGCAGGCTTATGGCTGCTGGCTGTGCTTGTGAGGTCACAGCAGCCTGAGTGCCTCCCAGGCCAGTGGCAGGCTCCTGGCTGCTGGCTGTGCTTGTGAGGTCACAGCAGCCTCAGTGCCTCCTAGGCCAGTGGCAAGCTCATGGCTGCTGGCTGTGCTTGTGAGGACACAGCAGCCTCAGTGCCTCCTAGGCCAGTTGCAGGCTGCTGGCTGCTGGCTGTGCTTGTGAGGTCACAGCAGCCTGAGTGCCTCCTAGGCCAGTGGCAGGCTCCTGGCTGTCGGCTATGCTTGTGAGGTCACAGCAGCCTCAGTGCCTCCTAGCCCAGTGGTAAGCTCATGGCTGCTGGCTGTGCTTGTGAGGTCACAGCAGCCTCAGTGCATCCTAGGCCAGTGCCAGGCTTATGGCTGCTGGCTGTGCTTGTGAGGTCACAGCAGCCTCAGTGCCTCGTACACCAGTGGCAGGCTCATGGCTGCTGGCTGTGCTTGTGAGGTCACACCAGCCTCAGTGCCTCCTAGGCCAGTGGCAGGCTCCTGGCTGCTGGCTGTGCTTGTGAGGTCACAGCAGCCTCAGTGCCTCCTAGGTTAGTGTGCACCCCGCACTGCTGGCTGTGCTTGTGAGGTCACAGCAGCCTCAGTGCCTCCTAGGCCAGTGGCAGGCTCCTGGCTGCTGGCTGTGCTTGTGATGTCACAGCAGTCTCAGTGCCTCCTAGGCCAGTGGCAGGCTCCTGGCTGCTGGCTGTGCTTGTGAGGTCACAGCAGCCTCAGTGCCTCGGAGGCCAGTGGCAGGCTCCTGGCTGCTGGCTGTGCTTGTGAGGTCACAGCAACCTCAGTACCTCCTAGGGCAGTGGCAGGCTCCTGGCTGCTGGCTGTGCTTGTGACGTCAGAGCAGCCTCAGTGCCTCCAAGGACAGTGGCAGGCTCCTGCCTGGTGAGTGTGCTTGTGAGGTCACAGCAGCCTCAGTGCCTCCTAGGCCCGTGGGGAACTCCTGGCTACTGGCTGTGCTTGTGAGGTCATAGCAGCCTCAGTGCCCCCTAGGCCCGTGGCAGGCTCCTGGCTGCTGGCTGTGCTTGTGAGGTCACAGCAACCTCAGTGCCTCATATGTTAGTGTGCAGCCCGCACTGTTGCCTGTGCTTGTGAGGTCAAAGCAGCCTCAGTACCTCTGAAGCCAGTGGTAGGCTCCTGCCTGCTGGCTGTGCTTGTGAGGTCACAGCAGCCTCAGTGCCTCCGAGGCCAGTGGCAGGCTTATGGCTGCTGGCTGTGCTTGTGAGGTCACAGCAGCCTCCGTGCTTCCTAGGCCAGTGGTAGGCTCCTGGCTGTTGCCTGTGCTTGTGAGGTCACAGCAGCCTCAGTGCCTCCGAGGCCAGTGGCAGGCTCATGGCTGCTGACTGTGCTTGTGAGGTCACAGTAGGCTCAGTGCCTCCGAGGAAAGTGGCAGGCTCCTGGCTGCTGGCTGTGCTTGTGACGTCACAGCAGCCTGAGTGCCTCCTAGGCCAGTGGCTGGCTGCTGGCTGCTGGCTGTTCTTGTGAGGTCACAGCAGCCTCAGTGCCTCTGAAGCCAGTGTCAGGCTCCTGGCTGCTGGCTGTGCTTGTGAGGTCACAGCAGCCTCAGTGCCTCCTAGGCCCGTGGGAAACTCCGGGCTGCTGGCTGTGCTTGTGAGGTCACAGCAGCCTCAGTGCCTCCTAGCCCAGTGGCAGGCTCCTGTCTGCTGGCTGTGCTTGTGACATCACAGCAGCCTGAGTGCCTCTGAAGCCAGTGTCAGGCTCCTGGCTGCTGGCTGTGCTTGTGAGGTCACAGCAACCTCAGTGCCTCATATGTTAGTGTGCAGCCCGCACTGTTGCCTGTGCTTGTGAGGTCACAGCTGCCTCAGTGCCTCTGAAGCCAGTGGTAGGCTCCTGGCTGCTGGCTGTGCTTGTGAGGTCACAGCAGCCTCAGTGCCTCCTAGCCCAGTGGCAGGCTGCTGGCTGCTGGCTGTGCTTGTGAGGTCACAGCAGCCTCAGTGCCTCCCAGGCCAGTGGCAGGCTCCTGGCTGCTGGCTGTGCTTGTGAGGTCACAGCAGCCGCAGTGCCTCCTAGGCCAGTGGCAGGCTCCTGGCTGCTGGCTGTGATTGTGAGGTCACAGCAGCCTCAGTGCCCCCTAGGCCCGTGGCAGGCTCCTGGCTGCTGGCTGTGCTTGTGAGCTCACAGCAGCCTCAGTGCCTCCTAGGCCAGGGGAGGCCCATGGCTGCGGGCTGTGCTTGTGAGGTCACGGCAGTCTGAGTGCCTCCTAGGCCAGTGGCAGGCTCCTGGCTGCTGGCTGTGCTTGTGAGGTCACAGCAGCCTCAGTGCCTCCTAGGCCAGTGGCAAGCTCCTGGCTGCTGGCTGTGCTTGTGAGGACACAGCAGCCTCAGTGCCTCCTAGGCCAGTGCCAGGCTTATGGCTGCTGGCTGTGCTTGTGAGGTCACAGCAGCCTCAGTGCCTCCTAGGCCAGTGGCAGGCTCCTGGCTGTCGGCTATGCTTGTGAGGTCACAGCAGCCTCAGTGCCTCCTAGCCCAGTGGTAAGCTCATGGCTGCTGGCTGTGCTTGTGAGGTCACAGCAGCCTCAGTGCATCCTAGGCCAGTGCCAGGCTTATGGCTGCTGGCTGTCCTAGTGAGGTCACAGCAGCCTCAGTGCCTCCGAGGCCAGTGGCAGACTCCTGGCTGCTGCCTGTTCTTGTGAGGTCACAGCAGCCTCAGTGCCTCCTACGCCAGTGGCAGGTTCCCGGCTGTCGGCAATGCTTGTGAGACTACAGCGGGCTCCATTCCTCACAGGTAGTGAGCAGCTCCCCCTGCTGGCTGTTCTTGTGAGGTCACAGCAGCCTCAGTGCCTCCTAGGCCAGTGGCAAGCTCCTGGCTGCTGGTTGTGCTTGTGAGGTCAGCGCAGCCTCAGTGCCTCCTAGGACAATGGCAGGCTCATGGCTGCTGGCTCTGCTTGTGAGGTCACAGCAGCCTCAGTGCCTCCTAGGCCAGTGGCAGGCTCCTGGCTGCTGGCTGTGCTTGTGAGGTCACAGCAGCCTTAGTGCCTCCTAGGCCAGTGGCAGGCTCATGTCTGCTGGCTATGCTTGTGAGGTCACAGCAGCCTCAGTGCCTCCTAGGTCAGTAGCAGGCTCCTGGCTGCTGGCTGTGCTTGTGAGGTCACAGCAGGCTGAGTGCCTCCTCGGCCAGTGGCAGGCTCCTGGCTGCTGGCTGTGCTTGTGAGGTCACAGCAGCCGCAGTGCCTCATATGTTAGTGTGCAGCCCGCACTGTTGCCTGTGCTTGTGAGGTCACAGCTGCCTCAGTGCCTCCTAGGCCAGTGGTAGGCTCCTGGCTGCTGGCTGTGCTTGTGAGGTCACAGCAGCCTCAGTGCCTCCGAGGCCAGTGGCAGGCTTATGGCTGCTGGCTGTGCTTGTGAGGTCACAGCAGCCTCAGTGCCTCCCAGGCCAGTGGCAGGCTCCTGGCTGCTGGCTCTGCTTGTGAGGTCACAGCAGCCTCAGTGCCTCCTAGGCCAGTGGCAAGCTCCTGGCTGCTGGCTGTGCTTGTGAGGACACAGCAGCCTCAGTGCCTCCTAGGCCAGTTGCAGGCTGCTGGCTGCTGGCTGTGCTTGTGAGGTCACAGCAGCCTCAGTGCCTCCTAGGCCAGTGGCAGGCTCCTGGCTGTCGGCTATGCTTGTGAGGTCACAGCAGCCTCAGTGCCTCCTAGGCCAGTGGCAGGCTCCTGGCTGCTGGCTGTGCTTGTGAGGTCACAGCAGCCTCAGTGCATCCTAGGCCAGTGCCAGGCTTATGGCTGCTGGCTGTGCTTGTGAGGTCACAGCAGCCTCAGTGCCTCGTACACCAGTGGCAGGCTCCTGCCTGCTGGCTGTGCTTGTGACGTCACAGCAGCCTCAGTGCCTCCTAGGCCAGTGGCAGGCTCCTGGCTGCTGGCTGTGCTTGTGAGGTCACAGCAGCCTCAGTGCCTCCTAGGTTAGTGTGCACCCCGCACTGCTGGCTGTGCTTGTGAGGTCACAGCAGCCTCAGTGCCTCCGAGGCCAGTGGCAGGCTCCTGGCTGCTGGCTGTGCTTGTGATGTCACAGCAGTCTCAGTGCCTCCTAGGCCAGTGGCAGGCTCCTGGCTGCTGGCTGTGCTTGTGAGGTCACAGCAGCCGCAGTGCCTCCTAGGCCAGTGGCAGGCTCCTGGCTGCTGGCTGTGCTTGTGAGGTCACAGCAACCTCAGTGCCCCCTAGGACAATGGCAGGCTCCTGGCTGCTGGATGTGCTTGTGAGGTCACAGCAGCCTGAGTGCCTCCTAGGCCAGGGGAGGCCCATGGCTGCGGGCTGTGCTTGTGACGTCAGAGCAGCCTCAGTGCCTCCAAGGACAGTGGCAGGCTCCTGGCTGCTGGCTGTGCTTGTGAGGTCACAGCAACCTCAGTACCTCCTAGGGCAGTGGCAGGCTCCTGGCTGCTGGCTGTGCTTGTGACGTCAGAGCAGCCTCAGTGCCTCCAAGGACAGTGGCAGGCTCCTGCCTGGTGCGTGTGCTTGTGAGGTCACAGCAGCCTCAGTGCCTCCTAGGCCCGTGGGGAACTCCTGGCTACTGGCTGTGCTTGTGAGGTCATAGCAGCCTCAGTGCCTCCTAGAGCCACTGGCAGGCTCCTGGCTGCTGGCTGTGCTTGTGAGGTCACAGCAACCTCAGTGCCTCATATGTTAGTGTGCAGCCCGCACTGTTGCCTGTGCTTGTGAGGTCAAAGCAGCCTCAGTGCCTCTGAAGCCAGTGGTAGGCTCCTGGCTGCTGGCTGTGCTTGTGAGGTCACAGCAGCCTCAGTGCCTCCAAGGCCAGTGGCAGGCTTATGGCTGCTGGCTGTGCTTGTGAGGTCACAGCAGCCTCCGTGCTTCCTAGGCCAGTGGTAGGCTCCTGGCTGTTGCCTGTGCTTGTGAGGTCACAGCAGCCTCAGTGCCTCCGAGGCCAGTGGCAGGCTCATGGCTGCTGACTGTGCTTGTGAGGTCACAGCAGTCTCAGTGCCTCCGAGGCCAGTGGCAGGCTCCTGGCTGCTGGCTGTGCTTGTGATGTCACAGCAGCCTCAGTGCCTCCTAGGCCAGTGGCTGGCTGCTGGCTGCTGGCTGTGCTTGTGAGGTCACAGTAGGCTCAGTGCCTCCGAGGAAAGTGGCAGGCTCCTGGCTGCTGGCTGTGCTTGTGACGTCACAGCAGCCTGAGTGCCTCCTAGGCCAGGGGAGGCTCATGGCTGCGGGCTGTGCTTGTGAGGTCACACCAGCCTGAGTGCCTCCTAGCCCAGTGGCAGGCTCATGGCTGCTGGCTGTGCTTGTGAGGTCACAGCAGCCTCAGTGCCTCCTAGGCCAGTGTCAGGCTCCGGTCTGCTGGCTGTGCTTGTGAGGTCACAGCAGCCTCAGTGCCTCCTATGCCAGTGGCAGGCTCCTGTCTGCTGGCTGTGCTTGTGACATCACAGCAGCCTGAGTGCCTCCTAGGCCAGTGTCAGGCTCCTGGCTGCTGGCTGTGCTTGTGAGGTCACAGCAACCTCAGTGCCTCATATGTTAGTGTGCAGCCCGCACTGTTGCCTGTGCTTGTGAGGTCACAGCTGCCTCAGTGCCTCTGAAGGCAGTGGTAGGCTCCTGGCTGCTGGCTGTGCTTGTGAGGTCACAGCAGCCTCAGTGCCTCCGAGGCCAGTGGCAGGCTTATGGCTGCTGGCTGTGCTTGTGAGGTCACAGCAGCCTGAGTGCCTCCCAGGCCAGTGGCAGGCTCCTGGCTGCTGGCTGTGCTTGTGAGGTCACAGCAGCCTCAGTGCCTCCTAGGCCAGTGGCAAGCTCATGGCTGCTGGCTGTGCTTGTGAGGACACAGCAGCCTCAGTGCCTCCTAGGCCAGGGGCAGGCTCATGGCTGCTGGCTGTGCTTGTGAGGTCACAGCAGCCTCAGTGCCTCCTAGGCCAGGGGCAGGCTCCTGGCTGTCGGCTATGCTTGTGAGGTCACAGCAGCCTCAGTGCCTCCTAGCCCAGTGGTAAGCTCATGGCTGCTGGCTGTGCTTGTGAGGTCACAGCAGCCTCAGTGCATCCTAGGCCAGTGCCACGCTTATGGCTGCTGGCTGTGCTTGTGAGGTCACAGCAGTCTGAGTGCCTCGTACACCAGTGGCAGGCTCCTGGCTGCTGGCTGTGCTTGTGATGTCACAGCAGCCTCAGTGCCTCCTAGGCCAGTGGCAGGCTCCTGGCTGCTGGCTGTGCTTGTGAGGTCACAGCAACCTCCGTGCCTCCTAGGCCAGTGGTAGGCTCCTGGCTGCTGGCTGTGCTTGTGAGGTCACAGCAGCCTCAGTGCCCCCTAGGCCCGTGGCAGGCTCCTGGCTGCTGGCTGTGCTTGTGAGGTCACAGCAGCCTCAGTGCCTCCTAGGCCAGTGGCAGGCTCCTGGCTGCTGGC
This sequence comes from Dromaius novaehollandiae, assembly GCF_036370855.1. NCBI lineage: Eukaryota > Metazoa > Chordata > Aves > Casuariiformes > Dromaiidae > Dromaius > Dromaius novaehollandiae. The sequence goes on from NC_088105.1 coordinate 2,197,649, forward strand.
TGTGCTTGTGAGGTCACAGCAGCCTCAGTGCCTCCGAGGCCAGTGGGAGGCTCATGGCTGCTGGCTGTGCTTGTGATGTCACAGCAGCCTGAGTGCCTCCGAGGCCAGTGGCAGGCTGCTGCCTGCTGGCTGTGCTTGTGAGGTCACAGCAGCCTCAGTGCCTCCTGGGCTAGTCGCAGGCTCCTGGCTGCTGGCTGTGCTTGTGAGGTCACAGCAGCCTCAGTGCCTCCGAGGCCAGTGGCAGGCTCATGGCTGCTTCCTGGTCTTGTGAGGTCACAGCAGTCTCAGTGCCTCCGAGGCCAGTGGCAGGCTCCTGGCTGCTGGCTGTGCTTGTGATGTCACAGCAGCCTCAGTGCCTCCTAGGCCAGTGGTTGGCTGCTGGCTGCTGGCTGTGCTTGTGAGGTCACAGTAGCCTCAGTGCCTCCAAGGAAAGTGGCAGGCTCCTGGCTGCTGGCTGTGCTTGTGACGTCACGGCAGCCTCAGTGCCTCCTAGGCCAGTGGCAGGCTCCTGGCTGCTGCCTGTTCTTGTGATGTCACAGTAGTCTCAGTGCCTCCTAGGCCAGTGCCAGGCTCCTGGCTGCTGGCTGTGCTTGTGATGTCACAGCAGCCTCAGTGCCTCCTAGGCCAGTGGCATGCTCCTGGCTGCTGGCTGTGCTTGGGAGGTCACAGCAGCCTCAGTGTCTCCTAGGCCAGTGTCAGGCTCATGGCTGCTGGCTGTACTTGTGGGGTCACAGCAGCCTCAGTGCCTCCTAGGCCAGTGGCAGGCTCCTGGCTGCTGGCTGTGCTTGTGAGGTCACAGCAGCCTCAGTGCCTCCGAGGCCAGTGGCAGGCTCATGGTTGCTGGCTGTGCTTGTGAGGTCACAGCAGCCTCAGTGCCTCCTAGACCAGGGGCAGGCTGCTGGCTGCTGGCTGTGCTTGTTTGGTCAAAGCAGCCTGAGTGCCTCCTGGGCTAGTCGCAGGCTCATGGCTGCTGGCTGTGCTTGTGAGGTCACAGCAGCCTCAATGCCTCCTAGGCCAGTGGCAAGCTCATGGCTGTTGGCTGTGCTTGTGAGGTCACAGTAGCCTCAGTGCCTCCTAGGCCAGTGGCAGGCTCATGGCTGTTGCCTGTGCTTGTGAGGTCACAGTAGCCTCAGTGCCTCCTAGATTAGTGTACACCCCGCGCTGCTGGCTGTGCTTGTGAGCTCACAGCAGCCTCAGTGCCTCCTAGGCCAGTGGCAGGCTCCTGGCTGCTGGCTGTGCTTGTGAGGTCACAGCAGCCTCAGTGCCTCCTGGGCTAGTCGCAGGCTCCTGGCTGCTGGCTGTGCTTGTGAGGTCACAGCAGCCTGAGTGCCTCCTAGGCCAGGGGAGGCTCATGGCTGCGGGCTGTGCTTGTGAGGTCACACCAGCCTGAGTGCCTCCTAGCCCAGTGGCAGGCTCATGGCTGCTGGCTGTGCTTGTGAGGTCACAGCAGCCTCAGTGCCTCCTAGGCCAGTGTCAGGCTCCGGGCTGCTGGCTGTGCTTGTGAGGTCACAGCAGCCTCAGTGCCTCCTAGCCCAGTGGCAGGCTCCTGTCTGCTGGCTGTGCTTGTGACATCACAGCAGCCTGAGTGCCTCTGAAGCCAGTGTCAGGCTCCTGGCTGCTGGCTGTGCTTGTGAGGTCACAGCAACCTCAGTGCCTCATATGTTAGTGTGCAGCCCGCACTGTTGCCTGTGCTTGTGAGGTCACAGCTGCCTCAGTGCCTCTGAAGCCAGTGGTAGGCTCCTGGCTGCTGGCTGTGCTTGTGAGGTCACAGCAGCCTCAGTGCCTTCGAGGCCAGTGGCAGGCTTATGGCTGCCGGCTGTGCTTGTGAGGTCACAGCAGCCTGAGTGCCTCCTAGGCCAGTGGCAGGCTCCTGGCTGCTGGCTGTGCTTGTGAGGTCACAGCAGCCGCAGTGCCTCCTAGGCCAGTGGCAGGCTCATGGCTGCTGGCTGTGATTGTGAGGTCACAGCAGCCTCAGTGCCCCCTAGGCCCGTGGCAGGCTCCTGGCTGCTGGCTGTGCTTGTGAGGTCACAGCAGCCTCAGTGCCTCCTAGGCCAGGGGAGGCCCATGGCTGCGGGCTGTGCTTGTGAGGTCACGGCAGCCTGAGTGCCTCCTAGGCCAGTGGCAGGCTCCTGGCTGCTGGCTGTGCTTGTGAGGTCACAGCAGCCTGAGTGCCTCCTAGGCCAGTGGCAAGCTCATGGCTGCTGGCTGTGCTTGTGAGGACACAGCAGCCTCAGTGCCTCCTAGGCCAGGGGCAGGCTCATGGCTGCTGGCTGTGCTTGTGAGGTCACAGCAGCCTCAGTGCCTCCTAGGCCATTGGCAGGCTCCTGGCTGTCGGCTATGCTTGTGAGGTCACAGCAGCCTCAGTGCCTCCTAGCCCAGTGGTCAGCTCATGGCTGCTGGCTGTGCTTGTGAGGTCACAGCAGCCTCAGTGCATCCTAGGCCAGTGCCAGGCTTATGGCTGCTGGCTGTGCTTGTGAGGTCACAGCAGTCTGAGTTCCTCGTACACCAGTGGCAGGCTCCTGGCTGCTGGCTGTGCTTGTTTGGTCACAGCAGCCTCAGTGCCTCCTAGGCCAGTGGCAGGCTCCTGGCTGCTGGCTGTGCTTGTGAGGTCACAGCAGCCTCAGTGCCTCCTAGGCCAGTGTCAGGCTCCTGGCTGCTGGCTGTGCTTGTGAGGTCACAGCAGCCTCAGTGCCTCGGAGGCCAGTGGCAGGCTCATGGCTGTTGGCTGTGCTTGTGAGGTCACAGCAACCTCAGTACCTCCTAGGCCAGTGGCAGGCTCCTGGCTGCTGGCTGTGCTTGTGACGTCAGAGCAGCCTCAGTGCCTCCAAGGACAGTGGCAGGCTCCTGCCTGGTGAGTGTGCTTGTGAGGTCACAGCAGCCTCAGTGCCTCCTAGGCCCGTGGGGAACTCCTGGCTGCTGGCTGTGCTTGTGAGGTCACAGCAACCTCAGTGCCTCATATGTTAGTGTGCAGCCCGCACTGTTGCCTGTGCTTGTGAGGTCACAGCAGCCTCAGTGCCTCTGAAGCCAGTGGCAGGCTCCTGGCTGCTGGCTGTGCTTGTGAGGTCACAGCAGCCTGAGTGCCTCCTAGGCCAGTGGTAGGCTCCTGGCTGTTGCCTGTGCTTGTCAGGTCACAGCAGCCTCAGTGCCTCCTAGGCCAGTGGCAGGCTCCTGGCTGCTGGCTCTGCTTGTCAGGTCAGAGCAGCCTCAGTGCCTCCGAGGCCAGTGGCAGGCTCCTGGCTGCTGGCTGTGCTTGTGAGGTCACAGCAGCCTGAGTGCCTCCGAGGCCAGTGGCAGGCTGCTGCCTGCTGGCTGTGCTTGTGAGGTCAAAGCAGTCTGAGTGCCTCGTACACCAGTGGCAGGCTCCTGGCTGCTGGCTGTGCTTGTGAGGACACAGCAGCCTCAGTGCCTCCTAGGCCAGGGGCAGGCTCATGGCTGCTGGCTGTGCTTGTGAGGACACAGCAGCCTCAGTGCCTCCTAGGCCAGGGGCAGGCTCATGGCTGCTGGCTGTGCTTGTGAGGTCACAGCAGCCTCAGTGCCTCCTAGGCCAGAGGCAGGCTCCTGGCTGTCGGCTATGCTTGTGAGGTCACAGCAGCCTCAGTGCCTCCTAGCCCAGTGGTAAGCTCATGGCTGCTGGCTGTGCTTGTGAGGTCACAGCAGCCTCAGTGCCTCCGAGGCCAGTGGCAGGCTCCTGGCTGCTGCCTGTTCTTGTGAGGTCACAGCAGCCTCAGTGCCTCCTAGGCCAGTGGCAGGTTCCTGGCTGTCGGCTATGCTTGTGAGACTACAGCAGGCTCCATTCCTCACAGGTAGTGAGCAGCTCCCCCTGCTGGCTGTTCTTGTGAGTTCACAGCAGCCTCAGTGCCTTCTAGGCCAGTGGCAAGCTCCTGGCTGCTGGTTGTGCTTGTGAGGTCACAGCAGCCTCAGTGCCTCCTAGGACAATGGCAGGCTCATGGCTGCTGGCTGTGCTTGTGAGGTCACAGCAGCCTCAGTGCCTCCTAGGCCAGTGTCAGGCTCCTGGCTGCTGGCTGTGCTTGTGAGGTCACAGCAGCCTGAGTGCCTCCTAGGCCAGTGGCAGGCTCATGGCTGTCGGCTATGCTTGTGAGGTCACAGCAGCCTCAGTGCCTCCTAGGTCAGTGGCAGGCTGCTGGCTGCTGGCTGTGCTTGTGAGGTCACAGCAGCCTCAGTGCCTCCGAGGCCAGAGGCAGGCTCCTGGCTGTCGGCTATGCTTGTGAGGTCACAGCAGCCTCAGTGCCTCCTAGCCCAGTGGTAAGCTCCTGGCTGCTGGCTGTCCTAGTGAGGTCACAGCAGCCTGAGTGCCTCCGAGGCCAGTGGCAGGCTCCTGGCTGCTGCCTGTTCTTGTGAGGTCACAGCAGCCTCAGTGCCTCCTACGCCAGTGGCAGGTTCCCGGCTGTCGGCAATGCTTGTGAGACTACAGCGGGCTCCATTCCTCACAGGTAGTGAGCAGCTCCCCCTGCTGGCTGTTCTTGTGAGGTCACAGCAGCCTCAGTGCCTCCTAGGCCAGTGGCAAGCTCCTGGCTGCTGGTTGTGCTTGTGAGGTCACAGCAGCCTCAGTGCCTCCTAGGACAACGGCAGGCTCATGGCTGCTGGCTGTGCTTGTGAGGTCACAGCTGCCTCAGTGCCTCCTAGGCCAGTGGTAGGCTCCTGGCTGCTGGCTGTGCTTGTGAGGTCACAGGAGCCTTAGTGCCTCCTAGGCCAGTGGCAGGCTCATGGCTGCTGGCTATGCTTGTGAGGTCACAGCAGCCTGAGTGCCTCCCAGGCCAGTGGCAGGCTCCTGGCTGCTGGCTGTGCTTGTGAGGTCACAGCAGCCTCAGTGCCTCCTAGGCCAGTGGCAAGCTCATGGCTGCTGGCTGTGCTTGTGAGGACACAGCAGCCTCAGTGCCTCCTAGGCCAGAGGCAGGCTGCTGGCTGCTGGCTGTGCTTGTGAGGTCACAGCAGCCTGAGTGCCTCCTATGCCAGTGGCAGGCTCCTGGCTGTCGGCTATGCTTGTGAGGTCACAGCAGCCTCAGTGCCTCCTAGCCCAGTGGTAAGCTCATGGCTGTCGGCTATGCTTGTGAGCTCACAGCAGCCTCAGTGCATCCTAGGCCAGTGCCAGGCTTATGGCTGCTGGCTGTGCTTGTGAGGTCACAGCAGCCTCAGTGCCTCGTACACCAGTGGCAGGCTCATGGCTGCTGGCTGTGCTTGTGACGTCACAGCAGCCTCAGTGCCTCCTAGGCCAGTGGCAGGCTCCTGGCTGCTGGCTGTGCTTGTGAGGTCACAGCAGCCTCAGTGCCTCCAAGGACAGTGGCAGGCTCCTGCCTGGTGCGTGTGCTTGTGAGGTCACAGCAGCCTCAGTGCCTCCTAGGCCCGTGGGGAACTCCTGGCTACTGGCTGTGCTTGTGAGGTCATAGCAGCCTCAGTGCCTCCTAGGCCACTGGCAGGCTCCTGGCTGCTGGCTGTGCTTGTGAGGTCACAGCATCCTCAGTGCCTCATATGTTAGTGTGCAGCCCGCACTGTTGCCTGTGCTTGTGAGGTCAAAGCAGCCTCAGTGCCTCTGAAGCCAGTGGTAGGCTCCTGGCTGCTGGCTGTGCTTGTGAGGTCACAGCAGCCTCAGTGCCTCCGAGGCCAGTGGCAGGCTTATGGCTGCTGGCTGTGCTTGTGAGGTCACAGCAGCCTCCGTGCTTCCTAGGCCAGTGGTAGGCTCCTGGCTGTTGCCTGTGCTTGTGAGGTCACAGCAGCCTCAGTGCCTCCGAGGCCAGTGGCAGGCTCATGGCTGCTGACTGTGCTTGTGAGGTCACAGCAGTCTCAGTGCCTCCGAGGCCAGTGGCAGGCTCCTGGCTGCTGGCTGTGCTTGTGATGTCACAGCAGCCTCAGTGCCTCCTAGGCCAGTGCCAGGCTCCTGGCTGCTGGCTGTGCTTGTGAGGTCACAGTAGCCTCAGTGCCTCCAAGGAAAGTGGCAGGCTCCTGGCTGCTGGCTGTGCTTGTGACGTCACGGCAGCCTCAGTGCCTCCTAGGCCAGTGGCAGGCTCCTGGCTGCTGCCTGTTCTTGTGATGTCACAGTAGTCTCAGTGCCTCCTAGGCCAGTGCCAGGCTCCTGGCTGCTGGCTGTGCTTGTGATGTCACAGCAGCCTCAGTGCCTCCTAGGCCAGTGCCAGGCTCCTGGCTGCTGGCTGTGCTTGGGAGGTCACAGCAGCCTCAGTGTCTCCTAGGCCAGTGTCAGGCTCATGGCTGCTGGCTGTACTTGTGGGGTCACAGCAGCCTCAGTGCCTCCTAGGCCAGTGGCAGGCTCCTGGCTGCTGGCTGTGCTTGTGAGGTCACAGCAGCCTCAGTGCCTCCGAGGCCAGTGGCAGGCTCATGGTTGCTGGCTGTGCTTGTGAGGTCACAGCAGCCTCAGTGCCTCCTAGACCAGGGGCAGGCTGCTGGCTGCTGGCTGTGCTTGTTTGGTCAAAGCAGCCTGAGTGCCTCCTGGGCTAGTCGCAGGCTCATGGCTGCTGGCTGTGCTTGTGAGGTCACAGCAGGCTGAGTGCCTCCTAGGCCAGTGGCAAGCTCATGGCTGTTGGCTGTGCTTGTGAGGTCACAGTAGCCTCAGTGCCTCCTAGGCCAGTGGCAGGCTCATGGCTGTTGCCTGTGCTTGTGAGGTCACAGTAGCCTCAGTGCCTCCTAGATTAGTGTGCACCCCGCGCTGCTGGCTGTGCTTGTGAGCTCACAGCAGCCTCAGTGCCTCCTAGGCCAGTGGCAGGCTCCTGGCTGCTGGCTGTGCTTGTGATGTCACAGCAGCCTCAGTGCCTCCTAGGCCAGTGGCAGGCTCCTGGCTGCTGGCTGTGCTTGTGAGGTCACAGCAGCCTGAGTGCCTCCTGGGCTAGTCGCAGGCTCCTGGCTGCTGGCTGTGCTTGGGAGGTCACAGCAGCCTGAGTGCCTCCTAGGCCAGGGGAGGCTCATGGCTGCGGGCTGTGCTTGTGAGGTCACACCAGCCTGAGTGCCTCCTAGGCCAGTGGCAGGCTCATGGCTGCTGGCTGTGCTTGTGAGGTCACAGCAGCCTCAGTGCCTCCTAGGCCCGTGGGAAACTCCGGGCTGCTGGCTGTGCTTGTGAGGTCACAGCAGCCTCAGTGCCTCCTAGCCCAGTGGCAGGCTCCTGTCTGCTGGCTGTGCTTGTGACATCACAGCAGCCTGAGTGCCTCTGAAGCCAGTGTCAGGCTCCTGGCTGCTGGCTGTGCTTGTGAGGTCACAGCAACCTCAGTGCCTCATATGTTAGTGTGCAGCCCGCACTGTTGCCTGTGCTTGTGAGGTCACAGCTGCCTCAGTGCCTCTGAAGCCAGTGGTAGGCTCCTGGCTGCTGGCTGTGCTTGTGAGGTCACAGCAGCCTCAGTGCCTTCGAGGCCAGTGGCAGGCTTATGGCTGCTGGCTGTGCTTGTGAGGTCACAGCAGCCTCAGTGCCTTCGAGGCCAGTGGCAGGCTTATGGCTGCTGGCTGTGCTTGTGAGGTCACAGCAGCCTGAGTGCCTCCTAGGCCAGTGGCAGGCTCCTGGCTGCTGGCTGTGCTTGTGAGGTCACAGCAGCCGCAGTGCCTCCTAGGCCAGTGGCAGGCTCATGGCTGCTGGCTGTGATTGTGAGGTCACAGCAGCCTCAGTGCCCCCTAGGCCCGTGGCAGGCTCCTGGCTGCTGGCTGTGCTTGTGAGGTCACAGCAGCCTCAGTGCCTCCTAGGCCAGGGGAGGCCCATGGCTGCGGGCTGTGCTTGTGAGGTCACGGCAGCCTGAGTGCCTCCTAGGCCAGTGGCAGGCTCCTGGCTGCTGGCTGTGCTTGTGAGGTCACAGCAGCCTGAGTGCCTCCTAGGCCAGTGGTAGGCTCCTGGCTGTTGCCTGTGCTTGTCAGGTCACAGCAGCCTCAGTGCCTCCTAGGCCAGTGGCAGGCTCCTGGCTGTCGGCTATGCTTGTGAGACTACAGCAGGCTCCATTCCTCACAGGTAGTGAGCAGCTCCCCCTGCTGGCTGTTCTTGTGAGTTCACAGCAGCCTCAGTGCCTTCTAGGCCAGTGGCAAGCTCCTGGCTGCTGGTTGTGCTTGTGAGGTCACAGCAGCCTCAGTGCCTCCTAGGACAATGGCAGGCTCATGGCTGCTGGCTGTGCTTGTGAGGTCACAGCAGCCTCAGTGCCTCCTAGGCCAGTGTCAGGCTCCTGGCTGCTGGCTGTGCTTGTGAGGTCACAGCAGCCTTAGTGCCTCCTAGGCCAGTGGCAGGCTCATGGCTGTCGGCTATGCTTGTGAGGTCACAGCAGCCACAGTGCCTCCTAGGTCAGTGGCAGGCTCCTGGCTGCTGGCTGTGCTTGGGAGGTCACAGCAGGCTGAGTGCCTCCTAGGCCAGTGGCAGGCTCATGGCTGCTGGCTGTGCTTGTGAGGTCACAGCAGCCTGAGTGCCTCCGAGGCCCGTGGGAAACTCCTGGCTGCTGGCTGCTGGCTGCTGGCTGTGCTTGTGAGGTCACAGCAGCCTCAGTGCCTCCTAGGCCCGTGGGAAACTCCTGGCTGCTGGCTGTGCTTGTGAGGTCACAGCAATCTCAGTGCCTCCTAGGCATGTGGCAGGCTCCTGGCTGCTGGCTGTGCTTGTGATGTCACAGCAGCCTCAGTGCCTCTGAAGCCAGTGGTAGGCTCATGGCTGCTGGCTGTGCTTGTGAGGTCACAGCAGCCTCAGTGCCTCTGAGGCCAGTGGCAGGCTCATGGGTGCTGCCTGTTCTTGTGAGGTCACAGCAGCCTCAGTGCCTCCTAGGCCAGTGGCAGGTTCCTGGCTGTCGGCTATGCTTGTGAGACCACAGCAGGCTCCATTCCTCACAGGTAGTGAGCAGCTCCCCCTGCTGGCTGTTCTTGTGAGGTCACAGCAGCCTCAGTGCCTCCTAGGCCAGTGGCAAGCTCATGGCTGCTGGCTGTGCTTGTGAGGACACAGCAGCCTCAGTGCCTCCTAGGCCAGTTGCAGGCTGCTGGCCCTGCTGGCTGTGCTCGTGAGGTCACAGCAGCCTCAGTGCCTCCTAGGCCAGTGGCAGGCTCCTGGTTGTCGGCTATGCTTGTGAGGTCACAGCAGCCTGAGTGCCTCCTAGCCCAGTGGTAAGCTCATGGCTGCTGGCTGTGCTTGGGAGGTCACAGCAGCCTCAGTGCCTCCGAGGCCAGTGGCACGTTCATGGCTGCTGGCTGTGCTTGGGAGGTCACAGCAGCCTCAGTGCCTGCTAGGCCAGTGGCAGGCTCCTGGCTGCTGGCTGTGCTTGTGAGGTCACAGCAGCCTCAGTGCCTCCTAGGCTAGTGGCAGGCTCATGGCTGTTGGCTGTGCTTGTGAGGTCACAGTAGCCTCAGTGCCTCCTAGGTTAGTGTGCACCCCGCGCTGCTGGCTGTGCTTGTGAGGTCACAGCAGACTCCGTGCCTCCTAGGCCAGTGGCAGGCTCCTGGCTGCTGGCTGTGCTTGTGAGGTCACAGCAGCCTCAGTGCCTCCGAGGCCAGTGGCAGGCTCCTGGCTGCTGGCTCTGCTTGTGAGGTCACAGCAGCCTCAGTGCCTCCGAGGCCAGTGGCAGGCTCCTGGCTGCTGGCTGTGCTTCTGAGGTCACAGCAGCCTGAGTGCCTCCTAGGCCAGTGGCAGGCTCCTGGCTGCTGGCTGTGCTTGTGAGGTCACAGCAGCCTGAGTGCCTCCTGGGCTAGTCGCAGGCTCATGGCTGCTGGCTGTGCTTGGGAGGTCACAGCAGCCTCAGTGCCTCCTAGGACAATGGCAGGCTCCTGGCTGTCCGCTATGCTTGTGAGGTCACAGCAGCCTCAGTGCCTCCTAGGCCAGGGGAGGCTCATGGCTGCGGGCTGTGCTTGTGAGGTCACACCAGCCTGAGTGCCTCCTAGGCCAGTGGCAGGCTCCTGGCTGCTGGCTGTGCTTGTGAGGTCACAGCAGCCTCAGTGCCTCCTAGGCCAGTGGCAGGTTCCTGGCTGTCGGCTATGCTTGTGAGACTACAGCAGGCTCCATTCCTCACAGGTAGTGAGCAGCTCCCCCTTCTGGCTGTTCTTGTGAGGTCACAGCAGCCTCAGTGCCTCCTAGGCCAGTGCCAGGCTCCTGGCTGCTGGCTGTGCTTGTGAGGTCACAGCAGCCTCAGTGCCTCCTAGGCCAGTGGCAGGCTCCTGGCTGCTGGCTGTGCTTGTGAGGTCACAGCAGCCTTAGTGCCTCCTAGGCCAGTGGCAGGCTCATGGCTGTCGGCTATGCTTGTGAGGTCACAGCAGCCTCAGTGCCTCCTAGGTCAGTGTCAGGCTCCTGGCTGCTGGCTGTGCTTGTGAGGTCACAGCAGGCTGAGTGCCTCCTAGACCAGTGGCAGGCTCTTGGCTGCTGGCTGTGCTTGTGAGGTCACAGCAGCCTCAGTGCCTCCTAGGCCCGTGGGAAACTCCTGGCTGCTGGCTGTGAGGTCACAGCAGTCTCAGTGCCTCCTAGGCCAGTGGCAGGCTCCTGGCTGCTGGCTGTGCTTGTGAGGTCACAGCAACCTCAGTGCCTCATATGTTAGTGTGCAGCCCGCACTGTTGCCTGTGCTTGTGAGGTCACAGCAGCCTCAGTGCCTCCTAGGCCAGTGGTAGGCTCCTGGCTGTTGCCTGTGCTTGTCAGGTCACAGCAGCCTCAGTGCCTCTGAGGCCAGTGGCAGGCTCCTGGCTGCTGCCTGTTCTTGTGAGGTCACAGCAGCCTCAGTGCCTCCGAGGCCAGTGGCAGGTTCCTGGCTGTCGGCTATGCTTGTGAGACCACAGCAGGCTCCATTCCTCACAGGTAGTGAGCAGCTCCCCCTGCTGGCTGTTCTTGTGAGGTCACAGCAGCCTCAGTGCCTCCTAGGCCAGTGGCAAGCTCCTGGCTGCTGGTTGTGCTTGTGAGGTCACAGCAGCCTCAGTGCCTCTGAAGCCAGTGGTAGGCTCCTGGCTGCTGGCTGTGCTTGTGAGGTCACAGCAACCTCCGTGCCTCCTAGGGCAGTGGTAGGCTCCTGGCTGTTGCCTGTGCTTGTGACATCACAGCAGCCTGTGTTCCTCCTAGGCCAGTGGCAGGCTACTGGCTGCTGGCTGATGTTGTGAGGTCACAGCAGCCTCAGTGCCTCCTAGGCCAGTGGCAGGCTCCTGGCTGCTGGCTCTGCTAGTCAGGTCACAGCAGCCTCAGTGCCTCCGAGGCCAGTGGCAGGCTCCTGGCTGCTGGCTGTGCTTGTGAGGTCACAGCAGCCTCAGTGCCTCCTACGCCAGTGGCAGGCTCCTGGCTGCTGGCTGTGCTTGTGAGGTCACAGCAGCCTCAGTGCCTCCTAGGCCAGTGTCAGGCTCCTGGCTGCTGGTTGTGCTTGTGAGGTCACAGCAGCCTCAGTGCCTCCTAGTCCAGTGCCAGGCTCATGGCTGCTGGCTGTGCTTGTCAGGTCACAGCAGCCTCAGTGCCTCCGAGGCCAGTGCCAGGCTCCTGGCTGCTGGCTGTGCTTGTGAGGTCACAGCAGCCTGAGTGCCTCCTACGCCAGTGGCAGGCTCCTGGCTGCTGGCTGTGCTTGTGAGGTCACAGCAGCCTGAGTGCCTCCTGGGCTAGTCGCAGGCTCATGGCTGCTGGCTGTGCTTGGGAGGTCACAGCAGCCTCAGTGCCTCCTAGGTCAATGGCAGGCTCCTGGCTGCTGGCTGTGCTTGTGAGGTCACAGCAGCCTTAGTGCCTCCTAGGCCAGTGGCAGGCTCATGGCTGTCGGCTATGCTTGTGAGGTCACAGCAGCCTCAGTGCCTCCTAGGTCAGTGTCAGGCTCCTGGCTGCTGGCTGTGCTTGTGAGGTCACAGCAGGCTGAGTGCCTCCTAGACCAGTGGCAGGCTCCTGGCTGCTGGCTGTGCTTGTGAGGTCACAGCAGCCTCAGTGCCTCCTAGGCCCGTGGGAAACTCCTGGCTGCTGGCTGTGAGGTCACAGCAGTCTCAGTGCCTCCTAGGCCAGTGGCAGGCTCCTGGCTGCTGGCTGTGCTTGTGAGGTCACAGCAGCCTCAGTGCCTCCTAGGCCAGTGGCAGGCTCATGGCTGCTGACTGTGCTTTTGACATCACAGCAGGCTGAGTGCCTCTGTAGTCAGTGTCAGGCTCCTGGCTGCTGGCTGTGCTTGTGAGGTCACAGCAACCTCAGTGCCTCATATGTTACTGTGCAGCCCGCACTGTTGCCTGTGCTTGTGAGGTCACAGCAGCCTCAGTGCCTCTGAAGCCAGTGGCAGGCTCCTGGCTGCTGGCTGTGCTTGTGAGGTCACAGCAACCTCCGTGCCTCCTAGGCCAGTGGTAGGCTCCTGGCTGTTGCCTGTGCTTGTCAGGTCACAGCAGCCTGTGTTCCTCCTAGGCCAGTGGCAGGCTCCTGGCTGCTGGCTGATGTTGTGAGGTCACAGCAGCCTCAGTGCCTCCTAGGCCAGTGGCAGGCTCCTGGCTGCTGGCTCTGCTTGTCAGGTCACAGCAGCCTCAGTGCCTCCGAGGCCAGTGGCAGGCTCCTGGCTGCTGCCTGTGATTGTGAGGTCACAGCAGCCTGAGTGCCTCCTATGCCAGTGGCAGGCTCCTGGCTGCTGGCTGTGCTTGTGAGGTCACAGCAGCCTGAGTGCCTCCTGGGCTAGTCGCAGGCTCATGGCTGCTGGCTGTGCTTGGGAGGTCACAGCAGCCTCAGTGCCTCCTAGGACAATGGCAGGCTCCTGGCTGTCGGCTATGCTTGTTAGGTCACAGCAGCCTGAGTGCCTCCTAGGCCAGGGGAGGCTCATGGCTGCGGGCTGTGCTTGTGAGGTCACACCAGCCTGAGTGCCTCCTAGGCCAGTGTCAGGCTCCTGGCTGCTGGCTGAGCTTGTGAGGTCACACCAGCCTCAGTGCCTCCTAGGCCAGTGGAAAGCTCATGGCTGCTGGCTGTGCTTGTGAGGACACAGCAGCCTCAGTGCCTCCTAGCCCAGTGGTAAGCTCATGGCTGCTGGCTGTGCTTGTGAGGTCACAGCAGCCTCAGTGCCTCCGAGGCCAGTGTCAGGCTCCTGGCTGCTGGCTGTGCTTGTGAGGTCACAGCAGCCTGAGTGCCTCCTAGGCCAGTGGCAGGTTCCTGGCTGTCAGCTGTGCTTGTGAGACTACAGCAGGCTCCATTCCTCACAGGTAGTGAGCAGCTCCCCCTGCTGGCTGTTCTTGTGAGGTCACAGCAGCCTCAGTGCCTCCTAGGCCAGTGGCAAGCTCCTGGCTGCTGGTTGTGCTTGTGAGGTCACAGCAGCCTCAGTGCCTCCTAGGACAATGGCAGGCTCCTGGCTGCTGGCTGTGCTTGTGAGGTCACAGCAGCCTTAGTGCCTCCTAGGCCAGTGGCAGGCTCATGGCTGTCGGCTATGCTTGTGAGGTCACAGCAGCCTCAGTGCCTCCTAGGTCAGTGTCAGGCTCCTGGCTGCTGGCTGTGCTTGTGAGGTCACAGCAGGCTGAGTGCCTCCTAGACCAGTGGCAGGCTCCTGGCTGCTGGCTGTGCTTGTGAGGTCACAGCAGCCTCAGTGCCTCCTAGGCCCGTGGGAAACTCCTGGCTGCTGGCTGTGAGGTCACAGCAGTCTCAGTGCCTCCTAGGCCAGTGGCAGGCTCCTGGCTACTGGCTGTGCTTGTGAGGTCACAGCAACCTCAGTGCCTCATATGTTAGTGTGCAGCCCGCACTGTTGCCTGTGCTTGTGAGGTCACAGCAACCTCAGTGCCTCTGAAGCCAGTGGTAGGCTCCTGGCTGTTGCCTGTGCTTGTCAGGTCACAGCAGCCTCAGTGCCTCTGAGGCCAGTGGCAGGCTCCTGGCTGCTGCCTGGTCTTGTGAGGTCACACCAGCCTCAGTGCCTCCTAGGCCAGTGGCTGGTTCCTGGCTGTCGGCTATGCTTGTGAGAACACAGCAGGATCCATTCCTCACAGGTAGTGAGCAGCTCCCCCTGCTGGCTGTTCTTGTGAGGTCACAGCAGCCTCAGTGCCTCCTAGGCCAGTGGCAAGCTCCTGGCTGCTGGTTGTGCTTGTGAGGTCACAGCAGCCTCAGGGCCTCCTAGGACAATGGCAGGCTCATGGCTGCTGGCTGTGCTTGTGAGGTCACAGCAGCCTCAGTGCCTCCTAGGCCAGTGGCAGGCTCCTGGCTGCTGGCTGTGCTTGTGAGGTCACAGCAACCTCCGTGCCTCCTAGGCCAGTGGTAGGCTCCTGGCTGTTGCCTGTGCTTGTCAGGTCACAGCAGCCTGTGTTCCTCCTAGGCCAGTGGCAGGCTCATGGCTGCTGGCTGATGTTGTGAGGTCACAGCAGCCTCAGTGCCTCCTAGGCCAGTGGCAGGCTCCTGGCTGCTGGCTCTGCTTGTCAGGTCACAGCAGCCTCAGTGCCTCCGAGGCCAGTGGCAGGCTCCTGGCTGCTGGCTGTGCTTGTGAGGTCACAGCAGCCTGAGTGCCTCCTATGCCAGTGGCAGGCTCCTGGCTGCTGGCTGTGCTTGTGAGGTCACAGCAGCCTGAGTGCCTCCTGGGCTAGTCGCAGGCTCATGGCTGCTGGCTGTGCTTGGGAGGTCACAGCAGCCTCAGTGCCTCCTAGGACAATGGCAGGCTCCTGGCTGTCGGCTATGCTTGTTAGGTCACAGCAGCCTGAGTGCCTCCTAGGCCAGGGGAGGCTCATGGCTGCGGGCTGTGCTTGTGAGGTCACACCAGCCTGAGTGCCTCCTAGGCCAGTGGCAGGCTCCTGGCTGCTGGCTGTGCTTGTGAGGTCACAGCAGCCTCAGTGCCTCCTAGGCCAGTGGCAAGCTCATGGCTGCTGGCTGTGCTTGTGAGGACACAGCAGCCTCAGTGCCTCCTAGCCCAGTGGTAAGCTCATGGCTGCTGGCTGTGCTTGTGAGGTCACAGCAGCCTCAGTGCCTCCGAGGCCAGTGTCAGGCTCCTGGCTGCTGGCTGTGCTTGTGAGGTCACAGCAGCCTGAGTGCCTCCTAGGCCAGTGGCAGGTTCCTGGCTGTCAGCTGTGCTTGTGAGACTACAGCAGGCTCCATTCCTCACAGGTAGTGAGCAGCTCCCCCTGCTGGCTGTTCTTGTGAGGTCACAGCAGCCTCAGTGCCTCCTAGGCCAGTGGCAAGCTCCTGGCTGCTGGTTGTGCTTGTGAGGTCACAGCAGCCTCAGTGCCTCCTAGGACAAAGGCAGGCTCCTGGCTGCTGGCTGTGCTTGTGAGGTCACAGCAGCCTTAGTGCCTCCTAGGCCAGTGGCAGGCTCATGGCTGTCGGCTATGCTTGTGAGGTCACAGCAGCCTCAGTGCCTCCTAGGTCAGTGTCAGGCTCCTGGCTGCTGGCTGTGCTTGTGAGGTCACAGCAGGCTGAGTGCCTCCTAGACCAGTGGCAGGCTCCTGGCTGCTGGCTGTGCTTGTGAGGTCACAGCAGCCTCAGTGCCTCCTAGGCCCGTGGGAAACTCCTGGCTGCTGGCTGTGAGGTCACAGCAGTCTCAGTGCCTCCTAGGCCAGTGGCAGGCTCCTGGCTACTGGCTGTGCTTGTGAGGTCACAGCAACCTCAGTGCCTCATATGTTAGTGTGCAGCCCGCACTGTTGCCTGTGCTTGTGAGGTCACAGCAACCTCAGTGCCTCTGAAGCCAGTGGTAGGCTCCTGGCTGTTGCCTGTGCTTGTGAGGTCACAGCAGCCTCAGTGCCTCTGAGGCCAGTGGCAGGCTCCTGGCTGCTGCCTGGTCTTGTGAGGTCACACCAGCCTCAGTGCCTCCTAGGCCAGTGGCTGGTTCCTGGCTGTCGGCTATGCTTGTGAGAACACAGCAGGCTCCATTCCTCACAGGTAGTGAGCAGCTCCCCCTGCTGGCTGTTCTTGTGAGGTCACAGCAGCCTCAGTGCCCCCTAGGCCCGTGGCAGGCTCCTGGCTGCTGGCTGTGCTTGTGAGGTCACAGCAGGCTGAGTGCCTCCTAGTCCATTGGCAGGCTCCTGGCTGCTGGCTGTGCTTGTGAGGTCACAGCAGCCTCAGTGCCTCCTAGGCCAGTGGTAGGCTCATGGCTGCTGGCTGTGCTTGTGAGGTCACAGCAACCTCCGTGCCTCCTAGGCCAGTGGTAGGCTCCTGGCTGCTGGCTGTGCTTCTGAGGTCACAGCAGGCTGAGTGCCTCCTAGGCCAGTGGCAGGCTCCTGTCTGCTGGCTGTGCTTGTGAGGTCACAGCAACCTCCGTGCCTCCTAGGCCAGTGGCAGGCTCCTGGCTGCTGGCTGTGCTTGTGAGGTCACAGCAGCCTGAGTGCCTCCTGGGCTAGTGGCAGGCTCCTGGCTGCTGGCTGTGCTTGTGAGGTCACAGCAGCCTCAGTGCCTCCTAGGCCAGTGGCAGGCTCCTGGCTGCTGACTGTGCTTTTGACATCACAGCAGGCTGAGTGCCTCTGTAGTCAGTGTCAGGCTCCTGGCTGCTGGCTGTGCTTGTGAGGTCACAGCAACCTCAGTGCCTCATATGTTACTGTGCAGCCCGCACTGTTGCCTGTGCTTGTGAGGTCACAGCAGCCTCAGTGCCTCTGAAGCCAGTGGTAGGCTCCTGGCTGCTGGCTGTGCTTGGGAGGTCACAGCAACCTCCGTGCCTCCTAGGCCAGTGGTAGGCTCCTGGCTGTTGCCTGTGCTTGTCAGGTCACAGCAGCCTGTGTTCCTCCTAGGCCAGTAGCAGGCTCCTGGCTGCTGGCTGATGTTGTGAGGTCACAGCAGCTTCAGTGCCTCCTAGGCCAGTGGCAGGCTCCTGGCTGCTGGCTGTACTTGTGAGGTCACAGCAGCCTCAGTGCCTCCGAGGCCAGTGGCAGGCTCCTGGCTGCTGGCTGTGCTTGTGAGGTCACAGCAGCCTCAGTGCCTCCTAGGCCAGTGGCAGGCTCCTGGCTGTCGGCTATGCTTGTTAGGTCACAGCAGCCTGAGTGCCTCCTAGGCCAGGGGAGGCTCATGGCTGCGGGCTGTGCTTGTGAGGTCACACCAGCCTGAGTGCCTCCTAGGCCAGTGGCAGGCTCCTGGCTGCTGGCTGTGCTTGTGAGGTCACAGCAGCCTCAGTGCCTCCTAGGCCAGTGGCAAGCTCATGGCTGCTGGCTGTGCTTGTGAGGACACAGCAGCCTCAGTGCCTCCTAGCCCAGTGGTAAGCTCATGGCTGCTGGCTGTGCTTGTGAGGTCACAGCAGCCTCAGTGCCTCCGAGGCCAGTGTCAGGCTCCTGGCTGCTGGCTGTGCTTGTGAGGTCACAGCAGCCTGAGTGCCTCCTAGGCCAGTGGCAGGTTCCTGGCTGTCAGCTGTGCTTGTGAGACTACAGCAGGCTCCATTCCTCACAGGTAGTGAGCAGCTCCCCCTGCTGGCTGTTCTTGTGAGGTCACAGCAGCCTCAGTGCCTCCTAGGCCAGTGGCAAGCTCCTGGCTGCTGGTTGTGCTTGTGAGGTCACAGCAGCCTGAGTGCCTCCTAGGACAATGGCAGGCTCCTGGCTGCTGGCTGTGCTTGTGAGGTCACAGCAGCCTTAGTGCCTCCTAGGCCAGTGGCAGGCTCATGGCTGTCGGCTATGCTTGTGAGGTCACAGCAGCCTCAGTGCCTCCTAGGTCAGTGTCAGGCTCCTGGCTGCTGGCTGTGCTTGTGAGGTCACAGCAGGCTGAGTGCCTCCTAGACCAGTGGCAGGCTCCCGGCTGCTGGCTGTGCTTGTGAGGTCACAGCAGCCTCAGTGCCTCCTAGGCCCGTGGGAAACTCCTGGCTGCTGGCTGTGAGGTCACAGCAGTCTCAGTGCCTCCTAGGCCAGTGGCAGGCTCCTGGCTGCTGGCTGTGCTTGTGAGGTCACAGCAACCTCAGTGCCTCATATGTTAGTGTGCAGCCCGCACTGTTGCCTGTGCTTGTGAGGTCACAGCAACCTCAGTGCCTCTGAAGCCAGTGGTAGGCTCCTGGCTGTTGCCTGTGCTTGTCAGGTCACAGCAGCCTCAGTGCCTCTGAGGCCAGTGGCAGGCTCCTGGCTGCTGCCTGGTCTTGTGAGGTCACACCAGCCTCAGTGCCTCCTAGGCCAGTGGCTGGTTCCTGGCTGTCGGCTATGCTTGTGAGAACACAGCAGGCTCCATTCCTCACAGGTAGTGAGCAGCTCCCCCTGCTGGCTGTTCTTGTGAGGTCACAGCAGCCTCAGTGCCTCCTAGGCCAGTGGCAAGCTCCTGGCTGCTGGTTGTGCTTGTGAGGTCACAGCAGCCTCAGTGCCTCCTAGGACAATGGCAGGCTCATGGCTGCTGGCTGTGCTTGTGAGGTCACAGCAGCCTGAGTGCCTCCTAGGTCAGTGGCAGGCTCCTGGCTGCTGGCTGTGCTTGTGAGGTCACAGCAGGCTGAGTGCCTCCTCGGCCAGTGGCAGGCTCCTGGCTGCTGGCTGTGCTTGTGAGGTCACAGCAGCCTCAGTGCCTCCTAGGCCAGTGGTAGGCTCATGGCTGCTGGCTGTGCTTGTGAGGTCACAGCAGCCTCAGTGCCTCCTAGGCCAGTGGTAGGCTCCTGGCTGTTGCCTGTGCTTCTGAGGTCACAGCAGGCTGAGTGCCTCCTAGGCCAGTGGCAGGCTCATGGCTGCTGGCTGTGCTTGTCAGGTCACAGCAGCCTGAGTGCCTCCTACGCCAGTGGCAGGCTCCTGGCTGCTGGCTGTGCTTGTCAGGTCACAGCAGCCTGAGTGCCTCCTGGGCTAGTCGCAGGCTCATGGCTGCTGGCTGTGCTTGGGAGGTCACAGCAGCCTCAGTGCCTCCTAGGACAATGGCAGGCTCCTGGCTGTCGGCTATGCTTGTTAGGTCACAGCAGCCTGAGTGCCTCCTAGGCCAGGGGAGGCTCATGGCTGCGGGCTGTGCTTGTGAGGTCACACCAGCCTGAGTGCCTCCTAGGCCAGTGGCAGGCTCCTGGCTGCTGGCTGTGCTTGTGAGGTCACAGCAGCCTCAGTGCCTCCTAGGCCAGTGGCAAGCTCATGGCTGCTGGCTGTGCTTGTGAGGACACAGCAGCCTCAGTGCCTCCTAGCCCAGTGGTAAGCTCATGGCTGCTGGCTGTGCTTGTGAGGTCACAGCAGCCTCAGTGCCTCCGAGGCCAGTGTCAGGCTCCTGGCTGCTGGCTGTGCTTGTGAGGTCACAGCAGCCTGAGTGCCTCCTAGGCCAGTGGCAGGTTCCTGGCTGTCGGCTGTGCTTGTGAGACTACAGCAGGCTCCATTCCTCACAGGTAGTGAGCAGCTCCCCCTGCTGGCTGTTCTTGTGAGGTCACAGCAGCCTCAGTGCCTCCTAGGCCAGTGGCAAGCTCCTGGCTGCTGGTTGTGCTTGTGAGGTCACAGCAGCCTCAGTGCCTCCTAGGACAATGGCAGACTCATGGCTGCTGGCTGTGCTTGTGAGGTCACAGCAGCCTCAGTGCCTCCAAGCCAGTGTCAGGCTCCTGGCTGCTGGCTGTGCTTGTGAGGTCACAGCAGCCTTAGTGCCTCCTAGGCCAGTGGCAGGCTCATGGCTGTCGGCTATGCTTGTGAGGTCACAGCAGCCTCAGTGCCTCCTAGGTCAGTGTCAGGCTCCTGGCTGCTGGCTGTGCTTGTGAGGTCACAGCAGGCTGAGTGCCTCCTAGACCAGTGGCAGGCTCCTGGCTGCTGGCTGTGCTTGTGAGGTCACAGCAGCCTCAGTGCCTCCTAGGCCCGTGGGAAACTCCTGGCTGCTGGCTGTGAGGTCACAGCAGTCTCAGTGCCTCCTAGGCCAGTGGCAGGCTCCTGGCTACTGGCTGTGCTTGTGAGGTCACAGCAACCTCAGTGCCTCATATGTTAGTGTGCAGCCCGCACTGTTGCCTGTGCTTGTGAGGTCACAGCAACCTCAGTGCCTCTGAAGCCAGTGGTAGGCTCCTGGCTGTTGCCTGTGCTTGTCAGGTCACAGCAGCCTCAGTGCCTCTGAGGCCAGTGGCAGGCTCCTGGCTGCTGCCTGGTCTTGTGAGGTCACACCAGCCTCAGTGCCTCCTAGGCCAGTGGCTGGTTCCTGGCTGTCGGCTATGCTTGTGAGAACACAGTAGGCTCCATTCCTCACAGGTAGTGAGCAGCTCCCCCTGCTGGCTGTTCTTGTGAGGTCACAGCAGCCTCAGTGCCTCCGAGGCCAGTGCCAGGCACATGGCTGCTGGTTGTGCTTGTGAGGTCACAGCAGCCTCAGTGCCTCCTAGGACAATGGCAGGCTCATGGCTGCTGGCTGTGCTTGTGAGGTCACAGCAGCCTCAGTGCCTCCTAGGCCAGTGGCAGGCTCCTGGCTGCTGGCTGTGCTTGTGAGGTCACAGCAGCCTTAGTGCCTCCTAGGCCAGTGGCAGGCTCATCGCTGCTGGCTGTGCTTGTGAGGTCACAGCAGCCTGAGTGCCTCCTAGGTCAGTGGCAGGCTCCTGGCTGCTGGCTGTGCTTGTGAGGTCACAGCAGCCTCAGTGCCTCCTAGGCCAGTGGCAGGCTCCTGGCTGCTGGCTGTGCTTGTGAGGTCACAGCAGCCTCAGTGCCTCCTAGACCAGTGGTAGGCTCATGGCTGCTGGCTGTGCTTGTGAGGTCACAGCAACCTCCGTGCCTCCTAGGCCAGTGGCAGGCTCCTGGCTGTTGCATGTGCTTCTGAGGTCACAGCAGGCTGAGTGCCTCCTAGGCCAGTGGCAGGCTCATGGCTGCTGGCTGAGCTTGTCAGGTCACAGCAGCCTCAGTGCCTCCTAGGCCAGTGGCAGGCTCCTGGCTGCTGGCTGTGCTTGTGAGGTCACAGGAGCCTCAGTGCCTCTGAAGCCAGTGGCTAGTTCCTGGCTGCTGGTTGTGCTTGTGAGGTCACAGCCGCCTGAACACCTACGAGGCCAGTGGCAGGCTGGTAGCTGCTGGCTGTGCTTGTGAGGTCTCAGCAGCCTGAGTGTCTCCTAGGCCAGTGGCAGGCTCATGGCTGCTGGCTGTACTTGTGGGGTCACAGCAGCCTCAGTGCCTCCTAGGCCAGTGGCAGGCTCATGGCTGTTGGCTGTGCTTGTGAGGTCACAGCAGCCTCAGTGCCTCCGAGGCCAGTGGCAGGCTCATGTCTGCTGGCTGTGCTTGTGAGGTCACAGCAACCTCAGTGCCTCCTAGGCCAGTGGCAGGCTCATGGCTGCTGACTGTGCTTGGGAGGTCACAGCAGCCTGAGTGCCTCCTAGGCCAGTGGCAGGCTCCTGGCTGCTGATTGTGCTTGGGAGGTCACAGCAGCCTGAGTTCCTCCTAGACCAGTGGCAGGCTCATGGCTGCTGGCTGTGCTTGTGACGTCACAGCAGCCTCAGTGCCTCTGAGGCCAGTGGCAGGCTCCTGGCGGCTGGCTGTGCTTGTGAGGTCACAGCAGCACTATGCCTCATACGTTAGTGTGCAGCGCTGCCTGGTGGCTGTGCTTGTGATGTCAGAGCAGCCTGAGTGCCTCTGAGGCCAGTGGCAGGCTCCTGGCTGCTGCCTGGTCTTGTGAGGTCACACCAGCCTCAGTGCCTCCTAGGCCAGTGGCTGGTTCCTGGCTGTCGGCTATGCTTGTGAGAACACAGCAGGCTCCATTCCTCACAGGTAGTGAGCAGCTCCCCCTGCTGGCTGTTCTTGTGAGGTCACAGCAGCCTCAGTGCCTCCTAGGCCAGTGGCAAGCTCCTGGCTGCTGGTTGTGCTTGTGAGGTCACAGCAGCCTGAGTGCCTCCTACGCCAGTGGCAGGCTCCTGGCTGCTGGCTGTGCTTGTGAGGTCACAGCAGCCTGAGTGCCTCCTGGGCTACTCGCAGGCTCATGGCTGCTGGCTGTGCTTGGGAGGTCACAGCAGCCTCAGTGCCTCCTAGGACAATGGCAGGCTCCTGGCTGTCGGCTATGCTTGTTAGGTCACAGCAGCCTGAGTGCCTCCTAGGCCAGGGGAGGCTCATGGCTGCGGGCTGTGCTTGTGAGGTCACACCAGCCTGAGTGCCTCCTAGGCCAGTGGTAGGCTCCTGGCTGCTGGCTGTGCTTGTCAGGTCACAGCAGCCTCAGTGCCTCTGAGGCCAGTGGCAGGCTCCTGGCTGCTGCCTGGTCTTGTGAGGTCACACCAGCCTCAGTGCCTCCTAGGCCAGTGGCTGGTTCCTGGCTGTCGGCTATGCTTGTGAGAACACAGCAGGCTCCATTCCTCACAGGTAGTGAGCAGCTCCCCCTGCTGGCTGTTCTTGTGAGGTCACAGCAGCCTCAGTGCCTCCTAGGCCAGTGGCAAGCTCCTGGCTGCTGGTTGTGCTTGTGAGGTCACAGCAGCCTCAGTGCCTCCTAGGACAATGGCAGGCTCATGGCTGCTGGCTGTGCTTGTGAGGTCACAGCAGCCTCAGTGCCTCCTAGGCCAGTGGCAGGCTCCTGGCTGCTGGCTGTGCTTGTGAGGTCACAGCAGCCTTAGTGCCTCCTAGGCCAGTGGCAGGCTCATGGCTGCTGGCTGTGCTTGTGAGGTCACAGCAGCCTGAGTGCCTCCTAGGTCAGTGGCAGGCTCCTGGCTGCTGGCTGTGCTTGTGAGGTCACAGCAGGCTGAGTGCCTCCTAGACCAGTGGCAGGCTCCTGGCTGCTGGCTGTGCTTGTGAGGTCACAGCAGCCTCAGTGCCTCCTAGGCCAGTGGTAGGCTCATGGCTGCTGGCTGTGCTTGTGAGGTCACAGCAACCTCCGTGCCTCCTAGGCCAGTGGTAGGCTCCTGGCTGCTGGCTGTGCTTCTGAGGTCACAGCAGGTTGAGTGCCTCCTAGGCCAGTGGCAGGCTCATGGCTGCTGGCTGTGCTTGTCAGGTCACAGCAGCCTGAGTGCCTCCTACGCCAGTGGCAGGCTCCTGGCTGCTGGCTGTGCTTGTGAGGTCACAGCAGCCTGAGTGCCTCCTGGGCTAGTGGCAGGCTCCTGGCTGCTGGCTGTGCTTGTGAGGTCACAGCAGCCTCAGTGCCTCCTAGGCCAGTGGCAGGCTCATGGCTGCTGACTGTGCTTTTGACATCACAGCAGGCTGAGTGCCTCTGTAGTCAGTGTCAGGCTCCTGGCTGCTGGCTGTGCTTGTGAGGTCACAGCAACCTCAGTGCCTCATATGTTACTGTGCAGCCCGCACTGTTGCCTGTGCTTGTGAGGTCACAGCAGCCTCAGTGCCTCTGAAGCCAGTGGTAGGCTCCTGGCTGCTGGCTGTGCTTGTGAGGTCACAGCAACCTCCGTGCCTCCTAGGCCAGTGGTAGGCTCCTGGCTGTTGCCTGTGCTTGTCAGGTCACAGCAGCCTGTGTTCCTCCTAGGCCAGTGGCAGGCTCCTGGCTGCTGGCTGATGTTGTGAGGTCACAGCAGCCTCAGTGCCTCCTAGGCCAGTGGCAGGCTCCTGTCTGCTGGCTCTGCTTGTCAGGTCACAGCAGCCTCAGTGCCTCCGAGGCCAGTGGCAGGCTCCTGGCTGCTGGCTGTGCTTGTGAGGTCACAGCAGCCTGAGTGCCTCCTATGCCAGTGGCAGGCTCCTGGCTGCTGGCTGTGCTTGTGAGGTCACAGCAGCCTCAGTGCCTCCTGGGCTAGTCGCAGGCTCATGGCTGCTGGCTGTGCTTGGGAGGTCACAGCAGCCTCAGTGCCTCCTAGGACAATGGCAGGCTCCTGGCTGTCGGCTATGCTTGTTAGGTCACAGCAGCCTGAGTGCCTCCTAGGCCAGTGGCAGGCTCATGGCTGCGGGCTGTGCTTGTGAGGTCACACCAGCCTGAGTGCCTCCTAGGCCAGTGGCAGGCTACTGGCTGCTGGCTGTGCTTGTGAGGTCACAGCAGCCTCAGTGCCTCCTAGGCCAGTGGCAAGCTCATGGCTGCTGGCTGTGCTTGTGAGGACACAGCAGCCTCAGTGCCTCCTAGCCCAGTGGTAAGCTCATGGCTGCTGGCTGTGCTTGTGAGGTCACAGCAGCCTCAGTGCCTCCTAGGCCAGTGGCACGTTCCTGGCTGCTGTCTGTGCTTGTGAGGTCACAGCAGCCTGAGTGCCTCCGAGGCCAGTGGCAGCGTTAAGGCTGCTGGCTGTGCTTGTGAGGTCACAGCAGTTTCAGTTCCTCCTAGGCCAGTGGCAGGCTCCTGGCTGCTGACTGTGCTTGTGACATCACAGCAGCCTGAGTGCCTCTGAAGCCAGTGTAAGGCTCCTGGCTGCTGGCTGTGTTTGGGAGGTCACAGCAGCCTTAGTGCCTCCTAGGCCAGTGGTAGGCTCCTGGCTGCTGACTGTGCTTGTGACATCACAGCAGCCTCAGTGCCTCTGAAGCCAGTGGTAGGCTCCTGGCTGCTGGCTGTGTTTGGGAGGTCACAGCAGCCTCAGTGCCTCCTAGGTCAGTGGTAGGCTCCTGGCTGTTGCCTGTGCTTGTCAGGTCACAGCAGCCTGAGTTCCTCCTAGGCCAGTGGCAAGCTCCTGGCTGCTGGTTGTGCTTGTGAGGTCACAGCAGCCTCAGTGCCTCCTAGGACAATGGCAAGCTCCTGGCTGCTGGCTGTGCTTGTGAGGTCACAGCAGCCTCAGTGCCTCCTAGGCCAGTGGCAGGCTCCTGGCTGCTGGCTCTGCTTGTGAGGTCACAGCAACCTCAGTGCCTCCTAGGCCAGTGGCAGGCTCCTGGCTGCTGGCTGTGCTTGTGAGGTCACAGCAGCCTCAGTGCCTCCTAGGCCAGTGGCAGGCTTCTGGCTGCTGATTGTGCTTGGGAGGTCACAGCAGCCTGAGTTCCTCCTAGACCAGTGGCAGGCTCATGGCTGCTGGCTGTGCTTGTGACGTCACAGCAGCCTCAGTGCCTCCGAGGCCAGTGGCAGGCTCCTGCCGGCTGGCTGTGCTTGTGAGGTCACAGCAGCTCTGTGCCTCATACGTTAGTGTGCAGCGCTGCCTGGTGGCTGTGCTTGTGATGTCAGAGCAGCCTGAGTGCCTCCTAGGCCAGTGGCAGGCTCATAGCTGCTGCCTGTGCTTGTGAGGTCACAGCAGCCTCAGGGCCTCCTAGGACACTAGCAGGCTCCTGGTTGCTGGCTGTGCTTGTGAGGTCACTGCAGCATCAATGCCTCCTAGGCCAGTGGCAGGCTCATGGCTGCTGGTTGTGCTTGTGCGGTCACAGCAGCCTGAGTGCCTCCTGGAGCAGTGGCAGGCACCTGGCTGCTGGCTGTGTTTGGGAGGTCACAGCAGCCTCAGTGCCTCTGAGGCCAGTGGCAGGGTCTTGGCTACTGGCTGTGCTTGTCAGGTCACAGCAGCCTGAGTGTCTCCTAGGCCAGTGGCACGTTCCTGGCTGCTGTCTGTGCTTGTGAGGTCACAGCAGCCTGAGTGCCTCCGAGGCCAGTGGCAGCGTTAAGGCTGCTGGCTGTGCTTGTGAGGTCACAGCAACCTCAGTGCCTCATATGTTAGTGTGCAGCCCGCACTGTTGCCTGTGCTGGTGAGGTCACAGCAGCCTCGGTGCCTCCTAGGCCAGTGGTAGGCTCCTGGCTGTTGCCTGTGCTTGTCATGTCACCGCAGCCTCAGTGCCTCCTAGGCCAGTGGCAGGCTCATGGCTGCTGGCTGTGCTTGTGAGGTCACAGCAGCCTCAGTGCCTCCTAGGCCAGTGGCAGGCTCCTGGCTGCGGGCTGTGCTTGGGGGGTCACAGCAGCCTAAGTGACTCCTAGGCCAGTGGCAGGCTCCTGGCTGCTGGCTGTGCTTGTGACATCACAGCAGCCTGAGTGCCTCTGAAGCCAGTGTAAGGCTCCTGGCTGCTGGCTGTGCTTGTGAGGTCACAGCAACCTCAGTGCCTCATATGTTAGTGTGCAGCCCGCACTGTTGCCTGTGCTTGTGAGGTCACAGCAGCCTCAGTGCCTCTGAAGCCAGTGGTAGGCTCCTGGCTGTTGCCTGTGCTTGTCAGGTCACAGCAGCCTGAGTTCCTCCTAGGCCAGTGGCAGGCTCCTGGCTGCTGGCTGAGGTTGTGAGGTCACAGCAGCCTCAGTGCCTCCGAGGCCAGTGGCAGGCTCATGGCTGCTGGCTGTGCTTGTGAGGTCACAGCAGCCTTAGTGCCTCCTAGGCCAGTGGCAGGCTCATGGCTGTCGGCTATGCTTGTGAGGTCACAGCAGCCTCAGTGCCTCCTAGGTCAGTGTCAGGCTCCTGGCTGCTGGCTGTGCTTGTGAGGTCACAGCAGGCTGAGTGCCTCCTAGACCAGTGGCAGGCTCCTGGCTGCTGGCTGTGCTTGTGAGGTCACAGCAGCCTGAGTGCCTCCTACGCCAGTGGCAGGCTCCTGGCTGCTGGCTGTGAGGTCACAGCAGTCTCAGTGCCTCCTAGGCCACTGGCAGGCTCCTGGCTACTGGCTGTGCTTGTGAGGTCACAGCAACCTCAGTGCCTCATATGTTAGTGTGCAGCCCGCACTGTTGCCTGTGCTTGTGAGGTCACAGCAACCTCAGTGCCTCTGAAGCCAGTGGTAGGCTCCTGGCTGTTGCCTGTGCTTGTCAGGTCACAGCAGCCTCAGTGCCTCTGAGGCCAGTGGCAGGCTCCTGGCTGCTGCCTGGTCTTGTGAGGTGACAGCAGCCTCAGTGCCTCCTAGGCCAGTGGCTGGTTCCTGGCTGTCGGCTATGCTTGTGAGAACACAGCAGCCTCCATTCCTCACAGGTAGTGAGCAGCTCTCCCTGCTGGCTGTTCTTGTGAGGTCACAGCAGCCCCAGTGCCTCCTAGGCCAGTGGCAAGCTCCTGGCTGCTGGTTGTGCTTGTGAGGTCACAGCAGCCTCAGTGCCTCCTAGGCCAGTGGCAGGCTCCTGGCTGCTGGCTCTGCTTGTGAGGTCACAGCAGTCTCAGGGCCTCCTAGGACACTAGCAGGCTCATGGTTGCTGGTTGTACTTGTGTGGTCACAGCAGCCTCAGTGCCTCCTAGGCCAGTGGCAGGCTCCTGCCTGCTGGCTGTGCGTGTGAGGTCACAGCAGCCTCCCTGCCTCATACGTTAATGTACAGCGCCCCCCTGCTGGTTGTGCTTGTGAGGTCACAGCAGCCTGAGTGCCTCCTAGGCCAGTAGTAGCCTCATGGCTGCTGGCTGTGCTTGTGAGGTGACAGCAGCCTCAGTGCGTCTTAGGCCAGTGGCAGGCTCCTGGTTGCTGGCTGTGCTTGTGAGGTCACTGCAGCATCAATGCCTCCTAGGCCAGTGGCAGGCTCATGGCTGCTGGTTGTGCTTGTGCGGTCACAGCAGCCTCAGTGCCTCCTGGAGCAGTGGCAGGCACCTGGCTGCTGGCTGTGTTTGGGAGGTCACAGCAGCCTCAGTGCCTCTGAGGCCAGTGGCAGGGTCTTGGCTGCTGGCTGTGCTTGTCAGGTCACAGCAGCCTGAGTGTCTCCTAGGCCAGTGGCACGTTCCTGGCTGCTGGCTGTGCTTGTGAGGTCACAGCAGCCTGAGTGCCTCCGAGGCCAGTGGCAGCGTTAAGGCTGCTGGCTGTGCTTGTGAGGTCACAGCAGTTTCAGTTCCTCCTAGGCCAGTGGCAGGTTCATGGCTGCTGGTTGTGCCTGTGAGGTCAGAGCAGCCTCAGTGCCTCCTAGGCCAGTGGCAGGCTCCTGGCTGCTGGCTGTGCTTGTGAGGTCACAGCAGCCTGAGTGCCTCCTAGGTCAGTGGCAGGCTCATGGCTGCTGGCTGTGCTTGTGAGCTCACAGCAGCCTCCGTGCCTCCTAGGCCAGTGGCAGGCTCATGGCTGCTGGCTGTGCTTGTGAGGTCACAGCAGCCTCAGTGCCTCCTAGGGCCGTGGGAAACTCCTGGCTGCTGGCTGTGCTTGTGAGGTCACAGCAACCTCAGTGCCTCATATGTTAGTGTGCAGCCCGCACTGTTGCCTGTGCTGGTGAGGTCACAGCAGCCTCAGTGCCTCCTAGGCCAGTGGTAGGCTCCTGGCTGTTGCCTGTGCTTGTCATGTCACCGCAGCCTCAGTGCCTCCTAGGCCAGTGGCAGGCTCCTGGCTGCGGGCTGTGCTTGTGAGGTCACAGCAGCCTCAGTGCCTCCTAGGCCAGTGGCAGGCTCCTGGCTGCTGACTGTGCTTGTGACATCACAGCAGCCTCAGTGCCTCTGAAGCCAGTGTCAGGCTCCTGGCTGCTGGCTGTGCTTGTGAGGTCACAGCAACCTCAGTGCCTCATATGTTAGTGTGCAGCCCGCACTGTTGCCTGTGCTTGTGAGGTCACAGCAGCCTCAGTGCCTCTGAAGCCAGTGGTAGGCTCCTGGCTGCTGGCTGTGCTTGTGAGGTCGCAGCAGCCTGAGTGCCTCTGAGGCCAGTGGTAGGCTCCTGGCTGTTGCCTGTGCTTGTCAGGTCACAGCAGCCTGAGTTCCTCCTAGGCCAGTGGCAGGCTCCTGGCTGCTGGCTGAGGTTGTGAGGTCACAGCAGCCTCAGTGCCTCCTAGGCCAGTGGCAGGCTCATGGCTGCTGCCTGGTCTTGTGAGGTCACACCAGCCGCAGTGCCTCCTAGGCCAGTGGCAGGCTCCTGGCTGCTGGCTGTGCTTGTGAGGTCACAGCAGCCTCCGTGCCTCCTAGGCCAGGGGCAGGCTCCTGGCTGCTGGCTGTGCTTGTGAGGTCACAGCAGCCTCAGTGCCTCCTAGGCCAGTGGCATGCTCATGGCTGCTGGCTGTGCTTGTGAGGTCACAGCAGCCTCAGTGCCTCCTAGGCCCGTGGGAAACCCCTGGCTGCTGGCTGTGCTTGTGAGGTCACAGCAGTCTCAGTGCCTCCTAGGCCAGTGGCAGGCTCCTGGCTGCTGGCTGTGCTTGTGAGGTCACAGCAACCTCAGTGCCTCATATGTTAGTGTGCAGCCCGCACTGTTGCCTGTGCTTGTGAGGTCACAGCAGCCTCAGTGCCTCCTAGGCCAGTGGTAGGCTCATGGCTGCTGGCTGTGCTTGTGAGGTCACAGCAACCTCCGTGCCTCCTAGGCCAGTGGTAGGCTCCTGGCTGCTGGCTGTGCTTGTGAGGTCACAGCCGCCTGAGTGCCTCCTAGGCCAGTGGCAGGCTCATGGCTGCTGGCTGAGCTTGTCAGGTCACAGCAGCCTGAGTGCCTCCAAGGCACTGGCAGGCTCATGGCTGCTGGCTGTGCTTGTGAGGTCACAGCAGCCTCAGTGCCTCTGAAGCCAGTGGCTAGTTCCTGGCTGCTGGTTGTGCTTGTGAGGTCACAGCCGCATGAGCACCTACGAGGCCAGTGGCAGGCTGGTAGCTGCTGGCTGTGCTTGTGAGGTCTCAGCAGGCTGAGGGGCTCCGAGGCCAGTTGCAGGCTCATGGCTGCTGCCTGTGCTTGTGACGTCACAGCAGCCTGAGTGTCTCCTAGGCCAGTGGCAGGCTCATGGCTGCTGGCTGTGCTTGTGGGGTCACAGCAGCCTCAGTGTCTCCTAGGCCAGTGGCAGGCTCATGGCTGCTGGCTGTGCTTGTGGGGTCACAGCAGCCTCAGTGTCTCCTAGGCCAGTGGCAGGCTCATGGCTGTTGGCTGTGCTTGTGAGGTCACAGCAGCCTCAGTGCCTCCGAGGCCAGTGGCAGGCTCATGTCTGCTGGCTGTGCTTGTGAGGTCACAGCAACCTCAGTGCCTCCTAGGCCAGTGGCAGGCTCATGGCTGCTGACTGTGCTTGGGAGGTCACAGCAGCCTGAGTGCCACCTAGGCCAGTGGCAGGCTTCTGGCTGCTGATTGTGCTTGGGAGGTCACAGCAGCCTGAGTACCTCCTAGACCAGTGGCAGGCTCCTGGCTGCTGGCTGTGCTTGTGACGTCACAGCAGCCTCAGTGCCTCCGAGGCCAGTGGCAGGCTCCTGGCTGCTGGCTGTGCTTGTGAGGTCACAGCAGCTCTGTGCCTCATACGTTAGTGTGCAGCGCTGCCTGGTGGCTGTGCTTGTGATGTCAGAGCAGCCTGAGTGCCTCCTAGGCCAGTGGCAGGCTCATAGCTGCTGCCTGTGCTTGTGAGGTCACAGCAGCCTCAGGGCCTCCTAGGACACTAGCAGGCTCATGGTTGCTGGTTGTACTTGTGTGGTCACAGCAACCTCAGTGCCTCATATGTTAGTGTGCAGCCCGCACTGTTGCCTGTGCTTGTGAGGTCACAGCAGCCTCAGTGCCTCTGAAGCCAGTGGTAGGCTCCTGGCTGCTGGCTGTGTTTGGGAGGTCACAGCAGCCTCAGTGCCTCCTAGGCCAGTGGTAGGCTCCTGGCTGTTGCCTGTGCTTGTCAGGTCACAGCAGCCTGAGTTCCTCCTAGGCCAGTGGCAGGCTCCTGGCTGCTGGCTGAGGTTGTGAGGTCACAGCAGCCTCAGTGCCTCCTAGGCCAGTGGCAGGCTCATGGCTGCTGGCTGTGCTTGTGAGGTCACAGCAGCCTTAGTGCCTCCTAGGCCAGTGGCAGGCTCATGGCTGTCGGCTATGCTTGTGAGGTCACAGCAGCCTCAGTGCCTCCTAGGTCAGTGGCAGGCTCCTGGCTGCTGGCTGTGCTTGTGAGGTCACAGCAGGCTGAGTGCCTCCTAGACCAGTGGCAGGCTCCTGGCTGCTGGCTGTGCTTGTGAGGTCACAGCAGCCTGAGTGCCTCCTACGCCAGTGGCAGGCTCCTGGCTGCTGGCTGTGAGGTCACAGCAGTCTCAGTGCCTCCTAGGCCAGTGGCAGGCTCCTGGCTACTGGCTGTGCTTGTGAGGTCACAGCAACCTCAGTGCCTCTGAAGCCAGTGGTAGGCTCCTGGCTGTTGCCTGTGCTTGTCAGGTCACAGCAGCCTCAGTGCCTCGTAGGCCAGTGGCAGGCTCCTGGCTGCTGCCTGGTCTTGTGAGGTCACACCAGCCTCAGTGCCTCCTAGGCCAGTGGCTGGTTCCTGGCTGTCGGCTATGCTTGTGAGAACACAGCAGGCTCCATTCCTCACAGGTAGTGAGCAGCTCCCCCTGCTGGCTGTTCTTGTGAGGTCACAGCAGCCCCGTGCCTCCTAGGCCAGTGGCAAGCTCCTGGCTGCTGGTTGTGCTTGTGAGGTCACAGCAGCCTCAGTGCCTCCTAGGCCAGTGGCAGGCTCCTGGCTGCTGGCTGTGCTTGTGAGGTCACAGCAGCCTCAGTGCCTCCTAGGCCAGTGGCAGGCTCATGGTTGCTGGTTGTACTTGTGTGGTCACAGCAGCCTCAGTGCCTCCTAGGCCAGTGGCAGGCTCCTGCCTGCTGGCTGTGCGTGTGAGGTCAAAGCAGCCTCCCTGCCTCATACGTTAATGTACAGCGCCCCCCTGCTGGTTGTGCTTGTTTGGTCACAGCAGCCTGAGTGCCTCCTAGGCCAGTAGTAGCCTCATGGCTGCTGGCTGTGCTTGTGAGGTGACAGCAGCCTCAGTGCGTCTTAGGCCAGTGGCAGGCTCCTGGTTGCTGGCTGTGCTTGTGAGGTCACTGCAGCATCAATGCCTCCTAGGCCAGTGGCAGGCTCATGGCTGCTGGTTGTGCTTGTGCGGTCACAGCAGCCTGTGTGCCTCCTGGAGCAGTGGTAGGCACCTGGCTGCTGGCTGTGTTTGGGAGGTCTCAGCAGCCTCAGTGCCTCTGAGGCCAGTGGCAGGGTCTTGGCTGCTGGCTGTGCTTGTCAGGTCACAGCAGCCTGAGTGTCTCCTAGGCCAGTGGCACGTTCCTGGCTGCTGTCTGTGCTTGTGAGGTCACAGCAGCCTGAGTGCCTCCGAGGCCAGTGGAAGCGTTAAGGCTGCTGGCTGTGCTTGTGAGGTCACAGCAGTTTCAGTTCCTCCTAGGCCAGTGGCAGGTTCATGGCTGCTGGTTGTGCCTGTGAGGTCACAGCAGCCTCAGTGCGTCCTAGGCCAGTGGCAGGCTCCTGGCTGCTGGCTGTGCTTGTGAGGTCACAGCAGCCTGAGTGCCTCCTAGGTCAGTGGCAGGCTCATGGCTGCTGGCTGTGCTTGTGAGCTCACAGCAGTCTGAGTGCCTCCGAGGCCAGTGGCAGGCTCATGGCTGCTGGCTGTCCTTGTGAGGTCACAGCAGCCTCAGTGCATCCTAGGGCCGTGGGAAACTCCTGGCTGCTGGCTGTGCTTGTGAGGTCACAGCAACCTCAGTGCCTCATATGTTAGTGTGCAGCCCGCACTGTTGCCTGTGCTGGTGAGGTCACAGCAGCCTCAGTGCCTCCCAGGCCAGTGGTAGGCTCCTGGCTGTTGCCTGTGCTTGTCATGTCACCGCAGCCTCAGTGCCTCCTAGGCCAGTGGCAGGCTCCTGGCTGCTGGCTGTGCTTGTGAGGTCACAGCAGTCTCAGTGCCTCCTAGGCCAGTGGCAGGCTCCTGGCTGCTGGCTGTGCTTGTGAGGTCACAGCAGCATCAGTGCCTCCTAGGCCAGTGGCAGGCTCCTGGCTGCGGGCTGTGCTTGTGAGGTCACAGCAGCCTCAGTGCCTCCTAGGCCAGTGGCAGGCTCCTGGCTGCTGACTGTGCTTGTGACATCACAGCAGCCTGAGTGCCTCCTAGGCCAGTGTCAGGCTCCTGGCTGCTGGCTGTGCTTGTGAGGTCACAGCAACCTCAGTGCCTCATATGTTAGTGTGCAGCCCGCACTGTTGCCTGTGCTTGTGAGGTCACAGCAGCCTCAGTGCCTCTGAAGCCAGTGGTAGGCTCCTGGCTGCTGGCTGTGCTTGTGAGGTCACAGCAGCCTCAGTGCCTCCTAGGCCAGTGGTAGGCTCCTGGCTGTTGCCTGTGCTTGTCAGGTCACAGCAGCCTGAGTTCCTCCTAGGCCAGTGGCAGGCTCCTGGCTGCTGGCTGAGGTTGTGAGGTCACAGCAGCCTCAGTGCCTCCTAGGCCAGTGGCAGGCTCATGGCTGCTGCCTGGTCTTGTGAGGTCACACCAGCTGCAGTGCCTCCTAGGCCAGTGGCAGGCTCATGGCTGCTGGCTGTGCTTGTGAGGTCACAGCAACCTCAGTGCCTCATATGTTAGTGTGCAGCCCGCACTGTTGCCTGTGCTTGTGAGGTCACAGCAGCCTCAGTGCCTCTGAAGCCAGTGGTAGGCTCCTGGCTGCTGGCTGTGCTTGTGAGGTCACAGCAGCCTGAGTGCCTCCTAGGCCAGTGGTAGGCTCCTGGCTGTTGCCTGTGCTTGTCAGGTCACAGCAGCCTGAGTTCCTCCTAGGCCAGT
The DNA here is from genome assembly GCF_036370855.1 of Dromaius novaehollandiae. Classification (NCBI taxonomy): domain Eukaryota; kingdom Metazoa; phylum Chordata; class Aves; order Casuariiformes; family Dromaiidae; genus Dromaius; species Dromaius novaehollandiae. The sequence continues at coordinate 2,230,471 of NC_088105.1, forward strand.
GGCAGGCTCCTGGCTGCTGGCTGAGGTTGTGAGGTCACAGCAGCCTCAGTGCCTCCTAGGCCAGTGGCAGGCTCATGGCTGCTGCCTGGTCTTGTGAGGTCACACCAGCTGCAGTGCCTCCTAGGCCAGTGGCAGGCTCATGGCTGCTGGCTGTGCTTGTGAGGTCACAGCAGCCTCCGTGCCTCCTAGGCCAGTGGCAGGCTCCTGGCTGCTGGCTGTGCTTGTGAGGTCACAGCAGCCTCAGTGCCTCCTAGGCCAGTGGCATGCTCATGGCTGCTGGCTGTGCTTGTGAGGTCACAGCAGCCTCAGTGCCTCCTAGGCCCGTGGGAAACCCCTGGCTGCTGGCTGTGCTTGTGAGGTCACAGCAGTCTCAGTGCCTCCTAGGCCAGTGTCAGGCTCCTGGCTGCTGGCTGTGCTTGTGAGGTCACAGCAACCTCAGTGCCTCATATGTTAGTGTGCAGCCCGCACTGTTGCCTGTGCTTGTGAGGTCACAGCAGCCTCAGTGCCTCCTAGGCCAGTGGTAGGCTCATGGCTGCTGGCTGTGCTTGTGAGGTCACAGCAACCTCCGTGCCTCCTAGGCCAGTGGTAGGCTCCTGGCTGCTGGCTGTGCTTGTGAGGTCACAGCCGCCTGAGTGCCTCCTAGGCCAGTGGCAGGCTCATGGCTGCGGGCTGAGCTTGTCAGGTCACAGCAGCCTGAGTGCCTCCTAGGCCAGTGGCAGGCTCATGGCTGCTGGCTGTGCTTGTGAGGTCACAGCAGCCTCAGTGCCTCTGAAGCCAGTGGCTAGTTCCTGGCTGCTGGTTGTGCTTGTGAGGTCACAGCCGCATGAGCACCTACGAGGCCAGTGGCAGGCTGGTAGCTGCTGGCTGTGCTTGTGAGGTCTCAGCAGGCTGAGGGGCTCCGAGGCCAGTTGCAGGCTCATGGCTGCTGCCTGTGCTTGTGACGTCACAGCAGCCTGAGTGTCTCCTAGGACAGTGGCAGGCTCATGGCTGCTGGCTGTGCTTGTGGGGTCACAGCAGCCTCAGTGTCTCCTAGGCCAGTGGCAGGCTCATGGCTGTTGGCTGTGCTTGTGAGGTCACAGCAGCCTCAGTGCCTCCGAGGCCAGTGGCAGGCTCATGTCTGCTGGCTGTGCTTCTGAGGTCACAGCAACCTCAGTGCCTCATACGTTAGTGTGCAGCGCTGCCTGGTGGCTGTGCTTGTGATGTCAGAGCAGCCTGAGTGCCTCCTAGGCCAGTGGCAGGCTCATAGCTGCTGCCTGTGCTTGTGAGGTCACAGCAGCCTCAGGGCCTCCTAGGACACTAGCAGGCTCATGGTTGCTGGTTGTACTTGTGTGGTCACAGCAGCCTCAGTGCCTCCTAGGCCAGTGGCAGGCTCCTGCCTGCTGGCTGTGCGTGTGAGGTCACAGCAGCCTCCCTGCCTCATACGTTAATGTACAGCGCCCTCCTGCTGGTTGTGCTTGTTTGGTCACAGCAGCCTGAGTGCCTCCTAGGCCAGTAGCAGCCTCATGGCTGCTGGCTGTGCTTGTGAGGTGACAGCAGCCTCAGTGCATCTTAGGCCAGTGGCAGGCTCCTGGTTGCTGGCTGTGCTTGTGAGGTCACTGCAGCATCAATGCCTCCTAGGCCAGTGGCAGGCTCATGGCTGCTGGTTGTGCTTGTGCGGTCACAGCAGCCTCAGTGCCTCCTGGAGCAGTGGCAGGCACCTGGCTGCTGGCTGTGTTTGGGAGGTCACAGCAGCCTCAGTGCCTCTGAGGCCAGTGGCAGGGTCCTGGCTGCTGGCTGTGCTTGTCAGGTCACAGCAGCCTGAGTGTCTCCTAGGCCAGTGGCACGTTCCTGGCTGCTGGCTGTGCTTGTGAGGTCACAGCAGCCTCAGTGCCTCCGAGGCCAGTGGCAGCGTTAAGGCTGCTGGCTGTGCTTGTGAGGTCACAGCAGCCTCAGTTCCTCCTAGGCCAGTGGCAGGCTCATGGCTGCTGGTTGTGCCTGTGAGGTTACAGCAGCCTCAGTGCCTCCTAGGCCAGTGGCAGGCTCCTGGCTGCTGGCTGTGCTTGTGAGGTCACAGCAGCCTCAGTGCCTCCTAGGTCAGTGGCAGACTCATGACTGCTGGCTGTGCTTGTGAGCTCACAGCAGTCTGAGTGCCTCCGAGGCCAGTGGCAGGCTCATGGCTGCTGGCTGTGCTTGTGAGGTCACAGCAGCCTCAGTGCCTCCGAGGCCAGTGGCAGACTCATGGCTTCTGGCTGCTTTTGAGGTCACAGCCGACTGAGAGCCTCCTAGGCCAGTGGCAGCCTCCTGCCTGCTGGCTGTGCTTGTGAGGTCACAGCAGGCTGAGTGCCTCCTAGGCCAGCGGAAGGCTCCTGTCTGCTTGCTGTGCTTGTGAGGTCACAGCAGCCTCAGTGCCTCCTAGGCCAGTGGCAGGCTCATGGCTGCTGGCTGTGCTTGTGAGGTCACAGCAGCCTCAGTGCCTCCTAGGCCAGTGGCAGGCTCCTGGCTGCTGGCTGTCCTTGTGAGGTGACAGCAGCCTGAGTGTCTCCTAGGCCAGTGGCAGGCTCCTGGCTGCTGGCTGTGCTTGTGAGGTCACAGCAGCCTGAGTGTCTCCTAGGCCAGTGGCAGGCTCCTGGCTGCTGGCTGTGCTTGTGAGGTCACAGTAGCCTCAGTGCCTCCTACGCCAGTGGCAGGCTCCTGGAGCTGGCTCTGCTTGTGAGGTCACAGCAGCCTCAGTGCCTCCTAGGTAATGAGCAGCGCACCTTGCTGGCTGTGCTTGTGAGGTCTCAGCAGCCTCCGTGCCTCCTAGGCCAACGGCAGGCTCCTGGCTGCTGGCTGTTCTTGTGAGGTCACAGTAGCCTCAGTGCCTCCTAGTCCACTGGCAGGCTCATGGCTGCTGGTTGTGCTTGTGAGGTCACAGCAGCCTCAGTGCCTCCTAGGCCAATGGCAGACTCATGGCTGCTGGCTATGCTTGTGAGGTCACAGCAGCCTCAGTGCCCCCTAGGCCCGTGGCACGCTCCTGGTTGCTAGCTGTGCTTGTGAGGTCACAGCAGCCTGAATGCGTCCGAGGCCAGACGTAGGCTGACGGCTGTAGGTTGGGCTTGTGAGGTCACAGCAGCCAGAATGCCTTCGAGGCCAGTGGCAGGCTCATGGCTGCTGGCTGTGCTTGTGACGTCACAGCAGTCTCAGTGCCTCCTAGGCCAGTGGCAGCGTTAAGGCTGCTGGCTGTGCTTTTGAGGTCACAGCTCCCCCAGTGCCTCCTAGGCCAGTGGCACGCTCCTGGCTGCTGGCTGTGCTTGTGAGGTCACAGCAGCCTCAGTGCCTCCTAGGCCAGTGGCAGGCTCCTGGCTGCTGGCTGTGCTTGTGAGGTCACAGCAGCCTCTATGCCTACTAGACCAGTGGCAGGCTCCTGGCTGCTGGCTGTGCTTGTGAGGTCACAGCAGCCTCAGTGCCTCCTAAAGCAGTGGCAGGCTCACGGTTGCTGGCTGTGCTTGTGAGGTCACAGCAGTCTCAGTGCCTCCTAGGCCAGTGGCAGGCTCATGGCTGCTGCCTGTTTTTGTGACGTCACAGCTGTCTCAGTGCCTCCTAGTCCAGTTGCAGGCTCCTGGCAGCTGGCTGTTCTTGTGAGGTCACAGGAGCCTCAGTGCCTCAAACGTTAGTGTGCAGCCCCCCAGGCTGCCTGTGCTTGTGAGGTCACAGCAGCCTCAGTGCCTCCGAGGGCAGTGGCAGGCTTATGGCTGCTGCCTGTGCTTTGGAGGTGACAGAAGTATGATTCCCTCCTAGGCCAGAGGCAGGCTCATGGCTGCTGCCTGTGCGTGGGAGGTTACAGCAGCCTGAGTGCCTCCTAGGCCAGGGGCAGGCTCATGGCTGCGGGCTGTGCTTGTGAGGTCACTTCAGCATGAGTGCCTCCTAGGCCAGTGGCAGACTCCTGGCTGCTGGCTGTGCTTGTGAGGTCACAGCAGCCTGAGTGGCTCCGAGGCCAGTGGCAGGTTCCTGGCTGCTGGCTGTGCTTGTGAGGTCACAGCAGCCTGAGTGCCTCCTAGGCCAGTGGCAGGCTCCTGGCTGCTTACTGTGCTTGGGAGGCCACAGCAGCCTGAGTGCCTCCTAGGCCACTGGCAGGCTCCTGGCTGCTGATTGTGCTTGGGAGGTCACAGCAGCCTGAGTGCCTCCTATGCCAGTGGCAGGATCATAGCTGCTGGCTGTGCTTGTGTGGTCACAGCAGCCTCAGTGCCTCCTAGGCCAGTGGAAGGCTCATGGCTGCTGGCTGTGCTTGTGAGGTACAGCAGCCTCCCTGCCTCATACGTTAATGTACAGCGCCCCCCTGCTCGTTGTGCTTGTTTGGTCATAGCAGCCTCAGTGCCTCCTAGGCTAGTGGCAGGCTCATGGCTGCTGGCTGTGCCTGTGAGGTCACAGTAGCCTGAGTGCCTCTTAGGCCAGTGGCAGGCTCATGGCTGCTGGCTGTGCTTTTCAGCTCACAGCAGCCTGACTGCCTCCTAGGCCAGTGGCAGGCTCCTGGTTGCTGGCTGTGCTTGTGAGGTCACAGCAGCCTCAGTGACTCCTACTCCAGTGGCAGGCTCCTGGCTGCTGGCTGTGCTTGTGAGGTCACAGCAGCCTCAGTGCCTCCTAGGCCAGTGGCAGGCTCCTGGCTGCTGGCTGTGCTTGTGAGGTCACAGCAGCCTCAGTGCCTCATATGTTAGTTTGCAGCGCCGCGTGCTGTCTGTGCTTGTGAGGTCACAGCAGCCTGAGTGACTTCTAAGCCAGTGGCATGCATGCTCCTGGCTGCTGGCTGTGCTTGTGAGGTCACAGCAGGCTCAGTGCCTCCTAGACCAGTAGCAGCCTCCTGGCTGCTGGCTGTGCTTGTGAGGTCACAGCAGCCTCAGTGCCTCCTAGGCCAGTGGCAGACTTCTGGCTGCTGGCTGTGCTTGTGAGGTCACAGCAGGCTGATTGCCTCCTAGGCCAGTGGCAGGCTCCTGGATTCTGGCTGTGCTTGTGAGGTCACAGCAGCCTGAGTGCCTCCTAGGTAATGAGCAGCGCACCTTGCTGGCTGTGGTTGTGAGGTCACAGCTGCCTGAGTGCCTCCTTGGCCAGTGGCATGCTCCTGGCTGCTGGCTGTGCTTGTGAGGTCACAGCAGCCTGAGTGACTCCTAAGCCAGTGGCATGCTCCTGGCTGCTGGCTGTGCTTGTGAGGTCACAGCAGCCTCAGTGCCTCCTAGGCCAGTGGCAGACTCCTGGCTGCTGGCTGTGTTTGTGACGTCACAGCAGGCTGATTGCCTCCTAGGCCAGTGGAAGGCTCCTGCATTCTGGCTGCTGGCTGTGAGGTCACAGCAGCCTGAGTGCCTCCTAGGTAATGAGCAGCGCACCTTGCTGGCTGTGGTTGTGAGGTCATAGCAGCCTGAGTGCCTCCGAGGCCAGTGGCAGGCTCCTGGCTGCTGGCTGTGCTTGTGAGGTCACAGCAGCCTCAGTGCCTCATACGCTAGTTTGCAGCGCCGCGTGCTGTCTGTGCTTGTGAGGTCACAGCAGCCTGAGTGACTCCTAAGCCAGTGGCAGGCTCATGGTTGCTGGCTGTGCTTGTGAGGTCAGAGCAGTCTCAGTGCCTCCGAGGCCAGTGGCAGGCTCATGGCTGCTGCCTGTTTTTGTGACGTCACAGCTGTCTCAGTGCCTCCTAGTCCAGTTGCAGGCTCCTGGCAGCTGGCTGTTCTTGTGAGGTCACAGCAGCCTCAGTGCCTCAAACGTTAGTGTGCAGCCCCCCAGGCTGCCTGTGCTTGTGAGGTCACAGCAGCCTCCGTGCCTCCTAGGCCAGTGGCAGGCTCCTGGCTGCTGGCTGTGCTTGGGAGGTCACAGCAGCCTCAGTGCCTCCTAGGCCAGTGGCAGGCTCCTGGCTGCTGGCTGTGCTTGTGAGGTCACAGCAGCCTCAGTGCCTCCTAGGCCAGTGGCAGGCTCCTGGCTGCTGGCTGTGCTTGTGAGGTCACAGCAGCCTCAGTGCCTCCGAGGCCAGTGGCAGACTCATGGCTTCTGGCTGCTTTTGAGGTCACAGCCGACTGAGGGCCTCCTAGGCCAGTGGCAGGCTCCTGGCTGCTGGCTGTGCTTGTGAGGTCACAGTAGCCTGAGTGCCTCCTAGGCCAGTGGAAGGCCCCTGTCTGCTTGCTGTGGTTGTGAGGTCACAGCAGCCTCAGTGCCTCCTAGGCCAGTGGCAGGCTCATGGCTGCTGGCTGTGCTTGTGAGGTCACAGCAGCCTGAGTGTCTCCTAGGCCAGTGGCAGGCTCCTGGCTGCTGGCTGTGCTTGTGAGGTCACAGCAGCCTCCGTGCCTCCTAGGCCAGTGGCAGGCTCCTGGCTGCTGGCTGTGCTTGTGAGGTCACGGCAGCCTGAGTCCCTCCTAGGCCAGTGGCAGGCTCCTGGCTGCTGGCTGTGCTTGTGAGGTCACAGTAGCCTCAGTGCCTCCTACGCCAGTGGCAGGCTCCTGGAGCTGGCTCTGCTTGTGAGGTCAGAGCAGCCTCCGTGCCTCCTAGGCCAGTGGCAGGCTCATGGCTTCTGGCTGTGCTTGGGAGGTCACAGCAGCCTGAGTGCCTCCTAGGCCAGTGGCAGGCTCCTGGCTGCTGGCTGTGCTTGTGAGGTCACAGCAGCCTCAGTGCCTCCTCGGCCAGTGGCAGGCTCCTGGCTGCTGGCTGTGCTTGCGAGGTCACAGCAGCCGCAGTGCCTCCTAGGCCAGGGGCAAGCCCATGACTGCTTGCTGAGTTTGTGAGGTCACAGCAGTCTCCGTGCCTCCTAGGCCAGTGGCAGGCTCCTGTTTGCTGGCTGTGCTTGTGAGGTCACAGCAGCCTCAGTGCCTCCTAGGCCAGTGGCAGGCTCATGGCTGCTGGCTGTGCTTGGGAGGTCACAGCAGCCTGAGTGCCTCCTAGGCCAGTGGCAAGCTCATGGCTGCTGGCTGAGGTTGTGAAGTCACAGCAGCCTCAGTGCCTCCTAGGCCAGTGGCAGGTTCATGGCTGCTGGTTGTGCTTGTGAGGTCACAGGAGGCTGAGTGCCTCCTAGGCCAGTGGCAGGCTCCTGGCTGCTGGCTGTGCTTGTGAGTCCACAGCAGCCTCAGTGCCTCTGAGGCCAGTGGCAGGCTCATGGCTGCTGGCTGTCCTTGTGAGGTTGTTACAAGACAACCCTGAGAAGCTCAGAAAGAATGTTTGAAGTAGGTAGATTTGGATAACTTCTATCTTAGATAGAGTTTGCTTAGCATGAGTAGCCGCACACTTGCTTAGCATAAGTAGCTAAATTTGCTGAAACCTTAGGCCGCGCTCCTAGTTCGTTAAGAAAAGGCCTCAGAGCTGGTGCAGGCTGGAAAGATAAGGGAGTTACAAGCAGTCTGCATTCCTGTGCCCCACTCTCCGAAAGGGAGGATGCCAAGGCTGAGAAATAAGGCCTGTTTGGGCGCCAAGATCTTGGGAAGCAAAAAGCTTCCTCTCACTGTTAAAACAGTGATGATTAAGGGGTCTGGATTATGCCTTCTTCCTCAGGGCCTTAGAAGATAACACCTACTGACCCAGCTGGGGCAGTGTTAATTAATTGACCAGGACCTTGAGAAGCAGGGGTGGGACCCAGGGAAATGTGAAGAAATCATTAACCAATCAGTGTAAAAGAGGAAGGAAGTCACAAATAGGGCAAATAAGAGGAAGGAAGTCACAAATAGGGCAAATTTGATTGTATAAATGATACCTGAAAAGTGGGGGGGGGGGGGTGCTTGATTAGTGGGAAACCACTGAGCACCCAGGCTTGCGCAACTCTGAAATACATAAATAAATGTCTCTCCTGAGTGTGTAATTATTGGCTCATTGCACACCGGGCAACGAATCCGCTTTTTGGACAACAGTTTTCTGGCGACCCAGGTGGGACTCTCGCTGTAAAGCCTTGCCCGGATCGTCTTGCCAGTTCCGGCGGGGAAACACTGCTCATCGGACTCCAGCGCGCACCGACCGTTTTGTCTGGGGACTCCGTGAGCACCCTCCCTGGTCGGAACAGGTAAGCGACTCAAAGGTGCAATGCAGTAATTATTAAGAGACATTGCATAAAGGGTATGATACAAGGGTAATTGGTTGTGGTAACCAAAGGTAAGCTTTGTACACGTTTGGACAGTGACGACTGGAGTGTACGAAAGCGTAATTGGTAAGAACGTTCTTTTAAGGGTGGTAATATGGGAACAGGACAATCTGTGGGGGTATCCTCCTGTTCTCCTTTCGGATGCATCCTGAAACATTGGAGTAAGTTTGGTGGGAATCCTTTAACAAGGAGAAAACTAAAGGAATACTGTACTCAGTGGTGGCCAATGTATAAACTGGAGGATGAGGAAAAATGGCCAGAAATGGGAACGCTAAACTATAATATAATCTTGCAACTTATGTTGTTTTGCAGAAGACAGAACAAATGGGATGAGGTCCCATATGTAGATTTGTTCTTCTCTCTGAGAAATGATCATGAAACTAGAAAAAAAAATGTAAGCTGTTGATCTCTGACTCAAATGTGTTAATGATGATGGGAAACAAAGAGAAAATGCCTCGGTGTTGCTCTGCTTGTAGCATTGGGAAAAGATGTTTAAAAGTGGGTGATGAGGAAGAGGATGTACAATTATTGGTCTCTCCGGAAAGAGATCAAGATAGTGTCGATAGCAGAAATAAGGGAAGTGAAGCATGTAGCCCGATTGCAGGCAGAACTCGGGCTACTCGGGCTAAACATCCCGCGATTCAGGCCCCGCTGCGTCAAGCAGTCGGACCAGACGGGATGCCTGTGTATGTGAAGGTCCCTTTTCAACTACAGATTTAATGAATTGGAAGGAGTCTGCCGGGTCGTACCGAGAAAATCTAGAAAAGATGTATCAATCCTTTAAAATGATAATTGAAAATCATAATCCAGATTGGCAGGATTTACAGGTGCTTTTAAATACTTTGCTTGCACCTGAGGAGAAAAGAATGGTATTAGACAAAGCTCAAGAGGAGAATGAAAGACAAAATGCCAGAGACGAACCAGACCGTTTTATGCCGGCCCGGGAACCGGGTTGGGATCAAAACACAGGGGCAGGCAGGTTAATGACTAAACAGTACCAACAGTTAATATTATATGGGGTAAAGCATGGAGTACCTAAGCCCAAAAATATTGCAAAACTATATCAAGTCACACAGGGTAAGACTGAGGATCCCTCCGCATTTTACGAGCGGTTATGTGAAACTGCCCGAAAATGCACAGACTTGGATCCCGAGGACGAAGCAAATAAAATGACTTTTACTACATTATTTGTAGGACAGTCAGCACCAGATATAAGGAGAAAGCTTCAGAAAGTAGATGGTATGTCGGGGATGTCAATATCGCAATTAATAGAAATTGCATATAAGGTGTACAATAATAGGGAAGAAGTGGAGAGAAAGGAAAAACAAAAGGAGAAACTGAAAGATAAGAGGCAAAATGCGGCAATCTTGGCAGCTGCATTTGCCCAAGTACAAACTCCCTCTCAGGGAAGGAGTTTTCCGAAAGGACAAGGACGTGGAAGAGGGTATAGAGTAAGAGGCAATTTAGGAGATAGAATTCCGCTAAGGAGAGATCAGTGTGCAATTTGCAGGGGGAAGGGGCACTGGAAAAATGAGTGCCCGAAGAGACAAACAGATCATTGGAAGCCTCAGTCTGCATCTGTTCCAGAGGCAGATTTGCTCATGATTGGTACAGAGGATTCAGACTGGTGGGGACCGGGGGTTGAGGAATTGGATTCCCCAGCCAAACCCCTGGTTTCAGTAAAGCTGGGGAACGAAACAGTTAAATTTTTAGTAGACACTGGAGCAGCATATTCAGTGCTAAATAGCTGTAAGGGACCAATGAGTAAATTCTCTATGCCAGTAATTGGGGCCACGGGAAAGCGAGAGGTCAAACCTTTCTGTCAACCAATTAAATGTGAAATAGGAAATAAGGTGTTAACACATGAATTCTTATACATGCCAGAATGCCCATTACCCCTAATGGGGAGGGATTTACTGAATAAACTGGGGGCACAGATAACCTTTGATCAAAACAAAGTTAAGGTGCACATTCCACAAAGTAACGCCTGGAAGGCACAAGCATATATGTTGCAGAAAGCACTGGATTCCGAACAGGTGGAGGATGGACCAAGCGAAATTCCCTCCGAAGTAATGGACGCAGTAATCCCTTTTGTGTGGGCAACGGAGAAACCCGGAAGAGCCAGATGTGCAGAACCGGTAAAGGTGGAATGAAAACAAGGAGCTAAACCGGTAAGTCGAAAACAGTATCCCATGAAGTTAGAGGCCTGTGTTGGACTGGAGCCTATGATTAATAATTTCTTAAAGTATGGACTGTTGCGAGAATGTCAATCCGAGTACAATACTCCAGTCCTGCCTGGAAAAAAAAAAAAAAAACCAACAAAAAAAAACCTTTATGTACATGAGAGAGGGCACCAGGCTTTGGGAGTGCTTGTACAGACTTTAGGAAATTGGAAAAGACCTGTGGCTTACTTTTCAAGACAGCTGGATAAAGTGAGTGCAGGGTGGCCAGGATGCCTCAGAGCAGTTGCAGCTGCTGTGATGTTAATACAAGAGGCACGAAAATTGACGTTGGGACAAAGAGTGACTGTTTATGTACCACATGCTGTTGCAGCAGTTTTAGAACAAAAAGGGCATCACTGGTTATCCCCGAGTAGGATGGTGCAGTACCAGACAGTGATACTTGAGCAAGAAGATGTAACCATGAAGGTGTCTAATACCCTTAATCCGGCATCTTTATTACCATTTCATGAAGGGGGAAGTTGGCTCATGACTGTCTGCAAACTATTGAGCGAGTATATTCCAGCCGTCCAGATCTGAGAGATGTTCCATTGCAGAATCCAGACTGGGAATTATTTACCAATGGAAGCAGTTTTATAATAAAGGGAGAAAGAAGGGCTGGATACGCTGTCGTTACTTTGGAAGGAGAAATCGAAGCAAGATCACTACCAGCAAATACATCAGCCCAGAAAGCAGAACTGATTGCTTTAGCCCGGGCTCTGGAATTATCAGAGGGAAAATGGACTAATGTGTTTCAGAAGAAGCCCCCCCCCAGGGGAAGTAAAAAGGGGCTTCATGCCTGGGGATTACTGGCAAATTGATTTTTCTGAATTATCAAAATGTAATGGATATAAATATTTGTTGGTAATTGTTGACACCTTTTCAGGATGGCCTGAAGCTTTCCCGTGTCGTACCAATAAAGCCAGGGAGGTAGTAAAAATGTTATTAAAAGAAATTATACCAAGATTTGGGGTACCAGAAGGGTTTTCTTCAGATAGAGGACCTCATTTTATAGCAGAAATAGTACAGCAAATCTCAAAAATACTACAAATTAAATGGGACTTACATACCCCCTGGAGGCCACAATCCAGTGGAAAAGTGGAAAGAATGAATCAAACAATTAAGAGACAGGTAGGAAAATTGTGTCAGGAGACTCAGATGAAATGGACTGATGTTTTGTTAGGGAGAAAGTTAGTCCCTTTGAGATTCTGTATGGTAAACCTTACACTGTAAATCTAACTGGAAATGAAATTCAAATGCACGTTAAGGGCGATCAAATTTTAAGTGATTCTCTCTTGTCTATGGCAAAGGTTCTTACTTCTCTCCATAGGTACATCCAGTTAAGATCTCCTGTACTTTTAGATTCACCTGTACATTCATTCCAGCCGGGAGATCAAGTGTACCTTCGGACCTGGAAGGATGAGCCATTGGTAGAAAAGTGGAGGGGACCGTATCTTGTACTGCTAACAACAAATACTGCTGTGAAACTGCAGGGAATTGATTCCTGGATCCACTACACCCGAGTGAAAGCAGTACCTCAAGAGACGTGGAAAGCTGAACAAGTTCAACCTCTAAAGTTAAAAATATATAAAGATATATGAGTTGTATTAGAAGCGAATCGGTTTTAAACTTAGATTGTATTCAGGAAAGAATTGCTTTAATCTGTTTGTTAGGAATAGGGTGAATATTGTTGTTATGGTATCTATGGTATCTGTGTAAAAATGATGTTCTCCCAAATAACCAGGGGAGAAATGTGGTGGTTAGTTTTTCTAAGTTACCTGAGCCAAACAATTAAAGGGAACCAGGAAGGATTTTGGAGCCATAATCTCCATTTGGAAGTAATTACGAAATCTATGAAGATAGTTAACCAGAAGGATTGCTGGGTGTGTACCCACTTCCCTGAACATTCCAACAAGGGCTTCCCCCTAATTGGAGTGCCTCTTAATTTTTCCTTTATGGAATTTATGAGGCAGATAAGAAATGATAGTGATCAAACGAAATATAATGAAACAACCGAACAGGAATGGGAAGTCCAGAGTGTGACAGGAGATTATTATCAATGCATCCGAAGATGTAATAATAGTAATAGATGGTGGGGAAAAAACTGTACCCTATGGAAAGCAGCTGATCAACTGTACTGGAGCCATTAAGGTGGGAGGTTATAAAAATTGCTCTCATATACCTGAAATAGGTTATAAGTGGCCAAGTAAGGAACTAAATGGGTGGCATGTTCTGAAAGGTAGTGGATGGTATTGGTTGTGTGGGAACAAGGCACGAAAAGTGCTACCTCCCAATTGGTCAGGGACGTGTACTTTAGGGGCAATAATCCCTAATGTTACTCTAAGAAAAGAATTGAGTAATAAATATCAAAAATCCTGGCTAAGAACATTCATGAGGAGACAAAAGAGGGTCAATAATCCTTTAATAGATCGACCTACTAGGTTTCAGTCATTCGTGAGGTGGCTGTTTCCACAACCGGGAGTGAGTGAACTTGAAAAAGCAATAGTAAATATTTCAGCAGTTATTGAAAAAATAGGGAATAAAACCTCTGATGCCACTGCAGCTTTACAAGAGGAGGTTTCAGAAACTGCTAAAATAAGTACCCAAAACAGGATGGCTCTAGATATGTTATTGGCATCTCAGGGAGGAGTATGTACAGTCATAAACACTAGTTGCTGTGTATATGTGGATCAAAGCGGGAGAATTTCTACCGATCTAAATGAAATCTGGAAGCAGACTGAAATCTTACAGGAGGTTCAGAAAGATGATACTTCTTTCGGATTTGAAGAAACATGGAAATGGTTGACTTCCTGGTTCCCTGATGTGAGCTCATGGGTTAAAAAATGTTTAACAATTTTAGGATTGGTGTTAGTAGTTTTTGTATGCGTTTATGTAGTGATTCAATGTATTTCTAAGTGTTATATGAAACTAATATGGGAAAGATTTTAAGAGAGTGAGACTAATATGAAAATGATCATATAAGTCTCAAAGGGGGGAATTGTTACAAGACAACCCTGAGAAGCTCAGAAAGAATGTTTGAAGTAGGTAGATTTGGATAACTTCTATCTTAGATAGAATTTGCTTAGCATGAGTAGCCGCACACTTGCTTAGCATAAGTAGCTAAATTTGCTGAAACCTTAGGCCGCGCTCCTAGTTCGTTAAGAAAAGGCCTCAGAGCTGGTGCAGGCTGGAAAGATAAGGGAGTTACAAGCAGTCTGCATTCCTGTGCCCCACTCTCCGAAAGGGAGGATGCCAAGGCTGAGAAATAAGGCCTGTTTGGGCGCCAAGACCTTGGGAAGCAAAAAGCTTCCTCTCACTGTTAAAACAGTGATGATTAAGGGGTCTGGATTATGCCTTCTTCCTCAGGGCCTTAGAAGATAACACCTACTGACCCAGCTAGGGCAGTGTTAATTAATTGACCAGGACCTTGAGAAGCAGGGGTGGGACCCAGGGAAATGTGAAGAAATCATTAACCAATCAGTGTAAAAGAGGAAGGAAGTCACAAATAGGGTAAATAAGAGGAAGGAAGTCACAAATAGGGCAAATTTGATTGTATAAATGGTACCTGAAAAGTTGGGGGGGGGGGTGTTAGATTTGTGGGAAACCACTGAGCACCCAGGTTTGCGCAACTCTGAAATACATAAATAAATGTCTCTCCTGAGTGTGTAATTATTGGCTCATTGCACACCGGGCAACAAATCCGCTTTTCGGACAACAAGGTCACAGCAGCCTGAGTGTCTCTTAGGCCAGTGGCAGGCTCATGGCGGCTGGCTGTGCTTGTGAGGTTACAGCAGCCTGACTGCCTCATATGTTAGTGAGCAGCGCCCCCTGCTGGCTGTGCTTGTGAGGTCACAGCAGCCAGAGTGCCTCCTAGGCCAGTGGCAAGCTCCTGGCTGCTGGCTGTGCTTGTGAGGTCACAGCAGCATCAGTGCCTCCTAGGCCAGTGGCAGGCTCCTGGCTGCTGGCTGTGCTTGTGAGGTCACAGCAGAATCACTGCCTCATACGTTAGTGTGCAGCGCCCCCTGCTGGCTGTGCTTGTGAGGTCACAGCAGCCTCAGTGCCTCCTAGGCCAGTGGCAGGCTCATGGCTGCTGCCTGTGCTTGTCAGGTGACAGCAGGCTGAGTGCCTCCTAGGCCAGTGGCAGGCTCATGGCTGCTGACTGTACATGTGAGGTCACAGCAGCCTCCGTGCCTCCTAGGCCAGTGGCAGGCTCCTGGCTGCTGGCTGTGCTTGTGAGGTCACAGCAGCCTCAGTGCCTCCTAGGCCAGTGCCAGGCTCATGGCTGCTGGCTGTGCTTGTGAGGTCATAGCAGCCTCCGTACCTCCTAGGCCAGTGGCAGGCTCATGGCTGCTGGCTGCGCTTGTGAGGTCACAGCAGCCTCAGTGCCTCCTAGGCCAGTGGCAGGCTTATGGCTGCCGGCTGCGCTTGTGAGGTCACAGCAGCCTCAGTGCCTCCTAGGCCAGTGGCAGGCTTATGGCTGCCGGCTGTGCTTGTGAGGTCAGAGCAGCCTGAGTGCCTCCAATGCCAGTGGCAGGCTCCTGGCTGCTGGCTGTGCTTGTGAGGTCACAGCAGCCTCCGTGCCTCCTAGGCCAGTGACAGGCTCATGGCTGCTGGCTGCGCTTGGGAGGTCACAGCAGCCTCAGTGCCACCTACGCCAGTGGCAGGCTCCTGGCTGCTGGCTGTGCTTGTGAGGTCACAGCAGCCTCAGTGCCTCCGAGGCCAGTGGCAGACTCATGGCTGCTGGCTGTCCTTGTGAGGTGAAACCAGCCTCAGTGCCTCCTAGGCCAGTGGCAGGCTCCTGGCTGCTGGCTGTGCTTGTGAGGTCACAGCAGCCTGAGTGCCTCCTAGGCCAGTGGCAGGCTCCTGGATGCTGGCTGTGCTTGTGAGGTCACACCAGCCTCAGTGCCTCCGAGGCCAGTGGCAGGCTCCTGGCTGCTGGCTGTGCTTGTGAGGTCACAGCAGCCTCCGTGCCTCCTAGGCCAGTGTCAGGCTCCTGGCTGCTGGCTGTGCTTGTGAGGTCATAGCAGCCTCAGTACCTCCTAGGCCAGTGGCAGGCTTATGGCTGCTTGATGTGCTTGTGAGGCCACAGCAGACTCCGTGCCTCCTAGACCAGTGGCAGGCTCCTGGCTGCTGGCTGCGCTTGTGAGGTCACAGCAGCCTGAGTGCCTCCTAGGCCAGTGGCAGGCTCATGGCTGCTGGCTGTGCTTGTGAGGTCACAGCAGCATCAGTGCCTCCTAGGCCATTGGCAGGCTCAAGGCCTCTGGCTGTGCTTGTGAGGTCACAGCAGCCTCACTGCCTCTGAGGCCAGTGGCAGCCTCATGGCTGCTGGCTGTGCTTGTGAGGTCACAGCAGCCTCCGTGCCTCCTACGCCAGTGGCAGGCTCCTGGCTGCTGGCTGTGCTTGTGAGGTCACAGCAGCCTCAGTGCCTCCTAGGCCAGTGTCAGGCTCCTGGCTGCTGCCTGTGCTTGTGAGGTCACAGCAGCCTCCATGCCTCCTAGGCCAGTGGCAGGCTCCTGGCTGCTGCCTGTGATTGTGAGGTCACAGCAGCCTCAGTGCCTCCTAGGACAGTGGCAGACTCATGGCTGCTGGCTGTGCTTTTGAGGTCACAGCCGACTGAGAGCCTCCTAGGCCAGTGGCAGGCTCCTGGCTGCTGCCTGTGCTTGTGAGGTCACAGCAGCCTCAGTGCCTCCGAGGCCAGTGGCAGGCTCCTGGCTGCTGGCTGTGCTTGGGAGGTCACAGCAGCCTGAGTGCCTCCTAAGGCCAGTGGCAGGCTCCTGGCTGCTGGCTGTGCTTGTGAGGTCATAGCAGCCTCAGTGCCTGCTAGGTACTGAGCAGTGCCCCCTGCTGGCTGTACTTGTCAGGTCACAGCAGTCTCAGTGCCTCCTAGGCCAGCGACAGGCTCCTGGCTGCTGGCTGTGCTTGTGAGGTCACAGCAGCCTCAGTGGCTCCTAGGCCAGTGGCAGGCTCCTGGCTGCTGGCTGTGCTTGTGAGGTCACAGCAGCCTCAGTGCCTCATACGTTAGTGTGCACCGCCCCCTGCTGGCTGTGGTTGTGAGGTCACAGCAGCCTCAATTTCTCCTAGGCCAGTGGCAGGCTCCTGGCTGCTGGCTGTGCTTGTGAGGTCACAGCAGGCTGAGTACATCCTATGCCAGTGGCAGGCTCATGGCTGCTGGCTGTGCTTGTGAGGTCACAGCAGCCTGAGTGCCTCCTAGGCCAGTGGCAAGCTCATGGCTGCTGGCTGAGGTTGTGAAGTCACAGCAGCCTCAGTGCCTCCTAGGCCAGTGGCAGGTTCATGGCTGCTGGCTGTGCTTGTGAGGTCACAGGAGGCTGAGTGCCTCCTAGGCCAGTGGCAGGCTCCTGGCTGCTGGCTGTGCTTGTGAGTCCACAGCAGCCTCAGTGCCTCTGAGGCCAGTGGCAGGCTCATGGCTGCTGGCTGTCCTTGTGAGGTTGTTACAAGACAACCCTGAGAAGCTCAGAAAGAATGTTTGAAGTAGGTAGATTTGGATAACTTCTATCTTAGATAGAGTTTGCTTAGCATGAGTAGCCGCACACTTGCTTAGCATAAGTAGCTAAATTTGCTGAAACCTTAGGCCGCGCTCCTAGTTCGTTAAGAAAAGGCCTCAGAGCTGGTGCAGGCTGGAAAGATAAGGGAGTTACAAGCAGTCTGCATTCCTGTGCCCCACTCTCCGAAAGGGAGGATGCCAAGGCTGAGAAATAAGGCCTGTTTGGGCGCCAAGATCTTGGGAAGCAAAAAGCTTCCTCTCACTGTTAAAACAGTGATGATTAAGGGGTCTGGATTATGCCTTCTTCCTCAGGGCCTTAGAAGATAACACCTACTGACCCAGCTGGGGCAGTGTTAATTAATTGACCAGGACCTTGAGAAGCAGGGGTGGGACCCAGGGAAATGTGAAGAAATCATTAACCAATCAGTGTAAAAGAGGAAGGAAGTCACAAATAGGGCAAATAAGAGGAAGGAAGTCACAAATAGGGCAAATTTGATTGTATAAATGATACCTGAAAAGTTGGGGGGGGGGGGGGGTGCTTGATTAGTGGGAAACCACTGAGCACCCAGGCTTGCGCAACTCTGAAATACATAAATAAATGTCTCTCCTGAGTGTGTAATTATTGGCTCATTGCACACCGGGCAACGAATCCGCTTTTCGGACAACAGTTTTCTGGCGACCCAGGTGGGACTCTCGCTGTAAAGCCTTGCCCGGATCGTCTTGCCAGTTCCGGCGGGGAAACACTGCTCATCGGACTCCAGCGCGCACCGACCGTTTTGTCTGGGGACTCCGTGAGCACCCTCCCTGGTCGGAACAGGTAAGCGACTCAAAGGTGCAATGCAGTAATTATTAAGAGACATTGCATAAAGGGTATGATACAAGGGTAATTGGTTGTGGTAACCAAAGGTAAGCTTTGTACACGTTTGGACAGTGACGACTGGAGTGTACGAAAGCGTAATTGGTAAGAACGTTCTTTTAAGGGTGGTAATATGGGAACAGGACAATCTGTGGGGGTATCCTCCTGTTCTCCTTTCGGATGCATCCTGAAACATTGGAGTAAGTTTGGTGGGAATCCTTTAACAAGGAGAAAACTAAAGGAATACTGTACTCAGTGGTGGCCAATGTATAAACTGGAGGATGAGGAAAAATGGCCAGAAATGGGAACGCTAAACTATAATATAATCTTGCAACTTATGTTGTTTTGCAGAAGACAGAACAAATGGGATGAGGTCCCATATGTAGATTTGTTCTTCTCTCTGAGAAATGATCATGAAACTAGAAAAAAAAATGTAAGCTGTTGATCTCTGATTCAAATGTGTTAATGATGATGGGAAACAAAGAGAAAATGCCTCGGTGTTGCTCTGCTTGTAGCATTGGGAAAAGATGTTTAAAAGTGGGTGATGAGGAAGAGGATGTACAATTATTGGTCTCTCCGGAAAGAGATCAAGATAGTGTCGATAGCAGAAATAAGGGAAGTGAAGCATGTAGCCCGATTGCAGGCAGAACTCGGGCTACTCGGGCTAAACATCCCGCGATTCAGGCCCCGCTGCGTCAAGCAGTCGGACCAGACGGGATGCCTGTGTATGTGAAGGTCCCTTTTCAACTACAGATTTAATGAATTGGAAGGAGTCTGCCGGGTCGTACCGAGAAAATCTAGAAAAGATGTATCAATCCTTTAAAATGATAATTGAAAATCATAATCCAGATTGGCAGGATTTACAGGTGCTTTTAAATACTTTGCTTGCACCTGAGGAGAAAAGAATGGTATTAGACAAAGCTCAAGAGGAGAATGAAAGACAAAATGCCAGAGACGAACCAGACCGTTTTATGCCGGCCCGGGAACCGGGTTGGGATCAAAACACAGGGGCAGGCAGGTTAATGACTAAACAGTACCAACAGTTAATATTATATGGGGTAAAGCATGGAGTACCTAAGCCCAAAAATATTGCAAAACTATATCAAGTCACACAGGGTAAGACTGA
This sequence comes from Dromaius novaehollandiae, assembly GCF_036370855.1. NCBI lineage: Eukaryota > Metazoa > Chordata > Aves > Casuariiformes > Dromaiidae > Dromaius > Dromaius novaehollandiae. Next base: position 2,249,227 of record NC_088105.1, read on the forward strand.
GGATCCCTCCGCATTTTACGAGCGGTTATGTGAAACTGCCCGAAAATGCACAGACTTGGATCCCGAGGATGAAGCAAATAAAATGACTTTTACTACATTATTTGTAGGACAGTCAGCACCAGATATAAGGAGAAAGCTTCAGAAAGTAGATGGTATGTCGGGGATGTCAATATCGCAATTAATAGAAATTGCATATAAGGTGTACAATAATAGGGAAGAAGTGGAGAGAAAGGAAAAACAAAAGGAGAAACTGAAAGATAAGAGGCAAAATGCGGCAATCTTGGCAGCTGCATTTGCCCAAGTACAAACTCCCTCTCAGGGAAGGAGTTTTCCGAAAGGACAAGGACGTGGAAGAGGGTATAGAGAAAGAGGCAATTTAGGAGATAGAATTCCGCTAAGGAGAGATCAGTGTGCAATTTGCAGGGGGAAGGGGCACTGGAAAAATGAGTGCCCGAAGAGACAAACAGATCATTGGAAGCCTCAGTCTGCATCTGTTCCAGAGGCAGATTTGCTCATGATTGGTACAGAGGATTCAGACTGGTGGGGACCGGGGGTTGAGGAATTGGATTCCCCAGCCAAACCCCTGGTTTCAGTAAAGCTGGGGAACGAAACAGTTAAATTTTTAGTAGACACTGGAGCAGCATATTCAGTGCTAAATAGCTGTAAGGGACCAATGAGTAAATTCTCTATGCCAGTAATTGGGGCCACGGGAAAGCGAGAGGTCAAACCTTTCTGTCAACCAATTAAATGTGAAATAGGAAATAAGGTGTTAACACATGAATTCTTATACATGCCAGAATGCCCATTACCCCTAATGGGGAGGGATTTACTGAATAAACTGGGGGCACAGATAACCTTTGATCAAAACAAAGTTAAGGTGCACATTCCACAAAGTAACGCCTGGAAGGCACAAGCATATATGTTGCAGAAAGCACTGGATTCCGAACAGGTGGAGGATGGACCAAGCGAAATTCCCTCCGAAGTAATGGACGCAGTAATCCCTTTTGTGTGGGCAACGGAGAAACCCGGAAGAGCCAGATGTGCAGAACCGGTAAAGGTGGAATGAAAACAAGGAGCTAAACCGGTAAGTCGAAAACAGTATCCCATGAAGTTAGAGGCCTGTGTTGGACTGGAGCCTATGATTAATAATTTCTTAAAGTATGGACTGTTGCGAGAATGTCAATCCGAGTACAATACTCCAGTCCTGCCTGAAAAAAAAAAAAAAAAAAACCAACAAAAAAAAAACTTTATGTACATGAGAGAGGGCACCAGGCTTTGGGAGTGCTTGTACAGACTTTAGGAAATTGGAAAAGACCTGTGGCTTACTTTTCAAGACAGCTGGATAAAGTGAGTGCAGGGTGGCCAGGATGCCTCAGAGCAGTTGCAGCTGCTGTGATGTTAATACAAGAGGCACGAAAATTGACGTTGGGACAAAGAGTGACTGTTTATGTACCACATGCTGTTGCAGCAGTTTTAGAACAAAAAGGGCATCACTGGTTATCCCCGAGTAGGATGGTGCAGTACCAGACAGTGATACTTGAGCAAGAAGATGTAACCATGAAGGTGTCTAATACCCTTAATCCGGCATCTTTATTACCATTTCATGAAGGGGGAAGTTGGCTCATGACTGTCTGCAAACTATTGAGCGAGTATATTCCAGCCGTCCAGATCTGAGAGATGTTCCATTGCAGAATCCAGACTGGGAATTATTTACCAATGGAAGCAGTTTTATAATAAAGGGAGAAAGAAGGGCTGGATACGCTGTCGTTACTTTGGAAGGAGAAATCGAAGCAAGATCACTACCAGCAAATACATCAGCCCAGAAAGCAGAACTGATTGCTTTAGCCCGGGCTCTGGAATTATCAGAGGGAAAATGGACTAATGTGTTTCAGAAGAAGCCCCCCCCCAGGGGAAGTAAAAAGGGGCTTCATGCCTGGGGATTACTGGCAAATTGATTTTTCTGAATTATCAAAATGTAATGGATATAAATATTTGTTGGTAATTGTTGACACCTTTTCAGGATGGCCTGAAGCTTTCCCGTGTCGTACCAATAAAGCCAGGGAGGTAGTAAAAATGTTATTAAAAGAAATTATACCAAGATTTGGGGTACCAGAAGGGTTTTCTTCAGATAGAGGACCTCATTTTATAGCAGAAATAGTACAGCAAATCTCAAAAATACTACAAATTAAATGGGACTTACATACCCCCTGGAGGCCACAATCCAGTGGAAAAGTGGAAAGAATGAATCAAACAATTAAGAGACAGGTAGGAAAATTGTGTCAGGAGACTCAGATGAAATGGACTGATGTTTTGTTAGGGAGAAAGTTAGTCCCTTTGAGATTCTGTATGGTAAACCTTACACTGTAAATCTAACTGGAAATGAAATTCAAATGCACGTTAAGGGCGATCAAATTTTAAGTGATTCTCTCTTGTCTATGGCAAAGGTTCTTACTTCTCTCCATAGGTACATCCAGTTAAGATCTCCTGTACTTTTAGATTCACCTGTACATTCATTCCAGCCGGGAGATCAAGTGTACCTTCGGACCTGGAAGGATGAGCCATTGGTAGAAAAGTGGAGGGGACCGTATCTTGTACTGCTAACAACAAATACTGCTGTGAAACTGCAGGGAATTGATTCCTGGATCCACTACACCCGAGTGAAAGCAGTACCTCAAGAGACGTGGAAAGCTGAACAAGTTCAACCTCTAAAGTTAAAAATATATAAAGATATATGAGTTGTATTAGAAGCGAATCGGTTTTAAACTTAGATTGTATTCAGGAAAGAATTGCTTTAATCTGTTTGTTAGGAATAGGGTGAATATTGTTGTTATGGTATCTATGGTATCTGTGTAAAAATGATGTTCTCCCAAATAACCAGGGGAGAAATGTGGTGGTTAGTTTTTCTAAGTTACCTGAGCCAAACAATTAAAGGGAACCAGGAAGGATTTTGGAGCCATAATCTCCATTTGGAAGTAATTACGAAATCTATGAAGATAGTTAACCAGAAGGATTGCTGGGTGTGTACCCACTTCCCTGAACATTCCAACAAGGGCTTCCCCCTAATTGGAGTGCCTCTTAATTTTTCCTTTATGGAATTTATGAGGCAGATAAGAAATGATAGTGATCAAACGAAATATAATGAAACAACCGAACAGGAATGGGAAGTCCAGAGTGTGACAGGAGATTATTATCAATGCATCCGAAGATGTAATAATAGTAATAGATGGTGGGGAAAAAACTGTACCCTATGGAAAGCAGCTGATCAACTGTACTGGAGCCATTAAGGTGGGAGGTTATAAAAATTGCTCTCATATACCTGAAATAGGTTATAAGTGGCCAAGTAAGGAACTAAATGGGTGGCATGTTCTGAAAGGTAGTGGATGGTATTGGTTGTGTGGGAACAAGGCACGAAAAGTGCTACCTCCCAATTGGTCAGGGACGTGTACTTTAGGGGCAATAATCCCTAATGTTACTCTAAGAAAAGAATTGAGTAATAAATATCAAAAATCCTGGCTAAGAACATTCATGAGGAGACAAAAGAGGGTCAATAATCCTTTAATAGATCGACCTACTAGGTTTCAGTCATTCGTGAGGTGGCTGTTTCCACAACCGGGAGTGAGTGAACTTGAAAAAGCAATAGTAAATATTTCAGCAGTTATTGAAAAAATAGGGAATAAAACCTCTGATGCCACTGCAGCTTTACAAGAGGAGGTTTCAGAAACTGCTAAAATAAGTACCCAAAACAGGATGGCTCTAGATATGTTATTGGCATCTCAGGGAGGAGTATGTACAGTCATAAACACTAGTTGCTGTGTATATGTGGATCAAAGCGGGAGAATTTCTACCGATCTAAATGAAATCTGGAAGCAGACTGAAATCTTACAGGAGGTTCAGAAAGATGATACTTCTTTCGGATTTGAAGAAACATGGAAATGGTTGACTTCCTGGTTCCCTGATGTGAGCTCATGGGTTAAAAAATGTTTAACAATTTTAGGATTGGTGTTAGTAGTTTTTGTATGCGTTTATGTAGTGATTCAATGTATTTCTAAGTGTTATATGAAACTAATATGGGAAAGATTTTAAGAGAGTGAGACTAATATGAAAATGATCATATAAGTCTCAAAGGGGGGAATTGTTACAAGACAACCCTGAGAAGCTCAGAAAGAATGTTTGAAGTAGGTAGATTTGGATAACTTCTATCTTAGATAGAATTTGCTTAGCATGAGTAGCCGCACACTTGCTTAGCATAAGTAGCTAAATTTGCTGAAACCTTAGGCCGCGCTCCTAGTTCGTTAAGAAAAGGCCTCAGAGCTGGTGCAGGCTGGAAAGATAAGGGAGTTACAAGCAGTCTGCATTCCTGTGCCCCACTCTCCGAAAGGGAGGATGCCAAGGCTGAGAAATAAGGCCTGTTTGGGCGCCAAGACCTTGGGAAGCAAAAAGCTTCCTCTCACTGTTAAAACAGTGATGATTAAGGGGTCTGGATTATGCCTTCTTCCTCAGGGCCTTAGAAGATAACACCTACTGACCCAGCTAGGGCAGTGTTAATTAATTGACCAGGACCTTGAGAAGCAGGGGTGGGACCCAGGGAAATGTGAAGAAATCATTAACCAATCAGTGTAAAAGAGGAAGGAAGTCACAAATAGGGTAAATAAGAGGAAGGAAGTCACAAATAGGGCAAATTTGATTGTATAAATGGTACCTGAAAAGTTGGGGGGGGGGGGTGTTTGATTTGTGGGAAACCACTGAGCACCCAGGTTTGCGCAACTCTGAAATACATAAATAAATGTCTCTCCTGAGTGTGTAATTATTGGCTCATTGCACACCGGGCAACAAATCCGCTTTTCGGACAACAAGGTCACAGCAGCCTGAGTGTCTCTTAGGACAGCGGCAGGCTCCTGGCTGCTGGCTGTGCTTGTGAGGCCACAGCAGCCTCACTGCTTCCTAGGCCAGTGGCAGGCTCATGGCTGCTGGCTGTGCTTGGGAGGTCACAGCAGCCTCAGTGCCTGCTAGGCCAGTGGCAGGCTCCTGGCTGCTGGCTGTGCTTGTGAGGTCACAGCAGTCTCAGTGCCTCCTAGGTCAGTGGCAGGCTCCTGGCTGCTGGCTGTGCTTGTGAGGTCACAGCAGCCTGAGTGCCTCCTAGGCCAGTGACAGGCTCATGGCTGCTGGCTGTGCTTGTGAGGTCACAGCAGACCCCGTGCTTCCTAGGCCAGTGTCAGGCTCATGGCTGCTGGCTGTGCTTGTGAGGTCACAGCAGCATCAGTGCCTCCTATGCCAGTGGCAGGCTCCTGGCTGCTGGCTGTGTTTGTGGGGTCACAGCATCCTCAGTGCCTCCAAGCCAGTGGCAGGCTCATGGCTGCTGGCTGTGCTTGTGAGGTCATAGCAGCCTCCGTACCTCCTAGGCCAGTGGCAGGCTTATGGCTGCTGGATGTGCTTGTGAGGTCACAGCAGACTCCGTACCTCCTAGACCAGTGGCAGGCTCCTGCCTGCTGGCTGTGCTTGTGAGGTCACAGCAGCCTGAGTGCCTCCGAGGCCAGTGGCAGCCTCATGGCTGCTGGCTGTGCTTGTGAGGTAACAGCAGCCTCAGTGCCTCCTAGGCCAGTGGCAGGCTCCTGGCTGCTGGCTGTGATTGTGAGGTCACAGCAGCCTCAGTGCCTCCTAGGCCAGTGGCAGACTCATGGCTGCTGGCTGTGCTTTTGAGGTCACAGCCGACTGAGAGCCTCCTAGGCCTGTGGCAGGCTCCTGGCTGCTGGCTGTGCTTGTGAGGTCACAGCAGGCTGAGTGCCTCCTATGCCAGTGGAAGGCTCCTGTCTGCTTGCTGTGCTTGTGAGGGCACAGCAGCCTCAGTGCCTCCTAGGCCAGTGGCAGGCTCATGGCTGCTGGCTGTGCTTGTGACATTACAGCAGCCTGACTGCCTCATACGTTAGTGAGCAGCGCCCCCTGCTGGCTGTGCTTGTGAGGTCACAGCAGCCAGAGTGCCTCCTAAGCCAGTGGCAAGCTCCTGGCTGCTGGCTGTGCTTGTGAGGTCACAGCAGCATCAGTGCCTCCTAGGCCAGTGGCAGGCTCCTGGCTGCTGGCTGTGCTTGTGAGGTCACAGCAGAATCAGTGCCTCATACGTTAGTGTGCAGCGCCCCCTGCTGGCTGTGCTTGTGAGGTCACAGCAGCCTCAGTGCCTCCTATGCCAGTGGCAGGCTCATGGCTGCTGCCTGTGCTTGTCAGGTCACAGCAGGCTGAGTGCCTCCTAGGCCAGTGTCAGGCTCATGGCTGCTGGCTGTGCTTGTGAGGTCACAGCAGCCTCCGTGCCTCCTAGGCCAGTGGCAGACTCATGGCTGCTGGCTGTGCTTTTGAGGTGACAGCAGCCTCAGTGACACCGAGGCCAGTGGCAGGTTCCTGGCTGCTGGCTGTGCTTGTGAGGTCACAGCAGCCTGAGTGCCTCCTAGGCCAGTGGCAGGCTCATGGCTGCTGGCTGTGCTTGTGAGGTCACAGCAGCCTCAGAGCCTCCTAGGTAATGAGCAGCGCCCCCTGCTGGCTTTGCTTGTGAGGCCACAGCAGGTTGTGTTTCTCCTAGGCCAGTGTCAGGCTCCTGGCTGCTGGCTGTGCTTGTGAGGTCACAGCAGCCTCAGTGCCTCCTAGGCCAGTGGCAGGCTCATGGCTGCTGGCTGTGCTTGTGAGGTCACAGCAGCCTCAGTGCCTCAAATGCTAGTGTGCAGCCCCCCTGCTGGTTGTGCTTGTTACGTCACAGCAGCCTCAGTGCCTCCTAGGCCAGTGGCAGGCTCCTGGCTGCTGGCTGTGTTTGTCAGGTCACAGCAGCCTCAGTGCCTCCTAGGCCAGTGGCAGGATCATGGTGCTGGCTGTGTGTGGAAGTCACAGCAGGCTGAGTGCCTCCTAGGCCAGTGGCAGGCTCATGGCTGCTGGCTGTGCTTGTGAGGTCACAGCAGCCTCAGTGCATCGCACGTTAGTGTGCAGCCCCCCCTGCTGGTTGTGCTTGTGAGGTCTCAGCAGCGTGAGTGCCTGCGAGGCCTGTGCCAGGCTCATGGCTGCTGGCTGTGCTTGTGAGGTCACAGCAGCCTCACTGCCTCAAAGGTAGTGAGCAGCGCCCCCTAGTGGCTGTGTTTGTGAGGTCACAGCAGCCTTAGGGCCTCCGAGGCCAGTGGGAGACTCATGGCTGCTGGCTGTGTTTGTGAGGTCAAAGCAGCCTCACTGCCTCCTAGGACAGCGGCAGGCTCCTGGCTGCTGGCTGTGCTTGTGAGGTCACAGCAGCCTCACTGCTTCCTAGGCCAGTGGCAGGCTCATGGCTGCTGGCTGTGCTTGGGAGGTCACAGCAGCCTCAGTGCCTCCGAGGCCAGTGGCAGGCTCCTGGCTGCTGGCTGTGCTTGTGAGGTCACAGCAGCCTCAGTGCCTCCTAGGCCAGTGACAGGCTCATGGCTGCTGGCTGTGCTTGTGAGGTCACAGCAGACCCCTGCTTCCTAGGCCAGTGGCAGGCTCATGGCTGCTGGCTGTGCTTGTGAGGTCACAGCAGCCTCAGTGCCTCCTATGCCAGTGGCAGGCTCCTGGCTGCTGGCTGTGTTTGTGGGGTCACAGCAGCCTCAGTGCCTCCTAGGCCAGTGGCAGGCTCATGGCTGCTGGCTGTGCTTGTGAGGTCATAGCAGCCTCCGTACCTCCTAGGCCAGTGGCAGGCTCCTGGCTGCTGGATGTGCTTGTGAGGCCACAGCAGACTCCGTGCCTCCTAGACCAGTGGCAGGCTCCTGCCTGCTGGCTGCGCTTGTGAGGTCACAGCAGCCTGAGTGCCTCCTAGGCCAGTGGCAGGCTCATGGCTGCTAGCTGTGCTTGTGAGGTCACAGCAGCCTCAGTGCCTCCTAGGCCAGTGGCAGGCTCCTGGCTGCTGGCTGTGCTTTTGAGGTCACAGCCGACTGAGAGCCTCCTAGGCCAGTGGCAGGCTCCTGGCTGCTGGCTGTGCTTGTGAGGTCACAGCAGCCTCAGTGCCTCCTATGCCAGTGGAAGGCTCCTGTCTGCTTGCTGTGCTTGTGAGGGCACAGCAGCCTCAGTGCCTCCTAGGCCAGTGGCAGGCTCATGGTTGCTGGCTGTGCTTGTGAGGTTACAGCAGCCTGACTGCCTCATACGTTAGTGAGCAGCGCCCCCTGCTGGCTGTGCTTGTGAGGTCACAGCAGCCAGAGTGCCTCCTAGGCCAGTGGCAGGCTCATGGCTGCTGCCTGTGCTTGTCAGGTCACAGCAGGCTGAGTGCCTCCGAGGCCAGTGGCAGGCTCATGGCTGCTGACTGCACATGTGAGGTCACAGCAGGCTGAGTGCCTCCTAGGCCAGTGGCAGGCTCATGGCTGCTGGCTGTGCTTGTGAGGTCACAGCAGCCTCAGTGACACCGAGGCCAGTGGCAGGCTCCTGGCTGCTGGCTGTGCTTGTGAGGTCACAGCAGCCTGAGTGCCTCCTAGGCCAGTGGCAGGCTCCTGGCTGCTGGCTGTGCTTGTGAGGTCACAGCAGCCTCAGAGCCTCCTAGGTAATGAGCAGCGCCCCCTGCTGGCTTTGCTTGTGAGGCCACAGCAGGCTGTGTGCCTCCTAGGCCAGTGTCAGGCTCCTGGCTGCTGGCTGTGCTTGTGAGGTCACAGCAGCCTCAGTGCCTCAAATGCTAGTGTGCAGCCCCCCTGCTGGTTGTGCTTGTTAGGTCACAGCAGCCTCAGTGCCTCCTAGGCCAGTGGCAGGCTCCTGGCTGCTGACTGTGTTTGTCAGGTCACAGCAGCCTCAGTGCCTCCTAGGCCAGTGGCAGGATCATGTTGCTGGCTGTGTGTGGAAGTCACAGCAGGCTGAGTGCCTCCTAGGCCAGTGGCAGGCTCATGGCTGCTGGTTGTGCTTGTGAGGTCTCAGCAGCGTGAGTGCCTGCGAGGCCTGTGCCAGGCTCATGGCTGCTGACTGTGCTTGTGAGGTCACAGCAGCCTCAGTGCCTCATAGGTAGTGAGCAGCGCCCCCTAGTGGCTGTGTTTGTGAGGTCACAGCAGCCTCACTGCCTCCTAGGACAGCGGCAGGCTCCTGGCTGCTGGCTGTGCTTGTGAGGTCACAGCAGCCTCACTGCTTCCTAGGCCAGTGGCAGGCTCATGGCTGCTGGCTGTGCTTGGGAGGTCACAGCAGCCTCAGTGCCTGCTAGGCCAGTGGCTGGCTCCTGGCTGCTGGCTGTGCTTGTGAGGTCACAGCAGCCTCAGTGCCTCCTAGGCCAGTGACAGGCTCATGGCTACTGGCTGTGCTTGTGAGGTCACAGCAGACCCCGTGCTTCCTAGGCCAGTGGCAGGCTCATGGCTGCTGGCTGTGCTTGGGAGGTCACAGCAGCCTCAGTGCCTCCTATGCCAGTGGCAGGCTCCTGGCTGCTGGCTGTGTTTGTGGGGTCACAGCAGCCTCAGTGCCTCCAAGCCAGTGGCAGGCTCCTGGCTGCTGGCTGTGCTTGTGAGGTCACAGCAGCCTGAGTGCCTCCTAGGCCAGTGGCAGACTCATGGCTGCTGGCTGTGCTTTTGAGGTCACAGCCGACTGAGAGCCTCCTAGGCCAGTGGCAGGCTCCTGCCTGCTGGCTGTGCTTGTGAGGTCACAGCAGGCTGAGTGCCTCCTATGCCAGTGGAAGGCTCCTGTCTGCTTGCTGTGCTTGTGAGGTCACAGCAGCCTCAGTGCCTCCTAGGCCAGTGGCAGGCTCATGGCTGCTGGCTGTGCTTGTGAGGTCACAGCAGCCTCAGTGCCTACGAGGCCAGTGGCAGGCTCCTGGCTGCTCGCTGTCCTTGTGAGGTGACAGCAGCCTCAGTGTCTCCTAGGCCAGTGGCAGGCTCCTGGCTGCTGGCTGTGCTTGTGAGGTCACAGCAGCCTCAGTGCCTCCTAGGCCAGTGCCAGGCTCATGGCTGCTGGCTGTGCTTGTGAGGTCATAGCAGCCTCCGTACCTCCTAGGCCAGTGGCAGGCTCCTGGCTGCTGGCTGCGCTTGTGAGGTCACAGCAGCCTCAGTGCCTCCTAGGCCAGTGGCAGGCTTATGGCTGCCGGCTGTGCTTGTGAGGTCAGAGCAGCCTCAGTGCCTCCTAGGCCAGTGGCAGGCTCCTGCCTGCTGGCTCTGCTTGTGAGGTCACAGCAGCATCAGTGCCCCCTAGGTAATGAGCAGCAGCGCCTGCTGGCTGTGCTTCTGAGGTCACAGCAGCCTGAGTCCCTCCTAGGCCAGTGGCAGGCTCCTGGCTGCTGGCTGTGCTTGTGAGGTAACAGCAGTCTCAGTGCCTCCTAGGCCAGTGGCAGGCTCCTGGCTGCTGGCTGTGCTTGTGAGGTCACAGCAGCCTGAGTGCCTCCTAGGCCAGTGGCAGCCTCATGGCTGCTGGCTGTGCTTGTGAGGTAACAGCAGTCTCAGTGCCTCCTAGGCCAGTGGCAGGCTCCTGGCTGCTGGCTGTGCTTGTGAGGTCACAGCAGCCTCAGTGCCTCCTAGGCCAGTGGCAGACTCATGGCTGCTGGCTGTGCTTTTGAGGTCACAGCCGACTGAGAGCCTCCTAGGCCAGTGGCAGGCTCCTGGCTGCTGGCTGTGCTTGTGAGGTCACAGCAGCCTCAGTGCCTCCGAGGCCAGTGGCAGGCTCCTGGCTGCTGGCTGTGCTTGGGAGGTCACAGCAGCCTGTGTGCCTCCGAGGCCAGTGGCAGGCTCATGGCTGCTGGCTGTGCTTGTGAGGTCACAGCAGCCTCAGTGCCTCCTAGGCCAGTGGCAGGCTCCTGGCTGCTGGCTGTCCTTGTGAGGTGACAGCAGCCTCAGTGTCTCCTAGGCCAGTGTCAGGCTCCTGCCTGCTGGCTGTGCTTGTGAGGTCACAGCAGCCTGAGTGGCTCCGAGGCCAGTGGCAGGCTTATGGCTGCCGGCTGTGCTTGTGAGGTCAGAGCAGCCTGAGTGCCTCCAAAGCCAGTGGCAGGCTCCTGCCTGCTGCCTCTGCTTGTGAGGTCACAGCAGCATCTGTGCCCCCTAGGTAATGAGCAGCAGCGCCTGCTGGCTGTGCTTGTGAGGTCACGGCAGCCTGAGTCCCTCCTAGGCCAGTGGCAGGCTCCTGGCTGCTGGCTGTGCTTGTCAGGTCACAGCAGCCTCAGTGCCTCCTAGGCCAGTGGCAGGCTCATGGCTGCTGGCTGTGCTTGTGACGTCACAGCAGCCTCCGTGCCTCCTAGGCCAGTGGCAGGCTCCTGCCTGCTGGCTGTGCTTGTGAGGTCACAGCAGCCTCAGTGCCTCCTAGGCCAGTGGCAGCCTCATGGCTGCTGGCTGTGCTTGTGAGGTAATAGCAGCCTCAGTGCCTCCTAGGCCAGTGGCAGGCTCCTGGCTGTGGGCTGTGCTTGTGAGGTCACAGCAGCATCAGTGCCTCCTAGGCCATTGGCAGGCTCAAGGCTTCTGGCTGTGCTTGTGAGGTCACAGGAGCCTCACTGCCTCTGAGGCCAGTGGCAGCCTCATGGCTGCTGGCTGTCCTTGTGAGGTCACAGCAGCCTCCGTGCCTCCGAGGCCAGTGGCAGGCTCCTGGCTGCTGACTGTGCTTGTGAGGTCACAGCAGCCTGAGTGCCTCCTAGACCAGTGGCAGGTTCCTGGCTGCTGCCTGTGATTGTGAGGTCACAGCAGCCTCCGTGCCTCCTACGCCAGTGGCAGGCTCCTGGCTGCTGGCTGTGCTTGTGAGGTCACAGCAGCCTCAGTGCCTCCGAGGCCAGTGGCAGGCTCATGGCTGCTGACTGTGCTTGTGAGGTCACAGCAGGCTGAGTGCCTCCTAGACCAGTGGCAGGTTCCTGGCTGCTGGCTGTGCTTGTGAGGTCACAGCAGCCTGAGTGCCTCATACGTCAGTGTGCAGCCCCCCCTGCTGGCTGTGCTTGTGAGGTCACAGCAGACTCCGTGCCTCCTAGGCCAGTGGCAGGCTCCTGCCTGCTGGCTGTGCTTGTGAGGTCACAGCAGGCTGAGTGCCTCCTAGGCCAGCGGAAGGCTCATGGCTGCTGGCTGTGCTTGTGAGGTCACAGCTGCCTCACTGCCTCCAAGCCAGTGGCAGGCTCATGGCTGCTGGCTGTGCTTGTGAGGTCACAGCAGCCTGAGTGTCTCCTAGGCCAGTGGCAGGCTCCTGGCTGCTGGCTGTGCTTGTGAGGTCACAGCAGCCTCAGTGCCTCCTACGCCAGTGGCAGGCTCCTGGAGCTGGCTCTGCTTGTGAGGTCACAGCAGCCTCCGTGCCTCCTAGGCCAGTGGCAGGCTCATGGCTTCTGGCTGTGCTTGGGAGGTCACAGCAGCCTCAGTGACACCTACGCCAGTGGCAGGCTCCTGGCTGCTGGCTGTGCTTGTGAGGTCACAGCAGCCTCAGTGCCTCCTCGGCCAGTGGCAGGCTCACGGCTGCTGGCTGTGCTTGTGAGGTCACAGCAGGCCCCGTGCTTCCTAGGCCAGTGTCAGGCTCCTGGCTGCTGGCTGTGCTTGTGAGGTCACAGCAGCCTCAGTGCCTCCAAGCCAGTGGCAGGCTGCTGGCTGCTGGCTGTGCTTGTGAGGTCACAGCAGCCTCAGTGCCTCCTAGGCCAGGGGCAAGCCCATGACTGCTTGCTGAGTTTGTGAGGTCACAGCAGCCTCAGTGCCTGCTAGGTAATGAGCAGCGCCCCCTGCTGGCTGTAGTTGTGAGGTCACAGAATCCTCAGTGCCTCCTAGGCCAGCGACAGGCTCGTGGCTGTTGGCTGTGCTTGTGAGGTCACAGCAGCCTCACTGCCTCCTAGGCCAGTCGCTGGCTCCTGGCTGCGGGCTGTGCTTGTGAGCTCACAGTAGCCTGAGTGCCTGCTAGGCCAGTGGCAGGCTCGTGGCAGCTGGCTGTACTTGTGAGGTGACAGCAGCCTCGGTGCCTCATAGGCCAGTGGCAGGTTCCTGGCTGCTGCCTGTGCTTGGGAGGTCACAGCAGCCTGAGTGCCTCCTAGGCCAGTGACAGGCTCACGGCTGCTGGCTGTGCTTGTGAGGTCACAGCAGACCCCGTGCTTCCTAGGCCAGTGTCAGGCTCCTGGCTGCTGGCTGTGCTTGTGTGGTTACAGCAGCCTCAGTGCCTCTGAGGCCAGTGGCAGGCTCCTGGCTGCTGGCTGTGATTGTGAGGTCACAGCAGCCTCAGTGCCTCCTAGGCCAGTGGCAGGCTCCTGGCTGCTGGCTGTGCTTGTGAGGTCATAGAAGTCTCAGTGCCTCCTAGGCCAGCGACAGGCTCCTGGCTGCTGGCTGTACTTGTGAGGTCACAGCAGCCTCAGTGCCTCCTAGGCCAGTGGCAGGCTCCTGTCTGCTGGCTGTGCTTGTGAGGTCACAGCAGCCTCCATGCCTCCTAGGCCAGTGGCAGGCTCCTGGCTGCTGCCTGTGATTGTGAGGTCACAGCAGCCTCAGTGCATCCTAGGCCAGTGGCAGACTCATGGCTGCTGGCTGTGCTTTTGAGGTCACAGCCGACTGAGAGCCTCCTAGGCCAGTGGCAGGCTCCTGGCTGCTGGCTGTGCTTGTGAGGTCACAGCAGCCTCAGTGCCTCCTATGCCAGTGGAAGGCTCCTGTCTGCTTGCTGTGCTTGTGAGGTCACAGCAGCCTCACTGCCTCCTAGGCCAGTGTCAGGCTCATGGCTGCTGGCTGTGCTTGTGAGGTCACCGCAGCCTCAGTGCCTCCTAGGCCAGTGGCAGACTCATGGCTGCTGGCTGTGCTTGGGAGGTGACAGCAGCCTCAGTGCCTCCTAGGCCAGTGGCAGGCTCCTGGCTGCTGGCTGTGCTAGTCAGGTCACAGCAGCCTGAGTGTCTCCTAGGCCAGTGGCAGGCTCCTGGCTGCTGGCTGTGCTTGTGAGGTCACAGCAGCCTCAGTGCCTCCGAGGCCAGTGTCAGGCTCCTGGCTGCTGGCTGTGCTTGTGAGGTCACAGCAGCCTCAGTGCCTCCAAGCCAGTGGCAGGCTCCTGGCTGCTGGCTGTGCTTGTGAGGTCACAGCAGCCTCCGTACCTCCTAGGCCAGTGGCAGGCTTATGGCTGCTTGATGTGCTTGTGAGGCCACAGCAGCCTCAGTGCCTACTCGGCCAGTGGCAGGCTCCTGGCTGCTGGCTGCGCTTGTGAGGTCACAGCAGACTCAGTGCCTCCTAGGACAGTGGCAGGCTCATGGCTGCTGGCTGTGCTTGTGAGGTCACAGCAGCCTCCGTGCCTCCTAGGCCAGTGGCAGGCTCCTGCCTGCTGGCTGTGCTTGTGAGGTCACAGCAGCCTGAGTGCCTCCTAGGCCCGTGGCAGCCTCATGGCTGCTGGCTGTGCTTGTGAGGTAACAGCAGCCTCAGTGCCTCCTAGGCCAGTAGCAGGCTCCTGGCTGCTGGCTGTGCTTGTGAGGTCACAGCAGCATCAGTGCCTCCTAGGCCATTGGCACGCTCAAGGCTTCTGGCTGTGCTTGTGAGGTCACAGCAGCCTCACTGCCTCTGAGGCCAGTGGCAGCCTCATGGCTGCTGGCTGTTCTTGTGAGGTCACAGCAGCCTCAGTGCCTCCTAGGCCAGTGGCAGGCTCCTGGCTGCTGGCTGTGCTTGTGAGGTCACAGCAGCCTCAGTGCCTCCTAGGCCAGTGGCAGCCTCATGGCTGCTGGCTGTGCTTGTGAGGTAATAGCAGCCTCAGTGCCTCCTAGGCCAGTGGCAGGCTCATGGCTGCTGGCTGTGCTTGTGAGGTCACAGCAGCATCAGTGCCTCCTAGGCCATTGGCAGGCTCAAGGCTTCTGGCTGTGCTTGTGAGGTCACAGGAGCCTCACTGCCTCTGAGGCCAGTGGCAGGCTCCTGGCTGCTGGCTGTGCTTGTGAGGTCACAGCAGCCTCCGTGCCTCCGAGGCCAGTGGCAGGCTCCTGGCTGCTGACTGTGCTTGTGAGGTCACAGCAGCCTGAGTGCCTCCTAGACCAGTGGCAGGTTCCTGGCTGCTGGCTGTGCTTGTGAGGTCACAGCAGCCTCCGTGCCTCCTACGCCAGTGGCAGGCTCCTGGCTGCTGGCTGTGCTTGTCAGGTCACAGCAGCCTCAGTGCCTCCGAGGCCAGTGGCAGGCTCCTGGCTGCTGGCTGTGCTTGTGAGGTCACAGCAGCATCAGTGCCTCCTAGGCCATTGGCACGCTCAAGGCTTCTGGCTGTGCTTGTGAGGTCACAGCAGCCTCACTGCCTCTGAGGCCAGTGGCAGCCTCATGGCTGCTGCCTGTGATTGTGAGGTCACAGCAGCCTCCGTGCCTCCTACGCCAGTGGCAGGCTCCTGGCTGCTGGCTGTGCTTGTGAGGTCACAGCAGCCTCAGTGCCTCATACGTTAGTGTGCACCGCCCCCTGCTGGCTGTGGTTGTGAGGTCACAGCAGCCTCAATTTCTCCTAGGCCAGTGGCAGGCTCCTGGCTGCTGGCTGTGCTTGTGAGGTCACAGCAGGCTGAGTACATCCTATGCCAGTGGCAGGCTCATGGCTGCTGGCTGTGCCTGTGAGGTCACAGCAGACCCCGTGCTTCCTAGGCCAGTGCCAGGCTCATGGCTGCTGGCTGTGCTTGTGAGGTCACAGCAGCCTCAGTGCCTCCTATGCCAGTGGCAGGCTCCTGGCTGCTGGCTGTGTTTGTGGGGTCACAGCAGCCTCAGTGCCTCCAAGCCAGTGGCAGGCTCCTGGCTGCTGGCTGTGCTTGTGAGGTCACAGCAGCCTGAGTGCCTCCTAGGCCAGTGGCAGACTCATGGCTGCTGGCTGTGCTTTTGAGGTCACAGCAGCCTCAGTGCCTCCTAGGCCAGTGGCAGGCTCCTGGCTGCTGGCTGTGCTTGTGAGGTCACAGCAGCCTCAGTGCCTCCTATGCCAGTGGCAGGCTCATGGCTGCTGGCTGTGCTTGTGAGGTCACAGCAGCCTGAGTGGCTCCGAGGCCAGTGGCAGGCTCATGGCTGCTGACTGTGCTTGTGAGGTCACAGCAGGCTGAGTGCCTCCTAGACCAGTGGCAGGTTCCTGGCTGCTGGCTGTGCTTGTGAGGTCACAGCAGCCTCAGTGCCTCATACGTCAGTGTGCAGCCCCCCCTGCTGGCTGTGCTTGTGAGGTCACAGCAGACTCCGTGCCTCCTAGGCCAGTGGCAGGCTCCTGGCTGCTGGCTGTGCTTGTGTGGTCACAGCAGCCTCAGTGCCTCCGAGGCCAGTGGCAGGCTCCTGGCTGCTGGCTGTGATTGTGAGGTCACAGCAGCCTCCGTGCCTCCTAGGCCAGTGGCAGGCTCCTGGCTGCTGGCTGTGCTTGTGAGGTCATAGAAGTCTCAGTGCCTCCTAGGCCAGCGACAGGCTCCTGGCTGCTGGCTGTGCTTGTGAGGTCACAGCAGCCTCAGTGCCTCCTAGGCCAGTGGCAGGCTCCTGGCTGCTGGCTGTGCTTGTCAGGTCACAGCAGCCTCCATGCCTCCTAGGCCAGTGGCAGGCTCCTGGCTGCTGCCTGTGATTGTGAGGTCACAGCAGCCTCAGTGCATCCTAGGCCACTGGCAGACTCATGGCTGCTGGCTGTGCTTTTGAGGTCACAGCCAACTGAGAGCCTCCTAGGCCAGTGGCAGGCTCCTGGCTGCTGGCTGTGCTTGTGAGGGCACAGCAGCCTCAGTGCCTCCTAGGCCAGTGGCAGGCTCATGGCTGCTGGCTGTGCTTGTGACATTACAGCAGCGTGACTGCCTCATACGTTAGTGAGCAGCGCCCCCTGCTGGCTGTGCTTGTGAGGTCACAGCAGCCAGAGTGCCTCCTAAGCCAGTGGCAAGCTCCTGGCTGCTGGCTGTGCTTGTGAGGTCACAGCAGCCTCAGTGCCTCCTAGGCCAGTGGCAGGCTCCTGGCTGCTGGCTGTGCTTGTGAGGTCACAGCAGAATCAGTGCCTCATACGTTAGTGTGCAGCGCCCCCTGCTGGCTGTGCTTGTGAGGTCACAGCAGCCTCAGTGCCTCCTATGCCAGTGGCAGGCTCATGGCTGCTGCCTGTGCTTGTCAGGTCACAGCAGGCTGAGTGCCTCCTAGGCCAGTGGCAGGCTCATGGCTGCTGGCTGTGCTTGTGAGGTCACAGCAGCCTCCGTGCCTCCTAGGCCAGTGGCAGACTCATGGCTGCTGGCTGTGCTTTTGAGGTGACAGCAGCCTCAGTGACACTGAGGCCAGTGGCAGGTTCCTGGCTGCTGGCTGTGCTTGTGAGGTCACAGCAGCCTGAGTGCCTCCTAGGCCAGTGGCAGGCTCCTGGCTGCTGGCTGTGCTTGTGAGGTCACAGCAGCCTCAGAGCCTCCTAGGTAATGAGCAGCGCCCCCTGCTGGCTTTGCTTGTGAGGCCACAGCAGGTTGTGTTTCTCCTAGGCCAGTGTCAGGCTCCTGGCTGCTGGCTGTGCTTGTGAGGTCACAGCAGCCTCAGTGCCTCCTAGGCCAGTGGCAGGCTCATGGCTGCTGGCTGTGCTTGTGAGGTCACAGCAGCCTCAGTGCCTCAAATGCTAGTGTGCAGCCCCCCTGCTGGTTGTGCTTGTTACGTCACAGCAGCCTCAGTGCCTCCTAGGCCAGTGGCAGGCTCCTGGCTGCTGGCTGTGTTTGTCAGGTCACAGCAGCCTCAGTGCCTCCGAGGCCAGTGGCAGGATCATGGTGCTGGCTGTGTGTGGAAGTCACAGCAGGCTGAGTGCCTCCTAGGCCAGTGGCAGGCTCATGGCTGCTGGCTGTGCTTGTGAGGTCACAGCAGCCTCAGTGCATCGCACGTTAGTGTGCAGCCCCCCCTGCTGGTTGTGCTTGTGAGGTCTCAGCAGCGTGAGTGCCTGCGAGGCCTGTGCCAGGCTCATGGCTGCTGGCTGTGCTTGTGAGGTCACAGCAGCCTCAGTGCCTCAAAGGTAGTGAGCAGCGCCCCCTAGTGGCTGTGTTTGTGAGGTCACAGCAGCCTTAGGGCCTCCGAGGCCAGTGGGAGACTCATGGCTGCTGGCTGTGTTTGTGAGGTCAAAGCAGCCTCACTGCCTCCTAGGACAGCGGCAGGCTCCTGGCTGCTGGCTGTGCTTGTGAGGTCACAGCAGCCTCACTGCTTCCTAGGCCAGTGGCAGGCTCATGGCTGCTGGCTGTGCTTGGGAGGTCACAGCAGCCTCAGTGCCTCCGAGGCCAGTGGCAGGCTCCTGGCTGCTGGCTGTGCTTGTGAGGTCACAGCAGCCTCAGTGCCTCCTAGGCCAGTGACAGGCT
The DNA here is from genome assembly GCF_036370855.1 of Dromaius novaehollandiae. Taxonomy (NCBI): domain Eukaryota; kingdom Metazoa; phylum Chordata; class Aves; order Casuariiformes; family Dromaiidae; genus Dromaius; species Dromaius novaehollandiae. The sequence goes on from NC_088105.1 coordinate 2,267,333, forward strand.
CATGGCTGCTGGCTGTGCTTGTGAGGTCACAGCAGACCCCTGCTTCCTAGGCCAGTGGCAGGCTCATGGCTGCTGGCTGTGCTTGTGAGGTCACAGCAGCCTCAGTGCCTCCTATGCCAGTGGCAGGCTCCTGGCTGCTGGCTGTGTTTGTGGGGTCACAGCAGCCTCAGTGCCTCCTAGGCCAGTGGCAGGCTCATGGCTGCTGGCTGTGCTTGTGAGGTCATAGCAGCCTCCGTACCTCCTAGGCCAGTGGCAGGCTTATGGCTGCTGGATGTGCTTGTGAGGCCACAGCAGACTCCGTGCCTCCTAGACCAGTGGCAGGCTCCTGCCTGCTGGCTGCGCTTGTGAGGTCACAGCAGCCTGAGTGCCTCCTAGGCCAGTGGCAGGCTCATGGCTGCTAGCTGTGCTTGTGAGGTCACAGCAGCCTCAGTGCCTCCTAGGCCAGTGGCAGGCTCCTGGCTGCTGGCTGTGCTTTTGAGGTCACAGCCGACTGAGAGCCTCCTAGGCCAGTGGCAGGCTCCTGGCTGCTGGCTGTGCTTGTGAGGTCACAGCAGCCTCAGTGCCTCCTATGCCAGTGGAAGGCTCCTGTCTGCTTGCTGTGCTTGTGAGGGCACAGCAGCCTCAGTGCCTCCTAGGCCACTGGCAGGCTCATGGTTGCTGGCTGTGCTTGTGAGGTTACAGCAGCCTGACTGCCTCATACGTTAGTGAGCAGCGCCCCCTGCTGGCTGTGCTTGTGAGGTCACAGCAGGCTGAGTGCCTCCGAGGCCAGTGGCAAGCTCCTGGCTGCTGGCTGTGCTTGTGAGGTCACAGCAGCATCAGTGCCTCCTAGGCCAGTGGCAGGCTCCTGGCTGCTGGCTGTGCTTGTGAGGTCACAGCAGAATCAGTGCCTCATACGTTAGTGTGCAGCGCCCCCTGCTGGCTGTGCTTGTGAGGTCACAGCAGCCTCAGTGCCTCCTATGCCAGTGGCAGGCTCATGGCTGCTGCCTGTGCTTGTGAGGTCACAGCAGGCTGAGTGCCTCCTAGGCCAGTGGCAGGCTCATGGCTGCTGGCTGTGCTTGTGAGGTCACAGCAGCCTCAGTGCCTCCTAGGCCAGTGGCAGACTCATGGCTGCTGGCTGTGCTTTTGAGGTGACAGCAGCCTCAGTGACACTGAGGCCAGTGGCAGGTTCCTGGCTGCTGGCTGTGCTTGTGAGGTCACAGCAGCCTGAGTGCCTCCTAGGCCAGTGGCAGGCTCCTGGCTGCTGGCTGTGCTTGTGAGGTCACAGCAGCCTCAGAGCCTCCTAGGTAATGAGCAGCGCCCCCTGCTGGCTTTGCTTGTGAGGCCACAGCAGGTTGTGTTTCTCCTAGGCCAGTGGCAGGCCCCTGCCTGCTGGCTGTGCTTGTGAGGTCACAGCAGCCTCAGTGCCTCCTAGGCCAGTGGCAGCCTCATGGCTGCTGGCTGTGCTTGTGAGGTAATAGCAGCCTCAGTGCCTCCTAGGCCAGTGGCAGGCTCCTGGCTGCGGGCTGTGCTTGTGAGGTCACAGCAGCATCAGTGCCTCCTAGGCCATTGGCAGGCTCAAGGCTTCTGGCTGTGCTTGTGAGGTCACAGGAGCCTCACTGCCTCTGAGGTCAGTGGCAGCCTCATGGCTGCTGGCTGTCCTTGTGAGGTCACAGCAGCCTCCGTGCCTCCGAGGCCAGTGGCAGGCTCCTGGCTGCTGACTGTGCTTGTGAGGTCACAGCAGCCTGAGTGCCTCCTAGACCAGTGGCAGGTTCCTGGCTGCTGCCTGTGATTGTGAGGTCACAGCAGCCTCCGTGCCTCCTACGCCAGTGGCAGGCTCCTGGCTGCTGGCTGTGCTTGTGAGGTCACAGCAGCCTCAGTGCCTCCGAGGCCAGTGGCAGGCTCATGGCTGCTGACTGTGCTTGTGAGGTCACAGCAGGCTGAGTGCCTCCTAGACCAGTGGCAGGTTCCTGGCTGCTGGCTGTGCTTGTGAGGTCACAGCAGCCTGAGTGCCTCATACGTCAGTGTGCAGCCCCCCCTGCTGGCTGTGCTTGTGAGGTCACAGCAGACTCCGTGTCTCCTAGGCCAGTGGCAGGCTCCTGCCTGCTGGCTGTGCTTGTGAGGTCACAGCAGGCTGAGTGCCTCCTAGGCCAGCGGAAGGCTCCTGTCTGCTGGCTGTGCTTGTGAGGTCACAGCTGCCTCACTGCCTCCAAGCCAGTGGCAGGCTCATGGCTGCTGGCTGTGCTTGTGAGGTCACAGCAGCCTGAGTGTCTCCTAGGCCAGTGGCAGGCTCCTGGCTGCTGGCTGTGCTTGTGAGGTCACAGCAGCCTCAGTGCCTCCTACGCCAGTGGCAGGCTCCTGGAGCTGGCTCTGCTTGTGAGGTCACAGCAGCCTCCGTGCCTCCTAGGCCAGTGGCAGGCTCATGGCTGCTGGCTGTGCTTGGGAGGTCACAGCAGCCTCAGTGACACCTACGCCAGTGGCAGGCTCCTGGCTGCTGGCTGTGCTTGTGAGGTCACAGCAGCCTCAGTGCCTCCTCGGCCAGTGGCAGGCTCACGGCTGCTGGCTGTGCTTGTGAGGTCACAGCAGGCCCCGTGCTTCCTAGGCCAGTGTCAGGCTCCTGGCTGCTGGCTGTGCTTGTGAGGTCACAGCAGCCTCAGTGCCTCCAAGCCAGTGGCAGGCTCATGGCTGCTGGCTGTGCTTGTGAGGTCACAGCAGCCTCAGTGCCTCCTAGGCCAGGGGCAAGCCCATGACTGCTTGCTGAGTTTGTGAGGTCACAGCAGCCTCAGTGCCTGCTAGGTAATGAGCAGCGCCCCCTGCTGGCTGTAGTTGTGAGGTCACAGAATCCTCAGTGCCTCCTAGGCCAGCGACAGGCTCGTGGCTGTTGGCTGTGCTTGTGAGGTCACAGCAGCCTCACTGCCTCCTAGGCCAGTCGCTGGCTCCTGGCTGCGGGCTGTGCTTGTGAGCTCAGAGTAGCCTGAGTGCCTGCTAGGCCAGTGGCAGGCTCGTGGCAGCTGGCTGTACTTGTGAGGTGACAGCAGCCTCGGTGCCTCATAGGCCAGTGGCAGGTTCCTGGCTGCGGCCTGTGCTTGGGAGGTCATAGCAGCCTGAGTGCCTCCTAGGCCAGTGACAGGCTCACGGCTGCTGGCTGTGCTTGTGAGGTCACAGCAGACCCCGTGCTTCCTAGGCCAGTGTCAGGCTCCTGGCTGCTGGCTGTGCTTGTGTGGTTACAGCAGCCTCAGTGCCTCCGAGGCCAGTGGCAGGCTCCTGGCTGCTGGCTGTGATTGTGAGGTCACAGCAGCCTCCGTGCCTCCTAGGCCAGTGGCAGGCTCCTGGCTGCTGCCTGTGCTTGTGAGGTCATAGAAGTCTCAGTGCCTCCTAGGCCAGCGACAGGCTCCTGGCTGCTGGTTGTGCTTGTGAGGTCACAGCAGCCTCAGTGCCTCCTAGGCCAGTGGCAGGCTCCTGTCTGCTGGCTGTGCTTGTGAGGTCACAGCAGCCTCACTGCCTCCTAGGACAGCGGCAGGCTCCTGGCTGCTGCCTGTGATTGTGAGGTCACAGCAGCCTCAGTGCATCCTAGGCCAGTGGCAGACTCATGGCTGCTGGCTGTGCTTTTGAGGTCACAGCCGACTGAGAGCCTCCTAGGCCAGTGGCAGGCTCCTGGCTGCTGGCTGTGCTTGTGAGGTCACAGCAGCCTCAGTGCCTCCTATGCCAGTGGAAGGCTCCTGTCTGCTTGCTGTGCTTGTGAGGTCACAGCAGCCTCAGTGCCTCCTAGGCCAGTGTCAGGCTCATGGCTGCTGGCTGTGCTTGTGAGGTCACCGCAGCCTCAGTGCCTCCTAGGCCAGTGGCAGACTCATGGCTGCTGGCTGTGCTTGGGAGGTGACAGCAGCCTCAGTGCCTCCTAGGCCAGTGGCAGGCTCCTGGCTGCTGGCTGTGCTAGTCAGGTCACAGCAGCCTGAGTGTCTCCTAGGCCAGTGGCAGGCTCCTGGCTGCTGGCTGTGCTTGTGAGGTCACAGCAGCCTCAGTGCCTCCGAGGCCAGTGTCAGGCTCCTGGCTGCTGGCTGTGCTTGTGAGGTCACAGCAGCCTCAGTGCCTCCAAGCCAGTGGCAGGCTCCTGGCTGCTGGCTGTGCTTGTGAGGTCACAGCAGCCTCCGTACCTCCTAGGCCAGTGGCAGGCTTATGGCTGCTTGATGTGCTTGTGAGGCCACAGCAGCCTCAGTGCCTACTCGGCCAGTGGCAGGCTCCTGGCTGCTGGCTGTGCTTGTGAGGTCACAGCAGCATCAGTGCCTCCTAGGCCATTGGCACGCTCAAGGCTTCTGGCTGTGCTTGTGAGGTCACAGCAGCCTCACTGCCTCTGAGGCCAGTGGCAGCCTCATGGCTGCTGGCTGTTCTTGTGAGGTCACAGCAGCCTCCGTGCCTCCTAGGCCAGTGGCAGGCTCCTGGCTGCTGGCTGTGCTTGTGAGGTCACAGCAGCCTCAGTGCCTCCTAGGCCAGTGGCAGCCTCATGGCTGCTGGCTGTGCTTGTGAGGTAATAGCAGCCTCAGTGCCTCCTAGGCCAGTGGCAGGCTCCTGGCTGCTGGCTGTGCTTGTGAGGTCACAGCAGCATCAGTGCCTCCTAGGCCATTGGCAGGCTCAAGGCTTCTGGCTGTGCTTGTGAGGTCACAGGAGCCTCACTGCCTCTGAGGCCAGTGGCAGCCTCATGGCTGCTGGCTGTCCTTGTGAGGTCACAGCAGCCTCCGTGCCTCCGAGGCCAGTGGCAGGCTCCTGGCTGCTGACTGTGCTTGTGAGGTCACAGCAGCCTCCGTGCCTCCTAGACCAGTGGCAGGTTCCTGGCTGCTGGCTGTGCTTGTGAGGTCACAGCAGCCTCCGTGCCTCCTACGCCAGTGGCAGGCTCCTGGCTGCTGGCTGTGCTTGTCAGGTCACAGCAGCCTCAGTGCCTCCGAGGCCAGTGGCAGGCTCCTGGCTGCTGGCTGTGCTTGTGAGGTCACAGCAGCATCAGTGCCTCCTAGGCCAGTGGCACGCTCAAGGCTTCTGGCTGTGCTTGTGAGGTCACAGCAGCCTCACTGCCTCTGAGGCCAGTGGCAGCCTCATGGCTGCTGCCTGTGATTGTGAGGTCACAGCAGCCTCCGTGCCTCCTACGCCAGTGGCAGGCTCCTGGCTGCTGGCTGTGCTTGTGAGGTCACAGCAGCCTCAGTGCCTCATACGTTAGTGTGCACCGCCCCCTGCTGGCTGTGGTTGTGAGGTCACAGCAGCCTCAATTTCTCCTAGGCCAGTGGCAGGCTCCTGGCTGCTGGCTGTGCTTGTGAGGTCACAGCAGGCTGAGTACATCCTATGCCAGTGGCAGGCTCATGGCTGCTGGCTGTGCCTGTGAGGTCACAGCAGACCCCGTGCTTCCTAGGCCAGTGCCAGGCTCATGGCTGCTGGCTGTGCTTGTGAGGTCACAGCAGCCTCAGTGCCTCCTATGCCAGTGGCAGGCTCCTGGCTGCTGGCTGTGTTTGTGGGGTCACAGCAGCCTCAGTGCCTCCAAGCCAGTGGCAGGCTCCTGGCTGCTGGCTGTGCTTGTGAGGTCACAGCAGCCTGAGTGCCTCCTAGGCCAGTGGCAGACTCATGGCTGCTGGCTGTGCTTTTGAGGTCACAGCAGCCTCAGTGCCTCCGAGGCCAGTGGCAGGCTCATGGCTGCTGGCTGTGCTTGTGAGGTCACAGCAGCCTCAGTGCCTCCTATGCCAGTGGCAGGCTCATGGCTGCTGGCTGTGCTTGTGAGGTCACAGCAGCCTGAGTGGCTCCGAGGCCAGTGGCAGGCTCATGGCTGCTGGCTGTGCTTGTGAGGTCACAGCAGCCTCAGTGCCTCCTAGGCCAGTGGCAGGTTCCTGGCTGCTGGCTGTGCTTGTGAGGTCACAGCAGCCTCAGTGCCTCATACGTCAGTGTGCAGCCCCCCCTGCTGGCTGTGCTTGTGAGGTCACAGCAGACTCCGTGCCTCCTAGGCCAGTGGCAGGCTCCTGGCTGCTGGCTGTGCTTGTGTGGTCACAGCAACCTCAGTGCCTCCGAGGCCAGTGGCAGGCTCCTGGCTGCTGGCTGTGATTGTGAGGTCACAGCAGCCTCCGTGCCTCCTAGGCCAGTGGCAGGCTCCTGGCTGCTGGCTGTGCTTGTGAGGTCATAGAAGTCTCAGTGCCTCCTAGGCCAGCGACAGGCTCCTGGCTGCTGGCTGTACTTGTGAGGTCACAGCAGCCTCAGTGCCTCCTAGGCCAGTGGCAGGCTCCTGGCTGCTGGCTGTGCTTGTCAGGTCACAGCAGCCTCCATGCCTCCTAGGCCAGTGGCAGGCTCCTGGCTGCTGCCTGTGATTGTGAGGTCACAGCAGCCTCAGTGCATCCTAGGCCAGTGGCAGGCTCCTGGCTGCTGGCTGTGCTTTTGAGGTCACAGCCAACTGAGAGCCTCCTAGGCCAGTGGCAGGCTCCTGGCTGCTGGCTGTGCTTGTGAGGTCACAGCAGCCTCAGTGCCTCCTATGCCAGTGGAAGGCTCCTGTCTGCTTGCTGTGCTTGTGAGGTCACAGCAGCCTCAGTGCCTCCTAGGCCAGTGGCAGGCTTATGGCTGCCGGCTGTGCTTGTGAGGTCAGAGCAGCCTGAGTGCCTCCAATGCCAGTGGCAGGCTCCTGGCTGCTGGCTGTGCTTGTGAGGTCACAGCAGCATCAGTGCCCCCTAGGTAATGAGCAGCAGCGCCTGCTGGCTGTGCTTGAGAGGTCACGGCAGCCTGAGTCCCTCCTAGGCCAGTGGCAGGCTCCTGGCTGCTGGCTGTGCTTGTCAGGTCACAGCAGCCTCAGTGCCTCCTAGGACAGTGGCAGGCTCATGGCTGCTGGCTGTGCTTGTGAGGTCACAGCAGCCTCCGTGCCTCCTAGGCCAGTGGCAGGCTCCTGCCTGCTGGCTGTGCTTGTGAGGTTACAGCAGCCTGAGTGCCTCCTAGGCCCGTGGCAGCCTCATGGCTGCTGGCTGTGCTTGTGAGGTAACAGCAGCCTCAGTGCCTCATAGGCCAGTGGCAGCCTCATGGCTGCTGGCTGTGCTTGTGAGGTAACAGCAGCCTCAGTGCCTCCTAGGCCAGTGGCAGGCTCCTGGCTGCTGGCTGTGCTTGTGAGGTCACAGCAGCCTCAGTGCCTCCGAGGCCAGTGGCAGGCTCCTGGCTTCTGGCTGCTTTTGAGGTCACAGCCGACTGAGAGCCTCCTAGGCCAGTGGCAGGCTCCTGCCTGCTGGCTGTGCTTGTGAGGTCACAGCAGGCTGAGTGCCTCCTAGACCAGCGGAAGGCTCCTGTCTGCTGGCTGTGCTTGTGAGGTCACAGCTGCCTCAGTGCCTCCTAGGCCAGTGGCAGGCTTATGGCTGCCGGCTGTGCTTGTGAGGTCACAGCAGCCTGAGTGCCTCCTAGGCCAGTGGCAGGCTCCTGGCTGCTGGCTGTGCTTGTGAGGTCACAGCAGCATCAGTGCCCCCTAGGTAATGAGCAGCAGCGCCTGCTGGCTGTGCTTGAGAGGTCACGGCAGCCTGAGTCCCTCCTAGGCCAGTGGCAGGCTCCTGGCTGCTGGCTGTGCTTGTCAGGTCACAGCAGCCTCAGTGCCTTCTAGGCCAGTGGCAGGCTCATGGCTGCTGGCTGTGCTTGTGAGGTCACAGCAGCCTCCGTGCCTCCTAGGCCAGTGGCAGGCTCCTGGCTGCTGGCTGTGCTTGTGAGGTCACAGCAGCATCAGTGCCTCCTAGGCCATTGGCACGCTCAAGGCTTCTGGCTGTGCTTGGGAGGTCACAGCAGCCTCAGTGCCTCCTAGGCCAGTGGCAGGCTCCTGGGTGCTGGCTGTGCTTGGGAGGTCACAGCAGCCTCAGTGCCTCCTAGGCCAGTGCCAGGCTCCTGGCTGCTGGCTGTGCTTGTGAGGTCACAGCAGCCTCAGTGCCTCCTAGGCCAGTGGCAGGCTCCTGGCTGCTGCCTGTGATTGTGAGGTCACAGCAGCCTCCGTGCCTCCTAGGCCAGTGGCAGGCTCCTGGCTGCTGGCTGTGCTTGGGAGGTCACAGCAGCCTCAGTGCCTCCTAGGCCAGTGGCAGGCTCATGGCTGCTGGCTGTGCTTGTGAGGTCACAGCAGCCTCAGTGCCTCCTAGGCCAGTGGCAGGCTCCTGGCTGCTGGCTGTGCTTGTGAGGTCACAGCAGCCTGTGTGCCTCCGAGGCCAGTGGCAGACTCATGGCTTCTGGCTGCTTTTGAGGTCACAGCCGACTGAGAGCCTCCTAGGCCAGTGGCAGGCTCCTGCCTGCTGGCTGTGCTTGTGAGGTCACAGCAGGCTGAGTGCCTCCTAGACCAGCGGAAGGCTCCTGTCTGCTTGCTGTGCTTGTGAGGTCACAGCAGCCTCAGTGCCTCCTAGGCCAGTGTCAGGCTCCTGGCTGCTGGCTGTGCTTGTGAGGTCACAGCAGCCTGAGTGCCTCCTAGGCCAGTGGCAGGCTCCTGGCTGCTGGCTGTCCTTGTGAGGTGACAGCAGCCTCCGTGCCTCCTAGGGCAGTGGCAGGCTCCTGGCTGCTGGCTGTGCTTGTGAGGTCACAGCAGCCTGAGTGTCTCCTAGGCCAGTGGCAGGCTCCTGGCTGCTGGCTGTGCTTGTGAGGTCACAGTAGCCTCAGTGCCTCCTACGCCAGTGGCAGGCTCCTGGAGCTGGCTCTGCTTGTGAGGTCACAGCAGCCTCAGTGCCTCCTAGGCCAGTGGCAGGCTCATGGCTTCTGGCTGTGCTTGGGAGGTCACAGCAGCCTGTGTGCCTCCTAGGCCAGTGGCAGGCTCCTGGCTGCTGGCTGTGCTTGTGAGGTCACAGCAGCCTCAGTGCCTCCTCGGCCAGTGGCAGGCTCCTGGCTGCTGGCTGTGCTTGCGAGGTCACAGCAGCCTCAGTGCCTCCTAGGCCAGGGGCAAGCCCATGACTGCTTGCTGAGTTTGTGAGGTCACAGCAGTCTCCGTGCCTCCTAGGCCAGTGGCAGGCTCCTGGCTGCTGGCTGCGCTTGTGAGGTCACAGCAGCCTGAGTGCCTCCGAGGCCAGTGGCAGGCTTATGGCTGCTGGCTGCGCTTGTGAGGCCACAGCAGACTCCGTGCCTCCTAGACCAGTGGCAGGCTCATGGCTGCTGGCTGTGCTTGGGAGGTCACAGCAGCCTCAGTGCCTCCTAGGCCAGTGGCAGCCTTATGGCTGCTGGCTGTGCTTGTGAGGTCACAGCAGCCTCAGTGCCTACGAGGCCAGTGGCAGGCTCCTGGCTGCTGGCTCTGCTTGTGAGGTCACAGCAGCATCAGTGCCCCCAAGGTAATGAGCAGCAGCGCCTGGTGGCTGTGCTTGTGAGGTCACGGCAGCCTGAGTCACTCCTAGGCCAGTGGCAGGCTCCTGGCTGCTGGCTGTGCTTGTCAGGTCACAGCAGCCTCAGTGCCTCCGAGGGGAGTGTCAGGCTCATGGCTGCTGGCTGTGCTTGTGAGGTCACAGCAGCCTGAGTGCCTCCTAGGCCAGTGGCAGGCTCCTGGAGCTGGCTCTGCTTGTGAGGTCACAGCAGACCCCGTGCCTCCTAGGCCAGTGGCAGGCTCATGGCTGCTGTCTGTGCTTGGGAGGTCACAGCAGCCTCAGTGCCACCTACGCCAGTGGCAGGATAATGGCTGCTGGCTGTGCTTGTGAGGTCACAGCAGCCTCAGTGCCTCCTAGGCCAGTGGCAGGCTCACGGCTGCTGCCTGTGCTTGTGAGGTCACAGCAGACCCCATGCTTCCTAGGCCAGTGTCAGGCTCCTGGCTGCTGGCTGTGCTTGTGAGGTCACAGCAGCCTCAGTGCCTCCTAGGCCAGTGGCAGGCTCCTGGCTGCTGGCTGTGCTTGTGAGGTCACAGCAGCCTGAGTGTCTCCTAGGCCAGTGGCAGGCTCCTGGCTGCTGGCTGTGCTTGTGTGGTCACAGCAGCCTCAGTGCCTCCTACGCCAGTGGCAGGCTCCTGGAGCTGGCTCTGCTTGTGAGGTCACAGCAGCCTCCGTGCCTCCTAGGCCAGTGGCAGGCTCATGGCTTCTGGCTGTGCTTGGGAGGTCACAGCAGCCTCAGTGACACCTACGCCAGTGGCAGGCTCCTGGCTGCTGGCTGTGCTTGTGAGGTCACAGCAGCCTCAGTGCCTCCTAGACCAGTGGCAGGCTCACGGCTGCTGGCTGTGCTTGTGAGGTCACAGCAGGCCCCGTGCCTCCTAGGCCAGTGTCAGGCTCCTGGCTGCTGGCTGTGCTTGTGAGGTCACAGCAGCCTCAGTGCCTCCAAGCCAGTGGCAGGCTCATGGCTGCTGGCTGTGCTTGTGAGGTCACAGCAGGCTCAGTGCCTCCTAGGCCAGGGGCAAGCCCATGACTGCTTGCTGAGTTTGTGAGGTCACAGCAGCCTCAGTGCCTGCTAGGTAATGAGCAGCGCCCCCTGCTGGCTGTAGTTGTGAGGTCACAGAATCCTCAGTGCCTCCTAGGCCAGCGACAGGCTCGTGGCTGTTGGCTGTGCTTGTGAGGTCACAGCAGCCTCACTGCCTCCTAGGCCAGTGGCTGGCTCCTGGCTGCGGGCTGTGCTTGTGAGCTCACAGTAGCCTGAGTGCCTGCTAGGCCAGTGGCAGGCTCATGGCAGCTGGCTGTACTTGTGAGGTGACAGCAGCCTCGGTGCCTCATAGGCCAGTGGCAGGTTCCTGGCTGCTGCCTGTGCTTGGGAGGTCACAGCAGCCTGAGTGCCTCCTAGGCCAGTGACAGGCTCACGGATGCTGGCTGTGCTTGTGAGGTCACAGCAGACCCCGTGCTTCCTAGGCCAGTGGCAGGCTCCTGGCTGCTGGCTGTGCTTGTGTGGTCACAGCAGCCTCAGTGCCTCCGAGGCCAGTGGCAGGCTCCTGGCTGCTGGCTGTGCTTGTGAGGTCACAGCAGCCTCCGTGCCTCCTAGGCCAGTGGCAGGCTCCTGGCTGCTGCCTGTGATTGTGAGGTCATAGAAGTCTCAGTGCCTCCTAGGCCAGCGACAGGCTCCTGGCTGCTGGCTGTACTTGTGAGGTCACAGCAGCCTCAGTGCCTCCTAGGCCAGTGGCAGGCTCCTGGCTGCTGGCTGTGCTTGTGAGGTCACAGCAGCCTCCATGCCTCCTAGGCCAGTGGCAGGCTCCTGGCTGCTGCCTGTGATTGTGAGGTCACAGCAGCCTCAGTGCATCCTAGGCCAGTGGCAGACTCATGGCTGCTGGCTGTGTTTTTGAGGTCACAGCCGACTGAGAGCCTCCTAGGCCAGTGGCAGGCTCCTGGCTGCTGGCTGTGCTTGTGAGGTCACAGCAGCCTCAGTGCCTCCTATGCCAGTGGAAGGCTCCTGTCTGCTTGCTGTGCTTGTGAGGTCACAGCAGCCTCAGTGCCTCCTAGGCCAGTGTCAGGCTCATGGCTGCTGGCTGTGCTTGTGAGGTCACCGCAGCCTCAGTGCCTCCTAGGCCAGTGGCAGACTCATGGCTGCTGGCTGTCCTTGTGAGGTGACAGCAGCCTCAGTGCCTCCTAGGCCAGTGGCAGGCTCCTGGCTGCTGGCTGTGCTAGTCAGGTCACAGCAGCCTGAGTGTCTCCTAGCCCAGTGGCAGGCTCCTGGCTGCTGGCTGTGCTTGTGAGGTCACAGCAGCCTCAGTGCCTCCTAGGCCAGTGTCAGGCTCCTGGCTGCTGGCTGTGCTTGTGAGGTCACAGCAGCCTCCGTGCCTCCTAGGCCAGTGGCAGGCTCCTGGCTGCTGCCTGTGATTGTGAGGTCATAGAAGTCTCAGTGCCTCCTAGGCCAGCGACAGGCTCCTGGCTGCTGGCTGTACTTGTGAGGTCACAGCAGCCTCAGTGCCTCCTAGGCCAGTGGCAGGCTCCTGGCTGCTGGCTGTGCTTGTGAGGTCACAGCAGCCTCCATGCCTCCTAGGCCAGTGGCAGGCTCCTGGCTGCTGCCTGTGATTGTGAGGTCACAGCAGCCTCAGTGCATCCTAGGCCAGTGGCAGACTCATGGCTGCTGGCTGTGTTTTTGAGGTCACAGCCGACTGAGAGCCTCCTAGGCCAGTGGCAGGCTCCTGGCTGCTGGCTGTGCTTGTGAGGTCACAGCAGCCTCAGTGCCTCCTATGCCAGTGGAAGGCTCCTGTCTGCTTGCTGTGCTTGTGAGGTCACAGCAGCCTCAGTGCCTCCTAGGCCAGTGTCAGGCTCATGGCTGCTGGCTGTGCTTGTGAGGTCACCGCAGCCTCAGTGCCTCCTAGGCCAGTGGCAGACTCATGGCTGCTGGCTGTCCTTGTGAGGTGACAGCAGCCTCAGTGCCTCCTAGGCCAGTGGCAGGCTCCTGGCTGCTGGCTGTGCTAGTCAGGTCACAGCAGCCTGAGTGTCTCCTAGGCCAGTGGCAGGCTCCTGGCTGCTGGCTGTGCTTGTGAGGTCACAGCAGCCTCAGTGCCTCCGAGGCCAGTGGCAGGCTCCTGGCTGCTGGCTGTGCTTGTGAGGTCACAGCAGCCTCCGTGCCTCCTAGGCCAGTGGCAGGCTCCTGGCTGCTGCCTGTGATTGTGAGGTCATAGAAGTCTCAGTGCCTCCTAGGCCAGCGACAGGCTCCTGGCTGCTGGCTGTACTTGTGAGGTCACAGCAGCCTCAGTGCCTCCTAGGCCAGTGGCAGGCTCCTGGCTGCTGGCTGTGCTTGTGAGGTCACAGCAGCCTCAGTGCCTCCTAGGCCAGTGGCAGGCTCCTGGCTGCTGCCTGTGATTGTGAGGTCACAGCAGCCTCAGTGCATCCTAGGCCAGTGGCAGACTCATGGCTGCTGGCTGTGTTTTTGAGGTCACAGCCGACTGAGAGCCTCCTAGGCCAGTGGCAGGCTCCTGGCTGCTGGCTGTGCTTGTGAGGTCACAGCAGCCTCAGTGCCTCCTATGCCAGTGGAAGGCTCCTGTCTGCTTGCTGTGCTTGTGAGGTCACAGCAGCCTCAGTGCCTCCTAGGCCAGTGTCAGGCTCATGGCTGCTGGCTGTGCTTGTGAGGTCACCGCAGCCTCAGTGCCTCCTAGGCCAGTGGCAGACTCATGGCTGCTGGCTGTCCTTGTGAGGTGACAGCAGCCTCAGTGCCTCCTAGGCCAGTGGCAGGCTCCTGGCTGCTGGCTGTGCTAGTCAGGTCACAGCAGCCTGAGTGTCTCCTAGGCCAGTGGCAGGCTCCTGGCTGCTGGCTGTGCTTGTGAGGTCACAGCAGCCTCAGTGCCTCCTCGGCCAGTGGCAGGCTCCTGTCTGCTGGCTGCGCTTGTGAGGTCACAGCAGCCTCAGTGCCTCCTAGGACAGTGGCAGGCTCCTGGCTGCTGGCTGTGCTTGTGAGGTCACAGCAGCCTCCGTGCCTCCTAGGCCAGTGGCAGGCTCCTGCCTGCTGGCTGTGCTTGTGAGGTCACAGCAGCCTGAGTGCCTCCTAGGCCCGTGGCAGCCTCATGGCTGCTGGCTGTGCTTGTGAGGTAACAGCAGCCTCAGTGCCTCCTAGGCCAGTGGCATGCTCCTGGCTGCTGGCTGTGCTTGTGAGGTCACAGCAGCATCAGTGCCTCCTAGGCCATTGGCACGCTCAAGGCTTCTGGCTGTGCTTGTGAGGTCACAGCAGCCTCACTGCCTCTGAGGCCAGTGGCAGCCTCATGGCTGCTGGCTGTTCTTGTGAGGTCACAGCAGCCTCAGTGCCTCCTAGGCCAGTGCCAGGCTCCTGGCTGCTGGCTGTGCTTGTGAGGTCACAGCAGCCTCAGTGCCTCCGAGGCCAGTGGCAGGCTCATGGCTGCTGACTTTGCTTCTGAGGTCACAGCAGGCTGAGTGCCTCCTAGGCCAGTGGCAGGTTCCTGGCTGCTGGCTGTGCTTGTGAGGTCACAGCAGCCTGAGTGCCTCATACGTCAGTGTGCAGCCCCCCCTGCTGGCTGTGCTTGTGAGGTCACAGCAGCCTCAGTGCCTCCTAGGCCAGTGGCAGGCTCATGGCTGCTGACTGTGCTTGTGAGGTCACAGCAGCCTCAGTGCCTCCGAGGCCAGTGGCAGGCTCCTGGCTGCTGGCTGTACTTGTGAGGTCACAGCAGTCTCAGTGACTCCTAGGCCAGCGACAGGCTCCTGGCTGCTGGCTGTGCTTTTGAGGTCACAGCAGCCTCAGTACGTCCTAGGCCAGTGCAAGGCTCCTGGCTGCTGGCTGTGCTTGTGAGGTCACAGCAGCCTGAGTGCCTCCTAGGCCAGTGGCAGGCTCCTGGCTGCTGGCTGTGCTTGTGAGGTCACAGCAGCCTCAGTGCCTCCTAGGCCAGTGGCAGGCTCCTGGCTGCTGCCTGTGATTGTGAGGTCACAGCAGCCTCCGTGCCTCCTAGGCCAGTGGCAGGCTCCTGGCTGCTGGCTGTGCTTGGGAGGTCACAGCAGCCTCAGTGCCTCCTAGGCCAGTGGCAGGCTCCTGGCTGCTGGCTGTGCTTGTGAGGTCACAGCAGCCTCAGTGCCTCCTAGGCCAGTGGCAGGCTCCTGGCTGCTGGCTGTGCTTGTGAGGTCACAGCAGCCTCAGTGCCTCCGAGGCCAGTGGCAGACTCATGGCTTCTGGCTGCTTTTGAGGTCACAGCCGACTGACAGCCTCCTAGGCCAGTGGCAGGCTCCTGCCTGCTGGCTGTGCTTGTGAGGTCACAGCCGACTGAGTGCCTCCTAGGCCAGTGGCAGGCTCCTGTCTGCTGGCTGTGCTTGTGAGGTCACAGCTGCCTCACTGCCTCCAAGCCAGTGGCAGGCTCATGGCTGCTGGCTGTGCTTGTGAGGTCATAGCAGCCTCCGTACCTCCTAGGCCAGTGGCAGGCTTATGGCTGCTTGATGTGCTTGTGAGGCCACAGCAGCCTCAGTGCCTCCTAGACCAGTGGCAGGCTCCTGGCTGCTGGCTGCGCTTGTGAGGTCACAGCAGCCTCAGTGCCTCCTAGGCCAGTGGCAGGCTTATGGCTGCCGGCTGTGCTTGTGAGGTCAGAGCAGCCTGAGTGCCTCCAATGCCAGTGGCAGGCTCCTGGCTGCTGGCTGTGCTTGTGAGGTCACAGCAGCATCAGTGCCCCCTAGGTAATGAGCAGCAGCGCCTGCTGGCTGTGCTTGAGAGGTCACGGCAGCCTGAGTCCCTCCTAGGCCAGTGGCAGGCTCCTGGCTGCTGGCTGTGCTTGTCAGGTCACAGCAGCCTCAGTGCCTTCTAGGCCAGTGGCAGGCTCATGGCTGCTGGCTGTGCTTGTGAGGTCACAGCAGCCTCTGTGCCTCCTAGGCCAGTGGCAGGCTCCTGGCTGCTGGCTGTGCTTGTGAGGTCACAGCAGCATCAGTGCCTCCTAGGCCATTGGCACGCTCAAGGCTTCTGGCTGTGCTTGGGAGGTCACAGCAGCCTCAGTGCCTCCTAGGCCAGTGGCAGGCTCCTGGCTGCTGGCTGTGCTTGGGAGGTCACAGCAGCCTCAGTGCCTCCTAGGCCAGTGCCAGGCTCCTGGCTGCTGGCTGTGCTTGTGAGGTCACAGCAGCCTCAGTGCCTCCTAGGCCAGTGGCAGGCTCCTGGCTGCTGCCTGTGATTGTGAGGTCACAGCAGCCTCCGTGCCTCCTAGGCCAGTGGCAGGCTCCTGGCTGATGGCTGTGCTTGGGAGGTCACAGCAGCCTCAGTGCCTCCTAGGCCAGTGGCAGGCTCCTGGCTGCTGCCTGTGATTGTGAGGTCACAGCAGCCTCCGTGCCTCCTAGGCCAGTGGCAGGCTCCTGGCTGCTGGCTGTGCTTGTGAGGTCACAGCAGCCTCAGTGCCTCCTAGGCCAGTGTCAGGCTCCTGGCTGCTGGCTGTGCTTGTGAGGTCACAGCAGCCTCAGTGCCTCCTAGGCCAGTGGCAGGCTCATGGCTGCTGGCTGTGCTTGTGAGGTCACAGCAGCCTCAGTGCCTCCGAGGCCAGTGGCAGACTCATGGCTTCTGGCTGTGCTTGTGAGGTCACAGCCGACTGAGAGCCTCCTAGGCCAGTGGCAGGCTCCTGCCTGCTGGCTGTGCTTGTGAGGTCACAGCAGACTCCGTGCCTCCTAGGCCAGTGGCAGCCTCCTGTCTGCTGGCTGTGCTTGTGAGGTCACAGCTGCCTCACTGCCTCCAAGCCAGTGGCAGGCTCATGGCTGCTGGCTGTGCTTGTGAGGTCATAGCAGCCTCCGTACCTCCTAGGCCAGTGGCAGGCTTATGGCTGCTTGATGTGCTTGTGAGGCCACAGCAGCCTCAGTGCCTCCTAGACCAGTGGCAGGCTCCTGGCTGCTGGCTGCGCTTGTGAGGTCACAGCAGCCTCAGTGCCTCCTAGGCCAGTGGCAGGCTTATGGCTGCCGGCTGTGCTTGTGAGGTCAGAGCAGCCTGAGTGCCTCCTAGGCCAGTGGCAGGCTCCTCGCTGCTGCCTGTGCTTGTGAGGTCACAGCAGCATCAGTGCCCCCTAGGTAATGAGCAGCAGCGCCTGCTGGCTGTGCTTGAGAGGTCACGGCAGCCTGAGTCCCTCCTAGGCCAGTGCCAGGCTCCTGGCTGCTGGCTGTGCTTGTCAGGTCACAGCAGCCTCAGTGCCTTCTAGGCCAGTGGCAGGCTCATGGCTGCTGGCTGTGCTTGTGAGGTCACAGCAGCCTCCGTGCCTCCTAGGCCAGTGGCAGGCTCCTGGCTGCTGGCTGTGCTTGTGAGGTCACAGCAGCATCAGTGCCTCCTAGGCCATTGGCACGCTCAAGGCTTCTGGCTGTGCTTGGGAGGTCACAGCAGCCTCAGTGCCTCCTAGGCCAGTGGCAGGCTCCTGGCTGCTGGCTGTGCTTGGGAGGTCACAGCAGCCTCAGTGCCTCCTAGGCCAGTGCCAGGCTCCTGGCTGCTGGCTGTGCTTGTGAGGTCACAGCAGCCTCAGTGCCTCCTAGGCCAGTGGCAGGCTCCTGGCTGCTGCCTGTGATTGTGAGGTCACAGCAGCCTCCGTGCCTCCTAGGCCAGTGGCAGGCTCCTGGCTGCTGGCTGTGCTTGTGAGGTCACAGCAGCCTGAGTGCCTCCTAGGCCAGTGGCAGGCTCATGGCTGCTGGCTGTGCTTGTGAGGTCACAGCAGCCTCAGTGCCTCCTAGGCCAGTGGCAGGCTCCTGGCTGCTGGCTGTGCTTGTGAGGTCACAGCAGCCTGTGTGCCTCCGAGGCCAGTGGCAGACTCATGGCTTCTGGCTGCTTTTGAGGTCACAGCCGACTGAGAGCCTCCTAGGCCAGTGGCAGGCTCCTGCCTGCTGGCTGTGCTTGTGAGGTCACAGCAGGCTGAGTGCCTCCTAGACCAGCGGAAGGCTCCTGTCTGCTTGCTGTGCTTGTGAGGTCACAGCAGCCTCAGTGCCTCCTAGGCCAGTGTCAGGCTCCTGGCTGCTGGCTGTGCTTTTGAGGTCACAGCAGCCTCAGTGCCTCCTAGGGCAGTGGCAGGCTCCTGGCTGCTGGCTGTCCTTGTGAGGTGACAGCAGCCTCCGTGCCTCCTAGGGCAGTGGCAGGCTCCTGGCTGCTGGCTGTGCTTGTGAGGTCACAGCAGCCTGAGTGTCTCCTAGGCCAGTGGCAGGCTCCTGGCTGCTGCCTGTGATTGTGAGGTCACAGTAGCCTCAGTGCCTCCTACGCCAGTGGCAGGCTCCTGGAGCTGGCTCTGCTTGTGAGGTCACAGCAGCCTCAGTGCCTCCTAGGCCAGTGGCAGGCTCATGGCTTCTGGCTGTGCTTGGGAGGTCACAGCAGCCTGAGTGCCTCCTAGGCCAGTGGCAGGCTCCTGGCTGCTGGCTGTGCTTGTGAGGTCACAGCAGCCTCAGTGCCTCCTCGGCCAGTGGCAGGCTCCTGGCTGCTGGCTGTGCTTGCGAGGTCACAGCAGCCTCAGTGCCTCCTAGGGCAGGGGCAAGCCCATGACTGCTTGCTGAGTTTGTGAGGTCACAGCAGTCTCCGTGCCTCCTAGGCCAGTGGCAGGCTCCTGGCTGCTGGCTGCGCTTGTGAGGTCACAGCAGCCTGAGTGCCTCCTAGGCCAGTGGCAGGCTTATGGCTGCTGGCTGCGCTTGTGAGGCCACAGCAGACTCCGTGCCTCCTAGGCCAGTGGCAGGCTCCTGGCTGCTGGCTCTGCTTGTGAGGTCACAGCAGCATCAGTGCCCCCTAGGTAATGAGCAGCAGCGCCTGGTGGCTGTGCTTGTGAGGTCACGGCAGCCTGAGTCACTCCTAGGCCAGTGGCAGGCTCCTGGCTGCTGGCTGTGCTTGTCAGGTCACAGCAGCCTCAGTGCCTCCGAGGGGAGTGTCAGGCTCATGGCTGCTGGCTGTGCTTGTGAGGTCACAGCAGCCTGAGTGCCTCCTAGGCCAGTGGCAGGCTCCTGGAGCTGACTCTGCTTGTGAGGTCACAGCAGCCTCAGTGCCTCCTAGGCCAGTGGCAGGCTCATGGCTGCTGTCTGTGCTTGGGAGGTCACAGCAGCCTCAGTGCCACCTACGCCAGTGGCAGGATCCTGGCTGCTGGCTGTGCTTGTGAGGTCACAGCAGCCTCAGTGCCTCCTAGGCCAGTGGCAGGCTCACGGCTGCTGGCTGTGCTTGTGAGGTCACAGCAGACCCCGTGCTTCCTAGGCCAGTGTCAGGCTCCTGGCTGCTGGCTGTGCTTGTGAGGTCACAGCAGCCTCAGTGCCTCCGAGGCCAGTGGCAGGCTCCTGGCTGCTGGCTGTGCTTGTGAGGTCACAGCAGCCTGAGTGTCTGCTAGGCCAGTGGCAGGCTCCTGGCTGCTGGCTGTGCTTGTGAGGTCACAGCAGCCTCAGTGCCTCCTACGCCAGTGGCAGGCTCCTGGAGCTGGCTCTGCTTGTGAGGTCACAGCAGCCTCCGTGCCTCCTAGGCCAGTGGCAGGCTCCTGGCTTCTGGCTGTGCTTGGGAGGTCACAGCAGCCTCAGTGACACCTACGCCAGTGGCAGGCTCCTGGCTGCTGGCTGTGCTTGTGAGGTCACAGCAGCCTCAGTGCCTCCTAGACCAGTGGCAGGCTCACGGCTGCTGGCTGTGCTTGTGAGGTCACAGCAGGCCCCGTGCCTCCTAGGCCAGTGTCAGGCTCCTGGCTGCTGGCTGTGCTTGTGAGGTCGCAGCAGCCTCAGTGCCTCCAAGCCAGTGGCAGGCTCATGGCTGCTGGCTGTGCTTGTGAGGTCACAGCAGGCTCAGTGCCTCCTAGGCCAGGGGCAAGCCCATGACTGCTTGCTGAGTTTGTGAGGTCACAGCAGCCTCAGTGCCTGCTAGGTAATGAGCAGCGCCCCCTGCTGGCTGTAGTTGTGAGGTCACAGAATCCTCAGTGCCTCCTAGGCCAGCGACAGGCTCGTGGCTGTTGGCTGTGCTTGTGAGGTCACAGCAGCCTCACTGCCTCCTAGGCCAGTGGCTGGCTCCTGGCTGCGGGCTGTGCTTGTGAGCTCACAGTAGCCTGAGTGCCTGCTAGGCCAGTGGCAGGCTCATGGCTGCTGGCTGTACTTGTGAGGTGACAGCAGCCTCGGTGCCTCATAGGGCAGTGGCAGGTTCCTGGCTGCTGCCTGTGCTTGGGAGGTCACAGCAGCCTGAGTGCCTCCTAGGCCAGTGACAGGCTCACGGATGCTGGCTGTGCTTGTGAGGTCACAGCAGACCCCGTGCTTCCTAGGCCAGTGTCAGGCTCCTGGCTGCTGGCTGTGCTTGTGTGGTCACAGCAGCCTCAGTGCCTCCTAGGCCAGTGGCAGGCTCCTGGCTGCTGGCTGTGATTGTGAGGTCACAGCAGCCTCCGTGCCTCCTAGGCCACTGGCAGGCTCCTGGCTGCTGCCTGTGCTTGTGAGGTCATAGAAGTCTCAGTGCCTCCTAGGCCAGCGACAGGCTCCTGGCTGCTGGCTGTACTTGTGAGGTCACAGCAGCCTCAGTGCCTCCTAGGCCAGTGGCAGGCTCCTGGCTGCTGGCTGTGCTTGTGAGGTCACAGCAGCCTCCATGCCTCCTAGGCCAGTGGCAGGCTCCTGGCTGCTGCCTGTGATTGTGAGGTCACAGCAGCCTCAGTGCATCCTAGGCCAGTGGCAGACTCATGGCTGCTGGCTGTGTTTTTGAGGTCACAGCAGTCTCCGTGCCTCCTAGGCCAGTGGCAGGCTCCTGGCTGCTGGCTGTGCTTGTGAGGTCACAGCAGCCTCAGTGCCTCCTATGCCAGTGGAAGGCTCCTGTCTGCTTGCTGTGCTTGTGAGGTCACAGCAGCCTCAGTGCCTCCTATGCCAGTGGAAGGCTCCTGTCTGCTGGCTGTGCTTGTGAGGTCACCGCAGCCTCAGTGCCTCCTAGGCCAGTGGCAGACTCATGGCTGCTGGCTGTCCTTGTGAGGTGACAGCAGCCTCAGTGCCTCCTAGACCAGTGGCAGGCTCCTGGCTGCTGGCTGTGCTAGTCAGGTCACAGCAGCCTGAGTGTCTCCTAGGCCAGTGGCAGGCTCCTGGCTGCTGGCTGTGCTTGGGAGGTCACAGCAGCCTCAGTGCCTCCGAGGCCAGTGTCAGGCTCCTGGCTGCTGGCTGTGCTTGTGAGGTCACAGCAGCCTCCGTGCCTCCTAGGCCAGTGGCAGGCTCCTGGCTGCTGCCTGTGATTGTGAGGTCATAGAAGTCTCAGTGCCTCCTAGGCCAGCGACAGGCTCCTGGCTGCTGGCTGTACTTGTGAGGTCACAGCAGCCCCAGTGCCTCCTAGGCCAGTGGCAGGCTCCTGGCTGCTGGCTGTGCTTGTGAGGTCACAGCAGCCTCCATGCCTCCTACGCCAGTGGCAGGCTCCTGGCTGCTGCCTGTGATTGTGAGGTCACAGCAGCCTCAGTGCATCCTAGGCCAGTGGCAGACTCATGGCTGCTGGCTGTGTTTTTGAGGTCACAGCCGACTGAGAGCCTCCTAGGCCAGTGGCAGGCTCCTGGCTGCTGGCTGTGCTTGTGAGGTCACAGCAGCCTCAGTGCCTCCTATGCCAGTGGAAGGCTCCTGTCTGCTTGCTGTGCTTGTGAGGTCACAGCAGCCTCAGTGCCTCCTAGGCCACTGTCAGGCTCATGGCTGCTGGCTGTGCTTGTGAGGTCACCGCAGCCTCAGTGCCTCCTAGGCCAGTGGCAGACTCATGGCTGCTGGCTGTCCTTGTGAGGTGACAGCAGCCTCAGTGCCTCCTAGGCCAGTGGCAGGCTCCTGGCTGCTGGCTGTGCTAGTCAGGTCACAGCCGACTGAGAGCCTCCTAGGCCAGTGGCAGGCTCCTGGCTGCTGGCTGTGCTTGTGAGGTCACAGCAGCCTCAGTGCCTCCGAGGCCAGTGGCAGGCTCCTGGCTGCTGGCTGTGCTTGTGAGGTCACAGCAGCCTCCGTGCCTCCTAGGCCAGTGGCAGGCTCCTGGCTGCTGCCTGTGATTGTGAGGACATAGAAGTCTCAGTGCCTCCTAGGCCAGCGACAGGCTCCTGGCTGCTGGCTGTGCTTGTGAGGTCACAGCAGCCTCAGTGCCTCCTAGGCCAGTGGCAGGCTCCTGGCTGCTGGCTGTGCTTGTGAGGTCACAGCAGCCTCCATGCCTCCTAGGCCAGTGGCAGGCTCCTGGCTGCTGCCTGTGATTGTGAGGTCACAGCAGCCTCAGTGCATCCTAGGCCAGTGGCAGACTCATGGCTGCTGGCTGTGTTTTTGAGGTCACAGCCGACTGAGAGCCTCCTAGGCCAGTGGCAGGCTCCTGGCTGCTGGCTGTGCTTGTGAGGTCACAGCAGCCTCAGTGCCTCCTATGCCAGTGGAAGGCTCCTGTCTGCTTGCTGTGCTTGTGAGGTCACAGCAGCCTCAGTGCCTCCTAGGCCAGTGTCAGGCTCATGGCTGCTGGCTGTGCTTGTGAGGTCACCGCAGCCTCAGTGCCTCCTAGGCCAGTGGCAGACTCATGGCTGCTGGCTGTCCTTGTGAGGTGACAGCAGCCTCAGTGCCTCCTAGGCCAGTGGCAGGCTCCTGGCTGCTGGCTGTGCTAGTCAGGTCACAGCAGCCTGAGTGTCTCCTAGGCCAGTGGCAGGCTCCTGGCTGCTGGCTGTGCTTGTGAGGTCACAGCAGCCTCAGTGCCTCCGAGGCCAGTGTCAGGCTCCTGGCTGCTGGCTGTGCTTGTGAGGTCACAGGAGCCTCAGTGCCTCCAAGCCAGTGGCAGGCTCATGGCTGCTGGCTGTGCTTGTGAGGTCATAGCAGCCTCCGTACCTCCTAGGCCAGTGGCAGGCTTATGGCTGCTTGATGTGCTTGTGAGGCCACAGCAGCCTCAGTGCCTCCTCGGCCAGTGGCAGGCTCATGGCTGCTGGCTGCGCTTGTGAGGTCACAGCAGCCTCAGTGCCTCCTAGGACAGTGGCAGGCTCCTGGCTGCTGGCTGTGCTTGTGAGGTCACAGCAGCCTCCGTGCCTCCTAGGCCAGTGGCAGGCTCCAGCCTGCTGGCTGTGCTTGTGAGGTCACAGCAGCCTGAGTGCCTCCTAGGCCCGTGGCAGCCTCATGGCTGCTGGCTGTGCTTGTGAGGTAACAGCAGCCTCAGTGCCTCCTAGGCCAGTGGCATGCTCCTGGCTGCTGGCTGTGCTTGTGAGGTCACAGCAGCATCAGTGCCTCCTAGGCCATTGGCACGCTCAAGGCTTCTGGCTGTGCTTGTGAGGTCACAGCAGCCTCACTGCCTCCTAGGCCAGTGGCAGGCTCCTGGCTGCTGGCTGTTCTTGTGAGGTCACAGCAGCCTCCGTGCCTCCTAGGCCAGTGGCAGGCTCCTGGCTGCTGGCTGTGCTTGTGAGGTCACAGCAGCCTCAGTGCCTCCGAGGCCAGTGGCAGGCTCATGGCTGCTGACTGTGCTTCTGAGGTCACAGCAGGCTGAGTGCCTCCTAGACCAGTGGCAGGTTCCTGGCTGCTGGCTGTGCTTGTGAGGTCACAGCAGCCTGAGTGCCTCATACGTCAGTGTGCAGCCCCCCCTGCTGGCTGTGCTTGTGAGGTCACAGCAGACTCCGTGCCTCCTAGGCCAGTGGCAGGCTCATGGCTGCTGGCTGTGTTTTTGAGGTCACAGCCGACTGAGAGCCTCCTAGGCCAGTGGCAGGCTCCTGGCTGCTGGCTGTGCTTGTGAGGTCACAGCAGCCTCAGTGCCTCCTATGCCAGTGGAAGGCTCCTGTCTGCTTGCTGTGCTTGTGAGGTCACAGCAGCCTCAGTGCCTCCTAGGCCACTGTCAGGCTCATGGCTGCTGGCTGTGCTTGTGAGGTCACCGCAGCCTCAGTGCCTCCTAGGCCAGTGGCAGACTCATGGCTGCTGGCTGTCCTTGTGAGGTGACAGCAGCCTCAGTGCCTCCTAGGCCAGTGGCAGGCTCCTGGCTGCTGGCTGTGCTAGTCAGGTCACAGCAGCCTGAGTGTCTCCTAGGCCAGTGGCAGGCTCCTGGCTGCTGGCTGTGCTTGTGAGGTCACAGCAGCCTCAGTGCCTCCGAGGCCAGTGGCAGGCTCCTGGCTGCTGGCTGTGCTTGTGAGGTCACAGCAGCCTCCGTGCCTCCTAGGCCAGTGGCAGGCTCATGGCTGCTGCCTGTGATTGTGAGGTCATAGAAGTCTCAGTGCCTCCTAGGCCAGCGACAGGCTCCTGGCTGCTGGCTGTGCTTGTGAGGTCACAGCAGCCTCAGTGCCTCCTAGGCCAGTGGCAGGCTCCTGGCTGCTGGCTGTGCTTGTGAGGTCACAGCAGCCTCCATGCCTCCTAGGCCAGTGGCAGGCTCCTGGCTGCTGCCTGTGATTGTGAGGTCACAGCAGCCTCAGTGCATCCTAGGCCAGTGGCAGACTCATGGCTGCTGGCTGTGTTTTTGAGGTCACAGCCGACTGAGAGCCTCCTAGGCCAGTGGCAGGCTCCTGGCTGCTGGCTGTGCTTGTGAGGTCACAGCAGCCTCAGTGCCTCCTATGCCAGTGGAAGGCTCCTGTCTGCTTGCTGTGCTTGTGAGGTCACAGCAGCCTCAGTGCCTCCTAGGCCAGTGTCAGGCTCATGGCTGCTGGCTGTGCTTGTGAGGTCACCGCAGCCTCAGTGCCTCCTAGGCCAGTGGCAGACTCATGGCTGCTGGCTGTCCTTGTGAGGTGACAGCAGCCTCAGTGCCTCCTAGGCCAGTGGCAGGCTCCTGGCTGCTGGCTGTGCTAGTCAGGTCACAGCAGCCTGAGTGTCTCCTAGGCCAGTGGCAGGCTCCTGGCTGCTGGCTGTGCTTGTGAGGTCACAGCAGCCTCAGTGCCTCCGAGGCCAGTGTCAGGCTCCTGGCTGCTGGCTGTGCTTGTGAGGTCACAGGAGCCTCAGTGCCTCCAAGCCAGTGGCAGGCTCATGGCTGCTGGCTGTGCTTGTGAGGTCATAGCAGCCTCCGTACCTCCTAGGCCAGTGGCAGGCTTATGGCTGCTTGATGTGCTTGTGAGGCCACAGCAGCCTCAGTGCCTCCTCGGCCAGTGGCAGGCTCACGGCTGCTGGCTGCGCTTGTGAGGTCACAGCAGCCTCAGTGCCTCCTAGGACAGTGGCAGGCTCCTGGCTGCTGGCTGTGCTTGTGAGGTCACAGCAGCCTCCGTGCCTCCTAGGCCAGTGGCAGGCTCCAGCCTGCTGGCTGTGCTTGTGAGGTCACAGCAGCCTGAGTGCCTCCTAGGCCCGTGGCAGCCTCATGGCTGCTGGCTGTGCTTGTGAGGTAACAGCAGCCTCAGTGCCTCCTAGGCCAGTGGCATGCTCCTGGCTGCTGGCTGTGCTTGTGAGGTCACAGCAGCATCAGTGCCTCCTAGGCCATTGGCACGCTCAAGGCTTCTGGCTGTGCTTGTGAGGTCACAGCAGCCTCACTGCCTCTGAGGCCAGTGGCAGCCTCATGGCTGCTGGCTGTTCTTGTGAGGTCACAGCAGCCTCCGTGCCTCCTAGGCCAGTGGCAGGCTCCTGGCTGCTGGCTGTGCTTGTGAGGTCACAGCAGCCTCAGTGCCTCCTAGGCCAGTGGCAGCCTCATGGCTGCTGGCTGTGCTTGTGAGGTAATAGCAGCCTCAGTGCCTCCTAGGCCAGTGGCAGGCTCCTGGCTGCTGGCTGTGCTTGTGAGGTCACAGCAGCATCAGTGCCTCCTAGGCCATTGGCAGGCTCAAGGCTTCTGGCTGTGCTTGTGAGGTCACAGGAGCCTCACTGCCTCTGAGGCCAGTGGCAGCCTCATGGCTGCTGGCTGTCCTTGTGAGGTCACAGCAGCCTCCGTGCCTCCGAGGCCAGTGGCAGGCTCCTGGCTGCTGACTGTGCTTGTGAGGTCACAGCAGCCTCCGTGCCTCCTAGACCAGTGGCAGGTTCCTGGCTGCTGGCTGTGCTTGTGAGGTCACAGCAGCCTCCGTGCCTCCTACGCCAGTGGCAGGCTCCTGGCTGCTGGCTGTGCTTGTCAGGTCACAGCAGCCTCAGTGCCTCCGAGGCCAGTGGCAGGCTCCTGGCTGCTGGCTGTGCTTGTGAGGTCACAGCAGCATCAGTGCCTCCTAGGCCAGTGGCACGCTCAAGGCTTCTGGCTGTGCTTGTGAGGTCACAGCAGCCTCACTGCCTCTGAGGCCAGTGGCAGCCTCATGGCTGCTGCCTGTGATTGTGAGGTCACAGCAGCCTCCGTGCCTCCTACGCCAGTGGCAGGCTCCTGGCTGCTGGCTGTGCTTGTGAGGTCACAGCAGCCTCAGTGCCTCATACGTTAGTGTGCACCGCCCCCTGCTGGCTGTGGTTGTGAGGTCACAGCAGCCTCAATTTCTCCTAGGCCAGTGGCAGGCTCCTGGCTGCTGGCTGTGCTTGTGAGGTCACAGCAGGCTGAGTACATCCTATGCCAGTGGCAGGCTCATGGCTGCTGGCTGTGCCTGTGAGGTCACAGCAGACCCCGTGCTTCCTAGGCCAGTGCCAGGCTCATGGCTGCTGGCTGTGCTTGTGAGGTCACAGCAGCCTCAGTGCCTCCTATGCCAGTGGCAGGCTCCTGGCTGCTGGCTGTGTTTGTGGGGTCACAGCAGCCTCAGTGCCTCCAAGCCAGTGGCAGGCTCCTGGCTGCTGGCTGTGCTTGTGAGGTCACAGCAGCCTGAGTGCCTCCTAGGCCAGTGGCAGACTCATGGCTGCTGGCTGTGCTTTTGAGGTCACAGCAGCCTCAGTGCCTCCGAGGCCAGTGGCAGGCTCATGGCTGCTGGCTGTGCTTGTGAGGTCACAGCAGCCTCAGTGCCTCCTATGCCAGTGGCAGGCTCATGGCTGCTGGCTGTGCTTGTGAGGTCACAGCAGCCTGAGTGGCTCCGAGGCCAGTGGCAGGCTCATGGCTGCTGGCTGTGCTTGTGAGGTCACAGCAGCCTCAGTGCCTCCTAGGCCAGTGGCAGGTTCCTGGCTGCTGGCTGTGCTTGTGAGGTCACAGCAGCCTCAGTGCCTCATACGTCAGTGTGCAGCCCCCCCTGCTGGCTGTGCTTGTGAGGTCACAGCAGACTCCGTGCCTCCTAGGCCAGTGGCAGGCTCCTGGCTGCTGGCTGTGCTTGTGTGGTCACAGCAACCTCAGTGCCTCCGAGGCCAGTGGCAGGCTCCTGGCTGCTGGCTGTGATTGTGAGGTCACAGCAGCCTCCGTGCCTCCTAGGCCAGTGGCAGGCTCCTGGCTGCTGGCTGTGCTTGTGAGGTCATAGAAGTCTCAGTGCCTCCTAGGCCAGCGACAGGCTCCTGGCTGCTGGCTGTACTTGTGAGGTCACAGCAGCCTCAGTGCCTCCTAGGCCAGTGGCAGGCTCCTGGCTGCTGGCTGTGCTTGTCAGGTCACAGCAGCCTCCATGCCTCCTAGGCCAGTGGCAGGCTCCTGGCTGCTGCCTGTGATTGTGAGGTCACAGCAGCCTCAGTGCATCCTAGGCCAGTGGCAGGCTCCTGGCTGCTGGCTGTGCTTTTGAGGTCACAGCCAACTGAGAGCCTCCTAGGCCAGTGGCAGGCTCCTGGCTGCTGGCTGTGCTTGTGAGGTCACAGCAGCCTCAGTGCCTCCTATGCCAGTGGAAGGCTCCTGTCTGCTTGCTGTGCTTGTGAGGTCACAGCAGCCTCAGTGCCTCCTAGGCCAGTGGCAGGCTTATGGCTGCCGGCTGTGCTTGTGAGGTCAGAGCAGCCTGAGTGCCTCCAATGCCAGTGGCAGGCTCCTGGCTGCTGGCTGTGCTTGTGAGGTCACAGCAGCATCAGTGCCCCCTAGGTAATGAGCAGCAGCGCCTGCTGGCTGTGCTTGAGAGGTCACGGCAGCCTGAGTCCCTCCTAGGCCAGTGGCAGGCTCCTGGCTGCTGGCTGTGCTTGTCAGGTCACAGCAGCCTCAGTGCCTCCTAGGACAGTGGCAGGCTCATGGCTGCTGGCTGTGCTTGTGAGGTCACAGCAGCCTCCGTGCCTCCTAGGCCAGTGGCAGGCTCCTGCCTGCTGGCTGTGCTTGTGAGGTTACAGCAGCCTGAGTGCCTCCTAGGCCCGTGGCAGCCTCATGGCTGCTGGCTGTGCTTGTGAGGTAACAGCAGCCTCAGTGCCTCATAGGCCAGTGGCAGCCTCATGGCTGCTGGCTGTGCTTGTGAGGTAACAGCAGCCTCAGTGCCTCCTAGGCCAGTGGCAGGCTCCTGGCTGCTGGCTGTGCTTGTGAGGTCACAGCAGCCTCAGTGCCTCCGAGGCCAGTGGCAGGCTCCTGGCTTCTGGCTGCTTTTGAGGTCACAGCCGACTGAGAGCCTCCTAGGCCAGTGGCAGGCTCCTGCCTGCTGGCTGTGCTTGTGAGGTCACAGCAGGCTGAGTGCCTCCTAGACCAGCGGAAGGCTCCTGTCTGCTGGCTGTGCTTGTGAGGTCACAGCTGCCTCAGTGCCTCCTAGGCCAGTGGCAGGCTTATGGCTGCCGGCTGTGCTTGTGAGGTCACAGCAGCCTGAGTGCCTCCTAGGCCAGTGGCAGGCTCCTGGCTGCTGGCTGTGCTTGTGAGGTCACAGCAGCATCAGTGCCCCCTAGGTAATGAGCAGCAGCGCCTGCTGGCTGTGCTTGAGAGGTCACGGCAGCCTGAGTCCCTCCTAGGCCAGTGGCAGGCTCCTGGCTGCTGGCTGTGCTTGTCAGGTCACAGCAGCCTCAGTGCCTTCTAGGCCAGTGGCAGGCTCATGGCTGCTGGCTGTGCTTGTGAGGTCACAGCAGCCTCCGTGCCTCCTAGGCCAGTGGCAGGCTCCTGGCTGCTGGCTGTGCTTGTGAGGTCACAGCAGCATCAGTGCCTCCTAGGCCATTGGCACGCTCAAGGCTTCTGGCTGTGCTTGGGAGGTCACAGCAGCCTCAGTGCCTCCTAGGCCAGTGGCAGGCTCCTGGGTGCTGGCTGTGCTTGGGAGGTCACAGCAGCCTCAGTGCCTCCTAGGCCAGTGCCAGGCTCCTGGCTGCTGGCTGTGCTTGTGAGGTCACAGCAGCCTCAGTGCCTCCTAGGCCAGTGGCAGGCTCCTGGCTGCTGCCTGTGATTGTGAGGTCACAGCAGCCTCCGTGCCTCCTAGGCCAGTGGCAGGCTCCTGGCTGCTGGCTGTGCTTGGGAGGTCACAGCAGCCTCAGTGCCTCCTAGGCCAGTGGCAGGCTCATGGCTGCTGGCTGTGCTTGTGAGGTCACAGCAGCCTCAGTGCCTCCTAGGCCAGTGGCAGGCTCCTGGCTGCTGGCTGTGCTTGTGAGGTCACAGCAGCCTGTGTGCCTCCGAGGCCAGTGGCAGACTCATGGCTTCTGGCTGCTTTTGAGGTCACAGCCGACTGAGAGCCTCCTAGGCCAGTGGCAGGCTCCTGCCTGCTGGCTGTGCTTGTGAGGTCACAGCAGGCTGAGTGCCTCCTAGACCAGCGGAAGGCTCCTGTCTGCTTGCTGTGCTTGTGAGGTCACAGCAGCCTCAGTGCCTCCTAGGCCAGTGTCAGGCTCCTGGCTGCTGGCTGTGCTTGTGAGGTCACAGCAGCCTGAGTGCCTCCTAGGCCAGTGGCAGGCTCCTGGCTGCTGGCTGTCCTTGTGAGGTGACAGCAGCCTCCGTGCCTCCTAGGGCAGTGGCAGGCTCCTGGCTGCTGGCTGTGCTTGTGAGGTCACAGCAGCCTGAGTGTCTCCTAGGCCAGTGGCAGGCTCCTGGCTGCTGGCTGTGCTTGTGAGGTCACAGTAGCCTCAGTGCCTCCTACGCCAGTGGCAGGCTCCTGGAGCTGGCTCTGCTTGTGAGGTCACAGCAGCCTCAGTGCCTCCTAGGCCAGTGGCAGGCTCATGGCTTCTGGCTGTGCTTGGGAGGTCACAGCAGCCTGTGTGCCTCCTAGGCCAGTGGCAGGCTCCTGGCTGCTGGCTGTGCTTGTGAGGTCACAGCAGCCTCAGTGCCTCCTCGGCCAGTGGCAGGCTCCTGGCTGCTGGCTGTGCTTGCGAGGTCACAGCAGCCTCAGTGCCTCCTAGGCCAGGGGCAAGCCCATGACTGCTTGCTGAGTTTGTGAGGTCACAGCAGTCTCCGTGCCTCCTAGGCCAGTGGCAGGCTCCTGGCTGCTGGCTGCGCTTGTGAGGTCACAGCAG
The DNA here is from genome assembly GCF_036370855.1 of Dromaius novaehollandiae. NCBI lineage: Eukaryota > Metazoa > Chordata > Aves > Casuariiformes > Dromaiidae > Dromaius > Dromaius novaehollandiae. The sequence continues at coordinate 2,296,618 of NC_088105.1, forward strand.
CCTGAGTGCCTCCGAGGCCAGTGGCAGGCTTATGGCTGCTGGCTGCGCTTGTGAGGCCACAGCAGACTCCGTGCCTCCTAGACCAGTGGCAGGCTCATGGCTGCTGGCTGTGCTTGGGAGGTCACAGCAGCCTCAGTGCCTCCTAGGCCAGTGGCAGCCTTATGGCTGCTGGCTGTGCTTGTGAGGTCACAGCAGCCTCAGTGCCTACGAGGCCAGTGGCAGGCTCCTGGCTGCTGGCTCTGCTTGTGAGGTCACAGCAGCATCAGTGCCCCCAAGGTAATGAGCAGCAGCGCCTGGTGGCTGTGCTTGTGAGGTCACGGCAGCCTGAGTCACTCCTAGGCCAGTGGCAGGCTCCTGGCTGCTGGCTGTGCTTGTCAGGTCACAGCAGCCTCAGTGCCTCCGAGGGGAGTGTCAGGCTCATGGCTGCTGGCTGTGCTTGTGAGGTCACAGCAGCCTGAGTGCCTCCTAGGCCAGTGGCAGGCTCCTGGAGCTGGCTCTGCTTGTGAGGTCACAGCAGACCCCGTGCCTCCTAGGCCAGTGGCAGGCTCATGGCTGCTGTCTGTGCTTGGGAGGTCACAGCAGCCTCAGTGCCACCTACGCCAGTGGCAGGATAATGGCTGCTGGCTGTGCTTGTGAGGTCACAGCAGCCTCAGTGCCTCCTAGGCCAGTGGCAGGCTCACGGCTGCTGCCTGTGCTTGTGAGGTCACAGCAGACCCCATGCTTCCTAGGCCAGTGTCAGGCTCCTGGCTGCTGGCTGTGCTTGTGAGGTCACAGCAGCCTCAGTGCCTCCTAGGCCAGTGGCAGGCTCCTGGCTGCTGGCTGTGCTTGTGAGGTCACAGCAGCCTGAGTGTCTCCTAGGCCAGTGGCAGGCTCCTGGCTGCTGGCTGTGCTTGTGTGGTCACAGCAGCCTCAGTGCCTCCTACGCCAGTGGCAGGCTCCTGGAGCTGGCTCTGCTTGTGAGGTCACAGCAGCCTCCGTGCCTCCTAGGCCAGTGGCAGGCTCATGGCTTCTGGCTGTGCTTGGGAGGTCACAGCAGCCTCAGTGACACCTACGCCAGTGGCAGGCTCCTGGCTGCTGGCTGTGCTTGTGAGGTCACAGCAGCCTCAGTGCCTCCTAGACCAGTGGCAGGCTCACGGCTGCTGGCTGTGCTTGTGAGGTCACAGCAGGCCCCGTGCCTCCTAGGCCAGTGTCAGGCTCCTGGCTGCTGGCTGTGCTTGTGAGGTCACAGCAGCCTCAGTGCCTCCAAGCCAGTGGCAGGCTCATGGCTGCTGGCTGTGCTTGTGAGGTCACAGCAGGCTCAGTGCCTCCTAGGCCAGGGGCAAGCCCATGACTGCTTGCTGAGTTTGTGAGGTCACAGCAGCCTCAGTGCCTGCTAGGTAATGAGCAGCGCCCCCTGCTGGCTGTAGTTGTGAGGTCACAGAATCCTCAGTGCCTCCTAGGCCAGCGACAGGCTCGTGGCTGTTGGCTGTGCTTGTGAGGTCACAGCAGCCTCACTGCCTCCTAGGCCAGTGGCTGGCTCCTGGCTGCGGGCTGTGCTTGTGAGCTCACAGTAGCCTGAGTGCCTGCTAGGCCAGTGGCAGGCTCATGGCAGCTGGCTGTACTTGTGAGGTGACAGCAGCCTCGGTGCCTCATAGGCCAGTGGCAGGTTCCTGGCTGCTGCCTGTGCTTGGGAGGTCACAGCAGCCTGAGTGCCTCCTAGGCCAGTGACAGGCTCACGGATGCTGGCTGTGCTTGTGAGGTCACAGCAGACCCCGTGCTTCCTAGGCCAGTGGCAGGCTCCTGGCTGCTGGCTGTGCTTGTGTGGTCACAGCAGCCTCAGTGCCTCCGAGGCCAGTGGCAGGCTCCTGGCTGCTGGCTGTGCTTGTGAGGTCACAGCAGCCTCCGTGCCTCCTAGGCCAGTGGCAGGCTCCTGGCTGCTGCCTGTGATTGTGAGGTCATAGAAGTCTCAGTGCCTCCTAGGCCAGCGACAGGCTCCTGGCTGCTGGCTGTACTTGTGAGGTCACAGCAGCCTCAGTGCCTCCTAGGCCAGTGGCAGGCTCCTGGCTGCTGGCTGTGCTTGTGAGGTCACAGCAGCCTCCATGCCTCCTAGGCCAGTGGCAGGCTCCTGGCTGCTGCCTGTGATTGTGAGGTCACAGCAGCCTCAGTGCATCCTAGGCCAGTGGCAGACTCATGGCTGCTGGCTGTGTTTTTGAGGTCACAGCCGACTGAGAGCCTCCTAGGCCAGTGGCAGGCTCCTGGCTGCTGGCTGTGCTTGTGAGGTCACAGCAGCCTCAGTGCCTCCTATGCCAGTGGAAGGCTCCTGTCTGCTTGCTGTGCTTGTGAGGTCACAGCAGCCTCAGTGCCTCCTAGGCCAGTGTCAGGCTCATGGCTGCTGGCTGTGCTTGTGAGGTCACCGCAGCCTCAGTGCCTCCTAGGCCAGTGGCAGACTCATGGCTGCTGGCTGTCCTTGTGAGGTGACAGCAGCCTCAGTGCCTCCTAGGCCAGTGGCAGGCTCCTGGCTGCTGGCTGTGCTAGTCAGGTCACAGCAGCCTGAGTGTCTCCTAGCCCAGTGGCAGGCTCCTGGCTGCTGGCTGTGCTTGTGAGGTCACAGCAGCCTCAGTGCCTCCTAGGCCAGTGTCAGGCTCCTGGCTGCTGGCTGTGCTTGTGAGGTCACAGCAGCCTCCGTGCCTCCTAGGCCAGTGGCAGGCTCCTGGCTGCTGCCTGTGATTGTGAGGTCATAGAAGTCTCAGTGCCTCCTAGGCCAGCGACAGGCTCCTGGCTGCTGGCTGTACTTGTGAGGTCACAGCAGCCTCAGTGCCTCCTAGGCCAGTGGCAGGCTCCTGGCTGCTGGCTGTGCTTGTGAGGTCACAGCAGCCTCCATGCCTCCTAGGCCAGTGGCAGGCTCCTGGCTGCTGCCTGTGATTGTGAGGTCACAGCAGCCTCAGTGCATCCTAGGCCAGTGGCAGACTCATGGCTGCTGGCTGTGTTTTTGAGGTCACAGCCGACTGAGAGCCTCCTAGGCCAGTGGCAGGCTCCTGGCTGCTGGCTGTGCTTGTGAGGTCACAGCAGCCTCAGTGCCTCCTATGCCAGTGGAAGGCTCCTGTCTGCTTGCTGTGCTTGTGAGGTCACAGCAGCCTCAGTGCCTCCTAGGCCAGTGTCAGGCTCATGGCTGCTGGCTGTGCTTGTGAGGTCACCGCAGCCTCAGTGCCTCCTAGGCCAGTGGCAGACTCATGGCTGCTGGCTGTCCTTGTGAGGTGACAGCAGCCTCAGTGCCTCCTAGGCCAGTGGCAGGCTCCTGGCTGCTGGCTGTGCTAGTCAGGTCACAGCAGCCTGAGTGTCTCCTAGGCCAGTGGCAGGCTCCTGGCTGCTGGCTGTGCTTGTGAGGTCACAGCAGCCTCAGTGCCTCCGAGGCCAGTGGCAGGCTCCTGGCTGCTGGCTGTGCTTGTGAGGTCACAGCAGCCTCCGTGCCTCCTAGGCCAGTGGCAGGCTCCTGGCTGCTGCCTGTGATTGTGAGGTCATAGAAGTCTCAGTGCCTCCTAGGCCAGCGACAGGCTCCTGGCTGCTGGCTGTACTTGTGAGGTCACAGCAGCCTCAGTGCCTCCTAGGCCAGTGGCAGGCTCCTGGCTGCTGGCTGTGCTTGTGAGGTCACAGCAGCCTCAGTGCCTCCTAGGCCAGTGGCAGGCTCCTGGCTGCTGCCTGTGATTGTGAGGTCACAGCAGCCTCAGTGCATCCTAGGCCAGTGGCAGACTCATGGCTGCTGGCTGTGTTTTTGAGGTCACAGCCGACTGAGAGCCTCCTAGGCCAGTGGCAGGCTCCTGGCTGCTGGCTGTGCTTGTGAGGTCACAGCAGCCTCAGTGCCTCCTATGCCAGTGGAAGGCTCCTGTCTGCTTGCTGTGCTTGTGAGGTCACAGCAGCCTCAGTGCCTCCTAGGCCAGTGTCAGGCTCATGGCTGCTGGCTGTGCTTGTGAGGTCACCGCAGCCTCAGTGCCTCCTAGGCCAGTGGCAGACTCATGGCTGCTGGCTGTCCTTGTGAGGTGACAGCAGCCTCAGTGCCTCCTAGGCCAGTGGCAGGCTCCTGGCTGCTGGCTGTGCTAGTCAGGTCACAGCAGCCTGAGTGTCTCCTAGGCCAGTGGCAGGCTCCTGGCTGCTGGCTGTGCTTGTGAGGTCACAGCAGCCTCAGTGCCTCCTCGGCCAGTGGCAGGCTCCTGTCTGCTGGCTGCGCTTGTGAGGTCACAGCAGCCTCAGTGCCTCCTAGGACAGTGGCAGGCTCCTGGCTGCTGGCTGTGCTTGTGAGGTCACAGCAGCCTCCGTGCCTCCTAGGCCAGTGGCAGGCTCCTGCCTGCTGGCTGTGCTTGTGAGGTCACAGCAGCCTGAGTGCCTCCTAGGCCCGTGGCAGCCTCATGGCTGCTGGCTGTGCTTGTGAGGTAACAGCAGCCTCAGTGCCTCCTAGGCCAGTGGCATGCTCCTGGCTGCTGGCTGTGCTTGTGAGGTCACAGCAGCATCAGTGCCTCCTAGGCCATTGGCACGCTCAAGGCTTCTGGCTGTGCTTGTGAGGTCACAGCAGCCTCACTGCCTCTGAGGCCAGTGGCAGCCTCATGGCTGCTGGCTGTTCTTGTGAGGTCACAGCAGCCTCAGTGCCTCCTAGGCCAGTGCCAGGCTCCTGGCTGCTGGCTGTGCTTGTGAGGTCACAGCAGCCTCAGTGCCTCCGAGGCCAGTGGCAGGCTCATGGCTGCTGACTTTGCTTCTGAGGTCACAGCAGGCTGAGTGCCTCCTAGGCCAGTGGCAGGTTCCTGGCTGCTGGCTGTGCTTGTGAGGTCACAGCAGCCTGAGTGCCTCATACGTCAGTGTGCAGCCCCCCCTGCTGGCTGTGCTTGTGAGGTCACAGCAGCCTCAGTGCCTCCTAGGCCAGTGGCAGGCTCATGGCTGCTGACTGTGCTTGTGAGGTCACAGCAGCCTCAGTGCCTCCGAGGCCAGTGGCAGGCTCCTGGCTGCTGGCTGTACTTGTGAGGTCACAGCAGTCTCAGTGACTCCTAGGCCAGCGACAGGCTCCTGGCTGCTGGCTGTGCTTTTGAGGTCACAGCAGCCTCAGTACGTCCTAGGCCAGTGCAAGGCTCCTGGCTGCTGGCTGTGCTTGTGAGGTCACAGCAGCCTGAGTGCCTCCTAGGCCAGTGGCAGGCTCCTGGCTGCTGGCTGTGCTTGTGAGGTCACAGCAGCCTCAGTGCCTCCTAGGCCAGTGGCAGGCTCCTGGCTGCTGCCTGTGATTGTGAGGTCACAGCAGCCTCCGTGCCTCCTAGGCCAGTGGCAGGCTCCTGGCTGCTGGCTGTGCTTGGGAGGTCACAGCAGCCTCAGTGCCTCCTAGGCCAGTGGCAGGCTCCTGGCTGCTGGCTGTGCTTGTGAGGTCACAGCAGCCTCAGTGCCTCCTAGGCCAGTGGCAGGCTCCTGGCTGCTGGCTGTGCTTGTGAGGTCACAGCAGCCTCAGTGCCTCCGAGGCCAGTGGCAGACTCATGGCTTCTGGCTGCTTTTGAGGTCACAGCCGACTGACAGCCTCCTAGGCCAGTGGCAGGCTCCTGCCTGCTGGCTGTGCTTGTGAGGTCACAGCCGACTGAGTGCCTCCTAGGCCAGTGGCAGGCTCCTGTCTGCTGGCTGTGCTTGTGAGGTCACAGCTGCCTCACTGCCTCCAAGCCAGTGGCAGGCTCATGGCTGCTGGCTGTGCTTGTGAGGTCATAGCAGCCTCCGTACCTCCTAGGCCAGTGGCAGGCTTATGGCTGCTTGATGTGCTTGTGAGGCCACAGCAGCCTCAGTGCCTCCTAGACCAGTGGCAGGCTCCTGGCTGCTGGCTGCGCTTGTGAGGTCACAGCAGCCTCAGTGCCTCCTAGGCCAGTGGCAGGCTTATGGCTGCCGGCTGTGCTTGTGAGGTCAGAGCAGCCTGAGTGCCTCCAATGCCAGTGGCAGGCTCCTGGCTGCTGGCTGTGCTTGTGAGGTCACAGCAGCATCAGTGCCCCCTAGGTAATGAGCAGCAGCGCCTGCTGGCTGTGCTTGAGAGGTCACGGCAGCCTGAGTCCCTCCTAGGCCAGTGGCAGGCTCCTGGCTGCTGGCTGTGCTTGTCAGGTCACAGCAGCCTCAGTGCCTTCTAGGCCAGTGGCAGGCTCATGGCTGCTGGCTGTGCTTGTGAGGTCACAGCAGCCTCTGTGCCTCCTAGGCCAGTGGCAGGCTCCTGGCTGCTGGCTGTGCTTGTGAGGTCACAGCAGCATCAGTGCCTCCTAGGCCATTGGCACGCTCAAGGCTTCTGGCTGTGCTTGGGAGGTCACAGCAGCCTCAGTGCCTCCTAGGCCAGTGGCAGGCTCCTGGCTGCTGGCTGTGCTTGGGAGGTCACAGCAGCCTCAGTGCCTCCTAGGCCAGTGCCAGGCTCCTGGCTGCTGGCTGTGCTTGTGAGGTCACAGCAGCCTCAGTGCCTCCTAGGCCAGTGGCAGGCTCCTGGCTGCTGCCTGTGATTGTGAGGTCACAGCAGCCTCCGTGCCTCCTAGGCCAGTGGCAGGCTCCTGGCTGATGGCTGTGCTTGGGAGGTCACAGCAGCCTCAGTGCCTCCTAGGCCAGTGGCAGGCTCCTGGCTGCTGCCTGTGATTGTGAGGTCACAGCAGCCTCCGTGCCTCCTAGGCCAGTGGCAGGCTCCTGGCTGCTGGCTGTGCTTGTGAGGTCACAGCAGCCTCAGTGCCTCCTAGGCCAGTGTCAGGCTCCTGGCTGCTGGCTGTGCTTGTGAGGTCACAGCAGCCTCAGTGCCTCCTAGGCCAGTGGCAGGCTCATGGCTGCTGGCTGTGCTTGTGAGGTCACAGCAGCCTCAGTGCCTCCGAGGCCAGTGGCAGACTCATGGCTTCTGGCTGTGCTTGTGAGGTCACAGCCGACTGAGAGCCTCCTAGGCCAGTGGCAGGCTCCTGCCTGCTGGCTGTGCTTGTGAGGTCACAGCAGACTCCGTGCCTCCTAGGCCAGTGGCAGCCTCCTGTCTGCTGGCTGTGCTTGTGAGGTCACAGCTGCCTCACTGCCTCCAAGCCAGTGGCAGGCTCATGGCTGCTGGCTGTGCTTGTGAGGTCATAGCAGCCTCCGTACCTCCTAGGCCAGTGGCAGGCTTATGGCTGCTTGATGTGCTTGTGAGGCCACAGCAGCCTCAGTGCCTCCTAGACCAGTGGCAGGCTCCTGGCTGCTGGCTGCGCTTGTGAGGTCACAGCAGCCTCAGTGCCTCCTAGGCCAGTGGCAGGCTTATGGCTGCCGGCTGTGCTTGTGAGGTCAGAGCAGCCTGAGTGCCTCCTAGGCCAGTGGCAGGCTCCTCGCTGCTGCCTGTGCTTGTGAGGTCACAGCAGCATCAGTGCCCCCTAGGTAATGAGCAGCAGCGCCTGCTGGCTGTGCTTGAGAGGTCACGGCAGCCTGAGTCCCTCCTAGGCCAGTGCCAGGCTCCTGGCTGCTGGCTGTGCTTGTCAGGTCACAGCAGCCTCAGTGCCTTCTAGGCCAGTGGCAGGCTCATGGCTGCTGGCTGTGCTTGTGAGGTCACAGCAGCCTCCGTGCCTCCTAGGCCAGTGGCAGGCTCCTGGCTGCTGGCTGTGCTTGTGAGGTCACAGCAGCATCAGTGCCTCCTAGGCCATTGGCACGCTCAAGGCTTCTGGCTGTGCTTGGGAGGTCACAGCAGCCTCAGTGCCTCCTAGGCCAGTGGCAGGCTCCTGGCTGCTGGCTGTGCTTGGGAGGTCACAGCAGCCTCAGTGCCTCCTAGGCCAGTGCCAGGCTCCTGGCTGCTGGCTGTGCTTGTGAGGTCACAGCAGCCTCAGTGCCTCCTAGGCCAGTGGCAGGCTCCTGGCTGCTGCCTGTGATTGTGAGGTCACAGCAGCCTCCGTGCCTCCTAGGCCAGTGGCAGGCTCCTGGCTGCTGGCTGTGCTTGTGAGGTCACAGCAGCCTGAGTGCCTCCTAGGCCAGTGGCAGGCTCATGGCTGCTGGCTGTGCTTGTGAGGTCACAGCAGCCTCAGTGCCTCCTAGGCCAGTGGCAGGCTCCTGGCTGCTGGCTGTGCTTGTGAGGTCACAGCAGCCTGTGTGCCTCCGAGGCCAGTGGCAGACTCATGGCTTCTGGCTGCTTTTGAGGTCACAGCCGACTGAGAGCCTCCTAGGCCAGTGGCAGGCTCCTGCCTGCTGGCTGTGCTTGTGAGGTCACAGCAGGCTGAGTGCCTCCTAGACCAGCGGAAGGCTCCTGTCTGCTTGCTGTGCTTGTGAGGTCACAGCAGCCTCAGTGCCTCCTAGGCCAGTGTCAGGCTCCTGGCTGCTGGCTGTGCTTTTGAGGTCACAGCAGCCTCAGTGCCTCCTAGGGCAGTGGCAGGCTCCTGGCTGCTGGCTGTCCTTGTGAGGTGACAGCAGCCTCCGTGCCTCCTAGGGCAGTGGCAGGCTCCTGGCTGCTGGCTGTGCTTGTGAGGTCACAGCAGCCTGAGTGTCTCCTAGGCCAGTGGCAGGCTCCTGGCTGCTGCCTGTGATTGTGAGGTCACAGTAGCCTCAGTGCCTCCTACGCCAGTGGCAGGCTCCTGGAGCTGGCTCTGCTTGTGAGGTCACAGCAGCCTCAGTGCCTCCTAGGCCAGTGGCAGGCTCATGGCTTCTGGCTGTGCTTGGGAGGTCACAGCAGCCTGAGTGCCTCCTAGGCCAGTGGCAGGCTCCTGGCTGCTGGCTGTGCTTGTGAGGTCACAGCAGCCTCAGTGCCTCCTCGGCCAGTGGCAGGCTCCTGGCTGCTGGCTGTGCTTGCGAGGTCACAGCAGCCTCAGTGCCTCCTAGGGCAGGGGCAAGCCCATGACTGCTTGCTGAGTTTGTGAGGTCACAGCAGTCTCCGTGCCTCCTAGGCCAGTGGCAGGCTCCTGGCTGCTGGCTGCGCTTGTGAGGTCACAGCAGCCTGAGTGCCTCCTAGGCCAGTGGCAGGCTTATGGCTGCTGGCTGCGCTTGTGAGGCCACAGCAGACTCCGTGCCTCCTAGGCCAGTGGCAGGCTCCTGGCTGCTGGCTCTGCTTGTGAGGTCACAGCAGCATCAGTGCCCCCTAGGTAATGAGCAGCAGCGCCTGGTGGCTGTGCTTGTGAGGTCACGGCAGCCTGAGTCACTCCTAGGCCAGTGGCAGGCTCCTGGCTGCTGGCTGTGCTTGTCAGGTCACAGCAGCCTCAGTGCCTCCGAGGGGAGTGTCAGGCTCATGGCTGCTGGCTGTGCTTGTGAGGTCACAGCAGCCTGAGTGCCTCCTAGGCCAGTGGCAGGCTCCTGGAGCTGACTCTGCTTGTGAGGTCACAGCAGCCTCAGTGCCTCCTAGGCCAGTGGCAGGCTCATGGCTGCTGTCTGTGCTTGGGAGGTCACAGCAGCCTCAGTGCCACCTACGCCAGTGGCAGGATCCTGGCTGCTGGCTGTGCTTGTGAGGTCACAGCAGCCTCAGTGCCTCCTAGGCCAGTGGCAGGCTCACGGCTGCTGGCTGTGCTTGTGAGGTCACAGCAGACCCCGTGCTTCCTAGGCCAGTGTCAGGCTCCTGGCTGCTGGCTGTGCTTGTGAGGTCACAGCAGCCTCAGTGCCTCCGAGGCCAGTGGCAGGCTCCTGGCTGCTGGCTGTGCTTGTGAGGTCACAGCAGCCTGAGTGTCTGCTAGGCCAGTGGCAGGCTCCTGGCTGCTGGCTGTGCTTGTGAGGTCACAGCAGCCTCAGTGCCTCCTACGCCAGTGGCAGGCTCCTGGAGCTGGCTCTGCTTGTGAGGTCACAGCAGCCTCCGTGCCTCCTAGGCCAGTGGCAGGCTCCTGGCTTCTGGCTGTGCTTGGGAGGTCACAGCAGCCTCAGTGACACCTACGCCAGTGGCAGGCTCCTGGCTGCTGGCTGTGCTTGTGAGGTCACAGCAGCCTCAGTGCCTCCTAGACCAGTGGCAGGCTCACGGCTGCTGGCTGTGCTTGTGAGGTCACAGCAGGCCCCGTGCCTCCTAGGCCAGTGTCAGGCTCCTGGCTGCTGGCTGTGCTTGTGAGGTCGCAGCAGCCTCAGTGCCTCCAAGCCAGTGGCAGGCTCATGGCTGCTGGCTGTGCTTGTGAGGTCACAGCAGGCTCAGTGCCTCCTAGGCCAGGGGCAAGCCCATGACTGCTTGCTGAGTTTGTGAGGTCACAGCAGCCTCAGTGCCTGCTAGGTAATGAGCAGCGCCCCCTGCTGGCTGTAGTTGTGAGGTCACAGAATCCTCAGTGCCTCCTAGGCCAGCGACAGGCTCGTGGCTGTTGGCTGTGCTTGTGAGGTCACAGCAGCCTCACTGCCTCCTAGGCCAGTGGCTGGCTCCTGGCTGCGGGCTGTGCTTGTGAGCTCACAGTAGCCTGAGTGCCTGCTAGGCCAGTGGCAGGCTCATGGCTGCTGGCTGTACTTGTGAGGTGACAGCAGCCTCGGTGCCTCATAGGGCAGTGGCAGGTTCCTGGCTGCTGCCTGTGCTTGGGAGGTCACAGCAGCCTGAGTGCCTCCTAGGCCAGTGACAGGCTCACGGATGCTGGCTGTGCTTGTGAGGTCACAGCAGACCCCGTGCTTCCTAGGCCAGTGTCAGGCTCCTGGCTGCTGGCTGTGCTTGTGTGGTCACAGCAGCCTCAGTGCCTCCTAGGCCAGTGGCAGGCTCCTGGCTGCTGGCTGTGATTGTGAGGTCACAGCAGCCTCCGTGCCTCCTAGGCCACTGGCAGGCTCCTGGCTGCTGCCTGTGCTTGTGAGGTCATAGAAGTCTCAGTGCCTCCTAGGCCAGCGACAGGCTCCTGGCTGCTGGCTGTACTTGTGAGGTCACAGCAGCCTCAGTGCCTCCTAGGCCAGTGGCAGGCTCCTGGCTGCTGGCTGTGCTTGTGAGGTCACAGCAGCCTCCATGCCTCCTAGGCCAGTGGCAGGCTCCTGGCTGCTGCCTGTGATTGTGAGGTCACAGCAGCCTCAGTGCATCCTAGGCCAGTGGCAGACTCATGGCTGCTGGCTGTGTTTTTGAGGTCACAGCAGTCTCCGTGCCTCCTAGGCCAGTGGCAGGCTCCTGGCTGCTGGCTGTGCTTGTGAGGTCACAGCAGCCTCAGTGCCTCCTATGCCAGTGGAAGGCTCCTGTCTGCTTGCTGTGCTTGTGAGGTCACAGCAGCCTCAGTGCCTCCTATGCCAGTGGAAGGCTCCTGTCTGCTGGCTGTGCTTGTGAGGTCACCGCAGCCTCAGTGCCTCCTAGGCCAGTGGCAGACTCATGGCTGCTGGCTGTCCTTGTGAGGTGACAGCAGCCTCAGTGCCTCCTAGACCAGTGGCAGGCTCCTGGCTGCTGGCTGTGCTAGTCAGGTCACAGCAGCCTGAGTGTCTCCTAGGCCAGTGGCAGGCTCCTGGCTGCTGGCTGTGCTTGGGAGGTCACAGCAGCCTCAGTGCCTCCGAGGCCAGTGTCAGGCTCCTGGCTGCTGGCTGTGCTTGTGAGGTCACAGCAGCCTCCGTGCCTCCTAGGCCAGTGGCAGGCTCCTGGCTGCTGCCTGTGATTGTGAGGTCATAGAAGTCTCAGTGCCTCCTAGGCCAGCGACAGGCTCCTGGCTGCTGGCTGTACTTGTGAGGTCACAGCAGCCCCAGTGCCTCCTAGGCCAGTGGCAGGCTCCTGGCTGCTGGCTGTGCTTGTGAGGTCACAGCAGCCTCCATGCCTCCTACGCCAGTGGCAGGCTCCTGGCTGCTGCCTGTGATTGTGAGGTCACAGCAGCCTCAGTGCATCCTAGGCCAGTGGCAGACTCATGGCTGCTGGCTGTGTTTTTGAGGTCACAGCCGACTGAGAGCCTCCTAGGCCAGTGGCAGGCTCCTGGCTGCTGGCTGTGCTTGTGAGGTCACAGCAGCCTCAGTGCCTCCTATGCCAGTGGAAGGCTCCTGTCTGCTTGCTGTGCTTGTGAGGTCACAGCAGCCTCAGTGCCTCCTAGGCCACTGTCAGGCTCATGGCTGCTGGCTGTGCTTGTGAGGTCACCGCAGCCTCAGTGCCTCCTAGGCCAGTGGCAGACTCATGGCTGCTGGCTGTCCTTGTGAGGTGACAGCAGCCTCAGTGCCTCCTAGGCCAGTGGCAGGCTCCTGGCTGCTGGCTGTGCTAGTCAGGTCACAGCCGACTGAGAGCCTCCTAGGCCAGTGGCAGGCTCCTGGCTGCTGGCTGTGCTTGTGAGGTCACAGCAGCCTCAGTGCCTCCGAGGCCAGTGGCAGGCTCCTGGCTGCTGGCTGTGCTTGTGAGGTCACAGCAGCCTCCGTGCCTCCTAGGCCAGTGGCAGGCTCCTGGCTGCTGCCTGTGATTGTGAGGACATAGAAGTCTCAGTGCCTCCTAGGCCAGCGACAGGCTCCTGGCTGCTGGCTGTGCTTGTGAGGTCACAGCAGCCTCAGTGCCTCCTAGGCCAGTGGCAGGCTCCTGGCTGCTGGCTGTGCTTGTGAGGTCACAGCAGCCTCCATGCCTCCTAGGCCAGTGGCAGGCTCCTGGCTGCTGCCTGTGATTGTGAGGTCACAGCAGCCTCAGTGCATCCTAGGCCAGTGGCAGACTCATGGCTGCTGGCTGTGTTTTTGAGGTCACAGCCGACTGAGAGCCTCCTAGGCCAGTGGCAGGCTCCTGGCTGCTGGCTGTGCTTGTGAGGTCACAGCAGCCTCAGTGCCTCCTATGCCAGTGGAAGGCTCCTGTCTGCTTGCTGTGCTTGTGAGGTCACAGCAGCCTCAGTGCCTCCTAGGCCAGTGTCAGGCTCATGGCTGCTGGCTGTGCTTGTGAGGTCACCGCAGCCTCAGTGCCTCCTAGGCCAGTGGCAGACTCATGGCTGCTGGCTGTCCTTGTGAGGTGACAGCAGCCTCAGTGCCTCCTAGGCCAGTGGCAGGCTCCTGGCTGCTGGCTGTGCTAGTCAGGTCACAGCAGCCTGAGTGTCTCCTAGGCCAGTGGCAGGCTCCTGGCTGCTGGCTGTGCTTGTGAGGTCACAGCAGCCTCAGTGCCTCCGAGGCCAGTGTCAGGCTCCTGGCTGCTGGCTGTGCTTGTGAGGTCACAGGAGCCTCAGTGCCTCCAAGCCAGTGGCAGGCTCATGGCTGCTGGCTGTGCTTGTGAGGTCATAGCAGCCTCCGTACCTCCTAGGCCAGTGGCAGGCTTATGGCTGCTTGATGTGCTTGTGAGGCCACAGCAGCCTCAGTGCCTCCTCGGCCAGTGGCAGGCTCATGGCTGCTGGCTGCGCTTGTGAGGTCACAGCAGCCTCAGTGCCTCCTAGGACAGTGGCAGGCTCCTGGCTGCTGGCTGTGCTTGTGAGGTCACAGCAGCCTCCGTGCCTCCTAGGCCAGTGGCAGGCTCCAGCCTGCTGGCTGTGCTTGTGAGGTCACAGCAGCCTGAGTGCCTCCTAGGCCCGTGGCAGCCTCATGGCTGCTGGCTGTGCTTGTGAGGTAACAGCAGCCTCAGTGCCTCCTAGGCCAGTGGCATGCTCCTGGCTGCTGGCTGTGCTTGTGAGGTCACAGCAGCATCAGTGCCTCCTAGGCCATTGGCACGCTCAAGGCTTCTGGCTGTGCTTGTGAGGTCACAGCAGCCTCACTGCCTCCTAGGCCAGTGGCAGGCTCCTGGCTGCTGGCTGTTCTTGTGAGGTCACAGCAGCCTCCGTGCCTCCTAGGCCAGTGGCAGGCTCCTGGCTGCTGGCTGTGCTTGTGAGGTCACAGCAGCCTCAGTGCCTCCGAGGCCAGTGGCAGGCTCATGGCTGCTGACTGTGCTTCTGAGGTCACAGCAGGCTGAGTGCCTCCTAGACCAGTGGCAGGTTCCTGGCTGCTGGCTGTGCTTGTGAGGTCACAGCAGCCTGAGTGCCTCATACGTCAGTGTGCAGCCCCCCCTGCTGGCTGTGCTTGTGAGGTCACAGCAGACTCCGTGCCTCCTAGGCCAGTGGCAGGCTCATGGCTGCTGGCTGTGTTTTTGAGGTCACAGCCGACTGAGAGCCTCCTAGGCCAGTGGCAGGCTCCTGGCTGCTGGCTGTGCTTGTGAGGTCACAGCAGCCTCAGTGCCTCCTATGCCAGTGGAAGGCTCCTGTCTGCTTGCTGTGCTTGTGAGGTCACAGCAGCCTCAGTGCCTCCTAGGCCACTGTCAGGCTCATGGCTGCTGGCTGTGCTTGTGAGGTCACCGCAGCCTCAGTGCCTCCTAGGCCAGTGGCAGACTCATGGCTGCTGGCTGTCCTTGTGAGGTGACAGCAGCCTCAGTGCCTCCTAGGCCAGTGGCAGGCTCCTGGCTGCTGGCTGTGCTAGTCAGGTCACAGCAGCCTGAGTGTCTCCTAGGCCAGTGGCAGGCTCCTGGCTGCTGGCTGTGCTTGTGAGGTCACAGCAGCCTCAGTGCCTCCGAGGCCAGTGGCAGGCTCCTGGCTGCTGGCTGTGCTTGTGAGGTCACAGCAGCCTCCGTGCCTCCTAGGCCAGTGGCAGGCTCATGGCTGCTGCCTGTGATTGTGAGGTCATAGAAGTCTCAGTGCCTCCTAGGCCAGCGACAGGCTCCTGGCTGCTGGCTGTGCTTGTGAGGTCACAGCAGCCTCAGTGCCTCCTAGGCCAGTGGCAGGCTCCTGGCTGCTGGCTGTGCTTGTGAGGTCACAGCAGCCTCCATGCCTCCTAGGCCAGTGGCAGGCTCCTGGCTGCTGCCTGTGATTGTGAGGTCACAGCAGCCTCAGTGCATCCTAGGCCAGTGGCAGACTCATGGCTGCTGGCTGTGTTTTTGAGGTCACAGCCGACTGAGAGCCTCCTAGGCCAGTGGCAGGCTCCTGGCTGCTGGCTGTGCTTGTGAGGTCACAGCAGCCTCAGTGCCTCCTATGCCAGTGGAAGGCTCCTGTCTGCTTGCTGTGCTTGTGAGGTCACAGCAGCCTCAGTGCCTCCTAGGCCAGTGTCAGGCTCATGGCTGCTGGCTGTGCTTGTGAGGTCACCGCAGCCTCAGTGCCTCCTAGGCCAGTGGCAGACTCATGGCTGCTGGCTGTCCTTGTGAGGTGACAGCAGCCTCAGTGCCTCCTAGGCCAGTGGCAGGCTCCTGGCTGCTGGCTGTGCTAGTCAGGTCACAGCAGCCTGAGTGTCTCCTAGGCCAGTGGCAGGCTCCTGGCTGCTGGCTGTGCTTGTGAGGTCACAGCAGCCTCAGTGCCTCCGAGGCCAGTGTCAGGCTCCTGGCTGCTGGCTGTGCTTGTGAGGTCACAGGAGCCTCAGTGCCTCCAAGCCAGTGGCAGGCTCATGGCTGCTGGCTGTGCTTGTGAGGTCATAGCAGCCTCCGTACCTCCTAGGCCAGTGGCAGGCTTATGGCTGCTTGATGTGCTTGTGAGGCCACAGCAGCCTCAGTGCCTCCTCGGCCAGTGGCAGGCTCACGGCTGCTGGCTGCGCTTGTGAGGTCACAGCAGCCTCAGTGCCTCCTAGGACAGTGGCAGGCTCCTGGCTGCTGGCTGTGCTTGTGAGGTCACAGCAGCCTCCGTGCCTCCTAGGCCAGTGGCAGGCTCCAGCCTGCTGGCTGTGCTTGTGAGGTCACAGCAGCCTGAGTGCCTCCTAGGCCCGTGGCAGCCTCATGGCTGCTGGCTGTGCTTGTGAGGTAAC
The DNA here is from genome assembly GCF_036370855.1 of Dromaius novaehollandiae. Classification (NCBI taxonomy): domain Eukaryota; kingdom Metazoa; phylum Chordata; class Aves; order Casuariiformes; family Dromaiidae; genus Dromaius; species Dromaius novaehollandiae. The sequence goes on from NC_088105.1 coordinate 2,312,119, forward strand.
AGCAGCCTCAGTGCCTCCTAGGCCAGTGGCATGCTCCTGGCTGCTGGCTGTGCTTGTGAGGTCACAGCAGCATCAGTGCCTCCTAGGCCATTGGCACGCTCAAGGCTTCTGGCTGTGCTTGTGAGGTCACAGCAGCCTCACTGCCTCCTAGGCCAGTGGCAGGCTCCTGGCTGCTGGCTGTTCTTGTGAGGTCACAGCAGCCTCCGTGCCTCCTAGGCCAGTGGCAGGCTCCTGGCTGCTGGCTGTGCTTGTGAGGTCACAGCAGCCTCAGTGCCTCCGAGGCCAGTGGCAGGCTCATGGCTGCTGACTGTGCTTCTGAGGTCACAGCAGGCTGAGTGCCTCCTAGACCAGTGGCAGGTTCCTGGCTGCTGGCTGTGCTTGTGAGGTCACAGCAGCCTGAGTGCCTCATACGTCAGTGTGCAGCCCCCCCTGCTGGCTGTGCTTGTGAGGTCACAGCAGACTCCGTGCCTCCTAGGCCAGTGGCAGGCTCATGGCTGCTGACTGTGCTTGTGAGGTCACAGCAGCCTCAGTGCCTCCGAGGCCAGTGGCAGGCTCCTGGCTGCTGGCTGTACTTGTGAGGTCACAGCAGTCTCAGTGACTCCTAGGCCAGCGACAGGCTCCTGGCTGCTGGCTGCGCTTTTGAGGTCACAGCAGCCTCAGTACGTCCTAGGCCAGTGCAAGGCTCCTGGCTGCTGGCTGTGCTTGGGAGGTCACAGCAGCATCAGTGCCTCCTATGCCAGTGGCAGGCTCCTGGCTGCTGGCTGTGCTTGTGAGGTCACAGCAGCATCAGTGCCTCCTAGGCCAGTGTCAGGCTCCTGGCTGCTGCCTGTGCTTGTGAGGTCACAGCAGCATCCGTGCCTCCTAGGCCAGTGGCAGGCTCCTGGCTGCTGGCTGTGCTTGGGAGGTCACAGCAGCCTCAGTGCCTCCTAGGCCAGTGTCAGGCTCCTGGCTGCTGGCTGTGCTTGTGAGGTCACAGCAGCCTCAGTGCCTCCTAGGCCAGTGGCAGGCTCCTGGCTGCTGGCTGTGCTTGTGAGGTCACAGCAGCCTCAGTGCCTCCGAGGCCAGTGGCAGACTCATGGCTTCTGGCTGCTTTTGAGGTCACAGCCGACTGAGAGCCTCCTAGGCCAGTGGCAGGCTCCTGCCTGCTGGCTGTGCTTGTGAGGTCACAGCAGGCTGAGTGCCTCCTAGGCCAGTGGCAGGCTCCTGTCTGCTGGCTGTGCTTGTGAGGTCACAGCTGCCTCACTGCCTCCAAGCCAGTGGCAGGCTCATGGCTGCTGGCTGTGCTTGTGAGGTCATAGCAGCCTCCGTACCTCCTAGGCCAGTGGCAGGCTTATGGCTGCTTGATGTGCTTGTGAGGCCACAGCAGCCTCAGTGCCTCCTAGACCAGTGGCAGGCTCCTGGCTGCTGGCTGCGCTTGTGAGGTCACAGCAGCCTCAGTGCCTCCTAGGCCAGTGGCAGGCTTATGGCTGCCGGCTGTGCTTGTGAGGTCAGAGCAGCCTGAGTGCCTCCAATGCCAGTGGCAGGCTCCTGGCTGCTGGCTGTGCTTGTGAGGTCACAGCAGCATCAGTGCCCCCTAGGTAATGAGCAGCAGCGCCTGCTGGCTGTGCTTGAGAGGTCACGGCAGCCTGAGTCCCTCCTAGGCCAGTGGCAGGCTCCTGGCTGCTGGCTGTGCTTGTCAGGTCACAGCAGCCTCAGTGCCTTCTAGGCCAGTGGCAGGCTCATGGCTGCTGGCTGTGCTTGTGAGGTCACAGCAGCCTCCGTGCCTCCTAGGCCAGTGGCAGGCTCCTGGCTGCTGGCTGTGCTTGTGAGGTCACAGCAGCATCAGTGCCTCCTAGGCCATTGGCACGCTCAAGGCTTCTGGCTGTGCTTGGGAGGTCACAGCAGCCTCAGTGCCTCCTAGGCCAGTGGCAGGCTCCTGGGTGCTGGCTGTGCTTGGGAGGTCACAGCAGCCTCAGTGCCTCCTGGGCCAGTGCCATGCTCCTGGCTGCTGGCTGTGCTTGTGAGGTCACAGCAGCCTCAGTGCCTCCTAGGCCAGTGGCAGGCTCCTGGCTGCTGCCTGTGATTGTGAGGTCACAGCAGCCTCCGTGCCTCCTAGGCCAGTGGCAGGCTCCTGGCTGCTGGCTGTGCTTGGGAGGTCACAGCAGCCTCAGTGCCTCCTAGGCCAGTGGCAGGCTCATGGCTGCTGGCTGTGCTTGTGAGGTCACAGCAGCCTCAGTGCCTCCTAGGCCAGTGGCAGGCTCCTGGCTGCTGGCTGTGCTTGTGAGGTCACAGCAGCCTGTGTGCCTCCGAGGCCAGTGGCAGACTCATGGCTTCTGGCTGCTTTTGAGGTCACAGCCGACTGAGAGCCTCCTAGGCCAGTGGCAGGCTCCTGCCTGCTGGCTGTGCTTGTGAGGTCACAGCAGGCTCAGTGCCTCCTAGACCAGTGGCAGGCTCCTGGGTGCTGGCTGTGCTTTTGAGGTCACAGCAGCCTCAGTGCCTCCTAGGCCAGTGGCAGGCTCCTGGCTGCTGGCTGTCCTTGTGAGGTGACAGCAGCCTCCGTGCCTCCTAGGGCAGTGGCAGGCTCCTGGCTGCTGGCTGTGCTTGTGAGGTCACAGCAGGCTGAGTGCCTCCTCGGCCAGTGGCAGGCTCCTGGCTGCTGGCTGTGCTTGTGAGGTCACAGTAGCCTCAGTGCCTCCTACGCCAGTGGCAGGCTCCTGGAGCTGGCTCTGCTTGTGAGGTCACAGCAGCCTCAGTGCCTCCTAGGCCAGTGGCAGACTCATGGCTTCTGGCTGTGCTTGGGAGGTCACAGCAGCCTGAGTGCCTCCTAGGCCAGTGGCAGGCTCCTGGCTGCTGGCTGTGCTTGTGAGGTCACAGCAGCCTCAGTGCCTCCTCGGCCAGTGGCAGGCTCCTGGCTGCTGGCTGTGCTTGCGAGGTCACAGCAGCCTCAGTGCCTCCTAGGCCAGGGGCAAGCCCATGACTGCTTGCTGAGTTTGTGAGGTCACAGCAGTCTCCGTGCCTCCTAGGCCAGTGGCAGGCTCCTGGCTGCTGGCTGCGCTTGTGAGGTCACAGCAGCCTGAGTGCCTCCTAGGCCAGTGGCAGGCTTATGGCTGCTGGCTGCGCTAGTGAGGCCACAGCAGACTCCGTGCCTCCTAGACCAGTGGCAGGCTCATGGCTGCTGGCTGTGCTTGGGAGGTAACAGCAGCCTCAGTGCCTCCTAGGCCAGTGGCAGCCTTATGGCTGCTGCCTGTGCTTGTGAGGTCAGAGCAGCCTGAGTGCCTCCTAGGCCAGTGGCAGGCTCCTGGCTGCTGGCTCTGCTTGTGAGGTCACAGCAGCATCAGTGCCCCCTAGGTAATGAGCAGCAGCGCCTGGTGGCTATGCTTGTGAGGTCACGGCAGCCTGAGTCACTCCTAGGCCAGTGGCAGGCTCCTGGCTGCTGGCTGTGCTTGTCAGGTCACAGCAGCCTCAGTGCCTCCGAGGGGAGTGTCAGGCTCATGGCTGCTGGCTGTGCTAGTCAGGTCACAGCAGCCTGAGTGCCTCCTAGGCCAGTGGCAGGCTCCTGGAGCTGGCTCTGCTTGTGAGGTCACAGCAGCCTCCGTGCCTCCTAGGCCAGTGGCAGGCTCCTGGCTGCTGTCTGTGCTTGGGAGGTCACAGCAGCCTCAGTGCCACCTACGCCAGTGGCAGGCTCCTGGCTGCTGGCTGTGCTTGTGAGGTCACAGCAGCCTCAGTGCCTCCTAGGCCAGTGGCAGGCTCACGGCTGCTGGCTGTGCTTGTGAGGTCACAGCAGACCCCGTGCTTCCTAGGCCAGTGTCAGGCTCCTGGCTGCTGGCTGTGCTTGTGAGGTCACAGCAGCCTCAGTGCCTCCTATGCCAGTGGCAGGCTCATGGCTGCTGGCTGTGCTTGTGAGGTCACAGCAGCCTCAGTGTCTCCTAGGCCAGGGGCAAGCCCATGACTGCTTGCTGTGTTTGTGAGGTCACAGCAGCCTCAGTGCCTGCTAAGTAATGAGCAGCGCCCCCTGCTGGCTGTAGTTGTGAGGTCACAGAATCCTTAGTGCCTCCTAGGCCAGCGACAGGCTCCTGGCTGCTGGCTGTGCTTGTGAGGTCACAGCAGCCTCACTGCCTCCTAGGCCAGTGGCAGGCTCCTGGCTGCGGGCTGTGCTTGTGAGCTCACAGTAGCCTGAGTGCCTGCTAGGCCAGTGGCAGGCTCATGGCTGCTGGCTGTACTTGTGAGGTGACAGCAGCCTCAGTGCCTCATAGGCCAGTGGCAGGTTCCTGGCTGCTGGCTGTGCTTGGGAGGTCACAGCAGCCTGAGTGCCTCCTAGGCCAGTGGCAGGCTCACGGCTGCTGGCTGTGCTTGTGAGGTCACAGCAGACCCCGTGCTTCCTAGGCCAGTGTCAGGCTCCTGGCTGCTGGCTGTGCTTGTGAGGTCACAGCAGCCTCAGTGCCTCCTATGCCAGTGGCAGGCTCATGGCTGCTGGCTGTGCTTGTGAGGTCACAGCAGCCTCAGTGCCTCCGAGGCCAGTGGCAGGCTCATGGCTGCTGACTGTGCTTGTGAGGTCACAGCAGGCTGAGTGCCTCCTAGACCAGTGGCAGGTTCCTGGCTGCTGGCTGTGCTTGTGAGGTCACAGCAGCCTGAGTGCCTCATACGTCAGTGTGCAGCCCCCCCTGCTGGCTGTGCTTGTGAGGTCACAGCAGACTCCGTGCCTCCTAGGGCAGTGGCAGGCTCCTGGCTGCTGGCTGTGCTTGTGTGGTCACAGCAGCCTCAGTGCCTCCGAAGCCAGTGGCAGGCTCCTGGCTGCTGGCTGTGCTTGGGAGGTCACAGCAGCCTGAGTGCCTCCTAGGCCACTGGCAGGCTCCTGGCTGCTGGCTGTGCTTGTGAGGTCACAGCAGGCTGAGTGCCTCCTAGACCAGTGGCAGGCTCCTACCTGCTGGCTGTGCTTGTAAGGTCACAGCAGCCTCAGTGCCTCATACGTCAGTGTGCAGCCCCCACTGCTGGCTGTGCTTGTGAGGTCACAGCAGACTCCGTGCCTCCTAGGGCAGTGGCAGGCTCCTGGCTGCTGGCTGTGCTTGTGTGGTCACAGCAGCCTCAGTGCCTCCGAGGACAGTGGCAGGCTCATGGCTGCTGGCTGTGCTTGTGAGGTCACAGCAGCCTGAGTGCCTCCTAGGCCAGTGGCAGGCTCCTGGCTGCTGGCTGTGCTTGTGAGGTCACAGCAGCCTCAGTGCCTATGAGGCCAGTGGCAGGCTCCTGGCTGCTGCCTGTGATTGTGAGGTCACAGCAGCCTCCATGCCTCCTAGGCCAGTGGCAGGCTCCTGGCTGCTGGCTGTGCTTTTGAGGTCACAGCCGACTGTGAGCCTCCTAGGCCAGTGGCAGGCTCCTGCCTGCTGGCTGTGCTTGGGAGGTCACAGCAGCCTCAGTGCCTCCTAGGACAGTGGAAGGCTCCTGTCTGCTTGCTGTGCTTGTGAGGTCACAGCAGCCTGAGTGCCTCCTAGGCCAGTGGCAGGCTCATGGCTGCTGGCTCTGATTGGGAGGTCACAGCAGCCTCAGTGCCTCCTAGGCCAGTGGCAGACTCATGGCTGCTGGCTGTCCTTGTGAGGTGACAGCAGCCTCAGTGCCTCCTAGGCCAGTGGCAGGCTCCTGGCTGCTGGCTGTGCTAGTCAGGTCACAGCAGCCTGAGTGTCTCCTAGGCCAGTGGCAGGCTCCTGGCTGCTGGCTGTGCTTGTGAGGTCACAGCAGCCTCAGTGCCTCCGAGGCCAGTGTCAGGCTCCTGGCTGCTGGCTGTGCTTGTGAGGTCACAGCAGCCTCCGTGCCTCCTAGGCCAGTGGCAGGCTCATGGCTGCTGGCTGTGCTTGTGAGGTCATAGCAGCCTCCGTACCTCCTAGGCCAGTGGCAGGCTTATGGCTGCTTGATGTGCTTGTGAGGCCACAGCAGCCTCAGTGCCTCCTCGGCCAGTGGCAGGCTCCTGGCTGCTGGCTGCGCTTGTGAGGTCACAGCAGCCTCAGTGCCTCCTAGGCCAGTGGCAGGCTCCTGGCTGCTGGCTGTGCTTGTGAGGTCACAGCAGCCTCCGTGCCTCCTAGGCCAGTGGCAGGCTCCTGCCTGCTGGCTGTGCTTGTGAGGTCACAGCAGCCTGAGTGCCTCCTAGGCCCGTGGCAGCCTCATGGCTGCTGGCTGTGCTTGTGAGGTCACAGCAGCCTCAGTGCCTCCTAGGCCAGTGGCAGGCTCCTGGCTGCTGGCTGTGCTTGTGAGGTCACAGCAGCATCAGTGCCTCCTAGGCCATTGGCACGCTCAAGGCTGCTGCCTGTGCTTGTGAGGTCACAGCAGCCTCACTGCCTCTGAGGCCAGTGGCAGCCTCATGGCTGCTGGCTGTTCTTGTGAGGTCACAGCAGCCTCCGTGCCTCCTAGGCCAGTGGCAGGCTCCTAGCTGCTGGCTGTGCTTGTGAGGTCACAGCAGCCTCAGTGCCTCCGAGGCCAGTGGCCGGCTCATGGCTGCTGACTGTGCTTGTGAGGTCACAGCAGCCTGAGTGCCTCATACGTCAGTGTGCAGCCCCCCCTGCTGGCTGTGCTTGTGAGGTCACAGCAGACTCCGTGCCTCCTAGGCCAGTGGCAGGCTCATGGCTGCTGACTGTGCTTGTGAGGTCACAGCAGCCTCAGTGCCTCCGAGGCCAGTGGCAGGCTCCTGGCTGCTGGCTGTACTTGTGAGGTCACAGCAGTCTCAGTGACTCCTAGGCCAGCGACAGGCTCCTGGCTGCTGGCTGTGCTTTTGAGGTCACAGCAGCCTCAGTACGTCCTAGGCCAGTGCAAGGCTCCTGGCTGCTGGCTGTGCTTGGGAGGTCACAGCAGCATCAGTGCCTCCTAGGCCAGTGGCAGGCTCCTGGCTGCTGGCTGTGCTTGTGAGGTCACAGCAGCCTCAGTGCCTCCTAGGCCAGTGGCAGGCTCCTGGCTGCTGGCTGTGCTTGTGAGGTCACAGCAGCCTCCGTGCCTCCTAGGCCAGTGGCAGGCTCCTGGCTGCTGGCTGTGCTTGGGAGGTCACAGCAGCCTCAGTGCCTCCTAGGCCAGTGGCAGGCTCCTGGGTGCTGGCTGTGCTTGTGAGGTCACAGCAGCCTCAGTGCCTCCTAGGCCAGTGGCAGGCTCCTGGCTGCTGGCTGTGCTTGTGAGGTCACAGCAGCCTCAGTGCCTCCGAGGCCAGTGGCAGACTCATGGCTTCTGGCTGCTTTTGAGGTCACAGCCGACTGAGAGCCTCCTAGGCCAGTGGCAGGCTCCTGCCTGCTGGCTGTGCTTGTGAGGTCACAGCAGGCTGAGTGCCTCCTAGGCCAGCGGAAGGCTCCTGTCTGCTGGCTGTGCTTGTGAGGTCACAGCTGCCTCACTGCCTCCAAGCCAGTGGCAGGCTCATGGCTGCTGGCTGTGCTTGTGAGGTCATAGCAGCCTCCGTACCTCCTAGGCCAGTGGCAGGCTTATGGCTGCTTGATGTGCTTGTGAGGCCACAGCAGCCTCAGTGCCTCCTAGACCAGTGGCAGGCTCCTGGCTGCTGGCTGCGCTTGTGAGGTCACAGCAGCCTCAGTGCCTCCTAGGCCAGTGGCAGGCTTATGGCTGCCGGCTGTGCTTGTGAGGTCAGAGCAGCCTGAGTGCCTCCAATGCCAGTGGCAGGCTCCTGGCTGCTGGCTGTGCTTGTGAGGTCACAGCAGCATCAGTGCCCCCTAGGTAATGAGCAGCAGCGCCTGCTGGCTGTGCTTGAGAGGTCACGGCAGCCTGAGTCCCTCCTAGGCCAGTGGCAGGCTCCTGGCTGCTGGCTGTGCTTGTCAGGTCACAGCAGCCTCAGTGCCTTCTAGGACAGTGGCAGGCTCATGGCTGCTGGCTGTGCTTGTGAGGTCACAGCAGCCTCCGTGCCTCCTAGGCCAGTGGCAGGCTCCTGGCTGCTGGCTGTGCTTGTGAGGTCACAGCAGCATCAGTGCCTCCTAGGCCATTGGCACGCTCAAGGCTTCTGGCTGTGCTTGGGAGGTCACAGCAGCCTCAGTGCCTCCTAGGCCAGTGGCAGGCTCCTGGCTGCTGGCTGTGCTTGTGAGGTCACAGCAGCCTCAGTGCCTCCTAGGCCAGTGCCAGGCTCCTGGCTGCTGGCTGTGCTTGTGAGGTCACAGCAGCCTCAGTGCCTCCTAGGCCAGTGGCAGGCTCCTGGCTGCTGGCTGTGCTTGTGAGGTCACAGCAGCCTCCGTGCCTCCTAGGCCAGTGGCAGGCTCCTGGCTGCTGGCTGTGCTTGTGAGGTCACAGCAGCCTCAGTGCCTCCTAGGACAGTGGCAGGCTCCTGGCTGCTGGCTGTGCTTGTGAGGTCACAGCAGCCTGAGTGTCTCCGAGGCCAGTGGCAGGCTCCTGGCTGCTGGCTGTGCTTGTGAGGTCACAGCAGCCTGTGTGCCTCCTAGGCCAGTGGCAGACTCATGGCTTCTGGCTGCTTTTGAGGTCACAGCCGACTGAGAGCCTCCTAGGCCAGTGGCAGGCTCCTGCCTGCTGGCTGTGCTTGTGAGGTCACAGCAGGCTGAGTGCCTCCTAGACCAGCGGAAGGCTCCTGTCTGCTTGCTGTGCTTGTGAGGTCACAGCAGCCTCAGTGCCTCCTAGGCCAGTGTCAGGCTCCTGGCTGCTGGCTGTGCTTTTGAGGTCACAGCAGCCTCAGTGCCTCCTAGGGCAGTGGCAGGCTCCTGGCTGCTGGCTGTCCTTGTGAGGTGACAGCAGCCTCCGTGCCTCCTAGGGCAGTGGCAGGCTCCTGGCTGCTGGCTGTGCTTGTGAGGTCACAGCAGCCTGAGTGTCTCCTAGGCCAGTGGCAGGCTCCTGGCTGCTGGCTGTGCTTGTGAGGTCACAGTAGCCTCAGTGCCTCCTACGCCAGTGGCAGGCTCCTGGAGCTGGCTCTGCTTGTGAGGTCACAGCAGGCTCAGTGCCTCCTAGGCCAGTGGCAGGCTCATGGCTTCTGGCTGTGCTTGGGAGGTCACAGCAGCCTGAGTGCCTCCTAGGCCAGTGGCAGGCTCCTGGCTGCTGGCTGTGCTTGTGAGGTCACAGCAGCCTCAGTGCCTCCTCGGCCAGTGGCAGGCTCCTGGCTGCTGGCTGTGCTTGCGAGGTCACAGCAGCCTCAGTGCCTCCTAGGCCAGGGGCAAGCCCATGACTGCTGGCTGAGTTTGTGAGGTCACAGCAGTCTCCGTGCCTCCTAGGCCAGTGGCAGGCTCCTGGCTGCTGGCTGCGCTTGTGAGGTCACAGCAGCCTGAGTGCCTCCTAGGCCAGTGGCAGGCTTATGGCTGCTGGCTGCGCTTGTGAGGCCACAGCAGACTCCGTGCCTCCTAGACCAGTGGCAGGCTCATGGCTGCTGGCTGTGCTTGGGAGGTCACAGCAGCCTCAGTGCCTCCTAGGCCAGTGGCAGCCTTATGGCTGCTGGCTGTGCTTGTGAGGTCAGAGCAGCCTGAGTGCCTCCTAGGCCAGTGGCAGGCTCCTGGCTGCTGGCTCTGCTTGTGAGGTCACAGCAGCATCAGTGCCCCCTATGTAATGAGCAGCAGCGCCTGGTGGCTGTGCTTGTGAGGTCACGGCAGCCTGAGTCACTCCTAGGCCAGTGGCAGGCTCCTGGCTGCTGGCTGTGCTTGTCAGGTCATAGCAGCCTCAGTGCCTCCGAGGGGAGTGTCAGGCTCATGGCTGCTGGCTGTGCTTGTGAGGTCACAGCAGCCTGAGTGCCTCCTAGGCCAATGGCAGGCTCCTGGAGCTGGCTCTGCTTGTGAGGTCACAGCAGCCTCCGTGCCTCCTAGTCCATTGGCAGGCTCATGGCTGCTGTCTGTGCTTGGGAGGTCACAGCAGCCTCAGTGCCACCTACGCCAGTGGCAGGCTCCTGGCTGCTGGCTGTGCTTGTGAGGTCACAGCAGCCTCAGTGCCTCCTCGGCCAGTGGCAGGCTCACGGCTGCTGGCTGTGCTTGTGAGGTCACAGCAGACCCCGTGCTTCCTAGGCCAGTGTCAGGCTCCTGGCTGCTGGCTGTGCTTGTGAGGTCACAGCAGCCTCAGTGCCTCCTATGCCAGTGCCAGGCTCATGGCTGCTGGCTGTGCTTGTGAGGTCACAGCAGCCTCAGTGTCTCCTAGGCCAGGGGCAAGCCCATGACTGCTTGCTGAGTTTGTGAGGTCACAGCAGCCTCAGTGCCTGCTAGGTAATGAGCAGCGCCCCCTGCTGGCTGTAGTTGTGAGGTCACAGAATCCTTAGTGCCTCCTAGGCCAGCGACAGGCTCCTGGCTGCTGGCTGTGCTTGTGAGATCACAGCAGCCTCACTGCCTCCTAGGCCAGTGGCAGGCTCCTGGCTGCGGGCTGTGCTTGTGAGCTCACAGTAGCCTGAGTGCCTGCTAGGCCAGTGGCAGGCTCATGGCTGCTGGCTGTACTTGTGAGGTGACAGCAGCCTCAGTGCCTCCTAGACCAGTGGCAGGCTCATGGCTGCTGGCTGTGCTTGGGAGGTCACAGCAGCCTCAGTGCCTCCTAGGCCAGTGGCAGCCTTATGGCTGCTGGCTGTGCTTGTGAGGTCACAGCAGACCCCGTGCTTCCTAGGCCAGTGTCAGGCTCCTGGCTGCTGGCTGTGCTTGTGAGGTCACAGCAGCCTCAGTGCCTCCTATGCCAGTGGCAGGCTCATGGCTGCTGGCTGTGCTTGTCAGGTCACAGCAGCCTCAGTGCCTCCGAGGCCAGTGGCAGGCTCATGGCTGCTGACTGCTCTTGTGAGGTCACAGCAGGCTGAGTGCCTCCTAGACCAGTGGCAGGTTCCTGGCTGCTGGCTGTGCTTGTGAGGTCACAGTAGCCTGAGTGCCTCATACGTCAGTGTGCAGCCCCGCCTGCTGGCTGTGCTTGTGAGGTCACAGCAGACTCCGTGCCTCCTAGACCAGTGGCAGGCTCCTGGCTGCTGGCTGTGCTTGTGTGGTCACAGCAGCCTCAGTGCCTCCGAGGACAGTGGCAGGCTCATGGCTGCTGGCTGTGCTTGTGAGGTCACAGCAGCCTGAGTGCCTCCTAGGCCAGTGGCAGGCTCCTGGCTGCTGGCTGTGCTTGTGAGGTCACAGCAGCCTCAGTGCCTCCTAGGCCAGTGGCAGGCTCCTGGCTGCTGCCTGTGATTGTGAGGTCACAGCAGCCTCCATGCCTCCTAGGCCAGTGGCAGGCTCCTGGCTGCTGCCTGTGCTTGTGAGGTCACAGCAGCATCCGTGCCTCCTAGGCCAGTGGCAGGCTCCTGCCTGCTGGCTGTGCTTGGGAGGTCACAGCAGCCTCAGTGCCTCCTATGCCAGTGGAAGGCTCCTGTCTGCTTGCTGTGCTTGTGAGGTCAGAGCAGCCTGAGTGCCTCCTAGGCCAGTGGCAGGCTCATGGCTGCTGGCTCTGATTGGGAGGTCACAGCAGCCTCAGTGCCTCCTAGGCCAGTGGCAGACTCATGGCTGCTGGCTGTCCTTGTGAGGTGACAGCAGCCTCAGTGCCTCCTAGGCCAGTGGCAGGCTCCTGGCTGCTGGCTGTGCTAGTCAGGTCACAGCAGCCTGAGTGTCTCCTAGGCCAGTGGCAGGCTCCTGGCTGCTGGCTGTGCTTGTGAGGTCACAGCAGCCTCAGTGCCTCCGAGGCCAGTGTCAGGCTCCTGGCTGCTGGCTGTGCTTGTGAGGTCACAGCAGCCTCAGTGCCTCCAAGCCAGTGGCAGGCTCATGGCTGCTGGCTGTGCTTGTGAGGTCATAGCAGCCTCCGTACCTCCTAGGCCAGTGGCAGGCTTATGGCTGCTTGATGTGCTTGTGAGGCCACAGCAGCCTCAGTGCCTCCTCGGCCAGTGGCAGGCTCCTGGCTGCTGGCTGCGCTTGTGAGGTCACAGCAGCCTCAGTGCCTCCTAGGCCAGTGGCAGGCTCCTGGCTGCTGGCTGTGCTTGTGAGGTCACAGCAGCCTCCGTGCCTCCTAGGCCAGTGGCAGGCTCCTGCCTGCTGGCTGTGCTTGTGAGGTCACAGCAGCCTGAGTGCCTCCTAGGCCCGTGGCAGCCTCATGGCTGCTGGCTGTGCTTGTGAGGTCACAGCAGCCTCAGTGCCTCCTAGGCCAGTGGCAGGCTCCTGGCTGCTGGCTGTGCTTGTGAGGTCACAGCAGCATCAGTGCCTCCTAGGCCATTGGCACGCTCAAGGCTGCTGCCTGTGCTTGTGAGGTCACAGCAGCCTCACTGCCTCTGAGGCCAGTGGCAGCCTCATGGCTGCTGGCTGTTCTTGTGAGGTCACAGCAGCCTCCGTGCCTCCTAGGCCAGTGGCAGGCTCCTAGCTGCTGGCTGTGCTTGTGAGGTCACAGCAGCCTCAGTGCCTCCGAGGCCAGTGGCAGGCTCATGGCTGCTGACTGTGCTTGTGAGGTCACAGCAGCCTGAGTGCCTCATACGTCAGTGTGCAGCCCCCCCTGCTGGCTGTGCTTGTGAGGTCACAGCAGACTCCGTGCCTCCTAGGCCAGTGGCAGGCTCATGGCTGCTGACTGTGCTTGTGAGGTCACAGCAGCCTCAGTGCCTCCGAGGCCATTGGCAGGCTCCTGGCTGCTGGCTGTACTTGTGAGGTCACAGCAGTCTCAGTGACTCCTAGGCCAGCGACAGGCTCCTGGCTGCTGGCTGTGCTTTTGAGGTCACAGCAGCCTCAGTACGTCCTAGGCCAGTGCAAGGCTCCTGGCTGCTGGCTGTGCTTGGGAGGTCACAGCAGCATCAGTGCCTCCTAGGCCAGTGGCAGGCTCCTGGCTGCTGGCTGTGCTTGTGAGGTCACAGCAGCCTCAGTGCCTCCTAGGCCAGTGGCAGGCTCCTGGCTGCTGGCTGTGCTTGTGAGGTCACAGCAGCCTCCGTGCCTCCTAGGCCAGTGGCAGGCTCCTGGCTGCTGGCTGTGCTTGGGAGGTCACAGCAGCCTCAGTGCCTCCTAGGCCAGTGGCAGGCTCCTGGGTGCTGGCTGTGCTTGTGAGGTCACAGCAGCCTCAGTGCCTCCTAGGCCAGTGGCAGGCTCCTGGCTGCTGGCTGTGCTTGTGAGGTCACAGCAGCCTCAGTGCCTCCTAGGCCAGTGGCAGGCTCCTGGCTTCTGGCTGTGCTTGTGAGGTCACAGCCGACTGAGAGCCTCCTAGGCCAGTGGCAGGCTCCTGCCTGCTGGCTGTGCTTGTGAGGTCACAGCAGGCTGAGTGCCTCCTAGGCCAGCGGAAGGCTCCTGTCTGCTGGCTGTGCTTGTGAGGTCACAGCTGCCTCACTGCCTCCAAGCCAGTGGCAGGCTCATGGCTGCTGGCTGTGCTTGTGAGGTCATAGCAGCCTCCGTACCTCCTAGGCCAGTGGCAGGCTTATGGCTGCTTGATGTGCTTGTGAGGCCACAGCAGCCTCAGTGCCTCCTAGGCCAGTGGCAGCCTTATGGCTGCCGGCTGTGCTTGTGAGGTCAGAGCAGCCTGAGTGCCTCCAATGCCAGTGGCAGGCTCCTGGCTGCTGGCTGTGCTTGTGAGGTCACAGCAGCATCAGTGCCCCCTAGGTAATGAGCAGCAGCGCCTGCTGGCTGTGCTTGAGAGGTCACGGCAGCCTGAGTCCCTCCTAGGCCAGTGGCAGGCTCCTGGCTGCTGGCTGTGCTTGTCAGGTCACAGCAGCCTCAGTGCCTTCTAGGACAGTGGCAGGCTCATGGCTGCTGGCTGTGCTTGTGAGGTCACAGCAGCCTCCGTGCCTCCTAGGCCAGTGGCAGGCTCCTGGCTGCTGGCTGTGCTTGTGAGGTCACAGCAGCATCAGTGCCTCCTAGGCCATTGGCACGCTCAAGGCTTCTGGCTGTGCTTGGGAGGTCACAGCAGCCTCAGTGCCTCCTAGGCCAGTGGCAGGCTCCTGGCTGCTGGCTGTGCTTGGGAGGTCACAGCAGCCTCAGTGCCTCCTAGGCCAGTGCCAGGCTCCTGGCTGCTGGCTGTGCTTGTGAGGTCACAGCAGCCTCAGTGCCTCCTAGGCCAGTGGCAGGCTCCTGGCTGCTGGCTGTGCTTGTGAGGTCACAGCAGCCTCCGTGCCTCCTAGGCCAGTGGCAGGCTCCTGGCTGCTGGCTGTGCTTGTGAGGTCACAGCAGCCTCAGTGCCTCCTAGGACAGTGGCAGGCTCCTGGCTGCTGGCTGTGCTTGTGAGGTCACAGCAGCCTGAGTGTCTCCGAGGCCAGTGGCAGGCTCCTGGCTGCTGGCTGTGCTTGTGAGGTCACAGCAGCCTGTGTGCCTCCTAGGCCAGTGGCAGACTCATGGCTTCTGGCTGCTTTTGAGGTCACAGCCGACTGAGAGCCTCCTAGGCCAGTGGCAGGCTCCTGCCTGCTGGCTGTGCTTGTGAGGTCACAGCAGGCTGAGTGCCTCCTAGACCAGCGGAAGGCTCCTGTCTGCTTGCTGTGCTTGTGAGGTCACAGCAGCCTCAGTGCCTCCTAGGCCAGTGTCAGGCTCCTGGCTGCTGGCTGTGCTTTTGAGGTCACAGCAGCCTCAGTGCCTCCTAGGGCAGTGGCAGGCTCCTGGCTGCTGGCTGTCCTTGTGAGGTGACAGCAGCCTCCGTGCCTCCTAGGGCAGTGGCAGGCTCCTGGCTGCTGGCTGTGCTTGTGAGGTCACAGCAGCCTGAGTGTCTCCTAGGCCAGTGGCAGGCTCCTGGCTGCTGGCTGTGCTTGTGAGGTCACAGTAGCCTCAGTGCCTCCTACGCCAGTGGCAGGCTCCTGGAGCTGGCTCTGCTTGTGAGGTCACAGCAGGCTCAGTGCCTCCTAGGCCAGTGGCAGGCTCATGGCTTCTGGCTGTGCTTGGGAGGTCACAGCAGCCTGAGTGCCTCCTAGGCCAGTGGCAGGCTCCTGGCTGCTGGCTGTGCTTGTGAGGTCACAGCAGCCTCAGTGCCTCCTCGGCCAGTGGCAGGCTCCTGGCTGCTGGCTGTGCTTGCGAGGTCACAGCAGCCTCAGTGCCTCCTAGGCCAGGGGCAAGCCCATGACTGCTGGCTGAGTTTGTGAGGTCACAGCAGTCTCCGTGCCTCCTAGGCCAGTGGCAGGCTCCTGGCTGCTGGCTGCGCTTGTGAGGTCACAGCAGCCTGAGTGCCTCCTAGGCCAGTGGCAGGCTTATGGCTGCTGGCTGCGCTTGTGAGGCCACAGCAGACTCCGTGCCTCCTAGACCAGTGGCAGGCTCATGGCTGCTGGCTGTGCTTGGGAGGTCACAGCAGCCTCAGTGCCTCCTAGGCCAGTGGCAGCCTTATGGCTGCTGGCTGTGCTTGTGAGGTCAGAGCAGCCTGAGTGCCTCCTAGGCCAGTGGCAGGCTCCTGGCTGCTGGCTCTGCTTGTGAGGTCACAGCAGCATCAGTGCCCCCTAGGTAATGAGCAGCAGCGCCTGGTGGCTGTGCTTGTGAGGTCACGGCAGCCTGAGTCACTCCTAGGCCAGTGGCAGGCTCCTGGCTGCTGGCTGTGCTTGTCAGGTCATAGCAGCCTCAGTGCCTCCGAGGGGAGTGTCAGGCTCATGGCTGCTGGCTGTGCTTGTGAGGTCACAGCAGCCTGAGTGCCTCCTAGGCCAGTGGCAGGCTCCTGGAGCTGGCTCTGCTTGTGAGGTCACAGCAGCCTCCGTGCCTCCTAGTCCATTGGCAGGCTCATGGCTGCTGTCTGTGCTTGGGAGGTCACAGCAGCCTCAGTGCCACCTACGCCAGTGGCAGGCTCCTGGCTGCTGGCTGTGCTTGTGAGGTCACAGCAGCCTCAGTGCCTCCTCGGCCAGTGGCAGGCTCACGGCTGCTGGCTGTGCTTGTGAGGTCACAGCAGACCCCGTGCTTCCTAGGCCAGTGTCAGGCTCCTGGCTGCTGGCTGTGCTTGTGAGGTCACAGCAGCCTCAGTGCCTCCTATGCCAGTGCCAGGCTCATGGCTGCTGGCTGTGCTTGTGAGGTCACAGCAGCCTCAGTGTCTCCTAGGCCAGGGGCAAGCCCATGACTGCTTGCTGAGTTTGTGAGGTCACAGCAGCCTCAGTGCCTGCTAGGTAATGAGCAGCGCCCCCTGCTGGCTGTAGTTGTGAGGTCACAGAATCCTTAGTGCCTCCTAGGCCAGCGACAGGCTCCTGGCTGCTGGCTGTGCTTGTGAGATCACAGCAGCCTCACTGCCTCCTAGGCCAGTGGCAGGCTCCTGGCTGCGGGCTGTGCTTGTGAGCTCACAGTAGCCTGAGTGCCTGCTAGGCCAGTGGCAGGCTCATGGCTGCTGGCTGTACTTGTGAGGTGACAGCAGCCTCAGTGCCTCATAGGCCAGTGGCAGGTTCCTGGCTGCTGGCTGTGCTTGGGAGGTCACAGCAGCCTGAGTGCCTCCTAGGCCAGTGACAGGTTCACGGCTGCTGGCTGTGCTTGTGAGGTCACAGCAGACCCCGTGCTTCCTAGGCCAGTGTCAGGCTCCTGGCTGCTGGCTGTGCTTGTGAGGTCACAGCAGCCTCAGTGCCTCCTATGCCAGTGGCAGGCTCATGGCTGCTGGCTGTGCTTGTCAGGTCACAGCAGCCTCAGTGCCTCCGAGGCCAGTGGCAGGCTCATGGCTGCTGACTGCTCTTGTGAGGTCACAGCAGGCTGAGTGCCTCCTAGACCAGTGGCAGGTTCCTGGCTGCTGGCTGTGCTTGTGAGGTCACAGTAGCCTGAGTGCCTCATACGTCAGTGTGCAGCCCCGCCTGCTGGCTGTGCTTGTGAGGTCACAGCAGACTCCGTGCCTCCTAGACCAGTGGCAGGCTCCTACCTGCTGGCTGTGCTTGTAAGGTCACAGCAGCCTCAGTGCCTCATACGTCAGTGTGCAGCCCCCCCTGCTGGCTGTGCTTGTGAGGTCACAGCAGACTCCGTGCCTCCTAGGGCTGTGGCAGGCTCCTGGCTGCTGGCTGTGCTTGTGTGGTCACAGCAGCCTCAGTGCCTCCGAGGACAGTGGCAGGCTCATGGCTGCTGGCTGTGCTTGTGAGGTCACAGCAGCCTGAGTGCCTCCTAGGCCAGTGGCAGGCTCCTGGCTGCTGGCTGTGCTTGTGAGGTCACAGCAGCCTCAGTGCCTCCTAGGCCAGTGGCAGGCTCCTGGCTGCTGCCTGTGATTGTGAGGTCACAGCAGCCTCCATGCCTCCTAGGCCAGTGGCAGGCTCCTGGCTGCTGCCTGTGCTTGTGAGGTCACAGCCGACTGTGAGCCTCCTAGGCCAGTGGCAGGCTCCTGCCTGCTGGCTGTGCTTGTGAGGTCACAGCAGCCTCAGTGCCTCCTATGCCAGTGGAAGGCTCCTGTCTGCTTGCTGTGCTTGTGAGGTCAGAGCAGCCTGAGTGCCTCCTAGGCCAGTGGCAGGCTCATGGCTGCTGGCTCTGATTGGGAGGTCACAGCAGCCTCAGTGCCTCCTAGGCCAGTGGCAGACTCATGGCTGCTGGCTGTCCTTGTGAGGTGACACCAGCCTCAGTGCCTCCTAGGCCAGTGGCAGGCTCCTGGCTGCTGGCTGTGCTTGTGAGGTCACAGCAGCCTGAGTGTCTCCTAGGCCAGTAGCAGGCTCCTGGCTGCTGCCTGTGATTGTGAGGTCACAGCAGCCTCAGTGCCTCCTAGGCCAGTGGCAGGCTCCTGGCTGCTGGCTGTGCTTGGGAGGTCACAGCAGCCTCAGTGCCTCCTAGGCCAGGGGCAAGCCCATGACTGCTTGCTGAGTTTGTGAGGTCACAGCAGTCTCCGTGCCTCCTAGGCCAGTGGCAGGCTCCTGTTTGCTGGCTGTGCTTGTGAGGTCACAGCAGACTCCGTGCCTCCTAGACCAGTGGCAGGCTCATGGCTGCTGGCTGCACTTGTGAGGTCACAGCAGCCCCAGTGCCTCCTAGGCCAGTGGCAGGCTCATGGCTGCTGGCTGTGCTTGTGAGGTCAGAGCAGCCTCAGTGCCTCCTAGGCCAGTGGCAGGCTCCTGGCTGCTGGCTCTGCTTGTGAGGTCACAGCAGCTTCAGTGCCCCCTAGGTAATGAGCAGCAGCGCCTGGAGGCTGTGCTTGTGAGGTCACGGCAGCCTGAGTCACTCTTAGGCCAGTGGCAGGCTCCTGGATGCTGGCTGTGCTTGTCAGGTCACAGCAGCCTCAGTGCCTTCTAGGCCAGTGACAGGCTCATGGCTGCTGGCTGTGCTTGTGAGGTCACAGCAGCCTCCGTGCCTCCTAGGCCAGTGGCAGGCTCCTGGCTGC
Organism: Dromaius novaehollandiae; assembly: GCF_036370855.1. Taxonomy (NCBI): domain Eukaryota; kingdom Metazoa; phylum Chordata; class Aves; order Casuariiformes; family Dromaiidae; genus Dromaius; species Dromaius novaehollandiae. Next base: position 2,330,185 of record NC_088105.1, read on the forward strand.
TGGCTGTGCTTGTGAGGTGACAGCAGCCTCAGTGCCTCCTAGGCCAGTGGCAGCCTCATGGCTGCTGGCTGTGCTTGTGAGGTAACAGCAGCCTCAGTGGCTCCTAGGCCAGTGGCAGGCTCCTGGCTGCTGGCTGTGCTTGTGAGGTCACAGCAGCCTCAGTGCCTCCTAGGCCAGTGGCAGACTCCTGGCTGCTGGCTGTGCTTTTGAGGTCACAGCCGACTGAGAGCCTCCTAGGCCAGTGGCAGGCTCCTGCCTGCTGGCTGTGCTTGTGAGGTCACAGCAGGCTGAGTCCCTCCTATGCCAGTGGAAGGCTCCTGCCTGATTACTGTGCTTGTGAGGTCACAGCAGCCTCAGTGCCTCCTAGGCCAGTGGCAGGCTCCTGGCTGCTGGCTGTGCTTGTGAGGTCACAGCAGCCTCAGTGCCTCCTAGGCCAGTGGCAGGCTCCTGGCTGCCGGCTGTGCTTGTGAGGTGACAGCAGCCTCAGTGCCTCCTAGGCCAGTGGCAGGCTCCTGGCTGCTGGCTGTGATTGTGAGGTCACAGCAGACTCCGTGCCTCCTAGGCCAGTGGCAGGCTCCTGGCTGCTGGCTGTGCTTGTGAGGTCACAGCAGCCTCAGTGCCTCCTAGGCCAGTGCCAGGCTCCTGGAGCTGGTTCTGCTTGTGAGGTCACAGCAGCCTCCGTGCCTCCTAGGCCAGTGGCAGGCTCATGGCTGCTGTCTGTGCTTGGGAGGTCACAGCAGCCTCAGTGCCTCCTAGGCCAGTGGCAGGCTCCTGGCTGCTGGCTGTGCTTGTGAGGTCACAGCAGCCTCAGTGCCTCCTCGGCCAGTAGCAGGCTCACGGCTGCTGGCTGTGCTTGTGAGGTCACAGCAGCCTCAGTGCCTCCTATGCCAGTGCCAGGCTCATGGCTGCTGGCTGTGCTTGTGAGGTCACAGCAGCCTCAGTGCCTCCGAGGCCAGGGGCAAGCCCATGACTGCTTGCTGAGTTTGTGAGGTCACAGCAGCCTCAGTGCCTGCTAGGTAATGAGCAGCGCCCCCTGCTGGCTGTAGTTGTGGGGTCACAGAATCCTCAGTGCCTCCTAGGCCAGCGACAGGCTCCTGGCTGTTGGCTGTGCTTGTGAGGTCACAGCAGCTTCACTGCCTCCTAGGCCAGTGGCAGGCTCCTGGCTGCGGGCTGTGCTTGTGAGCTCACAGTAGCCTGAGTGCCTGCTAGGCCAGTGGCAGGCTCATGGCTGCTGGCTGTACTTGTGAGGTGACAGCAGCCTCAGTGCCTCATAGGCCAGTGGCAGGTTCCTGGCTGCTGGCTGTGCTTGGGAGGTCACAGCAGCCTGAGTGCCTCCTAGGCCAGTGACAGGCTCACGGCTGCTGGCTGTGCTTGTGAGGTCACAGCAGACCCCGTGCTTCCTAGGCCAGTGTCAGGCTCCTGGCTGCTGGCTGTGCTTGTGAGGTCACAGCAGCCTCAGTGCCTCCTATGCCAGTGCCAGGCTCATGGCTGCTGGCTGTGCTTGTCAGGTCACAGCAGCCTCAGTGCCTCCGAGGCCAGTGGCAGGCTCATGGCTGCTGACTGTGCTTGTGAGGTCACAGCAGGCTGAGTGCCTCCTAGACCAGTGGCAGGTTCCTGGCTGCTGGCTGTGCTTGTGAGGTCACAGCAGCCTCAGTGCCTCCTAGGCCAGTGGCAGGCTCCTGGCTGCTGGCTGTGCTTGTCAGGTCACAGCAGCCTGAGTGCCTCCTAGGCCACTGGCAGGCTCCTGGCTGCTGGCTGTGCTTGTGAGGTCACAGCAGGCTGAGTGCCTCCTAGACCAGTGGCAGGCTCCTACCTGCTGGCTGTGCTTGTAAGGTCACAGCAGCCTCAGTGCCTCATACGTCAGTGTGCAGCCCCCCCTGCTGGCTGTGCTTGTGAGGTCACAGCAGCCTCAGTGCCTCCTAGGCCAGTGGCAGGCTCCTGGCTGCTGGCTGTGCTTGTGAGGTCACAGTAGACTCCGTGCCTCCTAGGCCAGTGGCAGGCTCCTGGCTGCTGGCTGTGCTTCTGAGGGCACAGCAGCCTCAGTGCCTCCTAAAACAATGGCAGGCTCCTGGCTGCTGGCTGTACTTGTGAGGTCACAGTAGCGTCAGTGCCTCCTCAGCCAGTGGCAGGCTCCTGGCTGCTGGCTGTGCTTGTGAGGTCACAACAGCCTCAGTGCCTCCTAGGCCACTGGCAGGCTCCTAGCTGCTGGCTGTGCTTGTGAGGTCACAGCAGCCTCAGTGCCTCCTAGGCCAGTGGCAGGCTCCTGTCTGCTGGCTGTGTTGGTGAGGTCACAGCAGCATCAGTGCCTCTGAGGCCAGTGGCAGGCTCCTGGCTGCTGGCTGTGCTTGTGAGGTCACAGCAGACTCAGTGCCTCCTACGCCAGTGGCAGGCTCCTGGCTGCTGGCTGTGCTTGTGAGGTCACAGTAGACTCCGTGCCTCCTAGGCCAGTGGCAGGCTCCTGGCTGCTGGCTGTGCTTGTGAGGTCACAGCAGCCTCAGTGCCTTCGAGGCCAGTGGCAGGCTCATCGCTGCTGGCTGTTCTTGGGAGGTCACAGCAGCCTGAGTGCCTCCTAAGGCCAGTGGCAGGCTCCTGGCTGCTGGCTGTGATTGTGAGGTCACAGCTGCCTCAGTGCCTCCTAGGCCATTGGCAGGCTCAAGGCTTCTGGCTGTGCTTGTGAGGTCACAGCAGCCTCAGTGCCTCCTAGGCCAGTGGCAGGCTCATGGCTGCTGGATGTGCTTGTGAGGTCACAGTAGACTCCGTGCCTCCTAGGCCAGTGGCAGGCTCCTGGCTGCTGGCTGTGCTTGTGAGGTCACAGCAGCCTCAGTGCCTTCGAGGCCAGTGGCAGGCTCATCGCTGCTGGCTGTGCTTGGGAGGTCACAGCAGCCTGAGTGCCTCCTAAGGCCATGGCAGGCTCCTGGCTGCTGGCTGTGCTTGTGAGGTCACAGCAGCCTCAGTGCCTCCTAGGCCAGTGGCAGGCTCCTGGCTGCTGCCTGTGATTGTGAGGTCACAGCAGCCTCAGTGCCTCCGAGGCCAGTGGCAGGCTCATGGCTGCTGGCTGTCCTTGTGAGGTGACAGCAGCCTCGGTGCCTCATAGGCCAGTGGCAGGTTCCTGGCTGCTGCCTGTGCTTGGGAGGTCACAGCAGCCTGAGTGCCTCCTAGGCCAGTGACAGGCTCACGGCTGCTGGCTGTGCTTGTGAGGTCACAGCCGACTGAGAGCCTCCTAGGCCAGTGTCAGGCTCCTGGCTGCTGGCTGTGCTTGTGAGGTCACAGCAGCCTCCGTGCCTCCTATGCCAGTGGCAGGCTCATGGCTGCTGGCTGTGCTTGTGAGGTCACACCAGCCTGAGTGGCTCCGAGGCCAGTGGCAGGCTCATGGCTGCTGACTGTGCTTGTGAGGTCACAGCAGGCTGAGTGCCTCCTAGACCAGTGGCAGGTTCCTGGCTGCTGGCTGTGCTTGTGAGGTCACAGCAGCCTGAGTGCCTCATACGTCAGTGTGCAGCCCCCCCTGCTGGCTGTGCTTGTGAGGTCACAGCAGACTCCGTGCCTCCTAGGCCAGTGGCAGGCTCCTGGCTGCTGGCTGTGCTTGTGTGGTCACAGCAGCCTCAGTGCCTCCGAGGCCAGTGGCAGGCTCCTGGCTGCTGGCTGTGATTGTGAGGTCACAGCAGCCTCCGTGCCTCCTAGGCCAGTGGCAGGCTCCTGGCTGCTGGCTGTGCTTGTGAGGTCATAGAAGTCTCAGTGCCTCCTAGGCCAGCGACAGGCTCCTGACTGCTGGCTGTGGTTGTGAGGTCACAGCAGCCTCCATGCCTCCTACGCCAGTGGCAGGCTCCTGGCTGCTGCCTGTGATTGTGAGGTCACAGCAGCCTCAGTGCATCCTAGGCCAGTGGCAGACTCATGGCTGCTGGCTGTGCTTTTGAGGTCACAGCCAACTGAGAGCCTCCTAGGCCAGTGGCAGGCTCCTGCCTGCTGGCTGTGCTTGTGAGGTCACAGCAGCCTCAGTGCCTCCTATGCCAGTGGAAGGCTCCTGTCTGCTTGCTGTGCTTGTGAGGTCACAGCAGCCTCAGTGCCTCCTAGGCCAGTGTCAGGCTCATGGCTGCTGGCTGTGCTTGTGAGGTCACCGCAGCCTCAGTGCCTCCTAGGCCAGTGGCAGACTCATGGCTGCTGGCTGTCCTTGTGAGGTGACAGCAGCCTCAGTGCCTCATAGGCCAGTGGCAGGCTCCTGGCTGCTGGCTGTGCTAGTCAGGTCACAGCAGCCTGAGTGTCTCCTAGGCCAGTGGCAGGCTCCTGGCTGCTGGCTGTGCTTGTGAGGTCACAGCAGCCTCAGTGCCTCCGAGGCCAGTGTCAGGCTCCTGGCTGCTGGCTGTGCTTGTGAGGTCACAGCAGCCTCAGTGCCTCCAAGCCAGTGGCAGGCTCATGGCTGCTGGCTGTGCTTGTGAGGTCATAGCAGCCTCCGTACCTCCTAGGCCAGTGGCAGGCTTATGGCTGCTTGATGTGCTTGTGAGGCCACAGCAGCCTCAGTGCCTCCTCGGCCAGTGGCAGGCTCCTGGCTGCTGGCTGCGCTTGTGAGGTCACAGCAGCCTCAGTGCCTCCTAGGACAGTGGCAGGCTCCTGGCTGCTGGCTGTGCTTGTGAGGTCACAGCAGCCTCCGTGCCTCCTAGGCCAGTGGCAGGCTCCTGCCTGCTGGCTGTGCTTGTGAGGTCACAGCAGCCTGAGTGCCTCCTAGGCCCATGGCAGCCTCATGGCTGCTGGCTGTGCTTGTGAGGTAACAGCAGCCTCAGTGCCTCCTATGCCAGTGCCAGGCTCCTGGCTGCTGGCTGTGCTTGTGAGGTCACAGCAGCATCAGTGCCTCCTAGGCCATTGGCACGCTCAAGGCTTCTGGCTGTGCTTGTGAGGTCACAGCAGCCTCACTGCCTCTGAGGCCAGTGGCAGCCTCATGGCTGCTGGCTGTGCTTGTGAGGTCACAGCAGCCTCAGTGCCTCCTACGCCAGTGGCAGGCTCCTGGCTGCTGGCTGTGCTTGTGAGGTCACAGCAGCCTCAGTGCCTCCGAGGCCAGTGGCAGGCTCATGGCTGCTGACTGTGCTTGTGAGGTCACAGCAGGCTGAGTGCCTCCTAGACCAGTGGCAGGTTCCTGGCTGCTGGCTGTGCTTGTGAGGTCACAGCAGCCTCAGTGCCTCATACGTCAGTGTGCAGCCCCCGCTGCTGGCTGTGCTTGTGAGGTCACAGCAGACTCCGTGCCTCCGAGGCCAGTGGCAGGCTCCTGGCTGCTGGCTGTGCTTGTGAGGTCACAGCAGCCTCAGTGCCTCCTAGGCCAGTGGCAGGCTCCTGGCTGCAGGCTGTACTTGTGAGGTCACAGCAGTCTCAGTGACTCCTAGGCCAGTGGCAGGCTCCTGGCTGCTGGCTGTGCTTGTGAGGTCACAGCAGCCTCAGTGCCTCCTATGCCAGTGTCAGGCTCCTGGCTGCTGGCTGTGCTTGTGAGGTCACAGCAGCCTCAGTGCCTCCTAGGCCAGTGGCAGGCTCCTGGGTGCTGGCTGTGCTTGGGAGGTCACAGCAGCCTCAGTGCCTCCTAGGCCAGTGCCAGGCTCCTGGCTGCTGGCTGTGCTTGTGAGGTCACAGCAGCCTCAGTGCCTCCTAGGCCAGTGGCAGGCTCCTGGCTGCTGCCTGTGATTGTGAGGTCACAGCAGCCTCCGTGCCTCCTAGGCCAGTGGCAGGCTCCTGGCTGCTGGCTGTGCTTGGGAGGTCACAGCAGCCTCAGTGCCTCCTAGGCCAGTGGCAGGCTCCTGGCTGCTGGCTGTGCTTGTGAGGTCACAGTAGCCTCAGTGCCTCCGAGGCCAGTGGCAGACTCATGGCTTCTGGCTGCTTTTGAGGTCACAGCCGACTGAGAGCCTCCTAGGCCAGTGGCAGGCTCCTGCCTGCTGGCTGTGCTTGTGAGGTCACAGCAGGCTGAGTGCCTCCTAGGCCAGTGGCAGGCTCCTGGCTGCTGGCTGTGCTTGTGAGGTCACAGCAGCCTCAGTGCCTCCTAGGCCAGTGGCAGGCTCCTGGCTGCTGGCTGTGCTTTTGAGGTCACAGCAGCCTCAGTGCCTCCTAGGCCAGTGGCAGGCTCCTGGCTGCTGGCTGTCCTTGTGAGGTGACAGCAGCCTCCGTGCCTCCTAGGGCAGTGGCAGGCTCCTGGCTGCTGCCTGTGATTGTGAGGTCACAGCAGCCTGAGTGTCTCCTAGGCCAGTGGCAGGCTCCTGGCTGCTGGCTGTGCTTGTGAGGTCACAGTAGCCTCAGTGCCTCCTACGCCAGTGGCAGGCTCCTGGAGCTGGCTCTGCTTGTGAGGTCACAGCAGCCTCCGTGCCTCCTAGGCCAGTGGCAGGCTCATGGCTTCTGGCTGTGCTTGGGAGGTCACAGCAGCCTGAGTGCCTCCTAGGCCAGTGGCAGGCTCCTGGCTGCTGCCTGTGATTGTGAGGTCACAGCAGCCTCAGTGCCTCCTCGGCCAGTGGCAGGCTCCTGGCTGCTGGCTGTGCTTGCGAGGTCACAGCAGCCTCAGTGCCTCCTAGGCCAGGGGCAAGCCCATGAGTGCTTGCTGAGTTTGTGAGGTCACAGCAGACTCCGTGCCTCCTAGACCAGTGGCAGGCTCATGGCTGCTGGCTGCGCTTGTGAGGTCACAGCAGCCTCAGTGCCTCCTAGGCCAGTGGCAGGCTCCTGTTTGCTGGCTGTGCTTGTGAGGTCACAGCAGCCTGAGTGCCTCCTAGGCCAGTGGCAGGCTTATGGCTGCTGGATGTGCTTGTGAGGTCATAGCAGACTGAGTGCCTCCTAGACCAGTGGCAGGCTCTTGGCTGCTGGCTGCGCTTGTGAGGTCACAGCAGCCTCAGTGCCTCCTAGGCCAGTGGCAGCCTTATGGCTGCTGGCTGTGCTTGTGAGGTCAGAGCAGCCTGAGTGCCTCCTAGGCCAGTGGCAGGCTCCTGGCTGCTGGCTCTGCTTGTGAGGTCACAGCAGCCTCAGTGCCCCCTAGGTAATGAGCAGCAGCGCCTGCTGGCTCTGCTTGTGAGGCCACAGCAGCCTCAGTGCCTCCTCGGCCAGTGGCAGGCTCCTGGCTGCTGGCTGCGCTTGTGAGGTCACAGCAGCCTCACTGCCTCCTAGGACAGTGGCAGGCTCCTGGCTGCTGGCTGTGCTTGTGAGGTCACCGCAGCCTCCGTGCCTCCTAGGCCAGTGGCAGGCTCCTGCCTGCTGGCTGTGCTTGTGAGGTCACAGCAGCCTGAGTGCCTCCTAGGCCCGTGGCAGCCTCATGGCTGCTGGCTGTGCTTGTGAGGTCACAGCAGACTCCGTGCCTCCTAGGCCAGTGGCAGGCTCCTGGCTGCTGGCTGTGCTTGTGAGGTCACAGCAGCATCAGTGCCTCCTAGGCCATTGGCACGCTCAAGGCTTCTGGCTGTGCTTGTGAGGTCACAGCAGCCTCACTGCCTCTGAGGCCAGTGGCAGCCTCATGGCTGCTGGCTGTTCTTGTGAGGTCACAGCAGCCTCCGTGCCTCCTAGGCCAGTGGCAGGCTCCTGGCTGCTGGCTGTGCTTGTGAGGTCACAGCAGCCTCAGTGCCTCCGAGGCCAGTGGCAGGCTCATGGCTGCTGACTGTGCTTCTGAGGTCACAGCAGGCTGAGTGCCTCCTAAGGCCAGTGGCAGGCTCCTGGCTGCTGGCTGTGCTTGTGAGGTCACAGCAGCCTGAGTGCCTCATACGTCAGTGTGCAGCCTCCCCTGCTGCCTGTGATTGTGAGGTCACAGCAGACTCCGTGCCTCCTAGGCCAGTGGCAGGCTCCTGCCTGCTGGCTCTGCTTGTGAGGTCACAGCAGCCTCAGTGCCTCCGAGGCCAGTGGCAGGCTCCTGGCTGCTGGCTGTACTTGTGAGGTCACAGCAGTCTCAGTGACTCCTAGGCCAGCGACAGGCTCCTGGCTGCTGGCTGTGCTTTTGAGGTCACAGCAGCCTCAGTGCCTCCTAGGCCAGTGCAAGGCTCCTGGCTGCTGGCTGTGCTTGTGAGGTCACAGCAGCATCAGTGCCTCCTATGCCAGTGGCAGGCTCCTGGCTGCTGGCTGTGCTTGTGAGGTCACAGCAGCCTCAGTGCCTACGAGGCCAGTGGCAGGCTCCTGGCTGCTGCCTGTGATTGTGAGGTCACAGCAGCCTCCGTGCCTCCTAGGCCAGTGGCAGGCTCCTGGCTGCTGGCTGTGCTTGTGAGGTCACAGCAGCCTCAGTGCCTCCTAGGCCAGTGGCAGGCTCCTGGCTGCTGGCTGTGCTTGTGAGGTCACAGCAGCCTCAGTGCCTCCTAGGCCAGTGGCAGGCTCCTGGCTGCTGGCTGTGCTTGTGAGGTCACAGCAGCCTCAGTGCCTCCGAGGCCAGTGGCAGACTCATGGCTTCTGGCTGCTTTTGAGGTCACAGCCGACTGAGAGCCTCCTAGGCCAGTGGCAGGCTCCTGCCTGCTGGCTGTGCTTGTGAGGTCACAGCAGGCTGAGTGCCTCCTAGGCCAGCGGAAGGCTCCTGTCTGCTGGCTGTGCTTGTGAGGTCACAGCTGCCTCACTGCCTCCAAGCCAGTGGCAGGCTCATGGCTGCTGGCTGTGCTTGTGAGGTCATAGCAGCCTCCGTACCTCCTAGGCCAGTGGCAGGCTTATGGCTGCTTGATGTGCTTGTGAGGCCACAGCAGCCTCAGTGCCTCCTAGACCAGTGGCAGGCTCCTGGCTGCTGGCTGCGCTTGTGAGGTCACAGCAGCCTCAGTGCCTCCTAGGCCAGTGGCAGGCTTATGGCTGCTGGCTGTGCTTGTGAGGTCAGAGCAGCCTGAGTGCCTCCAATGCCAGTGGCAGGCTCCTGGCTGCTGGCTGTGCTTGTGAGGTCACAGCAGCCTCAGTGCCCCCTAGGTAATGAGCAGCAGCGCCTGCTGGCTGTGCTTGAGAGGTCACGGCAGCCTGAGTCCCTCCTAGGCCAGTGGCAGGCTCCTGGCTGCTGGCTGTGCTTGTCAGGTCACAGCAGCCTCAGTGCCTCCTAGGACAGTGGCAGGCTCATGGCTGCTGGCTGTGCTTGTGAGGTCACAGCAGCCTCAGTGCCTCCTAGGCCAGTGGCAGGCTCATGGCTGCTGGCTGGGCTTGTGAGGTCACAGCAGCATCAGTGCCTCCTAGGCCATTGGCACGCTCAAGGCTTCTGGCTGTGCTTGTGAGGTCACAGCAGCCTCACTGCCTCTGAGGCCAGTGGCAGCCTCATGGCTGCTGGCTGTGCTTGTGAGGTCACAGCAGCCTGAGTGTCTCCGAGGCCAGTGGCAGGCTCCTGGCTGCCGGCTGTGCTTGTGAGGTCACAGCAGCCTCAGTGCCTCCGAGGCCAGTGGCAGGCTCATGGCTGCTGACTGTGCTTGTGAGGTCACAGCAGGCTGAGTGCCTCCTAGACCAGTGGCAGGTTCCTGGCTGCTGGCTGTGCTTGTGAGGTCACAGCAGCCTCAGTGCCTCATACGTCAGTGTGCAGCCCCCCCTGCTGGCTGTGCTTGTGAGGTCACAGCAGACTCCGTGCCTCCTAGGCCAGTGGCAGGCTCCTGGCTGCTGGCTGGGCTTGTGAGGTCACAGCCGACTGAGAGCCTCCTAGGCCAGTGGCAGGCTCCTGGCTGCAGGCTGTACTTGTGAGGTCACAGCAGTCTCAGTGACTCCTAGGCCAGTGGCAGGCTCCTGGCTGCTGGCTGTGCTTGTGAGGTCACAGCAGCCTCAGTGCCTCCTAGGCCAGTGGCAGGCTCCTGGCTGCTGGCTGTGATTGTGAGGTCACAGCAGGCTGAGTGCCTCCTAGGCCAGTGGCAGGCTCCTGGCTGCTGGCTGTGCTTGGGAGGTCATAGCAGCCTCCGTACCTCCTAGGCCAGTGGCAGGCTTATGACTGCTTGATGTGCTTGTGAGGCCACAGCAGCCTCAGTGCCTCCTCGGCCAGTGGCAGGCTCCTGGCTGCTGGCTGCGCTTGTGAGGTCACAGCAGCCTCACTGCCTCCTAGGACAGTGGCAGGCTCCTGGCTGCTGGCTGTGCTTGTGAGGTCACAGCAGCCTCCGTGCCTCCTAGGCCAGTGGCAGGCTCCTGCCTGCTGGCTGTGCTTGTGAGGTCACAGCAGCCTCAGTGCCTCCGAGGCCCGTGGCAGCCTCATGGCTGCTGGCTGTGCTTGTGAGGTAACAGCAGCCTCACTGCCTCCTAGGCCAGTGGCAGGCTCCTGGCTGCTGGCTGTGCTTGTGAGGTCACAGCAGCATCAGTGCCTCCTAGGCCATTGGCACGCTCAAGGCTTCTGGCTGTGCTTGTGAGGTCACAGCAGCCTCACTGCCTCTGAGGCCAGTGGCAGCCTCATGGCTCCTGGCTGTTCTTGTGAGGTCACAGCAGGCTGAGTGCCTCCTAGGCCAGTGGCAGGCTCCTGGCTGCTGGCTGTGCTTGTGAGGTCACAGCAGCCTCAGTGCCTCCGAGGCCAGTGGCAGGCTCATGGCTGCTGACTGTGCTTCTGAGGTCACAGCAGGCTGAGTGCCTCCTAAGGCCAGTGGCAGGCTCCTGGCTGCTGGCTGTGCTTGTGAGGTCACAGCAGCCTGAGTGCCTCATACGTCAGTGTGCAGCCTCCCCTGCTGCCTGTGATTGTGAGGTCACAGCAGACTCCGTGCCTCCTAGGCCAGTGGCAGGCTCCTGCCTGCTGGCTCTGCTTGTGAGGTCACAGCAGCCTCAGTGCCTCCGAGGCCAGTGGCAGGCTCCTGGCTGCTGGCTGTACTTGTGAGGTCACAGCAGTCTCAGTGACTCCTAGGCCAGCGACAGGCTCCTGGCTGCTGGCTGTGCTTTTGAGGTCACAGCAGCCTCAGTGCCTCCTAGGCCAGTGCAAGGCTCCTGGCTGCTGGCTGTGCTTGGGAGGTCACAGCAGCCTCAGTGCCTCCTATGCCAGTGGCAGGCTCCTGGCTGCTGGCTGTGCTTGTGAGGTCACAGCAGCCTCAGTGCCTACGAGGCCAGTGGCAGGCTCCTGGCTGCTGCCTGTGATTGTGAGGTCACAGCAGCCTCCGTGCCTCCTAGGCCAGTGGCAGGCTCCTGGCTGCTGGCTGTGCTTGGGAGGTTACAGCAGCCTCAGTGCCTCCTAGGCCAGTGGCAGGCTCCTGGCTGCTGCCTGTGCTTGTGAGGTCACAGCAGCCTCAGTGCCTCCTAGGCCAGTGGCAGGCTCCTGGCTGCTGGCTGTGCTTGTGAGGTCACAGCAGCCTCAGTGCCTCCGAGGCCAGTGGCAGACTCATGGCTTCTGGCTGCTTTTGAGGTCACAGCCGACTGAGAGCCTCCTAGGCCAGTGGCAGGCTCCTGCCTGCTGGCTGTGCTTGTGAGGTCACAGCAGGCTGAGTGCCTCCTAGGCCAGCGGAAGGCTCCTGTCTGCTGGCTGTGCTTGTGAGGTCACAGCAGCCTCAGTGCCTCCAAGCCAGTGGCAGGCTCATGGCTGCTGGCTGTGCTTGTGAGGTCATAGCAGCCTCCGTACCTCCTAGGCCAGTGGCAGGCTTATGGCTGCTTGATGTGCTTGTGAGGCCACAGCAGCCTCAGTGCCTCCTAGACCAGTGGCAGGCTCCTGGCTGCTGGCTGCGCTTGTGAGGTCACAGCAGCCTCAGTGCCTCCTAGGCCAGTGGCAGGCTTATGGCTGCCGGCTGTGCTTGTGAGGTCAGAGCAGCCTGAGTGCCTCCTAGGCCAGTGGCAGGCTCCTGGCTGCTGGCTCTGCTTGTGAGGTCACAGCAGCCTCAGTGCCCCCTAGGTAATGAGCAGCAGCGCCTGCTGGCTGTGCTTGAGAGGTCACGGCAGCCTGAGTCCCTCCTAGGCCAGTGGCAGGCTCCTGGCTGCTGGCTGTGCTTGTCAGGTCACAGCAGCCTCAGTGCCTCCTAGGACAGTGGCAGGCTCCTGGCTGCTGGCTGTGCTTGTGAGGTCACAGCAGCCTCAGTGCCTCCTAGGCCAGTGGCAGGCTCATGGCTGCTGGCTGTGCTTGTGAGGTCACAGCAGCATCAGTGCCTCCTAGGCCATTGGCACGCTCAAGGCTTCTGGCTGTGCTTGTGAGGTCACAGCAGCCTCACTGCCTCTGAGGCCAGTGGCAGCCTCATGGCTGCTGGCTGTGCTTGTGAGGTCACAGCAGCCTGAGTGTCTCCGAGGCCAGTGGCAGGCTCCTGGCTGCCGGCTGTGCTTGTGAGGTCACAGCAGCCTCAGTGCCTCCGAGGCCAGTGGCAGGCTCATGGCTGCTGACTGTGCTTGTGAGGTCACAGCAGGCTGAGTGCCTCCTAGACCAGTGGCAGGTTCCTGGCTGCTGGCTGTGCTTGTGAGGTCACAGCAGCCTCAGTGCCTCATACGTCAGTGTGCAGCCCCCCCTGCTGGCTGTGCTTGTGAGGTCACAGCAGACTCCGTGCCTCCTAGGCCAGTGGCAGGCTCCTGGCTGCTGGCTGGGCTTGTGAGGTCACAGCAGCCTCAGTGCCTCCTAGGCCAGTGGCAGGCTCCTGGCTGCAGGCTGTACTTGTGAGGTCACAGCAGTCTCAGTGACTCCTAGGCCAGTGGCAGGCTCCTGGCTGCTGGCTGTGCTTGTGAGGTCACAGCAGCCTCAGTGCCTCCTAGGCCAGTGGCAGGCTCCTGTCTGCTGGCTGTGCTTGGGAGGTCACAGCAGCCTCAGTGCCTCCTAGGCCAGTGTCAGGCTCCTGGCTGCTGGCTGTGCTTGTGAGGTCACAGCAGCCTCAGTGCCTCCTAGGCCAGTGGCAGGCTCCTGGCTGCTGCCTGTGATTGTGAGGTCACAGCAGCCTCCGTGCCTCCTAGGCCAGTGGCAGGCTCCTGGCTGCTGGCTGTGCTTGGGAGGTCACAGCAGCCTCAGTGCCTCCGAGGCCAGTGGCAGGCTCCTGGCTGCTGGCTGTGCTTGTGAGGTCACAGCAGCCTCAGTGCCTCCTAGGCCAGTGGCAGGCTCCTGGCTGCTGGCTGTGCTTGTGAGGTCACAGCAGCCTCAGTGCCTCCGAGGCCAGTGGCAGACTCATGGCTTCTGGCTGCTTTTGAGGTCACAGCCGACTGAGAGCCTCCTAGGCCAGTGGCAGGCTCCTGCCTGCTGGCTGTGCTTGTGAGGTCACAGCAGCCTGAGTGTCTCCTAGGCCAGTGGCAGGCTCCTGGCTGCTGGCTGTGCTTGTGAGGTCACAGTAGCCTCAGTGCCTCCTAGGCCAGTGGCAGGCTCCTGGCTGCTGGCTGTGCTTGTGAGGTCACAGCAGCCTCAGTGCCTCCTAGGCCAGTGGCAGGCTCATGGCTTCTGGCTGTGCTTGGGAGGTCACAGCAGCCTGAGTGCCTCCTAGGCCAGTGGCAGGCTCCTGGCTGCTGGCTGTGCTTGTGAGGTCACAGCAGCCTCAGTGCCTCCTCGGCCAGTGGCAGGCTCCTGGCTGCTGGCTGTGCTTGCGAGGTCACAGCAGCCTCAGTGCCTCCTAGGCCAGGGGCGAGCCCATGACTGCTTGCTGAGTTTGTGAGGTCACAGCAGACTCCGTGCCTCCTAGACCAGTGGCAGGCTCATGGCTGCTGGCTGCGCTTGTGAGGTCACAGCAGCCTCAGTGCCTCCTAGGCCAGTGGCAGGCTCCTGTTTGCTGGCTGTGCTTGTGAGGTCACAGCAGCCTGAGTGCCTCCTAGGCCAGTGGCAGGCTTATGGCTGCTGGATGTGCTTGTGAGGCCACAGCAGACTCCGTGCCTCCTAGACCAGTGGCAGGCTCATGGCTGCTGGCTGCGCTTGTGAGGTCACAGCAGCCTCAGTGCCTCCTAGGCCAGTGGCAGCCTTATGGCTGCTGGCTGTGCTTGTGAGGTCAGAGCAGCCTGAGTGCCTCCTAGGCCAGTGGCAGGCTCCTGGCTGCTGGCTCTGCTTGTGAGGTCACAGCAGCCTCAGTGCCCCCTAGGTAATGAGCAGCAGCGCCTGCTGGCTGTGCTTGTGAGGTCACGGCAGCCTGAGTCACTCCTAGGCCAGTGGCAGGCTCCTGGCTGCTGGCTGTGCTTGTCAGATCACAGCAGCCTCAGTGCCTCCGAGGGGAGTGTCAGCCTCATGGCTGCTGGCTGTGCTTGTGAGGTCACAGCAGCCTGAGTGCCTCCTAGGCCAGTGGCAGGCTCCTGGAGCTGGCTCTGCTTGTGAGGTCACAGCAGCCTCAGTGCCTCCTAGGCCAGTGGCAGGCTCATGGCTGCTGTCTGTGCTTGGGAGGTCACAGCAGCCTCAGTGCCACCTAGGCCAGTGGCAGGCTCCTGGCTGCTGGCTGTGCTTGTGAGGTCACAGCAGCCTCAGTGCCTCCTCGGCCAGTAGCAGGCTCACGGCTGCTGGCTGTGCTTGTGAGGTCACAGCAGACCACGTGCTTCCTAGGCCAGTGTCAGGCTCCTGGCTGCTGGCTGTGCTTGTGAGGTCACAGCAGCCTCAGTGCCTCCTAGGCCAGTGCCAGGCTCATGGCTGCTGGCTGTGCTTGGGAGGTCACAGCAGCCTCAGTGCCTCCGAGGCCAGTGGCAGGCTCCTGGCTGCTGGCTGTGCTTGTGAGGTCACAGCAGCCTCACTGCCTCCTAGGCCAGTGGCAGGCTCCTGGCTGCGGGCTGTGCTTGTGAGCTCACAGTAGCCTGAGTGCCTGCTAGGCCAGTGGCAGGCTCATGGCTGCTGGCTGTACTTGTGAGGTGACAGCAGCCTCAGTGCCTCATAGGCCAGTGGCAGGTTCCTGGCTGCTGGCTGTGCTTGGGAGGTCACAGCAGCCTGAGTGCCTCCTAGGCCAGTGACAGGCTCAGGGCTGCTGGCTGTGCTTGTGAGGTCACAGCAGACCCCGTGCTTCCTAGGCCAGTGTCAGGCTCCTGGCTGCTGGCTGTGCTTGTGAGGTCACAGCAGCCTCAGTGCCTCCGAGGCCAGTGGCAGGCTCATGGCTGCTGGCTGTGCTTGTCAGGTCACAGCAGCCTCAGTGCCTCCTAGGCCAGTGGCAGGCTCATGGCTGCTGACTGTGCTTGTGAGGTCACAGCAGGCTGAGTGCCTCCTAGACCAGTGGCAGGTTCCTGGCTGCTGGCTGTGCTTGTGAGGTCACAGCAGCCTGAGTGCCTCATACGTCAGTGTGCAGCCCCGCCTGCTGGCTGTGCTTGTGAGGTCACAGCAGACTCCGTGCCTCCTAGGGCAGTGGCAGGCTCATGGCTGCTGGCTGTGCTTGTGAGGTCACAGCAGCCTGAGTGTCTCCTAGGCCAGTGGCAGGCTCCTGGCTGCTGGCTGTGCTTGTGAGGTCACAGTAGCCTCAGTGCCTCCTAGGCCAGTGGCAGGCTCCTGGCTGCTGGCTGTGCTTGTGAGGTCACAGCAGCCTCAGTGCCTCCTAGGCCAGTGGCAGGCTCATGGCTTCTGGCTGTGCTTGGGAGGTCACAGCAGCCTGAGTGCCTCCTAGGCCAGTGGCAGGCTCCTGGCTGCTG
Organism: Dromaius novaehollandiae; assembly: GCF_036370855.1. Lineage (NCBI taxonomy): Eukaryota > Metazoa > Chordata > Aves > Casuariiformes > Dromaiidae > Dromaius > Dromaius novaehollandiae. Next base: position 2,345,563 of record NC_088105.1, read on the forward strand.
GCTGTGCTTGTGAGGTCACAGCAGCCTCAGTGCCTCCTCGGCCAGTGGCAGGCTCCTGGCTGCTGGCTGTGCTTGCGAGGTCACAGCAGCCTCAGTGCCTCCTAGGCCAGGGGCAAGCCCATGACTGCTTGCTGAGTTTGTGAGGTCACAGCAGACTCCGTGCCTCCTAGACCAGTGGCAGGCTCATGGCTGCTGGCTGCGCTTGTGAGGTCACAGCAGCCTCAGTGCCTCCTAGGCCAGTGGCAGGCTCCTGTTTGCTGGCTGTGCTTGTGAGGTCACAGCAGCCTGAGTGCCTCCTAGGCCAGTGGCAGGCTTATGGCTGCTGGATGTGCTTGTGAGGCCACAGCAGACTCCGTGCCTCCTAGACCAGTGGCAGGCTCATGGCTGCTGGCTGCGCTTGTGAGGTCACAGCAGCCTCAGTGCCTCCTAGGCCAGTGGCAGCCTTATGGCTGCTGGCTGTGCTTGTGAGGTCAGAGCAGCCTGAGTGCCTCCTAGGCCAGTGGCAGGCTCCTGGCTGCTGGCTCTGCTTGTGAGGTCACAGCAGCCTCAGTGCCCCCTAGGTAATGAGCAGCAGCGCCTGCTGGCTGTGCTTGTGAGGTCACGGCAGCCTGAGTCACTCCTAGGCCAGTGGCAGGCTCCTGGCTGCTGGCTGTGCTTGTCAGATCACAGCAGCCTCAGTGCCTCCGAGGGGAGTGTCAGCCTCATGGCTGCTGGCTGTGCTTGTGAGGTCACAGCAGCCTGAGTGCCTCCTAGGCCAGTGGCAGGCTCCTGGAGCTGGCTCTGCTTGTGAGGTCACAGCAGCCTCAGTGCCTCCTAGGCCAGTGGCAGGCTCATGGCTGCTGTCTGTGCTTGGGAGGTCACAGCAGCCTCAGTGCCACCTAGGCCAGTGGCAGGCTCCTGGCTGCTGGCTGTGCTTGTGAGGTCACAGCAGCCTCAGTGCCTCCTCGGCCAGTAGCAGGCTCACGGCTGCTGGCTGTGCTTGTGAGGTCACAGCAGACCACGTGCTTCCTAGGCCAGTGTCAGGCTCCTGGCTGCTGGCTGTGCTTGTGAGGTCACAGCAGCCTCAGTGCCTCCTAGGCCAGTGCCAGGCTCATGGCTGCTGGCTGTGCTTGGGAGGTCACAGCAGCCTCAGTGCCTCCGAGGCCAGTGGCAGGCTCCTGGCTGCTGGCTGTGCTTGTGAGGTCACAGCAGCCTCACTGCCTCCTAGGCCAGTGGCAGGCTCCTGGCTGCGGGCTGTGCTTGTGAGCTCACAGTAGCCTGAGTGCCTGCTAGGCCAGTGGCAGGCTCATGGCTGCTGGCTGTACTTGTGAGGTGACAGCAGCCTCAGTGCCTCATAGGCCAGTGGCAGGTTCCTGGCTGCTGGCTGTGCTTGGGAGGTCACAGCAGCCTGAGTGCCTCCTAGGCCAGTGACAGGCTCAGGGCTGCTGGCTGTGCTTGTGAGGTCACAGCAGACCCCGTGCTTCCTAGGCCAGTGTCAGGCTCCTGGCTGCTGGCTGTGCTTGTGAGGTCACAGCAGCCTCAGTGCCTCCGAGGCCAGTGGCAGGCTCATGGCTGCTGGCTGTGCTTGTCAGGTCACAGCAGCCTCAGTGCCTCCTAGGCCAGTGGCAGGCTCATGGCTGCTGACTGTGCTTGTGAGGTCACAGCAGGCTGAGTGCCTCCTAGACCAGTGGCAGGTTCCTGGCTGCTGGCTGTGCTTGTGAGGTCACAGCAGCCTGAGTGCCTCATACGTCAGTGTGCAGCCCCGCCTGCTGGCTGTGCTTGTGAGGTCACAGCAGACTCCGTGCCTCCTAGGGCAGTGGCAGGCTCCTGGCTGCTGGCTGTGCTTGTGTGGTCACAGCAGCCTCAGTGCCTCCGAGGCCAGTGGCAGGCTCCTGGCTGCTGGCTGTGCTTGGGAGGTCACAGCAGCCTGAGTGCCTCCTAGGCCACTGGCAGGCTCCTGGCTGCTGGCTGTGCTTGTGAGGTCACAGCAGGCTGAGTGCCTCCTAGACCAGTGGCAGGCTCCTACCTGCTGGCTGTGCTTGTAAGGTCACAGCAGCCTCAGTGCCTCATACGTCAGTGTGCAGCCCCCCCTACTGGCTGTGCTTGTGAGGTCACTGCAGACTCCGTGCCTCCTAGGGCAGTGGCAGGCTCCTGGCTGCTGGCTGTGCTTGTGTGGTCACAGCAGCCTCAGTGCCTCCGAGGCCAGTGGCAGGCTCATGGCTGCTGGCTGTGCTTGTGAGGTCACAGGAGCCTCAGTGCCTCCTATGCCAGTGCCAGGCTCCTGGCTGCTGGCTGTGCTTGTGAGGTCACAGCAGCCTCAGTGCCTCCTAGGCCAGGGGCAGGCTCCTGGCTGCTGCCTGTGCTTGTGAGGTCACAGCAGCCTCCATGCCTCCTAGGCCAGGGGCAGGCTCCTGGCTGCTGGCTGTGCTTTTGAGGTCACAGCCGACTGTGATCCTCCAAGGCCAGTGGCAGGCTCCTGCCTGCTGGCTGTGCTTGGGAGGTCACAGCAGCCTCAGTGCCTCCTATGCCAGTGGAAGGCTCCTGTCTGCTTGCTGTGCTTGTGAGCTCAGAGCAGCCTGAGTGCCTCCTAGGCCAGTGGCAGGCTCATGGCTGCTGGCTCTGATTGGGAGGTCACAGCAGCCTCAGTGCCTCCTAGCCCAGTGGCAGGCTCATGGCTGCTGGCTGTGCTTGTGAGGTGACAGCAGCCTCAGTGCCTCCTAGGCCAGTGGCAGGCTCCTGGCTGCTGGCTGTGCTTGTGAGGTCACAGCAGCCTGAGTGTCTCCTAGGCCAGTAGCAGGCTCCTGGCTGCTGGCTGTGCTTGTGAGGTCACAGCAGCCTCAGTGCCTCCTAGGCCAGTGGCAGGCTCCTGGGTGCTGGCTGTGCTTGCGAGGTCACAGCAGCCTCAGTGCCTCCTAGGCCAGGGGCAAGCCCATGACTGCTTGCTGAGTTTGTGAGGTCACAGCAGTCTCCGTGCCTCCTAGGCCAGTGGCAGGCTCCTGTTTGCTGGCTGTGCTTGTGAGGTCACAGCAGACTCCGTGCCTCCTAGACCAGTGGCAGGCTCCTGGCTGATGGCTGCGCTTGTGAGGTCACAGCAGCCCCAGTGCCTCCTAGGCCAGTGGCAGGCTCATGGCTGCTGGCTGTGCTTGTGAGGTCAGAGCAGCCTCAGTGCCTCCTAGGCCAGTGGCAGGCTCCTGGCTGCTGGCTCTGCTTGTGAGGTCACAGCAGCTTCAGTGCCCCCTAGGTAATGAGCAGCAGCGCCTGGAGGCTGTGCTTGTGAGGTCACGGCAGCCTGAGTCCCTCCTAGGCCAGTGGCAGGCTCCTGGCTGCTGGCTGTGCTTGTCAGGTCACAGCAGCCTCAGTGCCTCCTAGGACAGTGGCAGGCTCCTGGCTGCTGCCTGTGATTGTGAGGTCACAGCAGCCTCCGTGCCTCCTAGGCCAGTGGCAGGCTCCTGGCTGCTGGCTGTGCTTGTGAGGTCACAGCAGCCTGAGTGCCTCCTAGGCCCGTGGCAGCCTCATGGCTGCTGGCTGTGCTTGTGAGGTAACAGCAGCCTCAGTGCCTCCTAGGCCAGTGGCACGCTCAAGGCTTCTGGCTGTGCTTGTGAGGTCACAGCAGCCTCACTGCCTCTGAGGCCAGTGGCAGCCTCATGGCTGCTGGCTGTTCTTGTGAGGTCACAGCAGCCTCCGTGCCTCCTAGGCCAGTGGCAGGCTCCTGGCTGCTGGCTGTGCTTGTGAGGTCACAGCAGCCTCAGTGCCTCCGAGGCCAGTGGCAGGCTCATGGCTGCTGGCTGTGCTTGTGAGGTCACAGCAGACTCCGTGCCTCCTAGGCCAGTGGCAGGCTCCTGCCTGCTGGCTCTGCTTGTGAGGTCACAGCAGCCTCAGTGCCTCCGAGGCCAGTGGCAGGCTCCTGGCTGCTGGCTGTACTTGTGAGGTCACAGCAGTCTCAGTGACTCCTAGGCCAGCGACAGGCTCCTGGCTGCTGGCTGTGCTTTTGAGGTCACAGCAGCCTCAGTGCCTCCTAGGCCAGTGCAAGGCTCCTGGCTGCTGGCTGTGCTTGGGAGGTCACAGCAGCATCAGTGCCTCCTATGCCAGTGTCAGGCTCCTGGCTGCTGGCTGTGCTTGTGAGGTCACAGCAGCCTCAGTGCCTCCTAGGCCAGTGCCAGGCTCCTGGCTGCTGCCTGTGATTGTGAGGTCACAGCAGCCTCCGTGCCTCCTAGGCCAGTGGCAGGCTCCTGGCTGCTGGCTGTGCTTGGGAGGTCACAGCAGCCTCAGTGCCTCCTAGGCCAGTGGCAGGCTCCTGGCTGCTGGCTGTGCTTGTGAGGTCACAGCAGCCTCAGTGCCTCCTAGGCCAGTGGCAGGCTCCTGGCTGCTGGCTGTGCTTGTGAGGTCACAGCAGCCTCAGTGCCTCCGAGGCCAGTGGCAGACTCATGGCTTCTGGCTGCTTTTGAGGTCACAGCCGACTGAGAGCCTCCTAGGCCAGTGGCAGGCTTATGGCTGCTTGATGTGCTTGTGAGGCCACAGCAGCCTCAGTGCCTCCTAGACCAGTGGCAGGCTCCTGGCTGCTGGCTGCGCTTGTGAGGTCACAGCAGCCTCAGTGCCTCCTAGGCCAGTGGCAGGCTTATGGCTGCCGGCTGTGCTTGTGAGGTCAGAGCAGCATCAGTGCCCCCTAGGTAATGAGCAGCAGCGCCTGCTGGCTGTGCTTGAGAGGTCACGGCAGCCTGAGTCCCTCCTAGGCCAGTGGCAGGCTCATGGCTGCTGGCTGTGCTTGTCAGGTCACAGCAGCCTCAGTGCCTCCTAGGCCAGTGGCAGGCTCATGGCTGCTGGCTGTGCTTGTGAGGTCACAGCAGCCTCAGTGCCTCCTAGGCCAGTGGCAGGCTCATGGCTGCTGGCTGTGCTTGTGAGGTCACAGCAGCTTCAGTGCCCCCTAGGTAATGAGCAGCAGCGCCTGGAGGCTGTGCTTGTGAGGTCACGGCAGCCTGAGTCACTCCTAGGCCAGTGGCAGGCTCCTGGATGCTGGCTGTGCTTGTCAGGTCACAGCAGCCTCAGTGCCTTCTAGGCCAGTGGCAGGCTCATGGCTGCTGGCTGTGCTTGTGAGGTCACAGCAGACTCCGTGCCTCCTAGGCCAGTGGCAGGCTCCTGGCTGCTGGCTGTGCTTGTGAGGTCACAGCAGCCTCCGTGCCTCCTAGGCCAGTGGCAGACTCATGGCTGCTGGCTGTGCTTGTGAGGTCACAGCCGACTGAGAGCCTCCTAGGCCAGTGGCAGGCTCCTGCCTGCTGGCTGTGCTTGTGAGGTCACAGCAGGCTGAGTCCCTCCTATGCCAGTGGAAGGCTCCTGCCTGATTAATGTGCTTGTGAGGTCACAGCAGCCTCCGTGCCTCCTAGGCCAGTGGCAGACTCATGGCTGCTGGCTGTGCTTGTGAGGTCACAGCCGACTGAGAGCCTCCTAGGCCAGTGGCAGGCTCCTGGCTGCTGGCTGTACTTGTGAGGTCACAGCAGGCTGAGTCCCTCCTATGCCAGTGGAAGGCTCCTGCCTGATTACTGTGCTTGTGAGGTCACAGCAGCCTCAGTGCCTCCTAGGCCAGTGGCAGGCTCATGGCTGCTGGCTGTGCTTGTGAGGTCACAGCAGCCTCAGTGCCTCCTAGGCCAGTGGCAGGCTCATGGCTGCTGGCTGTGCTTGTGAGGTGACAGCAGCCTCAGTGCCTCCTAGGCCAGTGGCAGGCTCCTGGCTGCTGGTTCTGCTTGTGAGGTCACAGCAGCCTGAGTGCCTCCTAGGCCACTGGCAGGCTCCTGGCTGCTGGCTGTGCTTGTAAGGTCACAGCAGCCTCAGTGCCTCATACGTCAGTGTGCAGCCCCCCCCTGCTGGCTGTGCTTGTGAGGTCACAGCAGACTCCGTGCCTCCTAGGGCAGTGGCAGGCTCCTGGCTGCTGGCTGTGCTTGTGTGGTCACAGCAGCCTCAGTGCCTCCGAGGCCAGTGGCAGGCTCCTGCCTGCTGGCTGTGCTTGTGAGGTCACAGGAGCCTCAGTGCCTCCTATGCCAGTGGAAGGCTCCTGTCTGCTTGCTGTGCTTGTGAGGTCACAGCAGCCTGAGTGCCTCCTAGGCCAGTGGCAGGCTCCTGGCTGCTGGCTCTGCTTGTGAGGTCACAGCAGCCTCAGTGCCTCCTAGGTCAGTGGCAGACTCATGGCTGCTGGCTGTCCTTGTGAGGTGACACCAGCCTCAGTGCCTCCTAGGCCAGTGGCAGGCTCCTGGCTGCTGGCTGTGCTTGGGAGGTCACAGCAGCCTGAGTGTCTCCTAGGCCAGTAGCAGGCTCCTGGCTGCTGGCTGTGCTTGTGAGGTCACACCAGCCTCAGTGCCTCCTAGGCCAGTGGCAGCCTCATGGCTGCTGGCTCTGCTTGTGAGGTCACAGCAGCCTCCGTGCCTCCTAGGCCAGTGGCAGGCTCATGGTTTCTGGCTGTGCTTGGGAGGTCACAGCAGCCTCAGTGCCTCCTAGGCCAGTGGCAGGCTCCTGGCTGCTGGCTGTGCTTGTGAGGTCACAGCAGCCTGAGTGCCTCCGAGGCCAGTGGCAGGCTCCTGGCTGCCGGCTGTGCTTGTGAGGTGACAGCAGCCTCAGTGCCTCCTAGGCCAGTGGCAGGCTCCTGGCTGCTGGCTGTTCTTGTGAGGTCACAGCACGCTGAGTGCCTCCCATGCCAGTGGAAGGCTCCTGTCTGCTTGCTGTGCTTGTGAGGTCACAGCAGCCTCAGTGCCTCCTAGGCCAGTGGCAGGCTCCTGGCTGCTGGCTGTGCTTGTGAGGTGACAGCAGCCTCAGTGCCTCCGAGGCCACTGGCAGGCTCCTGGCTGCTGGCTGTCCTTGTGAGGTGACAGCAGCCTCAGTGTCTCCTAGGCCAGTGGCAGGCTCCTGGCTGCTGGCTGCGCTTGTGAGGTCACAGCAGCCTCAGTGCCTCCTAGGCCAGTGGCAGGCTGCTGGCTGCCGGCTGTGCTTGTGAGGTCAGAGCAGCCTGAGTGCCTCCAATGCCAGTGGCAGGCTCCTGCCTGCTGGCTCTGCTTGTGAGGTCACAGCAGCCTCCGTGCCTCCTAGACCAGTGTCAGGCTCATGGCTGCTGGCTGTGCTTGTGACGTCACAGCTGGCTCAGTGCCTCCTAGGCCATTGGCAGGCTCAAGGCTTCTGGCTGTGCTTGTGAGGTCACAGCAGCCTCCGTGCCTCCTAGGCCAGTGGCAGGCTCATGGCTTCTGGCTGTGCTTGGGAGGTCACAGCAGCCTGAGTGCCTCCTAGGCCAGTGGCAGGCTCCTGGCTGCTGGCTGTGCTTGTGAGGTCACAGCAGCCTCAGTGCCTTCGAGCCCAGTGGCAGGCTCATCGCTGCTGGCTGTGCTTGGGAGGTCACAGCAGCCTGAGTGCCTCCTAAGGCCAGTGGCAGGCTCCTGGCTGCTGGCTGTGCTTGTCAGGTCACAGCAGCCTCAGTGCCTCCTAGGCCAGTGGCAGGCTCCTGGCTGCTGCCTGTGATTGTGAGGTCACAGCAGCCTCAGTGCCTCCTAGGCCAGTGGCAGGCTCCTGGCTGCTGGCTGTGCTTGGGAGATCACAGCAGGCTGAGTGCCTCCTAGGCCAGTGGCAGGCTCCTGGCTGCTGGCTGTGCTTGTGAGGTCACAGCAGCCTCAGTGCCTCCTAGGCCAGTGGCAGGCTCATGGCTGCTGGCTGTGCTTGTGAGGTCAGAGCAGCCTCAGTGCCTCCTAGGACAGTGGCAGGCTCCTGGCTGCTGGCTGTACTTGTGAGGTCACAGTAGCGTCAGTGCCTCCTCAGCCAGTGGCAGGCTCCTGGCTGCTGGCTGTGCTTGTGAGGTCACAACAGCCTCAGTGCCTCCTAGGCCAGTGGCAGGCTCCTAGCTGCTGGCTGTGCTTGTGAGGTCACAGCAGCCTCTGTGCCTCCTAGGCCAGTGGCAGGCTCCTGGCTGCTGGCTGTGTTTGTGAGGTCACAGCAGCATCAGTGCCTCTAAGGCCAGTCGCAGGCTCATGGCTGCTGGCTGTGCTTGTGAGGTCACAGCAGACTCAGTGCCTCCTACACCAGTGGCAGGCTCCTGGTTGCTGGCTGTGCTTGTGAAGTCACAGCAGCCTCAGTGCCTCTGAGGCCTGTGCCAGGCTCTAAGCTGTACTTCTGAGGTCACAGCAGCCTCAGTGCCTCCTAGGCCAGTGGCAGGCTCCTGGCTGCTGGCTTTGCTTGTGAAGTCACAGCAGTCTGAGTGCCTCCTAGGCCAGTGGCAGGCTCCTGGCTGCTGGCTGTGCTTGTCAGGTCACAGCAGCCAGAGTGTCTCCTAGGCCAGTGGCAGGCTCCTGGCTTCTGCCTGTGCTTGGGAGGTCACAGCAGGTTGAGTGCCTCCGAGGCCAGTGGCAGGCGCCCAGCTCCTCGCTGTGCTTGTGATGTCACAGCAGCCTCAGTGACTCCTAGGACAGTGACAGGCTCCTGGCTGCTGGCTGTGCTTGGGAGGTCACAGCAGCCTCAGTGCCTACGAGGCCAGTGGCAGGCTCCTGGCTGCTGCCTGTGATTGTGAGGTCACAGCAGCCTCAGTGCCTCCTAGGCCAGTGGCAGGCTCCTGGCTGCTGGCTGTGCTTGTGAGGTCTTCGCAGCCTCAGTGCCTGCTAGGCCAGTGGCAGGCTCCTGGCTGCTGGCTGTGCTTGTGAGGTCACAGCAGCCTCCGTGCCTCCTAGGACAGTGGCAGGCTCCTGGCTGCTGGCTGTGCTTGTGAGGTCACAGCAGCCTCAGTGCATCCTAGGCCAGTGGCAGGTTCCTGGCTTGTGGCTCTGCTTGTGAGGTCACAGCAGGCTGAGTGCCTCCTAGGACAGTGGCAGGCTCATGGCTGCTGGCTGTGCTTGTGGGGTCACAGTAGCTTCAGTGCCTGCTAGGCCAGTGGCAAGCTCCTGGCTGCTGGCTGTGCTTGTGAGGTCACAGCAGCCTCAGTGCCTCCTAGGACAGTTGCAGGTACCTGCCTGCTGGTTCAGCTTGTGAGGTCACAGCAGTCTCAGTGCCTCCTAGGTCAGTGGCAGGCTCCTGGCTGTGCTTGGGAGGTCACAGCAGCCTCAGTGACTGCTAGGACAGTGGCAGGCTCCTGGCTGCTGGCTGTGCTAGTCAGGTCACAGCAGCCTGAGTGCCTCCGAGGCCAGTGGCAGGCTCCTGGCTGCTGGCTGTGCTTGTGAGGTCACAGCAGCCTCACTGCCTACTACGCCAGTGGCAGGCTCCTGGCTGCTGGCTGTGCTTGTGAGGTCACAGCAGCCTCAGTGCCTCCTAGGACAGTGACAGGCTGCTGCCTTGCGGCTGTGCTTCTGAGGTCACAGCAGCCTCCGTGCCTCCTAGGACAGTGGCAGGCTCCTAGCTGCTGGCTGTGCTTGTGAGGCCACAGCAGCATCATTGCCTCCTAGGCCACTAGCAAGCTCCTGGCTGCTGGCTGTGCATGAGAGCTCATAGCAGTCTGACTGCCTCCGAGGCCAGTGGCAGGCTCCGGGCTGCTGGCTGTGCTTGTGAGCTCACAGCAAGCTGACCGACTCCTAGGCCAGTGGCAGGCTCCTGGCTGCTGGCTGTGCTTGGGAGGTCAGAGCATCCTCAGTGCCTGCTAGGCCAGGGACAGGCTCCTGGCTGCTGGCTGTGCTTTTGATGTCACAGCAGCCTCAGTGCGTCTGAGGCCAGTGGCAGGCTCCTGGCTGCTGCCTGTGGTTGTGAGGTCACAGCATCCTGAGTGCCTCCTATGCCAGTGGCAGGGTCCTGGCTGCTGGCTGTGCTTGTGAGGTCACAGCAGCCTCAGTGCCTCCTAGGCCAGTGGCAGACTCATGGCTGCTGGCTGTCCTTGTGAGGTCACAGCAGCCTCAGTGACTCCTAAGCCACTGGCAGACGCCTGGCTGCTGGCTGTGCTTGTGAGGTAACAGCAGCCTCAGTGCCTCCTAGGCCAGTGGCAGGCTCCTGGCTGCTGGCTGTGCTTGTGAGTTCACAGCAGCCTCAGTGCCTCCTAGGCCAGTGCCAGGCTCCTGTCTGCTGCCTGTGGTTGTGAGGTCACAGCAGCCTCCGTGCCTGCTAGGCCTGTGCCAGGCTCATGGCTGCTGGCTGTGCTTGTGAGGTCACAGCAGACTCCGTGCCTCATAGGGAGTGAGCAGCGCCCCCTGCTGGCTGTGCCTGCGAGATCACAGCAGCCTCAGTGCCTCCTAGGCCAGTGGCAGGCTCCTGGCTGCTGGCTGTGCTTGTGAGGTCACGGCAGTCTCAGTGCCTCCTAGGCCAGTGGCAGGCCTCTGCCTGCTGGCTGTGCTTGTGACGTCACAGCAGGCTGAGTGCCTCCTAGGCCAGTGGCAGGCTCCTGGCTGCTGGCTGTGCTTGTGAGGTCACAGCAGCCTGACTACCTCCGAGTCCAGTGGCAGGCTCCTGGCTGCTGGCTGTGCTTGTGAGGTCACAGCAGCCTGAGTGCCTCCTAGGCCAGTGGCAGGCTCCTGGCTGCTGGCTGTGCTTGTGAGGTCACCGCAGCCTCAGTGCCTCCTAGGCCAGTGGCAGGCTCACGGCTGCTGGCTGTGCTTGTGAGGTCACAGCAGCCTCAGTGCCTCCTAGGCCAGTGGCCGGCTAGTGGCTGCTGGCTGTGCTTGTGAGGTCACAGCAGTCTCAGTGCCTCCTAGGTAATGAGCAGCGCACCTTGCTGGCTGTGCTTGGGAGGTCACAGCAGCCTCAGTACCTCCGAGGCCAGTGGACGGCTGCTGGCTGCTGGCTGTGCTTGTGAGGTCACAGCAAATTCACTGCCTCATACATCAGTGTGCAGCGCCTCCTACTGGCTGTGCTTGTGAGGTCACAGCAGCCTCAGTGCCTTCTAGGCCAGTGGCAGGCTCCTGGCTGCTGGCTGTGCTTCAGAGGTCACAGCAGCCTCCGTGTCTCCTACGCCAGGGGCAGGCTGCTGGCTGCTGGCTGTGCTTCAGAGGTCACAGCAGCCTCCGTGCCTCCTAGGCCAGCAGCATGCTCCTGGCTGCTGGCTGTGCTTTTGAGGTCACAGCAGCCTGAGTGCCTCCTAGGCCAGTGGCAGCCTCATGGCTGCTGGCTGTGCTTGGGAGGTCACAGCATCCTGACTGCCTCCGAGGCCAGTGGCAGGCTCATGGCTGCTGCCTGTGCTTGTGACGTCACAGCAGCCTCCGTGCCTCCTAGGCCAGTGGCAGGCTCATGGCTGCTGGCTGTGCTTGTGACGTCACAACAGCCTCAGTGCCTCCTAGGCCAGTGGCAGGCTCATGGCTGCTGGCTGTGCTTGGGAGGTCACAGCAGCCTGAGTGCCTCCGAGACCAGTGGCAGGCTCCTGGCTGCTGGCTGTGCTTGTGAGGTCACAGCAGCCTCACTGCCTCCTAGGCCAGTGGCAGGCTGCTGGCTGCTGGCTGTGCTTGTGAGTTCACAGCAGCCTGAGTGCCTCCTAGGCCAGTGGCAGGCTCCTGGCTGCTGCCTGTGGTTGTGAGGTCAGAGCAGGTTGAGTACCTCCGAGGCCAGTGGCAGGCCCAGCTCCTGGCTGTGCTTGTGAGGTCACAGCAGCCTCAGTGCCTGCTAGGCCAGTGGCAGGCTCCTGGCTGCTGGCTGTGCTTGTGAGGTCACAGCAGCCTGAATGTCTCTGAGGCCAGTGGCAGGCTCATGGCTGCTGGCTGTGGTTGTCAGGTCACAGCAGCCTCAGTGCCTCCTAGGCCAGTGGCAGCCTCATGGCTGCTGGCTGTGCTTGTGAGGTCACAGCAGCCAGAGTGTCTCCGAGGCCAGTGGCAGGCTCCTGGCTGCTGCCTGTGCTTGTGAGGTCACAGCAGCCTCAGTGCCTCCTAGACTCCTGTCAGGCTCCTGGCTGCTGCCTGTGCTTGTGAGGTCACAGCAGCCAGAGTGTCTCCGAGGCCAGTGGCAGGCTCCTAGCTTCTGCCTGTGCTTGGGAGGTCACAGCAGGTTGAGTGCCTCCGAGGCCAGTGGCAGGCGCCCAGCTCCTGGCTGTGCTTGTGAGGTCACAGCAGCCTCAGTGACTCCTAGGACAGTGGCAGGCTCCTGGCTGCTGGCTGTGCTTGTGAGGTCACAGCAGCCTGAGTGCCTCCTAGGCCAGTGGCAGGCTCCTGGCTGCTGGCTGTGCTTGTGAGGTCACAGCAGCCTCACTGCCTCCTACGCCAGTGGAAGGCTGCTGGCTGCTGGCTGTGCTTGTGAGGTCACAGCAGCCTCCCTGCCTCCTAGGCCAGTGACAGGCTGCTGCCTGCTGGCTGTGCTTCTGAGGTCACAGCAGCCTCCGTGCCTCCTAGGACAGTGGCAGGCTCCTAGCTGCTGGCTGTGCTTGTGAGGCCACAGCAGCATCAGGGCCTCCTAGGCCACTAGCAAGCTCCTGGCTGCTGGCTGTGCATGAGAGCTCATAGCAGCCTGACTGCCTCCGAGGCCAGTGGCAGGCTCCGGGCTGCTGGCTGTGCTTGTGAGCTCACAGCAAGCTGACCGATTCCTAGGCCAGTGGCAGGCTCCTGGCTGCTGGCTGTGCTTGTGAGGTCACAGCAGTCTGAGTGCCTCCGAGGCCAGGGGCAGGATCATGACTGCTGGCTGTGCTTGTGAGGTCACAGCAGCCTGAGTGCCTCCGAGGCCAGTGGCAGGCTCCTGGCTTCTGCCTGTGCTTGTGAGGTCACAGCAGCCTCAGTGCCTCCAAGGCCAGTGGCAGGCTCCTGGCTGCTGGCTGTGCTTGGGAGGTCACAGCAGCCTCAGTGCATTCTAGGCCAGCAGCATGCTCCTGGATGCTGGCTGTGCTTGTGAGGTCACAGCAGCCTCAGTGCCTCCTAGGCCAGTGGCAGGCTCCTGGCTGCTGGCTGTGCTTGTGAGGTCACAGCTGCCTCAGTGCGTCCTCGGCCAGTGGCAGGCTCATGGCTGCTGCCTGTGTTTGTGACATCACAGCAGGCTCCGATCCCTTTAGGTCACTGGCATGTTCATGGCTGCTGGCTGTGCTTATGACGTCACAGCAGCCTTAATGCCTCCTAGGCCAGTGGCAGGCTCATGGCTGCTGGCTGTGCTTGTGACGTCACAGCAGCCTCAGTGCCTCCTAGGCCAGTGGCAGGCTCATGGCTGCTGGCTGTGCTTGTGAGGTCACAGCAGCCTGAGTGCCTCCTAGGCCAGTGGCAGGCTCCTGGCTGCTGGCTGTGCTTGTGAGGTCACAGCAGCCTCACTGCCTCCTAGGCCAGTGGCAGGCTGCTGGCTGCTGGCTGTGCTTGTGAGGTCACAGCAGCCTCAGTGCCTCCTAGGCCAGTGGCAGGCTCCTGTCTGCTGCCTGTGGTTGTGAGGTCAGAGCAGCCTCAGTGCCTGCTAGGCCAGTGGCAGGCTGCTGGCTGCTGGCTGTGCTTGTGAGGTCACAGCAGCCTGAATGTCTCTGAGGCCAGTCGCAGGCTCAGGGCTGCTGGCTGTGGTTGTCAGGTCACAGCAGCCTCAGTGCCTCCTAGGCCAGTGGCAGGCTCATGCCTGCTGGCTGTGCTTGTGAGGTCACAGCAGCCTGAGTGCCTCCTAGGCCAGTGGCAGGCTACTGGCTGCTGGCTGTGCTTGGGAGGTCACAGCAGCCTCAGTGCCTCCTAGACTCCTGTCAGGCTCCTGGCTGCTGCCTGTGCTTGTGAGGTCACAGCAGCCAGAGTGTCTCCGAGGCCAGTGGCAGGCTCCTGGCTTCTGCCTGTGCTTGGGAGGTCACGGCAGTCTCAGTGCCTCCGAGGCCAGTGGCAGGCGCCCAGCTCCTCGCTGTGCTTGTGATGTCACAGCAGCCTCAGTGACTCCTAGGACAGTGACAGGCTCCTGGCTGCTGGCTGTGCTTGGGAGGTCACAGCAGCCTCAGTGCCTACGAGGCCAGTGGCAGGCTCATGGCTGCTGCCTGTGATTGTGAGGTCACAGCAGCCTCAGTGCCTCCTAGGCCAGTGGCAGGCTCCTGGCTGCTGGCTGTGGTTGTGAGGTCACAGCAGCCTCAGTGCCTCCTAGGCCAGTGGCAGGCTCCTGGCTGCTGGCTGTGCTTGTGAGGTCTTCGCAGCCTCAGTGCCTGCTAGGCCAGTGGCAGGCTCCTGGCTGCTGGCTGTGCTTGTGAGGTCACAGCAGCCTCCGTGCCTCCTAGGACAGTGGCAGGCTCCTGGCTGCTGGCTGTGCTTGTGATGTCACAGCAGCCTCAGTGCATCCTAGGCCAGTGGCAGGCTCCTGGCTGCTGCCTGTGGTTGTGAGGTCAGAGCAGCCTCAGTGCCTGCTAGGCCAGTGGCAGGCTGCTGGCTTCTGGCTCTGCTTGGGAGGTCACAGCAGGTTGAGTGCCTCCGAGGCCAGTGGCAGGCGCCCAGCTCCTGGCTGTGCTTGTGAGGTCACAGCAGCCTCAGTGACTCCTAGGACAGTGGCAGGCTCCTGGCTGCTGGCTGTGCTAGTCAGGTCACAGCAGCCTGAGTGCCTCCGAGGCCAGTGGCAGGCTCCTGGCTGCTGCCTGTGGTTGTGAGGTCAGAGCAGCCTCAGTGCCTGCTAGGCCAGTGGCAGGCTGCTGGCTGCTGGCTGTGCTTGTGAGGTCACAGCAGCCTGAATGTCTCTGAGGCCAGTGGCAGGCTCAGGGCTGCTGGCTGTGGTTGTCAGGTCACAGCAGCCTCAGTGCCTCCTAGGCCAGTGGCAGGCTCCTGCCTGCTGGCTGTGCTTGTGAGGTCACAGCAGCCAGAGTGTCTCCGAGGCCAGTGGCAGGCTCCTGGCTTCTGGCTCTGCTTGGGAGGTCACAGCAGGTTGAGTGCCTCCGAGGCCAGTAGCAGGCGCCCAGCTCCTGGCTGTGCTTGTGAGGTCACAGCAGCCTGAGTGCCTCCTAGGCCAGTGGCAGGCTCCTGGCTGCTGGCTGTGCTTGTGAGCTCACAGCCGCCTGAGTGCCTCCTAGGCCAGTGGCAGGCTCCTGGCTGCTGGCTGTGCTGGTCAGCTCACAGCAGCCTCCCTGCCTCATAGGTCTATTGCAGGCTCCTTGCTGCTGGCTGTGCTTGGGAGGTCACAGCAGCCACCGTGCCTCCTAGGCCAGTGGCAGGCTCCTGGCTGCTGGCTGTGCTTGTTAGGTCACAGCAGCCTCAGTGCCTCCTACGCCAGTGGCAGGCTCCTGGCTGCTGGCTGTGCTTGGGAGGTCACAGCAGCCTCCGTGCCTCCTAACGCAGTGGCAGGCTCCTGGCTGCTGGCTGTGCTTGTCAGGTCACAGCAGCCTCAGTGCCTCCTAGGACAGTGGCAGGCTCATGGCTGCTGGCTGTGCTTGTGAGGTCACAGCAGCCTCAGTGCCTCCTAGGCCAGTGGCAGGCTCCTGTTTGCTGGCTGTGCTTGTGAGGTCACAGCAGCCTCCGTGCCTCGTAGGTCTATCGCAGGCTCCTGGCTGCTGGCTGTGCTTGGGAGGTCACAGCTGCCTCAGTGCCTCCTAGGCCAGTGGCAGGCTCATGGCTGCTGGCTTTGCTGGTGAGGTCACAGCAGCCTCAGTGCCTCCCAGGCCAGTGGCAGGCTCATGGTAGCTGGCTGTGCTTGTGAGGTCACAGCAGCCTCCGTGCCTCCTAGTCCATTGGCAGGCTCATGGCTGCTGGCTGTGCTTGGGAGGTCACAGCAGCCTCAGTGCCTCCTAGGCCAGTGGCAGGCCCCTTGCTGCTGGCTGCTGGCTGTGCTTGTCGGTATGCTGAAACTCTGATATCATGAGGTTGTTCTAGGTATCTGTGTTGAAAATACATCTTGAATCTTAGGACAGTCTTCAGTATTTCTAAATAACTGATATTTATAATATCCTTTTACAATATCCTCCATTATCTAATTTTTGTAACATACTTATTTCTCTATCTCATTTTCCAGATATATTTATGTTCACAGAATCACAGAACGGTTCAGGTTGGAAGGGAGCTCTGGAGATCATCCAGTCCAGTCCAGCCCCCCCTACTCAAGCAGGGTCACCTACAGCAGGTTGCCCAGGCCCCTGCCCAGACGGCTTTTGGATATCTCCAAGGACTGAGACTCCACGTCCTCTTTGGGTAACCTGTTCCAGTGTTTAACCACCCTCACAGTAATTTTTTTTTTCTTGTATTCCTGTGTTTCAGGTTGTGCCCGTTGCCTCTTCTTCTCTTACTGGACATGACTGAGAAGAGTCTGGCTCTGTCTTCTTTATTTCCTACCCCTGGTCAGGTATTTATACCCACTGATAAGATCTCCCCTGAGCCTCCTCTTCTCCTGGCTGATCTGTCCCAGCTCTATCAGCCTCTCCTTGTATGACAGATGCTCCAATCCCTTCAGCATCTTGCTTCAGTACATCCATGTGGCTTTTCCACTGGGGAGCTCAGATGTGGCCTCACCAGTGCTGAGCAGAGGGGAAGCATTGCCTCCCTTGACCTGCTGGCAATGCTCTGCCTGATGCAGCCCAGGAGGCAGTTGCCTTCTTTGCTACAAGGGACCATTGCTGGCTTATGTCCAGCCTGGTGTCCACCAGGACACCCTGGTCCTTTTCTGCAAAGCTGCTCTTCATCTGGTTGGCCCCCAGCCTATCCTGATGCCTCAGCTTATTCCCCTCCCCAGGGGCAGGACTCAGCACTTGCGTTTGCTGAACTTCAGGAGGTTCCTCTCTGCCTATTTCTCCAGCCTGTCGAGGTCCCTCTGAATGGCAGCACAACCATCTGGTCTATCAGCCAGTCTTCCCAGTTCTGTCATCATATTACTGCAAGTGAATGGTTAGCAAATCGTTATAAATATTCAGTGTAAAATACACTTACAGTGTGTATTTCTTGGAGTAGGTAAGAAGAGAGCATGATGAGAACTGGGTCCTTAGATATACAATATCAGAACACTGGAATCAAAATAAATAAAAAGTTTGTGTGCTGGTTATAAAATACTCTATTGAAAACCAATGTAAACCTTGGCTAATTCCCAACACTATTATCTATACTACTAGAAATCATGAGCTTTACATTATTTTATATATACTTATGTATGCATGTATTATATATTTCAGGTAGAAAGTAAATCTGTGGTATCTTGGACAAGCTGCTGGAGAATATGTTATGGTACGTGGCGGGGTACATGGACTTGACTTTTCACAAACTTCTATAATACTTTAGAAAATACAGAACTTTTAAATGGGAGGCTAGAACATGAACCAGCAAAAATAAGAATAGACAAGAAATAAAACTTTTAACAATATAGATAAATAAAATCTATAATAAATTGCTGGGGAAAGTGGTGATTCTTTATTGTTGGACACTTTTAAGAGTAAATTAGACATATATCTCTTGGTGATGATACGGGACAGGGACTATGATTTCTTGGTACAAAGAAAGATAGCTCCTGACAGTGTGTGTGTGGCGGGTTTTTTTCTTTCTGTTTTTTGCTCTCCCATGATTCATCCATTGATTTACATGCCCTCAGTTTGCCTTGAACTATCATTTTAGGAATTAATAGGTGACTTTTACTGATTTTCACTAACCAGTTTAATAATTAATGGAAATTATTTTTCAAACTAATTTTCTTCTGTAACTATTAGGAGCCCGCATAGTCTGCTGTCTGGCACATGTGGGTGGCTGCGTTCCTCTGTCCAGTCAGGTTCAGTAGTTGGTTATAGGTTTAGCCTGTAGTTGGACCTAGATCTATGTGATCTTGCCTGAAATTCCTCGAATGTTTCCATTTGCTTTGTGGCCTTTTCCTTCGAGAAGGTAGAGTACAGCTAGTACATCTGACTTGATCTGCTAAAAGCCTTCTCCACTGCCTCTGAAAGGTCACTTAGGAAGAGGGTTTGGCACTGGGGTGGGAATATACCTACTCCTGGGCATTGTCATGGCCTAGAAATTTGATGTGGCAAAGGCTTGGCAGTATCCCAAGGCGAGGCTCCCGCCACCATGACTCGCATGTGGGATCCCACTGTGAAGCCAAAGACTCGCAAGATCCAGAAACAGCCATTCATTGTGGGAAGTGCTCAGTGTGTGCAGGTTCATTATATACCATCCAAATATACCTCAATGGCTGTACATGAGCTAAGTGGCCTTCTGCCATAGCCTCCTTTTTACCCTAAGGAGGTTCCTGTAGTGCTTTGATGGGCTAAATCATCCTGTTGACCTAAAAAACCAGCAGCTGGTACTCGGGCTAATCCCTCTTGAACTGTTCTTCATTAGCTTTTTCAGCACACTTCCTAGAAGTCATCCCAAGCTCAGGATGAAGCTATTCTCGCTAGGTCTTTAGCTGAAAGTATCAACAATCATTTTTCACTTTCCAGCATTGTGGTGTTCTTTGAATGCATATTTAGGCAGATTGTGACTTCACAATCGTCCCTGGAGTCGCTGCAAGGATCTGGGGTCTACGTACATGTGACGTCTCTGTTTAGTAAGTATACAGGTGATAAAACTGGGGGATCTCCACAGTAACTAAACAAACGAACTTTTGTGGCCCTCTCCTTTAATTCTTGGCCTTCAACAATTTCTGTCCTATGCCCTTTGAACTCAGTCATTTTTTATTACGTTTGTACTTTGAAAAAAATCCCCCCAAACCTTGGAGTTATCACAGGTTTGTGGCAAGCAGTTGTGATGGCTCTAGCATAGCCAGAAGTCCAGTCCTCCTTCACGATTAATCTTTTGAGTACTTCTTGGTCCAAGAGAGTAGCTCGTACTTTCCACCCTGTAAAAAAGGAAAAAAAAAAAAAAAAAAAAAAAAACATGTAAAAAGCTCCTGTAGAAGTGTGTGCACCTCCTCATATATGCAGGAACTTTCCGTTATTTTTACTTTCTGTGGTTTTGGACTGAAGGCTCCAGCCCACCATCACTGACTTTTTGTCCCAGGAAAACTGTGTGATTCTTGGTAAATAAGCATTATTTCTTACAAATGTAAACCCTGGCTCTTAAAGTTTTGGAGTCCTTTCCACTTCTACCAGATGTTCCACCCATGTTTTATGGGAACAGATGGAGTCATCTAAGCATGTGAGGATGATTTTGCTCCTCAGGACTTGGGTTATACTTTTTACAAACATCTGAAATGTCCCTGGTGCATTCAGGAGTCTAAAAGGCATTCTGCAGCGCTGAGGCAATCCATAGGTTACGATGAAGGCTGTTTCCCTCCCTCCCCCTTCCCCCTATTCTATCCTGGAGCGATACTTGACTTGGAGAATATCCAGGTATTGGATGAACAAAACTATGAATTTATTTTGCTCTTCCCTTTGTATCCAAAGTGTCTTTTGTATAATAAGATGGTGATCTTGACTTCTCTGTGAAAGAAGTCTTCTTTAAACAGAAATCTTTACACCTCTTCATGTCTCTGTCATACTTTCTGGGGAAGATCATGGTGATTGTTGCTTCAAGCCATCTTCTAGCATGAAATTTAATTTCTTTTTAACTACTACGTGATGTGCTAGAAAATCCAATGGCGGGGGGGAGGTGGCTGCCTTCCAGGAATATTCCATGAGTTATGCTTCACTGCTACTCCTGATCATATGTACAAGCTATTCATTACACTTGGAGAACACAAAGTACAAAAAAATTGCTCTGTTCACTTCCTTTCATTGCTTTCTAGAGATCTTTCTGTTGAGTCAGCTCCTAGACTTGACTCCTGGGTTGCTTCATGCAACCCCTGGGCACAGGTTCCTCTCTGGATTACTGGTGCCACAGGCAGCACAGCAGTTTATCACACGCAGGCCAGTTCTTGAACAGTACTATACAGGAATTGCTCCACCAAAATTGCCTTTCTGCACATCCTTCCTTCTGCTTAGAATAGAGATGACAAATAAGGCAGTTCTTAAAGTTACAGCCTTTTCATATTGAGAAGTATCTAAAAATTAAGATTTTAAAAAAGGACTAACAATTAAAAACACTTTTTATTTGCCATGTTTTCTAAATGCTGCTTAAAGTCTCAGTTCTTCCTGAATATGCTAGGTCAGCAACCTTAGGCTCATCTAACTTGCTGGTGACTCTTTCTCCCCCACCCTCCCTACAGAAGTCAGCAGTTATAATAGTTGTGAATGGAAATCAAAGAATTTGTTAGGATACTGCAAGCAAAGCCTCTAGCATTTGGGGGCAGGACTGAACTTCCTTCTCGTTCTCCTTACATGCAGAGCAACAACAGAGAAACTCCCTGCTAGAATGAAACACTTCTCAGTGGAGGTGCTTCCTAGAATGACGATTATATAACTTACAAAATCGAAATCAGATTTGGGACTGGTATGTTACTGAGCTGCTGTAAGTTAATTATTGAGTTACAGACAAAATCTTGGGTGTTAGCCAGTGCAAATATATTAGGAACACTTTTTTGTCTACAGCTGGTCTAAATTCAGTCCTGAGCTTAAGCTGATCAATGTGAATTATAATAATTCACAAAAGGAGAAAGTAGCTCATGATAAGGTCTGCAGGATGCCTAAGATACAAGACAGCTTGCGAAGCTAGTAGTTCCCCAACCCATGCAGTACCATGTAGCAGAATACTAACGCTTGCTATGTGCAGCCTTCTAGCTGTAATAAATCTCACTTTTTGTTTCTTTTTTGGGGGTGTAATGGCATATCAGAGTGATCTTAACTGGGAGAACTTTCCATAGGTCCTGATTGTATGGAAAGGATATATGTTGGGCCGGATTCTGTATCCTGAATCGTGCTGACCGCCATATTGTGAAAAGTTCTGGAGGTTTAAAAGGGCCTACTGAGTTAGTACAACATTACACAGTGTGTATACACTTATTCACCTTTCTGTGAACCGAAATCTGTATGATTTCTGTAAAATCTTGAAAAGCCCAAGGACTTAATCTTTTTCTGTTCTAAATTTGAAAGTTTCTATGCACTTCCTATGCACTAAGTACTCTTGTCTTCTCCTATATTAATTACCACTGCTACTAAAAATCAAATGTGCTGCCCCATTTTTGAAAGACCTATTTCATCCATGAGGGTTACTCACATTATGCAACTTCCATATTTGACCTCCTTGTAGTATTAATAAAGGATAAGATCCTAATCAAAGTATTCTTAGTCATATCCTGGAGAAGTCTTCCCCTTCAGTTTTTATGTAGAGAGCCAAAGGTTCCTGAAGTGGGTACCTACCTTAGGTGCCTGTATCCATGGCACAGAGTGCCTGCATTATCATCATTAAACTATGAAGGGCTATGACTTTAACCATGGAAATACAACTTTCCAAACATCAAGAGTTTTTAAGCAAGGGCTTAAATGACAGGGATTGTGGAAACTTCTGTTCTGCGCTCCAACTACTATTTTCCAGTTGTTTATTTCTCATGCATTAGCTCTAGTTGGTCTTTTCCCAGCCCCAGTCCCTGCTCTCTCATGATATACAGAATTCATTTTGCCATCTTGACTATGCCAATATGGTAAACCAAAGGAAATTTTTGGAAAAGTGATGCAGAATACAAAAATCCTTGTATACAATAAAGTTGTCAAACTTCTATCCATTAAAAAATAACCTGATCTTCCAGAGACAATTGAAGAATGTGGTGTGCTTGCTGACAGCAGATTTGAGTAAAAGCTAATTTTACAGCATAAATTCCAAATGGCATGATTGCTGCAGCTCCTCTGTCTACTGAGGTTTCGTATATTGTTTAAAGTGATATCTGTCAAAAATGTACTGGACTAACGTACGAGCCTCACTGGGGTGCAAAGTGTAACCCTGATGTCCTGAACATAGCCTAAACTCTTACGAAATATTGTCCTTCACAGGCAAACGTATATTTACTAGAAGTGTAAGTATGCTTCATTTATTAGGCATCTGTTGAGGTCAACAGAAGTGTTGTTATTTACTAGGAGTGGAATTGGTCCCATGAAAATTGTCTATCATACCCGGATGTAAATCCAGCTCATCAACATTTCTCTCTGAATATACTGCTCAGAAACAGGCTGGCTTCCTACTGTTTCTTGCTGATCGTAGGCCTGGCCAAAAGTAAAGAAATTGTCACCACAGTATTTCACTGAAAGGTTAGGCTGTCCGAATCTGAAAACTAGAAACCATGTTTGAAGCTAGTGGAAAAGGTCAAGGTTGAACATATTAAATACCAGTCTAGTCTCCTGAGGTACATTAAAATGTCACTATTTTACATATGATTGCTAGTAACAAATAGAATAGCTTATATAAATGTCTCTAATTAAATTACACTACCTTAACACTGTATTGCATTGGAAATAATCTAAATAAATGTCTTTTTTAACCATTGTGCAGCACAGATGGTGAATTTAAGAGATGCTGTTTCATGACTGGTCTTGCAGTTCCCCACCACTTCATATGTTCATTTGTCCCATACAAAAGGGCATGGGAGAGGGCCATGGGTGGTTGTTGTGAAGGAAGGAGGAGAAGGAGAAGGACAATTTGTGGCTGGTGAGATGGGTCCTGGGAGAATCGACCTTTATATGATTTCTACAACGATGAGTCACGCTACCTCCATTACTCACATCCTCAAGGTTATGCCCTACAAACACTAATACACCCACCATGTGATTCTTCTCAGCAAAGCCACCAGTGTGAAAGTCTTTACAGAAGCAGACCTATAATCAAGAACTGTATATTAATGTGCATCTTTATCTTCTCCAAATGTTTCTGCTTAGTTAAAACAGCAAAACTGTGTTCCTATGTTCCTCTTGGTAATATTTAGTCCTCTCAAACTTTACTGAGGAAAAAATGGCAAAATAAAAATTTTGCTTGAGCAAGGAAGAGTAAGGGCTACAGAATGTGATTCCTGTATCAGGGAAAAAAATAGGCATAGGAGAATACTATTTTTAAAGTCAGTCAGTAAAACATGAATCTAAAACATATTTAGCTAATATGGGTTTAGTTTAATATAACTCCTGGGGTTTCTACAAGAAAACAGTTTTCTGCCCACATAGACTTGGCTACTGTAACTTGTTTGTAGAATAACCAGAAACTTCATCTGAAGCCACAAAATCCAGACACAAAGAAAGACATGGAGAACTTTCACAATGTGGGAAGGGGGGTGACGCAATTTCTGACTGCCTGAAGCAAGATGGGAATGTAGCAGAGACTTCAAAATGACTAACTTCTATTTCATACAGGATACTTCCAATAAGCCACTTCGCACTGGGTACCATACCTTTCTGTATGGTTTACATTAGAATGGTATTCTTTTCTCCCTGTTAATACTCAGCATCTAGGTAATAATATCAAATATTATTGATAAAGAATTGATCGAAATTCGCCATTTTCATAATTTAATGGTAGAAGAGTTCTCATGAGTGAATAAACATCATATGGGTAAAACAATGAGCTACTGGAGGCTGTATCCACATCTGCTTTCATGTGTGACTTCTTCTAACATGACTAGGCTGAGGGATAACAAGACTTATCTGCCTATCCCATATTTTGAGTAAGTTAAACAGAGAAAAGTCTTACTCGTGAAGTCTTCACATTAGTGAAGCCTAGGTGATCACTGGTGGATTTAAGTGATGAGAGAACAAATTCTGATTGAGACCACTGATTTATTACTGTAATTTTTCAGACATCATTGTGGATCCTATTAAATGCAAAGTTTATGCATATAAGGTTATGATGTTTCTGAACAGATTCCCAAGAAACAAAGCATCATCGGAACTTCACTGACAGCAGTCAAGCTGCAGCATCACCAACTGAGATATATATTGTTTCATTGCTCAGCTAATCGGTTTTCCAAATATGTCATCAAAGCCAGGATGGGAAACAAAGAATTCCTTATCTGGAATAAGTTTTACAACGAAAAGTATCTTTTGGTCCTTTGCTGTGTCTAGACAGCCAGACAACAGCAGGGTTAATGTTTTCTTTCTTTCCCATTTGCACTTAACTGGAAGGTGATAGCTCTTTCTTTGCCTGAACTACATCTGTGTGTGTGTATAACACGGACACTTACTGCCTTGTTCATTCACAAAAACCTGCTGCTGCTCAGCAGCCCTCAAAAGGGGCTACATGTTAAATGCATATGTTTGAATCTAGATTTGTCCCCTGGCTGGACTGTGTGAATACAAGCTCGTACATACGTATGAGTTTTTGGAAAGCCTGAAAGGACGGTGGGAGGAGGGAAGTTGAGGTCTCTTAATAACGTTTACCTTGCCTGCAAAATACATGAACTGATCATGGGTACAGCTGTGTCCTGGGACAAGCACACTTCGCATCAAGAAGACAAGCTGGTCTCAGATCCTGAAAATGGCAGTGGCAGAGGAGATGAGAACCTCGAGCATGAGACCAGGGAACCTTGCGGATGGGACCCTTATGCATCCGTCACCCAGAGTTTCCTAAATTAGGTGTCTATTCTGTATAGGAGAATGCACATACTCCTTCACAGAGAACTAGTGAAGCTGCATTCCCTCTCCTTCCTGCCAGCCACGCATGCACGTGTGAACGCTTCTCCACACACACCCGCCCATGCACACACACATCCATGTCTGCTTTGTTTGTGTCCTACCATACAAAGCTTATTTTCTCATAAGCTGAATCATTGGCTTTTTGGCATAGCTTTCCTAAGTACCTCTTTTTGGAAAAAGGGTTCCCCATGGCTCAGGTAAATGTCTACAAATGCTGAATGCTAAACTCCCCATAGCTTAAGTAGAGCCTCACCTATAAGTACAGCCTTTCAGACATTCTCTGAAGTCCCTGCTTTGCGATCCTCTGAAGCAACCTAGCATAGAGGTTTTGTCACGTCGTTTCCTCCCCATAAGAAAAAAAAAGTTTAGACAGAACAACATTACATGCCTTACTTCCCTCCTATACTTAAGCATTCTTGGGGACGGTTAAGGATTTTCTAAAAGGCCTGTCATGGGGCGACCGACTATCTTTACAGTCCCGGATCGTGAGGGTTTTGTGTGGTGCGAGGGAGGGGAGGAAGGAGATTTACTGTGTGACTCCACAACTTATTTTAAAGATCTAAGTTTACTACATCAGTTACAACAGTACAAAGCAACAATTCTTATCAACAGAAACGTAGTTCAACTAGAATACTTATTTTCCAGTTCTAATTGATCTTACCCACACGTTGCCTGAGCGGCCAACGTGCACTCAGTCCTAGGGAAGTAACTGCGGGAGGGCGTCCCCATCCCGAGGGGATCCGCAAGTTGGCAGACCCGCTGTCACCCGCCAAGAGCCAAAGACGGCCTCCGGGGCAACCTATTTATACCCTTTAGGGGAAAGTGGAGGTGGAGTCGCCAGGCCAGTGGCAGTTCTCTTTGCGCAGTCGCAGTCCCTAGCTCCTGGCTGTTGCAGGGTTCAACTCTCCTCCGTTGTTATGACGATCACACCCACAGTCATGGGGTGAGGGGGGGGATAGCCGAACACCCCCAAGGGCAGGCTAGCTGCCTTGAGCACTCTTCAGCGCTGAAGAAAGGAGTTTGAGTGACTGTGAATGACTGCTTTACTCTTGCAGTGGTGGTCCCAAGGAGAGATCCCATAGCTGGGGTAAGGAGGAGTTCATTCCAGTCCGCAATGATTAACACTGCCCCAGCAGTGAGAGAAAGTGTTATCTCCCAAGGTCCTGACGAGGAAGAGATAGTCCAGATTACCATAATTAACGCTGTTCCAGCAGTGAGAGGAGGCTTTGTTTCCCAGGGTCCTGGCACCCAAGCAGGCCTTATTTCACAGCTTTGACATCCTCCCAATGCCCAAGCAGACCTTATCTCAAAGCCTTGACATCCTCCCTTTCAGAGTGTGAAGCACAGGAATGCAAACTGCTTGTAACTGGCACCAGATTGGGGGGAAAGCTGGGAGCATCCCCCCACAAGGCCCAAGCTCATCCCCTATAAATACGGCATCACAGTAACATCAGTAAACAAAAACTGTAAACTAGAATCCCCTATACTACTAGTCTTCTCTATGCACGTTTTGCTTCTTCCATTACCTGCCTTGAATGTGCAATAAGGAACAACAGGTAGGTCCTTTCTCCCTGTCTGTGCACTTATATGGGAGGAGACCCATGCAGTGAGCCAGGTGCGTTCTCTGAGCCCCAGTAGGCACCTCTGACCCCTGTGATACAGGGATCTAGTCCGATGAAAGCTGCCACTTCTGACCCTGTTTAATGGAACAGGACTTGCAATCTGTTCTCTTCCTGCTGTCTCTCTCAGTGTTCTCTTTCATAACCTGTTTTTATCATCCTAATGAGAGTCATGTTACTTAACTAAAGCTTTTTTCCACACATGCTCTTTCACAGGAGGACAAGGCCCTCTGGGACCCTCGTGGACATGCATCCGTGAGATATGGAAATGTTGATTGCCCATCATGAGGTGGTAGGGCACAGGTACTCCCCTGAGTGACAATCTTTGGTCTTTTTTGAGAGACAGAAGATGGGCAGACAGCTTGGTATGGACCTAGTGCTGTGGTGAAGGAAGGGAAATAGAGGACTGTCCTCTTGGAACTGCTGGGCAGGACAGCAATTGTAGCTTCCAGTTTACTGGTAGAGGGAGATGTGCAGACAGCTTTGCATTTACCTGATAAGTTAATGGTTTCGAGAAGCGAGCATGAGGCAGGGAGGCAGGCTGCCAGCAAGACTTGGCCATGGGGAGAGATCCTTCTGAGGTGGAGAGAAACTTGGACGAAAAGTTAGGGCAGGAGGATGGGTGCTGTCTCTGGAGAGCTGAGCAGACCCTAGGTTGCACATCGCGCGCATGGGGATTTGCTTGCCGAAGACCAAGGAGAAGTGCAAGCCGGCCTCCCACCTTCCTAGGCCTTCTTAAGCTGCCTTCTGCTGCGGCTTGGCCTGGGAAGCGGCAGCCTCCCACAGTGACCTTCAGCAGAGGGCAAGGAAGCTGGGCAAGGACTGGGAGCGCAGAGCCCTCCCCAGCTGAGGGGAAGGGATGTGCTTGCTGTGAGCTCTGGGAAGAGCAGCCCGAGCGCTCGGAGGACAGTGTGGGAAAAGCAAAGGGGTTGCCGCTCCAGCTGTGAGCTCTGTAAGATGCACACCGTGAGCCAAGAGAGGAGAGAGGGAAGGGGCTTCGTGGCTGTGAGTGGAAAATGCCAGCAGCAGTCACAACTCGGAAAGCAAGTTGAGGGGAGTCCTTGTCTGCCTGCTGAGGGCTGTCGAGCTATCCGGCAAAGCTACCAGGAAAGGGGCAAAAAGTGCACATGTGCACATGGGTTATATATGCGTGATGTAGGCTAGCTGTGCCCAAAATAGTTGGTATATTAAGCGGCAGTGGGAGTGAAGGAATTAAATGTCCAAATGGTAAGGAAAGCAGAAGAGTGAGAAAATCTCCCTGTCCTCTTTTGCCTGTGACAGTACAGGTGCAGGATGGCACCAACAGATGTGAATACGATTCCTTAGTCTTAGCACTGAAGTGGGAAAGGCGTTGGACTTACTTTGCTAAGCACAGCCCCCTTGCCCCAGGCAGTTCACTCTGGGACATGGGCCATGGTCACAGGCCTCGGCAGTCAGGGAACAGATGCCACCCTGGAAATGTGTGTGGTCCTGGGTGTCCTGGCTGCTTGCCACGGACATGGGGGGCTGGCCACAGACAGTGAGCCACTGCCCTCTCTGTTTAGCTGCCTGAAAAGCCTCTCCTGTATCCTTGTGGAGGTAATGCGGGAGGGCATAGTGGATACCCATAATTTTGATGGTATCCGGAACATTAATACCCTACCTGTTGACAAGAGTGAGGCCTGCCAGGTTTTGGTAGTGAGACACCTGATCAGTGTGGAAAAGGCATGGTCAGACTGTGCATGAGTACTGCTGTAGTCAGGGTAAGGCCTCCTGCCCCAGCCACACAGGACGTGTGCGCCCCCTCCCGCAGTGTAGATAGGGACCTGAAAGCTATGAAAGGTCCTGTCCCTTCTTACAAAGAAGCTATCAGTATCTCACTGATGCTGAGATCCAATTTATGGAAAACATGAGCATCATGAGACCATCCATTGAAGCCTGAGGAGATGTTCTTAAACCTTCCTCAGTGGTTCATGAAGCCCTGACGAAAATGGAAGGCACAGTACCAGCTTGCTGGAACAGTTTGGGAATCCACAGAGGTCCGAGTTCTGAATAATTTCATCTATATCACCTACGTACAACCTGTGAACAAAGAACATCTGGAGAATGGTTCCAGAGGTCTTGAACACTACCACTTGGTCTCTGCCAGGCTTGCCTGCCCAGTTGTTAGTCACTCACCGTTAGGAATCGGGTGTTGCACAGCAGCATGTTGTCATGGGCTCACTTGAGCGTGTGGGTTCAAGGAAGTCTGTGTAAGGGCTGTGAAGGACGCCAGCTCCTGGCTTTGGTAGTGCTTCTGCACACTTGGAAGTCATGCACTCACTGCTGGCCATCCCATTTCCCAAGGGCAAAGTGGTCCCACCAGCCTGAACTTGACTCCTGGAAACAGCGGTCATTGCGGCCAGGGTTAGCAGAAGTCATTCTGCCTCGTCTTTTCATCTGGAAAAAGAAGTGCAGGACGATGCGTAGGAATTTGTTCAAGGTGTCCACCTGGGCATTGCCTTGCAGTTGCAGGATTTAGTCTATTATTTCCTTGCAACGCCTTCTAGTGCCTGTTACCCAAAGTGCCAGGGAAGAGAGAGACCTTTGGATAACTCGTGCCAACACTTGGATAACTCATGCCAACACTTCTATAGAAGTGGCACGAACAGGGCCACGGAGAAAGGGCTGCTGCATCTGAGCTCTGATGTGGGTGGTGGTGATCTGGATGCTGATGAAAGGACAAGGTGGTGATTCCTGTTGGTCTGCAGGACAGCTTCCCTTCAGAAAGCTTCAAGCCACGTAAGGGTTTTCCCACAGTAATGGGAGAGGTGAGGTGCCAAATGATGTATAATCGGCAGTCAACTCCCCAAACCACGCATTCTGGAAATGCAGGGAGCCTCGGCACCGGGTTACCCCAAGCTACCGACCTGCGCTGCTGTACCAAGGGCCTTGCGACTCACACCAGGAGCCACGGGGCTCCTGCTCTGCCTCCGGATGCCCTTGCGGGGCTGCTCCCTGTGCAGCGGCGGCGGCGCGGCGGGGGGGCACGGGGCAGCAGCAGCGAGGCAGCAGCCGCAGCTCCGTCCCGGACACGCGCAGCCGGGGCCGGGCCGGGGGGCGGCTCCGCTCCCCCGTGGGGGTGGGCGGCAGCACCCCCCGTGGGCGGGATGGGGACGGGGACGGGGACGGGGATGGGGAAGGGGCCGAGGCTGCTCGGGCGTCGGCGGGGCGAGTGCGGGGGGGCCGGGAGCAGCCGGGCCCGGCAGGTGCAGCCGTCGGGGGATGGAGCCGTGGCGGTCTGCAAGGGTTGGTCTTCCATAGTGACGTGTGTCACCACCGACAGTAAGTCAGTGTGAGCTCCTCTGCGGCAGCGAGCTGGGAGTGGAGCGGGTCCCTGGTGTGCTTTTCTGCAGTAGGGTTTGTGCGTGTGCACACAGATTGTGCTGGCTTGAGATGCTGGCGCATTTTATTGGCACGAGATGAAATGGTTTATATTACATTACATCCTCCTATAACGTACAAAAATCTGCTTTCTTTTAGCACCGTGGGTGAAACAAGTTACTGGCTCTGTGTATATAACTTCCATAGCATGGGAACTCAGCCATTA
The DNA here is from genome assembly GCF_036370855.1 of Dromaius novaehollandiae. Lineage (NCBI taxonomy): Eukaryota > Metazoa > Chordata > Aves > Casuariiformes > Dromaiidae > Dromaius > Dromaius novaehollandiae. Next base: position 2,374,958 of record NC_088105.1, read on the forward strand.
CAGTAATGAGTAAAATGGAAATGTGCACAATTACTGCAATTATACTTGTTTCTGTAGTTCTGCAAACTACCTGGGAAGAAAGGTTTCCTCTGTGGGCCACTTCTGATTCCTACTATTTAGTTACGTAATGCTTCGATGTACGTAGTACTCACCATGCTGAAGGGATTTGCTGTCTGACTGAGGGACTTCAGAAACTGGAAAACCAATCAAGTGGTTGGTCTCAAAGCCTTTCAGCCTTCAGGACACTGAGAAGACATTGGGTTTTAGGGTTTATTAGACTTACTTAATAAATTTACTTGGAAGTTTTCTCCAAACCTTTTTGACTGTGGTGGTGCTTAGTATGTGTCTCTCGAAGTATATATTCAAACATATAATACTGAATGAAAACATGGTTCTAATATATGTATTTGAAGCACACTGAAAATTTGCCTCAATTGCTTATGAAACCTAGTTTCCAAGCATGAAGACTCTGATAGGATACGACTTAGTAAAGATAAGTGCAAGTGTGACATGTGTAATAATAATAAACTTCGTAAGTACAAGGTGAGGTGAACTTCTGGCGAAGCGGCAGTTCTGCAAAAGGAAGGTGAAAAAGTTATGAACACAAACTGAACAGGGGTCAGTAAAAAATCCACACAATTTTTTAATGCATTTGTATGCATGGATAGTATATGCATACGACATGCGTCTATGCATATCCTATATCTATATGCATTGATATGTATACATAAAAAATTAAGAACAAACATCACTGTGGGATGTAAAACAGGAGAGTAGCAGAAAATGTGCAATGTCATCTAGCGCTAGTTATGACCTCAGGGTCTGTAGCTGGCATCAGTGCTGCATGTGATTTTGGGCACCACAGTTCCAGCAGAATTTTAGCCAATTAGGCAGGGTCAGGAGGAGAGTAACAAAGGTGGTCAGAGGGCTAGAAAACATAATTATAAGAAGGACTGAAAGAACTGGATTTTTATAGTGTAGGGATTCAAAGAGTGATGAGAGAGGTGGTAACAATCTTCAAATACGTAACTGGTTGCACCAGAGTGGAGGGAAATGAAATATTCTCCATGTCCACTGGAAATGCAGCAAGAAACAGCATGCTAAACTGTAACAAGAGAGATTAGAGTAAATGTTAGGAAAAGTCCTCTTTAACTCTATGAGTGATTAAGCATTGGAATAGGTTGTCTAGGTAGGAATTTCCATCACTGGAGCCTTTTAAGAACAGAACGTAACTAACATTTGCCAGAAATGCTTAAGGCGATGGTGACCGTGTGCTCTGGTTGCGAGCGAGACTACGTGACCTCTCCAGATCCCTTAGAGACTCCCTGGGCTGTGGAGGCTACCAGAAGGCCAGCCTACGAACTCAGGCTCTTGATAACTGTCGTGTATTTCAGAGAGGCAGCTTTGTAAGGTAAATACTGCTCAGTCTTCCATGTATTGTATTTCATTCCCTAACTTTTATACTAGATTTTGTGATTTTTTTTTCTTCTCCTCAAGCTACATTCACAGTGGAAGTCTCAGAATGATCCATGAAGGTGGATGATTAGTTAAAGAACATCTTGGTTTGGTGCCATCATAACCAGTAAATTGTCTTCTTGGTAAATGTTAAGAAATTTGAGCTAAATTCAGAAGTACGGTTTTGTAAACTATCACGTTGCTCTTTTGCGGTCCACAGTGATGCAGCTATGATTCGGGTGTTGTGTATGGCAAAACTTGACTAGTAGGGTTTAACTTACCTCTGTGTTGCTATGATCATCGTCTTTGAACTTATTTCTCTTATATTTCAGTTCTTAAACTTACTTTGAAAAGTGTAGTTTATCCTACTGGATTAAACATGATTTTTGCCCAGGCCAATACTTCTTTTCCAACAGCATCCCTAAGCAGATGCTTCAGAAGCACCTTCACTGAGTAATGATGGAAATAGCTAGCTGGAATGAGACTTCTGGGGCTGGCTTTTGCCCTTTACCCCCATTACTTACAGGATCTCTCTCAGATTGCTTTTCACCATACCTGCTGCGCACGTCGTTTCAGGGCACCGCGGGGGCTGCGGATCCCGAGGGAGTAGGGTCCTGGGGGAAGCCACCGGCGTGGGGCCGGGGCTGGGGACAGGCAGGGCTGGGGGGGCCTTGGGGCCCTGATACATTTAAAGCTTCGCTGACATAAATTGCGAACTGAAAACAAAATCCATCCATGAGCACAGTATCCAAATACTGTGGGAAGGGTGAGCCTGCAGAGCCTGGACAGCGAGGTTTGCCATCTGCCCCGGGGCATGAATCTCACAGTGTGATTCTGGAGAGTTTGTCCTCACCTGTTACACAAAATAAGGGGGCCTCTAGACGTGCTTTTTGTAACGGGGACCTGTGGTCCAGCGCCTAGTCCTGCCCAGCGTGTCCTCGGCTTGCCCGCGCCGTGGTGTGCAGATTGTGCCGCTCTCCACGTCCTCCGCTGGTGCGAATCCCACGCACCTCCCTCCCCACGCGGTGCTGTCCACCCCGGGAGGCAGCGCTGGCCGTGCCTCGCTCTGTGCGTTGCAGAGGGCTTCACCAACCAGGGCCTGTTCATAAGCAGCCATCTCCACCGGTTCAGAGTAAAATTTAGGGATGGGCAGAAAATTGTTAAGGAGATTGTTAAAACAGGACAATATTGCTTTGTTAAGTAAAAAAAAAAAAAAAAAAAAATCAAAGTTAGTATTTATTTCCTGCTTTTGTCCATGACTGGAAAAATAGGCTGAGCCCTGGGAGGCTTCTGTGTAGCTTCACTGAGAAGAGGGCTGACCCTGGAAAAGAGCAGTGTGCTGTAGGAGAAGACTTACACCGCCAGGAGCATGGACAAATGCCCTGACAGGCTTTTTCCTCTCTCTAATTTCTATGGTACCGTGAGAATCACAAAAGAAATTTTTTTAAGTTGCCATTAATCTACACAGACATTATTTTAAAACAGTGCTGACTGATTTAGCTATCCAGGGTAGATGTCAGGCAGCCTGTTGGTGACTAATAGCAGATTTAAACCAGGGAGATGAGCAGTGTTGATGGTACTGGGTAATAGTGTGAATGGAAATAAGAGTACAAAGTAAATACATGTCAGCCTTTTGGAATTTTATGTGATTTAAATAATTTCAATGTTGGATCGAGTGACTGATCTTTTTATCAGTGTGTTTTATGCTGTAATAAAACAGGATTTAAGCAGAGAGATGTTAATAGCTGCTCTAAGTAAAACAGATAGACATTGGAAAGGGATACATTCTCTATAACTAACAACATGCACAAATTGCAGGGAAGGTTGTTTGAACTTGATGTGGTGAAAAATAAAACTATCATCCACGCCAGCGAGTGATTTAAATTTTCCTTGAATTCTCTGTCAGTTCAAAGTAATGCTTTAAAGAGTACTGCATTAGCGCATAGGAAATCTAAATTTCCTCCTTGCGCATTAGTACTTTATGACCCCTTTATAATTCAGACTTTTATATTCCAAGATTTTTCTCTCTCCCATGATTAGTTCCGGTAGCTTGGTTAGAAGTTCTGGTTTGAGGCAGGAGACGCTGTCCTAATAACAAAGATGGAGAAGCTGAAGGATTCTCAGCGATGTGGACAGAAGTAAATGTTGATGTGGCAACATGAGTGGGCTCTGGAGATGGCGGGGGAAGACAAGGATGGGCTGGGAGAAATCACTGCTGTGCCAGGGCAGGAGGGCTTGGGAAGTGGCTGGCAGGACCACCGGGCAGTAGGTGTGGAACTGGTGGGACAGGGGTCTTCTGGGAGCTGAGAGGGGACACAGGCATTAGGAGGGCTTGGTATCTTTTTAGGACAGAGAGGGTTTGGGGGAGCTTTGTGTGACAGCAGGATCTCTCCTGTTCCTTCGCGCTTTTCATCCAGACCAGCTTTCCTCGTCTTCTTATCCCCTGTTGCCCCATATTATGGGTCCCTCTTGTCACCTCTGCAACCATCCACCTTTTCTCAAGCTATCAGTTTTCCTTCCCTCTCCTCTGGCCCTTATCAACTCTCCTGCCCCTCCTAGTCTTTGGGAAAAGGGCTGGATCTGACCGTCACTCATTCTGGCCATGGGGAAGATGGTAAAGGAGATATGAAGAAAGATAACGGGACTAGGAAGGGGCAAAGACAGCACTTCAGTAACCTGGAAAAGGGAGATTTGGTTTTCTTGCTGCCTTGAGTGACGTGGGAGAGACATATGGGAGAGGGGTATGGCAGTTCCCGCAGCTGCCCCGGGGGACACTGATGTCTCTTCAGCGGTGGTGGCCGAGCAGTTGGGGACCGTGTAAATAGGAGGTGCTAATCAATGGTGTGCGATGTCGATCTCCTGTCCCCGTCTTCTTCGGCGTAGGTAAAATCTGCCAGTTGTAGTGGACTACTTCCTTATCTGCGTGCATGTCTGCGTAGGGCTACAGAACACCCTGGACAAAGAAGTGGTCCTTCGGGTTTTGTATGTTTTAGTGTGGAAGTTAAGATTTTCTGGGATGGCTTTGAGTGTGTCTGTCCAAACATGGAATATCCATAGCTGAAGGGCCTGTAGCATACTTCATATTTCCTGGTGTAACAAAACTTGACTTTTGGGATTTTTGAAATGATTTATCTGTGGAACATGCTAGAAATACATGTTTATCCAATCTGTCTTTGAAAGGGGAGATTCAGTAGCTGAAATGAAGTGTCCCAAGTTTTGTGGTTGGAGTGTGCGTTAGAACTGATATGTGCTTAGCTTAGAACATTTGTGTATATTTTAAAGATCATTTACTATGCCCACAGCTCTGTCTTTTTTATATTTTTTCCAGCTCCATTTGAAAGAGATCTAAGCAAGGCTGTTTACATAAATGTTTCTTTCTTTAATTGCAGCTCTCTTCTACCAGTTCAGCATGTCCATACTTAATTGCACTTGGGATCTGACCCTGGTTTCCCACTATTCCCCCTCTCCTCATTGCAAGTAGAGAAGAGAGAATCACAGTCCCAGGGTTTTTTTTTAAAAAAAAAGGCAGCAGAGGAAATAAAGTTTAAATGTAGCTAGTGTGTCATACGTGGAGAAGAGGAGGCACACCTGTGCAATAACAGCTGGATGAATTCTTCAAAATATAAAATATATGACTTAAAGTTAGACAAAATGAGAGTGGACCATTAGGGTCATGCACGCATTTCTTCCTCAGCTGCAGGACATATTTCAGGACAAAAAGCACTCAGTGGGAGGTGCCTCTCCCAGATTAGGACTTATGTCCAAATCAAAAATCCAGGGAAAGTTATATAATGTTGACCTTCCATGATATTTAACTTCTACTTTAGGTGCCTATAGTCAACATTTAAATGCCATAGAGATTCTTGATTTGCTTCTACCCAAACCCAGAGGTAACTGAAGTCATTATGCCCAAGTTTCTGTCAATAAAAATTCCTGCACACCTACACGTCTGATGCTAGGCATGCCCAGAGCTGTATAGCACAGAAGGTATCTACCGTAAGCCTGATTCCTGGAAAGATTTACACGGTAGAAATTCCTCTGTCTCACCCGTGGATCCAGATCCAGCAAGAATTTTTAAAACGTATTTTCGGAACAAGCTCCATGAATAAAAGGTTTTTATTCTTTATCTCTTGTGGTTCGAGCATTAGACAGAATACGGAAGGCCTGGGTTTAGTTCCTTCCTCAGTCTGAAGCAGTTTGAATTGTACCTTTAGATTTGTGGTAAATGCTTAAATCATGAGCTTCTGGATATTTAGAGGTGAAGCAGGATGGGAGAAATATGAGGCATGGTGTAATTATGGGAGGTATTGTGTGTTTCAAGCCCGTTTTGCCACTGTGGATAGCCATAAATGTAGTTATCGGCATTTTCAGTTCCTGAAGTGGTCCTTGCGGCATGTAGCACCATGCACCAACTCTGGAGAGCTCGAATTCATTTTGGGTGATAGACATCTGAAAGCAAGCCAGCTCACTCAGTGGAAGAGTTTGTTGTTTCCATAGGAAAGAAGTGAACTGTACATGTGCCTGCTATGGGAGATATTATGCTTACTAGACAAAGATGAAAGATCGTTGAAAAGTGTAATTTATTCTATCAGGGGTAAAGGCAAACATGGGGCATTGCAGGATTAGAAACAAAGTTGCAGAAGTAAAAGATGCGAAGGCAGTGTTCATACCGCCTTGAAAAGTAGCAGACTCGGTAGCCTCTTCTGGATTTCCCCATCTGTAGGGAACGGCGATCGGAAGATCTCGCGATGGCACGGAAAGAGGAAGGAAGAGGAAGGATATGACGTAGAGACAGCAATATGCTTGTAGGTATATAAGCGAATACATGCGTACAATAAACGCCATTTGTAGCATCCTCATATTGGTGTCAGTGCTCATTGGCCCGGAGGCAGGGGGAGCCTCCATGCCATCTCAGGTGAACGGGAGATTGTCGCATCAGAAGGCGACAAGTGGTGACCCCGACGTGATAGCTGAGACGGCGGACCGCAGGCGGTCGAGAGGATCCGGATCATGGACGCGGTACTTAAGGTTGTACGCGTGGGTGCCCGGGAATGGGTGCTCTCTATGAGAGCGAATGCAGTTGCGAACTGCGTCGGGCGGCTCCTGAAAGATGGAGCGATAGTTAGAACAGGGGACATTTTTTCCCCTTCTAACTGGGAGAAGTGCACTCGAGCGCTTGCTCAGAGAGCTATGGCCACTAAGAAGGCCGCAGAGCTTAAGACGTGGGGAGATATAACGATCATTTTAGAAAGGACTAGGGAGGAGCTTGAGACCTGGCAGGCTGCCCGCGCGGCGCTGCACATGTCCGCGGAAATGGCGACACAGACAGCAGCGAACGCAGAGGAGCGAACGGAGGCGATAGAGGGAGAGACGATAGTAGGGGATGAAGTGAGAACGGAGAGTGTGGAAACAGACATAAAGGAGGAGGCGGTTTATCAAGAACCGGAGCGGGGAGAGGGGGAGGCAGAAACTCCAGAGGCTTACCCAATAACGCCCTCTTCTCCGCCACCGCCGCGGTATCCGTGGAAAGAGATGAGGGCGATGGAAGGGGGAGAACTAGGAGAACCAGGAGACCTTTGTGGAGACCGAGATATGAAAAAGCCAGTGGCGGGTAGAGGAAAAGAAAGCAAGGTGAAAGTGGAGGAGGCAGAAGAAAAGGAAAGACCGCTTATAGTGGATGATCCCCGAGACTGGCTACCGGGGGCCATGATTCGGGTGCAGTGGGAGGACGAAAGAAGAGAAGAAGCAGGGGAAAGACCAGAAGCAGGGGAAAGACCGAGGGTGCTGCACCCGGGGAAAGATGGCGCTGGCCGAGAGAGGAGTGGGCGTCGACCAGCATTGCGGAAGGAGGAGACTGAAGACTCAGGTGCAGTAACTAGGGCGGAGTTCCCCCGCCGCAGTCAGAGGCGAAGGAAAAAAAAAAAAAAAAAAAAGGGGAGGAAAGTCACAAGAGATATGGAGCAGATGTTTATGCTGCTTACAGCTCTGGAAGAAGAAACAGCTAAACAAAGAGGGCTATTAGAGGCAACAGCTAAACAAAGAGGGCTATCAGAGGCAGCAGCTAAACAAAGAGGGCTATCAGAGACAGCAGGTTCCACCCAAGCGGGAAGGGGAAAAGAAATTCCCCTAACGGACTGGAAGCTGATAGCGACGGAATGTGCCCTGAGTGGCCTCAAGTTTCGTGCGCCAATAGGGGCCTTCCCAGTACGAGTTGCCCCGGGGGGGGGGGGGGCAGTGGAATGGATGCCCCTCGACCCAAAGACGGTACAACAGCTATTGAAAGCAGTGCAAGAACAGGGCCTGCGACACCCGGTGACACAGACGTTGCTGGATGCGGTGCACGCGGGAGGCCTAATACCGTGGGATTGTCGCGCCCTCGCGCGACTGGTCTTATCGCCCACGATGGTCCTTATGTGGAAAGAAGCGTGGACCTCGCGCCTGCAGCAGGCGTTGATGGCCGCGCAGGCAGACCCGCAGAACCCACTGGGCCAATCCACCCTAACGCGGTTAAGAGGAAATGATGCGGCCATGGCTACACCCCAGCAGCAGGCAGCGGGCCTGAGACCTCGGGAGATACTGGCGGCAACAGAAGCATCTCGAAAGGCCTTTGATGATATTGGGCCACTGGTGCAGCAGGCAGACCCATGGACGACTGTGAAGCAGAGAGTGGGAGAGCCGTTTGACAAGTTTTGTGACAGGCTACAGGCAGCAGTAGAACTTGCATCTTTACCAGACGCTGCAAAAGGAGCGGTGATGTTGGAATGTATCAAACAACAGGGCAACGAGTTGACAAAAGAAATCCTAAGAACAGCGCCTAAGGGAGCAAGTCTAGGGCAGACGATCAAGTACCTATTAGAACACCGGGACAAGACCACAGCCCTACAGATTGCTGCAGCAGTTATGGCAATGCCGGAGGTTAGAGCTAGAGGAGGTCCAAAAGGAGGCCCATGCTTTGGCTGCGGGCGAATGGGCCATTTGAGAGCACAGTGCACGAATAAGGGAAGTTACGCGCGCCCAACAAGGGGTATGGGGAGTCTTACATGCTGGGCCTGTGGAAAACCAGGACACAGAGCACGAGATTGTCGGCGGTCGGGAAACGAGAAGCGGGGAGGGCAACTAGGGGGCCACCCCTCCCCGGTGAGCCGGCTTCAAGTAGCCCCCGTCAACAACAACACACCGCTGATGGACAGCTCCAGCGACCAAACTCCGAAGGGAAACCCCGCGTGACCCTGGTCTTAGGGTGTGAGAAGAGACCCCGAGTGAAAGCGCATCTGATAGGCCCACCAGGGGCGGGTCCTCCTAGCATCCCCTTAATAATGATGCTAGATACGGGGGCAGATGTTACATGTGTGCCCTCGTGGTTGTGGCCATCGAGTTGGCCAGCAAAAGTGGCAAGCTCGTTAGATGGAGTGGGAGGCAGGGCGGAGGCTATGATTTCTGAAACCGATATCACAATTGTATTGGAGGACCCGGATAGGCCTGCTCAGATCATCCGTGTGCGGCCATACATAACTGCCATAGGGGAACCATTGTTAGGGCGAGATGCCTTATTGCAAAGCGGCTTTCACCTGACAAATTTAGGGTAAGGGCCACTGCCTACCTCCTCGGGGCTCATTTCGCTGTCCCGCTGACATGGTGCTCCAATGAGCCTGTGTGGGTAGAGCAGTGGCCATTGACAGGGGACAAATTGGCGGCTGCCCGACAAATAGTAAGTAGAGAATTAGAGCAGGGACACCTGGAGGAAAGCCATAGTCCCTGGAACACTCCTATATTTGTGATACACAAAAAGGATAAGTCTAAATTTCGATTACTGCACGACCTACGAGCGGTAAATCAGCAGATGGAAGCGATGGGTGCCCTCCAGCCGGGGTTGCCACTACCATCAGCAATACCAAAGAATTGGCCAGTGGTGGTGATGGATATCCAAGATTGCTTTTTCTCTATACCATTAGCCCCTCAGGACAAAGCTCGATTTGCCTTCACACTGCCCTCAGAGAATCTGCAGGAGCCAGCAGCGCGATATCAATGGACAGTCCTCCCGCAGGGCATGAAAAATTCACCTACGATTTGTCAGGCGGCAGTAGCTAAGGTATTGCAGCCGGTAAGAGCGCAGCTCCCGCGCGCGCTTATCATCCATTACATGGACGACCTCCTAATAGCTGCAGAGACCCAGCAAGAAACCGATCAGGCAGAACAGGCAGTAATTAACTGCCTAAATGAAGCGGGATTGTACGTCCAGAAAGCGAAGACACAAAGGGGAGAATCTGTCGACTATCTGGGAACCACCATCCTCCCCAGAGCTGTGGTCCCACAGCCGATAAAGCTCAATAGAGAGATACGGACGTTGCATGATGTACAGCAATTGGTTGGAGCTCTCCAATGGCTGCGAGGGCTGATAGGTATTCCCAAGGAGTGGATGGAGCCACTGTTCGAGTTGCTCAAGGGCCACAAACCATGGGAACCGAGGCAGATGACACTGGACGCGTTAGAAGCCCTCCGAAAAATAGAAGATCTCATGGCAAAGGGCGGAGTAACGAGATACGACCCGGCCAGACCTATCAATCTGTACGTGGCAGTTACAAGAACAGAAGCCATAGGCGTTCTAGGACAAGGGACACCGGAGCGTCCGGAAGTCGTATGGTGGATAGTGTCGAACCAAATAAGTACGGCATACGTCACAATCGTAACAGCGTTGGCACAGATGATACAGAAGGGACGAACCGCCACCGTTCGGCACTTCGCGAAGGAGCCTGAGTCCATTTACCTGCCGGTAAAAAGGAGTCAATGGGACAGCGTGGTCCAGAAACAAGATAGTATAGCAATAGCTTTAGAAGGATTCCCAGGAACAATCAGATTATCGCCTGTGCTGGAGATGTATACACACCTCTCCGTCCTTCGGCCCCATCTGAAAGCCCGAGTGCTACAGCGACCTGCACCAGGGCGCACAGTGTTCACCGACGCGTCATCGGTGACCAGGGCAGCGGTCGTTGTGTGGCAAGATCAAAAGGCCCAATGGCACCGAGTGAAGATCAGCGAGCCGGACAGTAGCGTACAGCATCTAGAGGCCCGAGCTGTGGCGCAGGCATTGCAAATGTGGCCAGAAGAGCATTTGAATGTAGTGACAGACTCCATGTTCGTCTTTAAATTGTTACACAACATGTCATATCCCGGATGGGCCGGATCGCCCATTGCGCTAATGCTAGAAGAAGCCCTACAACAACGGCGGGCCACTGCCTCCGTTATTCATGTTTGGAGTCATGAGGCAATCCAAGGAGTATACCAAGAAGGCAACAATAAAGCCGATCAAGCGGCCAAAGGTGTGTGGACACAGAAGCAGGGCACAGAAGCAAGGCAGGTGCACGACCTTCTCCATGTTGGTGCAAAAGCACTGGCAAAAAGCTGCAACATCCCCCTCACCACGGCTCGTGAAGTGGTTGCGGCTTGCCCGTATTGCCAAAAAAAACCCCTGTGGGGCGCCGGCATCAACCCCAGGGGGCTGAAAGGAAACCATATATGGCAAACGGACTTCACAATATGCCAACGACTTCGACCACGGCCCTGGCTGGCTGTCACAGTGGACACACACAGCGGTATCATCGTTGCGACCCAACATAAACGAGTCATAGCGCGGGCGGCACAGTTGCATTGGCACACGGCAATGGCCTGGCTGGGTGCCCCAGAAACTATTAAAACAGACAACGGCACGTGTTTCACAGCGCAAAGCACGAAACAATGGGCCGTATGGTGGGGAATTAAGCTAGTGCACGGTACTGCCTATAATAGCACAGGTCAAGCCATTGTCGAGCGAGCAAACCGCACTTTAAAGCAAAGGATCGAGATTCTTGGGGAGGGGGAAGGATATACACAAAGAATCCCCGCGCACAAACAATCAGAAATAATTATGCGCGCCTTATTCGGTCTGAATCAGTTCATCAGGGGGGAGGAGAACAAGACGCCAGCGGAAAAGCATTGGGTGGTCCGAGCGATGCACGAGGGACCAGACGTAAAGGTCCGAATCCTGGAAAAAGGGGAATGGGAAGAGGGGTGGCAACTGGTAACCCAAGGACGAGGGTATGCAGCGGTCAGGCAGGGAGAAGTGGTAAGATGGGTCCCTGTGAAGTGGGTGCGCCCAGACCTCAGGGCAAGGACAAGACAGGAAGCAGAGAGTCAGGTGAATTAATGAATGTCTGAGCTTTATTGCAGGGGAGGACCACCCTGAAAAGCCGATGATCCCTTCTAGCAGCAAAGACAGCAGACAGGAGAAGAAGAACAGATGAGAAAAGGCGCGTGAAACCACAAGAAGAATACGTAACCAGAAAACCCGAGAAGATGGCAGGGGGAGCAACCCAAATAGCTCTCCTCGTAGCGATGCTGGGACTGGGACTCCAAGGGGTGAAAGGCGAACCAACGTTAGCGAAATGGGGTAGTAACAATCTATGGCCCACCTGGGCAAACCGGACAGGAAATAAGCAATTTTGCCTGACGCTGGTGGGTGCGGGGCAGCTTTTAAGACATGCTTCATAGGGGTCCCATTGAATTTGACCGTAGACCTACCAAAGCTGAGAGAGCATTGCACAAACACAAGCAATATTAGTAACTGCTTGAACACGCTGAATGCATCATTGCCCTGGGACCCGCAAGAGCTTGACCTTCTGGGTTCGGTAGTGGTAATTGGCTTGGGCTAGGACCATGGGCCAGGCAATTACTAATAGAAGAGTTGCGCCTGCTGCTGATGCTCGTGCTAGGCATATTAGCATGTAGATTAGTGTTTAGATGCTTGGTAAGACAACTGCTAGAAAAGGGGTGGTCCCACCCACACCCACACTATGAACGCTTAACCCGCGACACGGCAATTTAAAGCAAATAGCATAGCCAAAGCATGGGGAGGGGGAGATGTAGGGAACGGCGATCGGAAGATCTCGCGATGGCACGGAAAGAGGAAGGAAGAGGAAGGATATGACGTAGAGATAGCAATATGCTTGTAGGTATATAAGCGAATACATGCGTACAATAAACGCCATTTGTAGCATCCTCATATTGGTGTCAGTGCTCATTGGCCCGGAGGCAGGGGGAGCCTCCGTGCCATCTCAGGCGAACGGGAGATTGTCGCATCAGAAGGCGACACCCATCCAAGGAGGCCCTTAGCAGGGGTGGACAGTGTCTCTGGCTCTCACTGGTGATGCTCTGCAGCACCCACAGACAAGAGCCCAGGCCCAGCAGGGGCCGTGCGCTTCCCTCCAGGCAACCCGGCATCCCCCGGGAGGTTGCTTTCTGGTACAGGAGCCTCGGAGCCTAGTAGTTGTCCCATGTTTTTACCACTACAGTATTAGGGGACTGTAATATAGAAGTAATACTTCAATGCATTTGTGAAACTGTCTTTTCAATTCTTGTTAATTAAGTCTACTAAAACTTTGTCTATGAAGCTTATTCAACAAGGAGCATTACAGGGTTTAGAAACTCTGCCTTTGCCTGGATCCACCTTGATCTCAATTTGTCTATGTCAGCTAACATAAATTATTTATTGCTAGCTGTTGGGTAAGTAAATTGGGCATGAGCTTTTGTTGTGCTTTTTATCTTGCCCTGTGTCTGTTGAATGGTTGCTCATGCTGCTGGGTTACTATACTTTTAACAGTTTATGAATCCTACAATTTAAAAGTTAATAGATACTTTCTAATAACACCACAAAATGAACATGAATCTTGTGGGTCACAGAGCATAAATGTAAAACAAATCATGACTTTGTTAATGTTTGGTAACGTAAGTGGAGTGTAGGTGCTGAACTCTGATTAATGTGGAGGTTCCATTTTGCACCGCGGAAAGGCACTTGCAGCCCCTCCTCTTGGAAGTGAGTACTTTGCACTGAGTATTTAATTAACAGGGACAAAAAGGTAAAAATCCACTATTGTTACCTCCATGATCTTTGGTCACTCCTGTGGTAAATGGCCAAACTCTTAGAAATTCTTGCAGAAAGCTAAGGATTGGATTTAATTTAGATGGATCACTCCCAAGAGGGAGGCTGTGGAACACCAGGCTCTGAAGATTTTGTGCTAGTAATGCTTTTAAACCATGACTTTTCATTTACTATAAGAAACACAAATTGGAACTGACATTTAACAGATCAGTTTACCTTCACAAGCCTTCTTTATATGAAATCACTAAGACTGCATGCACTGTTTTTGTTCAACTGTATAATCCCCAGTTTCAAGTGCCAGAATCAATGGTGGAAACAGTTGTGACTGTTTGGGATGCTCAGGAGTTTGCCTTCTTGGATAGCAGTGGGAATACAGAATATGTTAGAATTCTCCCCTGTAGATAAGTTCAGCTTTTTCTTTTTCCCCTAAACGAATCTACCCTTTTTTTCTAAGAGCAGCAGCTTGACATTTAAAAAAGTGTAAAAAGCTCTTCTGAACTTGAGTAAACTCTGAAAATACATTTGGCATCTTAAAAATGTCAGATTTCTGGTATGAATAACATACTGTATTCCTTTCACCTTTTTGGAATACCATATATTAGAATCTATGACAATATCAAAGCTGCTTTTTTAAGTTGTGGGGATCTCTCTGACAAGCGTGTTATACACCTGTTTAGGCAAGAAAGTATGACCTGTAATTTGTTCATGCCTATGCAATAGCATCAGTATGCACTGTTAGCACCTTGCAGTAGGTCCTAGCATGTGTGCTGTATGTGTGCTCTTCTTTCTTTTGGAACCTAGACTGACGACAGTAAACACTTAATGGACTCTACAGAACAGAAGCTGCATGTGTTTTGTGCATTTTGAGACATGTGACTACTCTGGAAAATTTCATCTGCAATAAAGCGTTCTTACAAATGTCTAGCTTTCCCACTTTTGCCAGTGGACTAAAACATGGTAAAGCATAAGCAGTGAGGCACGGTGTTTGTACTGTTTAATAGCTTTGTGGGAAGGATAGGGTTATAGTTTCCTCATTCAGTATGCTAAGAGCTCTTATGCAGTGATAGAGAACTTGGTCTCTCATAAACTGTTTGACTGAGGACATATAAGTTAATTAAAATCCAATTTAAAACAGTTATCAGATGACTCAGCAATGTATTGTAGTAGCTTCTGATTTGGCCTGCTTTATATGTGTAGGCCTCAGAACTAGTTGCCTAAATTAGTGAGGAAAGCAGATGTAGTGCAAAGGTGAGAGACGTGTTCTTCCTTCTTCCTTTCATTTCTTCTCAGTGTAGATTACCAAAGTTGGATAATCAATGCACAGTACTGTGCATCTCAGCTAAATATTAAATTATGCTAGTACTAAGAAATACCATCTTGTTTAGCCAGGTTTAGTGGGCAGTTAGCTGTATGGTATTAACATAAAATTGTTTGAAAATGGACATGGGGCTGAAGACCCCTATGACATTGTTGGAATAGCCACTGTATGGCAAAAATTCAGAAAGCTACATTTTTCTGGGAGCATTTATATTTTGCTGCTAAAAGGACCTTGTTAGGTACGTATGGGTCAATTCTGTGTGATATGAAATGAAGCAGGGGGAGGCTGGAAATTCATTTAGAAAACCAGAGGCTATCTTCCTAAAAGAATTCCTAAAGAATCCTAGAGACTAAAGAATGTTGTTCAGAAGTACTAGTAGGAGCTCTGGGGATAAGTCTTCTCCAATAGTATAGACAGAAAAGTTTATTCCCATGATTCTGAAAGAGATAACTGCAACTTCCTTTCTTTTATATTTCATGGAATAATTTTAGCAAGGCCTTTGCAAAAGGTCACAGGAACTCCCAGGGTACTTCCAGAGAAAGCTTCTGAAGGAAAAAGGGTGCCTAAACTGCTCTAAACTCTCATGGCCATTTAATTAGCCTGTTGCCAATTTGAGCTGAGCTGGGTGATTCAGAAGCATGATATGCCCGTATGAAATACAACTTTTCTTATTAACAAGTCCTAATTTCCTTACTGCCAAAGAGAGACAAAGGGCAGAACTGTCTGTGCCTTTGAACTGAAAAGGTGCAAATGGAGTGGGATGAAGGCAGCAGGGTGGGTAAGTTCTCAGGTGCTAACTGAATAAGCTGTAATACTGTACAAGGTACGATGCTGCAGATATTCTGAGGTAGCATGGTTAACATTGTATTCAATTATTGCTCAAAAGAGGAAAAAAAACCTGTCTTCTTTCCTCTGGCTCCCTGGTGACCTGTGAGGTATGCAAACGAAGCGTGTTTGTGACTCACTGGGATCCCTGCTGAATACAGTAGCAGATCTCATCTCTGGTGCCTAGATGACTCCCTGGCCCGTATGTCGAAGATTTCTTCATAGGCACAGAGGGGGAGGAGAGGGCCTGCTCTCTTCCCATGTGCTGGCACCTGGTGCTGCCTCCAGCCCCACACACCTGGGAATACTCTGCTCTTGCAGCACCAGCTTGCAAGGAGCTGGCTATGGCAGCAGAGGAAGAATTTCCTGCGGTTTGGACATTCAGATCACTGGGGATTTCCAAGCATATACCACGCTTGCATGGCCCTGGCAGTTGTAGTAGTTACACCTCCCAGACTTGCTGGTGGGTCTCCTCGCTGTACTCTGGTGCTTTGGAGAAGCACTCCTGTTGCAAAACCCAGCTGATTAATGAATGTCTGAAGATGAAACACGTGGCCAGTAGCATAGTTTCTCTGGAGTGAGAGAAAAGAGAAAGGAATGATACTGGAAGTAAATGGGACCACTTAATACTGAGAGAGAATTATGGTTCTGCTAGCTTAGTAGTGGGAGAATTGCTCTCTAGCCTAACTGGGGATATAGCTCATTTTAAAATGATAACTAGGCGGTTGTGATACAGATATGGAGCTATGTATCCAACTGCAGAGTATCACATGTGAAAATTCAAGCAAAAAGGACAGGTAAGGAACATTTTTAACATGTAAATACTAATGCTGACCCTAAACAACAAAAAAAGAAGAGTTTGAGTTATTAATGAAATGTGGTAAGACACCATTGCTCATTAAAGAATCGCGGGCAATTAAGAATTATTTTGAATGCTTAAAGCTGAAGAGCTGGTGGACATCTGCTACAGAGGCACATATTGCCTTTGAACACAGGATGAATTACTTCTTAAGCATCTCTCTGTGAAGTGTTAGATAAGAAGAAAGTCTGTTTTATCATTGGTGGCTTTAAACTGGAAAACATTTGGTAGACATCTCGTGCAGACATCTGGCTGCATATTTTGCATGCACCCGTCCCCTGGTACGCCTTACGGTGGCCAGCCCGCTTACACTTACAGTGGTCCAGAGTGCACCAGAGGGGTACTAAGGCGTCTACATGGTCAAGAAATGCCTCTGGGGAAGCAGGAAGAAATTTGGAGGGAGTGTGAGGAGACTAGAGGGTATCTAAGTGGTCCGGGGACCAGAAGAAAGCTGGGGACCCAATTCTGTGCAGAAAGGTGGTCCAGAGTGCACTGGAGGGGTGCTAAAGCATCTAGAAGGTGAAGAAAAGCCTCTGGGGAAGCAAAAAGATATCTGGAGGGCTTAGGAGAAGACTAGAGGGTGTCTAAGGGGTCTGCGGGGCCAGAAGAGAGCTGGAGGGTCCAATTCTGTAGAAAAGAGTGGTCCAGAGTGCACTAGAGGGGTGCTAAAGCATCTACATGGTCAAGAAATGCCTCTGGGGAAGCAGGAAGAAATCTGGAGGAGTTAGGAGAAGACTAGAGGGTGTCTAAGGGGTCTGCGGGGCTAGAAGGCTGCTAGGGGGGCCCATTCTGTGGAAAAGAGTGGTCCAGAGTGCACTAGAGGGGTGCTAAAGCATCTAGATGGTGAAGAAATGCCTCTGGGAAAGCAAAAAGATATCTGGAGGGGTTAGGAGAAGACTAGAGGGTGCCTAAGGGGTCTGGGGGGCTAGAAGACTGCTAGGGGGCCCAATCCTGTGGAAAAGAGTGGCCCAGAGTGCACTAGAGGGGTGGTAAGGTGCCTACACTGTCAAGAAATGCCTCTGGGGAAGCAAAAAGATATCTGGAGGGCTTAGGAGAAGACTAGAGGGTGTCAAAGGGGTCTGGGGGACCAGAAGAGAGCTGGGGGGCCCCATTCTGTGGAAAAGAGGGGTCCAGAGTGCACTAGAGGGGTGCTAAGGTGTCTACACTGTCAAGAAATGCCTCTGGGGAAGAAGGGAGAGATCTGGAGGGGTTGCGAGGAGACTAGAGGGTGTCTAATGGGGCTGGGGGGCCAGAAGAGAGCTGGGGGGCCCCATTCTGTGGAAAAGAGGGGTCCAGAGCACACTAAAGGGGTGCTAAGGCGTCTACATGGTCCAGAAATGCCTCTGGGGAAGAAGGGAGAAATCTGGAGGGATTGTGAGGAGACTAGAGGGTGTCTAAGGGGTCTGGGGGGCCAGAAGGCAGCTCTGGGGTACAGCAAGCCCCCCAGGAGATTTTTTCTGAGCAGGCCAGGAGTCCAAAGGGGACTAGATCGCCAGAAATCCGACTATGGCAAACCAAGGTGATATCTGTAAGGTTTCTGAGGAGACCAGCTGTTTCCTAAGGGTGCTGGGGGGCCAGAGGACAGCTCTGGGGCAGTACGAGCACCCCAGGGGGGTTCTGAGCAGAGGAGAGGGCTTCTAAGGGGCCTAGACGGCCAAAATACAAGACCTGGGTAACAAGGAAGACCTTAGGAGGTGCTCTGAGGGGACAGGAGGGGATCGATTTTGAGCCAACTAGAGGACACATGGAGGTATGTGGGGTACAACAAAGGAAGACAGAGGAGTCTTGAGGGGACTAGAAGGAAAGGGCAGCAGAAGGAAAGGGGATCTGATGGGATAGAGGGCACATGGAGTGGTCATAGGGATAGGGCAGAGAGAGGATTCTACAGTGCAACCAATGGAAAAGAAGGGCTGTAGGGCACACTGAAAGGGTGTAATGAATGCATAGGGTTCTGGGGTACCCCCAAGGCAAACCAAGGCATCCTGAGGGGAGCATGTGGCACTCAGAGGGGTTCTGATGGGGCTAAAGGGCTGGGAGGGCTCAGAGGGCAAACAGGCATCCTGAGAGGACTAGAGGGCAAAAGCAAAGGCTCTGAGATGCACCAATGGCAAACGGAGAGGTTTTGAGGAGACTAGAGGGAAAAGAGGGGGGACTTAACAGGACAAGAGGACAAACATAGGAGTCTTGATGCTACCAGAGGGCCTACAGACACCAAATGTCAGAATAATCTTGCAGGAACCAGAAAGAAGCAAAGATTTTTGAAGGGACAAGAGAACAAATGGAGTGCCTTGGAGCACACCTAAAGGCAAATGGATTGGTCCTGAGGGAACTAGGGAGCAAATGGGTGAGTCCTGGGGTGACGCAGGGGAAAAATGAAGGTTCTGGGGCATTAGCTCACCTGCCATAATCTTC
Source organism: Dromaius novaehollandiae (assembly GCF_036370855.1). NCBI lineage: Eukaryota > Metazoa > Chordata > Aves > Casuariiformes > Dromaiidae > Dromaius > Dromaius novaehollandiae. The sequence continues at coordinate 2,393,738 of NC_088105.1, forward strand.
CTGTGTGGAGCCTGCCTCTTCCCTCTGAGAAGTTGACCTTTGCTTTCATTGCACAGGCAGCTGTGAGCTGTTGTGTAGTCTCGGCAGACAAGTTGAGGATCGCTGCCCAGGCAGGCATGACCTGCAACACTGCATGCTCAGGAAGTCATGCGTACTCATAACCTGAAGAGCAAAAAACAAGTCTCTCTTAAGGTCAGTTTTTATTTTGTCATAGGAGCAATTTTTTTCCTTCTTCTGCACTGTACTGCCTCCAACAGCACACCTTCCTCATCACCATTTTACCCTGCTCCTTTCACTCCTCTCAGTTGCCCCTGCGTCTTAGACCTCTAAAGCAGCTGTTTCTCATCCACAGATACTTTCCTGTCCTGTCACCAATTCACCCCCGTCTGTCCTATAGCAAGTAGCTGAGAGACCTTGGCCTAGTTCTTAGCCGCACACGCCTTTTGATCTGGCAAGCAGCTCAGACAGAGCAGAGGGCAGCAAGAAAGGCAGATCTGAATGTAGTAGACTTGGGCACCGAGCAAGATGGAAGCAGCAGCAAGGCATCAAAGAGATGGCATCTTTGTAAAGAAAAGAGATATTGTTCCAGGCAACTGGGGATTCTCTGTATCTGGGGCCAGGGCTCCTGCAGGCTCTTTCCACACAGTTAAAGGCAGCTGAACGCAGCGCCCTTGGGAGGCAGTGACATGGTGTTCCTGCTGCTGCTGTGGGGTGGCTGTTCCAGGGTCTCTCAGGCTGTTTTAGGGTCCTTGGACAGAAACAGTGCTGTTCACATTTCCTTGAGGACTTTCCCTTGTGCTGCACAGCAGGACAGCTCCGCACCGTGCCCTCCCAGCACCACCGCTCCTCATAGCTGCTGCTTAATTGGCCCCAATCCTGAGCAAAGCTACAACTCCCAGGAGCCTGCAGCACCCCTCCTACTCCCCCCGCCCTCCCCATTTCCAAGAGGGACAGCCCCAGCCCCTGGGGACAAGCCTGCCTGGTCACACCAGAGATGGAAAATGCTTCCTGCCCTGTACCAGGGAAAACCAGGGCAATTCCACTGTCCCCAATGACCTACAGGGACTCTTGTGTGAGCAGCACATGTCCAATAAGGAACAGACCCAGCGGGCCACTGCTGCAGGGCTGAGAAGGCACCGGCACCTGGAACTACAGCTCCTGGCCTGCCACAGAGCATGACGCGGCCGGCTGGTGGGAACCCCGCTGGCAGAGAACTGCCCCTCCGGCCACCTCCAGAGGCGCAGCATAGTCTCCCAGAAGCCCAATATAGGAAGACTACATCTCCCAGCATGCCGTGCAAACAAAAATAGCCGCCGGGGAAGCCATTGCCAAAAGACTACAACTCCCAGCGTGCCGCGCAAACTAACATGGCCGCCCGGAAGCCCAGTGCCGGAAGACTACCGCTCCCCGCATGCCAGCGGCGCCGCCCTCCCCCCCCGCCCGCAGCGCTAGGGCAGCTTTGACCCTCTGCAGATTCCGTTCCTTTCCGTCCCGCCCCCGTTCCCCTTTTCACCCTGTCCCCCCGGAAACCACCGCAGAGCCCCAAGCGCGGCCCCGCGAGCCCAAGCACCGGCCCGGGGCTCCCCCGACACCGCCGCGGCCGGCTCCGGGTCATCTCCGGCGCTGCCCCTGCCCCCCCCCCCCCGACTCTCCCTGGGCTTCCCCTGGGATCACTCCTCCCCCTCCCCGACACGGTCCCGAGCAGACATAGGAGACCCCCCCCCCCCTCCCCGCGCTCCTCCGACCGCGCAATAAACCGCACCACAGCCCCAGCGGACCGCCTGCCTTCCCCCCTCCCCCGTCCTGGCGCACCCCCCTTCTTCCCCCCCAGCACCACTGCAGATCCACTGCACCTCCTTCCTCCCCACTCGAACCCCAACGCACCCCCTTACTTCCCCCCCCTCCCCACACCACCACAGCCTCGGCACACCCCCTTCCTCCCTCCGCCTGCATGGCCCCGGTGCACCGCTCTTTCCCACCACGTCCTCAGCCCCCACCCCCCCGGCACACTGCCATCCCTGGCCCTGGTGCACGCTGGTTGCGCTGTGCTGCGCTGCCCGGGACACTCCCGTCCACCGGGACCCGCAGCGCGCCTTCCCCAGCCCCACTCACCTCCTCCATGGGGCAGCCGCCGTGCCGGTCCCAGGTGGCAGCACTCAGCAGCAGCTACATTGTCCAAAACCAGCCCCAGCACGAGCTTCCCCCAAATGCAGCCCCAGCCCCAGCATGTGCCCGCCCTTGCCATCAGCCCCACCTGGGGCTTGTCCCACCTGTCCCAGCCACAGGGTCCCACCTGGGGCCTGTCCTGCCACCCAGCTCCACCTGGCATCCATCCCAGCCCCAGGGCCCGCAGCTGCGGCCCTGCAGGAACTGGGGAGAGGGAACAGCCATCAGCCCCATCAGGGACAGCAGAGGCACCCCCACTCCTGAGAGCAGCTTGCTGAAAGCTGAAGGGAGAGCCCTGGGGTGTAGAGAGAGGAAAGGGGAGTATGCGGAGGACAAGAGAACAAATGGAGAGCTCTGGGTGCAACAAAAGTAGAAAAAGGCAATGACAGAGCAAACAGAGTGACTCTGGGGGCACCACCAAGAAGCACCCAGAAAACTCTGGGACAGGAGAGAAAACTAAACAGAGAACTTTGCGGCATGCTGCAAAACAACCACAGGGCCCACCAAAAGGCACACAGAGGTCTTGGGGGCAACCCAAAATGTGAATTGAGGGGTCTTGAGGGCATCAGAGGGCAAATGCAGGGCTGTGGGGCAAAGCAAAATACAAATGAAGGGCCTTAGTGCACACCAGAGGGCTCAGAAGGCATGTCACAGGGCTCAGTGCAGCTGACAGGATGATGCCTGCAGGCTCCCTCCATTCCCATGGAAACTCTATCTCCCCACTCCAGGCATGCAGGCCCTGGCCCCAGACCCACAAGGGACACTGGGGAGTGCTGAAAGCAAATCCAGAAGCAGTCTGGGGACCTCACACAGCCCTGCAGGGGCCCTGGCTGCCCCCACAATGATGGGAAACACCCCCAAGAGCCCAGGCAATGCAAGGGAAATTCCCCACAGCTCTGTGAACAACACTGGGTTCCCTGGGAAGCACAGGCACTCCAAAGTACAAGGGACTCGGGGACCAGCTCCCAGCCCCGGACACAATGCGTAACCTCCTCCCCTGGGCATCACCAACAGCAGGAACCGCAGAGGTGAGTGCAAAGAATAAAGCAACTGTTTATTGTTTTACTGCGCAGAAACAACAGCTGGAAGCAAGTCTGCCATGGAGCTCAGTGTCAGCATGTTTCCCCTTACCTGTGATGCCTGAAGAGTCATCACCACACCAGCGTCCATCAGGGAAGGATCAGCTCCTGCTGCTGCCCTTGACGTGGCAGGTGTCTGAGTAGCCAACAGCCTACTCCTCTGCTTTTTCCTTCAGGGATAGGATTCATCTCAGAGATGAGAGGAAAATGCCTGATCCCACCTGTCTGCACTTCTGCCCTACCCCAGACTAGAGACTTGCAAGACACTTCCACAGCTCTCAGCTCACCCGTCACATTGCCAGTCTCAGTGTGATGGGCCTGCACCATATCAAATCCAGAGCTCAGGTCAGTGCGCAGAGCTGAACGCTGGGTACAGAGGGAGGTTACAAAGCCCAAAGAAGGGTTTGCAGCCCGCTGCTTAGGCTTCAGGGCTTACAGTTTATTATCTAAGGATTTAGCCCTTCTCATTTCTCAGCAAGTCACAAGCCCTGAACGCTAAGTGACAAACCGCAAGCCTCGGAACCCCAGTGGTTGCCAAGGCTATAAAATTTAGGGATGAGGTTGGATTTTAAATTCTGCACCCCGATCGCTACATGAGCAAACCGTAAAGCCTGACTGATAAAGACTGAGCCCCACGAAAGAAAGGAATAACCCGTAACTCCTGGGTGAGAGACCCTCAGCCGCAAGCTAAACAATAAACCTTAAGTGAAAAACTCCAAACCCTCAGCTTTAAGCAACAAGCACCAAAGCACCCAAAGCTGTTTCCAGAGCATGGAAACAGTCAGGAGAAGCCAAGGAGTTCTGCCCACAGCTTAGGAAGTTTCCCCTTCCTTTAGAAGTACAGCAGAACGGGAAGACACACACCAGAATCGTGTTACAGTTGCTGTTCAGAGGCTTGGTTTTAGCCACCATTCAAATGTGAGCATGTGCAAGCGTCACTCCATGGGACTGCACTAAGCTGCACTTGCACTGGACCTACCTGAAAGCCTGCAAGCACTAATTCATCTCCAGGTCAGGCAATTAGTATGTTTGGTCCTCTCAGCTCTGTGGGCAAACGGCCACGGCCAGCGGCGCCAGTGACCACACCTAGGGGACAACCGCCTTGCACCTCCCAGCCCCGCTCGCATACGATGCGGCCCAGGACTTAGCTGTGTCCACGCTGCAAGTCAGAGCTCATCCTCCACGGCCGGCCGCGCATCTCCGCAGAGCTCCCAGCTGCGACAAGGCTCCTTCGACTGCCCGACTGGGCTTCGGCACCTGCAAAGAGGCCACAGCGGTTACCAAGAGGCCGGGCAACTGCATGGCCCTCCTACTAGAACTGCTCCCTAGTCCAAGGCCCGTGATTGTTCCCCCAGTCGTGACCGACCCTCCGTGCTGCTTCTGTCACCCTCTCTGGCATTGTTTCATCGCAAAGATGTCAGAGCGGCTCTCGCGGACAGGCAGGCTCGCTCAGGCACCCGGCCGCCTCCAGCCTTCGCTAGATGGTCCTCCGCAGGGAAACTCTGCCTCTGACGGACCCTCTCAGAAAGCACTGTCCAGCCAAGGCAGGATAAAGACTGAGGCCTCCAAAAACTCCACACTCCAGAGAGACAGAGCTACCGGCATCGTAGGTTGTGGTTCTGCTGTGTACTCTGGCTCTGTTGCTCGTACACATGTAACCCCATTTCTCTGCTATAGCAAAGTTACTTTTGTAGCTGGCTCCTAAAAGAAACTGTAACTTGCGACAGCAAAAATCCCATCTGAGGGTGGTGGTAACCTGTAGCTCTTTGCGGCAGCATATAGTCGTTGCCCGAGGTTCCGAACGCCTAGGATTAACACAATCTATAAACACAAAAATACTGCCGCTACAGGGTGTAAAGCCAAGCCAAAATTTCTGCAACCGAAAAAGAAAAACCTCTTCATGTCTGACAGAACGAGCCGTACACACCAGCGCCTGTAGCTCAAGGCTAGCAACCCCTCCCGGGCGACTTTCTTCTGGCAGGCTGCGGATCCGAACTCCTCCCGTCCTGCCTAAGAGTCTCCGTTGGGACACGACGACTTTGCCAGCCAGCGCCTGTTGATGGAGGCAGAGTAAAATCCATCGCCCTGCAAAAGTACAGAGCAAAGAAAGAGAGAGGAAAAAAATATCAAAGCTCTGCAGAAAATTGTAAGAATCCAAAGTTGTCTGTAAGCACAAAAGTGGACCTAATACGCACACGAGCAAGGTAAATGAGACTATGCGAGCCACAAATACCGCTTCCCCCAGCCCCTGGTTTAGAAGCTACGGCAACAGTCGGGCTTGCCGTGACAGGGAAGTTAGACTAAGCAGCCGCTAGAGATTAATCTTTCAGAAACCTTCTGCGTCCACATTTTTGGCACAACCGTGCTCTGCCCCTCCGCCCATTCAGACACACGTGAGAAGATCCACTGCTTGTAACACTTGCACAGTAACCACCCCTCTGCCCCCGCTCGTTAAGATTAGCACCCACTGTGCCACTTCGATAGATGATACTCTGCTGTCTCTTCATTTCCCTGACGTTACTACTTTAGAAGGAACTGAACAGATTGGATTGCCCCTGTGCGATCAAAGCTAAAAGTCTCAAAGATGGTTACCAGCCCAGATTGCTGCTAAACAGTCTTTCTCACAGCCGGAGAATTTTTGTTCCGGCTCCAAAGGGGACGTAAGGGTGAGGCTACTGACGCTCACTTTCCTTTACCGCCATTTTCTAGCGGTGCTGCTCCCACGGAGTCAGCAGATGTGGAAAGCATTACCAAAAAAGGCTTTCCTTGTCCTGGGAATTTGAGGGCAGCAGGTTTTACAGCCACTTCTCCCAGTTTAGCGAAAGCAGTGTCACGTTCCTCATCCCAGCTCCATTCATGACTCCCTCCCAGTACTTTCCACCACGGTCTGCTGATACTGGCAAAGCCACGTTAACGCTGCTGGAGGAAATTAAATCTTCCTAAAATTGCTCCAAGTTGGAACTGATGAGAAGGAGCCTTAATTCCACAAGGCTTTAACCTTTCTGCTATCCACCGTCTTCCTGTTTCCCCAAATACCATTGCCGGGTAACTAACCCGGGGCTTGCACTCATCGAGCCTTCCTGAAATTGATCTCTTAGTTTTACACTTCAGACACTTCTCTCTCTCTCTCGCTTCCTCTTCAGTAAATCTGGTCACTTGACTACCATTCCCCTAAGATAATAATTTGCTGTCTCGCAGCTCTTAGAAGTATGATGCTTCACAGACATGTAAAGTCACACACAGAGATGAATGTATGCAGCACACGTCTCGTAACGCGTACAGACCTTCCGTTATATGTTGGTGATCTATTATTCGGATCACTATTAATGGCGATCCTTCCTTGCCACGAGGAACAGGCTTTCCCTTTTTCTGGCAGAGGGAGACAGCTTTCACCTGGCTCCATTTGATTTTAATACTTCAACTTGCTTATATTCATATATAGTCTCTTCAACTTCAGCCACGGCAATTAATCTAAAAAAGTAAGCATTCTATCTTTCCCTTTCCATATATGCACGTACGGTAACAAAACAAAATAGAAACAACCAAAGCAAAACTAAGGGCAGATACAGTTAACAATAGCCACAGGGTAGGAACGCATTACTCAGTCCTCAGCGCTGCCTCGGGGAGGCCGAAATAACTACTAACGGTCATTAGCGATAGTTACCTTAGTTACCCGTGCCAGAACGCCTCCTCCTGTAGCAGTTCCTGGTGATATCGAGGGGCCGCTGCATTTTGGCTTCCTTGTTTCATCCCGTCCCTTCGGTATTAACCGCAAGAAAACGCTTGTCCGTCTCTTCTCTTCGTCAGCATTTGCTGTCCTTGGTTCCATCTCTGTAAGAAAGCGATAAACTCGCGTTTTACTTTCACTGAAACACACAGAATTATGCACGTTTTTTTTCTCTTTACCCTGTTTTCTTTTCTCCCTTTTTTTTTCTTTTTTTTCTTCTTCTTTTCCTTAAGGGAAAGGTCTTCATACGGCACTTTGCATCATACGTTACAGGGTAAACAGTCTGGAAACGTTACACACAGCAATTAGGGCTAGGTTATTAGGCAGGCGGGCACGTCGCCTAATACCTACCTAACGCCATCTTCCACAAAACCTTATTTTTATTCTGCTTCAGTATTACTGTTATTGTTCTCAAACCCTTGTAGACGCACGCTTAACCGACAACTCTCTCAGTCTTTAACTATGTGGAAGAACGATAGCCCTCGATTTGCCTGTCTCCGTTTCAAACCTTCGAGACAGCTCCTAGCTTCCTCTTACGCTCGGATGCTGGCCTCACAGGCGACGACCAAAACGAACCACCAGATCCCGAGCTCTTGCCGCTTCTCTTCAAGATGTCCCCCTTTGGTGGGCTACCCTGCCAAAGAAACCAAAAAGACTGCCGAGGCCGCGAGGGTATCAGGTGTTTGGACCACTTCTCCGAGGCTTTCAGGGTGACTGACGTCATCGCTTCGCTTCACGTTACTCACAGCTACCTTCATCTATTACTTAGGGCTAAACCTGTTCCTATTTGCAGAGGGGCTTGTTGCTTGTTTAAACTTGACATATAGTCCATAACCTGCTCTGCATGCTCCCTAGTCCCTTCTGCTTTCACAACACTTGTGGTAATTCAAGGCAGTAATTAAGAGTCCCCATTGTCCCATAGGCTGGAGCAAGACATTGCTGCTGCTCTGAGGAGGTGCCTAAAAGCCACGCTGTTTTCTCTAGCATCACTGGGGCTTCCCAGAGCCCATCGGTGTTCTCTTTGGCTTTTCCCGAGTCTTTTAGGTTTTTAAGGCTATTCCTTAGCCCGCCATTTTATGGCAATGTTCTCCTTAAGCATTGCGCACAGCACAATTATCCCGGATCAGCCACATCGTGCACACACAGAGGCTTCTGAGAGGTGGCTCAGAAGAAAAGAGAGAAAAATCTCTTTGTCATCTGCGCATCCACCCGTCAACACTCTTCACCAGGAAGTGCTGCAAGTTCCTGTTTCTCTAAAGCGGGACTGAGTCGAGGCGGAGACGCAGATCGCACCCCACCTTTGTTAGAACGCCTCACTGCTGCAGGGACTGGGTCTGGGAGCAGTTTGAGGAATGTTTGGGGCCTTGGACAGAGTTCAGGGGAAGGTCTGGAGTCAGTGACAACGTTGTGGCAGGGCTCGGAGGCATTTTGGGGCCCGTGGGGGCGTTGGGGCAGGATTTGTGGGTGGTCTAATGGCTTTGGGGGGGCTGGTTGCAGGAAGGGTGGGACTCTGCGGGGCCCTCAGGGCGGGGGTGCCATCCCAGATGCGTAGGGAGCGCATGGGGTGCCCTACGTGGCTGTCAGCTCAGCAGGAGGAGCCACCAGTCTCCCACCCCACCAGACAGGGGAGCGGGGTGGGGGGGGGAGAGGAGGAGGTGGAGGGATCTATGAGCTCGCAGAGGAGGCAGCAGGGAACTCACCAAGGGCCCCGCATCCCAGAAGAGCTGCGAAGGACCCCGCATCCCAGATGAGAGGAGGCATCAGGCTGCCATGCCGCTGCTGGAGACATCCAGACCCCCGCGCAGACACCCTCCCCCGCTCCTCCAGGCTGCGTCCGCAGGGGCGAGCGCACGCCCTGGCCTGCGTTGGGGAGGAACCGGGGCCCTACAGGCGACATACGCAAAAGGGAGAGTCAGAGCCGCGCTCCGGCAGACCCGACGCCGCGCAGACCCAGCGCGGGGCGGCGCCGGGCCCGAGTCCCCCTGCCCCGCCGCCTCCACGCAGCGACGGCCCCGGCTGGCAGGACACAGCCCGACACCCGCGGCCACCCGAAGGCACACGCTCGCCTCACCGGGGCCCCCACATGCTCGACTCCAGGCCGCCTCTGCCCTCGCCCGCCGCCGTCCAGCGAAAACACCCACCCTGCTTGCCGCCATCTTGCCCGCCGCCGCACCGCGCGTGCACCGCCCAGGACCGCGCGGGAGGGGTGGGGGAGCGGAGCGCGAGGCAAGCGAGACCCGCAATGGCGCCTCCGCGTGGTCGCAGCGCGGCGCTGCAGCCGGCCGGCTCCCGCGGGCGAACCGCAGCCCGCCGCGCCACCCCGGCGCTCAGGCCGAGCAGCCAGCGCCCCGAGGCTGCTTCTGCCCGCGCCCGAGAGAGCGGCGGGGATCAGCGAGCAGGCGCTGGGGCTGCCTCGGGGAGAGAGCGCCGCGGAGCAGCTCCGAGACGGCACTGCCCGTCCCCGCACCCCCAGGAAGCACCGAGAAGGAAAAGCCCTCTCGGGAAAAGCGCTCCCGGTCCGTGAGCACCGGGCAGGGGGCACGAGCGCGGCCCCTTCGCTTACCCGTCCCCGAGAGAGCGCAGAGTAGCGGCGAACACGGCGACTGGCAGCGCACACGTGTGCGCCGGCTGCCTGCAACGGTCTTCGTACGCAGCGGTGGCCGCCGGCGGCTGCAGTGCTGCCTTGTCGACACGCGAGGGCAGCCGTGAGCGCGCCGGAACGCAATGCGCATGTGCTCCCCCCCCCCCCGGTGTGCAGTACCGCTTTCCAGACACGCGATGGCAGCAAGGAGCAGGGCGCAGCGCTTTCATTTTCCCCTTGCAAAATACTCGCTAGACAAAAATGGCTTGGGCTCCTCCCTATCGCTTACCTGGCTTGATTACTACAGCTATTAGCAACCGAAGTGCATAGCCTTCTATAAAAGGGAACGGCTATCTTTTAAAAACTTCCCCTGACTCCCCAGAATTGTCACTGCTTTGGATCAGTAGCCAGCTTCTTCCAACCCAGCCGCAAGAAACATTTTGCCTTCCAGGCAGAACTTTCTGCTCCCCGGGGGGTCCAAAGGAAACCCGTCATTCACTACTGTCTGTCAAAACATACCAGAAGCCCTCGAGTACAGGACAAGACACCTTCTCTAAGGAAGTTGACTACTAGGTTTGCTTCACGGCAGCTTTTCCCCAGTATCAGGGTCCACTCAATAAACAAAATAGTCCGAGAAATGTTTTAATCTGCTCCAAGGGCTTTCGTATAAGAGAACGACATCAAAATGAGGTATTATTGCATTTAGTCTCCACTACACGTGCTACCCCAGCGCCACAGACTTGCTTTAAAGGATCAGTGACGTACGTGGTCTGGCAGTAATTAATATTCACGGCATGAATATGCACTCGATCAAGTACGGGTGTTCATAAAAAGCTTTGCCAGTGTGTCGCTAGGTAACAAACCTAGACAAGCAGCTATTTGCCCTGATCCTTCGGCTTACATTTCTTCTGCCGGATGTAGTCAAACGTACCTGAATGCAGTGGCCTCGCGAGGCACGCAAGGTGTCCGTGGGGTGGCTGTTCCAGGGTCTCTCAGGCTGTTCCAGGGTCCTCGGACAGCAACGGTGCTGGTCGAGTTTCCCTTGTGCTGCACAGCAGGACAGCGCCGCACCGTGCCCCCCCAGCACTGCCGCTCCTCCCAGCGGCTGCCTAACTGGCCCCAATCCTGAGCAAAGCTATGACTCCCAGGAGCCTGCAGCGCCCCTCCTACTCTCCCTGCCCTCCCCATTTCCAAGAGGGACAGCCCCAGCCCCCAGGGACAACCCCGCCTGGTCACGCTGCTGTCCGAAAAGCGGATTTGTTGCCTGCTGTGCACTAAGCCAATAATTACACGCTCAGAAGAGACATTTGCTTATTTATTTCAGAGTTGTGCAAGGCTGGCTGCTTGGTGTTTTCCCCACAAATCAAGTGCACCCCCCCCCCCCCCCAGGCTTTCCAAGTAGCATTTATACAAGTTGCAAGGTCTGCAACTTTCCCTCTTACACTGGTTGGTTAGAGATTTACATACAATTCTAATATTGCTTACACACCATTTTACTACTACGCATGCTCAGGGGAGTGGTCTTCACCCGGTCGCGGGTCTTTCTGACCTATGGGCGTGATTTTCTTGTATTATAATGAGGACAGTTCAGTTAGGGGATACCTCGAATTCCTTTGCTAAATTGGCAGTGTCTACACAGAAAACAAAACATTTTGATTTACTGTTTCTTTAAGGCTTTAGCAGTTCTAGCATGGCCTTGATTAAAGAATTATTTCCTCCCAGGAAACTGAGAGAGAAAGAGAGAGAGGTTCTCCTCATCTGCCTAGTTTAAACAGCAGGAACACTCTTTCTGAGCTTCCAAGGTTGTCTTGCAACACCACCAGAGATGGAAAACGCTTCCTGCCCTGTACCGGGGAAAAACAGGGACGTTCCACTGTCCCCTGTGAGCTGTGGGGACTCGGGCGTGAGTGACACACGTCCAGTAAGGAACAGACCCAGCGGGCCACTGCTGCAGGGCTGAGAAAGCACCGGCCCCTGGCACTACAGCTCCTGGCCTGTCACGCGGCCGGCTGCTGGGAACCCCGCTGGCAGGGACCTGCCGGCCCCCCCCGCCCGGGGCCACCTCGAGAGGCGCAGCATGGTCACCCAGTAGCCCCGTCTGAGAAGACTACACCTCCCAGCATACCGTGCAGGCGAAAATGGCGGCCCGGAAGCCCAGTGCCGGAACACTACTGCTCCCGGCATGCCGCGCCGAAAGCTACGGCTCCCCGCCGTCCCGGCCTCCAACTCCCGCCCCCCGCCCGCAGCGCTGGGGCAGCTTTGACCCTCTGCAGATTCCGTTCCTTTCCGTCCCGCCCCCGTTCCCCTTTCCCCCCTGTACCCCCGGAAACCACCGCAGAGCCCCAAGCGCGGCCCCGCGAGCCCAAGCACCGGCCCGGGGCTCCCCCGACACCGCCGCGACCGGCCCCGGCTCAGCTCCGACACCGCCCCCGCCCCTCCACGAGCCTCCCGGGGCCTCCCCCTTGCAGTGCAAGGAAAGACCAGTGGCTTTCATTGAAGATTATATTTCGCTCAAGCTCTAATCAAGATAAACGTTTTGCTCTTGTTCTTTCCAGCATTTTCTGTACCAGTGAATTATTTTTTCATAGTCAGGCAGTTATTGAAAGGTATCAAAAGCTTTAAGGTACAGAAATTGACACTAGTGGGCACTCTTTATCCATGGTGCTTCTGAAAACAATTACTCTGAAAAAAAAAAAAACATAAAAAGTCTGCCTGGTACAACGGGAGAAATTAATATCACAGAGAAAATGTACTGTGGCCAAATACTGAATAGTGATATCTTGTTAAGTGTTCAAAACCATGAATTTGTACAAGTAAAATGGTAGATAGTGTATCACTTTCTTCTTAGTCAGCCATTATACACATATCAATGTGAATATTTTTCACCCCTGAGATGTGATTTTTGTTCAAGTATTAGAGGAACACCGAGACACTCAGGGCACGGAGTAACTGGACAACTTTTGAAATGCTAAATGAGTGAGAGAGAGGACATTACTGTTAGTTATGCCAAAACTTTTCCCTCTGGTTGCTGACATACATACTTGGAGTACATGAGGATAAATGATGATTCTGTGGCCTTCTGGAATGAAAGACTGATAGTTCCACCAGATTGTGATGCCGTTTCCAGTCCTAGTTGCTTTTAAAGCTTTCCTAAGTGTCCGTTAGTCAGTTCTTCTCCACTCTAATTGTAATCTTGCTGTGTGTCATTTCCAGGATGCTCATGTGTTCCAGGCTGCCTCTTCTCAGTGAAATAAGCATAGCAAATAAGATTACATTCACCTCACACACACCATTCTGGAGGCCCAAGGAGTGCAGGGCAGTAACATTAAGTAGTAATGAAGAAATCTGTAGTTATTTATAGCTTTCATCTAATATAGATGGAAGGTTGAAAGGGCTAAAATGCAAAGCTAGATTAAGGAATATATGGAATGTAATTGGTGGATCACAGTAGCATGATCTAAAGTACTATGAGAAAAAAATGTTTCCACTCCTTCTCATAAAGGGTGGCTGATTGAGTCTTTTAGGATTAGGTTATAGACTGGTTTGGAGAGATTTAGATCAAACTGAGTTCTTCATGTTTAATGAATACTTTTGATTATAAATTGTGTTTGTGAACTTCATCTTTTATTCCAAGCTCCCTATTGGCTGGAGAGCACCAAATTATGCTGAAAAAATAGTCCAATGCTGACTCAGTAGTATGCTGTAAACAGGATGATCTTATGCCAGGGTATATGACATCAGAGGAAATGCTACATCGAAAGAAGTAATGACAGACAAATCACCACCCCTTGAAAATAATCATCTACAAAATAGCAAACTACAGACAAGAGCAATGACTCATCTACGCAAAAGACTCATTTAAGGGAAGGTGCAAGTTCCCAGATTACACCACATTGACAGGAAAGGAAAAAAGAGATTTGAAAGATGGTTGCTTTTTGCAAGAAGGAGAACAGATGGTGGGAGTCCTAATGCGTTACGTGAGATGGGCTGAGCCGATTCAGTGACTTGCTGCTGGGAAAAGGGGATACCCTGCTCTTCCCCAAAGGCTTCTGCCCATGTGCCTTCTGTGTTCTTCTCACTGGCTCTGGTACTCATCTAATCCCACAGTAAGTCTTTTCAGCTAGTTTGGAAGAAAGCTAATCAAACAAGCAAAACAGTAGTTTTCTGACAGGCTAGCGAGCTGAATCAATTTGTTGTGTGGTCAAGAAAACTCCAGCTCCAGCAAAAGGAAGGGAGAGGAATTACATATCCATGAACGCAGAAGGGTAAGAAGAAATGAAGGCATGGGGCTTCTTCCTTTCCAGAAGTAGAGAACATTGGCTTGGCTCAACCACCTTGCTAAAAGCAATTGTATGAGAGCAAGGAAAACCGAAAGATTGCACTTCACGTTTTATTGTTCATACAAAAATCTGTAATAATCACACTATTTAAATAAATAAAGTAAATCAAAAGTAAATTAAATAAAATTCTCACACTGTGCTTGTGTTTCTTTCCTTTTTTGGGTATAAAGTTCCCCTAAAGACTTCAACCAGGAGCTAGAGCTTGCCATGCTTGGAATAGTCCAAGAAAAAAAGAAAAGAAAAAAAGAAAAAACTTATTTGGGAGTTGGGAAGTTTCCTATCAGGTAGGCAAAATGAAACTGAAGTCTATTGCTGATTAACCCATCTCTTTTGTTCTAATAAAAGAAAACACTTATATCACATAATAAAGGAACGTAAGAGAGAAAGCTTTTGTTTTCCTTCTGTTTACCACACTGCTCCAAATTATTGAGCCATTTCTTACATGAAATGCCATTCTTTGGCATGTCCTCTCAAAGTAAATAACTACTGAGTAAATCTTGTGGCTAACTAGACAGAAGCATAGATTTTCAAACTTGTAACAAACAATTATGATATGCTAAAGCTGAATAAGCAAGTTGCTGGAGACAGACACTGAACATTTCTATGCCCCTAGATTTTGCTGTAACTACCTGTGTCACACTGTATAGTAGTGACAGTGGTGGAAATGTGGTCAGCTGATTCCAAAAGCAATAGCGGTCCACTGAGACGGGAATCCATACAGAGAGCAAAGTGTCACGGTGCTGCATCTCAGCCTGCTGCAGAATTTTCTATAGACTCTTGGAAAGGGTGTCTCAGACACAGCTTGTAGATTGTGTGAGGAATCTAATAAGCACCCCTGAACTACACTGAAATCCAGCTTTTATCTGGCATTTTATTTAGACTTTACATAAGGTTGTGAGCTGAGACTGTATCTTCCTTTAACAAGTGATTTTACTTATCACATTCAGGAAGGATGCTGAAGAGCTGTTAGGATAAGTTTCAGGTTTGCTCCTCATAATTACTGAACTACATTTATATGGGGGAGTGCTGTACCTAATTAATGTGTTTTGCAATGGGAAGGATTTTGCAAGAAGTCACAGCTGCACAGGGTCATATATTGCAGAGGAGACTCTGAATGAAGGTTAATACAGTAACAGAAGATGGGTTATAGTGGCATATGTCTTATAGATATTACTGCTGTCACTGGAAAGAAGGCAATTCCCACTGCAATTCCCATCTTTTAAACTTTCTTTTTTTAATGTTATACTATAAAATTAGTTTTTCATGGGTTTTCTTTTTGGTGTCTTGTAACTGGAACATTGTCTTGATTAACTGATCAAAAATACTGTAATAAAAATAAGATTGTTCTGTTTTATACCAAGAGAATTTGGACTGGTGTAAAATAGATTACGTTATGCAAATGAACTGGGGTGTAAATAATCCTAACTAATTAAATTTGTAACTACAAACTATAATTGTTTACACAAATACATCTACTCAACTTCTATTGAGTGATGAATATAAAATAAACACTAATCAAAATTGGTTTCTAACAAGTATTTGGATATTTTTAAAATTTGCTACACCATAGTAGTTTTGATTCTTTTCAGCTACTTTTTTTCACAGAAATTTCTTTGATAGTTATACAAAAGGCCTATTCCCTGAAGAAGTCTTATTTATATTTATTCTTTGGGGATAATCAATTGATAAGAGTTAAATTAGATCAGTAAATAGACTAAATAGTTAAACCTCCGTGAAGACCTATTGATTTCTCTTTTATGTTATCCCCTAAAGAAATGGTGTAAGTATTGAAAAGGTTTTTCTACATACTGGAACATAGCTAGACTTGGTGCATTCTGTGTTGTTACTAAAAAGCAGCTTATCTTGTAGTAACCTGAAATTCAAATTTCTTCCACTAGGAGTAAGTAAGTAGACAACCAAATGACATTTAAATTAAGACAGTCCTGTGTTTACATATCTCTACCACTGCTTCTTATAAGCTGCTTCTCCATTTCCCTTCTGGGACTGCTCTTAGTGACACAGGGTCCTACAATGCTGACTGCTGAGATTGTTTGCCTGTGCAGAAATCTACACCAAACTTAAAAAACAAACAAACAAACAAACAAACAAATCTGAATTTCCTTTTTGTGATAACAAGGGCAGTAGAAGATGAGGACTTGTATGCAGCTGTTTCCCAATACAACTTTTTTGAACTGAGAATAGCTCTAATTACAGTAGACCAGATGTGGTTATATTCAAGCATTAAATGTGTCTCTAAGTTATGCTGGAAGAAAAGGAATATATACCGTAGGAATGGTGTTTAGTGCTGCTTTCTGCCTTGGCTTGTACTGTTTTTAAGAATTCTGGTTTGCAGGAGCTTCTGGGAAGCTATATCAGAAGTCAAGAAAATTTTCTATTAATTCATGTTCCACACTATTCTAATCCATGAAAAAAAGCAATTTAACTAGTTATTAAAAAAAGATCTGGCTGCTGCAATCTCAGCTACCAGTAGCTCCAAATGCTTTTAAAACTGGCCCGACTTTCTACAGGAATTTTTCCTGGGGGAGAAAATGCAAAGGCATTGCAAATATTATCCTGTTTATCAGAAGTTCTTCAGGACTGGTTATTGGTACCACCCAACTGAGTTCTAAACCCACTGTCAGTGGCCAAGAAATACCTGAAGGAAACACAGGTGGCTGGAAACACAACAAATTACACTCAGAATTTTCTTGGATGTGTTAAAATTATTTATTTAGCTTCATGATTGCTGCTGTAGAGAAAGACATACAAGCTGAAGAGCATTTCTGTGTCTTCACTGGTAAAAATTAAATAAAATCAAGACGTATTAGCTCTTTGAGGAATAGCCATTTTGTATTTTAATCAACCAAGTATTTATGTACCACTTAAAAGAGCCCTTTTCTTGATATAACCATGAACTAAATGTTCTTTATGGATGGAGTTCTTAAAAACTCACAATTTTTACATTAGCAACCTCTAGACTACTCTGAGTTACCTTAGCTAATTTGCTTATTGATCTCTTTGTATTCCGATGTAATATAGAACTCTCCTTGCTTTTTCAGTGGCCTAAGATGGCAAATGTTTACAAAGCAATGACTCCAAGGAGGAATAAGCAGAAACTGTAGATAATGATTTTGCATAGCAGGCAGTGTTATGCATTATTTCTGCTTTTATTGTGTTTTGCCTAGACTTTCTATAGCAGACTTGGGGGGGGGGGGGAGAAAAAGGGGGAGTGGGACGGGACCGGAGGGGGAAGAGGGAAGTGTTAATATATAACCTGGATAGCTATGTAGACGAAAGCTATAATAACTCAAGTTCTGACTGTGTTCAAGGAAATTTTTTTGGAACAGTTTGGTTGTTTTTGGGGCACCAACATCATGGCAGAAAAGAAAGAAAGAAAAGAGCCCATCAGTCCAGGTGACCACTCCATCTCCAGTTGCTGGAAAATGCCAACTGAACAGAAAAGGAGGTGTGAGAAGGCTCGCAGATACCGTCCATACTCCTGACCATTCCAGAAGTAAGACCCACGTACGAGTGACTGAGCGAGATGGGGAAAAATGTCTTGTCCTGTTCACTTTTGCCAAGAATATATCAATGATTCTTCTTTTTCTTGGATATCTTTTTTTTAAATACCAAGTGGTTACCTTAGAAAAATATCATATGGCCAAAAAAGTTGGAGTTTCTTTTATCAGGGCCAGAAGCTTCTTGCTGCTGCCCCAAGTACCTGTGACATGTCCCCTAGGGATGGACTGCCCATTCCCACCATGGACAGCTTGGGCAGACCCTTAGCCAAGTTTTCTCAGAGCTGGGGTATCCTGCCTCCCCCCGCCAGAACAGGGGTAGCGTCTGACTGTCGCTGGCTTGGCTAGAAAGGGAAGAGGGGCAGTGTTGCACATTTAACAGAGAGGAGCCAGTCTAGACCGTCCTTGATAATTCCCTGGCACTGAAATGTGAGTTTTTCAGCCCGTGGCTGCTCCGCATGGAGATGAGAGAACCCTCCACCCCTTCTTTGGATGTATTCCTAACCTCGTCCTCTCTCTGAGCTGAGACTTTTCTGTAGAAACAGTGGAAAATGAATGGTGGAAATGTATTTACTGTAAATAGTTTACATAATTTTAACAAAATGAGAAGTTGTTTGCTTTCTTTTCGTTGATTTATTACTCTAATACAACGTTGGCTTTAGCATTAAGTTTCATTCTCTTTCGCCCTCTCTCCTTTTTTTGGAAGGAATTTAGGTCCACTGCCTAGTATTGTTTTTGTGTAAGAAGAATTAAACAGAGATAACGTTCAGCCAACTTTACTTTCCACAGAAAATACGTCACACGATATTTGTCCAGTGTGGATGGCTTCAAATGATTACAATATAATCAACAAAATAGATTAGAGTCCATCTTGAGTGAAAGAAGATGAAAAAAAGTTGTAAATAATTTTATCTTTTTCTGCTTTCAGTCTGATTTCATAGTTGGGAGGCTGAATTAAGCCAAATCGTTAGTGCATCAAGGAAATGAACAGCTACAGTTCTGTAGCATTTTGAGACCATGTGTGTTTAGAAATTCAAGCCCATATTTTATGTTGTAATTACTACAGTTAGCCACAATTCAGAGTAGTATGTGAATCTAATTGCAGAAAAACACAACGTCTCAACATTCTCGCTTTGTATTTCTTAAGGATTCTGCATCTCTCTTCTCTTTTGCTGTACTTTACTGGCAATTCTTTCTTAAAAGTCAGCTACAAAAGTGTAGGCATGTGGGGGTTACTTTTTTGAAAGTTGTAATTCTGTTTTGAACTACACTTGCATTTATTACTTTGCAGAGTCTGTACATCCATCAAGAATTCCAGCGGCAGCTCGAGACGAGAAAGGATTTGACATCCTGCTAGGATTAGGTGTGAAGAAAAAGGTTAAAAAGAGAATTCAGATACCAACTACTGATGCCAAAGCTTATGAAATAACCTCACCTGTTGACCTGTCAGAACTGACAAGGTATTTAACTTTATAAATACAGTTCTAAATTTAGTAACATTTTTGTTGTTTAAAGTGTGATAGACTTGTTTTAAGATTTGTACAAATGTACGGCTGTGGTCTTTTTTTTCCCTTCCTTTTCCCTTAGGAATGTGTTTCCAGAAGGTCTGCCTCCGTCATATGTATTTGTTTCCACTCAAAGATTTAAAGTAAAAAAGACATGGGATTTGTGGAGAATTCTAAGTCTGGATAAGAGACCACAGATAGCAGTCACTATTAATGGAGAAGAGAAAACGCTGTCATTCACGACAACAAGTTTAATAAATGGAACACAGGTTATTACTTTTGCTGCGCCTCGTGTGAAGGTAAGGAGTAGGTCAGCATCCTGCTGGAATACTTGTACCCATTTTTCCTTTGCCCTTTGTGTTTTTTAAAAAGATATGATCTCATGCTTGGCTGCTTAGGTATTTAAAAATAGACGCTGGGTACTTTATCCATTTTTCCTGAGTGTCCACAGAGTTCATCCACGTAAATGCCTTGCAAGTGCTTTCTATTCAGCGGTTTCCAGCGGGTAGTTGTGAAGATGACCTAGAGTTGTTTGCACACAGCTCATTTCTCGACACATGCATTAGCTGAAAAGTATATTCTGCCTTTGATATGGAGACCAGAAAATGTGAATCAAAATATTCCATTTTTAGAGAAAGTTTTTATTAAGCTTCTAAATTCCTTAAAATACATAAAAGGAAAAAGCAATACATAGTGAAAGAAGTTATTTTCTTCTTTAGAAGAGAAGTTAGCAGCTTACAAGAGTTCGGTCTGGGTTTGTCCAGTTCTCTGTTGAATAGAAATTCCTTTCAGGTAGTTATTTTTGTCAGCCCATCTCCACTGACGGAGGGATTCCCTTACTTGCCCAAACCATTTTTGTTTTCTCAGAGTGTAATCTGCAAGTTCCCTTTCTATCTTTTTTTTCAGGAATTTTCACTGAAGTATTCAACTCTGTAAGAAAGATTATCTCACTTTTGGGACAGACGCAGAGGGAAGGAGAATGAATGTCTCTACTCTGATATTTGTAGCAGCAGCATGGGAATAGAGCAGCACAGGAATACAGAGCCTGGAGTTTCCTCTTCCTACCTTAGGGAGTATTTTTTAAGTGAAGTAAGAGGAACACTTCAACAACAACAACAACAACAAATCAGAAAAATTTACCCCTAGAATACTTAGTGTCCCAAGTGGTTTCTAGTTTTCTAGGAAGTGGTGGCCTGGATTGGAATCCTTCAGATCAGGCTGAGGGAGTCTTAAATACAAGTCCTCAGCTGTCCAAGAGGAGGTCTTAATTAGTAGGCTTTAGGTAGAGGGAGTATTTCCTTCTTCTGTTAACAAATGGGGAATTCTACTCTTTCCAAATTTCCTCTGCCTTTAAAATTTTTTTTAAGTGAAATAATTTTTTTTGGAAGAAGCAAAGTGTTTAATTTGATTTACTAGAAATCATGAGAAATTTTGGGTTCAAGTCAGTCTGAAATTGTTTAATTGTTTTTGGCAGCCAAAGTGAAAAATCAATTTTATTCCTGCAGTCCTGGGTATCCATGAACTTCAACCTGCAGAGAAGGCTTTTTGTTTTTTTCTGTCCTGTTTCTCCATGCTTGGATTTACTGTTATTGAGAAGAAAAATAATTCTTCACCCTCTTTAGGGCTGCATGCATCTAAACACATTATGAATGCCACTAATGCTTTAATGAATCTCTTTGTCGAACATTTATGATTATTTATCACATCTACTCAGTTAGGAAAATAGAAAAGTTTTATATTCAGGTTTGCTGTTTATTTTTACCTTGTAATGAGGGCCATGGTAAATGCATAAAATCCCAGTCTACAAATGAAAATAACATAGAGGCAGAGATGTTATCTGAGGGTGTGTGCTAACTAGTAAGGGAAGTGAGATTAATTTCTGATTATGCCTACAAAAGCTGACAAAAATATAAAATGTACCGGAACTCTTAGGTATACCAACCTAATGTGAGATTAATCTCAATTAAATTTAGCTATATAAAAGATAAGCATCAGGGCTAAATAGCTAGATTATTTTAAATTAATGGATAGGTTCAAGAAGATGGCATTTCACTTCATGCTGGATTCCATTTCTTAGGTAGATGAGGTGGATATTTCTCTAAAGGTATCTCTCATTCTCTGTTACCTATAGAAACATGCTGGGCTATTTGTTTAGACCAAATCTTAAACCTTTAAATAGCTGAAGTTCTGTGAGATGAATGTGATACTTGACTTTTTTGTTGTAGTATTTGTGATTCTTTCTGCTAGTATGACTCTAAGATTTGTTTCATAACAGATTAGGTAGAAAGATTTTCAACTAACAATTCTTTTTCGCTGTGATTGAAGGTCTAAAGTGCGTGAAACACTACACCACTGCTGAAAAACAGATATAGGTTTCAACATGTTCAGGACTATAGGCTGAACAATCTATACTAGTTAAAGAAAATCCTGAAATAGTGACTAAATATTAGCAAATATCATATTCTCAATCACAGAATTAACTAACTCTACTTACAGAATTAACTAATTGACTAATACTTATTTTGCCTATACTGTTAATATTTTTTTTGCATGGCAAAACCAGAAACATTGATCATCTCTAGCATAAACAGGCAGATTAAGAATTGAAATGAAGTCTTACAGTAGCTTAAATTGAAGACATTTTGTTTCAAGCATTTCTGTTTTCTTCACTTTTCTTAGACATTGTTTGATGAAGGCTGGCATCAAATTCATCTCTTAGTAACAGAAGAGTTTGTAACTTTACATATAGATGATCAAGAAATTGAAACGGAGCCATTATGTCCTGTTTTAGGTATTTACATCAGTGGCCTAACCCAAATTGGAAAGTATTCTGGGAAGGAGGAAACCGTACAGGTAAGCATACATTGAAAACACAGTAATTTTGATATCTCACTAATTCAGAAATTCTGCTGCAGGCTAACATTTCCATTGGAGCCTTCTGTTTTCCTCAGCTTACTCTTCTAATTCACTGGGGATGGACACTGAACATACAACATTTTAGTCATTAACAGGAAAGGAAGAAAGGATCTTTCTCCAAGAAACAGGAGTTGTCAGGAGGAGTGGAGTGCTTAACTGGTCTCACTAAGGTCAGGGGGCATCAGTTTTTGCTGCAGCACCAACTTCATGCCATGTGCCCCCCTAAATTTGGGGAGTAGGATCTCAAAGCAGGGGATCTGCTCCGTACTTGACAGTTGCAT
This sequence comes from Dromaius novaehollandiae, assembly GCF_036370855.1. Taxonomy (NCBI): domain Eukaryota; kingdom Metazoa; phylum Chordata; class Aves; order Casuariiformes; family Dromaiidae; genus Dromaius; species Dromaius novaehollandiae. The sequence continues at coordinate 2,415,851 of NC_088105.1, forward strand.
GTCATTTCCTTGCATCAGTGTAGGGGTTATGCTGGCATATGAGCAGGAGAACAACATTTTCAAGAAGCTTCTGTCTCGTCACTGGCCGTCAAGAAAGTACGAAGCATATAAATTCCCTTTCTGTCATACTGCAAATATTTGGTGTGTCAGCTGGCCCTGCGTGAGTCTGCAGTGCTGGAAGAGACCCTGCAAATGCTGTACACAGATTCTTATCTATTTCACAGCACCTTAAACTCCCTTTGCTTCTGCTGTATGCAGCCACCAAAAAGTTGGTAAAAACTTGAGGTTGTATGGGTAAACGCAAGTGATAAAGACTATAACGTTGACAGTGTTCCAGGCACTTGCTAAATAATTATTTCTTTGTTTTAATTTCTTGTGATTTATTTATAGCAATGTAGTAATGACATTACTAATTAGACTGAGAGTCACGGAGGAAATGCTGAGAAATACTGAATTACTTAAATAGGCATTATTTTTAGGTGTTTTGAAAGCCATACCTTCTTCATCCTCTCCTGTTTAATTTCTTAATGCTTACTGCTGCCATTAAATTGTATGAATGTTTTTCATCATCTTCATTAACTCTCTTCAGCTGTCTTTAGTCAGTTACTCCTGCATTTTGCTTATTTGTAGCCAGGCTTCAAATCTATTATTATTATATTCTAAAAACATACACAGAAAGCTTGGATGACACGCTCTTTCTGTGACTCAGCATGCCTGGTAGAAATGTAATTAGTACGCTAAAATACCTCTTTGCAACAAATAATTATTGTTGCAGATTTCTGGTAGACCTTCAGCCATCTGTTTCAAGGCAAGCGGAGATGTCAGAATTATAACGAATCATCTCAAACATTCTTTTTGTCAGTGCAGAATTATCCCATATGCTGCATTTTAATAGCTTTGTGCATTCTAGGGTTTTAGGCTGTTTTTCGTTGGTGGTGTTTCTTGGTTTTTTTTCTTCTCAGGTAGCTGCAGAAATGGGACTTTTTTAGATTCCTAGTAATTCTGTTTCTCAGTTAAGGAATGTTATGACCAAGACATTTTATCTAAAATAAAAGTGAAAGCATTTTAGGAAAGTAGAATTGTGAGAGATCTGCTTCTGGTAGTGGCCTGTAAGAAAAGTAGAAAATCCACATCAGGGAGCAATTTTATATTTCCAGATGATTTCTATAATCTTAAAAAGGTGTTTTCTTTCTGCAGTTTCTCGGACTGTGACATATGCTGTAAGCCATTAACAGTCAAACTTTGCCAAAATATATCTGTTTAAACCATAATTATAGAGAAATATTTTAATGAATCTGCGTAACACCTCTCAGTGACAAGGAATTTTGAAATCCATTAAGAAAGAAACCAGAGTTGGATACAAAGAATAATACACGAGTCAGATTTCACAATAAACTGGAGAAACCAATTTGCAATAAAGAAAAGAAAAAATTAAAAAAATCTTCAGAAACTAGTGAATTTTCAGTTGCTTTTATGTGCTCTGGATCCGATGTTCTCCGGTGATAATTTGCAAGTGTTCTCCAAGTAGTTAGGATCTTACAGGCTTAAGTGCTTTCCAGTGTAGTGATGATAAGCTTAGGCACATACTAAAGTTTTGCGAATTGTAGCTAAGACATTTTAAATTTGAAAACACGCATTACTGGGACAGCTGGTATTAGCAGACTCCAATGCTGTGTCTTCCCCTCAGCCCCTCCACTAGTCAAGCTCACGTCCCGTAACACGTGCTTTTTCCTGTAAGAGTAACTAGACTTTCTTTTCCTCTCGGTCTTGATGGTCTCGCACCAGAAAAGTTGACTTCAGCAGAGTTTTCATTTCTCTGGGGTACACTGACAGACCAGAATGGCACAACTTTTACTAACCTGGTGCCAATGTTTTTACTGGCTGCTTTTCAAAATTTTAGGTTTTACATCTGCACTCTAAACCAGATCCTTTCAAGCATCAATGATGCTTTTATTGCTTCATCAATAGCTTCCAGTTTCTGTTGCTTTGTAATTTCTTGTTCATTTTTTTATGCCTGTGAATGACATAATTTAAGAAGGGTATAGTTTAAATTTACTTAATGTTAGACTTTTAACACTTCTTTTAAAAAGTCTCTTATGTTTTAAATTACCGTTTGATTTACAAAAACTGTGAATCTGCTGTGACCCGAAGCAAAATAACCGAGAAACAGTCTGTGAGATCCCAGGATCTGTGAGTATGATAGATGCACTTTTGAGGATTACTTGGCTTTTTTTCCAAATCACTGTTTAAAGGTAACGTAATAATGAATTCTTAAAATACATAGTACTACATTGATTTAGCTGCTGCAAACAAATGCTTTTTACCTGTGCAGTATCATTCAAATGACATAGAACTTGTCTGTTCTCAGCCTTATTTTTGCACAAATATATTTTTAAATCTTTTTTTTCCTGACATAGGTCGCATAACAGGCTTGAATGTAAATTTAGATATTTGATGTTGCAAATTTGACAACAGTATAGAAGAATCTCAGAATCTTACATCACAAATTCAGGACTTCAACTTTATGAATTAATAAAACAACCAGGTTATAACAATATACAATACTTTAAATATTATTTAACTTATCTAATATACTCACCAATGTACTCACCAATATACTCACCAGGAGGTCATTTAATCAGAGATTTTATTTTTATATAACCAGCAGAACTAACCCTTAAACTACATTTTCCTGTCATAACTGTACTGAACTATATACCTATACTGAAGTCTATGTTAAAACTCCCCTTCACTGAAATGATGCCAAGACTTCATAAAATATGTTTTGGATAATACAAAACTGAAATCCAGTCCAGCTTGTGCATAATGAGAAATCTTAAGGGGCTGTTTTGCCCTCTCCTTGTGCTTTTATTTAGAGGTAATTATGCAATGAAATGTAAAACACATGTGAACAGATTTTCAAAAGCAATCAACTCCCTTTTCAAAATATAAACAAATTGTTTTATTTGTGCAGTTGCCATGAAAATGCCATCCTTTATGTGGTGTCTGAAAAAAATGGAGCTAAAGATAATCAGACACCAGTGTCTTAGTATGTAAAACCATATTTTGCATGTTTTGATTTGGTCTAGTATTAGGATGATTTTGCCAGCTTGATAGCAGAAGCTGCTGTGAGTCTTCAACATCCAGATAGTTCATGCCTTGCCCAACTCTTACATAGATCCAGAGCCAATCTCTCTTGCCTCTATTTAATGAGAGCCAGTGTGTCTATAATAATAGCCCCCATAGAGTAGAGCACCCATACTAAGACCTACTTTTTTCAAAACTTGGAGCTTCCATCTAAGCAGCAAGTACGTGGCTAGATTATTAGCTGTCGTAATATCTGACTGTGCGTGTCAGGAACTGATGGGTGCGGGAACACGGCGTAAAGTTAGCTTCACTTCCTGAAGTAAACTTAGTACTTTCAGCTATTTAGCTGCCCCACATATCTTCGTGCTCTTTACAAACTATGAGTAGGAGACGGAAGTAAACAAATGAAAAAAAAATGGGGGATATAGAAGGTAAACACTCAAAACCCCATCATATTCTGCATTCTTTGCATTTTGGCAAGAAGTCAGAGCAAAAAGGTTGATTTTTGCCAGTTCAGTTTCACTTGCTGTTATAAATTAAATTTGGACTTCAGCCATGAAAATTCTGGACTCCTTCAGAAAATAAGGATGTTGGATGATCTCTGAGGAGGTGATGAAACAGCGAGGTATATATGGTTTGTGGTTATATTCTGTTGGACTGTGTTTGTGTCAGAGTTTCGAAACTAAGCAGGGCCTGTACGTGCTAATTGTGGCCTGAATTCGTCCCCGCTACCTGGGGTACCTGGGTGCAGAGTCATTTTAAGCTCCCTGTACAAACAATGCAGGAAAATAACCTCTAGAGGCTGCCTAAGATGTAGATTGAATATAGAGGAATCTGTCTCTCTCCACTGGCTGTGTGGGAAGTCTGTGGTGACTGTTTGCATCAGAAACCTCCTGTACGTGGTGCAGGTAATGGTGGTTACTAAATGATTAAGTAAGACAATTTCAAGGTTGACGTGCTGAAATATTTGGGGCTGCACTGTTCTATGATACTGCAGATACCAGAAACCTCGCTTCAGTTTATTGCAGGGTCTTACGCAATCATACAGGAAAGCAAGTGAGGAAAAAACCAGTTTTGCCTCTGTGTTGCTGTGTATTTTCCTAGGTGCTGGATTCAGCTTGAGATCATAAAGTTTTGTAATATTATGGTACGTTTCTTATATTTAAGTTTTTTACATCCTTTCTGTCTTGTCATGCTATGGTACATTCTTGGACATGAATGAATAAGCAGAGGATTTTTTTTTATGAGAAATTACTCCTGGCAAAAAGCTTGACACAAATCTAAACATACAGTGTATAAATACTTACATCATTCAGTTTTAATTTGAGTTTTGTCATTTCCTTTTAAAATTGCTTCTGGTGGCTCCTGTTGAAAAACCCTTAAATGATACTTAAATTCATTGGCTTTGATAGCAACTGCACATACATTTGAGAAAGTTTGAAATTTTCAGTTATAATTGCTTGACAGTTAAAGCCCCAAATTTATGAATGATTTTGGTGGCATTTGCAAATGAATGGATTTTGTTTATTACAAATATTGCTGTACTCTTAAACTGTGTTTCTTCTTGTTTCAGAATGGAGAGGTAGGCTAAATCCTAAACTGCTCGAACTCAGTTTAAGGTAGTATTTGACTTCATATAAGCTTATTATTATTATAGGGAACATGTGCTCTATTTTGAAAAACAGACAGAGGCTTGGTGAACTTAAAAATACTAGCATTCCATCAATTGAATGCAAGTCAATAGGCAAATTCAGAACCAGCTTTCTGAAGAAACCCATGTTTGTTAGAATAAACACCCCCCCACACCCCCCCCAGTTCAATTCAATTGCTCCTATTTGCAGGGCTGGGTGCTGTTGCAAAGTGAATGGGGATGTGCACAGTCAGGTAGCTGTTCCTGCATCATGTGAACGGGAGCTCCCTGAATGGGAGCTAATATGAAGGCTTAATACGCTAGTTCCCTTAGCCACTCTGGTAACTCCGCTCATGCTTGGTGCTGTTGCAAAGAAAACATGGATTTGTATTTTGAACACTCATTTGACCCTGAGAAAGCATTGCATTCAGAAAAGATTGTAAAATGTCTGCATTATTATAGAAAATCTGAGTAAAATGTTATAGAAAGTGAATCTGATAGTAAGTACAAGATCTGCTCCTCCACACCCTGGATTCTTAATTTTCTGCCTTCACATAGCTCTAAGCGCTTCCTGTGTGAAAGAGGATTCAGTGAATCCAACTTTGGCATATAAATTCAGTCCAGATGCACCTGAATTTTGGGTGCCTGACTCTGGGCAGAGGGACTTCAGTCCCCTGCCCTTAGTAGTTTTCTCCTCTGTGCTCCGCCTCCATACCCGCAGACCTTGGTAAAACACCCAAGTTTCTCGTGATGTCCACGGAGGGAGGTAGATCCCTCAAAAAAAAAAATTCTATAGAGGGTGACAGAGTGTGCAAAGGTTTATTGCTACCGCTGTTTGCTAGGGAGCATAGTCTGGCGTCAGGTCAGCTAGTGCTCTTTGGAGGAGAGGCAGCTTCTGGGCTGGGGTTGGAGGCTAGTGGGAGTGCGTGGGAGTAGCAGCCGTGCCCCTTGTTTCTCAGGTAGCTTGGTGGTTGGGACACTTGTCTGGGAGGTGGAACACCTAGGCTCTGAGTTCTTTTCAGACTTGTTCCACGTGATAACATGCTAATCTCACTATCAGTTGTGGTCAGTTTGCTCTGAGTAACATTTATTAGGCTCTTTTTTAAAGTCTTGAATAGTGATATTTGCCTTATTGATCACCCTACAAATGATGACTATCCATTAGTTCAGGAGAACGGTTTTGCATGTTGGCAGATTGAACACTGTCAAAGTATTTGACAAAATATTTGTGGAAGAACAAAGCCTGTTTCAGAAATCGACCCAGTAGAGTTACTTAATTATTTATTTATTTTTCTTCTGGGTAAAGTGATGAACTTGTGCATGCAACGTTGTTGGGGGGGCGATATTCAGATAAGCAGAAGTTCCAGCAGAACAAATGCGTGAAAGCCCGGACCTGTGCAACCTAAGGAAAATCAGCTTGGTATAATGTTGTATTTGTTGAACATTTTTGGCATGTGTATTGGTGGTTGGTCTCACTCTCGGTAGTACATGAATGGTCCTAGTGACGTAGGCTCAACGCCTGCCCCCTGCATATGCCCACCAGGAAAACAAGGACCTCCGGACCCCAAAGTAAGTTTCCAGCCTTTCTTATTAAACATATAGTGCTTTTATTATTGCTGAAGTGTTATGTTGGCAGCCGTGGTCATGTCGGTTAAAAAATGAGGGGACTACTTCTGCCTCCATTAAATGCAGTGGATCAGAATAGTGGTTATCATCCTTAAAGGCCAGGTTTTGGTGCCATATGATAACACAAATGCATCTTTTAAAGAAACTGCTTGTTAATGTAATCTCATTACATTTATACAACGTAAAATTGTGTTTCCGTGTAATTATTCAGCAAATGATCTTGCAGCATTTGCTTGATAATGAAATGGTTTGCTAATAAGTTAGTCAGTCTTTTAATGGAGATTTTTTTCTTTGTTTAATGACAGAATAAATGCTTACTGAGAGAATTCCACCCTGGGCCGATCTAATTTTTATGACCTCCCTTCAGTGTTGGTGAAGGATTAAAAGCGAGGACTTAAATGAGGACTAGGCTTGGGTCTCAGATCTTGAACGTGGCTCACTCAAATCCTTGGTATTTTGCCATAGTACCTTTGCCAGTATTTATGCTAAGCAGTGCAGTCCACAATTACTAGCACGCCTTGTAAAAACTGACAGGAAAACTGCAACTGCTTCTCCTTCATTAAGCAAATGTTTACCAAAAAAACCCACAACAACCTAGTAATACAATGTTTCACAGTTATGCTGCAGCAACCTCAAGGTAAAGGACTTTTTGCTATAGTGATAAAGGTCTCTCTAATCAGGGAATTGGAAACCGAATGATGGAGATCATTATTATTTCATGTAATGGAATTTTGTTTTTTTTAACCTTTTTTTTTCTTCTTCAGCACATTAGAGAAAAAAGAGGGAGGGAGAAGAAAGTGCTTATAAAAAATATTGTACAGCCCCACCATGTAAAGCAGGAAAGGTTAGGAAGTGTCCGAATTAAGGTGATCTATACAATTTAAATTAGATGCCTGCTTAATAAGCAGTCTTTTAATTGCATTGCAGTGTAATATTTGTTTCGGGCTAACTGAATAGGACAGGTGACAAGATAGTGCCTAAGGAAAAAGACTGCAGAAAGAGTGAAAAGGAAGCCAATTTAAGATTGCATAGGTTATCTTAGTTACAGAATATCTTAACTGCTGTATAATGGACTTTGCAACCTTATACGTTTAAACATAATTTGTGTGTTTGTAGTATTAATACAGTACAATAAAATTAATTCAATTAAAGCAATTTAAAAATACAAGTAATTTTTTTTAAACTAACTTTTTAAAATTACAGGCTATAACACTGCATATTTTAGATACTAAGTATTTAAAAGCAAATTTAGTTTCATTCCTATCAAAGCTGTACTCCCTAATTTGGACATTCAGAATTCCAGATAACTTACTATCAATTTAGCAAATGATAACTGCTTATGCTCTGTGAGTTTTGTAGAGCGACCTTATTCTATATACTTTCCTAGTTCATTCATCATAACACATCTGTGGTTTGTATGTGAAAAGATGTTTTTTCACACTCAGCTAAAGCCAGCCTGGTGTTTCCCTTGTATTGTCCTCCCCGTCTGTGGCAATTCTGCAGCCGTAACGGAGCTCAGTGGCTGGTAATGGGTCGGGCTGAAGGACAGGCTTAAAGCTCCTGTAGAAGTAAAAGGCTTCTATGAGCCAAGTCTTACTGGATTTTGTTGGGCCCGAATCAAGTCCTTTGGTAAGATAAACAGGACGTAAATACACTAAGAGGATATACTGAGTAGGAAGTTATGTTCTCACCGTAAACACGATGTCTGGGGAACTGAGTTTTGTTTTCCTTTAGTGTGGTCATAACAAAGGCTATCAAAATAATTGCAAAGACCTTCTTATAAGAATTACAAAGTAATACTTTTTTTAAAAAACAGCAATAAATGTGTGGAGAGGAGTTTGTTATTAGCGGGTTTTAATCCCAGCTCTTGTTTTCCCAGTGTTTTGGCTGTAAGAACTAGACTCAGCCAAGTCCTTGGTAAAGAGATGAAAGTTTTGTTCAGAGGAGAACTGCCAGAGTAACAGGTTTTAATAGAGAATTTTTCATCCATTTGATGAAAAGTGTTTTTACTTCTTTTGTTGAGGATGCTAAAAAGCTCGAAAGCATGTGAGGCAAACGGCCTGATTTGCAAGGTGGCCCTGCGCGTGGGCCCGTGTCTCCACATCCTGCGCAAGGAGCGAGGGAGGGTTTTCCCAGGCAGGGGTTACAAGACCAGTTGCTTTTTGCTGTAGGAACAGTGGCAGGTATCTGGCTCTGCAGCCACCGTTTGTATTAGGATTAGGATTAAAGTTAGACTGTGCTAATGTTAAACTGCTTTTTCGTACCCTTTGTGTATTAATGTATTATATCCCTATAGGGCGACCCCGGGCAGCCTGGGAATCATGGTTATCCTGGACAGCCTGGTCCAGATGGTAAGCCTGTGAGTACTAAAAACTTAGTCATATATTGTGAATGTAAACTAACAGGAGGAAAGACATGTATTATTCATATCAGATTCTCAAATTCAGATGATTTCATTGCCATCCTGTGAAACTGTGAATGTTGTTTAAGCTCCATCTAGAGGTAACGTGTCTATGAATATGTTAATAACAATATCTTTATTTCAATTAAAAATATTGTAAATATGATAGCATGAGTTTAGGCACTGCTGGACAGCAGAAAACAGAGTATGAGTGTTCCTGTTGGTCTTTGTGTCACTTCACAGCAGTTATCACATTCTGACTTGCGATCTTTACTCCTTAGATTTTTTGATTTAGGAAGCTGTTTAGGACAGGAAAAATCCTGCCTATTTTGTTTTAGGGATTGCATCTCATGTTTAGGCTTGGTTTGTTTGATTTCTTTTGGTCTCAGACCTGTAGCAATAATCAGTAACAATATGTAGATACACATACCCAATGTTAAACATACAAGTATTTTGCAGTTCTGCACATTATGTGTTAAAACATACATCATAAAAATGTCTGTATTTTTCTCTCACTCTAGACTGTACTTTTTAAACTGGCACTACACTTGTATGAATGGTAAGGACTGAAAGAAAGCAGATGAGTAACAGATGTCCCTAAAATAAAAATGACAAATTTGGCAATGGCCAGATTGGTCTTCGTGACTAACATTTTTTTATTGTGATAAAACTGTAATAAAATAAATGCATATATAAGAATAGTCTACGTTTTCATTAAAAACATATATTAGCTCTTCAGATCTAATTGAAGGCTGCTGAGCTGTTGACATGCAGGCTCCTCCGCTGGGCGGGGCTGGATTAACAGCTTGCAGCCGCTGTGTTCCCAAAGCAGGGCTGCATGTGTGCTGGAAGAAGGCAGGCTGGCATCTGAGACACTTCACCATCCACATTTCTGTTACAGGAATGTGGCCCCTGACGTGGCTTACTACTTACTAGGCTGTTGTTTTATTTAAAAAAGAAAAAAAAAAGGAAAAAGTGAAAGACCATTGGGAGCATTCAAACTTTGCTTCTGAAAAGGGGACAATTTCTCTGCTGGGCACTTGGATACCGAAAGTAGGGAAAGAAAAGTGCGTGCACATACTACAAGCTGTTAATTTGTTGTAGCCTTTTTGTTCTTATTTTGAGGAGTAAATTGTATGCTTGAGTCCCTAGGATATTTTTATCTTACCTGACTTCAGATAGCTAAAAGAAATTAAGTATGTAGTGTAAGCAAGTAACTGCGTATGTCTATGCAGTCATGATGAGTCATTCTGTAGGGGTAGCTCTGTCCACGCTTTGTAAGAGGAACCTGCACAAGATGACCCAAAACACTAAAAAGCTTAAGTGGATGCATGAAGAGAAGACAAAATCTATTAAGCGAGAGACGCTGGATAATGTACAGGGGAACTAGCATTCTATGGGTTTTGGTGAGACTTAGCAAAGTTCACTTGTTTTGGGCTATTTTATCATGCTTGACAAACTAGACAGACTTCAGAGAAGGGCAGCGAGGAGCTAGGCTGGGCCTTTCAGCTTAGTTCTCTATTTCAGAGAGAACATTATGGCCCTATGATATATAATTCTATCTCCAGTCTCTAAAATGTCTGGTCTCAGAATTTTTACTCTTTTGCTTCTGTGTCAATCAGATTTTGATGGCCATTGTCTTGAAAGTTTTTTGGAACCACAAATAGAGCTAGCAGTCTTTGAATTGAGATTGCCAGTGCTGTAAAATACCACGTTCTGCTTCTAGGCAATCATGAATACATGGGTTTTAAAACAGGAGAGGGTGGAAACTGAGCTAGGGAAGTGTGATCCAATGAGAATAACTATTTTATTCAGTTGTTTATTGATAGCAGTTAAACTTTGGAAGAGCAGTACAGTTCTGTGCAGAGGCAGGTATCCAAACTGCCTCAGCCAGGACTTCCATGGGAGACATTGTGCATCACAGTTGGACCATGAGAAATGCTACAAGTGGAGCTGCAGTAGGGATAAGCATAGCAGAGCTATGTTTCACCTAGCTAACTTTGATGCTGTGAAAAATAAAATGATATTGTGTAGCCTGTCGCTGTCGCTGAAGGCACCGTCGTCATCGTCCCCGGCCAAGAAGGGAGTGCTGGGATACCCGTCCTCCTCCAGCACCAGCGTGGGCTTGCTGAGGTCTCTGTCGTCCAGGCACAGGAGGAGGTTGCTGGTGGCTCCCGAATGCTCCCAAGCCGCAATGAGCTCCCTGAACTTGTCCACTGCCATGGACACAGCGAGTCCCGGCCCCAGGGTAGGCTGTCCAGGACTCGGAAAGGTGGAGCCAGAAGAGGAGTCCAACGTGAAGACCGGTGTTTGTTCTGTGATCGCATGGCTATTGCTAGGCAGTGGTCTGGGGAAAAGGGTTGTTCCGTGTTCCGTTTTAGAAAAGCTACCTGTTCTCTTCTGGGGCTTGGTGAGGATACAGCTGTGGTACGAAGGCCTGCCCTCCCCAGCGGCCCCCTCTTGTGTAGGACTGTGTTCTCTGGAGACTGACGCGACGTAGGGAAGCAGCCCGGCTCTGGGGGTGATGTGTTGTTACAGCCGCTGGGTTTCCCTTCCTGCCGGAGAAGTCACCTGCAGCAGACTCCTCCCAAGGGCTCCTTTGCTTCTTTTTGGCACCTGACTTGATGCCCAGACGCAGGTGTGCCAGTGGTGGTAAACACCGGAAAGATGGGGAAATGCTCTGCTCTCAGCAGGTTGCTGACTGCCCCTGCAGCTGTTGCTCTGACAGTTTCACAGAAGGGATCTTCAGCCCTCCCTTTGCCCCTTTCTCCGTTTGCTGTCGGCCCTGTAGCCAGCCTCCAGCCTCTGGAGGTGGGCTCCTCTCTGCTGCTCTTGGGAGCAGCTTTGGGGTCAGCTAGAGCAGCAGCCATGCAATCTTGTAGGGACACAGAGCTTTTACAGCTCCACGGCCATCATTAGTGATCCCCGGGAAGTGGTGCAGCAGTGCCAGGGCATTGTTCTGGCTTTGAGAAGCGTGGAGATGCTCATCAGTGAGTTCTGTGCCTTGCAATCCTTTCAAAGTTACTGAAAGCAAAGAATTTAAAGTCACATTTCATCATACTGTGAGTTGAATTTTACTGACAGAGAATATACAGAGGTAAGCCTTACATCTACAGATACTGGGCCCATAAAAGCAAACACCTGGTCTTTCAAGCAACAAATTACAATTGACTTCCAACACATAAGCCTCTCCTGCTTAGAAGCTAATCAAGTGTACATAAAACGCTCCAAAAAGCCCCTCCCAAAATAGCCAAACCCACCTTTTGAAACCAGGACACTTCTGGAGTAGAGTCTCCTTTTAGCACACGGGACACTAAGCCTTTAACTATGAGAAGGCATCGCATACAGTTTGATTCTACATATATTCCAAGCTTTTATCCATCCTTAAGAAATTACTTTTTACTACTACTACGAAAGCTCAGTACTGACAGAAGTTTTCCAAGCACACAAATATACTGATTCCTCAAGTTAATAGTCTCCTGCAAAAAAAGCTGAGCTTGCATGTATAGTGGTAATACAATCTCCGTTACCTTGGACGTCACACCAGTAGAACCATGAAAAAGGCAATATTTAACCAGCACATATAGAACTATTCATACTGGGACTTGACAGATATTGTACAGAACATTGTGTATAATTCTGGTCTCTTTTGAGGAAGAAAAAAAAAAGGAATTGATATTCAAGCAAAAAGCAACAAAGGCAGGCTGTGAAGCTGCTCCAAAAATGAAGTGCCTGTCATTCAAAAGGACACGGGGACAATGTAATGTAAGGGAGTAAAATGAAGACATATGTAACAATCACGTTTCCTCTAACAGAAGGTGCTCTAGGGACAGAGAACCAGTTGAGCTCACAGGAAAGGCTGGCACCAGAACAAACATACATCAAGTTGCCACCAATAAATGTCATCTGGATTTGAGAAGGGTTCAAAGCCCTGACAAGAAAATTCTGGAAGGAGCTCTCAGTCAAGGGAATCTTTCACAGGGGAGCTCAAGGCCATTTACAAAAACCATTCCAGGATACATTTGCCTGTAACAGGTGACTAAACTCCTGCACACAGGAGATTCTTTGGGAGGTGAGGAGATATCAAGGGAAAACAGGCAAACGGGAATCCCAACCTGAGGTTCAGTGAGAAGCACAGGAAACGATACACTGCCTTTCTAGCCTGGAGGCTAACCACACCTCCCAAGCACACATCAGTCCTCAACGCATGATGAACAATAAGAGCCAGGAACTGAGGAGGAAAACCATGACAGATGGACAGCTGGTTGTGCCCATGCCATGGAAGGCATCAGGCCATCTTCTAGCACATTTCAACCCCAGGCATCACTTTGAGAAGTTTTAGAGTAGAAAAGCAAGTCCTGAAACAGCTGTTTGGAAACAGAGTGTCCATTCCAAAAAAATCACAAAAAGGGAATGCAGAGAATGCAGCATAAGGTGTACATGCCAACTTGCCCCTCTGACTTCATTCACCCTTTCTGAGGAAGAAGGTATGTCCTCTCTGCCCAGAGGATTCCTCTACTATGGCCATGCCTATCCATCTGTAAGGAGAAAACTCTGAAGAAAAGAAGGAAATATAAACTCATGTCTCTTAAGCACGCATGCTCTGCTAAGAAGGAAATTCTGCCTTAGCTATCCATTTTTAGTCTAGATCTCTTCTGGCTTGACAGTGGGGCAACAGTCAGCAGGAAAGCCTTGATCCACTCCTCAGCTGAGAGGCAGCCTTCAGGAAAAAAGCAGAAAGAAACGCTGTCCAAAGATAAAGATCCCAACCCTGCTTTTCTTGTGGACAACTTAATCATCGTATTTGTTCCAAAAGGCATTGCAGCAGCATCTGTCACATAACTTAGGGATTCCTGAAAAAAAGCCACCTTTCCCTTCAAAATAACTGCTTCAGAAGGACAGTCAAGCCTGACCTCCTGTGTCCCAGAATTACATTCTCCATAGAAGAATTTTCCTCTGGTGGCGTTTAGAAGTGTCTGAAAGATTCCCTCCGCAAGGGTGGCATTTCTCCACAGGAAGCCAAAAGGGAACTTCAGACACCAACTTGTAGCAGCAGTAACCTTTCCTTCTCCTAATGTGAAGAAACATGGTTGCAAATTCTCACATACCTTGCTGTACACACCTAGGAATTAGCTCTGGCCACCTCCAAAGAAATGGGTCAGAAGACTCACTACATCAGAGGCTTAGAGCACTTGGGATTGTTCCTGTTGATCTTGCTCGCATTGCTATTTCCACAAGAAGGAGGAGGGCTATCACTTTTACAGTGAGGAAAGCCACAATGTCCTTGAGAACAGAGTCTTGCCCAGTGTACAAAGTGGAGTTTCAGCAAGAGCATGTCAGACTAAAACTCCCTCCGAAAAAGGCAGAAAATAGGTAAGATTCTTCTACTTCTTGACACTTCCTTGGGAACCGGAAGAGCTAGAGGTACTTGGATTACAACAGGATCAAGATCAGGGCAGGACCATGAACACACCAGCACAGTGGCACGAGTGACCAAAGGGAGGCTATAGAGACTGATACTTAAGTGCCAGAAACCTCTTCACGCTGCTTTGGTTTTCCAAGTGTATTTAGTTGCAATCAGGTTTATCACCAGACTGGCCTGCACCAGCTAGTGGGGAGACCCTGTAGCCTGGGTAAGTCTTTGCGCATGAGGGTCAGGGCCCTGAGGGCATGGACAGCCCTTAAGGGCCCTGACCACCCACACCCTCTTCCCAGCGGCCCAAGACTTCACTGAAGATCAGCCCTGCACCTTCAGTCCCTGTGGTGTGGGTAGGGGTACTTCTTTGCCTGTTGGGAAAACATGCTCGGCCTCACTGCTACCTGGAGCTGGGGACATGAAGCTGCGGCCGCCTTGCTTCTGTTGGGCTATTGGAGTCGGCATCTCCCGTCTCACATGGGAGCTCCCACCGCTGCTGTCACTGCTGGCCCCTCTGTAGCATTGGCCTTGTTCTAAAGCGCGTCTAGGGGAGGTACCTTCCCAGCTGCTCAACTCCACCTACAAATGCAAAAGAAAGATGGTTTCCTGCCTCTTCCCACCTGCAGCAACCAGCCTTTTCCTTGCATTGGATTTCCCTGCAGGAAAAGGCAAGAGCTGTTCAACCCCATGGGCTATCCCACAGGCATTTCTATGGCCACTGCAGCATGCATAGCTCTCTCTGGATCACCTCCCCTTTCAGCTAGGAAGCTCATAATTAAAAGTCAGACCCTGGACTGCGGAATCGAGGGTCTCTGGGTGCTGTAGGGGCCCTCCCCCAGGCACCCTCCCCCAAGGTAAGCACTGCCCCAGGGCCAACACTCCACAGCCCAGGGACTGGCTGAGGCCCACAGGGGACAAACGACATTCCCCAGACCTGCCTGCCAGCAGTGCGCTGGAGCTGGGAGAGAACCCAGGTCTTCGGGCTCCCAGTCAGCCCCTCCCTTCCTCTACCCCACACACCCCTGCCCTTCCCCTTCCCACCCAAACCTCAAGGAGGAGGGCAGGCTTTGTGCACCAGCCCCCACAGCACCCCCACACACAGCCCTGCTGCCCCAGGGCTGTGGGCACAGCAGGCGCAGCTCTGGGCTGGGCACTGTGCTCTCTGGGCAATGGGGGAGTGCATGCGCTGCTCTCTTTGGGCACGTGTGTGCAGCAGGGCTGTGTGCAGCAAAGATGGTGCAGATAGGTCTCTTCTCCCCATTCTCACTCACAGCTATTAAGGGGCATCCTTAGCCACAGCATCCTGCCTACTTCTGCAACACACCCATTTAACATTAATTCTCTTGCTCCAAACCAACTGCAGCAGGTGTCTTGGCGGCTAAGCCACTTGCACCGCTCAACCACAGCCACGTGTCAGCAGACAAACAACTCAAAAGGTGCAAAGCAACAAGACAAGGGAAGAGAAGAAAGAGGAAAAAAGAAGAATTAGGAATTTTAAAGGTGTCCACACATGAAATTATTCTCAGGCTGTCTCATCTACTGGCATTACTCAGTGCAATGTGCCATGGATGTTAGAGGCATTATGATGGTCAGACCTAGACACCCAGCAGAGCAAAATACAAGTTATCCTTGGACTTACCCTGAGATCTGCACTGTGGCAAGCTTCTGTCCCTTCTGCAGCACCTTTCCTGAGGCAGGCTGAGAGGATGCAAAAAGAAAGAGTGCCCATGGCCTCTACCACAACGAGCTGGATTTTCAGGAACAAGGTGCTCTGAAAGACAAGAAATCAACTGGCCCGCTCCATCTGGGAA
Source organism: Dromaius novaehollandiae (assembly GCF_036370855.1). Lineage (NCBI taxonomy): Eukaryota > Metazoa > Chordata > Aves > Casuariiformes > Dromaiidae > Dromaius > Dromaius novaehollandiae. Next base: position 2,431,822 of record NC_088105.1, read on the forward strand.
AAAACATTTTCACACCCAATGGACAAGTTGTGTCAATCTCCTGGCAAACATCAACAAGCTCTACAGTCCATTACAGCATGCCTTTACCTGAAATGCCGGGCCTACTCTTCAGTTTGCCTGTACTGACAGCAGATCTGCCCCTCTCCAGCAACTCGCTCCACAGCACGAGAAAGTGCCCAGTGTGCTCTGGAGAGCACCAGCAAGAGAAGGACCAGAGTAACATTTTGCCCCTCGTCTCCTGGGGCATGTTGTAATGGCACTGTCATTTCCGAGGTCTGACAAGCCTTCCTTGACATAACTTGAGGGAAAAGCCCCCGGAAAGATTACACAGTACCTGCTGACATTCTGCTACCATGAAGATCCGGCTCTTGCCAAGAAGCACATCCGTACTTCAGAGATGCCGACACGCCAGGCTCCCAAACATCCCCGTGCAACTCCGCAGTGACCGACCAAGCATGTTGCAGGTTGCCTACACGCAGCAGAGAGAGCACAGGCGGCTTCACCGACTAGCATCAGCCTCAGCCCCCAGCAGCAAAACACAAAGCGTCCTTCCCTTACAGAGAGCAGCAAACCTAGGGAAGCCTCACCCCCTGTCACTGGATTGCAGAATCACAGAATGGTTGACGTTGGAAGGAACCTCTGCAGATCACCTAGTCCAACCCCCCTGCTCAAGCAGGGGCACCGAGAGCACGTTGCCCAGGACCACGTCCAGACGGCTTTTGAATATCTCCAAGGAAGGAGACTCCACAAACCTCTCTGCACAACCTGTTCCAGTGCTCTCTTACCCTCACACTAAAGGAACTTTCCCTCGTGCTCAGTCGGAACTCCCTATGTTTCACTTTGTGCCCGTTGCCAGCTTCTGCTGGCAAGAAGGTTCAGAAATCCAGACAGACAGCACAGCTCTGACCTGCAGAGGCCTCGGGAGCTCCCAGCCCTCCTCCTACACACCACACAAAAACAGAGCTATAAAACCCCAGCCCCTGCCCCACACTTCACACTTCACAGCTACACCACTTCCCCACTCCTTGCACTGGGCCAAGACATCTGCAGCTGTTGAGGAGCTTCACTCACCTCGGCGAGTCTCTGCTCTCCTTCACCTCGCTTGTCTCTGGACACACAAGCTGCCCACTTGCACAGAAAAAAACCCACAGTCACTTCCCTTCTGCTGTTGTGGAATTTCCTAAGGAGTGGAAAACAGAGGGAGAATTTTCCTCTCTCTTGGTTTCCTGGCCCTCTTGCCCTCTCAGCTGGTACATTAAGAACAGGACGAGATGCCTTTGGGCTTTCTCTAATGGCTTAGCCTCATTAGTATGGGTTCAGGCCTCATGAGGAGGTGTTCCAGGCATTCCTTTCCCAAGCCAAGTAGTGCTCACGTGCATGTGACTCCCGGCTGGGAAGAACCCCTCTGAAGAAGACAGCCCCAGATGCCCTTGTGCCTTCCTTTCTTCTGGCAGCAAGTGGCTGCTTAAAACAAAGCAAAAAAACAAACAACCCCCCCCCCCCCCACACACACACACACACACTCACTTATCTCCCTATCTCAGGCCAACAGAAAGAAGCAAAGGACACTGCCTGGCTGGGCAATAAAGTGTCACAGGATATTCACTGCAGGGCACGTAAAGCATCTGGGGCAGAAAACCCCCAAATCTTACCTTTACATGCACAGTGACAGCCTGTCACCTCATGGTTATTGGTCAAGAAGACCCAACCACTCAAACAGACATGGCCATGAAAGCACATGCTCCTGTCAGGTTAGCTAGAGATTTGTGCTATGCCAGCTAATACACACAAAAATGTTTGCTAACACTGAAGAGCTGCACTAATTTGGAAGCTCCTGAAGTGGGGACAAGGGCAGCCAGCAGGAGTTACAAAGCTCCTGGAAGAACGCAATGCCTCCCATGGAGAGCACGCTTCCTCTTACAGTCAGGCTGCAACTAGGAAGCACTTCCTTCACATTCTTCCCTCTCTTCAAAAGCCTTCAGAAATACTGCGCCCTTCAAGGCTGAAAACCACAACCTGAACACAGATACTTCGGAGAGCTGCAGTGGGACGAGTGTCCCGATCCAGTATCGGGGCAGTTTCGTTACGATCCTAAGTGTTACAAGACAACCCTGAGAAGCTCAGAAAGAATGTTTGAAGTAGGTAGATTTGGATAACTTCTATCTTAGATAGAATTTATTTAGCATGAGTAGCCGCACACTTGTTTAGCATAAGTAGCTAAATTTGCTGAAGCCTTAGGCCGTGCTCCTAGTTCGTTAAGAAAAGGCCTCAGAGCTGGTGCAGGCTGGAAAGATAAGGGAGTTACAAGCAGTCTGCATTCCTGTGCCCCACTCTCCAGAAGGGAGGATGCCAAGGCTGAGAAATAAGGCCTGTTTGGACGCCAGGACCTTGGGAAGTAAAAAGCTTCCTCTCACTGTTAAAACAGTGATGATTAAGGGGTCTGGATTATGTCTTCTTCCTTAGGGCCTTGGAAGATAACACCTACTGACCCAGCTGGGGCAGTGTTAATTAATTGATCAGGACCTTGAGAAGTAGGGGTGGGACCCAGGGAAATGTGAAGAAATCATTAACCAATCAGTGTGAAAGAGGAAGGAAGTCACAAATATGGCAATAAGAGGAAGGAAGTCACAAATATGGCAAATTTGATTGTATAAATGCTACCTGAAAAGTTGGGGGGGTGTGCTCGATTTGTGGGAGACCACCGAGCACCCAGGCTTGCGCAACTCTGAAATAAATAAATAAATGTCTCTCCTGAGTATGTAATTATTGGCTCATTGCACACCGGGCAACGAATCCGCTTTTCGGACAACACAAGGACGAGATTAAGATGCTAAAACCAGTCAAATATCATACAACCTTTTAACTTTATTTTCCACGGAGTGGGGAGAAAAGGTGGGGAAAGGCAAAGGGGAGAAGAGAGAAAGAGAAAGAGAGAGAGAGAGAAAAAGAGGGAGAGAGAAAGAGATATCACCACCCGTGGATCCAGCGGCGTCCTGTTGGTCCTCTTCACCCTGGGTGTAAGTTTTGGCAATATGCTTGCAGTAATTACAACTCGAGCAGGGTCCGACCCTAGGTTCCCGCTGAAAAGCTCGGAGCCAAGTCAAGGCAAATTAAATAAATAAATTGTAATGACATGTGTGCAGTGGTTACAGCTCGAGTTGGGTGCCTCCGAAGAGGGACCCCCAACAAAGAAATCCCTGGGCAATTATAGCTTTTTCAAATTAAGTTTCCCACTCCCCACGTGGTAGTTCAGACCAATAGTAATTTTGGGGTCTGGGGTCTCCTGGTCCTTATTGGGTCTCATCGTTGTTCCTAGGCAGGCTGTTTCTTTTCTCCCTTATCTTTACTGTTGCAGTTTCTGCCCACAGGTGTGTCCTCATTCCTTGGGTCCCACCATCATGTCTCAAGGTCCTGACAAAGAGGTGGTAACTCCAGCAATTAGCACTGTTTCAGCAGTGCACAGGAATGCAAATTGCTGGTAACTCCCTTGTCTTTCCAGTCTGCACCAGCTCTGGGGCCCTTTCTCACTGAACTAGGGAGTGCGGCCTAAGGCTTCAGCAAATTTAGCTACTCATGCTAAGCAAGTTTTATAAAAGTTGTGCTAGTCCCAAAGTCTCTGCCCGATCATGCCCTGGTTCGGCGCAGGCTCGGTGTGTCCCAGGTGGTCGCAGGGAGACCATTTTGGGGGTCGCAGCAGCTCAGTCCTGTTCCCGCCGGGAACAGATGGCTGGTTCGGGGTTATGGTTTGCTTGCACCTTACGTACCAAGAAATGTTTAAGGCAAAAGTTCACTCATCTGTCCGCCACAAGGGGTCAGCAAAGAATTTGGAAAAGGAAACTCACATACACCATCCAGGGGTATTCTTCAAGATGTACTGAAGGAGAACACCACTGTGCTGCAGCAAGGTTTACCTCAGCCTTCAGCCAGCCAAGCTCCTTCAGCCTGTGGATGCGCTCACAGGTGACACTGAGGTTGGAAGCACTGCTCCTCATCTCCTCTGGCTTGCCTTCCTCACAGGCAGCAAGGACCCCTCTCACCAGGGCCTGAAAAACACAGTCACAGGGGAAAGGGCTCAGGAACACAAAGTCCGGAGCACACTAACCTGTGTGCAGCAGTCAGCTGAAACAAGGCCTCTTAAAGCCTGTCAAGCTACAGCTTGGAAACAGCACGAGTGTTTCAGAGCACTGCATCACTGGCTTCCACAGTTTGCTGCCCAGGTAGCAACAGCAGCCTGGTTTTGGGTTTGGGGATTTTTTTTTCTTTCAGAGTCCTAACTGGGGAGGGCAGGGTTGTTTCAATCTGTTTTCACAGCAGTGCTCACAGGTGCAAGAGAGGAAGCTGACAGAAAACAGGAGCACTAGCAAACACAAGCAAATGGCTGAGGAACAAACACAAGAACAGCAAGAGCCTCCTCTCCCACATCAGGCTGCAGCCCTCCCAACACTCACCTCCAAGCCAACCACAGCAGGCATTCTCCACACCAAGGCACCCAACAACACAGGAGCCTGGGAGCTCTTGAAGGTGGTGAGCTTCAAAGGCAACTGTGCTGACAACACAGGGGGGAATGGATGTCACTACGCAGCAGTTGAGGCAATCACAACTCCCTGTCGAGCAGCTGACTCGTTGCAATACGGAAGCTGGCATCCAAGTCTGCTTAAGGAAGGCAAAGAAAACATGGGCCTGTTAGCATGAAAGACTCTCATCTGCAATAGCCCCTCCTTCTTGCTTGAGGCTGGGTTCACAGAATTCAGAAAACACCCTTTTCCCTCAGACCACCAGCATTACGCTGCAGGCTTCAATAAACCCTTCTTTTGCTCGTCCTTTCCAAAACGGATTGGAGCAAGCAAGGACAGACAGCTTGACTAGCAGGCAAGGACAAAAGTCTTGCTCACACACAAAAGGGCAAGAAAGATATTTTGTACACACAACACATCAACCAGCAAATTCCGCCCTTCCCAAACTCCCAAGTGCCTGTGGAGGGATGGCCACTTTCAAACTGGGCACCCATGTGCTACTCAGTCCAAAGCCAAATAGAGGCAAGAGAGCCACAGTGTTGGCTGAGTATACACAAGCACTAAGGAGCTCAGCAAAGCCTCCTACACAGCTCTCTCTTCAGCTGAGATTGAGAAGAATTCTCATTTCCACGCTTAAGCCTGGATTTCTCATCTCAGGCCTTATCACAGCTGAAAATCCAAGAGGCGCACCACATTTCTCACGAGACATGCAAGAGGAGACTAAACACGCATTGCAACCTTGTCCTGGAAGTCAGCTGAGCTGGTGCCCTGTGCGCCTTCAAGCGTTACCCCACAGGTAAGAGGCAAAGAATTAAAACGGCAGAGAGCGGAGTGCTCCGACGGGCACAGGCACAGAAAAAATGTCAGCAGGAGACCTCTGTCAAAGCACCGTCTGTTGAAGAAGGCTCCCCCTTCCCCTGGGAAAAAAACCTGGCATGACAGAGCGCTCTTTACTCAACAACATACACGGCAGAGGGCAAACATTTATGGTTGAAAACACTCAGTCGGCTTTCCCTAAACAAAGGAGAAATAAACACACAAGCTTACCCCTGCACTGGCCTCTTTCAGGGCTCTGTCCCGAGAGTCTTCTGCTGGTCACAAGCATTTCCTGCTAGTCTGTAAAGCTCAAGAGAAGCAGAGAAACAGGCTCTATCAAAGTCGTCACGTTCAGTTCTGATGAATCCACCTCCTGCTTAAGAACGGCTTTCTGCAGAGCTGAATTTGCCTGGAGCCTCCGTTGCACACATGAACAAGGGAAGACAGCACATCAGCTTCCAGCACTACTCTTCTGGAGCAGCAAGAGTGGGAGAGAAGGAAGAGCTGGGCTCCTCTCTGACTTTCTTCCCTCCACACTTGCCCAGAGACCTTTTCTTGCTCTCGAGCAGCTTCACTACATGGAAAACGGGGAAGCCACCAGCACCTCCTCTCTAAAGCACTTGGTGACCTCCTTGGGAGGAATGCTGCAAGCTAGCTGTTATCCTGCAAGGGAAAAAGGAACATTTGCAACCACACTTGCGTCCAAGGACAGTTAGATCACTCAAGCTGAAGACCAGCACACGGACTTACAAAGGAAAGCCTTCAAGATGTTCACTTCCTCCTTTTCAGAGGCTAGGCAGGAAAGGGACCATCCCCGTTTGGAAAGCAGTTATCATGAAAGCCACACAGACTCTGAAGACCAAGCAAATACACAGACACTGAAGATGCCCCTGCACAGGCCCCCTTCTCCTCCCAAACAAGCAGGAGTTGCATTGTCACCAAAGTCCTGACTGTTCACTCCACTCCTGCTCTGGCTTTGTGCCTAAAACATGCCTCATCTCAAGGCCTCATGCATGCTGGCAGCAGCACCATTAGGCTAAAGCCAGAGCAACGCACACGCCAGCTCCTCCAGGACAAAGAGAACCAGGTCTGCTATCCTTGTAGGTTTTTAAGGAACTCCTTGTTAACACCTGAGAAGACCCACACTCTTGGGAATTAAGGAAATCCTTACCCGGCAACCCAAACAACCACTAGGCTTGGCAGGCACCAGACTTCCGAGCTGGGAGGTGCAAATACACCAGCTCACCCCAACAGCCTTTGAAGCGGAGCCAGCAGCGGCCGGACTGCTGAGGCGCTTGTGCATCCCGGCGCAATTCAGGGGACGCCCACACCGTGACGGGGGAGGGAGGATGAGCACCCTCACTGTCGGTTAGGTAACTCTTTTGCTCATAAGCACGTGAATTAACAAACTATCAAGTTAACCAATCGGTGAACCATCCAATTAAGTAACTACAGAATTAATGATTTAGGCTAGCGTACAGAGGAAGGATTAACCCTTTCTTTGCTTTTTCATTTCTTTACCTAATAAGCTCATAAAAGCAAAGTTTGTTTCACAAGTACGCTGTCCCGTAAATCTGAGAGAGCACAACGTGACACAAAGATCCGCCTTGGCAGCAGGCAGACCTCCAACCGACACTCACGCTTCGCTCACGCTCATTGGGCTTTAAAGGCATTCAAGCCAGGATGGGAAGAAGAGACTCTGTACCTGACCAGATCCTTTCTCTGAGACCACTCTGCACCCCAAGCATCACCACGTTGGAGATCTGCACTGACGGACAAGGGAGTGTTAAGAGAAAAACCACAAGGCATCTTTCCAGGACAATTAGATGTACGGGGCTCTCAGGTTACGGGTGATAATGCAGACAAAGTCCTCACGCTGACGGGCTGAGTAGGAAGCAGCACCTCCCACAAACTGGCCTTCCAAATAGCATGGGAAGTTTGTGAGGACTGAAGCACAGCATCTGCTGGGGGTTTCACTGCAAGACTCCACACTGGACCCAGGGAGTCATTCGGCAGGAACAGACGCTGCTCCTGACTCACAAGCACAGCTTGTCATTTTGGACCACAAAACATGCTCAACCCACATTCCAGGACCTACGCCAAAATGGGTACAAAACTATTAGCTTTGCAGAATCATGTCACAGACGCGTAACAGAAGTACTTGGGAACTGGCATTTACAGAACAAACAGGATGACAAAAAAAATCATGGGGACAACAGTGGACGTGTGCACATGGCATTCTAACAAACTGCTGGAGAGAGAAGAAAACAGTTTGTCAGCAATCCAGCTACTCCTGACCTCTCTGCAGGGCACAATTCAGGACACCTGAAAAAGCAGAAGCTCCAGGAAAGAAACCAACTTGACAGAAACAAGGGAGCTGGGCTTGCCCAGAAAAGATGCAGGTCGCTTACTTGCTTTGGAAGCTCTGCCACCAGAAAAACAAACAAACAAAAAACCATACGCACGCCCCAAACAGTCACAAAGGCAGCATTTAAGAGTCCTGTCTAAATTCAGCATGAATTTAAGTACAGGGCACCCAAGGGCGCACAAGGAATTCAGCATCCGCCATTCCTGCAAACAGCCAGACGCTACAACGGTCACCCCGAGGAGAACGGAGCGCAGGCTGCACCTAAGAAAGTCACTGGCACACTAAAGCCTCTCTCGCACACTTTCAACCCACATTTTCCCTTCAACACAAGCCTTACAAAGCCACTGCAGCCAAGAACTTGCCACAAGGGCCTTTCTGCCCTCCTCTTTTTCCTCCTTGCTTTCCAGACAGAGCGTGTTTCATTCGACAGCTTCCGGCAGAAGCAGAAATCAGCATCAACTCACCGGCTCATTCAGGCTTCCTCGACCAAAAGATTTCGGGCTTTAGGCTGAAATGGTCTGTGCTGCCCGTGGGGAGAGGCACCCGGCCAGGACACAGCGCCTGGAGCCCAGCTCACTCCACGGACTCGGGGCCTCTCCTGCCGCCAGCAGAAAGAGCGCATCCTCTCCTCTTCCCTCCGCGCACACACCACCTCCCCTCGGGCCAGCCCCCACGGTACCTCCGCAGGGCCCTGGCCACACGGGCGCTCGCAGAGAGCAAAGGAGGGAGGAAAAGCCACACAATTTCCCTGACAAGCCGTTCGGAGAAGACCCAGCGCCTGCCGGGCTGCACGAAGCCCCCCAAAATAAGGCCTCTGAAGCACGGGAAGAACGGGCAGCTCCTGATTCTCTCCTCCTCGCTCGAGTCTGGCCAGGGTCTTCCACGCCGGGCTCCGCGCTGAGCAAGCAACAGGCAGAAGAGGCTTTGGCAGCCACACACCAGTCTCGGGGAGGCCGCCGGCCCTGCACAGGCCTCCGGCGCCCAGCGCGGCCTTCCGGGCCCCGCAGCTCTCCCTCCCCAGGCCCTCGGGGATCATCTCCGGCAGAGACACGGCAAGGTCTCTCCAGGGCAGCCGCTGCCCCCGCGGCAGCACCTCGGCAGCCCCCCCCACGCCTCGCCCAGGCCCCAGGCCGCGCACGCGCAGCTGCTGCTGCCTCCCCAGCGCCTGCGGCCTCCGCGCACGCGCGCAGCCCCGCCCCTCGCCCGCCCTGGCCGGGGCGCTCTGCCGCGGGGCCCCGCGCTGCGCACGCGCACGCCCACTGCCTCGCCCCGCCCCTGCCCTGCTCGCCTCGCCCCTCCCCTCCCCTCCCCTCCCCTCCCCTCCCCTCCCCTCCCCTCCCCTCCCCTCCCCTCCCCTCCGCTCCCCTCCCCTCCCCTCCCCTCCCGCCTGTGCAGCCCCGGCAGGCCACGTGCCGCCGGAGCCAATGGGGAGCGCGCAGCAGGGAGGGGCGGGGGGCGGAAGGTGCCGTTGTGGGGCGGGGGTGCGGCCGGCTTGAGCTGGGCCAAAGCCTTTCTGAGCGCGGAGGGGATTCGTCAGAGCTGGGGGCGACGGCGCGGAACCGGCCCGTTTCTGCCTTGCTCCGCTTCTGCCGTCGCTGTCTCGGCAGCCTGTGCGTTTCCGGAAGGCAGGTAAGGCCTGGAGCTCCGCGAGCCCGCGAGGTGCCGGTGGGCAGAGGCCTGTGCTCTTGCCGGGCTGGGGACGGAGGGGCAGTTTTTGCCAGGAGAGGGTCCGGCTTTGCGAGGAGGCTGTGAAAGGACAGGAGTGCTGTTGGCAGAAGGCTGAGGTGTCCTGGTGCTGCTGCCGGGCTCTGGAGAGGCTCTTGGAAACGCCCGTGTGAGAGCTGGATCGTTTGCTTTGCCAGAGCCTGTGATTCCTGCTGCGGAGCTTGGCTTTGTGTTGGGAAGCGCAGTCACGGCCCCTGGTTTCTCGCCCCGGTTCTGCTGGTGCCTGCAGAGCGGGGGAAGAGGCTCTGGCGTCGGAGACGCCTTGGCCTGCTGGCTGGCAGGAAGCCCTTGTGGCAAGCCTTTCTTCTGTCCTTCTTTTGTCTCCAGAGCTCTGGTGGAGCCAGCGGAGGGCTTCTGGCTGGAAGTCAGTTAACGTGTCAGCTCTGCAGCCGCCCACTGTGCGGGTGCTCTTGGGGGTGGTGGTGGTGGTGGTGGGTGCTGCCTGTGTCTGCTTGTTTTGGAGCGGGTGGTATGGTGGTGAGCTTGTTGACTTCAGGCAGAGCCCGTGTTTTTCTTGCTGCCCAGATATGGCTAAAGTTTGGGAGAGCGTGTGTGAGTGCTACCGCCAAGCACTGCTGCTGAAGGAGGTGGGGCTCATTTCCTCATTATCCCTCCGACCTTGATGAGTGCTGGCTCCTGCTTGCATGCTGCCATTGAGCAGCCTTCTTCCTGCCTGCCTGGGAAAGCAGAAGCCAGGCCCCAGCAGGAGCCTGCAGGTGGCAGTTTTGCCCAGAGCAAGCTCTCCCTCACTGGAGAGCAGAAGCAAAGCGCAGCTGGAGAAGCAGAGTGTGGGGTTTGTCCTCTGGGGCCTTCTCTAGCTGCTCGTGGCAGGGTGGAACCACCCGCCAGAGATGGTGGCATGCTGTGGAGAGTTTCTGCCAGGTGTGGTCCCTCCTTGGAGGTTCTGAGGCTCCGGGGGTTTTTCCCTGTTTGTGCGTCAACTCTCAGCTGGTGGGAGGTGAAGGAGTGGGAGAGGGGGAGACTGGAGAGTGCAAGGCTCTCCTGCAAAGCGCCCCATCTTGCCCCTTTGGAGATCACCCTTAGTGTGCCCTGACAAGTCCAGTCTTCATTATTGTGTGTGTGAAAGCCCTGCTTTTGTTCCTTTGTTGCTCTCCTGTTTTCAGACTGTCCAGCTAGCAGGCGTGGGTAACATGTCCGTTCTGGAAAACTACTTGCGTGATGCGGATAAGAAGAGTTTCCATGTTTGGAGACGAGTGTTTCGGGTGGACAAGGTGTTTCTGCTGGAGAAGAATCTCAGCTCTGAGAAGAGCCCGTGGCGTGGTAAGAAGCGAGATTCAAAGCTGGGCTTGCCCCTGTGTCGTAGCGAGGATCTGCTTCGTGATTAGTGAAATACAGCTGCATCTTTGGCAGAACTGCCTCCCACTGCAGAGGCAGGAGCCCAGCATGGGCGCGCGGGGCGCAGAACAACGTCCTGCTGTGCTCGCGCCAACTCCTCCTGCTGTCTCCTTGTAGTCTGCTCCCACAGCGTCCAGGCAGCTCCCCCAGGACCAAGGAGGCTGGCAAGCAGCACCTACCTCCTCCAGCCAGGTCCACGGCTGCTCTCGCTGTTCCTGAAGGCTGTTGGAGACTGTTGCAGGTACATGCCCTGGGTTGCTGTAATGACTGTGCTGTTGCAAACGGTGCCAGAGCCCCGTTGTGCACATACCGACTCTGCCAAGATCCCTTAAGCGCTCTTCCGTTGACCATTGCTCTTCCTTCCTTCAGATCTTCTTAGTGGGCTGAAGGCCTGCTCTACCTTTCCAGTGTGTCCTTGCCTCCTGTACTTGCAGGCAGCAGCCACGGACACTTCCCTGGGGCACTGTTGGCTCTAGCAGCAGGACCTGCTGCATTCTGAGGCTGTGGCAATGCGCAGGTCTTTTCCAGACCCTTGGTAGTTGAGATCATTGGTCCTCCCAGACCGCTCAATGGTGTGTGCAGTGAAGGGAGGAGCCTGGTGTAACTTCAGGCCTCCTCACCTTTCCGGAGCCAAACTCTGGTGACAGGCCGGCTGAAGAGAGAGCCCAGGAGTGAGGGTACGACCTGCAGAAAGCCGTCCCCTGGCGGCAGCTGAGACTAATCGTGTGTGCTGTGGCGTTTCTATGGCCCTGCAGGAAAGCGGCGAGCTGTGCGCGCAGTGGGACCGAGGGCAGAGCCTGGGCTCCTTGTACAGAGAGCGGCAGGAACAAGCAGAGGCCGAATGGGCTGCGTGGGAAGCCTGGTGTGCAGGGGAGGCTCCAGAGCCGGCTCAGGTACCGGCCCCATTGGACACCCTTCAGAACAACGGCCATCCTCTCCGTCACGGAGCCGAGGGCGGGAGGTCCTCTGGCCTTGGGGGCAGTGTTGCTGCTCAGTCAGTGGGACACTTTGCAACTGCAGCACGACTAATTACCACCCGTGGTCTTAGGACTCCCACCCAGCTAGTGCTGGATTACAATTGCATCTCCCTTCCCTGCCCAGCACTTAGTGTCTAGGGTACAATTTGTTCCCTCCTTACTTCACACAGCCCCTCCAAGGCTTTTGCGCATAGACCGGTGGAGAGTCTGCTGGCTTTTCCGAGGCTGTGAGCATGAGCTTGGGACTGCAGCTCAGCCTCACTGCCATGCGTATGCATCCACACGCTCACTGTTGGAAGATACCCCCGCTGCAGTTTCCCGCCAGCCCCTCCTTTCTTCTTTGGAGTCCTCATGCCTCATTTGCTGTCTTTCTGCAACCAGCTTTTCACCTCCTCCCTACCTGCCTCTCTTGCTCCACGCAGACTCCTGCCAGACAAACAGCGTACACCTCACTGCTTTTTTTCCTTCTTGGTCCCAGCTGTGCTGCAGTCAGCTCAGGATGCAGATGCTGCGGAAAGCTCTCTTCTCACCTGCCTGCAAAAGGCAGGGCCTCTTTTTGTTCTTTGCCTAACAGTTGGCCCCGGAGAAAGACCTCCACCCCAGGGAAGCTTCTTGCAGCATTTGGGAGGATCCAGAGCTGCCCAGAGCTGACAGGAGCAGAAGTACAGCTGAGAGCAGAGCACACCTGGTAGGAGCATTTGGGGAAGGAAAGCAGTAGTTCCTGCCCCACTAATGGCTGTGTGAATCCTGCTGGGTGTTTTTCCATGAGTGCTGCAGCAGCCAAAGGCCAAGCAGCAGAGGGGTGTCCTCCTGAGGAAAAGTCATGGTGTTATGAAATCCCCCTTGCTGGGCTGCCGGGAGTTGGGGAAACAGCCAGTGGGGCAGTGAGGCCTGAAGCTGTGGGTAAAACCTGAGTCCAGAAGGGTTCGGCTCGCTTGGTGTGCCCTGCCAAACCTAGCGAGGAGCTCATTGGAAGTTCCTGCCCTGCAAATGGCAATTCCCTCCTCCCCATTTCCCATGCTATCAGTGATGTCAGCAGGAAAGCAGAGGGCCAGCTGGGAATGGCAGTGAAGCCCTGCTCCCACCCTGCCCTTGCCCTGGGGGCCTGTGGCGGAGAGGTTCCTGGCTGCCCAGCTCCTGCTGCCGGGTGCTTGCCAGAGGGCCTCTGGGAAAGGGCTCCTCTCTTCCCGGTCTGGTTTGCAGGCAGTCAGTCGCTCCTTCTTGGCAGGACTTTGGCCGTAAAGGGACTTGGGCTCCCCACCCTGCCGCCCAGCCCAGGAGAAAGGAGCACAGGGAGAGGTGGAAAAGCCTCCCCCCACCCCGTGGAAGAGAAGAAAGCAGCAGCCAAGCTGGAGACAGTCCAGCCCCAGTAAGTGTGCGCTGAGCCCAGCCCCAGCCTGGGGCGGTCGAGTGTCCCACAGGGTGTTATGGCTCCAAATCCCGGAGGCCTGGGGTTGCGTACAACACCCTTGGTGTTCTGGTGACGTGTACAACACCCTTGGTGTTCTGGTGACACGGGAATGGCCTGGGTTACACCTCCCTCCTCCCAGGTGTTATGGAAATTAGGCTTGTCGGCCACCATAACAGGGCCCGACCCTAGGTTCCCACAGAAAAGTTCAGAGCCAAATCAAAGCAAATTAAAGAATTACGTTTTAATGACACGCGTGCAGTAATTACAGCTCGAGCTGGGTGCCTCCGAAGAGGGACCCCGAGCAGAGAAATCCCTGGGCAATTATACTTTCCAATCTAAGCTCTCACGCAGTAATTCAGACCAATAGTAATATTTAGGTCTGGGGTCTCCTGCTCCTTCTTGGGTCTGATCCCTGTCCCTAGGCAGGCTGTTTATCTTTACTGTTGCGGTTTCTGCTGACAGATGTGTCTTAATTCTTCGGGTCCCGCCCTTGTCTCTCAAGGCCCTGACAGAGAGGTGTTGTTCCAGCAATTAGCACTGCCCCAGCAGTGACAGTAGGTGTTATCTCCCGAGGTCCTGAGGAAGGGGATATAATCCAGACCCCGAGATAGTCCAGACCCTCCAAATTAACACTGTTTCAGCAGTGAGAGGAGGCATTGTTTCCCAGGGTCCTGGCGCCCAACGAGGCCTTATTTCAAAGCCTTGACATCCTGCCTTTTGGAGTGTGAAGCACAGGAATGCAAACTGCTTGCAACTCCCTTATCATTCCAGTCTGAACCAGCTCTCAGGCCCCTTTTCTTACTGAACTAGGTGAAAGTTCATTATTTTATCTAAGCGCAGCCCAAGGCGTCAACAGATTTAGCTACTCATGCTAAGCAAGTTTTATATAAGTTGTGCTAAGCAGCTATCTCTAGACAGTTTCAGCTCAGTATTCTTTAACAGTCCCCCCTTTGTTTTTATGAAGCATCCCTGCTAATCCTTTAAACGGAGTTCTTGAAGCCTTTCGAGGCGTACTATCACTTTCCATAATCTTATGTATAATATGATCGTAAGTAATAGGCATAACACAGTTAAACTTAACACAACTACTACTGGGTGCGACGTGATTATAAATCCCTGTTGCAGATGGTGACCATCCGAGGAGAGTTTCCCAGCCGTGATGTTCTCCGTCCCTTTTTAGCCTTTCCAAGATGTGGTGTATCTCTTCTGCATCATGATGAACAGTGATTAGAGCTTTCTGTCCACTGTTTTGGATGCGTTCTAGCAGTCGACGCAGGTCATCATGTTGTAGTCGTTTCTTCACCAGTGTGAGGTTCATTCCAATGGGGGTAGGTAGTAAATTTTGAATTAATGTATAATTAGATTGTAACAACTGATAAGATGTAATAGGAGCTGAATAATTAAAATCACATCCCATGATTCTGGTAAAGTTACAAATACAAGTATTTGAATGGTTACTTGTATCTACAACAATGACATCTATGAATATAAGATTACAAAGTGTTCTTACACATACACATCCTTTCTTAACGTATACAAGTACAGTTCAACTTTAACAGCAAAGTAAGAACATAGTATGACAGTATATGGCCTGTTCCATTTAGGTTTTAACTTGGATTTTTGTGAAAATACTTTAACTAAAACTTCATCCCCAGGCTGTATATCAGGCACTTGTATGTCAGGTGGTGATCATTGGATATGTCATTGTTGGATATGTCATCATTGGATATGTCATCATTGGATGGTCAGGTGGATATCATTGAGCATTTATTTATTTATTTATTTATTTTAAAGATTTTCAAACCTTTTTTGCATACTTGGAACATACTGGGTTAGTCGTTCATCTCTGTCTAACAGGCTGGTCTTAGCTAGAATAATAAGTCCCTAGTATAGCTAAATGTCTCCCGAAGAGAATTTCTGCTGGTGTTAGTCCTATGGGTTGCCGTGGGGCATTTCAAACATCCCATAGAGCTAAGTTTAATGCCTCTGGCCATTTTAGGCTAGCACGTGCGCATATTCTTGCTATTTTTTCTTTTAATGTTCTATTCATTCTTTCTACTTGTCCCAAAGATTGTGGGTGATAAGGGGTACATAGGTTTCTTTTTATTCCTAATGATTTATATAATTGAGTGATTATGCTTGCCGTAAAATGGACACCCTTGTCTGAATCAGTGGCTTCTGGGACTCTATATCTAGGTATGAGTTCTTTCAGTAAGGCTTTTACTACTCCCCCTGCGTCAGTCTTTCTTGTTGGGAAAGCTTCTGCCCAGCCTGATAACTGATCTGCTATCATTAACAAGTGTTTGTGCCCATTGGCAGATGGCATAGCCGCATAATCTATTTGTAGCTTTTGGAAAGGAAAGTAGGCCCATGGTTGTCCCCTTAACTCTAAGCTTGGTTTGCTACTTGAAAACTTCTGGCAGGTCAGGCAGCTATTTGTTATTCTTTTAGCAGCCACATAAATTCCTGGAGTGGCCCATAGTTTCTGTACCTGGTTAGCTATTGCCTCGGCTCCGCCATGAGCTTTATCGTGAAACCACCTAGCTATAGTAATTAAATATTTTTTGGTAGAATTGGTTTTCTTCCAATTGTCCATATTCCATCATCATTTTGTTTTGCTTCCCACTATTCCCATTGTTTTTTGTTTTTTGGTTTTTTTTCTCCCACTGAGCAGTCCTTTTCATACATGGTTTTGGGGTCTATTAAATTTGGTCACTCACTTTAGTTCATCCTTGGAACTGCCCCCATACACTCTGTCAGAGGTTGTTGGGCTGCAGCCTTCGCAGCGGCGTCAGCTAACGCATTTCCTCTACTAATTTCTGTAGTGTCTTTAGTATGGGCTGGGCAGCGTATTACAGCAATTTCTTTGGGGCAGTTGGACTGCTTCCAGCAAATTACGTATTTCTTCTCCATTAGCTATTTTCTTTCCTGATGACGTAAAAAATCCTTGTTCTTTCCATAACATCCCTGTTACATCAAATACTCCAAATGCATATTTAGAATCGGTATAGATATTTACCCGCAGGTTCTTACTGATTTTTGCTGCTTGGGTCAATGCTATTAATTCTGCTCCTTGAGCACTTACAGACGGAGACAAAGGATTAGTCTCAAGTACCTCAAAGACATTAGTGACAGGATAACCTGAGTGACGCCTTCCGTCCAAATAGGATGATCCATCTGTAAACGGAACTAAGTCCGGGTTCTCCAAAGGTTCCTCTTTAAGGTCCTCCTGGGGCTTGCTCGAGCTGACAACCACCTGTTCACAGGAATGATGCGGCTCTGCATCCTCCAGTAGAGGCAG
This sequence comes from Dromaius novaehollandiae, assembly GCF_036370855.1. Classification (NCBI taxonomy): domain Eukaryota; kingdom Metazoa; phylum Chordata; class Aves; order Casuariiformes; family Dromaiidae; genus Dromaius; species Dromaius novaehollandiae. The sequence goes on from NC_088105.1 coordinate 2,448,290, forward strand.
TAGTGTTGCTGGACTTAAGATATTGCATCTCTTTAAGGTCACATTATCTGCATGCAATATTATCAGTTCATAGCAGTGAGCTCTCTGTGGGGATAGTGCTTGAGTCGCGTATTGCTTCATTAACAGTTCTACTTCACATGGCACATACACAGTCAATGAGTGACCCAAAACTACAGGTCATGTTTTTTAATAGGAGCTGCCGTAGCTGCTATTGCTCTGATGCATCCTGGAGTGCCTTTAGCCACCATGTCCAGCTGTGTGGAGTAAATAGGCCACTGGTCTACAGTGAGGACCTAGTTTTTGGGTGAGTACCCCACTTGCTACTCCCTGTCGTTCATGGACAAATAATTCAAATGGTTTGCTGTAATCTGGTAACCCTAGAGCAGGGGCTGAAACCAACACCTTTTTTACAGATGTAAAAGCTTTTTCCCTTTCTGGACCCCAGGCCAAAGGCTCTATCTCCTCTCTTTTGTTTCCTGCACTAAAGGCTTAGTAAGTTCTCCCAACCCAGGAATCCATGGTCAGCAAAATCCTACAGCTCGAAAAATCCCCTAAGTTGCTTTTTTGTTACAGGACAAGGCATATTAAGAATTGTCTTTACTCGTTCTGGATCAACTAACCTGTGTCCTTCCTTTAAAATCAAACCCACATATTTCACCTCTCGTTGACACAGCTGAAGTTTAGACAGAGATGCTCGATGCCCTTTTTCTAAACTTGTTGGATCTTGCAGATTAGTCGACTCTGGTTCTGGTGTCTGTGGCGGACAGATGAATGAACTGTTGCCTTAAATATTTCTTGGAACATAAGGTGCAAGCAAACCATAACCCCGAACAAGCCCTCTGTTCCCGGCGGGAACAGGACTGAGCTGCTGCGACCCCCAAAATGGTCTCCCTGCAACCATTCAGGACACACCAAGCCTGCGCTGAACCAGACCACGATCGGGCAGAGACTTTGGGACCTGGACTGTAAATTACTGCTGCTTAGCACAACTTCTGTAAAGCTTGCTTAGCATGAGTAGCTAAATTTGCTGAAGCCTTAGGCCGCATTCCCTAGTTCAGTGAGAAAGGGCCCCAGAGCTGGTGCAGGCGGGAAAGACAAGGGGGTTACCAACAGTTTGCATTCCCATGCCTCACACTCTGGGAGGAAGGATGTCAAGGCTTTGAAGTGAGGCCTGCTTGGGCACCGGGACCCTGGGGAGCAGGGCCTCCTCTCGCTGTGGAAACAATGCTGATTGGGGGGTCTGGGCTATCTTGGGGTCCAGATCATATTCCCTTTGTCTGGACCTTGGGAAATAACACCTACCGTCACTGCTGGGGAAGTAATAAATTGTCAGGGCTTTGAGAGATAAGGGCAAGACCCGAAGAATGAAAACGCATCTGTCAGCAGAAACCACAACAGTGAACAACCTACCTAGGGACCCAATAAGGAGCAGGAGACCCCAGACCTAAATATTACTATTGGTCCAAACTACTGCGTGAGGGGCGGAGAGCTTAGATTGGAAAGTATAATTGCCCAGGGATTTCTTTGTTCGGGGTCCCTCTTCGGAGGCACCCAGCCTGAGCTGTAATTCGAACGGAGTCAGCAGAGCATCATCGGACTCGGAGTGGTGGTAGCTAGCTTCTTCTCTCCTTTTCCAACTTTATCTTTCCCCTTACCCTTGTTCCCCTCTTCCCTTCGTCTCCCCTTCGCTTTTCCCCACCTTTTCTCCCCACTTTGTGGAAAATAAAGTTAAAAGGTTGTACGATATGTGACTGGTTTTAGCGTCTTAATCTCGTCCTTGGGATCGTAACGAAACCCCCCCGATACTGGATCGGGACATCTAATTGGTGTCACGGACAGGATCCCTTGAGATGAGAGTGTCGTACAACCGTATGGTGTGCTGAGCGATTGTGTGTGAACGAGACGTACGAACAAGTATGAAGCGAGTGCGGAGTTCCGATCCGCGGTTCCGCCCTCCCGCGAGGGAAGCGGCCGGAGACGAACGAAGTGTGAGGAAGGAGTGAATGGTGAGATCTTTAGTATACTAGTTTACGGTTTGGCCTCCTGAGGGTGTGTAGGGGAAACTTGGATTTTAAGGTGTGACCCCCTCCGGATGAAATCCCCTTTGTAGGACACTTTTTGTAGTAGTTTACGGTTTGGCCTCCTGGGAGCGTATAGGGGAAACTTGGACTCCTTTAAGATTTGATCCTCCCAGGACAAAATCCCCTTTGTAGGATATGGCTGCTCAGAAGGCAGGCGATTTTTGTGAGGAAATCGAGAAATTATATGACCTTTTGGAAGCACACCGTTCTCGTCCCTCACCCCGGGACGAGACTGGGCACGGGACCATTGGGTCTAATTGCAAAGTGTAGTGGACTGAATAGCAGTCTTGCAAAAAGAAGCCAAAGTTAAGAGAGGAAAAGGAAAAGCTATTGTTTGTGCTGTGCTAGGAGCGTGCCTAGCAGCTGCTGTGGAGGACAGGAAGCAGGCACCTTGTCAGGCAGAGGCTGTGGCTGCCGCGCTGCAAGCGGCACTAGCGCCGCTGCAAGAACAATTACGGGAAACCAAGCAGGCACTGGAGGAGGAGAAGCGCCAAAATCTGATACTGAAAGAGGAGCTAAGAAACCAGCTCCTGAGGGAGGCAGACACCCTCACCGAAACTGAGATGCTGCTCAAGGAGAAAGGGGTATGCCAAATTTACCCCCAAAGAGACCTAAAAAGATTAAAGGAGGCCGTAGACGCCCCCCCCATATGTGCCCACTAGTCAAAACGGAATATATATATGAGGACGACAGCGACAACCGCCCCCAGGTTCTTACCAAAGAAATCCCTTTCACAGCTACTGAATTGAACAAGCTGCAAAAAGATTTTGCTAGAACGGCTAGGGAATCCGAAACTGAATATGTGTGGAGGGTATCCCTGTCGGGGGGGGACGGAATGCTGCTATCGGAAAAGGAGGCAGAGGGATATTGGGGCCCAGGCGTGTTCCTGACAACCGGCGATTGCCGAGCCCCGTGGTCCCTGACTCAGAGGGCTGCATATTGGGCGGGGGGGCTGAACCCTTTGGAAAGGGGGGATCCCCTAGCTGTAACAGGTTCCATTGATCAATTGCTGGAAAGCGTACAAAAGGCAGCTTGTCTGCAAATGATGTACGATCGGGAACTCAAGCTGAACGTGAGCTCTCCAATGTTATTGCCGGTAGATCCCAAGCGGATGACGCCCCTAATACGGGGACTTCCTGAAACCTATTGGGATCCAATTGCAGGGGAGAATCCAAAATGTGCCCCACGAGGAGAGAATCGCGGCTGCCTGGAGGGGATGGTAACCCCCGAGCATGGGCGGCTAGGGAAAAAGGTGTGGACCTGGGGGGAGGTAGCCCAGGAATTGATCAATTATGGGAGGAAATACGGGCCAGTCGGCGGGACTTACCAAAAAGTGGAAACTAGGGCTGTGCGGGCGGCAGAGCCAGCAAACAAGCCGCTGGCATTTTCTGGGAGGAGCCCAGACTTAGCCAGAAGAGAAAGATCCCTGACCCGGCAGGGACTATGGCAACTGGGGCTACAAAAAGGCGTGCCCCGAGACTTGATGGACGGGCTCCCAATCAAAAAACTAGAGCTCCTGGTACGGAGGTGGTCCGGACAGGGACCCCCCGTCAGACTGAAACCACCTTCCGCACCGGTGTTAAAGGTGGGGGAGGGGTTTGAGGGGGACGAAAGAGAGGCGGAAAACTAGCTCCTCCGTCCCCTCAGGGTGAGGGGGGAGGCGGAGGGTGGATGTTTATAAGACAACTCACCTGCAATAACAAAGGAGACTTGTTAATCACTGCAGCAGTGGGGCCGAAGAGAAGGCCCGTAACCTTTTTAATCGATACGGGAGCGCAAATTACAGCGCTAACACAGAGTGAGGCGGAACGGTGTGGCATCTCGGTCCCCTCCAAACACCTAATAGTTTTAAATGCTCTGGGGAAGACCCAGACTGTGCCCATGACCCCAGTAACATTGTGGTTACCAGGGGAAGAGAGTCCTGTGAACACCATGGTGGCTGTGGGGCCTTTTCAAATGAACCTCTTAGGCATAGACGTCCTGAAGGGGAAACAGTGGCGGGATTCCCAGGGGAATTCGTGGTCTTTCGGCGTTCCTCAGGTCAGAAGACTAACCGGAGATTTCGGGGTGGCAGTGCGCTTGCTGCAAGCGGCGCCTCCCCTCCCCCCTTCCCGGCTGACTAATGTAAAACCCTATCCGTTACCTTTGGGAGCCAGAGAGGGAATTACCCCAGTATTGGAGGACCTGAGAAAACAGGGAGTTGTGATCCCAGCACAGTCCCCCTTCAATTCCCCTGTATGGCCAGTTCGAAAACCAAACGGTAAGTGGAGACTAACCGTAGACTATCGGCGATTAAAGAACAATACAGGCCCATTGACGGCAGCTGTGCCAAACATTGCTGAATTAATAGCGACTATCCAGGAGCAGTCCCACCCTGTGATGGCAACAATTGATGTCAAAGACATGTTTTTTATGGTCCCTTTGCAGCCTGAGGACCAAGAGCGTTTTGCCTTCACGTGGGAGGGACAGCAATACACGTTCACTCGGCTACCTCAGGGGTACAAGCACTCCCCTACACTAGCCCATCATGTGCTAGCACAAGAGCTGGAAACTGTCCCCATACAGGCGGGAGTCAAAATTTATCCATACATAGATGATGTGCTTGTGGGAGGGAGCCAGGTAGAGGATGTTGAGAAAACGCAGCGCGACATTATTGCCCACCTAGAGCAGATAGGGCTGACAATTCCGCCCGAAAAGATCCAAGCTCCCTCCAGCGAAGTAAAATTTCTGGGAATCTGGTGGAGGGGGGGGATGACCTGCATTCCCCTGGATACCCTGTCCTCGTTGGACTCAGTTAAAATGCCGGAGTCCAAAAAGGATTTGCAACATGCTCTAGGGCTGCTTGTATTTTGGAGGAAGCACATTCCCGATTTTTCAATTATTGCCAGGCCATTATATGACTTACTACGAAAAAGGGCTCACTGGGAGTGGACCTCAGTCCACGATGAGGCATTGCAGCTGCTGGTTTTTGAGGCAAATGCTTACCAAGCTTTGGGGCCAATCCACCCCACTGACCCTATCCAGATCGAATGGGGGTTTGCCCGGACCGGGCTCTCTATCCACCTGTGGCAGAAGGGGCCAGAGGGGCCTACACGGCCCATTGGGTTTTATTCACGCAGCTTCAAAGACGCTGAAAAGCGGTACACCACGTGGGAGAAGGGGCTGTTTGTAGTCAGCCTTGCTCTAAGGGAGGCTGAACAGACTATTCGAAAGCAACCCATAGTTCTCCGAGGTCCGTTTAAAGTGACCAAAGAGGTCCTGGCAGGGACCCCGCCCCCTGATGGGGTGGCTCAGAGAGCCTCCGTACGAAAATGGTACGCACAAATAGAACATTATTGCGGAATCTTTTCCATAACGGAAGGAGCCGCTAAAGTATTAAACATACAAGACGAAGCACACTTGGATAAAGAAAACCCCCAACTTCCTCCTGTGATTCAAGTAGCTCCCCCATTTTCCAGTCAGATCCTAAATGCATGGTTCACAGACGCTTCCTCAAAGCGGGAAGGGAAAACCTGGAGATGCCAGGCTGTGGCGCTCCAAGTGGGGACTAAGGAGCAGATCATTACAGAAAGAGAGGGCAGTGTGCAGGTGGGAGAGCTGGTTGCAGTGTGGAGCATATTCCAACATGAAAGCCAGGCTACTTCCCCTGTACACATCTACATGGACTCATATGCAGTGTTCAAAGGCTGCATGGAATGGCTTCCTTTTTGGGAGCAAAATGGCTGGGAGGTTAACAGAATACCAGTCTGGCAGAAGGAGAGGTGGCAAGATATCCTTGCAATTGCAAGATGGGGGGAATTTGCGGTGGCATGGGTGGCTTCCCACCAACAAGACCATACCCCGGCAGGCCGGTGGAATGCTGAAGTAGACGAATTAGCTCGGTTAGCTCTGTTACAACGTGCCCAGGTACAAGAAAACTGGGAGTACTTACTAGAGTGGCTGCACGTAAAAAGGAGGCACTCAGGGATCAACGATCTCTTCCACGAGGCACAAGCTCGGGGATGGCCGGTCACTAGAGAGGAGTGCAAAACTTGCATACCTTCTTGCGAGCAATGCTGTGTCCGTTTGGACAGGCACCCCCTAGAAAACGAGCCCCTGCACCTCAGGGAAGGAAAAGGCTTATGGGAGGCCTGGCAGGTCGACTACATCGGGCCTTTCCGAAAATCAGCAGGGAAATGTTATGTGCTGGTGGGAGTCGAAATAGTATCCGGACTTGCGCAAGCCCGGGCCTGCACCAAGGCGACCGGGGAGAACACGGTGAGGCCCCTCAAGGAATGGTTCGGAACCTTTCCCAAACCACAGGCTATTCCGTCTGATAATGGCTCACATTTCACTGCGAAAATAGTCCAGGAGTGGGCGGCTCAGGAAGGAATTTCGTGGGTGTTCCACACCCCATACTACCCGCAAGCGAACGGGATTGTGGAGCGAACCAACGGATTGCTCAAGCGCTTTTTAAAACCGCACAAACCAGGATGGGCTGAGCGGGTGGGGGAGGCAGTGACCGGTGTCAATAGCCGCTGGGGGACAAATGGATGTCCCAAAATTGCAGCATTTTGTCCACAAGCCCCAACAACCATACCCGCCTCCCAGAGCTCCGATCCCTCTGATATTCCATCCCATTCCCCTGGCCAATCTGTTTTGGTCGAATTTCCCACCGTGGGAGCTGTACCACTTACATTAGACACCCCGATAAATAAATATACTTGGAGAGCAAAAGATGCTAGTGGAAAGACCCACAAGATTCACACAAAATGGATTATCCCCTCCTTCTGACCCGAGGAGCGAGTTTGTTCTTATTTCTGTTTTCAAGGGCGGCGATCTGACCAAGATGCACCTACTGCTCTGGACCATCCTGATTCAAGGATGCATCCACAAAGGCGACGAACGACCACTCCCTCAACCTTCCCCCAACCCATTTAATCCCTTCGAGAACAACGAATTTGTGTTGCTGGCGAAAGCAGTAAGCCAAACTTTCAATTTAAGCCACTGCTGGGTTTGCGGAGGACCGCTAGGATTATCAAGTTGGCCGTGGACATCCACATCCCTCACCCCAGACCAGATCATAAGCAATTATAGCCAAACCGCGAACGACACGTGGGACGACAGTGGGAACTGGCCAATCCAATTTCCAGCAATGGGGCAATATTGTTTAAATCGTACCCAGGAGGGAGGGATTAAAGTGGGGGAAAGTAAATGTCGATGGACACTCACTCGTAAGCCTCTCGAGAAAAACAGGAATCTTTACCTATGGATGTGGCTAGATGAAACGGGGCGCAATCGGGGACTTCAGGGATACTGGTCAAATAAAAATGAAACTGTAATTCACCGACAACCCAATTATCCCCCTTACAAGCGAACCTGCAAATGGAAAGACACTTCTGGGGCTTGGTATTGTACCGGCCGAATAGGTGATGAGGCAGTCACATTTGTCAGCCCTCTGGGTGACAGAGACACAACTTACTTTCAATTCCCAACAGGGATGGATGGGCCATTTGCTCAGGGTGTCGGAGCTAAGAAGGGGCATTATTGGATCTGCGGACACACAGCATATAAATCTTTACCTGCGGGGTGGTCGGGAATTTGTTATATAGGGATTATCAGACCTTTGTTTTTCCTTTTACCAGAAACAGGCGGACCTCAGTTAGGCGTAAAGGTATATGACAACCTCAGAGACAGAAGGGTTGCCCGTAAGACGCGATCCATTAAGGTAGATTTGGGTGGGACGCAAAAATGGGGGAATAATGAGTGGCCTCCTGAACGAATAATTCAACATTACGGGCCTGCAACCTGGAACCCCAATGAACCAATATCGGGGGTGAGAGAACCAATTTATAACCTAAATCGAATAATCAGACTACAAGCGGCTTTGGAAATTATTACCAACAAAACCGCGGATGCAATAGATCTTTTAACTTGGCAGTCCCAACAGATGCGCACGGCAATCCTTCAGCACCGCATGGTTTTAGACTATCTGTTAGCTGAAGAGGGAGGGGTGTGTGGAAAATTGAATATTTCCAACTGTTGTTTAGAGATAGATGATGTAGGCAAAGTAGTTCTCCAGTTAACCAAAGATATCAGAAAAATAGCCCATGTCCCCTGGGCCCTCCCTTTCCCCTGGCTGTAAAGCGGCAGGGTTAGTCAGCACGTTGGGGATCACAGGATAGAGTCCGGCAGCCGGTGGAGTAGAGGGAGAAGGAGGAGGAGAAGGAGAAGTAATGACAGAGAGATCATCAGGCATATCAGGTGGAGCAGAAACTTTTGGAGCACAGTCCGGGGTACTAGCATCTGCTAACACGAGTGTTACCTTCGGCAGGTTTCTTTCCTCCCTCCCTCCTGGCTCAAATGCTCCCGTGCCCATGCCCAGTTCTCCCAAACATACCGGTAATCCATTCGACTTGGAAACCTGTCTTCCAGACGATTTTACAAGATAGTTAGTTCCTGCTGATCAAAAGTCCCTTGTGGTGGCCACCGTTCCGCTGGGTTTCCCTCCTTTGTCAGGAATGGGCAATCCTCCTGACACAGTTGGACCAACTGTTTTGTGGGGTTTTTTTAATTTTTGGTACCATCAATCTTACTCCAGTTTTCCAAAATTTCAGCTAAGGGCATCCCCTTTTCTGTGCCAAAATTATTCCCCATATTGAGTTCCTGAGAAGTGCATCTTAAGCAAATCAGGCAGCGCACTTCCTTACCAGTAACACCAGCCCCTGCGGCTGGTGGGATCACACAGTGTCTTTCTCTCGCTCTCTGGGAACCGCACTCCCACCCCCCGAGTCTTGAACTGCTAGGACTGCTGTCCCTTCGCAGCGGGTGGCTTCCTCAGCCGACGGGCGCCCCGGTCGGTTCCCAGGCTATACGCACTCGCACACACAGCACTGTTCACGCTCACACCAGTCACAGTGACTCTAGACTTCTGTCTTGCAGTCTTGCAGTGCGCCTTATGCTGCTCAGGCTGCGCACCCCTTCTCCAGCCGGACCGAGCTGGGACTTCAAACCCACTCAAACCCTGGGGATGGGACTCACACCCGTCCCCCTGGTACGCCTTACGGTGATCAGCCCACGTACCCCTTACAGTGCACTGTTCCCAGACCAGAATTTAGAATTTAGGCGGGAGTTTAAGACTCACCTTCTCGGTGCCTCTCGGTGCCAAAGATCCCAGGTGAACTCACCCGATGGCGCCAGATGATCGTTTGGAGACGAGAGGCCGCGACAGTGGTCGCCTAGGGTCCCACCTGTGTCGCCAAACTGATACGGAAATTAGGCTTGTCGGCCACCACAACATGGCCTGACCCTAGGTTCCCACTGAAAAGTTCAGACATCGGCCAGCTCCCTCAGCACTCGTGGGTGTATCCCGTCAGGGCCTGTGGACTTGTGGGTGTCCAGTTTGCTTAAGGGATCCTTAACCCAATCCTCCTCCACCAAGGGAAAGTCTTCCTTTCTGCAGACTTTTCCCCTGGTCTCCAGGGCCTGGGATTCCTGAGGGCCAGTCGTACCAGTAAAGGCTGAGGCAAAGAAGGCATTCAGCATCTCTGCCTTTTTGGTATGCTTTGCCAGCAGGGCCCCTGCCCCATTCAGCAGCAGGTCCACATTTGCCCGTGCCTTCTTTTTGTTACTGAGGTGTTCAGAGAAGCCCTTCTTGTTGTCCTTGACACCTCTTGCCAGTTTAAAGTCCCGATGGGCCTTGGCCTTCCTAGCCCCATCCCAGCATTGGATTGCTGGTGCCTTGCTGTGTCGTCCCTCCAGCAGGTATTGGGGTGGTTCAAAACCCCCTGAGGACTAAGGCCTGTGACTGTGAGGCTGCTTCCAGCTGTCTGTAGAAGGCCTCATTTCCTTCTCCTCCCTGCTCAGGTGGCCTGTAGCAAACACCCGCAGCAGTGTCACCCATGTTAGTCTGCCCTTTAATCCCCAGTCGCCAGCTCTGTCCCAGCCCGGAGGGAAAGGCTGTGCCCCTTCCACGGCCCAGTGTCCATGGAGCTACATGGAGAGAGGCGGTAGAGCAGGAGGCCAGTTTTGGGGAGTGGGTACCAGGGCAGCATCCTGCCTGGCTCTGGCTCTGGCTCTGGCTCTTGCTGCGTGGGCATCCTCCCCACACTGTCTGCATGGGCTCTGGTGCACGGGAGGGCTGGGATGCATCCCCCGGGGAGGGCGCTCACCTTGCCTGCACGTGGGGAGAGAAGCCCCACGTCAGTAGTTTGTGACTTACTGCTTTTGTTAGGCTCTTGTCCTGCAAGATGTATTTTTGCTGCTCCTTCCTCATCTTCTCAAGGCCTTCCTGTGGGTAAATCAAGCCCAACCGTCTCCTGAGGGAGGATTTCATCTTAGAAACCGGTGAGGCACTTGTCCCTGTTGGCAACAGTGCGAGTGACTGCTCTGTCGCAATGGCTGCAGCCCTGAAGGACACGGAAGTCTAGGAGTGCTTGGAGGTGAGCAAAAGAGTAAATCTCTCAGGCCCTGCCTAGGAGAGTTCCCAGCTGGAGTCTAGGCAGTGAGCAGCAGGCTGCCTAGGAGAGACAGAGTGCAATGTGGGAAGAAAGGCAGATCTGTGTCAGAGCTGCCTCTGCTGGTTTCATCCTTGAGGTGCTTGAGGAAGGAGAGAGAGAGCTTGCGTCTTTTGTGGGAGACAGGAGTTGGATGCCAAGAGTTTATTTATGGCTCTAAGGATGCCCTTGGGGTTCCTCAGTTTTGGCAGTGCCACTTGTTGTGCAAAGGGGAAAGCAGTGAGTAAATAGGAAGGCTGTCGCCTGAACAGGGGCTTGAACCCTGGACCCTCAGATTAAAAGTCTGATGCTCTCCCAACTGAGCTATCCAGGCTTGCTGAGAAGAAAAAGACACCCAGCTCCGGAGCCCAGCCCTAACTGGCAGAGCAGGGGCTTTCTGAGCAGGTCTACAGAGAGAGAGAGAAGAAAACCCTAGACCAGCAATGAATACCTTGCAGGGCTGACTGGGTTAACATTTCCCGTTCACATTTTTGTTCCGAAGAAGGTACTTGCTGCCAGGCTGCACGTCAGACCTGCAGTCTCAGGAGGAGTTCACTCCCACTCAGCAGTGCAGGACGCAGGTGGGAATGCTGTGGCTCTTCCAAGGTGAAACCCTGGGCTGGTCAGCTGTTAACAAACCCCTAGCCCCGATGCCAGCACTTGGAGGGCTCTCTTGCCCCTTTCCTCTGCTCCCATGCAAGGTCCTGGCAGAGCGGGTGCCTCCTGAGCCCCTCCTGGTGGCTGGAGTGATGGTGCTGCGGCCCCCCAGCACCGGGTGTCCATACTGCAGCGCCTTTTCCGTGGGGCAGGCAGCACGAGAGCAGTCCCTCCTCCACACACAGCTGGCCCAGGAGAGGCATATCCCAGGCCTCTGCACAGGCCTGAGCATCCCCACCCGGGGCGGCACCACGGCAGAGGCGCTGGCACCTCTGTGTGAGCCCTCTGCTGCTGCTCGGACCCTGCAGGGAGCAGGAAAAAAGCACAAGCTTCATGGCCAGTGCTGGGGAGCTTTGTGTCTCTGCCCTGGGGCAGGGACCCTGGGCCCAGAGCCTGCCGCTGTGGAGAGGGGAGGGTGGGTAGATGGGCTGGTGCAGGCAGGGCCAGGGTGGGCTTTGGCAGGACACGGCTGCCTCAGGAACAGCACCTCTCCGTTTTGGAGAGGATGGCTCTGAATGTTTTGAATTCACATCTCTAGGGAGCTGGCAGGATGCTACCCAGAAGGCAAAATACAAGCATCCCATTGAATGGGGGTGGGGGTGTAGCAGCAGCATGCAGTCTTTCTGGGCGTTGGTCTGAGAGGCTTGCTCTGCTACCAAACTCCTGGTGCCTTTTAGTACAGCTGGCTCAATCACCTGTAAGTTTGCCTGGATACTTGCTGACAATTTGGTGGCGCTCTAAGTAGGGTTGCTTGTGGAAGTGTTACAAGACAACCCTGAGAAGCTCAGAAAGAAGACTCCGTGAGCACCCTCCCTGGTCGGAACAGGTAAGCGACTCAAAGGTGCAACGCAGTAATTATTAAGAGACATTGCATAAAGGGTATGTATGATACAAGGGTAACTGGTTGTTGTGGTAACCAAAGGAAAGCTTTGTACACGTTTGGACAGTGACGACTGGAGTGTACGAAAGCGTAATTGGTAAGAACGTTCTTTTAAGGGTAATAATATGGGAACAGGACAATCTGTGGGGGTATCCTCCTGTTCTCCTTTAGGATGCATCCTGAAACATTGGAGTAAGTTTGGTGGGAATCCTTTAACAAGGAGAAAACTAAAGGAATACTGTACTCAGTGGTGGCCAATGTATAAACTGGAGGATGAGGAAAAATGGCCAGAAATGGGAACGCTAAACTATAATACAATCTTGCAACTTATGTTGTTTTGCAGGAGACAGAACAAATGGGATGAGGTCCCATATGTAGATTTGTTCTTCTCTCTGAGAAATGATCATGAAACTAGAAAAAAAAATGTAAGCTGTTGATCTCTGACTCAAATGTGTTAATGATGATGGGAAACAAAGAGAAAATGCCTCGGTGTTGCTCTGCTTGTAGCATTGGGAAAAGATGTTTAAAAGTGGGTGATGAGGAAGAGGATGTACAATTATTGGTCTCTCCGGAAAGAGATCAAGATAGTGTCGATAGCAGAAATAAGGGAAGTGAAGCATGTAGCCCGATTGCAGGCAGAACTCGGGCTACTCGGGCTAAACATCCCGCGATTCAGGCCCCGCTGCGTCAAGCAGTCGGACCAGACGGGATGCCTGTGTATGTGAAGGTCCCTTTTTCAACTACAGATTTAATGAATTGGAAGGAGTCTGCCGGGTCGTACCGAGAAAATCCAGAAAAGATGTATCAATCCTTTAAAATGATAATTGAAAATCATAATCCAGATTGGCAGGATTTACAGGTGCTTTTAAATACTTTGCTTTCACCTGAGGAGAAAAGAATGGTATTAGACAAAGCTCAAGAGGAGAATGAAAGACAAAATGCCAGAGACGGACCAGACCGTTTTATGCCGACCCGGGAACCGGGTTGGGATCAAAACACAGGGGCAGGCAGGTTAATGACTAAACAGTACCAACAGTTAATATTATATGGGGTAAAGCATGGAGTACCTAGGCCCAAAAATATTGCAAAACTATATCAAGTCGCACAGGGTAAGAATGAGGATCCCTCGGCATTTTACGAGCGGTTATGTGAAACTGCCCGAAAATGGACAGACTTGGATCCCGAGGACGAAGCAAATAAAATGACTTTTACTACATTATTTGTAGGACAGTCAGCAACAGATATAAGGAGAAAGCTTCAGAAAGTAGATGGTATGTCGGGGATGTCAATATCGCAATTAATAGAAATTGCAGATAAGGTGTACAATAACAGGGAAGAAGTAGAGAGAAAGGAAAAACAGAAGGAGAAACTGAAAGATAAGAGGCAAAATGCTGCAATCTTGGCAGCTGCATTTGCCCAGGCACAAACTCCCTCTCAGGGAAGGGGTTTTCCGAAAGGACAAGGACGTGGAAGAGGGTATAGAGTAAGAGGGAATTTGGGAAATAGAATTCCGCTAAGGAGAGATCAGTGTGCAATTTGCAGGGGGAAGGGGCACTGCAAAAATGAGTGCCTGAAGAGACAAACAGATCATTGGAAACCTCAGTCTGCATCTGTTCCAGAGGCAGATTTGCTCATGATTGGGACAGAGGATTCAGACTGATGGGGACCGGGGGTTGAGGAATTGGATTCCCCAGCCGAACCCCTGGTTTCAGTAAAGCTGGGGAACGAAACAGTTAAATTTTTAGTAGACACTGGAGCAGCATATTCAGTACTAAATAGCTGTAAGGGACCAATGAGTAAATTCTCTATGCCAGTAATTGGGGCCACGGGAAAGCGAGAGGTCAAACCTTTCTTTCAACCAATTAAATGTGAAATAGGAAATAAGGTGTTAACACATGAATTCTTATACATGCCAGAATGCCCATTACCCCTAATGGGGAGGGATTTACTGAATAAACTGGGGGCACAGATAACCTTTGATCAAAACAAAGTTAAGGTGCACATTCCACAAAGTAACGCCTGGAAGGCACAAGCATATATGTTGCAGAAAGCACTGGATTCCGAACAGGTGGAGGATGGACCAAGCGAAATTCCCTCTGAAGTAATGGACACAGTAATCCCTTTTGTGTGGGCAACGGAGAAACCTGGAAGAGCCAGATGTGCAGAACCGGTAAAGGTGGAATTAAAACAAGGAGCCAAACCGGTAAGGCAAAAACAGTATCCCATGAAGTTAGAGGCCCGTGTTGGACTGGAGCCTATGATTAATAATTTCTTAAAGTGTGGACTGTTGCGAGAATGTCAATCCGAGTACAATACTCCAATCCTGCCTGTAAGAAAACCACATTCACAAGAATATCGTCTAGTACAGGATTTGCAAGCTATTAACCAGATAGTGACTGATGTGCACCCGGTGGTACCCAATCCATACACTTTGTTAACAACGATAAATGATTCCAATGTCTATTTTACAGTATTGGACTTAAAAGATGCTTTCTTCTGTATCCCTTTGGAGGAACAAAGTCAGAAATTATTCGCCTTTGAGTGGGAAAGTCCTACAACGAAATGTAAAATGCAGTTGTGCTGGACAGTACTCCCTCAAGGATTCAAGAACAGCCCTACAATTTTTGGTAATGTACTTGCAAAAGAATTAGAATTATGGCAAGGTAAGAAAGAGACCACTACCTTATTACAGTATGTGGACGATATCTTACTGGGGGCAGACACTATTGAAGAATGTAGAGAAACAACCATCAGTTTATTAAATTTTTTGGGAACAGCGGGATACAGGGTATCTCGGAAAAAAGTACAGATCATGAAGGAAAGCGTAATCTATCTAGGATTTGAAATATCCCAGGGGGAAAGAAAATTAGGAATCGAAAGGAAAGAAGCGATTTGTCAGATCGCCCCCCCAAAATCAAAAAGAGAACTCAGGGGATTTTTAGGAATGGCTGGGTGGTGTCGCCTGTGGATACCTAATTTTGGATTAATGGCAAAGCCTTTATATGAAGCTGTTAAGGGGCCGGGAGACTTGCTGGAGTGGACTCCAGAATGCCGAAAAGGATTTGATGAAATCAAGATTGCTCTCATGAGTGCCCCTGCATTAGGACTTCCGAACCTAACAAAGCCATTTGAGCTTTATGTACATGAGAGAGGGCACCAGGCTTTGGGAGTGCTTGTACAGACTTTAGGAAATTGGAAAAGACCTGTGGCTTACTTTTCAAGACAGCTGGATAAAGTGAGTGCAGGGTGGCCAGGATGCCGGAGAGCAGTTGCAGCTGCTGTGCTGTTAATACAAGAGGCACGAAAATTGACATTGGGACAAAGAGTGACTGTTTATGTGCCACATGCTGTTGCAGCAGTTTTAGAACAAAAAGGGCATCACTGGTTATCCCCAAGTAGGATGGTGCAGTACCAGGCAGTGATACTTGAGCAAGAAGATGTAACCATGAAGGTGTCTAATACCCTTAATCCGGCATCTCTATTACCAGTCCATGAAGAGGGGAGGTTGGCTCATGACTGTCTGCAAACTATTGAGCGAGTATATTCCAGCCGTCCAGATTTGAGAGATATTCCGTTGCAGAATCCAGACTGGGAATTATTTACCGATGGGAGCAGTTTTATAGTAAAGGGAGAAAGAAGGGCTGGATACGCTGTTGTCACTTTGGAAGGAGAAATCGAAGCAAGATCGCTACCAGCAAATACATCCACCCAGAAAGCAGAACTGATTGCTTTAACCCGGGCTCTGGAATTATCAGAGGGAAAACGGACTAATGTGTTTACAGATTCAAAATACGCCTTTGGGGTTATACATGCCCATGGCGCAATTTGGAAAGAAAGAGGATTGCTATCTTCTCAAGGGAATCCTATAAAATACAGTAAGGAGATTATGAGACTGCTCAAAGGAGTTAATAAACCCAAAGAAATAGCAGTAATGCATTGCAAAGCGCACCAGTCCGGACAGACTGACATAGTTAAAGGGAACAAAAGAGCCGATGAGGCTGCAAAAAGGGCAGCATTATCCGTGTCGGTGGCAGCCTTAGTTCCAGAAAGAATGTTAAAAATGGAAATTCCAGTATACGCTGAAAAAGAAAATAAATTAGCAGAAATACTGAAATGCATAAGAACTCCCGAAGGATGGTGGGTGACATCTACTGGACAATGTGTGGTAACTTTGCCGATAATGAAGAAGCTGATGAAGCAAATACATGATAGCACCCACATGGGAGCCGAGTCACTGGTTGAAACAGTTAAAAGATTTGCTGTGGGAGTCAGTATGCTAATAATTGCAAAAGGTATTACACAAAAATGTGAAATCTGTCTTAGAAATAATCCCAAGATTCAGAAGAAGCCCCCCCCAGGGGAAGTAAAAAGGGGCTTTATGCCCGGGGATTACTGGCAAATTGATTTTTCTGAATTACCAAAATGTAATGGATATAAATATTTGTTGGTGATTGTTGACACCTTTTCAGGATGGCCTGAAGCTTTCCCGTGTCGTACCAATAAAGCCAGGGAGGTAGTAAAAATGTTATTAAAAGAAATTATACCAAGATTTGGGGTACCAGAAGGGTTTTCTTCAGATAGAGGACCTCTTTTTATAGCAGAAATAGTACAGCAAATCTCAAAAATACTACAAATTAAATGGGACTTACATACCTCCTGGAGACCACAATCCAGTGGAAAAGTGGAAAGAATGAATCAAACAATTAAGAGACAGGTAGGAAAATTGTGTCAGGAGACTCAGATGAAATGGACTGATGTTTTACCTCTGGCATTATTAAGAATCAGAATAACCCCAAGGGTTAGGGAGAAAGTTAGTCCATTTGAGATTCTGTATGGTAAACCTTACACTGTAAATCTAACTGGAAATGAAATTCAAATGCACGTTAAGGGCGATCAAATTTTAAGTGATTATCTCTTGTCTATGGCAAAGGTTCTTACTTCTCTCCGTAGGTACATCCAGTTAAGATCTCCTGTACTTTTAGATTCACCTGTACATTCATTCCAGCTGGGAGATCAAGTGTATCTTCGGACCTGGAAGGATGAGCCGTTGGTAGAAAAGTGGAGAGGACTGTATCTTGTACTGCTAACAACAAATACTGCTGTGAAACTGCAGGGAATTGATTCCTGGATCCACTCCACCCGAGTGAAAGCAGTACCTCGAGAGACGTGGAAAGCTGAACAAGTTCAACCTCTAAAGTTAAAAATATATAAAGATATATGAGTTGTATTAGAAGCGAATCGGTTTTAAATTTAGATTGTATTCAGGAAAGAATTGCTTTAATCTGTTTGTTAGGAATAGGGTGAATATTGTTGTTATGGTATCTATGGTATCTGTGTAAAAATGATGTTCTCCCAAATAACCAGGGGAGAAATGTGGTGGTTAGTTTTTCTAAGTTACCTGAGCCAAACAATTAAAGGGAATCAGGAAGGATTTTGGAGCCATAATCTCCATTTGGAAGTAATTACGAAATCTATGAAGATAATTAACCAGAAGGATTGCTGGGTGTGTACCCACTTCCCTGAACATTCCAACAAGGGCTTCCCCCTAATTGGAGTGCCTCTTAATTTTTCCTTTATGGAATTTATGAAACAGATAAGAAATGATAGTGATCAAACAAAATATAATGAAACAACCGAACAGGAATGGGAAGTCCAGAGTGTGACAGGAGATTATTATCAATGTATCCGAAGATGTAATAATAGTAATAGATGGTGGGAAAAAACTGTACCCTATGGAAAGCAACCGATCAACTGTACTGGAGCCATTAAGGTGGGAGGTTATAAAAATTGCTCTCATATACCTGAAATAGGTTATAAGTGGCCAAGTAAGGAACTAAATGGGTGGCGTGTTCCAAAAGGTAGTGGATGGTATTGGTTGTGTGGGAACAAGGCACGAAAAGTGCTACCTCCTAATTGGTCAGGGACGTGTACTTTAGGGGCAATAATCCCTAATGTTACTATAAGAAAAGAATTGAGTAATAAATATCAAAAATCCTGGCTAAGAACATTCATGAGGAGACAAAAGAGGGTCAATAATCCTTTAATAGATCGACCTACTAGGTTTCAGTCATTCGTGAGGTGGCTGTTTCCACAACCGGGAGTGAGTGAACTTGAAAAAGCAATAGTAAATATTTCAGCAGTTATTGAAAAAAATAGGGAATAAAACCTCTGATGCCATTGCAGCTTTACAAGAGGAGGTTTCAGAAACTGCTAAAATAAGTACCCAAAACAGGATGGCTCTAGATATGTTATTGGCATCTCAGGGAGGAGTATGTACAGTAATAAATACTAGTTGCTGTGTATATGTGGATCAAAGCGGGAGAATTTCTACCGATCTAAATGAAATCTGGAAGCAGACTGAAATCTTACATGAGGTTCAGAAAGATGATACTTCTTTCGGATTTGAAGAAACATGGAAATGGTTGACTTCCTGGTTCCCTGATGTGAGCTCATGGGTTAAAAAATGTTTAACAATTTTAGGATTGGTGTTAGTAGTTTTTGTATGCGTTTATGTAGTGATTCAATGTATTTCTAAGTGTTATATGAAACTAATATGGGAAAGATTTTAAGAGAGTGAGACTAATATGAAAATGATCATATAAGTCTCAAAGGGGGGAATTGTTACAAGACAACCCTGAGAAGCTCAGAAAGAATGTTTGAAGTAGGTAGATTTGGATAACTTCTATCTTAGATAGAATTTGCTTAGCATGAGTAGCCGCACACTCGCTTAGCATGAGTAGCTAAATTTGCTGAAGCCTTAGGCCGCGCTCCTAGTTCGTTAAGAAAAGACCTCAGAGCTGGTGCAGGCTGGAAAGATAAGGGAGTTACAAGCAGTCTGCATTCCTGTGCCCCACTCTCCGAAAGGGAGGATGCCAAGGCTGAGAAATAAGGCCTGTTTGGGCGCCAAGACCTTGGGAAGCAAAAAGCTTCCTCTCACTGTTAAAACAGTGATAATTAAGGGGTCTGGATTATGTCTTCTTCCTCAGGGCCTTAGAAGATAACACCTACTGACCCAGCTGGGGCAGTGTTAATTAATTGACCAGGACCTTGAGAAGCAGGGGTGGGACCCAGGGAAATGTGAAGAAATCATTAACCAATCAGTGTGAAAGAGGAAGGAAGTCACAAATATGGCAAATTTGATTGTATAAATGCTACCTGAAAAGTTGGGGGGAGGGGGGGGTGCTCGATTTGTGGAAAACCACCGAGTACCCAGGCTTGCGCAACTCTGAAATAAATAAACAAATGTCTCTCCTGAGTGTGTAATTATTGGCTCATTGCACACCGGGCAACGAATCCGCTTTTCGGACAACAGAAGTGTGTTGAAGTCCTGCTGTGGAAGGATCGGTATTTATTGTAATGCTGCCTTTTAGGAGTCTGTTCCTGGTCGGAGGCAGTGAAAAAGTGCCCCGGCAAAGGAAAAGGCTGCAATCAGAATCTCACAATCCCAGCAAGTGAGTCAGCAGCCGGAGGAACTTTTCCCAGCCAGAGCCGCTGTCTCCTAAGGTCACAAAGGCAATCCCAGACTTCTATGGAAAACCTGCCTGTGCTTGTTGTTGTGCTCTGGCATCACAAGGCCCTCAAGGGTAAAACCAGCAGAAGCAGCTCAGACACAGATCTGCCTTTCTCCCTAGATTGCACAGTGTCTCCCCTAGGCAGCCTGCTGCTCACTGCCTAGACTCCAGCTGGGAACTCTCCTAGGCAGAGCCTGAGAGAGTTACTCCTTTGCACAGCTCCGAGCACAAGAGTCTTCTCGTCTTTGGTGTCCTTCAGGGCTGCAGCCATTGTGACAGAGCAGTCAGTTGCACTATTGCAAACAGGGAGAAGTGCCTCACCAGTTTCTAAGATGAAATTTTCCCTCGGGAGAGGATTGGCTCCTGGACCGCCAGGAGCAGATTTCCTCCAGGAGAGGAAAGATCTCCCCTCAGTAGAGAAGGATCAGCTTGGAGAACATTGCCAAAACCAGCTGGGCACACAGCAGTCCTTGGGTCCTGATGGGATGCTGGCAGGGTTTCTCTCTTTTACTGTACTGGCTCCACTACTCTTTAATATCTTCATTAATGACCTGGATGATGGGACCGAGGGCACCTTCAGCAAGCCTGCAGACAATACGAAACGGTCGTGATAGGCTGGAGAAATGGGCCAAGAGGAGTCTCCTGCGGTTCAGCAGAGGGAAACGCCAAGTCCTACGCCTGGCGAGGCATAACCCCATGCTGCGGGAGCTGGGAGCGTAGAGCCTGGAGGAGAGAAGGCTCAAGGGGCCTCTTGTCTTACGTGGTGGAGGGCAGAAAAGAAGACAGAACCCGACTCTTCTCTGTCTGGTCGGTGCCCAGTGACAGGATGAGAAGCACTGGCTCCAAATACGCCTTGGCTCCAACTCCTACCGCCACTGCCCACCTCAACCTGAGCCGCCTAGCCCTGTTGCCCTCCCACCAGCAGATGATGCCAGAAGTTGGGGATCCTGCCTGCCTGCTCTGAACTCCAGTCCCTTTTGCCCTCTCTCTGCTTGAGCAAGCTGGGTTACGGGACCTCCCCTCTGTGGAGTTGGGGGCTCTGCGGGAGCACCCACACTCTGCCCTCCTCTTGTCATCCAAGGGAAGCCTAAGGCTCCCCTGGCTTTGTCTCCCACAGAATGCTTCTGCTCCCCTCTGTGTCAGCCCAGGCAGCCTCCTGAGAGACAACAAGGCCACAGGCACGTGGACGAGCACCTGGCCAAAGCCTGGCCTTAGCTAGAAAGCTCTCAGGAAGGTCCTGGCAACAGTCAAAGAGAGCAGAAGCCCGCAGCTCCCACCCCAAAACCAGACCCCACAGAACGGCGGAGCAGGAAGCAGGCCATTCTCCGAACACAGGTCAATCAGCACAGCCCCTCGCAGAGCATCCTTTATTTAGCTGCTGACTTCATGGCCCTGCAGCACACCCCTTGCATGAGCCTGTGGGAGATTGTGCGGCTCCGCAAGCCTCCCCTTGCTGGCACAGCGTGGTTCCCTGCTGCTGGGAAGACAGCGGCCCTCTCAGGGCAGGCAGTGCAGTGGGGCTGTAGCACGCAGGCAGCTCCTGCACAGCTAGCCCCGGGGTGTTCCCCTTGACTCCCTCTGCCAGCGGCTGGGCATCAGTGCCCTCAGCAGCGGTCTTCAGGGCCGGCTGTAGGGATGTGCGGGCCGGTGCAGGAACCTGGAGCGGCCTGCCCTCCTGTCTCGCCCGGACAGCACCGAGCTGCTGCTCCCAGCATCCGGGGAGCCCTGGGAGGATGCCAGCACTGCCTGGCTGGTGCTGGGGCAGCCTGGTGCCGACGGCACGCTGGATGCTGTAAGGGGAGGCAGAAAGGTCAGCACATCCACCACACACCCACTGGACTGGAGAGATCGGAGCTGTGCCCCGCAACCCTCCCGGGTGACTCTGCCACCCCCACCCTGACCACCCCCTGCCAGGGCCTGCCTGGCACCTGCCTCTAGCCCTGGCACCCAGGTCCTCGGCCCCTTACCAGTGCTCTGGCCAGCACAGCCGTCACACTCCCACAGGCCCGTGGCATCCCCCACGGAGGAGCATCGGCGGTGTGTCCCGCTGGCAGCGCACGAGGAGCACAGCAGCAGTTGCCATGGGCTGGGGAAGCAGAGAGGCTGCTGAGCAGGGAGGCCCCAGCAGGGAGTGATGCCAGGGAGCCCCCCAAGGACAAAGTGGCCAGAGAGCGGCAGTGCCCACAGAGCTTCCTGGCCTGGCCCCACCTGGCTGCCAAGAGTCCTTGCTCCCCAGGTCCTGGCTGAGACAAATGAACCTCGGCAGAACCCAGGACCCTGGGGTCCTTCCACCTTCTTGCAAGCCCTTCAGACATCTGGCCAAGCCACTGCTAAGGCATCTGCCTCCTCTGAGGAGGCTGGGAAACTGCTGCTGCAGAGGCTTACCCCTCCTCTTCTGACTGCTCCCTGCCTCCCCGGTAAAGGCACTGGCTGGCATCACAGTGGCTGTATGTTTCATATAGGTCTTCCAAGTTCTGCTCCTCCTCCTCCTCCCAAGCCGGTCTTCTGTGGGAGAAGGAAGGAAAGGACATGAGACTCCCTCACCCCTTGCATCGGTCAGATCCTGACTGCAGGCCCCTGGTCTTCTGGAGCCCTTTGTTTGCATCACCTCAGTGAAGCAGGGGACTAGGCCAGCAGGACACGTGGGGGCCAGGCCTCTTTGGGAGTCCCACCCAAGCCTTGCTGGGCCCTCTTCAGGACTGACGTTCCCCCTCTGCAAAATGGGACTGATGCCACTGACCTCTGCTCTCAACTGCCTGAGATGCTTGCAGGCAGAAACCAAGAGGGAAGAGCCCTAACGGGAGTTCAGTGGGAGCCCTCCTTGCCCCAGAAGAGCTTTGAGGGAGAGAAGCTGACCCCAGGAGAAAAAAAGCCCAGAAAGCAGCTGGACAATCTCACGGAACAACAAATCCCTCCACAGCTCATAACCACCAATGCCCTAATTCTTCCTCAGCAAGCCCCTTTCCTGTGGGAGGAACAGAGTACAGGACATCCCTGTAGGCAGAGCTGTATCATCCTCTCCTGCAGGCAGCTGCTCTTGCTGGAGGTACAGCCTGTGTGGAGGGACTGTGGGCTGGGCGGGAACAGCTCCCTGGCCATTCTCATCTCTTCTACGCATGGCGAGAGGGAGGAAGAGAACCAACCTGTCAGGTATGCGGATACCCAGGCGCCACATCTCAGGCAGAAACTTCTCACGGTCCTTGCACAAGGGACACGCAAAGTGCTTCAAAGCAGAACGGAGAGCATGTCCCTGCAGGAGAACGACTACCAGTGTGAGCGGGACACTGCTGCTGGGCACCTCTGGTGCTTCAGAGGTGGGAGAGGGGAGGGTCTCCTACCTGGATGCAGCCTCGGTGGAACCAGGCGTGCTTGCAGAAGGGACACACCATGGTGCTGTAGGAGGTCCTGTCCTCCACGGGCTCCATGCAGATGATGCACACGGTGTCCCCGTCTTGGTGCGTCTCCACTGTCTGCTGTGGGCGATGCTCCCAGCACAATGACCTGAGCGAAGACAAAGAGGGGAGCCTGGAGGAGCTGCAGGAGTCCTTCCTTGTCTCTGGATGAGGCTTCCCATGGCTGTAGAGGCCATCACCACTGCAGTGCTCTGTGCACATGTCCCTTTTCACATCCCTTTCCTCCCAGCGTGTTCCCCACCCAAAAGGGCTCCGCATGTCCTGGCTGAGGCCTGGGCTCCACACTTGCTTGAAGGGCCCTGGGGCACTTATGGGGGCTTTGCCTGCAGGGTGGAGGCCTTGGCAAAGACACACGTTTGCCAGCCTTCAGCCCTTAGGAATCCATCCTGGCCCCCCAGGGGGCTGAGACCAATGGATTGCTAGGGCATCGCTGACGGCACACCCTCCTGCTCAGCTCCAGCACCACAGGGAAGGGGGAAAAACGGTACATGAGCCCTCCATGTCCTGGATCAGGCCCCAGGGGACATTTGCAGGGGTCACTGCAGGGCAGAGCAGGCAGGTTGCCCAAACGCTTGGCCAGTGAGGGCAGCGGGGAGCAGGAGGGGATTTTAGGCACGGGAGGCTCCAGCCCGAGAAATGGCAGCCCTTACCTGAACTCCCCAAAGAACTGCGAGACGCAGCCCTGTCTGGACCCGCAGGGGAAGTGGAACTTGCGGGCGCATCGCTTCTGCTGGCATGCAACGGTGGCCCCCATCTTTCCACAGACACAGCAGGTCTGCAAAGAGCACAGCAGCACCCCGCTCACCATCAGTGACATTGGTCAGGGACCCCGAGCTCTGCCCTGCCCTTCGGGGGAGGACACAGGGATCTCTGGACCTGGCTCAGCTCACATAGGAGCCTTCTGTTAAAGAACCCTCTTTTCCAGCTTGTCCTCAAAACACTCTGCCTATGATCTTCTTGGACATCAGCATCAGCATCAGGTAAAGAAACCAAGCAGGTGACCCTGAGCTTGTGATGGGGAGCCAGGAGCGGCAGCAGGCAATGACGTGCAGCCAGGCTCTCCCTCCTTCATTAGCACCGCTAGGGAGCTGGCTGCCTTCTTGCAGAGACAGACATGCAGGAGCACTTGGGACACTAATGCAAGCTGGGCTCGTGACCTCCTGGGACTGGCTAGGGAAGGCCATGAGGGAGACCTGTCACAGCAACACAACCCTCCTCCCCTGCTAGATCCTCACCTTCTGGGCTGCCCGATTCACTGCCTGCCTGATATCCTCAGGGAGGAACCGGCAGAATCCATCCTCATCCGTGCCTCTCTGGTAAAGCCCTTCAGCAAGATACTGGAAGGCAGAAAAGTGCAGGAGCTCATCAGGTCAGTGAGACAGGCACCATTCTTGATGGCTTGTCCTGAGCCTTGAGAGACAGCAGGGGCAGGCAGTGCTTAGCTCCCCCGGGACTGGGCGAGCTGCAGTAGCGCTTGCCTTAGACCTCTTTCTGAACAAGAAGGCATGGGGAGGGCCGAGCTCTGGGTGTGCTGTGGCTTTGCAAGCTGCTGACCCAGGGAACTGTGCAGAAGAGCTGGTGGACACCACTGCACAGCCATTGCTCAGGAAAGCAACTCAAAGAGACCCTGGGGCTGGGCGCATTCTCTTTTGAGGACCAGGTCGGGAGGGCTGGATCTCCCACACACACAGGGAACAGGGTCAATCGGCAGCATCTGGGTGGGGAGGCTGTGCTGGGAGCGCAGGAGGAGGAGTCGGCAACTACAGGGCGCCTGGGGCTGTGATTCCACGCATGCACACATGCCCCTTGGGGTGCCAGGGCAAAGCTGTGGGCAGCCCCAGGGGAACTCACCAGGCAAAACTCATGTGCACAGAGGCCGTCCTCCTGGCACGTCTGCCCGTAGACATCCGGCTCAGAGTGCGCACGGCGACACAGCACACACTCTGGAGGCAGGGAGGGAAGCAGCGAGGGAGAGCACACATCACCACCACTGAGCACCTCTGGAGGGGCTGGGGAGAGTCAGCCTGAGGATTTCCCCCAAGAGAGCATCGTCTCTCGGCTGTGCCAGGGGGTGCAGCAGGCCTGGAGCCATTGGCAGGGCCCTTGGGGGCCTTGGAGAGGAAGGGGGCATTGCTGGGATGTGCATCACAACAGGCGCCCAGGAGTGCGATGGGCAGGAGGTGGCAGACAGCCTGCGGAAGGGTGTCGCTGGGTCTCAGGAGTCAGAGCACCTCCCCACAGGCCGTGGGGCTTTGCCTTCACAGCCGGTCCCCGTCCACTCCCACGCACATCCCGCTCCCACGGAAACCCCAGCAAGGTGCTGACTCCAGCCCCCACCTCTCCCCGACTGTGCCACGCTCTGGCCCAAAGCAAGGCCCCTCCAAGCTCCCCACAGCCTCAGAGGCTCCCGCGCTCTCCCTGCCCTTGCCTTCCCCTTTCCTCCCTGGACTCCTGGAGCACAGCAAGCTCTGGGCAGCGCCTGCCCTCCCCACACAGCCCTCCCTCCCCACACAACAAGCCTCCTTGGCTGAAGTTCAAGAGGGGCCCTGCAGTGGGGCTCTTGAGGACCTCCTGCAGCCCATTGCCACCACTCCCAGCTCTGCACAAAAGTCACCCCCACAACACCTTTGCCCGGTTTCTGGGAGCTGCCGGGATACTTTGCTCTCACCATCCTCCCTCGACTGGCGAGCCTTCCGCTTCATGGCGGCCACAGTGCAGGTCGGTCCTGAGAGCTCTGAAAAGGTCCTGCCACAGCTAGGCTGGGCTTTCCCCTCCAGAGGCTCCTCTGCCGACCCTGAGGGACGAGCAGGACAAGGGGGTGACTGCAGCACAGCACCAGGACCTCAGAGGCATGGGCACCTGCTCCCTCCCTCAGCAGCACCCACCAAGCCCCTCCGCTGCCCTGACACTCAAGCAAGGCTGGTGCTGCCCAAATCTCTGTCACACCACAGCCGAGGGGCACTGCTGATGGGCACGGGAGGCTGACAGCCCTTGAGCTCTGCGGCCTCCCTGAGAAGTGGCATTGTCTCCCCGGCTGCCCTTTCCGCCCTGCGCAGGACCCCCGATCCACACCCCTCCCCAAGCCATCCCTCTGCGGGACACCTGCCCCCACTCCCCTCACCTCACCAGGTTGCTCAGAGGTGCTGCCTCCCAACCTAGTGCCAGCCAGACACCAGGAGGCCTTTATCTCCTGGCCCTGGTGACCCGTGTCATCGCATTGTCCACTGTGACACCGTCACCGTGTCTGTCACTGGGTTCCATGTGAAGAAGAAGTCTGGGGGCCAGAATCTGGGCACAAGAGACCTTGGCTACCCTGGCAGACAGGGATTTTGCTCCTGCGACTTCTTCAGACCCCTCGCAACAAGCAGACCCTGCCGTTCAGGCCCCTCAGAGAGATGGTCGACAAAGAGAGCCTCCCATTGCTCCCTGGCTCTGGGCAGAAATCCTCCACTCCTGGGGGCTGCCTTTCCCTCGCACACCCTCGTCTCTGCCTGCCAGTCCTGCTCCCAAGCTCCCTTGGCCTCCTCCCTGATGGCAGGCACAGGCACGCCTCCATTGCAGGCACAGCTGGGGCTGGGCAGCACCAGGGGATTCTGTCCTAGCGCCTAAAGCAGAAACATCCACCCCAGAGCCCCTCTCTGCTGAAACCTGCCCTCCCACAAGTGCCCTGACCTCGAGAGTGGGGGCAGAAAATGAGGGAGGCTCTGCTGTCCCTCCTGCCCTCTCTGCAACAATCAGACATGGGCCTCTTGGATCACTCCTGGCTTTCCCCAGTGCCTGTGCCCTTGCGGGCCTCTCTCCTTCTTCCCACCGTGGGGTTCCTTGCAGTTGTCCGGAACCATCTCTGAGAGACAAAAGGCGAATCCCTGCAGCTGAAAACGGGCACACGATTGGCCATTTCTTTACACGTGCCAGGGATGCTTGTTAAGGAATAGCAAACTGAAACTGACTAGAGGTAGCCGCTTAGCACAACTTATATAAAACTTGCTTTGCATGAGTAGCTAAATTTGCTGAAGCCTTAGGCCGCCTGCTTAGATAAAATAATGAACTTTCACTTAGTCCAGTAAGAAAAGGGCCTCAGAGCTGGTTCAAGCTGGGAAGATAAGGAAGTTACAAGCAGTCTGCGTTCCTGCGTCTCACACTCCAAAAGGGAGGATGGCAAGGCTTTGAAGTAAGACCAGTGCAGGGCATCAGGACCTTGAGGGACAAAGCCTCCTCTCCCTACTGGGGCAGTGTTAATTGTTATGATTTAGAATCACCTCCTCCTCCTCAGGACCTTGAGAGACAACAGTAAGACCCAACAAGAAGTGAAGGTACAACCGTCAGCAGAAACCGCAACAGTAAAGATAGGGAGAAAAACAGCCTGCCTAGGAACAACGAGGAGACCCAATAAGGAGCAGGAGACCCCAGACCTAAAAATTACTATTGGTCTGAACTACTGTGTGAGGGGTGGGAAACTTAATTTGAAAAAGCTATAATTGCCCAGGGATTTCTTTGCTCGGGTCCCTCTTCGGAGGCACCCGGCTCGAGCTGTAATCACTGCATGCGTGTCATTAAAATTTAATTCTTTAATTTGCTTTGATATGGCTCTGAACTTTTCTGTGGGAACCTAGGGTCAGGCCCTGTTATGGTGGCCGACAAGCCTAATTTCCATAACAATGCTTCTCCCCAGCCCTAGTGCCAGCACTGCCTCTGGCTCTGGTGCTGCAGCAAGGGAAGGTGGCCTTGCAGGCCTGGGAAGAGTTTCCTGGCTCCTCCAACCCCATCCTTCTCCCCTCTGCAGTGGCAAGAGTACTGGCAGACCCTGCCTGTCCTGCAGTAGAGTTCCTTAGGAGTGAGCGCTACTTGTCAGGTCTCTGCTTTGAGATAGTCCTCAGAGGAGATCCTCTGAGGCTCCGCTTGCCTGACATCTCCCCTCATGCTCTCTGCTCCTCCTTCTGGCATCCTTCAACAGCTCTCTGCAGAGTAGTCGTGCAAAGTGCACCTCAGCCACGAGGCCCTTCTGCTTGGGGTTTTGTCAAGAAAGCCAGAGGCCCCCTTTCACAGGCTACATGACACGTCAGGGCATGGAGTTGCACCATTGCTCCTCCTGATGAAGACCCGGGTTTCAAAGGATGACAAGGCTGAAAGCACAGGTATTCACAAGAAGCCGTTGGGGATTTAATTCTTAAAGCTGGGGGGGGGCTAAGAGCCTAACTACAGAAAAGCAGTTTGGCTCAGGGCAGGAATGATTCGTGCTGCTTACTTAGCTTACTTGTCATCTAAAAGAGAAGACTCAATGCCTTAGGCACACTGTTGCATAAGCAGCAAGGTCACACCCATCCCCAGGAACACAGGAGAAGCAGCATCCTGGTAGAAGGGGGTCAGGGAGCATATGCCTAAACAGAGTTTATTAGGGTTTCCTTGATTTGTTTCTTGCACAGCGCTTTGCTCCAGGCGGTCTACCTGACCCACTGACCTCTTGAGACCCCCGACGGTCCTCCTTTTGGTGATGCTGCACAGTTATCAAAATTGGAACTAAAACCTGCCTGCAGAGTCATACAGGAGTCAAGGGTTCTGCACTCTGATGGGGAACAGACATCGCTTCCTCCCAAGGCTGAGAGGTCGGTCCGACTCATAGGCGCGCCTTACACGCCAAGGTGAAAACTGGTGCTGGGCATAAGATGAGACAACATCAGAGAAACTTTCATGTGAATGCTGCAAAACAAAGCCTGTCAGTTGTAAACACAAAAGCCATCTGGGAGCCTTCAGGAAAAGCATGTGAGCTGGTAAGAACAGGATTTCAACGGATCGGGTCCTCAGTACTCCCATGAGCTTATTCCCTCTAATACAGAATTACACAAGCAGAAAGGCTCCAGAGACCCTATCTCCCAGCACTGCTGGCATCTGAAATCTGAGTGAGTGGTTTAGTAGCTCTCTTTGGAAAGGCCCCCAGTCTGTTCCTTCTTCAGAGAAGCTTTCCCTCTTCTCACTCCTCTGTTAGAGGAAGCTTGCTCTCGGTCAGCACCATCTATCCACTCTGACAGTAAACACATCTTTCATCATTACTTCTGTTTTAATTTCTGAATTTGGGCTTAGCCTGGGAACATGGAGCATTACAGTATCTTTCCTTCAGCACTATGGGTCTAGGACTTCCAGACAAACAGGCAGGATACATTCAGCATGGGGAATTCACAGAAGCAGGGTGTCTTTTTCCTTACTTCCCAAATACTTCCAGTTTAATCTCTTTTTTGGGGGGCAGGGGGCGGGGGGTCTTGAGTTTTCCCTTTATTTTTTCACAAGGTCACCAAAACAAAAGCAATAACTGTTCTTGGAGTTGGCTTTAATGCCCAGCTGTTCCCTGGGGTCTGTTCAATAAATGTCTTCCTGCAGGAAGGAAAAATCTTTGCCGTCAGCTGCAATGCAGAGCCTGAGAGATGAAACCAGGCTGCTGTGGGCAGGCTTCCCTGCTATCAAACCATTCTCATTCGTAACACCTGCTCAGCTCAGTGAAGCTGTTTTACGCCTCCTCTTTGCTCGTGTTGCCCTCCGGAGAATTCCAAAGGGGAGCCGTTCTTGTCTGGTCCCTTTGCTTGGTATTTTCATAAAATTATCCACGGAGAACGATGGCTCTCTCCTTTTCTTGAGTTGGCAGGTGGCTGTGGAGGGAGGAGAGGGCCTGGAAAGGCCACATGTAAATGAGTGTGGATGCTGGAAAGCTTCCCTATGGAAGTGGGAAAGTGGGGAGCAGCAGAACAGGCTACGCAGTATCAGCTCCAAGGATCACCTTTATTGGACAGCTCGTTTACATTTGGAGATCATCCAGTTAGCCTGTTTGGTAACCAGACCGGTGTCAGCATTCAGCCCTGCGTGCAACTGACAGACTCCCAGAACCTATGAGCCTTCACAGTCTCAACACACACATGGAAAAATGGAGCACTTAGTCATCGCACCGGGGCTCCAGAGAGTTGTCAAGTTAATATGGCAGGCTAACACGGATCGTGCCCAGGCTATGACAAGACAGGATGTGGGGGAGCCTGCAGTGAGCCCTGGCAGCAGAGGAGGCCCCCAGTGTCCTGGGCTGTATGACCCAGGAGCAGGGCCAGTAAATGGGGAGAAGTGATTACGCCCCTCTACGCAGCCCGCCTTAGCACGGTGTCCATTTTGGGACCCCACAACACAAGAGAGACATCAGTAATCCGTAGCAAATTCAGCAGCGAGCCCCCAAGATGGTCAGGGAGAGACTGAAGGAGCCAGGCTTGTTCAGCCTGGAGAAGAGGCGGCTTTGCAGGGAGGCCTTCCCAGCAGCCCTCCAGTACCCCCAAGGAGGCTGCTGAGAAGAGAGAGCCAGGTTCTTAGTGGTGCATGGTGGGAGGACGAGAGGCAGTGGACAAAACTTGAAAAAGGAGAGGTTCTGACTGGATGTGAGGAATAACTTTTTCACCATGGGACAGTCAAGCAGGGAAACAGGTTGCCCAGAGAGGCTGGGCAGTCCCCATCCTTGAAGGTTTTCAGCAGCCTGGTGTGACCTCCTAGCTCATGTTGCTTGAGCAGGAGGTGGGACTAGACACCTCCTGAGGTCATTCCAACCTCAGTTATCCTATGGTCTTCTCCTGTGATCCTAAGAGATGTGCAACACAATCGTGTGGTCCCCTCCCAACCTCCCCAACAGCAACTGTAGCCAAGTGGCCCCCTGTTTGGGGACAGGACAGGAATCTGTGCACCAGAGCGCAGGGAGTGAACCTCGAACCTGGAAAACCTCCTGGTACACCTCTCTGCCCCACGGCCCCCTTGGGGAGTGGGCAGTGGGGTGGGGTCAGCTCCCTAAAAGGCTGGTGCAGCTGCCCTGCCCATTGCTGGGCAACGCCTGGCAGTGTCGGGGCGTGGGGTCCCTGCAGCTCCTCTGTGACACAATCTGGGGGTCAGTGGCACACGGGGCCTGGCAGCCAGAGCTGCCCTTTCCCCCACTGTGCCCAACCTCTCCCCACACATGCCTGCGAGGCTGGGGTGAGCCCAGGCGCTGGAGGCTGCTCTCACCACTGCTCTGCTTTGCAGGAGCTGCTTTGCCGTGCAAAGGAGCAGGCAGGGGGAGGTTGTGGGACCACGCTGGAGGCTGTGTGGTGAAGTGAAGAACAGGAGGAGGAGACTGGAGAGAAACATTTTCCTGGCCTCCTTCCTTCTGCACGTGCTGAGCCGCATGGAGGGGGACCCAGAGATGGACTTTGGGGGCCTTTGCCACAGGACCCAGCACATACCACAGCACACTCAGCACAAAGGGTAAGGCCTTCAGAAGCTCTTTCTTGAGGCTTGTCACGTGGAGAAGGAACTCAAGAACTAGCTGTGCACAGCGCTGGAAACCTGCTGTGATGGTGATGTGAACAGACTGGGGGTTGCACGGGGAGTCCTGACTGTGCAGTCATGGGCCGAGGTGCCAATCTGTCCCCCAGGGCTCCAGGGTCCTCCTCCTGGCTCTGACCCTGCCTTCCGGGGGCAGCCCCAGGCAGAAGTGCCTGGCCCTGAGGGTTGCTGCTAGCCTCGCAATGAGGATGGCCCACCCGGAGCTTGGAGCTGAGTGGAGGAGCTGGAGCTGCTCAGGTGGGCGTGCAGAGTCTCTGTGCAAGGACAGAGGCAATGGGGGAAACTGGTCCCTGCAGGGGAGGCGCTGGGGGAGGCCTCTAGACTCCTGCGGGCACAGGCCCATCCTCTCACTAGGGTGGATGGAGATCCATTGCCAAGTTTCCCCAGTGTGGAGTGGAAAGGAGTCCTGGCTGGAGCGGGCTGAGGTGTCGTGCAGCTCTGGCTGGGCTCTGGAGAGACTGCTGCCAATGCATGTGTTAGGCAAGAGACTTTTGAGTTCCCTGTGGCTCTGCTTGGCTTCTTGTGTGGGAGCCCAGCCACTGCCTCTGGCCTCCTCCCGCTGCATCTTCTTGTGGCTCCACATTGGCAGGATTGGCTTTGAGGCCCGTCCTAGTGCTCGGAGGCACCTTCCCACTGTGGATGTCAGACGGCAGGATGCCCTTGTCCACCTCATGTCTCATGCCTCTGGTTCAGCTCTGATCTCTCCTGGTATCCAAGTAAAGGGTACGGTCTGAAGTGAAAGCCTGAACTTGCTGGTGCCTGCCATGGCTGTGTGTTTTGGGGCAGGAGGGAAGGGGAGATTACACCCGCACTGGTTGTCTCCTTGCTTCGGAAAGTGCAGAATGATGGTGAGCTTGTCGACTTGGAGCACGACGTGTCTTTCCCTTGCCTTCCAGAGGTCCTCACTGTCTGGGGGTGTGTGTCTGACTACATTGTATAGCAGCTGCTGCTGAACAAGGTGGGTCTTGTGTGCTCTTCCATCAAACCCTGATGCTTTCAGGCCTCCTGGCACCCCTGTGCGAGGCAGTGCAATTATTCTTCCCCTCCTCTGGAAGCAGAAAACTCCAGAAGGACACTGCAGCTCCTCTGTCAAGAGAGGTAAACGATCAGGCCTAGCCCCATGTGAGAAAGTGCTGGATGCTTTCTGGGGCTTCTCTAGGGCCCACGGCTAGAGTGCAAAGACCAAACAGGAAGCCGGGATGTTCTTTGGGGTTGTTTGATTGCTGGCAGTCCCTTGGATCTTGTCCGACTGGGGAGGCTTGCTTGGCTTTTACTGCATCAGATCTTCCTTTGAGAGAGAAGAGTAAGGAGAAGAAAATGTTGAGTCTCTAGGCCTTCTCAGCAGCTTTCCAAGGTGCCTGTCTTTTCCTCTGCGCATCATGAGTGGCCCGGGCACAAAGCCCTGTCCCTGCGCGCTGATGAATCGCGAGTTAATTTTCCCCTCTGCAGAACTCTTACCATGGCTCCTTTGGCTTCTCTTTTGTTTTCAGGGCGTCAGAATTCCCAGACTTGGGACATATGATGTCGTTCGAGCGCAAGTAGAGAGTAGAGAGAATACCCTTTTGACTGTTTGGAGACCCAGGTTTCATCTTGCGAAGTCTATTGCAGACGTTCATGGCCTCACAGATGATAAGGCATACGCTTTTGGTAAGGGGACAGAGGAAAAACCTTTCCTTTCCTTTGCGCCCTAGTGGGGCTGTGGGCTCATTACTGTTCAGAAGTGATGAGGATTTCTTCAAAAGATCCCAAGAAGAGCATCAGCTCGCCCAGAACAGCCAACCAACCAACCAAGTAGCACTTTCTAAAAGGGGCCCTTTCTGCATGAGTTTTTTAATACTCCTCAGATCAGAATCCTGCCTAACATGAGACTCTCTGTCTTTGACTTGCTTGACGCCTGACCACATCCCTGGTGTTTTGGGGCTGATTATCCTAACCAGCGGGCGCTCCACATTTAAGCTGCATCAGACCTTGCTGAAGCAAATGCCAGGGTTCCGGCTCACTCCTATGGCCTTGTTCTCATTGAAGGGGGACTAAGTCACCTGCAGACAACCTTGAGACAGAAATGGAAACAGCAGTTTGTAGAAAACCCCATTGGTGACCATGCTGATCATAATTTCTGGCCAGTGCTGTCAGCACGGTGGCTGCAGTGTGACATCATTGCTGGTGCCTGGGGGCACTGAGAGCTCGGGGCAGCGTTTGCAGTGATTTGTTTCCCTCCCAGGACCCCATCGTCTCTTCGTTGGGAACGACAGTCTGGCACTGCCCAGGGACAGGACTCTGGCACCAAAAGCTGAGGCATCTGCTGCTGCAATCTGAGGGTCTGTGGGACGATGACCTGAATAACCCTAAGATCGGTTGTGCAGTCCTTGTGCTTGCCTTCTGCATGACACCCCTCTGACATGGCACAGCTGAGTCCCTTTGAGCCCCGAGTGCACAGAGTGCACCTGGCCGTGGGGCCTGGGCCACACACACCTCAGTGTGCATGGTGCTTTGGACTTACTCCCAGAAGGCAGGAAATCGGCTTGTGTCTGAAATCTGCCAGAGGCGTCAAGAGGACAGCTCTGAAGCTGTGTGTTGCCTGAGAGCCTGGGGGCAGCTGAAGCTTGGCTTCAGTTTCTTGAACGGTCCTGTGAGTTCTTTTGTCTGTTGTTGTTGTTTGCTAGATCAGAAACAAATGGAGCCACTGAAGTGTGCTGACTTAGCCTTGGACGTCGTGGCTTCAAGGAAGACAGTGAAGGCTTGCATTCGAGAGACCGTGCATCTTTTCTGTCACTGCACTTTGTGCCATTTTCATGGGCCCTGTGAGTCTCGAGGGCACAGATTGCCTCCTGACTGCCTCCTTCCTGGGTACAGACGAGGGGTACAGAAGGAGGGATTTCTTGACCTCAGGGTAGCTGCTGTGCAGTGGGGCTCTGCAGAGCTCTGTCATGCACCCAGGGCTGTAGAGCAACTCCAGTAACCACCGAGAGGGTGGAGTTTACTCTTTACAGGTGCACTGACATTTGTCAGGGAAGGTCTGCAAGTGAGCTGGAGGGCAAGACTAGCCTTCCCCATGGTTTTGTCTAACTGGAGAAAAAGAGACCAGTCCGTTCTCCATATACTCTATAAATAAGAGATTAGAGGTGGTATCCAATGGCAGGAAGGCAGATGTATGCCCCTCCAGGCACTGGACTCAGTTTTCTCAAATCATCTGCAAGCATGTTGCGTCATCTGCTTTGGAACACTCTGGACTTGACAGCACCTCTGAAAGACCTCTGTGACCAGATCCCTAATGCAAATTGCAAAGGGAATGTGTGTGTTCTCACTTCAACCTGGTGCCGCCGCCTTCTTTCCAGGTTTCAGCTTCAGACTAAGCCTTGGAGAAGAGCCATGAAACCTGCTGTGAAAGACAGTGCAAAGCCTATTCAAGCAACAAAGGTGAAAAAAGAAGAGCTTAGCGATAAGAGGGTCAAAAAAGGTAATGTAACAGCTGACTCCTTACAGAGCTGTGTAGCTTTCCCTGTTGTCCGTACCCCTAGGGAAGCAGAGCCAAGGTTATCATGGGATGTATGGGATAGTCTAAAGGGCTTCCTGGGACTGTATTTCACCCAGCATGGCAAATCTCTGGGGACTTGTTCTGGACCAGGAGCCCCCAACAGCCCTGCACCACCAGTTGCAGTTGACTGGTGCTCGCCCCACGGGTTGCAGCTGACACTGGTGAAGGACACTTTCTCACTGCACTCCATTCCCGAGCATATGTTGCAAGCTGCTCTTCTGTTTGAGGAGTTTGTGCAGGAAGGAGACAAAAGCTAGGGAAATCCATTGGCTTTGTGAATAACAAATTTTACCTTGAATTCAAAGGGCAGAAAGAACACTGTAGTTCCTCACAGAACTACTGTGTTTGAATTTGAGGAGAAAAATGACCTGGAGATGATTGTCAAAGGGCTGCCAACCTGTGCCAAAGCTCCATTTCCCTTTCAAAACTGGGAATTTCAAAATGAGGATCTTCAGGCTGAATGTGACAAAGTCATGCCTATGAGACCAGCCACAGAGATCAGACATTCTGCTCCTCTCGTGTGAAATTCTTCCCCCAGAGAGACTTTCTTAGGTCACCATCTCCTCCCAGCAAGCTGTCTTTTTCAGAGTATGGAGCAGGCAAAGCAGCACAAAAGCCATTCCCTGGAGAGCAAGTGAAGGAGGAAACGGAGCAGAGAAAAAAGTCCTCTGTGGGGTGAGTCTCTTGTCGAAAAGGATGAGGGTGAGGCTGTGCTGTTGTTCTGGTGCGAGTGAGAGGTGTCCTTTGAACGCAACTGTCTGCGCCAGCTTTGAAGGGCTATGACCACAGGTCACAACAACGCCTGTTTTCTGGCTGCATGGCAAGTGCGTAGTGGGTGTCTGTGAGACTCTCGTGTTGCCTGCATTTCTCTCCTGGCTCTGCTTCCAGGACACAGCTCTTTGGGGCATCTAAAGGCAAGTTGCGACTCCACAAGTTCAGGATCTTTTTCTTCTTCCCCGCAGAGGTATCTGAAAGGAACTTTCTGTTTGATGAAACTAGTTCAGGGTCCATAGACATTTTCATGAGAGCGCGGAGGGATGCAGAAGCTCTCAAATAGCTCTCGGGTGGTGCAAGTGTTTGAGCTGTGTCCTGCTCTGGGTTACTCCTGGGGCTCAGGCAGAACTGGCACAGATGGGATTAAACATGAAGCAGCTCCTTGCTTTAGTTTAACGGATGCTGCTTTACTGAGCTTTGGGGCACTGTTTAGTTCACTAGGAGTCTGTCCCTTTCTACCAAATGCCAAGAGAAGTGCCGTAGATAGACATGTGGCAGGCTTGCTTTTCTCACTGCATCACTTCCTCCTCCTTCGAGACTGTCTGCAAGTAAGAGTCCTCTTTCCAAACCTAAACACACAGTACTGGAGGCCATCAAAGAGTCTATACTGCAATTGCCAGGAGAGGGGAATGGCGTGTCCTGTCACGTCAAGGGAAAGCGGAGATCCTGGCCTTTCCTTTGCCGACATCACGCCACACCTGGGTGTTACAGCGCAGGCCTATCCCTCTTTCTGTTTTCATTTGAGCACAGTTAAGACATTACACCTAACTCTGGGGGACTGATGGCTGCCCCTCTTTGGCTTGTCCCTGGCCCCACTCGCTGAGGAGTAAAGACTACATGGAGGTCCAGACTGGCCAGTCCCTAGGGACGGCACCTCCGGGGCTGAGGGGAGGCATGCTGCTGCAGGACTCCCGCTGCTGCTGTCAATGTCCTCATTATTCAAGAAAAGCATTCAGCTTTTTCATTGGTTTTAGAGAGCCAACTTTTCAAACTCAGAAGCAAAATAAGTCTGTCCTGTCAGTAAACCAAGTAAGCAACAAGAATAATTCCTGCCTTGAACAAAGTAGTTTTTCTTCAGTTAGGCCATGGTCACTTTATGAATTAAAACCTACGAGTTCTGGTGTGAACACCTGTCCATTAAACATTGACATTCTTCCTAGCTGTTTGGCAGTGCTCATACCATTTTGAAACCTGTCTTCATAGAGAGGAGATGTGGCAGAAGCAGATAAAAACAGGGAGAGTCTATGAGGAGAGGCTGACAGCTTGATGGGGTTGGAAGAGCCCTGAAACTCCTCCCAGGCCTGCAAGGCAACCTTCCCTTGCTGCAGCACCAGAGGCAGAGGCAGTGCTGGCACCAGAGCTGGGAGAAGCATGCCTGGCACGTGTATGGAAATGTCCAATTGTGTGCCCTTTTTCAGCTGCGGGCATTCGCCTTTTCTGTCTTGGACATGTTTCCGGACAACTGCAAGGAACCCCACGGTGGGAAGAAGGAGAGAGGCCCGCAAGGGCACAGGCACTGGGGAGAGCCAGGAGTGATCCAAGAGGCCCATGTCTGATTGTTGCAGAGAGGGCAGGAGGGACAGCAGAGCCTCCCTCATTTTCTGCCCCCACTCTCGAGGTCAGGGCACTTGTGGGAGGGCAGGTTTCAGCAGAGAGGGGCTCTGGGGTGGATGTTTCTGCTTTAGGCGCTAGGACAGAATCCCCTGGCGCTGCCCAGCCCCAGCTGTGCCTGCAATGGAGGCGTGCCTGTGCCTGCCATCAGGGAGGAGGCCAAGGGAGCTTGGGAGCAGGACTGGCAGGCAGAGACGAGGGTGTGCGAGGGAAAGGCAGCCCCCAGGAGTGGAGGATTTCTGCCCAGAGCCAGGGAGCAATGGGAGGCTCTCTTTGTCGACCATCTCTCTGAGGGGCCTGAACGGCAGGGTCTGCTTGTTGCGAGGGGTCTGAAGAAGCCGCAGGAGCAAAATCCCTGTCTGCCAGGGTCGCCAAGGGCTCTTGTGCCCAGATTCTGGCCCCCAGACTTCTTCTTCACATGGAACCCAGTGACAGACACGGTGACGGTGTCACAGTGGACAATGCGATGACACGGGTCACCAGGGCCAGGAGATAAAGGCCTCCTGGTGTCTGGCTGGCACTAGGTTGGGAGGCAGCTCCTCTGAGCAACCTGGTGAGGTGAGGGGAGTGGGGGCAGGTGTCCCGCAGAGGGATGGCTTGGGGAGGGGTGTGGATCGGGGGTCCTGCGCAGGGCGGAAAGGGCAGCCGGGGAGACAATGCCACTTCTCAGGGAGGCCGCAGAGCTCAAGGGCTGTCAGCCTCCCGTGCCCATCAGCAGTGCCCCTCGGCTGTGGTGTGACAGAGATTTGGGCAGCACCAGCCTTGCTTGAGTGTCAGGGCAGCGGAGGGGCTTGGTGGGTGCTGCTGAGGGAGGGAGCAGGTGCCCATGCCTCTGAGGTCCTGGTGCTGTGCTGCAGTCACCCCCTTGTCCTGCTCGTCCCTCAGGGTCGGCAGAGGAGCCTCTGGAGGGGAAAGCCCAGCCTAGCTGTGGCAGGACCTTTTCAGAGCTCTCAGGACCGACCTGCACTGTGGCCGCCATGAAGCGGAAGGCTCGCCAGTCGAGGGAGGATGGTGAGAGCAAAGTATCCCGGCAGCTCACAGAAACCGGGCAAAGGTGTTGTGGGGGTGACTTTTGTGCAGAGCTGGGAGTGGTGGCAATGGGCTGCAGGAGGTCCTCAAGAGCCCCACTGCAGGGCCCCTCTTGAACTTCAGCCAAGGAGGCTTGTTGTGTGGGGAGGGCGGGCTGTGTGGGGAGGGCAGGCGCTGCCCAGAGCTTGCTGTGCTCCAGGAGTCCAGGGAGGAAAGGGGAAGGCAAGGGCAGGGAGAGCGCGGGAGCCTCTGAGGCTGTGGGGAGCTTGGAGGGGCCTTGCTTTGGGCCAGAGCGTGGCACAGTCGGGGAGAGGTGGGGGCTGGAGTCAGCACCTTGCTGGGGTTTCCGTGGGAGTGGGATGTGCGTGGGAGTGGACGGGGACCGGCTGTGAAGGCAAAGCCCCACGGCCTGTGGGGAGGTGCTCTGACTCCTGAGACCCAGCGACACCCTTCCGCAGGCTGTCTGCCACCTCCTGCCCATCGCATTCCTGGGCGCCTGTTGTGACGCACATCCCAGCAATGCCCCCTTCCTCTCCAAGGCCCCCACGGGCCCTGCCAACGGCTCCAGGCCTGCTGCACCCCCTGGCACAGCCGAGAGACGATGCTCTCTTGGGGGAAATCCTCAGGCTGACTCTCCCCAGCCCCTCCAGAGGTGCTCAGTGGTGGTGATGTGTGCTCTCCCTCGCTGCTTCCCTCCCTGCCTCCAGAGTGTGTGCTGTGTCGCCGTGCGCACTCTGAGCCGGATGTCTACAGGCAGACGTGCCAGGAGGACGGCCTCTGTGCACATGAGTTTTGCCTGGTGAGTTCCCCTGGGGCTGCCCACAGCTTTGCCCTGGCACCCCAAGGGGCATGTGTGCATGCGTGGAATCACAGCCCCAGGCGCCCTGTAGGTGCCGACTCCTCCTCCTGCGCTCCCAGCACAGCCTCCCCACCCGGATGCTGCCGATTGACCCTGTTCCCTGTGTGTGTGGGAGATCCAGCCCTCCTGACCTGGTCCTCAAAAGAGAATGCGCCCAGCCCCAGGGTCTCTTTGAGTTGCTTTCCTGAGCAATGGCTGTGCAGTGGTGTCCACCAGCTCTTCTGCACAGTTCCCTGGGTCAGCAGCTTGCAAAGCCACAGCACACCCAAAGCTCGGCCCTCCCTATGCCTTCTTGTTCAGAATGAGGTCTAAGGCAAGCGCTACTGCAGCTCGCCCAGTCCCGGGGGAGCTAAGCACTGCCTGCCCCTGCTGTCTCTCAAGGCTCAGGACAAGCCATCAAGAATGGTGCCTGTCTCACTGACCTGATGAGCTCCTGCACTTTTCTGCCTTCCAGTATCTTGCTGAAGGGCTTTACCAGAGAGGCACGGATGAGGATGGATTCTGCCGGTTCCTCCCTGAGGATATCAGGCAGGCAGTGAATCGGGCAGCCCAGAAGGTGAGGATCTAGCAGGGGAGGAGGGTTGTGTTGCTGTGACAGGTCTCCCTCATGGCCTTCCCTAGCCAGTCCCAGGAGGTCACGAGCCCAGCTTGCATTAGTGTCCCAAGTGCTCCTGCATGTCTGTCTCTGCAAGAAGGCAGCCAGCTCCCTAGCGGTGCTAATGAAGGAGGGAGAGCCTAGCTGCACGTCATTGCCTGCTGCCGCTCCTGGCTCCCCATCACAAGCTCAGGGTCACCTGCTTGGTGTGGAGGACTGGCTTGAGGGCAGAGGTCATGTGAAGATTGAACAAATAAAGGAAGCAGAACTAAGTGCATATCGCACACAGTTGATGTGAGCCAAGTCCCGTATGAGAGTAAAAACAGCTAGAGCCAAGGACACATTGTCCTTGGCTCCAAGGTGTTATCAATGATTAGTCCTGGGAACTTGCGGGTGATGTAATGCAGAAGTTGCTGGGTAAACCAAGTTGCTGTTACCAATAAGGAGCTCAGCTTTTGCAATATGTATGAGCCTGATTAGTCCTATGCTATATAAAGGAAGATCACGCCTAATAAAGATGAAGTACACTGATCACTCATTGAGCGTCTGGGTCTTCCCTCCGTCGGCTCCTCCCGTGCAAGTTTCCAACAAATGGCACCCGAACAGGGACCCTGCCGGTCAGGGACTCGG
This sequence comes from Dromaius novaehollandiae, assembly GCF_036370855.1. NCBI lineage: Eukaryota > Metazoa > Chordata > Aves > Casuariiformes > Dromaiidae > Dromaius > Dromaius novaehollandiae. Next base: position 2,488,676 of record NC_088105.1, read on the forward strand.
TGATTAAAAACTCAGGAGTCGACAGAGTGCTAGAGACAGCTGGTCCTGCTGTGCTAAAGGCGACGAGACACAAAAGGGGGTCTACGTGCCAGAGTTACAGAGGAGGTGGAGAGGACACAAACAAAGGGGGTCCGTGCCCAGGACGAGACGGGGTCCTGCCAGAAAGTCTCGCCGCAGGTCTTGCAAAGGTTGCAACGGTAAGTGAGTAACCACGGAGCGACAAGCGGCTTATTATTTATTAAGATGCTTTTTAGAAAAGCGAGGTACTCAAGGAATAGAATGTCATAAGGAACTCCCAGGGCTATTAGCTTACGGAGTGGCTAAGGGGTGTTTTGTTAACCCAGATACCATGTTCGAACAAACTGAATGGAAAAAATTTGGGGACAAGTTGTTTGATGAAGTAATAAGTGACAACAAGACAGCAAAAAAGCTGATGAAGCCGTGGAGGGCAGTTACTAATGCTCTCGCACCTCAAAGAAAAAAAAAAAAAAAAAAAAGAAAGAAAAGAAAAGAAAAAGGAAAAAAAAGAAAAAAAAAGAAAAAAAACAAAACCAAAAACAAACAAACAAAAAAAGAAAGTAGCTGTCGCCGCCGCGGAGCGTTTGGGAAGCCCCGATGGGTTCAAGGAACCCCCGCATGCAGAGGTGTCCCCTGTGTCCCCATACCCATCACCCCCCTCGAACCTTTACTATTGCCCAGGGAGGGTCTGGGAACACAGGCCTGCCAAAAGGAGCAACATTGACCATGCGGCAGATCCCCCCTCCTCCCTCCCTCAGCGCCTCCCCCCCCCCTCCCTCCCCCCCCCTCCCTCCCCCCCCTCTCTCCCTCCCCCCCTCTCCCTCCCCCCCCTCCCCCCGCCCTCTCCCCCCCTCTCTCTCTCCCCCCCCTCTCTCTCTCCCCCCCCTCTCTCTCTCCCCCCCCCTCTCTCTCTCCCCCCCCCTCTTTGGCCACAGTTATCTGAGGACACCCATCTCAGGCTATCAATGTGAAATAAGTTTTTCTCTATGATATTAATGGTCAGAAACCACTAATAAAAGCAGTTTGAAAAAGAAAAAAAAAAAAAATCGGGAATAAAGGGGGAACCAACCGGACAGATGTTGGATTATATTTGGGGAACAAATATATTGTTGCCGGGGGACATACGCAGCATAATGAAGTTAATACTAACACAGCATCAGCAGCTGCTGTTTAACGCGCATTGGCACGCAGTATGCCAGGAAGCGGTAGCTGTTATAAGGGCTCCAGGGGACCCGTTGTATGGAGTAACGTTAGATGAGTTGATGGGGATAGGCGCGTATTTCCGCTTAGAAGCGCAGGCCCTGCTGGGACCAGATAAAGCTAAAGAATCAATGAAGCTAGCAAGGCGGGCGCTTGATCAATTAAAGGAGCCAGGGGGTATCCCATCTTATTTGGGAATAAAGCAGGGCCGGGAAGAGCCTTTCAGCTTATTTATTGACAGAGTAGCCAATGCTATACAAGCAGCAGGGGTACCAGATTATCTGAAAGGGACTATCTTGAAACAATGTGCAATACAGAATAGTAGCCCTTCAACGCGTAGTATTTTAGCCACGCTCCCGGGAACATGGACTATTGAGGAGGGGCTAGAAAGAATGGCGCAGGTACCTGTAGGACCGCAAGCTATGCTAGTAGAGGCGGTGAAACAATTAGGAGAGAGCATGAGAGAGCAAGCACAGGCGTTGCGGGATAATATGCAACAGAATCAAAGACAGGTATTCGCTGCCCTTGCTCCTTTGCAAAATCCCGGCGGAAATACCCCCCCGATCGACGATCGGCACGCTGCTACCGATGCGGCGTTGTTGGTCATCTTCGCAGAGAATGCCAAGCTAGTAGAGTATGGTGTCCCAACTGCAAAAGCAGCAAACATGATGGAGCGGCTTGTTGGAAGGCTGGCTCGGGAAACGCCCGGAGAAGCGGGACGAGCCGCCCCGCGACGACACAAAAGGCGGCATTCACCACAACAACTCAGCAACCCCCGCAGTTAACATAACCACCTCAGCCGGCGCCCAGCTCCACTCCGAACGGCATGAACCCCTTTGTCTTCGACCAGCCACCAGAGGGAGTCTCGGACTGGACTTGGCAACAGCAGTAGACGCCACCTTATTGGATACAAAGCCAACAAGAATCCGGACGAATGTCTACGGACCAGTAACTATTAATCATGAGCCGGTAGGTGCCTTACTGATTGGAAGATCGTCCGCTACAATGAAAGGATTACAAGTTTTGACAGGATTGATCGACAAGGACTATTTCGGGGGAATTACAAATTGTGGTTTCAGCAATGTTTCCACCTATGCACATACCACAAGGATCGAGAATAGCTCAACTTATTCCGCTTCCCCACCTGACTGAAGGGGTGGCACCAGCGAAAGAGCAACCACGAGGCTATGGTGCTTTTGGTTCCACTGGAAGTGTAGTATTACTGACTGTCGGAATGCATCAAAGGCCCCGACAAACCGTGACTGTAAAGTATAAAGAAGAATCTATACGCACTAATGCCTTATTGGACACTGGAGCGGATGTATCAATAATTAGCACTAAGATTTGGCCCCAGCATTGGCCAACCCGAGAGACCAGCTCCACGGTAGCTGGAGTAGGCGGGGTCACCCTCGCCCGGAAATCATCGACGCTACAATGGACTATAGGGAACAAGGTGGTTAATTGCTCCGTTTCCATTTTACCCCTACCTGAAGGAGTGCAAGCATTAATAGGGCGCGATATCCTTGCCCAGATGGGTATGGTGCTTACCTCGGAACACCCTTTATAGCACCGGCCATTGCCTGGACTTTCCCAATCCCACTCAGCTGGAGGACTGATCAGCCTGTGTGGGTAGAGCAATGGCCGCTTAAACGGGAAAGTCTCATTCAAGCACATGAATTAGTAAAGGAACAGTACAAACAAGGTCATCTAAGATTATCTACCAGCCCTTGGAATACCCCAATATTTGTGATCAAGAAAAAATCCGGCAAATACAGACTTTTACACGATCTACGTGCTGCAAACAGACAGATGCATGACATGGGTGCTTTACAACCAGGGTTACCCAACCCAGCAATGATCCCAGAAGGCTGGCACCTGCTAATCGTAGATTTAAAGGACTGTTTCTTTACTATAGCCCTCCATGAAGATGATAAACAGCGATTTGCATTTACACTCCCTGCTATCAATAGAGAGGGGCCAGACCAAAGATTTGAATGGACAGTACTACCGCAGGGTATGCGAAACTCACCAACCCTCTGTCAACTCTATGTCGATGCGGCACTTCAACCGTTACGTCAACAGTGGCCAGAGACCATGATATATCACTACATGGACGACATATTGTTGGCACAAAAAACCCCTTTTCTCCTGAACAAAAATTTGATCTAATCACACAATTAAAGAAAAAGGAACTTGTGGTGGCCCCGGAAAAGGTACAAGAATCCAGCCCCTGGCAGTATCTAGGTTGGCATATTTCGAATGCCACCATCAGACCACAGAAATTGACAATCAGGACTGACATAAGAACACTCAATGATGCTCAAAAACTATTAGGAGACCTCCAATGGATCCGTCCGGTTGTCGGCATTCCTAATGAACTTTTAAATCTGCTACGCCCCTTGCTGAAGGGAACAGACCCAGCGGCTGCCGTCACGCTCACAGAGGAACAGCAACGGGTACTCCAGGAAACTGCATCGCTAATTACTACGCGTGCTACGCACCGGCGCCTGGAAAATCAGCCACTTGATCTTACTATTTTATGTGGCCCACAATACCTAATGGGAGCCATTACACAACACAAAATAAAAACGGGGGGAAAAAAAGAGGGTTGGCGGAACCCATTGTACTAGAATGGATAGCACCACTGTTACAACCAAAACGAACTATTCAAGGAAAAAATTGATAAGACCCTATTCGTACTAAACTATTTGTGTGTATTCGGGGACGACAAAGAACCACCAGCAATCAAACATAGAAGAAGTGAGAATCGTCGAGGCAAACGTGAATTGAAAAAACTAGGTTCAGATTGCGCTGATGATGTAGAATTATGGGGGCCTGCGGAAAGATTTTTCGCCGCAGCTTTAGCTCCTAACGTTGCAGTTGCGCATGCCATGTCTAATCTAAATAAACTTGCTTGTTGGGCTGTTAGGCAATCAAATGTTACTACACAAATTCTCTCTGAAATGTCACAGGATATGGATAGCCTGAGACATGCAGTCTTGCAAAATAGAGCAGCTATAGACTTTCTGCTTTTAGCACAGGGACGCGGGTGTGAAGATTTTGAAGGAATGTGTTGTTTTAATCTTTCTGATCATGGACAGTCAATCCATGAGCAATTGAAATGGCTAAAGAACCACACCCAGAGAATCACCGTACAGTATAATTGGTTTGATGATCTGTTTAGAAAGATGTTTGGTAATGTGAGTACCTGGATTTTGGGCTTGATCAAAGAAGGGCTATGTATTCTATTCATAATTGTATTAATTTTAATTGCTGTAAGAGTGATTTTTGGCTGCTTAACACAAAAGCTTGAACAATTAACTAAAAAAGTCTTTCTCGCACAAAATAAAAACGGGGGAATTGTGGAGGACTGGCTTGAGGGCAGAGGTCATGTGAAGATTGAACAAATAAAGGAAGCAGAACTAAGTGCATATCGCACACAGTTGATGTGAGCCAAGTCCCGTATGAGAGTAAAAACAGCTAGAGCCAAGGACACATTGTCCTTGGCTCCAAGGTGTTATCAATGATTAGTCCTGGGAACTTGCGGGTGATGTAATGCAGAAGTTGCTGGGTAAACCAAGTTGCTGTTACCAATAAGGAGCTCAGCTTTTGCAATATGTATGAGCCTGATTAGTCCTATGCTATATAAAGGAAGATCACGCCTAATAAAGATGAAGTACACTGATCACTCATATTGAGCGTCTGGGTCTTCCCTCCGTCGGCTCCTCCCGTGCAAGTTTCCAACAGCTTGGTTTCTTTACCTGATGCTGATGCTGATGTCCAAGAAGATCATAGGCAGAGTGTTTTGAGGACAAGCTGGAAAAGAGGGTTCTTTAACAGAAGGCTCCTATGTGAGCTGAGCCAGGTCCAGAGAGCCCTGTGTCCTCCCCCGAAGGGCAGGGCAGAGCTCGGGGTCCCTGACCAATGTCACTGATGGTGAGCGGGGTGCTGCTGTGCTCTTTGCAGACCTGCTGTGTCTGTGGAAAGATGGGGGCCACCGTTGCATGCCAGCAGAAGCGATGCGCCCGCAAGTTCCACTTCCCCTGCGGGTCCAGACAGGGCTGCGTCTCGCAGTTCTTTGGGGAGTTCAGGTAAGGGCTGCCATTTCTCGGGCTGGAGCCTCCCGTGCCTAAAATCCCCTCCTGCTCCCCGCTGCCCTCACTGGCCAAGCGTTTGGGCAACCTGCCTGCTCTGCCCTGCAGTGACCCCTGCAAATGTCCCCTGGGGCCTGATCCAGGACATGGAGGGCTCATGTACCGTTTTTCCCCCTTCCCTGTGGTGCTGGAGCTGAGCAGGAGGGTGTGCCGTCAGCGATGCCCTAGCAATCCATTGGTCTCAGCCCCCTGGGGGGCCAGGATGGATTCCTAAGGGCTGAAGGCTGGCAAACGTGTGTCTTTGCCAAGGCCTCCACCCTGCAGGCAAAGCCCCCATAAGTGCCCCAGGGCCCTTCAAGCAAGTGTGGAGCCCAGGCCTCAGCCAGGACATGCGGAGCCCTTTTGGGTGGGGAACACGCTGGGAGGAAAGGGATGTGAAAAGGGACATGTGCACAGAGCACTGCAGTGGTGATGGCCTCTACAGCCATGGGAAGCCTCATCCAGAGACAAGGAAGGACTCCTGCAGCTCCTCCAGGCTCCCCTCTTTGTCTTCGCTCAGGTCATTGTGCTGGGAGCATCGCCCACAGCAGACAGTGGAGACGCACCAAGACGGGGACACCGTGTGCATCATCTGCATGGAGCCCGTGGAGGACAGGACCTCCTACAGCACCATGGTGTGTCCCTTCTGCAAGCACGCCTGGTTCCACCGAGGCTGCATCCAGGTAGGAGACCCTCCCCTCTCCCACCTCTGAAGCACCAGAGGTGCCCAGCAGCAGTGTCCCGCTCACACTGGTAGTCGTTCTCCTGCAGGGACATGCTCTCCGTTCTGCTTTGAAGCACTTTGCGTGTCCCTTGTGCAAGGACCGTGAGAAGTTTCTGCCTGAGATGTGGCGCCTGGGTATCCGCATACCTGACAGGTTGGTTCTCTTCCTCCCTCTCGCCATGCGTAGAAGAGATGAGAATGGCCAGGGAGCTGTTCCCGCCCAGCCCACAGTCCCTCCACACAGGCTGTACCTCCAGCAAGAGCAGCTGCCTGCAGGAGAGGATGATACAGCTCTGCCTACAGGGATGTCCTGTACTCTGTTCCTCCCACAGGAAAGGGGCTTGCTGAGGAAGAATTAGGGCATTGGTGGTTATGAGCTGTGGAGGGATTTGTTGTTCCGTGAGATTGTCCAGCTGCTTTCTGGGCTTTTTTTCTCCTGGGGTCAGCTTCTCTCCCTCAAAGCTCTTCTGGGGCAAGGAGGGCTCCCACTGAACTCCCGTTAGGGCTCTTCCCTCTTGGTTTCTGCCTGCAAGCATCTCAGGCAGTTGAGAGCAGAGGTCAGCGGCATCAGTCCCATTTTGCAGAGGGGGAACGTCAATCCTGAAGAGGGCCCAGCAAGGCTTGGGTGGGACTCCCAAAGAGGCCTGGCCCCCACGTGTCCTGCTGGCCTAGTCCCCTGCTTCACTGAGGTGATGCAAACAAAGGGCTCCAGAAGACCAGGGGCCTGCAGTCAGGATCTGACCGATGCAAGGGGTGAGGGAGTCTCATGTCCTTTCCTTCCTTCTCCCACAGAAGACTGGCTTGGGAGGAGGAGGAGGAGCAGAACTTGGAAGACCTATATGAAACATACAGCCACTGTGATGCCAGCCAGTGCCTTTACCGGGGAGGCAGGGAGCAGTCAGAAGAGGAGGGGTAAGCCTCTGCAGCAGCAGTTTCCCAGCCTCCTCAGAGGAGGCAGATGCCTTAGCAGTGGCTTGGCCAGATGTCTGAAGGGCTTGCAAGAAGGTGGAAGGACCCCAGGGTCCTGGGTTCTGCCGAGGTTCATTTGTCTCAGCCAGGACCTGGGGAGCAAGGACTCTTGGCAGCCAGGTGGGGCCAGGCCAGGAAGCTCTGTGGGCACTGCCGCTCTCTGGCCACTTTGTCCTTGGGGGGCTCCCTGGCATCACTCCCTGCTGGGGCCTCCCTGCTCAGCAGCCTCTCTGCTTCCCCAGCCCATGGCAACTGCTGCTGTGCTCCTCGTGCGCTGCCAGCGGGACACACCGCCGATGCTCCTCCGTGGGGGATGCCACGGGCCTGTGGGAGTGTGACGGCTGTGCTGGCCAGAGCACTGGTAAGGGGCCGAGGACCTGGGTGCCAGGGCTAGAGGCAGGTGCCAGGCAGGCCCTGGCAGGGGGTGGTCAGGGTGGGGGTGGTGGAGCTTCTCCAGCCCTGTGAGAGGGCTAGGCGGCTCAGGTTGAGGTGGGCAGTGGCGGTAGGAGTTGGAGCCAAGGCGTATTTGGAGCCAGTGCTTCTCATCCTGTCACTGGGCACCGACCAGACAGAGAAGAGTCGGGTTCTGTCTTCTTTTCTGCCCTCCACCACGTAAGACAAGAGGCCCCTTGAGCCTTCTCTCCTCCAGGCTCTACGCTCCCAGCTCCCGCAGCATGGGGTTATGCCTCGCCAGGCGTAGGACTTGGCGTTTCCCTCTGCTGAACCGCAGGAGACTCCTCTTGGCCCATTTCTCCAGCCTATCACGACCGTTTCGTATTGTCTGCAGGCTTGCTGAAGGTGCCCTCGGTCCCATCATCCAGGTCATTAATGAAGATATTAAAGAGTAGTGGAGCCAGTACAGTAAAAGAGAGAAACCCTGCCAGCATCCCATCAGGACCCAAGGACTGCTGTGTGCCCAGCTGGTTTTGGCAATGTTCTCCAAGCTGATCCTTCTCTACTGAGGGGAGATCTTTCCTCTCCTGGAGGAAATCTGCTCCTGGCGGTCCAGGAGCCAATCCTCTCCCGAGGGAAAATTTCATCTTAGAAACTGGTGAGGCACTTCTCCCTGTTTGCAATAGTGCAACTGACTGCTCTGTCACAATGGCTGCAGCCCTGAAGGACACCAAAGACGAGAAGACTCTTGTGCTCGGAGCTGTGCAAAGGAGTAACTCTCTCAGGCTCTGCCTAGGAGAGTTCCCAGCTGGAGTCTAGGCAGTGAGCAGCAGGCTGCCTAGGGGAGACACTGTGCAATCTAGGGAGAAAGGCAGATCTGTGTCTGAGCTGCTTCTGCTGGTTTTACCCTTGAGGGCCTTGTGATGCCAGAGCACAACAACAAGCACAGGCAGGTTTTCCATAGAAGTCTGGGATTGCCTTTGTGACCTTAGGAGACAGCGGCTCTGGCTGGGAAAAGTTCCTCCGGCTGCTGACTCACTTGCTGGGATTGTGAGATTCTGATTGCAGCCTTTTCCTTTGCCGGGGCACTTTTTCACTGCCTCCGACCAGGAACAGACTCCTAAAAGGCAGCATTACAATAAATACCGATCCTTCCACAGCAGGACTTCAACACACTTCCACAAGCAACCCTACTTAGAGCGCCACCAAATTGTCAGCAAGTATCCAGGCAAACTTACAGGTGATTGAGCCAGCTGTACTAAAAGGCACCAGGAGTTTGGTAGCAGAGCAAGCCTCTCAGACCAACGCCCAGAAAGACTGCATGCTGCTGCTACACCCCCACCCCCATTCAATGGGATGCTTGTATTTTGCCTTCTGGGTAGCATCCTGCCAGCTCCCTAGAGATGTGAATTCAAAACATTCAGAGCCATCCTCTCCAAAACGGAGAGGTGCTGTTCCTGAGGCAGCCGTGTCCTGCCAAAGCCCACCCTGGCCCTGCCTGCACCAGCCCATCTACCCACCCTCCCCTCTCCACAGCGGCAGGCTCTGGGCCCAGGGTCCCTGCCCCAGGGCAGAGACACAAAGCTCCCCAGCACTGGCCATGAAGCTTGTGCTTTTTTCCTGCTCCCTGCAGGGTCCGAGCAGCAGCAGAGGGCTCACACAGAGGTGCCAGCGCCTCTGCCGTGGTGCCGCCCCGGGTGGGGATGCTCAGGCCTGTGCAGAGGCCTGGGATATGCCTCTCCTGGGCCAGCTGTGTGTGGAGGAGGGACTGCTCTCGTGCTGCCTGCCCCACGGAAAAGGCGCTGCAGTATGGACACCCGGTGCTGGGGGGCCGCAGCACCATCACTCCAGCCACCAGGAGGGGCTCAGGAGGCACCCGCTCTGCCAGGACCTTGCATGGGAGCAGAGGAAAGGGGCAAGAGAGCCCTCCAAGGGCTGGCATCGGGGCTAGGGGTTTGTTAACAGCTGACCAGCCCAGGGTTTCACCTTGGAAGAGCCACAGCATTCCCACCTGCGTCCTGCACTGCTGAGTGGGAGTGAACTCCTCCTGAGACTGCAGGTCTGACGTGCAGCCTGGCAGCAAGTACCTTCTTCGGAACAAAAATGTGAACGGGAAATGTTAACCCAGTCAGCCCTGCAAGGTATTCATTGCTGGTCTAGGGTTTTCTTCTCTCTCTCTCTGTAGACCTGCTCAGAAAGCCCCTGCTCTGCCAGTTAGGGCTGGGCTCCGGAGCTGGGTGTCTTTTTCTTCTCAGCAAGCCTGGATAGCTCAGTTGGGAGAGCATCAGACTTTTAATCTGAGGGTCCAGGGTTCAAGCCCCTGTTCAGGCGACAGCCTTCCTATTTACTCACTGCTTTCCCCTTTGCACAACAAGTGGCACTGCCAAAACTGAGGAACCCCAAGGGCATCCTTAGAGCCATAAATAAACTCTTGGCATCCAACTCCTGTCTCCCACAAAAGACGCAAGCTCTCTCTCTCCTTCCTCAAGCACCTCAAGGATGAAACCAGCAGAGGCAGCTCTGACACAGATCTGCCTTTCTTCCCACATTGCACTCTGTCTCTCCTAGGCAGCCTGCTGCTCACTGCCTAGACTCCAGCTGGGAACTCTCCTAGGCAGGGCCTGAGAGATTTACTCTTTTGCTCACCTCCAAGCACTCCTAGACTTCCGTGTCCTTCAGGGCTGCAGCCATTGCGACAGAGCAGTCACTCGCACTGTTGCCAACAGGGACAAGTGCCTCACCGGTTTCTAAGATGAAATCCTCCCTCAGGAGACGGTTGGGCTTGATTTACCCACAGGAAGGCCTTGAGAAGATGAGGAAGGAGCAGCAAAAATACATCTTGCAGGACAAGAGCCTAACAAAAGCAGTAAGTCACAAACTACTGACGTGGGGCTTCTCTCCCCACGTGCAGGCAAGGTGAGCGCCCTCCCCGGGGGATGCATCCCAGCCCTCCCGTGCACCAGAGCCCATGCAGACAGTGTGGGGAGGATGCCCACGCAGCAAGAGCCAGAGCCAGAGCCAGAGCCAGGCAGGATGCTGCCCTGGTACCCACTCCCCAAAACTGGCCTCCTGCTCTACCGCCTCTCTCCATGTAGCTCCATGGACACTGGGCCGTGGAAGGGGCACAGCCTTTCCCTCCGGGCTGGGACAGAGCTGGCGACTGGGGATTAAAGGGCAGACTAACATGGGTGACACTGCTGCGGGTGTTTGCTACAGGCCACCTGAGCAGGGAGGAGAAGGAAATGAGGCCTTCTACAGACAGCTGGAAGCAGCCTCACAGTCACAGGCCTTAGTCCTCAGGGGGTTTTGAACCACCCCAATACCTGCTGGAGGGACGACACAGCAAGGCACCAGCAATCCAATGCTGGGATGGGGCTAGGAAGGCCAAGGCCCATCGGGACTTTAAACTGGCAAGAGGTGTCAAGGACAACAAGAAGGGCTTCTCTGAACACCTCAGTAACAAAAAGAAGGCACGGGCAAATGTGGACCTGCTGCTGAATGGGGCAGGGGCCCTGCTGACAAAGCATACCAAAAAGGCAGAGATGCTGAATGCCTTCTTTGCCTCAGCCTTTACTGGTACGACTGGCCCTCAGGAATCCCAGGCCCTGGAGACCAGGGGAAAAGTCTGCAGAAAGGAAGACTTTCCCTTGGTGGAGGAGGATTGGGTTAAGGATCCCTTAAGCAAACTGGACACCCACAAGTCCACAGGCCCTGACGGGATACACCCACGAGTGCTGAGGGAGCTGGCCGATGTCTGAACTTTTCAGTGGGAACCTAGGGTCAGGCCATGTTGTGGTGGCCGACAAGCCTAATTTCCGTATCAGTTTGGCGACACAGGTGGGACCCTAGGCGACCACTGTCGCGGCCTCTCGTCTCCAAACGATCATCTGGCGCCATCGGGTGAGTTCACCTGGGATCTTTGGCACCGAGAGGCACCGAGAAGGTGAGTCTTAAACTCCCGCCTAAATTCTAAATTCTGGTCTGGGAACAGTGCACTGTAAGGGGTACGCGGGCTGATCACAGCAAGGCGTACCAGGGGGACGGGTGTGAGTCCCATCCCCAGGGTTTGAGTGGGTTTGAAGTCCCAGCTCGGTCCGGCTGGAGAAGGGGTGCGCAGCCTGAGCAGCATAAGGCGCACTGCAAGACTGCAAGACAGAAGTCTAGAGTCACTGTGACTGGTGTGAGCGTGAACAGTGCTGTGTGTGCGAGTGCGTATAGCCTGGGAACCGACCGGGGCGCCCGTCGGCTGAGGAAGCCACCCGCTGCGAAGGGACAGCAGTCCTAGCAGTTAAAGACTCAGGGGGTGGGAGTGCGGTTCCCAGAGAGCGAGAGAAAGACACTGTGTGATCCCACCAGCCGCAGGGGCTGGTGTTACTGGTAAGGAAGTGCGCTGCCTGATTTGCTTAAGACGCACTTCTCAGGAACTCAATATGGGGAATAATTTTGGCACAGAAAAGGGGATGCCCTTAGCTGAAATTTTGGAAAACTGGAGTAAGATTGATGGTACCAAAAATTAAAAAAAACCCACAAAACAGTTGGTCCAACTGTGTCAGGAGGATTGCCCATTCCTGACAAAGGAGGGAAACCCAGCAGAACGGTGGCCACCACAAGGGACTTTTGATCAGCAGGAACTAACTATCTTGTAAAATCGTCTGGAAGACAGGTTTCCAAGTCGAATGGATTACTGGTATGTTTGGGAGAACTGGGCATGGGCGCGGGAGCATTTGAGCCAGGAGGGAGGGAGGAAAGAAACCTGCCGAAGGTAACACTCGTGTTAGCAGATGCTAGTACCCCGGACTGTGCTCCAAAAGTTTCTGCTCCACCTGATATGCCTGATGATCTCTCTGTCATTACTTCTCCTTCTCCTCCTCCTTCTCCCTCTACTCCACCGGCTGCCGGACTCTATCCTGTGATCCCCAACGTGCTGACTAACCCTGCCGCTTTACAGCCAGGGGAAAGGGAGGGCCCAGGGGACATGGGCTATTTTTCTGATATCTTTGGTTAACTGGAGAACTACTTCGCCTACATCATCTATCTCTAAACAACAGTTGGAAATATTCAATTTTCCACACATCCCTCCCTCTTCAGCTAACAGATAGTCTAAAACCATGCGGTGCTGAAGGATTGCCGTGCGCATCTGTTGGGACTGCCAAGTTAAAAGACCTATTGCATCCGCGGTTTTGTTGGTAATAATTTCCAAAGCCGCTTGTAGTCTGATTATTCGATTTAGGTTATAAATTGGTTCTCTCACCCCCGATATTGGTTCATTGGGGTTCCAGGTTGCAGGCCCGTAATGTTGAATTATTCGTTCAGGAGGCCACTCATTATTCCCCCATTTTTGTGTCCCACCCAAATCTACCTTAATGGATCGCGTCTTACGGGCAACCCTTCTGTCTCTGAGGTTGTCATATACCTTTACGCCTAACTGAGGTCCGCCTGTTTCTGGTAAAAGGAAAAACAAAGGTCTGATAATCCCTATATAACAAATTCCCGACCACCCCGCAGGTAAAGATTTATATGCTGTGTCCCCGCAGATCCAATAATGCCCCTTCTTAGCTCCGACACCCTGAGCAAATGGCCCATCCATCCCTGTTGGGAATTGAAAGTAAGTTGTGTCTCTGTCACCCAGAGGGCTGACAAATGTGACTGCCTCATCACCTATTCGGCCGGTACAATACCAAGCCCCAGAAGTGTCTTTCCATTTGCAGGTTCGCTTGTAAGGGGGATAATTGGGTTGTCGGTGAATTACAGTTTCATTTTTATTTGACCAGTATCCCTGAAGTCCCCGATTGCGCCCCGTTTCATCTAGCCACATCCATAGGTAAAGATTCCTGTTTTTCTCGAGAGGCTTACGAGTGAGTGTCCATCGACATTTACTTTCCCCCACTTTAATCCCTCCCTCCTGGGTACGATTTAAACAATATTGCCCCATTGCTGGAAATTGGATTGGCCAGTTCCCACTGTCGTCCCACGTGTCGTTCGCGGTTTGGCTATAATTGCTTATGATCTGGTCTGGGGTGAGGGATGTGGATGTCCACGGCCAACTTGATAATCCTAGCGGTCCTCCGCAAACCCAGCAGTGGCTTAAATTGAAAGTTTGGCTTACTGCTTTCGCCAGCAACACAAATTCGTTGTTCTCGAAGGGATTAAATGGGTTGGGGGAAGGTTGAGGGAGTGGTCGTTCGTCGCCTTTGTGGATGCATCCTTGAATCAGGATGGTCCAGAGCAGTAGGTGCATCTTGGTCAGATCGCCGCCCTTGAAAACAGAAATAAGAACAAACTCGCTCCTCGGGTCAGAAGGAGGGGATAATCCATTTTGTGTGAATCTTGTGGGTCTTTCCACTAGCATCTTTTGCTCTCCAAGTATATTTATTTATCGGGGTGTCTAATGTAAGTGGTACAGCTCCCACGGTGGGAAATTCAACCAAAACAGATTGGCCAGGGGAATGGGATGGAATATCAGAGGGATCGGAGCTCTGGGAGGCGGGTATGGTTGTTGGGGCTTGTGGACAAAATGCTGCAATTTTGGGACATCCATTTGTCCCCCAGCGGCTATTGACACCGGTCACTGCCTCCCCCACCCGCTCAGCCCATCCTGGTTTGTGCGGTTTTAAAAAGCGCTTGAGCAATCCGTTGGTTCGCTCCACAATCCCGTTCGCTTGCGGGTAGTATGGGGTGTGGAACACCCACGAAATTCCTTCCTGAGCCGCCCACTCCTGGACTATTTTCGCAGTGAAATGTGAGCCATTATCAGACGGAATAGCCTGTGGTTTGGGAAAGGTTCCGAACCATTCCTTGAGGGCCCTCACCGTGTTCTCCCCGGTCGCCTTGGTGCAGGCCCGGGCTTGCGCAAGTCCGGATACTATTTCGACTCCCACCAGCACATAACATTTCCCTGCTGATTTTCGGAAAGGCCCGATGTAGTCGACCTGCCAGGCCTCCCATAAGCCTTTTCCTTCCCTGAGGTGCAGGGGCTCGTTTTCTAGGGGGTGCCTGTCCAAACGGACACGGCATTGCTCGCAAGAAGGTATGCAAGTTTTGCACTCCTCTCTAGTGACCGGCCATCCCCGAGCTTGTGCCTCGTGGAAGAGATCGTTGATCCCTGAGTGCCTCCTTTTTACGTGCAGCCACTCTAGTAAGTACTCCCAGTTTTCTTGTACCTGGGCACGTTGTAACAGAGCTAACCGAGCTAATTCGTCTACTTCAGCATTCCACCGGCCTGCCGGGGTATGGTCTTGTTGGTGGGAAGCCACCCATGCCACCGCAAATTCCCCCCATCTTGCAATTGCAAGGATATCTTGCCACCTCTCCTTCTGCCAGACTGGTATTCTGTTAACCTCCCAGCCATTTTGCTCCCAAAAAGGAAGCCATTCCATGCAGCCTTTGAACACTGCATATGAGTCCGTGTAGATGTGTACAGGGGAAGTAGCCTGGCTTTCATGTTGGAATACGCTCCACACTGCAACCAGCTCTCCCACCTGCACACTGCCCTCTCTTTCTGTAATGATCTGCTCCTTAGTCCCCACTTGGAGCGCCACAGCCTGGCATCTCCAGGTTTTCCCTTCCCGCTTTGAGGAAGCGTCTGTGAACCATGCATTTAGGATCTGACTGGAAAATGGGGGAGCTACTTGAATCACAGGGGGAAGCTGGGGGTTTTCTTTATCCAAGTCTGCTTCGTCTTGTATGTTTAATACTTTAGCGGCTCCTTCCGTTATGGAAAAGATTTCGCAATAATGTTCTATTTGTGCGTACCATTTTCGTACGGAGGCTCTCTGAGCCACCCCATCAGGGGGCGGGGTCCCTGCCAGGACCTCTTTGGTCACTTTAAACGGACCTCGGAGAACTATGGGTTGCTTTCGAATAGTCTGTTCAGCCTCCCTTAGAGCAAGGCTGACTACAAACAGCCCCTTCTCCCACGTGGTGTACCGCTTTTCAGCGTCTTTGAAGCTGCGTGAATAAAACCCAATGGGCCGTGTAGGCCCCTCTGGCCCCTTCTGCCACAGGTGGATAGAGAGCCCGGTCCGGGCAAACCCCCATTCGATCTGGATAGGGTCAGTGGGGTGGATTGGCCCCAAAGCTTGGTAAGCATTTGCCTCAAAAACCAGCAGCTGCAATGCCTCATCGTGGACTGAGGTCCACTCCCAGTGAGCCCTTTTTCGTAGTAAGTCATATAATGGCCTGGCAATAATTGAAAAATCGGGAATGTGCTTCCTCCAAAATACAAGCAGCCCTAGAGCATGTTGCAAATCCTTTTTGGACTCCGGCATTTTAACTGAGTCCAACGAGGACAGTGTATCCGGGGGAATGCAGGTCATCCCCCCCCTCCACCAGATTCCCAGAAATCTTACTTCGCTGGAGGGAGCTTGGATCTTTTCGGGCAGAATTGTCAGCCCTATCTGCTCTAGGTGGGCAATAATGTCGCGCTGCGTTTTCTCAACATCCTCTACCTGGCTCCCTCCCACAAGCACATCATCTATGTATGGATAAATTTTGACTCCCGCCTGTATGGGGACAGTTTCCAGCTCTTGTGCTAGCACATGATGGGCTAGTGTAGGGGAGTGCTTGTACCCCTGAGGTAGCCGAGTGAACGTGTATTGCTGTCCCTCCCACGTGAAGGCAAAACGCTCTTGGTCCTCAGGCTGCAAAGGGACCATAAAAAACATGTCTTTGACATCAATTGTTGCCATCACAGGGTGGGACTGCTCCTGGATAGTCGCTATTAATTCAGCAATGTTTGGCACAGCTGCCGTCAATGGGCCTGTATTGTTCTTTAGTCGCCGATAGTCTACGGTTAGTCTCCACTTACCGTTTGGTTTTCGAACTGGCCATACAGGGGAATTGAAGGGGGACTGTGCTGGGATCACAACTCCCTGTTTTCTCAGGTCCTCCAATACTGGGGTAATTCCCTCTCTGGCTCCCAAAGGTAACGGATAGGGTTTTACATTAGTCAGCCGGGAAGGGGGGAGGGGAGGCGCCGCTTGCAGCAAGCGCACTGCCACCCCGAAATCTCCGGTTAGTCTTCTGACCTGAGGAACGCCAAAAGACCACGAATTCCCCTGGGAATCCCGCCACTGTTTCCCCTTCAGGACGTCTATGCCTAAGAGGTTCATTTGAAAAGGCCCCACAGCCACCATGGTGTTCACAGGACTCTCTTCCCCTGGTAACCACAATGTTACTGGGGTCATGGGCACAGTCTGGGTCTTCCCCAGAGCATTTAAAACTACTAGGTGTTTGGAGGGGACCGAGATGCCACACCGTTCCGCCTCACTCTGTGTTAGCGCTGTAATTTGCGCTCCCGTATCGATTAAAAAGGTTACGGGCCTTCTCTTCGGCCCCACTGCTGCAGTGATTAACAAGTCTCCTTTGTTATTGCAGGTGAGTTGTCTTATAAACATCCACCCTCCGCCTCCCCCCTCACCCTGAGGGGACGGAGGAGCTAGTTTTCCGCCTCTCTTTCGTCCCCCTCAAACCCCTCCCCCACCTTTAACACCGGTGCGGAAGGTGGTTTCAGTCTGACGGGGGGTCCCTGTCCGGACCACCTCCGTACCAGGAGCTCTAGTTTTTTGATTGGGAGCCCGTCCATCAAGTCTCGGGGCACGCCTTTTTGTAGCCCCAGTTGCCATAGTCCCTGCCGGGTCAGGGATCTTTCTCTTCTGGCTAAGTCTGGGCTCCTCCCAGAAAATGCCAGCGGCTTGTTTGCTGGCTCTGCCGCCCGCACAGCCCTAGTTTCCACTTTTTGGTAAGTCCCGCCGACTGGCCCGTATTTCCTCCCATAATTGATCAATTCCTGGGCTACCTCCCCCCAGGTCCACACCTTTTTCCCTAGCCGCCCATGCTCGGGGGTTACCATCCCCTCCAGGCAGCCGCGATTCTCTCCTCGTGGGGCACATTTTGGATTCTCCCCTGCAATTGGATCCCAATAGGTTTCAGGGAATCCCGTATTAGGGGCGTCATCCGCTTGGGATCTACCGGCAATAACATTGGAGAGCTCACGTTCGGCTTGAGTTCCCGATCGTACATCATTTGCAGACAAGCTGCCTTTTGTACGCTTTCCAGCAATTGATCGACGGAACCTGTTATAGCTAGGGGATCCCCCCTTCCCAAAGGGTTCAGCCCCCCCACCCAATATGCAGCCCTCTGAGTCAGGG